>NC_135531.1:212960979-214407229 GCF_045843805.1 Urocitellus parryii | reverse complement strand
CTGCCTCTATTTAAAGTGTCATGTGCCCCTGAATAGGAGATCAATGTTTTTATGAACATCAGCATTTACATGTACAGTTTTGAATTTACACATTTATAAAGGACACTTTTTTTTTATAGTATAAGGACTGTTTCTTTAAATATGGAACAAAGAGTCAGTCACTTTGGTTCTAGAAACAAATTGATCCTGTTAACCCATTTGGACAGGAACCCCAATCTTTGCCAAAGATCTTTTCCCAAAATGTTTCATCTTCTCCAAATCCAGGCCAAAAATTATGAAATTATAGTCCCTATCCCTTAGTATAAAGCATAGCTTTTTTTTTTATTGCTTGTCTACATCCATGTCTGTGTGAACCTTGTCAGATAATAGAGTCAGCAGGTTCCACATCCATAGATTCAACCAATAGCAGATTGAAAATATCTGAAGAAAAAATTTCCATCTGTACAAAAATGTACTTTTTCTCTTTTCATTGTTCCCTAAACAATACATTAAGCAACTACTTATACAAGATTTACATTCTATTAAGCTTATAAGTCAAGATGATGTGAAGTATACAGAAGGATGGACATTGTTGTTTTCAAATACTCAGACATTTTTTATAAGGAATTTGAGCACCTGTGGATTTAGGTATTGGAGGGGAATCCAGGAACCAGTGCCCCCACTGTAATGAGAAAGGATTATGTTGGGTTTCTTAGATTTCCCCCTACTATCTCTTTATTCATTTCTTTAGTTTAAATTTGATACCATGCAATTAGCTGTTAAAAGCCATATTTATTAATTTTGGCTCCATTTTTTAAGCAAAACTATTTGAGCATTATTAAAAAGTTTTATTGAACTTTCTTCATCTCTGTGATGAATTATAGAACTTTACATCTCTAGTCAACTGGCTGTTAGTGAGGAGGATTAAATTGTTAGGATTAAACTGTGCATGAGTTCTGAGTCAGACTGATGAGAGACACCTGAAGAGAGGCAGCGTGACATGTGATGGTGCTGAACAACACGGGCTTGGCGCTCTCTACATGGCTCTTCTCAGGCTATTTTTTCCAACCTCTTTGTTCCCTAGCTCCTCCCCTGTAAAGCCAGGGCAATAAGAGCATCTGCAGCATGGGGGTTTTTGTAGGGACTAGATGGGTCAGTGTGAAGTACTGCAAACATTTCCTGGCACATATTCTTGTCACCACTGTCGAGTGTTTTTAAAAGCTTCCTACTCGATTCTGATAGTCAGTCCCAGTAATAGCTTATTATGCTTGAGTCCTTTTGTGTTATAATTGAGAACGCCGAGGCTCAGAGAAGGTTAAATAAGCTCCTTGGAGTCACAGAATTAGGAAGTGGCAGGCCTGGGACAGACTCCCTGTGTTCTGAAACACCCACCTGTCTTGATTTACCTCTTTACCTTTCTCCAGTAGGTGAACCTCTGCCCCCACCTCTGCCCTCAATCATGAGTGTGAAATTTCTGCACTATGCTTTCTTTCCAAAAAACTTAACGTTGGCCCCTCCACTGTTCTGTTCTTATTAAAAGCTGGGGTAAGAAATCAGATTTGTGAAGAACTGAGGATTGAGAGTTCTTTTATTCATTGAGGAGCTTCCCAATTTTGTCAAGGCGCACAGGGAGAAAGATGGTATTTGCATTGTACCACATTGGCATTGGGTTAGATTACATTGAACCACCATGGTGAATTAGGCTACTCATTGCTGGAGGTGGCAATGTCTCCCAGTCTCCTGGGTTTGATGGATCCTCACCTGTCACACCTGGGACAGAACTACCCTAGCATGATATTTGGTGCTAGCAGAAAAGTCCTCTAATTAAATGAAATATTAAACAGAACTACATATACAAATGTTTAGAAGTAGTAGTTTAATCCTATTTTACAAATACTAATTTATAAAATTCATCAGAGAGGCCATTTTGCTGAACTCAAAAATTGAGATCAAGGCTCCTGGATGACAGTTGCAACATAGTAACATCTACTTTAAAATATCTAACTTCTGTATGTCATTTTAATTGTATGGTATTTGGAATGTTCTTTTTCACATCCATTAGTGGTTGCAAAATGTAACAAGTATGACAGCTCATTTTCTCTTGGTATACTCTTGAAATAATCTAATCTGGAAGCTGGAAATAACCAGAAGGTTTGTTTCAATGTTGAATTCCTACTACAGCTATTCACATATCTCATGATAAAGATGCACATCAGACCAGGAGCACCTAAAGCTCAGAACCAGTCAGTGACATCACTGTATCATGATTCAACAAGGTGTACAGTTTACTACTGTGCAGCTGGCCACCACTTAGGTGCTGGTGAGGGTGTGTGCCAGTCAGTTGCACCTGCTCCTGACCTGGCATTTGTGTGTGATGTCTGTATAGGTCATTTATACAATTTTATATGCATGGACATGTGCAGACTTGAATTTTCAAAAGAATATCAACACAGAGTTAAAACTTTCCTAATGAGTGACTCATTTATAGGGAGTTCATGTGTATGCAAAGAGATGGCAAGAAACATGTTTGTCCAGAGTCTGCCCCGTGAAGCAACTTAATGTAGGTGACATAGTCATCAGCAGGCCAGAATTTGTGCCGTACATTTGCCTGTGTTTCTTATCTGTTTTTGTGCTTGAAGTCTAAGAGTTAAAATTCATGTGGAAAAATTGATGAAACCCCTAAAGTACCCATTCAGATCTTAATTTAATAACCATCAGAGGGTGGATTTTATCCCTGGATGCAGCAGCTTCATTAGAGAGCCTGACACATTACCCTGTAGCTGTCTACACCTCTAGAATTCTGAGCACTAGTGTGCTCAGGCCCCAAGTGACCATTTGACTAGGCACCGCACATAGTGGGTAGCCCTTCAGAAGACCCCCCACCACAGAGCAACCTCCTTCTAAACCTTATAGTTGTGAAAACCAGAACTTCCCTGGGACTCATGGTTTTACTCTAATAAACAAACACTCAGTTTCATAATTATATTTTCTTCTTATTTTGATTAAAGAGAATTTCCAAGCTGACTTTGCATCTAGAGCTGGCCCTTCTACAGAATCACTTTCTGGTTCTAACTCTTTTTTTTTTACAACAAATTTTGCTTCACCTTGAACTACATATCTATTTCTGTCTCATGGCGTTGCATGTATTTTTGCCATCAGCCTCAAACTTTTGGCAAGAGATATAAATAAATATTTCTTACACCCTGTATTTGACTGCCACTCTTAAAATTATAGTGAAAGAAACATGGCTTGGTCTTCGTCTTTTGTCAGTCTGTATAGCCATCATTATTGTTACTGAAGTAGCTCCCTTGGGCTTGCTGGTATTTTGAACATCTAATGACATTTCTATTAGAAAGGAAAATATGGTCCATTCTCTTAGGGGATGAGCAACAGTTTCCTGGATTGTCAATAAGCATTAAAATAAAAATTCAAAATCATGGTTTCCAGTAACTTTTAGCTTAATTGACCTCTTTCATGAAAGGAGGATTTCTTTGTGATTTTCTTATACCCATTCTCAGGAAGTCAGTTTGGCCTTGAATTAATTTCTCCTTGTTTTAAGACAGAAAAGGAAAGAAGAAAAAAAAAAAAAAACATTCAGCAGCTGGCCAGGATCTTTGTTTCACCTGTGTTTTTGGTTACTTAACAAATGACAATTTAGAATTATTGGTTCCAGCTTATAAACCACCTATTGGCTATGCATCTGCTTTCTTTTCTACCTACCATAAGTTCCTGATAACATTTCTTGATAAAATCCCAGACTTGAGCCTGAAGGAGCATTCTCCTCCTGGACACAGTTCATCATCCTGCACAGTTGCTAATGAGTCTTCTCTCTTCCTCCTCTCAGTTGGCCTTTCTGTGTTTTAGCAGCACCAGCATTTACTGGGCTACAGTTTTGAGTTTTTCAGGATGGCTTTTACTTCTTCATAAAGTCCAGTCACACCTCGATCTTATTGTGTAGATTTAATGGTTTTCTGACCTGAGTCCCAAGATCTCCTCCCTAGCTAACCAATGTCCAAGGCAGAATTGAAGAAAAATGGATAAATGCATGAATTTATTAGCAACTCATTACCAATGAGTTCAGTAGCAATGCATGAAAGCCACATTGTAGAAAAATGAGGAGGTGAATGTCATAAAATATCTTGGATTGCAGCAAATTAGCAGTCTTCTGTTCTCCACGTGATAGCTGTTACTTTACAGACCTTCCCTGCAGCAGGATTTTAAGCACACTGCTGCCACACTGACATGCTTGCAGGGTGTATCCCAATCTGAGCATGTGTTTTCATGTTATGGACTAAGATAAGCCATAAAGATAACATCTCTGGACATGTGCCTAAACATCTGTGCATCCTGCCCACATCTGCACAAAATGTTCAGGTCTCCCTCTTTCCAAATACAGGCAGACTCAGGAATCCTCACTTACTGGCCCCAGGTGGCTTTCTCACTCTTTTCCCCACTAAGACTTTCATAAATTTTCGCATGGCTACAAGTTCTGTATTTTTCTACCCTCGACCCCCCCACCCCACCACACTCCACCCCAGTTCCATGATTTTTCTGACCTTACCCTGCTATTTCACCACTTTACACCAGTCATGGTGGACTCCTTGGTGTTTATTAAGCCCCTAGCCTGCTTCAGCTTCCAGTCTTCATCTTAGATTTTCCTCTCTACATGCATGGCCCCTGACTTCCTCCTTCTTGTCCTCCAAGACTTTGTTCCAATGTCATCTTCCCAGGAAGCCTACCTTGGCCACCCTTTGAAAAACTGTAATCTGCCTCCACTTGACTTTGGCAGTCTCAAACTCAATCCTCCCTTTCCTTTGTATTACTTAATTGTAAGAATACCAGACTCTATCATACTGTGTAGTTTACTGATTTTTGCTTGTCTATCATAGGCAAATACCAGTAAATATTTTTTAATGAAATGCCCCTTTATATGACACAAAGAAAAGCTGGGGTATAAGCCCAAATACCGAATTTCAGAGGCATTGTTATCTTGATGGTCAAACTTAGAACTTCTTTCTGAGGTCCGCTGGTCTCTCTCAGTCTCTGTCTCTGTCCCTCTCTGGTGGTCAACTAATGTGACTGGGATTAGGATTCCTCAATGCTGGGAAAGCCTGTGGCTGTAGAATTTGCCACAAGGACCAATTTTACACTTGCCCGTGATACGTATTTTTCTGTCTTATCCTCTTTTTCTCATCTATTTATTCGTATGTGTATTTCTGTAACATAATTTTTGTAATAAGGCAAGTTACCAATAAACCTCTTAAGGAATGATGAATAAATAATGAGCCATTTTAAGCCACCAGCTCTTCATTGATGACATCAGCAAATTGAACCAGAGATCAGGAATGAACAATAAGTGGCCATGTACTGCCTCATTTCCTCTTCTCTGGCAGAATTGCTAATAAATAGATGAGAACACTTTTTCCTGCTGGGCTTCAGAATCCTTCTCTACACGACTTTACCCCCAGTAACTCATTGAAGTTGGCCTGCAAGATGAAAGCTATTTGAAACTCCTGGCAGTTCCTTCCAGCTCTGTGGTCCAAGAAAGGGGAAAATAAAGAGTTACTGTTTCTTTCTAGGGACCTGGAACTTTGCTTTTTTCAAATCTTTTGATATTAAATATCCTTCCATAAAACTTTAACAAACCCAAGGGATCATTAACTGGGCTGTCTTCCAGTAGAATAAAAAACTAGGTTGTACTAACCAATCAAATTTTCCAACTATAGAATTTTACCTTTTATCTAATATGATTGTCAATTTTCAAAGCAATAGAATATTTTGAGATACATTTTTTTTTATGATTCAGATTACGCTTAACACTTGGATTTCAGTGTTGTCATTAGGACCAGTTTTTATTGAACTATGCTTGTGACAGATCATCTCTAGGGCATTTGCTATATTGGATCAATTCTAGTTGATAGTCATTAGACAAGTTCTTCAGACTGAACCACTGGCAAGAAGTCAGGCACTTGAAACAATTGACCTCTGTCAAATCTGTTTCCTTCCTGCCTTGTTTTTGCCCTAGTGTCCTATATTCCTTGCATTTTTTTTTCCTTTAACAATACTGAGGGTTAAATCCAGGGCCTCATGCATGCTAGAGAAGCACTGAGCTACATCCTCAGCCCTTTTAAGACAAGGTCTCACTAAGTTGTCCAGGCTAGTCTGGAATTTGCGATCCTCCTGATTCAGCTTCCCAAGTAGCTAGGGTTATAGGCATGTGCCACAATGCCTAGTGCCATTAATTTTTTTAAATCTTTATTTTAGTTTCTAGGGTATGTCTCTTTAAAGAGCTACCTGGAGTCCTTCCTAGAACAAAATAGGCTGAACATGCATATACATGGTATATATACTTATGAATAAGTATATATATGCACACACACATACTCTTATATACAAAGTTATATGTTTGAATACCTACATAAATAAATGCCATTTTTCCTTTTCTAAGTAAAATTATGAAAAACATCAACTAGAAATCTTTTCATTCTTCTGGTGAAAAGGATATTTTGAAAGGGACACTTTGAAATGTCTTGCAGAGAATATTTAGGGTGTCAAAAAATAAATATATACAGTATTTACTTGGGTAGGTTTATATAATGGTTTTTTTTTTCTGTTTTAAGCACAATAGATAGATTCTTTGATTGGATACCAATTAGGTAAACTTGTTAAAGGTAATAAAATTAGAGATAATGATTATAGGCCATAGTTCTGTTCTTGAATGCTCAGAACTCAGAAATATTCTCCCTGCTCATTCTCCATGCAGTGGACAGTATATACTTTGCTACTATTTATTTTCACTTCCCTTCTCAATTCTGAACTTTAAGATTGGGGTAATAAATGAGAAAATGCCTTGTAAACTATGAGCACTTTATTCAAGAAGATCAAGCAGAATCTGGGATATCAAGGTCTCCATTGGAGTAGTGTTGGCTTGCATTTGAGAACTTCCCATGAAATGCTGCAAAATTACTTAGTTTAGAAATGTTATAATTCATGTAATAATACAGGTGAGGGATCCTCTTATATAGTTTTAGAGATCAATAGAAATATCTCTCAAAATGGCCTATCACATGGGTGGAGTGCATAGTAGATGAACCTTCATGTTGGTTTCACCCATGGTAATTCCATCTTTAGGCCAGTCCTTGTTGACCTCCAGTAAGGAAGCTGACTGGTCCTACTACTTGTGTTCACCCCATTCTTCTTGGAATCATTTTCCAGTTCTATAATCTTACTTGATCTTTAATTCAGTGAAATTCATTTTTGTGACTCTCTTACATCACTGAATATCCCATGGATGTTATAATGGGGATAAAAATAAGGTTAAAAGGGTATGTAAATAAAGAAGCATCGTGTGGTGTTATACCCATGAAAACTTGTTACATGAAAACTTATTTGAGAATCTTGTATTTTGGCAATGTTTTGTTCGTTCTCGTGGTTATGTATTTTGAAATGTCTTGTGAGCAATAAAGTTGGGGTTTTCATTGGAACTTTAAACCATATAAATTATTACATCTACAGAGGCAATAGAATATTGTGTTAGCATTCTAAGCAATTAATTATTAGTCCTTAGAAAGGAAAAGACATCCATGGCCCCACTTCTGCTTTAATGCTGAAACTGATTTTATCCCTTTAGTTCAAAGTCACTCATGCTTTCTCTGAGACTCATTTCTTACATGATTTAAATTAAAGCACAAAGACTTACTCTCTGACAGTAGTTCTGTACTCATTTTTTTCCCCACTGGTGATAAGAAAAGATCTTTTTTTTTGTTAGTGAACCTCTGGAAAAGGAAACTATTTTGTAATCACTCTTCTACAAAGTTTGCCTTTTAGAAAGAATTTCTATATAATAATTATATTGAGTTTGAATTTATTAAGTAACCTAAATGAAAAATAAGTGTTCCCTATGGTGTGTTTTGGAAGATAACATGCAAGAAATTTTGTCCAGAACTCTTGTGGTATTTAGAGGATTTTGTTATTGAATAAAATAAGACCCTTAACTTCTGTTCTTGAGTTCTTTCATTGCTTTGAATTGCCTTTGAAATCTTAAGAATATCTTAAAACAAATGAAAGATTCAGCTATAGAGTTATCCTTTTGAGACAGTTAATATATGGCATCTCTTACTTGCTGACTGCTTTCACTCTAATCTATTTCCTGTGTTGGTTAAACTTCCTTAGGATGAACAGATAGGGAATAGAAGCATAAGACAGTTTTATGTCTTATGTTTTATGTCTTACATGGCAACTCAGTTCAACTTAGGTCAAATTTAAAAATAGGTATAAGGAAAATTTGGACATTTCCTGTGATTTTTAAGAATTTTTAAAATTGTTTTTTAGACATATATGACAGTAGGTTGTATTTTGACATATTGTACATACATGGTGTGCAACACATTCCAATTTTGATCCCATTCTTGTGGTTGTCCATGATGTGGATTTACACTGGTCATGTATTCATATGCAGGAATAGAAAAGTTATATCCAGTTCATTCTACTGTCTTTCCTACTCCCATTCCCTCTCTCTTCCCTTCATTCTGTTTTATCTAATCCAATGTACTTCTGTACTTCCTCTCCTTACCCGCCCCTTGTTATAGGTTAGCATCCACATATCAGAGAGAACATTTGGCCTTTGGTTTTTTGGGATTGTCTTATTTTACTTAGTATGATAGTCTCCAGTTCCATCCATTTACCAGCAAATGCCATCGTTTTATTATTCTTTATGGCCGAATAATATTCTACTATGTATATATATACCACACTTTCTTTATCCATTCATCTGTTGAAGAGCACCTAAGTTGGTTCCATAGCTGGCTATTGTGAATTAAGCTGCTATAAACATTGTTGTGGATGTGTCACTGCAGTGTGCTGGTTTAAAATCCTTTGACTATAAGCCAAGGAGTGGGATAACTGGGTCAAGTGGTGGTTCCATTCCAAGTTTTCTGAGGAATATCCATACTGCTTTTCAGGGTGGTTGCACCAATTTGTAGTCCCACCAGCAATGTAGGAGTGAACCTTTCCCTCCCCACATCCTTGCTAATATTAATTGTTACTTGTATTCTTGATAATTGCCATTCTGACTGGAGTGAGATGGAATCTTAGTGTGGTTTTAATTTGCATTTCTCTAAGAAATGCAAAGAAGCAAAGAGAAAGAGGAGCTAAGAACAAAGCATAATATCCAGGGGTATGCTCCCAGTGACCTCCTTCTTCCAGCCATACTTCTCCTGCCTACAGTTACTTCCCAATAATTCATTCAAATTATTAATCAAATGGATCAATCCACTGATTAGATTACAGCTCTCATTGTATCTCTGAGCCTTTCTGCCTTAACTCACTATCTTTGGTGGGGAAAGAGTACGTATCATATCCAAACCATAAGAAGCACCTACTGTGTGTTAGGCACTGTGCAAAATGAAGGGATGGTGCTAAGCTCAACAAACAGAGCTGACATTTACCCACTTGTAATACTAACTTCATTTGTTTTTTCCTGTCCTCCTGTCACATCTGGCACCTAGACAGAATGCTTACACATAGTAGGCACTCAGCAAATAGTTGTGAAATTAGATAGTTGAAAAATTCTTTGCTACTTTATCACACTTCTCAAAAATTAAAAGTTGGTTTCCTTTTAAATACTTTGCATCTTCACAGAAAACATCGGTATTTTTCTGTTGTTGGAGTCAAAGATTAAGGCAGGCAGAACACCATAGGTATGAAAAGAACAAAACATACCTACCCACGTTTTGCCTTTGGCTGTGGTCTCACTGAAAGAACCAGACAGGTCACTGCCTTTTCTTAGGTTACAACTCCTGAAGGAATAATACCACTTTCTTAGTGAAGCCTGCTGCTATCCCCCGTGTTGCTGCTGACAAGTTACCTGTTTTACCTTCTTCACTGGCTATTGTGAGATAATTAGTAGTTTTGTGATTGAAATATCAGAAATGGGTCAGTTTCATTAATATCATATTGACTTTTTGAAATATATAACTTTAAGGCTAAAAAAAAAAAAACCCCAGAAAGTGTCCCGTTATGTGTCAAGAACTATCTTCATAGTTCCAAGTTATTCAAATTTCTAGTTAATTACTTTCATATCTTTAGTTAATCTTACACCCCCCAAAAAGAAGAAAACTAACTAATAATATCTTCAAAAGATATGAATGAGCATTTGGCCACCAGAGGTTAAGATGGGAAACGCGGAGCCGGGTGAGGTGGCACATGCCTTTAATCCCAGCACTCAGGAGGCTGAGGCAGAGGCATTGCAAGTTCAAAACCAACCTCAGTAACTTAGTGAGATCATAAGTACTTAGAGAGCCCCTGTCTCAGAATTAAAAGGAAAAAAAAAAGGCTAGGGGTGTGTCTCAGTGGTTAAGTATCCCTGGGTTCAATCCCTGGTACCAAACAACAGCAACAACAAAAAGATAGGGAATACAGGTAATTTTGAAACATATTGGCAAGTTGTACAGTATTGTTTTATGTTTAATTTCAACCAGCAGGTTCAGTTTCTTGTAGCTCATATTCTATGCTATGTAATTTGATGAAGTACTAACACATGAAAAGATATATTGTGGTCATGCTTTCTGGTTGAATTATTTTTAGATTTTTAAAAAGGGGTTTGTTGTAATTATTCTCCTAATGGCAAAGCAAATATTGTAAGATACTACAGATGCCTCACAAGAATTAATTTTATATCGTCCTCACTCCCATTTTCCCTAGTGGATAATTAAATTTTACTCTAGGTGACTCACCACAGTGGTCAAAACTTCTTATAATGGCAATAATGCACATTAATAACTGTGTGGTAGCTGGTAACATGGTCCTTAATTAGAACCAGTAATCCAATAGGCTTAATATCAAAACAGGAGGCCACACTGAACTTGTTCCATTTTCATTTGCAGACCTAGGACAAAGCTGTGACTATAATTTGGTAGCTGTAAGGTTGCAAAATATGGTCCAGTGCTAATAAAAGTTAGCTTGTCATTTTAATGTATATTTATCTTTTTTCCCTGATTAATAATATTCAAAGACAATTTCTGAAATGCAGAAAGATATTTTTGAAGGCACAAGTAGTATACACATTGATTATATTATTATTACTATTCACTAGAAATTCAATTCTGCGAAAAAAGGAATTCCTAACCGTATAAGAACTGTTTTCTGCCCCTCCTTGGGTATAATTTTATTAAAAGGAGCATTTTTAACACAGTTGGCAGTCACCTTCTTCCTGATGGATAGGATTGCCTGGGATCCTCATTCGATTTCATCAGTAACCTTCTCTGAGTTGGGTTCCATTCCATGATGACTTCTAAGATCCCTCGTTCCAGTGTGTGTGTGTGTGTGTGTCTTGAAAATCCCTAGATTTGGCTATAGCAGGACAATGACATTGTAAGAATTTTCTTACCAAAAAAAGGGTATTGATTTTCTCTTCTGTAATGCTAACTTGATAGGTCTCTTAAGGACTCCAATGTGAGCAAATGAAGTGGATGCTTCAGAGTGGAATGAGTGTCTGTCTGACCTATAAGAATATGCTCCATTTCTGCTGTAATGCTGATTTAATCATCTTAAGAGGAGACTTGACCGAACAAGTAAATGAATCGTCAAATGGCACTATGAATATAACCAATAATAAATGAACATGATGGCTTTAATACCTAGCCTCTTGGGTTGGGTTTTCTTACTTTGCATTGCTATTTTGCACTTTCTATTACTGTAAGTGGTGCTAGTCATGTCTGTTGATTGTTGAGACATTTAAAACATACGTAGGAACATCTCTCTCAGAAGATGTTTTTGCCCCCTAAAGCTTTCCTGATACTATGCCAAGCGTTAATAGAAGCCATTCTCTTTGAGGAGAAAGGATCAGACATTTAAGATAAATTTCGATAAATGACAGTAATAAAACAGCTTCTTGTAATTCAGGACATCTTAATTAGCCTTTGAAAAACAAGTTACTATCACTTGATTTCACAGGCAATTTTACCAGGTCTTGAGATGAAACTTAAAGATTGTGAAATGAGACTTATTTATCCAGCCATATGCTGGATAAAACATATGGCTTAAGAATTGTCTCACCATTGGGTTGGGGTTGTGGCTCAGTGGTAGAGTGCTTGCCTAGCACACATGAGGCACTGGGTTTGATCCTAATCCTCAGCACCATATAAAATAAATAAACAAAATAAATATCGTGTCCATCTACAACTAAAAAAATTTTTTTAAAAAATAGAACTGTCTCACCAGGTTTGTGAAACTTTCTTTTGGAGGGTAAGCTTCTTCATTGTATATTTTTTCAATATTATTAATAGCCAAATTGTTTTAATTTAGTCATAAATGTTAGAAAACATATAACTAGATTGGAGGTAAAAATCAAACTTTACATCTTGCTTACATTCATTTATCCACACAAATATTTAATGTACAGTTTGATATGGAAGGGAATTTGAATTGTGGGATAAAACTATACAGACATTTTAGTATACTTTGCTGGTTTAATTTAAAATAGAAAACAAATGGTAGCATCACTCAAATGCCCTAATCCTTTTGGTTTAAGAACACCCACGTCTAGGTGTCACTGTAAACAAGGGCAATATCCTCCAGTGCTGTTGAATTAATGTGTCTTGTCTTATGGCAGTGTAACTAGAGTCATGGTTGGTATGTCTAGTTTGACTTTTTTCTGGACTCTTTAAAGTGAAGATGGATGGCATTCCCTTGACTCTTTGAGGTGTCAAAAAAGGAACTTTCTGCCCCAGACAGTTGGGCCACGGAATAACCTTCAGGGTCAGAATGCAGATGTCAGCATAGGTACTGGGCAGAGGGAAAGTAACTGTGAAGCCCAAGTAACAATGAAAGGGGTTTCATCACAGCACCATTTATAATACTAAGAAATAAGAAACAACTTAAATATTTTTAAATAATCAGTGAATTTATAGTTTGTTTATTAAACTATGTTGTAGTTATTGTACATTTTTGGAAAATATTTAATAACAAGAAAAAAATTATACCATATTATTAAATGAAGATTTAATATTTATGTATTCAGTATAATCCTAAATTTTGATAGAAATTGTTAGTTATCCCTTTTCCTACTTGTATTTTTCAAATAAAATTCTTATACAAACTAGTAACTTTCCAATTTTGTAAGAGCAATTTTACAACCTAAGATAAAAGAGAGAACACCTCGTAAAAGGAAGAAATGGTAGGTAGAATGAGAATAGACTATAAAAATGTACTTAATCATTGGATTAAGAATCATCATTTTGCGTTAAGATGCCCTCTAGAATAGTTGGGTATTGAAGTCCATTTAAAAACATTAATCACTACTTTTAAGAATTACATGATTCTTTTTTACAATAGTAAGCTTTAAAAAATACTTTATGTTCACTAACATACCTATGAGTATTCCAGTTTTCTAAAAGTTTAAATTCAAAGTTTCACCTTTGCACTAAGGGATGGACACATACTACAAATTTTTATAGCTCTGATTTAAAAGGGTTTTGGTTTTTTCTTTTTTTCTGGATAGTGGTTACAGTTTGTCTGTCTTTTAGGATTTGTGTATCAGAAAACTTTACCTGCAGTTTGTATGTGTGTGTAAAAATTTTAGTTGTTGGTGGACCTTTATTTTATTTGTTTTTATTCATATGTGGTACTGAGAATCGAACCCAGTGCCTCACACACGCTAGGCAAGTACTGTACCACTGAACCACAACCCCAGCCCAACCTACAGTTCTTGTTGAATTGCACCTGGCTCCAATCTGTCCAGGTGTGACTGCATCCTCACACTCTCAAGCCCCACGTACTTTCTACCTTTGGTTCCTGAGAGGACTTCTTCCTTTCTTTTGCTGTGTCCCCTGAGGTCAGCCGGTGTGTTTCTGCTGTTACTGGATGACTTCTTGGAGAACAGAAAGCCAGTGTTCACCACTCCCATACTCCCCCACAGCAGTGTGTTTTTTAAAAAATTCTTCCTTCTAATGCCTTACAGAGTCTCATATTCACCTCAACCATGTCCCTTTTAAAAGCTGCCAGTAGGATTTAGCAGAATTAGAATGGGTTTCCAAATGTTTGTCTCATCTGGCTATTTTACAATATTTTGACAAGTAGTCTTTACATTGCATTGATCTGTTAATAAATTAGAGAAAAGGAAATGGTGTGTTTTAATATTTTCTCTCAAAAGCAATATATGCTCATGAAAAATATATTGGAAAAATATAAAAAAGAAACTGAAAATCAAAAGCAATCCCATTGCTAACAAATGCCTCTCAACAGTTTATTGGTTGATACTTAAAATATATATGGTCAGCCTAAACTGATTCATTAAGACCTACGGAAGAGCACAAAATGTTTACATGTGAACATGTATATGTCAGAGTAAGAGCAATTGAGGCATTAGAACCTGAATATTGGGGGCTTCTGAGGGCAGAGACTTAGAGTTGTATAGCCATCTGTTGTTGCCTTTGCAGTGCGCACTAACGATGATCCAAACGTCATGAATGTGAAGATAAAATAAATATCTTTAAAATATATTTCTGTGTAATAAGGAAAAATACTGTAAACTAAAAGCTGTATAACTTACTATACTTTAAGTCTAATCACAAATGCTATTATGTGTGTATGTTTGTGTGTGGTGTATGTATTTTTTCTAAACTGCATCTCATACACATGTATTTGTAGATGTTGGCGATACCAGGCCCATATGTGCATTTCATTTTGCTGATTTGTACCCTTCACTAAGAACCTATTTTTAAGACACTTCCACAGTGTGTAAGAAACACACCATTATGTTTTGGATCGTGGCATGGTGGCAAAATTAATATACAGATGCTATTCTAAGGACTTTTAGGTCACCACAAATGATTTTAGAGCATCAACAATAGCTTTGATACCTGTTTCCTACTACGTCAGAAACACAGGAAAAACTAGTAACCAAATCGTTGTTACCATCAACTTCAAAGGAATAAAAGCTCAAAGTATTTGTCTTCCTGGAATTTTATACTGAATGTTATTACAATAATTTAGTCATCAATTTAGTATTTGTGCTGAGACTATGATGTTATTCATGATGAAAACAAACCTGTCGCACTGGAACAGATGAGGTATGTTACAGGTCAGGGAAAGGGGGAAATGGGACCATCCAGGAGGGCAACTCACAGCAGAAGTTTGCGCCTGACCTTACAGCTGGTGTGGCTTTACCTTTATGGCTCCTCCCCTTAGTCCCAGGAGATGGGGGGAAGATCAGACTTGAAAGGGGGAAGACCTGGTAGATCCTGACTGCCCATGTAATTGATGGATGATGCTGGACCAGTTGTTTTTGCTTCCTGGCCTCAGTTCTCGGTTGGGAAAGTGGAGGCCGTAGTGCCTGTTCTGAGGATTAAGAGATGACATGGGTAACGTTCCTGGATGGTGCCTGGGAACAGCACCACACTGTTTCTCTTTCCTGTCCCTCCCCTTTCCTCTCTCATGACTCTCCCATGGTCATCAGGGATTCTGTACTCACCCTGCCACCACGGTCTTATGACCACTGCTTTTCTTTGCTTTTCACAGTTTGAGTGTTTTAAAATGAAAAATCAATCCAATCATTATGTATTAAGCACCTGTTGTATAAATGGCATAGTGGAAGGTGGCAGAGAACATAAAAATGCATAAGACATAGTTCCTATTTTTAGATTAAAATATATGTGAGATAAAAAGGTAGGTAGGTGGGTAGGTAGCAAGATAGCAGTCTAATAGCTGCTTTCCCAATATAAAAGATACATCAGATTTAGCTGGAAAATGAGTTTGACTTTGCTGTTACTGTGCATTTCATTTAGACCCTATTTCGATTCACAATAGAACATACTATTAACTTTATATATCAAACGTAAAGTTGAGTATTGTACATTCTGTTGCAGTCACCATTGTAAAGAAGAATGAAAACGTATGTGATAAACAAGCTCCAACTTTCCCTGTTATATATCATGTGGTGGGCCTCTTGGAATCATTCATTATGTATCTTATAAAGATTTATGAAAAACATTTTTATTAAATTCAGCATGTATTTACTTATATTAAGACCTGCCTGAAGTTTTGAAATTTTAATTTCCAGCTTATATGTATAACAATACTTTTACATTTTGTAAATCTGGTGATTTTCTGCCTTATTTTTCCATAGGAGGGCTGTTCCCGTTTTTCTAGTTTAATAAGGATGGCATTCTTGGTACAGAGGTAGATGAAGAAAGTCTATAACCTACTTATGGTTCTGATTGCAGTCTCCAAGGCTTTTTATCCATGTCTGCTATTGTGTGCCAGCTAGTATATTGTTCCCAGGTATTATACCCCATATATAATGTGGGACTTTGTCACCTGCACAGAAATGCCTGTCCAGGTGTGACTGAAGCTAAAATCCATCTCACACTCAGTCACTAAGCCCTGGGCTTGTCACTGCCTCCTTCCTTAGAAGACTCCTTTTTCTAATTTGCAAGAAAGGTGCCTTAAGAGCTCCTGTCTGCCCTGGTTGCTCCCTTAATGTCACATGGTTCTGCATGGTTAAAATGTGGTGTCTGAGATGAGTAGAGCCCTCAGATCTGAAAAGTTGATTGGTTTCAGATTTACTCAGTTCCTTGTTTTTAGATAGTGAGCAAACTTGTGGCACATACACACAAACACTTTTTCCCTTTAAAATTTAGGCTTATCAAATAGAAATTTGACAGGTGATCTGAAGTCATGCATAGCATCATTAAAGCATATTCAAAACCCCCAGGAGTTGGGAATTAGGAGGGAAGAATTATGGGGCATTCTGCTATGCCACAAGACTTAATTTATACTATGAGAGTAACCACAGAATCTTGCCAACTAAGTTAAAAGGAAAATATTATTGGGGCTTTTCAAGTGGACCTTTCTGTTCAGACATTCCTTCCCAAAAATTAGCCACAGACAGTGAATATCTCACATAGACCCAAGGTTAAAAAAATAACTTTGGAAGTGCAAAAGTTGGATTATTGCCCTAGTCTGTGCCCACTTTAAAGCAGCTCACATAAACATCCTAAAGTGGTAGTCAGCAGTTGCCTTCCCCAAACTTTACATGGTGCCAACCTACTATTTCCCATGATAAGGAAAATGTTAAACTGTGAAAGAGATGGCAACCCATAAACATCTAGAACTGCACAAACAGCACGGTGGCCAGCAGCCATGTGTGGCTATTGAGTGCTTGACATGTGGCTGTTCCAAATAGAGTCGTACTGGAAGTGTAAAATACGCACCAGATTTCGAATACGTCGTTGAATAACATTAAACCACCATTGATATTTTATTTTTTTATTTTTTTTTTATTGTTGGTCGTTCAAAACATTACATAGTTCCTCATACATCATATTTCACAGTTTGATTCAAATGAGTTATGAACTCCCAATTTTATCCCGTATACAGATTGCTGTATCACATCAGTTGATATTTTATATTCATTGCATGTTCTGATAATATGTTAGGTATATTGGTTTAAGTTAAAATTATGAAAATTAATTTCATCTGTTCCTTTTCATTTGTTAATGTGGCTACTAGAAAATTTAAAATGACATATGAGGATTACATTTGTGGTTTGCATTCTGTTTCTGTTAGATAGTATTGATCTAGGTTTTCAAGAGAAGGCGGTGGGGGGAGTATATTTACAGTTTCTTCCCAGCTCATGCCTCACAAGATACAGTGTTCTGTTTTTCTTGGAGACATGGGTTGCCTCCTGCTGGAACAAGGACACTACAATATCACTTGTTACATGCTTTTTTTTTTCCGTTCAGTGGCTGTTCGGCAGTTTACTTAGTATTTAGATTGTTTACAATTTTTCTATATAATCTTTGCAGCAAAGTCTTTTTCCTCACTCTTAATGATTTTCTTAGGACAAATGACTTATAGCTTTTGCTCTTTGGGTATGGCCCCTTTGTTTTTACCAGAAATGTTTCCCTGTTTTGCCTGTTTCTCTCCAACCTGGGAATTGCTTCCATTCTTTGGTAGTGATTGTTATAATTTCCAGTTGACGAAGTAATGTATTCTATTAGAAAAGGTCAATCAACTAAATGTTATATTTTACCTAAATCAATCAGTATAAAATAACAGGGGTGAATGATGCAGCATAGCTTAACCTAACCTTCATTGGACAGATGTTTGATTTAATTTGCAGTCCATGCAGAAGTACATCAGACTCAGTGACCATTACAAATTATGTTTTATAATTTTTTTTTTAGTTGTAGGTGGACCTTTATTTTTTATATGATGCTGGGGATTGAACCCAGTGACTCACACATGCTAGGCAAGTGCTCTACCACTGAGCCACAACTCCAACCTACAAATTATATTTTTAATGAATGTGTGGTCCTCTTTGTCAGCCATAAAGACTATAGAAATAAATAATTGAAAATGCATGGAATACCTGGCAGGTAAATCTTATGGGAACAAATCCATAGATGTGCTCTGGAAACAAATTTAACATTACATGTAGTTTTAGAAGAACATAATGAAGATCCTGGGGAAAAGAGTCCCTCTCAACTGGGAAGTTTTTAATTGGCATGGCTACATGGGATACAGTTACATCAGGATTGCAAGTCCAATTAGCCAGGAGTTGACGAAAATCTGTTCTGTGTTTTCTGAACTTGAGAAGAACAAATGAAAAGAAACCCTGAACACACATTAGCTTTCCTTCTTTTTATTTAGCAAGAGTAGGAACGAGTTTGGGTCAAGAAATTGATCGACTCTGTTGTCTCTAGCACATTAACATTTTTCACAACCATTGAGCAGTTCCTTGGGAGGTTGCTGTCCTGTAATTGTCATGTCCAGTTCTGCTACATGGTTGTAACAATAAGAGCAGCTCCACTGATTGATGAACTGGGTACCACCAGACATTATCTTAGCACCTTCCTTCTCCTGGATGCTCCATATTCTGAGTAGTTTGATAGTACTGCAAATTGTTACATCCTTGTGGCTTTAAAAAAAAATGGTTTATTAGTTTGGTTATAAAATATATGCATTTTAAAAATCCTTTTCCAAAAATGCATCCTCTCTTCCCCTTTTTAAGTGATGGATAAGTTTTTAAATTTTTTTTTAATTCTAATTTGTTATATATGACAGCAGAACTCATTACAATTCACATTACACATATAGAGGGCAATTTTTTATATCTCTGATTGTACACAAAGTATATTCACACTATTTGTGTCTTCATACATGTACTTAGGGTAATGATGTCCTTCTCAATCCACTGTCTTTTCTACCTCCATGCTTCCTCCCTTCCCCTCCCACCCTTTGCCCTGTCTAGAATTCATCTAATCCTCTCATGCTCCCCCTCCCAACTGCATTATGAATCAGCCTCCTTAGATGGATAGATTATTAACATCCTCTTTCTCCAGGAATCATTTATCTCTCTTTTCTGAGCTTATATGTACTATTCTATGTTCTTTCTTTCTTTCTTTTTTTTAAACTTTTTAAATAGTTTAGTGCATTACAGTTATCCATGATATGTATATCTATACATTGTATTCTTTAAGTTTTGAGCATGTCTTCTTCTGTGGGGTTAATTGGAATAGATTTTAATCCCCATTACGTTGCTTTTGCTATGTGATAAGATAAAGGGTTTTAGCCTCTTTTTTTCTGGAATAAATATCTTTTTTTTTTTTTTTTCCATTTCAGGATAACTTAGTGTTTGGCTCAAAGACTATTTGGAGGTTGTTCTGTCTCCTTCCCAAATCACTTTAAGTCCCTGCCTGTATTCGAATAAATTTAAAACTTGTGATTTAAACTTAGCCTGGAGTGCTGTAACTAATTGAATGTGGGGTTGAAGTGCTTTAGTTCCATCTCCGTCAAGAAGAGGGCTTGTTGCATTATTTTTCCCGTGGCTCTGTGCTTCATGGCACAGTTCCCGCCTTGGCTCTAGTAACCGTCTCTTCCCTTTTCAGCCAGCAGTTTCCTTAACACTCATTGTCACTTAAGTGGCTACTCAACAAGCTCCAGGAAGAACCTGATGCAGGCTCAGGCTTTTTACCGAGGACCTACCAAATAGCCTGGTTTCCTTTTCTGGTTTCTTTCCACTGCCGAGCAGTGCAGAGATGAGTTACCGGTCCCCTCAGCCTTAGTTGACATCCTCTTGGAACAGGACTAACAGTACCTCCTCTGCCGAGTCACCTCAGGCTTGGACAAAGTACACGTATGAAAGCCCTTGCAAAGCATCAAATGTGACAGTGCTTTTAAAAGTTGTCGTAGAAGTCAAGTACTTGTCATAGCTTCTCCTGCCTCTTACCCCAACTGCCCACATGTTCATCATAAATTTATTATAAGTACAGATTCCTCATTCATGAGCTCATTTGTTTACTCAAATATTTTTGTCGAGCACCTAAAATCCATTACCAGATTTTATTCTTCTTTTCTGCATAACCTCCTTTCTTAATATTGTGCCAGAGAAATGGAAATCTCTAGGTTCTGAGCACTGTGGGTGAACACTGTATGAACGGTACTAGAGGATTCCCTCACTGAGAAGAACACAAATATTTATCCTCAAAGTAATCATCAACAAAACATATTTACAAATGTGAGCATCTCATTACACATGGTTCTGGAATTGGTCCTCTACCCCCAGGTTTTGGGGTTTTTTTTGTTTTTGTTTTTTTGTTTTTTGTAGTACTGAAGTTTAGACTCAGGGACACTCTACTACTTGGCTACATTCCCAGCCCTTTTTATTTATTTACTTTTAGTTTTTGAGAGAGGGTCCTGCTGATTGTTGAGGCTTACCTTCAATTTGCCATCCTCCTGCCTCAGCCTCCCAAGTAACTGGGATTTAGGCATGCACCACTGCACTCAGCCATGTTTTGTGTCTTTAAAATAAAAGCACTTATGTCTCTGTTTTCCTTAAGGTTCTCGATTCAGGATTCATGCAGAAGTGTTATATGGCATCATCTCTCTGAAGTGTTTGCTGGCTTTAGAGAGACTGGCTTGCTCTTATCTACTGAATTTCTATAGCAACTTGCCTCGAATTCTTTGGTGGTTGAGCCTCTCTGTGTTTTATGCCCAGCATCAAGAACAACATTTGATTTTTCACTTAGTGAACCTAAAAGTGCACATTCCTGTGCACCACCTTTCCCTTCTGTCTTGTTGCCTCTGTGATGAAGTTTGAGTTGGGAAGGGCTAGGAATCCAGACTAGGAAGTGAGCTGCAGTTTAAGGTCATTCTCTGCCTTCTCTCTGAGGTAAGGTGTTTTTGAGAGGAAACAAGCAGGGCTTGGAGCAATTAGTGAGCCCAGTGTAGGCCAGGGTGTTAAGGGGGCAATTATCACCTTTCTCTGGATGTGGTTTCGAAAAGGCATTGGCCTGTGGAAAGGTCCCAGGCTGGCCTGGCGGTAATGGACCCAAGTGAAAGCGAGCACATGTTTTGATAAGCTGAGCTCTGAACACTTAACTGGTGGGGAAAGGTACTTCATGTGTATTTAGGACTCCGACTTTTGTTTTACCTTTTTTAAAACAGATACCATGTTCCTTACAAGAGAATAGGAATTTGTATTATTAGGCTCATGATACAGAGTATATGTATTGTGTATTCTTCAAAGGAGCACAGGAGAGAGAATCATGTTTTACCCCTGCTTTAACTGCAGTTGAAAGAAGACCCACCGCCCTTTCTGCCTCCACACTCATCATCACCCAGAAGCACCTGGGATACAGTCTACAAATAGTGAATTCACCTCCATCTGGGTTGCCCTATACCAAGTCCCATTTTAATGCTGAAGATGGTACACTTGCTCTTTAAAGTGTCAAGAATTTTACACTGACTTTGAAAGAATAATATATGTAGATGTGTGTGTGTCCACATGTTATAGATACAGATATAAAACTTATGTAAATGAAACTCTCAGGGCGGCATTCCGATACCATGTCTTCAGAGATTTTTCTAGCATCACTGGGATCTGGATTCCCTTTTGAGGAGTCACTTCTTATAGGGTTTAAAGGGCCTTTCTTGGTGTCTATAAAACACTGCATTCATGTTCAAGGCACATTTCATCTTGATGGTCAAAGCATACAAGGTCAAATAACCCTAAACAAACCATCCAAAGCAGCAGGAAGTCAGGGAAGATGGGGGTTGTATTCTGCTGCCTCAGCAGGATAGTTACAGGAGGTACCACAGACACCATTGCTGATAAACATGCCCACATCAGCAAGTCCTGGAGGGAACGAGAGGGAGGAGAGCCATCAGAAGCCATCTCCTTGTTAGAGTTGTTTTCATTTGAACTTCTGTTTGTGGCATGGTACATTCATATACGTTTTGTTTGGGGTTTTTTGTGAGTTTTTATTATTATTTTATTTTGGTTTTGTGTTTCTGTTTGGTACTGGGGATTGAACTCAAGGGTACTTAACCACTGAGCCACATTCCCAGCCCTTTTTATTTTTTTATTTTGAGACAGGGCCTAGTTAAGTTGCTTAAGGCCTTGCTAAGTTGCTGAGGCTGGCTTTGAACTCCTAATCCTTCTGCCTCCTGAGCCACTGGGATTACAGGAGTGTGCCATTATGCCTGGTATATATATGGTTTTACAGAATTTTATTGGGCTGTTTTTGTTTTTTTGTGTGTGTCAGTTTATAACTGGAAATCAAAACAAATTGAGCACTCTTAAGTTATGGTTATTCTTTTCCTTGGTAATTCTGTACACATAACCCTTATTCTTGTTGACATTAATCGTGTTGATCATTCCATTCAGCCTCCTGCTCAAAGTTGGGCTACCAAATCCATGCCCACCAACCTGTCATGTCTTAGTGCTTCCCATATTTTTGGATTTTAAGGACAGTAAGCTAAACAAAAAATAGTGTTCAGGATCCAGTATAGAGTCAACATTTTATTTTGTCAAAAAGAATACAAACTGAGGCAAGTTCCATCTTTCATAACCAGAAAGGCCATTTTAATATTAAAAATGTCAAAGCTACACAATCACAGAATTAATATTTTGACAGATTGTACTTATTTTTCTGTTTACCACTGATCCCCACCAGTGATCACCTCCGCCCAGGTCAGTTGATGAAACACTGCCATGTAGCACCAGTCTCAACCCACATGCTCGGTCACCCAGCTCTGCTTGAAAACTTCCCTGGCAGCAAGCCCCACTTCTTCTCCCTGAGAAAGGCTTGCAGTCTCCTTTCCCAAATAGGCATCTGCAGGCCTTCGGCGGTGCCGTCCTCCAGGATACAGTTGTTAGACCTTTGCTCATCCCTTTTGACAGAGTTCAGAAGACCAGGTTAAAGGAGATATTTAGAATAATTATATTCAGTGTAGAAAGTACTCAATGAAAACAAACTATCGGTACTTGTTTATTTATTCCTCCACCCCTTTCTTTTGAATTTCTTTGTCAGGCACTGTGCTGAGGCCAAATATTTAAAAAAAAAAAAAAAGTTCCAAGAATGCACATCCGATGGGGATGACAGCCGTACAGGTAGTGTAGCTGCAGTGTGCTTGTTGGGTGCTGCATCGCACTGCCATGGGAGGAGGCTGCTGTAGGCACAGTGCAGAGGCAGGCAGCTCTTAGCTGTCAGAAAAGGCTTGCTGCAGGAGGCCTGGTGGAGGGTGCCATTAAATGGAGTCTTGAAGAATGACACCAAGTTTCCCAGGTTAAGTGACATCATCCACAGCAGGAAATGAGGTTGGACCCTGGCAAGCTGGATCTGTGTTCATTTGCTAGGGCTGCCTTAACAAAGTACCACTGGGTAGCTTAAAACAACACATTTATTGACTCCAAGTTCTGGAGACTTAGAAGTCCAAAATGCAGGTGTCAGGAGGCCCTGCTCCCCAAAAACCCATGGAAAAGAATTCTTCCTTATTCTTGTTAGTTTGGATGGTTTGCCAGCAATTCTTGGTGTTCCAGACTTAGAGCTACATCCCTCCAATCTCTGCCACCACATGGTTACTTCCTATGTTCAGATTTCCCTCTGTTTTTTTCCACATTTTTTTATTGGTGCATTATAGTTGTACACAATGATGGGATTTGTTACACATTTATACATGCACACAATATATCAATATGATTTAGTCAGTATTACTCCCAGTATTTCCCCTCTCCCTCCCTAGATATCCCTCTTGCATTGAATTAGGGCCTGCCTGAAGGGGCTCATCTTAACTTTGTTATATCTTCAAAACCCCATTTCCAAATAGGATTACATTTGCAGGTCCTTGGATTTAGGACTTTAACATATCTCTTTCTTTAAATTATTTAACCCATAATAATGCATGTTGGGGGATGATGAGCATAAAGACCAAGAGCATTACTTATTTCTATGGTCAGGGTCACATATTTGTCTCAGTGCAACCTAAGTTTTAGTTATTCGGAGAACTTGAACTTGTACCTAATTGAAACGGTATTTTTAGTGAATGAGTCAGGGGATTTTTAATTTGTACAGTTGATTTTGCCACCTTGGAACTTAGCTATATAAGACTTATTTTCCCCAGTTAAATACAGTATTTGCAATGGCCAAGTATTCACTCTAGCTTGTTGAAATAATTTCACACTTTTAATTCTGATGTCTTATGTTCAGTATGCCCTCTAACATTGGGACATGTATATATTTGATAAGTGTACCACCAATTACTTGATTATGTCATTGTTTAAAATGTTTTTAATAGTACTATCTAAGAACAGAGCCCTGCAGCACATAACTACAATCACTAGGGACTGTGTTCCATGTAACTGACACTGACCAACTCTTTTGAACTCAGGAACTTGTTCAACCAGTTAACATCCATCCAAACAAAATTTTCTCTTTTCAGATTTCTTCATCTAAGAATAATTATATTTTTATTTAGCTCAAGTCAGACAATAATATGTATAATTCCCAGGCATCCCTGTCTTCCTCACCACCCCCCAAAACAGAACTAAGTTTAATGTGTTTAACTTATTCTTAAGGACTTCTGTGGTATTTGTTCTTTTCATAAGTCTCCCTAACCTACAATTTACTAATCTGCTCAAATTTTGCTTCCAGCCAACATTACTTTTACCCGCCTTTAGTTTCTAGAATCTGCTTTTTTGTTGTTGTTCTTTCAAAGTCTCTGAATGGCATTTTGCCACCCCTTAGCACCTGTCCTGTTATGCAAGATTTGGAAAATTCTTACTGACTGGGTCATGTAGATAAGAAGCACTTTTAGCCCCAGCTCCATCCACATCCTCCTCACTTGCAAAGAATAATAAGAAAAGTACCTTCTGGAAAATTTAGTAAATTCAAGCTATAGTGAAAGTGAGACAAATTTCCTTCACATAGGGATATGGTAATTGTGTAAAATTGATACTAAAGCAATTTTACAGCATTTGGTTCTGTTTAGTTACATTCTTTCTTACAAAGACAATTCCTCTTTGATTTTAAGTTTTAATATTGTAAATTTTTAGATCTGTACTCCTGTGCCCTTGGAATGAGTGCTCATCTTTATCTGCAACATCTTAAGGACAGGGTGGTTCAGAGACAGACTAGTAGGAGATCAATATGGAAGCCTTTATTTATCCTTCTCCATCAGATCTGTCCTTAGAACCACAGCATAGAGGTTGTCAAGAGTGACCTTGGAGACATCAGCCTGCTGGCTGGCTGGTTAACATTCCCTTGCTTAAACAGACCAAGTGTGGCTTTTACTAGTGATACATTTATGTCATATTCCCAAATTTCTTAGAAGTGAAATGAGTTAAATAGAACATTTTTCTTGTCAGTCTACTCTGAACCTGACTTTTCAAGGTTGTGGGGCATTCAGGATTTATTACGTTTTTTTTTAAAAAAAGGGATGGGCTGGGTCTGGAAATCTATATGCCAGGGCTGTATTTTGGATCAAAGCCAGCCTTAGTGTTCAGTCTAGGAAATGTCCAATTTGACTCCTGCCTTTTTAGTTTGTGTCAGAATCAAAAGAAATTTCCAGGTAATTTTGCACACTCTGTTTTAATAGTTTGAGATAACTCTGCTTTGCCTTGGAGGAGGACATGCTTAGTTTTCTCAGTCACGCTCTTTTTGTTTTGCATGCTGCAGTCCTGTATGGATTCGGCATTGGAGGGCAGTGCAGTCAGTCAGTTTCTGCACATTCTGACTCAGTTCTTTGGGGAGGAGTACAAGAGTTCCAGTTTTGATTTCTTTTACAAAGCACACCAAGTTTAGAAGCAATATGGGAACAAAAAGTCTTTGGGGGGTTTCCCCCAACATTTTACAGCTTTCTTTTTAGTCCTAATTTTGAATTCCATGTGAAACTCTGAAATTACCTATTTCCTTCTTATATTTTTATAAGCTAAACTGGGATAAAATTCAACTCCATGTCTATTTTCCAAGGCAAAATGTAGCATTTCCCTTCTCCCTACCAGTGTCCCTTAACTCCCCACACCAAACACTTTAAAGGGGGAAAAATTATATTCCTGTTCCTATTTTATGCATTCAACCAATATATGTTGAATGGCTAATGTATACAAATAACTGTGCTGAAAATAGTAGTTCTGTTTTCTCTCAACATTTTGCACCCTAGGGCCATGTTGATGTTAAGGTAAAGAAGGTAGTCTAGTTGAGTGCTCTCAAGTGATTTCCTTACTTGGGGAGAGGGTGGGAGAAATGGATAACATTGATTAGTCACTGAATATCTATTATTTGTGAAGCACTGTGCTAGTCCCTGTGACACAGATGTTATTAGACTCCTTTACTGATGAGGAGACTGAGATCAGTCAGCTATACCAAAATCACGGAGCTGGTATTTGGCCATATTACCATTTACAAACAAGTTTCTCTGTAACTCTGTTATCTTTCCATTGTAATTACTTATTCCTTATGAACAAAGTGCTGCATAAACACTAGGGTGAGATTATCAAAGCCAAGGAAATACATTGTAGGTTTTGGTTGGGGTAGGGAGAGAATTTAAATAATAATAAATGTTGATTCATAAATTGAATTCAGGAATAAAAAATAGTTTTCTGTAATCAAATTACCTTTGCTTTAAAAGTTGGATGTTAATCAGTATTTGGGACATTTAGGGATTCATTTTTATGATAGATAATATATATTTTACTTGCAAAATCCTGGGTTCCATTTTCAGCATATGTTATTTTCCTTTTACATATTAGTACTTGGGAGCACCAATTTAGGTCTGGCCTTCAGTGACTGCATCCTTAAGTGCTGCAGTACAGTGACTTGTGGTAAAAATGTTGTCATAAGATAATGTAAATGACCTTTGGTGTGCTATGTGCTCTTAAAAGACCATAAAGTAGTGCAGAGCTACTTTACTTTGATTGCACATCATAATAGAATGGATACTGAACTATAATAGCAAACCTGTGTAGTAAGTCTAATGTTTTTATAGTATGCTTTTATTTGGCAGAGAGGCTAAATGTTTTACATAGAACTTGTTTAAAAAATACATCTTGGCCATTTTTAACAAAGTAGTTGTAATGTTCATTGTATATAAATTTTTTAGTTCAAGCTGTACATGGAAGAAACAGCATCAGTTGTTACCCTTGTCTGCACTTATAATGAATTCACCTGTCTAATTCAGGAATGATGATAAGACAAATTAGCAAAAATGGTTCTAAATTGAGTGAAAAAAGATTTTTTCCAAAATCCGGGTGAAAATGACTGATTCCATTTGTACTCGGAGGATGTATTTATCTTAAAAAATTTCTATGTTGTGGAAAATTGAGTATATAAATATATATTTTCCTTTGAAAAAAAATGTGATATATTCTCCATCAGCTCACATGCTAGCCATGGGTGACACCACATGAGGACAGTCTGAGCATCTGTTAAGTCATTTCCAGTCTGCAGGTTCTGGGTCTGTCATTAAAGCCAAAATCACTGTCATTGCAGGACAGCTCAGAAAAAGCAAAGCTGGCACATACATTTCCCTATTTTCTGAATTCACAGAGCAAGCCAACTGGCTTTCCGTAGCATAGATATTATAGATTATTTTTCTTAGATATCAAGTTGAGCATTTAAGTCTCCTTAAGAGAAGCCCTTGTCTTAAATCTCCTCTGCCCTTTAGAACCTTTCCATTCTTTCCCAGATCTTCTCATCCCTGCATTTTAATTTCTTGAACATGAATGTTATTGCTTGGTTACAAACAGCAAAAAAAAAAAAAAAAAAAAAAAAAAAAAAAGAATAAAATGTGGCTCTTCTCTTTGCTAATCCCAGGCCACAAGATTTTCATTAATCTTGCTAAAGTTATGCTTTCATCATTTTATTCTGCAGTTGTAAAATATCCCACCATATTCTGTTTCCTCTTTCTTTTTCCTGGAACTCAGAGCCCTGAAGGATCTTTTCAGGCCTAGCTTCTGTTACTCCCACATAGATCTGCATAAGGCAGATTCTTCTGTTCATTGTCCCCCTTCATAGGCAACCAGAATTTATGGTTTCCAGTCTTCTTGTTCAGCTGGACCTTCTGTCTATGTTTATGCCTACCTCTGTATAGCATTCATCATACAAGGTCTTATATTTTTATTTCAGTACTAAGATGGTTTTTAATACTAAAAATTCTTTACATTCCTCCAAAGATTTTTTTCTCAATGGCAGATATGATACCTTACACATTTTTGATAGGCCTTGTATGGTGAAATACATACCATAGGAATGCTGTAAATATCAATTAGTTGATTTCATGATTGGATCTCTTCTTTCTTGCTACACTTCCTGTGATCCACTCACCTTCAGCACCAGGCTTTCAGTTGTTTCTGACTTTAGGTCTACAGTAGCTTTTGCTGCCAAGTATTCACCTGAGACCCTGGCTTTAATTCCATTGCCTAAGATGTAGCTTCCTGTTCCGCATGCACTAGGAATCATTTATTCACAAGGTGCACGCATATAGCAGAGGAAGGGGTGGGTGTCTAAGAGTTTAGCCACAACAATGAATGGGAGGAAGAATGGATTATCTTTGTATGGCCTTGATATTTTTATGTCTTAGAATAGTCTTACAGAAACTGTGTAAATTGTCAGGGCAAAAGAGGTTACAAAATCGATTCAAAATGGATTACGTTATCTGAAATTTTCCTTTGCCTTATATCTCATCTTCAAATGCTTTCTACTTCCTATACCAAGTAAATGAAGACAATAAAGGGAAAGGAATTGTACAGGGTAGTAAGGAGTCAGAAAGTTTGTCTCCAAACTTTTCTGTGTCAGCTAAATGGACATAATTTATACTTTGTTTTCCTCCTTCTGTTCAGCCACTGTTAAAAGAGAGCTACAGCAAATTTTAGAAACTCCCCTTTTCCAGAGAGGCCAGTGAAAAAATAAAGTAGCAAAAAAGGTGAGCTAAAAATCTGTGTTCAGTATAGAATCAGGTGTAGGTGTTTGGGTGTGAGTGTGAGGATCTGCTGCTTGTTTGTGTGTGTATGTATTTTTTTCTAACAACTCCAAAGTAACAAGAAAAGTTTTGACTTGTCCCCAAATTCATGTCCACAAAACAGATCCCTGAATTTGGCTTTAAAGCTTAAAAGGCCTGTCATGCCCCCACTCCTCCCTAACACTTATATTGGACATCTTGTTCCAAAATAGACCAGAGTCATGTATCCAAAGAGTCTTGAGGCAGAGATAACCCTTTTCTGAATGTCATCAGCATCTGTCTTAGGAACATCAGCTATAACAGTGTGCCCTTTCCTTGTTTGGAGGTGTGCATGTTCAAAGTGGAATTGCTTTGAATCTGTGGTTGGTGATCAAAGTTTCTGTAACTGTCAATATGCATGGCCTTTAAACTCCAAAGCAAACTTCCTGCCTTGCATCTTTGCTACTTATTAGCTATGTACCCTTGAGTAGATTCACTCTGCCCCCAAGTTTCACATCTACAAAGTGAAACTCAAAAGAGTAAAATATGGACCTACATCACTTAGAACAATGCTGACATATAATAATAGCTGTTGTAGTGTAAGGCATCATTTTGATTATCCCCCTGAATTAACTCACTGGTTCGTCAGCTTTCTGATGTCCTGTCTTTTTCTTTCCTTTCATCCCCTGTCTCTCCTTGCTGAGCATCATCATTTGCACTGGCACAGCTCATGAGATGCATGAGTCCCTCTTTGTCCTTCAGGAGCACTTCTGTTAAAACAAACAAAAATCACCACCCTCTGGGCTTGAGCAATATCTGGCCCTGTCCCAAACTTGGAAGTGTCCTTTTATGTTTACGAGTATACATTTTTTCTTACATTTGTTTTTAACACACTCAGTGCTTTTTCAGGTTTAATAATGTTCATACAATATTCCAAATGTAACACAAACACTGCAAGCATGCCTTAAATGAATTTTACAACGGAAATGACCAGTGTTAAAATTAAAATAATTTATCGACCATTATCGCCATCTGTTGGTGGAGGTTGGAGTGGACTCCGCTCTGCAGAGCCTTGGTTCACTGGGAACATTAAAAAACTGCTAGTTCCTTAATTGGAGGGAGGGAAGGAGAGAAGTAGGGAGAGAGAACATGTGCTCACACATGTTTGCACACACACACTAGGTAAAATCTCTAAGGACATGCACCAACGTTCTTATCTGACTTTAGGTGATTTTAGTTTTTTCATCTTCTTTTCTGTGTCTTCTAATGACAACTGTATGCATTACTTTCACAATTAAAATAGATTAACAAGAAAGGTAGAATTTAGGAGGAACTAAGTAAAGGGGGTAGAGGAGAAAATTTAGTTTATTTTAATAGATACAAACTAAAATATATTTGATTTTATATGATAGCAGATGAAAGAGGAGATTAAATGGAAAGGGAAAGAAATAAGAAAAGTTGTGGTGCAGACTTAAAAAAAAAAAATTAGTAGATTCTAGCAAAAGGTTTTATCAGCCATGTTCACTTGGACCAATAGTTCTAAGTGTGAGTTTTTACTTGTTATCCTCTCCCTTTGAAATTCTAATTATTCTACAATCATGTCTCTTAATTACTCTTTATCCTTTTACTGCCAGAGCTTCCTCTGGAGTGGATTATCTACTCTTAGCAAAGAATATTGTAATCTGGGTAGCGAGCGCTGATCCGAGCCTTGTTACTTTGAAGCTGGATAAAACCCAAAGAATCTTTATAGACACATTTATTTCCATAAAATTCTACCACTTGCTTTCTTGGGGATGCACCTCCTTAGGGTCCTTAGAGTGTGAATTCTGCAGGTGAGGAGACCTTTTTGCCCCAGTACGTGTATGTCCCTGTTTGTTCATAATGGCTTTCTTAAACAAATTAAGCTGCAGATAGGAACAAGGGGAGGTGCAAATCTGGCTACTTTATGAATTTGTGCCCAGATGTCTGTTAATCTTGTAGGCATTGATGATTGACAATAGAATTAGACTAAATGTTAATTCTCTATAATGCTCTTCCCATTGTAAAATCTTATTGCATGTAAAACTAGCAAGGAGAGATGCTTTCTCTCCCTCTGCAGAGGGAGACCAGACAATACTGTAGCCTAACACCCCTTATCCTGTTCCTTAAGATGCCATTTGATTGATGGCTCTTCTCCATAGCCTGGATCTTTCCTGGCCCTTTTCTTCTGCCATCAGAACCACTTGTTCTACACTCTGTTCTCATAATGAGGTGACTGACTCATTTACTGAGCTAACCAGGGCCTGAGTGATTTAGTGTTTCATCCTCCAGCTCTGGGGTCTGTATTTTGATGGGAGCCTTTTGCTTGTGAGAAGTATGACTGAGTGGACAGCTCAAAAGAGAAGATATTTTTTGAGCAGAAAGCCTTTCAACACCTCCAGGTAACTCCAAATAAGCAACTTCCTGCTCCTCTTGTTCGAGGAAGCCAGCATGGACAGAGAGATTACTGTTTTCTAACTTTCTGTGAAATCATGCTTTCTCAGTCTTAACCCACAAATCATGATGGAAACCACAAGGAAAATAAAACTGATAAATTTCAGAAATCTCTCTTCTTTTCTCTTTCCTTATCCTTCATTCAATCATGAGCCACATTTTATTTCTTAAGATTGAAAAATTGCTTAGGCTTCAAAAGTACATCATTTCAATCCATAGTAGTCTAAGAGAACATCTTTTCTTTTCTCCTACTAAGAGCAAAAAGGAAACATTGTTCCTCGAGGAAATTTTATAGATAAATTACAATGAGAACTTGGATACTGTTCATTTTTGAGCTTTGGGATTTTAGGTAAGATCTTCGATTCAAAACTTCTATGAGTTTTTGTTTACCCATTTGCAAAAATAGGAATAACAACACCTAACCTCATAGATTGAGAAGTTAAATAACATCACACATGCAGAGTACCTGGCACAGTGCCATGAATATAACTCAATAAATATAATCCCCTTTTGGTTTCTTATAAAATAGCCAAATGATTGAGGAAATTAGTAGTGCTCTCATGGAAAAGATAGTGTTTGAACAGATAGTTCAAAATCAAGCATGGGTGGAATGGAGTAATGGAAAGATGGTAGAGAAGGGTTTAAAGTGGTGTTTGAGGCAAGTTAATGCAGCAGACAAGTCCTCTTGGAAAGCCAGAGGCATGGAGAAACTATTCAGTGCTTTTTGCAAAAATCTAGACATGGTTTAAGGAAGGAATACATTTTGGAAACATATCAAAGACAAAACTCAGAAGAATTATTGACTGAATGGATGGAGGAATGATTGAGTTGATGCTGTGTGAAGGACCCTGAGCTTGGTGGGCGATTGGGAGAGTAACTATGCTATTGGGTACAAAGAGATACGGAGAGGAGACAGGAGAGATGTGTTTGGGATGCTGGCATGGATAGAATTTGTGAAATGATGGACATGAGATGATATTTAACTAGATATTTAGGTATCTTAATGAAACATTAAGATATTTTTAAAAGGTGTAGACAAAAAAAAACTAAGTTTTGATGGGATTAAAAGCAAAAGAGTAGGAAGGAGAAATGGGCATCATCAGAAGAGATTCATTACTTACAATTGTAGCACTAGGTAAATTTTCCAAAGGAAGGAAGTGTTGAGGAACAAATATTAAATTTGGTGAAAGTTTTCAGCTAATGAAAGAGAGGAGGAACTTGAATGGACACAGAGTCCCTGAAAAAGAGCAGAGAAAAGTGAAATGTGATGCACACCTGGGTACCAGGCCCAGAGGCAAAGAGAAAGGTACACTTGGCAGAGACTCGGACATAAGCACTCATGTCACATGTAGCAGAGGTCAGAGAGAGCCAGAAGCAGAAGAGTATGTAACATGGATTGAGTATCAGTGCTACCAAGAGTCTTTTTCTTCTTTTCCTACTCCCACACCTCATGTCTGTCCCTATCTTTCCCATCATTAAATGTTGGAAAGCATAACCAGAGGGTACAAGGCCAACCTTGTCATCTTCTGAATGTCCTTTTCTATTAGGTTGACAAAGGGCTCTGAACCGTGTGACCTCAGGCATAGTCTCTGAATCTCTGTGACTCTCAATTCCCTCTTCTAAATTGGAATCATACCAGCATTTTCCCCTGCTTTTGGAAAAGTGTGTGCAGGGATAGAATCTAAAAATGCTTTCATTGTAGACTTGTGCAAATGAGAGTGCTGGTAAGTTATCAAGCATATAACCTAGGTAGATAGATGGTTGCTAAAAGATTAAATTACTTAGTCTTATCATTTGTGGATTTCTAAAATTATTTTGAGTAAGCTTAGTGATCTGTGTTAATGTTGTTATATATACTCAGAATCTCTACAGGGAATTGAAGGTGTTTGTGCACCATTATGTCTCTCGGTTGTAATTGACATTTGAACCTTAAATTATCTTTACTTTCATGCCTAGTTAGTAATCATCTGACTACATGATTACACAGAATGAAAATAAGGAAAATTAACTGGAGGAGTGAGGTGGCTCAAGCCATTTGTTTTTTCCAGATGAATACATGTCAGCTGGTTTCAATGTGTATAAAATAGATGTTTACAATATTCAAGGTGGTTTAACATGTTGCACAGATACTTGGGTTTCCTAGAAATTTAAAAACTTGCTTTAGTCCTCAAAAATCAATCATGAGAAAGGTATAAGAAACCAAATGTGAGACTATTTTAAAGTTAACTTGTGAGAAAATAGAATTTTGGAATTTACCACGTACAAATGAGGAAACTTGCAATTCAGATACATGAAGTAAGATATGTGTTTCCCCAAGTTTTACTTTGAAAAATACTTCTTAAAAAAATTTCTTAAAAATCAAAGATTTTTTTCCCCTCGATTTTTCAGAAGACAAGCATAGTCAATGATGCTTTTTCTCAAAGTTTGTGCTCTCAGAGGGTGTGGGGTGAGATACACATAATTAAGTTATACAATTTCTTCATTTTCAGTAGGCGTGCACTAAATTTTAGTGTTCTGCATTTTTTCCATCTCCCCCTTCATCTATAGCACATTAAGGAATTTGAACATATTTCTCATACACACCCTCATAAAATGAATGATTAATCCCTGGCGCATTTTTTATATTCTTGATTATCCATTTCTTACACACATGTTACATGCACGCATATTAGTGTACTGTATTGTTATTAGAGTTAGAAGTAGCATTAGTAAATAATTTATGGATAATGACAGAAGTCTTTAGTAAAAATGAAAAGACCTATTTTATTATTGTTAAGTGTGTTAAACTTACACACAGGCCCACCAGCCCTCTGTGATGTTCTGTGCAGCACTGGCTGTGGAATCACCAGGCATAGAAGAATGCAGCAGCTCTCCACCATTATTATTTCATAGAACTTCAATAATTCTACAGACTTGTATTTGACCATAGACATAGTGTTGGTAGAAGCAAATACTTTCACAGAATATATTTCCTGTGTTTTTATATCAAGATTGTCAGATAAGTACCCGTTCTTCAAAGCTAAACATCAAACTGTAACCCAAAGATTCAGAAGGGAAGACTGGCCGTTCCCTGTTTTTAGTTAAGGGTTGAATTTAGAATTTCCACGGCTTGCCACTTAGTAAAGAATATTTTGTACTTTAAAGTTTGCAGGTGTTTGAAAAGTATGCATGTTCTTTAGATTTAGACATTAATAAGAGTTCTTTATAACTTTTTTTCTTTCTTTTTCAGATATGGGAAAATAGTTTCCACAAAGGCAATTTTGGATAAGACAACGAACAAATGCAAAGGTATGTTTTCGTGGCTGAATATTTGCTAAATCATAACTTTGAAAAATGATGGAATTTTGAATCTGATCTTAGGTTACCAGATTACCCCCCATTTTATTCAAAATCAAATCTCATGTGTCTCCCAGTTTCTGTCTTGCACAACATTAGCACACTGCTTACGTTTGTTTTGTCCCTGGTTTGGGTTTTGGCTGGAAACTCAACAGCAACTTGCAGTTTGCCAGATTTCCAGATTTGGCGCCAGTAGAGTTAACATGCAAAATACTAGTTGGCATTTAGCCCCTACTTTTAAAAGGGGAGTAGAGTTTAGAAAATAGCTTTTCTTTCTTGAGCCTGAGGAGATTAGAGCTGCTTACTGAAGACCATTGGACTGTACTAAAGAACTGAAAAGATTACATATTGTGCAAATTGGCTCTATTAATTAGAATAGAGTAGTTTTAAGCAGTACTTAATTACATGTTTCAATACTCCCAATTGTTCTCTGCTGAATGCCTGTTGACAATATTGGCAGCGGGGAGGAGAGAACCATTTTCACTGACCAAATTGTAATGGGGAGGGGAGGTCATGCACCCCTTTGAAATATGCTGCTGCATTAATTTGATGCACTGACCTTCAGTTTTCCGTGTAATTAGGATGAGCTCATCCAACTCCATGAGCTGGAAGAGGAGGCGTCTGCAGTAGGCAGCTCGGATGCTCTGTGCTTCTGACTTTTAATGATCCAGCATCTTAACAATAGGCATGTGATTTCTAGGAAAAGGAAAGAATGGAGTCAGCTGACTTTGAATCTAACTACTGACCCCATGAATTGAAATAAGGTTGACAGGAATAGGCAGAGAAGGCAAATCTCCTCATTAATTAGACCCTAGTTTTTCAAGTAGTGGTGACGGGGCAGTGGCTTAGTACAATTTGAAAAAGGCGAAGAACATAAATGAACCCTATAGTAGGGCCTCTCCTCTTAAGCCAGCCATTTCCTTTAATCTAGACTTGAAGTGGTCCATTGTATTTCTGTCTCTTCTTCAAAGTGCCTAGATTTAAAGGAGCTATTGTGACAAATATCTAAGCCCATGTTTAATCAACATAGCACATTAAGGCAATTTTGTGTTGGGACTGTGCTTTATGTAGAGTAGTACCCCATAAATATTTAAAATAAATTAAACTAGAGAGAGTTAACTTGTAGACTCAAATACATACACTTAGTTGCCACAATTTATCTTATTTAACACTTATAAATGATTTGGGAGAACAGAGACACAAAAAAAAAATTTGGTTTTATAAAAAGTAGACTTGCTGGCATAAAACAGGAAACTGATCAACAGTTTCAAACCAAGAGAGACATTGCAGTAGATAAGTGGTTTTGGCCTTATCCTACCTCCCCCTCCTTTTCTTCCTGGCCTAACAAGAAATCTTACAAGGCAGTTCAGTTTGCTGCAAAGCAGAGCTGCCCTAGTTAAGTGAGGGAGAGGACCCAGAGTCCTCTGGTTGCAAAACCACCACTGTACACTCTTCTCCAATGACAGCCTATTTCCTGGAAGCCAACACTCTACAGTGCCCATCATGATTTAGAAAGGGTATGGGTACAAATTAACTAATGCTACATCTCCCATATTATTATAATGCATAGCCCTAATATTTGGAATGGGTCCACAGATAAGTGAAGAGGCTTATGGGGCTTCCAAAGAAAGGGAGGTTGTAATTCAGAACTGACTGTACGTACAAGTCCCCTGGAGAGCTTCCCGTCACCTGGGCTTGGGGAGACACTGCCACTGTGTGGGCAGTGATGAGACCCTGCAGGGCTCTGCCTTGAGCAAACTTCCCAGCACTTGATGCCAGCAGATACCTTGGAAAGGAGGTAGAGGTAAGAATAGGAAAGCAGAATGAGAGAGTTTATGGGGGAAAAAAACGTTAATAATGTTAAGACAAATAAGAAATAACATGTAATTTAGCTCATAATAAAGTTAGATGACATGCTACCCAAAGCAACTTACAATGATAGGTAGGTAGGTAGATAAATATAGGATAGTTTGATTGAGAGGTGGATATAGATAAATTAATACATGAGATTATAGAGCATTAGTATAAATGAATGGTGCTTGTATTATATATTAATTTTTAGAGATTAAATATGAGAATTATAAGCATGGAAATAAAAATTCATAAAAGGTCATAGGACATTTTGTCATAAATCATATTTTGGAGCCTCTTTGGACAAAATTAAGCTAAGGGATATATCAAATCTGAATAACATGTGCCTTAGTTATTGAAAATTCAATTGTTTAATGTTTCAGTTTCTGTCAGAATTTGGCCAACAAGAGAGATTTGAAGATTTACCAACACGGTTCTATGTGGCGGTTCAGGGCAGAACTTCCAAGGGATTGATTATGTATCTGATCATTCATACATGGCTGCACATGGACCAGAACACACACACTTGTAATCAGAAAGGGTGAGGGCAGATCAGACCAAGAGGTTGGAGATTATATATGTAATAATCAGACCAACAGGAAAAGCTAAGGTAGGAGCAGAAATTGAGAATACCTGCTTATTGTTATTTATTGCAAATAGCAAAATTGGTGGAAAACTTTAAACAGCCACTAATAGAAGCTATGTCATTTGATGGTCATGGCCATGTGTTCATTTATGACCTGCTGAAGAGTGCACACATGCATGTGCATCCATCCTCAGAATACGATAAGTCAGCATTAACAGCAAATTTCTCAATAACACCCAAAATACATTTAATCTGATCTCTAACCTAGCAGTTGAGTAGCATTCTCTACTTTGGCCTCGATCAGCCTCCTCTTCTTTTCCTCAACTTGGCTATTTCACTATTGTCTAAATCGGGCACAATTTCAGTCCAATTCTAAGTACTACAAGGAAGCTGCATTAACATTCATCTCTCCTGAAACATCTCTCTGTAATCGATAGTCTCTCTACTCTATTTCATTACAACTTATTTTGTTACCAGGCAATATTTTTGGTACCAGTGCTACAAACTAGACTGTTTCTGAGGCTTTCTCTTTGACCACATTGTTGTGTGTTTGTCTATTTTGACACTAGCACCATGCTATCTCAATTACATATCATTTCTTCATAATATGTGGAAATCAGTGACAGACTGACTCCCCTTCCACACAACCTCCACAAGGTACTTTCCTTTTTCAAAATGTATTTACTTTGAAATTAATTTTATAATAATTGATATGAGTCCCAAGGGAGACTCTGGTACTTCGTTTGGAATCCTGTTCCTTTAAACAGTATACTAAATATAACTCAACCTTCCCTCAATCATGGAGTTACCAGACTGAAAGAAAATCTACAATTCTCTGTTTTAATACAGCCGTGCTCTCAGGATCTGTTGAGATTCATGGGGCTGCTTGCTCGTATGCTGTGGAAGTCCGGCTCTTTGTTCAACTTTTCTCTTTTATTGTTTGTTGTGGTTTTTCACAGCTAGGTGCCTTCATCCATGTGCTTGCTTTGTAGCCCTATCCTCATCAGAACCCCTTTTTGACTAATTTTCTGCTATGATTTCTTGTGGCCTGAGAGAACAGATGACCAGCTTGTTAAAAATGTGAACCTATGGATAAATAAGCTTTAGACCACAACCTCTTATAGGTGGTTATTTGTTTTTGTGTATGTTGCATTTTGGTTTTAGACTTTAGGGCATGAACTGCTTCAAATATTTTAGGTATCTGGAAGCATTTTCTTTCCCTCTTTCTTTTGAAGAGATACAATGAGCTGTATTTTAGGTAAATAGTACTTTTAACCAGTTACCAAAATTTAGGTTATCTTATATTTGGGGTATCTGATGTTGGTACTTATTTTAATTTTGAAAAGTAAGGTTCTACAGAATAAGCATAATTTTTGCCAGGCATGGTGGCGCACACCTGTAATCCCAACAACTTCGGAGGCTGAAGCAGTAGGATTGCAAGTTCAAGGCCAACCTCAGAAAATTAGCAAGGACCTAAGCAACTTAGAACTTGTCTCAAAAAAAATAAATAAATAAAATAAAAGGTTGTGAGGGCAGGCCTGGAGATGTAGCTCGGTGGTAAAGCATCCCTGAGTTGAATACCCAGTACCAAAAAATAAAGAAGAAACAACATAATTTTTGCTGCTGTCATTTGTCAGCCCAGTGGGATGGCTCTTATCTTCATTACCACATCATTAAAAGCAGTATTTCTCTGAAGTTGTTTCCTGCCCCCTCCCCACCTTTTCTAACTTTGGTTGGCAACTGAGATGTCATCGTTTTCATAGTAACCATAGGACACCTAAGAAGATCTTGCATGGGACAAAGCCAGTTCTCCTCTCCACACGGCACACACACTGGGAAGGGAGGCTTGTCCGGCTCAGACTGACCACCAGGAGGAAGAATTGAGGATGTCACTGCACTGCGGCTGTGAACACCTGTGTCCTTTCATGGTGTTTTCCATTTCTTTTGTCAGAGCAGAGACAAAGTAGAGTCATTCTTCTACTTTTCACATAATCATAAAATAATGACTTAATAAAAACTGTGATCTGCATTTCAGGTTATGGTTTTGTTGACTTCGACAGTCCTGCAGCAGCTCAGAAAGCCGTGTCGGCCCTGAAGGCTAGTGGGGTTCAGGCTCAAATGGCCAAGGTGAGTCAAGCACTCTGCTCCTGAAGCCTCTTCCTGCACCATTCCTCACTCCCTCTGTCCCTGCTAGCCACAGCTCCTGCTAAATATCTGTCCTGTGTCTCCACATCCTCAGCAGTAGTACTCTGACAAGTATTATATATTCCTCATAATTTACCATGGGAAGGAGGATTTATAAATGCATACAATTCACATAGTAAATTACATAACATGTAAATAAATTTTTAAAAAATTTCTCAGGGTAAGGAATGTGCCTGAATGTCCAAGGATTACAAAATGGAAACCATAAGTTTCTTGCTTAATGAATAGCTTAGTACAGTACACATAGATGCTAATTACTGTAAGACATAATGTTTCCCTTGAAAATTTTTTTCTTTTGACAGTTCCTCTCCAAGTTTTTCCCTAGAATCTACAATATCATAATTTAGAAAGGTGAATTGAGTTAACCAGCCAGTTATTGTCCCTTTCTTTTCATATTATGCTCTTCATTGAAGATAGTTTAAGATGCCCAATTCCTTTTTCAAAAGACATGCTGATGCCTTAGATTTGATGCACTCCGGAAGGGTGACCATCCCTGATCTCAGTTACACAGACAGGTGCAGTCATGATCACAAAGCTGAGGAGACCTCCAATTGTGCTCCTTCCTACTTTCAAATAGTTTTTCTTAATAAAATGATTGTGCCTAAGATTCAGAAAAGAGAAGAACCTATGAAATGGCATGGTTTGTATTCTGTAACAGACCTTCTGAAACTGCCAAGTTTCAAGTTTGAAAACAGATATGACAGCAATTGAAGATCCAAAGACAGGGAAAAAAATCTACTTAACTACAGGTATATCTTCATAATTGCATGTAGGTACTAGCTGTAAGCGTATAACTCAAGCTTACATTTGGGCAGCAAAGACTTGGGCATAAGTGTCAATTCAGTCAATGTCACTTTTAGGTTATATGCTAATAGCAAGTACCTATAGTGCAGTTATGAAGAGAAGTCTGTAGTTACATAGATTTTTTTCCCCAACTTTGGATCTTCAATTACTGTAGGATCTGTTTTCAAACCTGAAATGTGTCACTTTGATATTTTAAGCATTCTTTTCAATTCAAAGAGGCAGCAATGTTATATTATCTGGCTTCATGAAATACTGAAAAAAGGAATTTTCTACTGTCCTCTGCTACTTCTAAATAGTAACAAATAATCATTTTCATTTCCTAAAGAGCACTCCCATGTCCATAAGCAAAGGTTTATTGAAGTTAAAAAAAAAAAAAAAAAAAAAAACTCTGAGAAAGAAATAAATTACCTGCTGAGACCTAAAAGCCAAGTTACGGCTTAGACTTTAGCAATTACAGGCTACTGAAGAACATGTGTGCAACTACCAGGATAGAGGCTTACTTTGAATGAAAGAATGGACATAGATACAGATTTTAGGAATTAATAGAAGGAATCACATTTTAAGGTAACCTTGCCATAGAATGTTTTTAAAGCTTTATGTTGAGTTGCACTTACTTTGGATTTTCTTGAACTCCAGAGTAGAAGTTAAACAAAACTATATATAGTAAGCATCATGGGCTGGGGTTATGGCTTAGAGGTAGAGCGCTCGCCTAGCATGTGTGAGGCACTGGGTTCGATCCTCAGCACCACATAAAAATAAAATAAAGATATTGTGTCCATCTATAACTAAAAAATAAATATTAAAAAAATAGCAATGATGACTTTTAAAAAGATTTGTCCTCCATAAAGAGTAATTTCCTGTAATATTGTTGAAAAGCAATGAAATTTTAAGTATATTGTAAATATGAGATACCAGCTTTGCATCATGATTGGCACAATGTTTAATCTGGCTCTGTAAACAGTGAGCAAATATTCTGTAAGCAGGACTCTTAGGGGTTCATTCAGAAAACCACTCTTCCGTCCTCCACTCTGTCTGTTCTACTCTTCGAAGCTCTGGTTGGATAAAATCCAGGGCAGGTCCCGTGACTTTTCTTTATTTCAAAAAAGTCCCTTCACTTGCTTCTTTCATTTCAGGTCTTTCTGGTTGATTTTAGAGGATGGTGGGTTAGAATGCCTCTTTATTTTTCATGTCTAAACTCCATGAAACACACATATCCTTTAATACATTTCCAGGCACTTCTGTGTGTATTTACATTGCCCAACCACAAAATGATATTTTAGACAAGTCAATGTATGGGGAAAGCCTTAAGTTACATTTCAAATAGAATTTGTCAAATGTTAGGATCTTGTGGAAAAGCTTTGAAAGCTGCTGAGAGTCCACAAAAGGGATGTTGTGTCTTGCATGTCACTGTTGCAGAAAGACATCACAGCCTATGTATGTAACAACTATTTGCTGACAACTCTATTGATTATCTGGTGACCAGGAAGCAGTGTCTTGAAGGTTTCCGTCCCCACATAATCATTACATGTGTATGTACTCATGTAGATGTGTGTAATGAATGTATTTAGTTATAATTTGGGGAATTTTAGGACAGTCAATTTAGTTATATTTTAGAAGACTGGTTTGGGTTGTGACTAATATGTAATACATTATAACTTGCTTATTTAAAATAATATGAAATATTTTAACGTTAACATTTGGTTAACTTTTTGATGCTGAATATCTGGTTTTCAAAAACCGATTGTTCTTTATATTAAGTGTTCAGTGTTTCAATATCCATCCCTGTTTGACAAATTCTGAGTGTCGTGTAACATCAGAGTCTCTCCACCTGATCAGGTCTGTTCCAAACAGCATGGTTGCGGTGGGATGGAAACATGGGTGCTTCTCCTGCTCCCACCCCTGCTGTCAGCTCCCTATTTGCAGCTCCCTAACCCTCCAGGGTTGGAGTAGCAGAGGTAATCTGGTGTTGATTTCTCTGGCCAGGCAGCAGACTGATGCTCTCTCTCATGGAATGCTTCTGGCATTTTTCTTAGTTTTTACCCAACCCCACCTTTCCTTTCAATCTGATCTTTCCCCATAATCCCTTGAAGCTAGAGAATACGTGTCCTTGGACTGGAAACCTCAAATGGAAGGCCATCCTCAGCACCATTCTTCTAGGACTTCCCTGTCCCCTAACCTCCCTGGGGGCTATCTAACACAACCTGGAGCCAGCTCTGCCTATGGGCCTACTTCTGATCCACCTTTGCCGGCCATCTGCAGTCAAATAGTTTCTTCCCAGCCATACCTGTAGCCCCCTTCAACCAGCATTTCTGCTTCCAGATTACTCAGCTTTTGAGTGTGGCATGGACCATTGTATCCAGCAAGCCCATGGGACACAGACCAGGCCTGCTGATTGGTCTGTTGAAGCCCCTGCTGCTGGCCAGATAATGAGAGGGAAACAGCCCATATATTGAGACTCACAGCACATGCACCTTTCTTTCCACATAAAGCTTATTTCCACTTGTCCAATCTCTTATAGACAGACAGGAAGCAGTGTTCACATAAGCATCCCAAACCAGTTCTCAGCCAGTTCCTTGAAGGCTGTCTCTGATTGCCTGGTTTCTCACTCTGGAATGTGGAAGCACCAGACACCCATTGTTTTGTGGCCTCAGTTGAATCAGAGTTAGAAAAGGGCCTTTTTGTCAGCCTGTTAACAAAATGCAAAGGCGATTTTGAGTGCCCCTGAACACTTGCCCTAGGATCATTTCCAATGCCTGAATATTAAGCAGCATATTAAATATATACTATTTTGAAAAATTCTTTACAATGTTTTTAGTCAACATAGGACTGGGTGTAGATTTGGTACTACATGTCATATCCATGGTGCACTTTGAATGCCAGCTTCCCCATGGGTTGATAATGAACTCTGTTCAAAGACCTCCTTGGTAGGCTTTATACTGTAAATTGGCTAGGAGAAATGATCCCTTCCTCCATCATCTGTGGGGAAGACCATTGTGCAGGATTAGAGATGCTGGCCATGTGCCAACATTTTCCATAGTATGAATTTCTTCAGGTCCCTGTAGAATGACTGAGTTTCTTTGATCTAAATTCTTTTTTACTATATCTTTATAGTTTAAAAAATGTATTTTATAATGCTAGCAGATCTCTTGTTCTGTACCATAAATTCAAGGGTTTTGCGAGTCCAAGTTTGGCTTAGCCTCTTTGTTCTGTCTTGATAAAGGAGTCTTTGGCGTGCATCTTTTGGGGAGAGGATTTTTAAAGGAAGTTAATCTGGCTCCTGTGCTTGAGTGACAAAGGCCTGTCACTGTCCACTTTCCTTTAGTGGACGAATCAGGATACACCTATATGTTGAAAATCCATATGTTAAACATAATCAGAAAAAAATAAGGGCCATTTTGGTGAGAGAAGGGGAAATGCAATGTTTGGCATGTTGATTGAGTTCAGAAAGGATCCCACAGATGTTCAAAACTGCAAATTGAAACATTAGAGACCAGGGATTTTTTTAATTATTCATGTATTTTCGATGGCTTGCTTGGTCTTTGCCACGTGGTAATATTATTTTTGTTTTGTTAATAATCAAAAAAATCATTTAAGTGAGAGGGGAAAAAACTTCCTTCTGAGCCTAGGCAGTTATTGAGAATTAAGAGAGAGATTTTAGCTAGGTGCGGTGGTTCTTGCCTGTTATCCCCACAATTGGGGAGACAGGAGGATGGCAAATTTGATGCCATCCTCAGCAACTTAGCAAGACCTTGTCTCAAAATAAAAGTTTAAAAAGGCCTAGGGATGTAGCTTAGATATAAAGCACCTCTGGGATCAATCCCCAGTCCAAAAAGTTAAAGGGGGAAAGGGACATTTAAAAATTATATTCATGGAGTACCCTGATGAAACGTTTCAAATAGAAATGGCCTTGGGCGTTTTGGAAAGTCTATTTATGTTTAACTTGGGAACTAAGATGTAAAATGTGAATAAACGTCAATGATACCTGTTAACAATGTGACTTCTCTAAACCTTTGGTACCTTCTGAGGCCTGCTGGAGGTCAGCAGATCATTGGGTGCTCCTTGGCTGATGGGAAGCTTGCACATTTTTCTCAATAAATGGGTGGTCACTGAGCAGGAATTTAGTCCTCACAACACCCCTAGTCCACCATGCTCCAAGCAGTTTGCAGTCACATGCCCGTGAGTGGCTATCTGCTGGTTGGTATTCAGTACAAGAGAAAACAGATGTCTGCTCTTCCTGCCAAGTCCCTTTCTTGCATTTTAGGAACCATTCCACACGCACAGGGAGGTTTTTGTTAATTTCTTTCAGATGATGACTGAGTGCTTTACACCATGTGGGACCTCTAAGCCCCGCTTTTCTACTCAAGTGAACATTAGTACCCATTTATCCCTCTCATGGCTGATGTGGGATCTAGTTTTCCACTTGTTAGAGAGGCCCTTGAATCTTTTCCGTGTCTAGGGACATAAAGAGGCCGTTGGTCCCACTTTTGTTTAGCCACCTATAATTGACAGAATACATTTATTTTTCAGACATAGCAACTTATTATTCAGACATAATACAACAGTGTTATGGTTGTTGCCGATTTTAGGGAGACTAAATTATCCTCAGTGTGCAAAACAACACCAGTGACTGAAAATATTATATGTTCCATTCACAATGAATGTATGGTAAAGAACACACAGACACTTTGGGATTAGATATTTTTGTGGCTTGAACTGCCTCTTGGAGTTTCTCCCCATTCTTTGGTGGTTAGTTTGTTTTTTAACTTTAAAATTACTCTAACATAATGGGTAGTATTGAAAAAGAAATATAAGTAATATTAGCACTAACGGTCATCCCAAATGAAGAAACCTAAACAAGAATTGTTGCTGTTGAAAACAAACAAAAAAAAGTCATAGGGAATATTTACATCTATTTAGATCACTCTCTTTCACTATATCCAAGAAAGAACTAAAAGTCCAATTTCTTTCTGGATTATGATTCTAAGCAATTTTTTTCTTCGTTGATAAACTTCCCATTTGAATCAAGGCTTTGTAGAATGTGAAATATTTTTATTACTAACTTCATAGATGCAAGAAACTAAAACACAGGTTTGGGAAGTACTTAGTATCTACGTTGTAGCCTCACTCTAAAAATTACTTCATTTATAACAAATTCTCCTATGAGCACTCTTAAACATTAGTCATTGAGAGATCTTCATGATTATAATTTTAAAAAGAAAGTCTATAATACACATACACATAATTTTGTAAGTAACATTTTTAAAATGCTATATTTTTGTATAAAGAGTATTTTGCCCTTTGATTAAGGAGTTTTCCACTTGCTTCTGAATCTGACTAAACATGATTCAAAAATCTAAGGTATGTTGGTTCTCTGATTCCCTTGCTCTGTGTCTCCAAAGCCTCCCAATTTTTCTTTTTTTTTTTTTATTGTTGGTTGTTCAAAACATTACATAGTTCTTGATATATCATATTTCACATTTTGATTCAAGCGGGTTATGAACTCCCATTTTACCCCGTATACAGCTTGCAGAATCACATCAGTTACACTTCCATTGATTTACATATTGATATACTCATGTCTGTTGTATTCTGCTGCCTTTCCTATCCTCTACTATCCCCCCTCCCCTCCCCTCCCCTCCCCTCTTCTCTCTCTACCCCCACTAGTTACAAACTACAGTTTGTCCTTCCTCCTACTACTCCTTACCTTCCAGAAAAGTGAAAGATAAGAGAAACATGGTTTATCTTACTGAAGTGTCAGTGTTACTCCATGATATTAGACCAGAAATATTTTTTCTCTGTTAAAGCTCAAATTGTTAAGAAAAAAAAAAGTAAAAAAGCAATATTAAGATAAAGCACAGGATTTCAAGGAAATTTTCCAGCTCTGGCAAGGCTGCTTTGGCTTTTGCTCATGGACTCTTCTGGATACACATTCTCCTTGCCCTTAGCATTCCTTATGTGGGAAAGTCTAAGCAGCAAGGGTTGATACAATAAAACCAAACTCTTAGATAGCCTTTCACAGTTGGTTTCAACCTCTTGCCTTCTTCTTGTTCCTCAATTCCCCTTTTCTCTCAACAAAGTGTCCCTCAGCACCACTGTCCTCCCATCTTGACTTGCACACATCTTGACTTGCACACATCTAGCCTTCACTATGTGTTTCCATCTCCCCTGTTTAATGGGAAGCTGTGAAAAGCAGGACTAGGTCATAGTTATTTTATAGTGAGAGTCTGTGAAGTGTGAAGGGCACAGGAAATGTCCTTGAGCTCATTGAAGCCACAGGTTCTCTCAAGACCCACCCTAAAGACCAAGAACTCTGTGCTGGTTGGTGCAGGGCCAGATTTCTATACCAACAAATACTCACTGGCACTCCAGGAAAGCCTCAGAAAGTTAGGGGAGACTAAGGCCAAAGGGAGATGGCTAATAGAGGAACTGGACAGTTTACTGGGTTGGTAGAGGTCTACATTGGAAAACGTTAGTACCTAAAACCATTTCTATTGATTTTTTTTCCCTGTTTTGGAACACTGTATATATTATTGTCCTATATCTATTAAATAAATCAGTTTTCAAATTTGAAGACATTAAAGATATACTTTTTAACGTAAGATAATCAATAGTACCACCCTGAACTCATCCAAAAACCAAAAAGACGGTTGCCATTTTATTTAGCCTGTGAATAGTTCAAGATGGTGAGTGTTCTGTTTGCTATTGAGCATTTAATAGTTTTTTAACTTTTTCTTGGCCCCACATGGCCTGCTTACACTGCCTTCCTTGGTAACAGGCAGTTGTAAGAACAGTACTTATTGGTCATAGTTGTAATCTTTGATAACTTTAGTTCTTGGAAATACCAGGGCATTTACCTAGGTACCAGATCAAGTGACTGATGATTGACTTTTGCTGGGCTAGGAATTGAACCCAGGGTCTCAGGCATGCTAGGCAACAGCTCTATCCCTAAGCTATAACTCAGCCCCTGATTTATTTTAAATCTTACCCTGTAAGTATAGCACAAAAGTTCACTTTTTACTTGTGAATTATAGAAAAGGAAGATTTTCATTTCAGGATTAATTAATGCTGGTATACTTTGAAAAGACTTTAAAAATATGTGAAGCACTATGCATGTTTGAATTTTTATAAAGTACTGTGCATTTCAAAAATCTAGAAAGCTATAATGGGTATGCCATTTCATTTCCAAAGGCTAATCTACAAATTAATGACTTTATTAATAGTGCTTATTAAAGAAAAATTATAAGCTGTCCTATGCTTCAATACATAAAGATACAATTGGTTAATAAGATCAAAGGAAAGGCTAATTAAGGTTACACTAATCTCGTATTTGCAGAAGTGAATTTTGATCTGGTCAGAAAATATTCTAGTTGTCAGGTAAACTTTTTTCCTGGTGATTGACATACCCTACTCCTCATAACGTTGCATTTACTGGCAATCATATCTGATTCTAGCTGATTCTACCCCCAACAAAGGAAAGTCGGATGGAAAATTATCTAAGAGTACTGCTTCTCAGGTTTTCATATGCTTATGAGTGAGTCACTTGAGTATCTTGTTAAAATGCAGCTTTTGATTCTGCAGGTCTGAGGTAGGGCCTGAGACTCTGCATTTTGAATAGCTCCCAGATAATTCCTAATAGTATTGCTGATCCCTGGATCATTCTTTGTATAGCACAGAGTTAGCACACCTTCTCTCTCCATCTACTCTTGAGTTCAGCTTTTATAAGATTCTAAAATTTGACCTGCCCAGAGTTTACCATTTTATATGGCTTTGAGTTTCTCTTTTGGATTAAGTTAGGAGCTCTTCTTTTTCCATTGCTGATCACTACTTGAAAGTCATATGGACTTTGCCGTAGGGCAGATTGGGGAAAGCCTATACTGGAATCCACGTGACTTGATCCAGAAATCGTTCTCATGTATCTCTAAATTGAATTATTAGCAGTAATATCCTCCTGCTTGTGCCTGAAATGAACTCCTAAAAATAGCAATGGAAGAGAGGTTGGTTATTTTTGGAAACACTGAAAATAGCTGAGAGCTGTGGTTTCTGAAGGGCACCCTCTCCAACTCAGCATCACCCTTTCCAACATGATGCCACTTCCACCTCTGCCGAGAAGGGCTCTGAGAACTAGGTCAGACCTGTACACACTGTCCAAAGTGTGGACACTGTTTTCAAGTGTCCAAGATGATGTTAGTGTTCCATGGATCCCATGGTTTCATTAGATAATACTTTAAAAGGATGTGAGCAAAGAGGGTGCCTACATACAATTAGATATGTTAACATAAATATCTCTCCTTCTCCTAGAAATTGATAGACAATTCTCTGTTCTCCTTTAGCAACAGGAACAGGATCCTACCAACCTGTATATTTCTAATTTGCCCCTGTCCATGGATGAGCAAGAACTTGAAAATATGCTCAAACCCTTCGGACAAGTTATTTCTACAAGGATACTACGTGATTCCAGTGGTACAAGTCGCGGTGTTGGCTTTGCTAGGTAAGCATGCAGCCCTCCCTTTATTACACCAGCAGAAGCTCTGTTGAGTTATCCTACAAATTAAGAAAAAAAAAATAATCAAGCAAATTTAAGCCAGGCTTATGGGCTGTAAATTTACATGTAATTTTTTAAAAATCTTTTGGAATTTCATTAGTATTCTTGAAACTGAGCACACATATTTGCTGGCTCAAGGCAAAGAAGTATTATATGAGCAATAATTCTGAAAGTGTTTGTGTCTTATGTTCTGATTAAATTAATTCTTAGGAAATTAAATTTCTTTAAAATGACAACCAGTCTCCTAAATTTCATAGATAAATCAGTATGTTTTTTTCCTCTTTAGACAGAAATGTGATTCATCATCAATAAAGTGAGTTAATTAGATTTTTCAAACATTCATGAAAGAAAAGGATTTAACACCTAACTACCACATAAATTTAAATATCTTATAATTCTCACTTTAGTTTTTTAAGAAATAAGTGCTCCAGATATAACTAAAGTATCTTATTCCTCCATTTTTATCTCTTCCTCCCCAGAAAGGATACTTTAGTGTAATCATTAATTTGGTTTCTAGAGAAAATGTATAAAACAGAAAGAGCTTTGATTTCCAGAGAAATTCTAATCCTAAAGCCCATTAAAAAAAAAAAAAAAGCTGATTTTACATGATACATTATTTAGGAACTTGTTAGTCTTCTGCAATAACAATATCTATGTGTTTTAAATTGTTAACTTAGACTTTGGAAGAAAAAAATGCTGACATTTTACTTTCATATACAAGACAGTCACATCCTGCCACAGACCTGTGTTATGAATAAAGCATTATTATTACATATTACTTTATATATGAGAAAACTGAGGCACAGAGGGACTTTTCCATCACCCACTAGCGGGCAAGGGCCATTAATTAGTTCTTCTGGCTTTTAGTCCATTGTTCTGTTAGGCCAGACAATTTTATAATAAAGCTAATATATCAGTAAATAGGAAGTCACCGGGGCCAGCATCTCAAGTGCACACTTCATTGGTGATCTGGGTGGGACACCAATTGGCTCGACAACATCTCCTCACCTCCGTGGATGTTCTTCTGAAAGCAAATCAGGGGTACCTATCCAAAGACTGAGCCCAGTTAAATGCTGCTGTTTTTCACATTGTCACTATCCATTAGAACTGAGGTGTAATTCTCTGGGTAGTTCAGGAATATGGTGTATTTTAAGTGGATTATTCTGTGTTTCTTCTATTGAAGAAATATAAATCAAAGTAATTTAAATACCTAGAAATGTTTCTCAAATGTTTTTAGCCATCTGTAGATATAAAACAAGTTATGAAGTTAGGCTTCAGCCTTTAATTAACTCCTCCAAAGCCAAGATGACAAAGAAGTATATAATTGACTTCACTAATTTAATTTTAAACCTGGAGCAAATGTAAAAGTCATGTGAGACACATCCTCTGATTGACACTAGCTATTATCACAACTCTTTAGTCTGTCATTTCATGAATACTTAAAAGGGAAGATCATGTTTAAAATAACCAATATTCTAACAAGTAGCAAATATACTAGTATTTTAAACTGTTGCTTTTAACTCAATATCATGACTAAGAAAGCTTTTATACATTGCTTTTCTCAATTTTTCAACAATCAGAATGAATTAATATATTTGATATTAAACACTCAATATAATCTCTTTCTTATATGATTTAGAACATACTCTAGTATCAGTTATTTATCTGGAGAACTGTAAAAGCAACAGATAAAAGTAAACTATTATATACATATATTTTTGCCTCATTTCATTTGTATCCAAAAAGCCTAAAAGAATGTTTGTGCATGCACAAAACAAAATGAAAACTAAGAGACTGCTACATACTTATGAACTTTGTTTTCATAAATAGGATGGAATCTACAGAAAAATGCGAAGCTGTAATTGGTCATTTTAATGGAAAATTCATCAAGACACCACCAGGAGTTTCTGGTATGTTCTCCAAAATTTTATCAGTAGTCATTTATGTAATATGTATAACTTTAGTGCACGATGCTTCTTATAGTAAGAACAACAACTCTCATTTTGCTTTTTAAAATTTATATCTATATCAACAAATAAGACTCAAAAATTCAGCTTTTGCTGGGCACGGGTTGTCCAAGTGTTAACTGAAGTGGACCCAGAGGTAAGGAGCTGTCTGACTCGTAAAGCATTGCAAAATCCAACCCTCTGATGCACCAGCCCCCTTTCATTCTACCGGATGGCCATCCTTATTAGACTTTCCACCCTTAGGATATGTCCTTTGAGGAGCGTGACACCTTCCCACCCCAGCAGTGCCTGGACTTCAGTCCCCCACAGTCTATGTCCATTCCACATTAGCCCGTTCCCTCTGTTGTTCTGCTCTTTGTTGTCCTTATCAAGAACACTACACTCGGGAACTTTTCTAGCCAACATCCCATTCAGTGTCACTCAGTCTCACTCTCAGGACACCTGATCTGAAATACAAAGACACCCTTTCATTTTCACTGTTGTTATGGGTTTCTCTTTACCCATTTCTCATCCCTACAAGATCCGGTCTCCACTTCTGAGCACTAAAACCATTTCTTTAGTGACATCCTCAGATTTCTTGTACAGCAACCCTTGGTCACATCTGCTTGGAAGAACCATGAACTGGCATTGATCTTGGAATAATCCACTCTACTGATCCTGTTACACCTGGGCAACTAAGGATTGACACCATGGCAGTTGACACATCTTCATTTGAACCAGACCCTCAGTACCACTGGTCCCTACTTGGCTTCCCTCCACCTCTCCCAGCAGTATTTCTCCCTTTTCACCAACCTGTACAGTCCCCTAGCTAGCTCTAGGCCGGTGAATAGCATTGAGATCATCAGCTTACTACATCTTTTCAATATAGGGATCCACACCTACACCCACTCTTTCTCCTCTCCTTCCTCAAGGTCCTAAGGACAAAGGTTTCAGAGCTGTCTTTGGGATCCTGTTCCATCAGGGCCTTGCTCTGCCTCTCATTGCCTCTCTGTTCTATAATTACCATCTCTGTATTTTACTTATAATACTTATTTTCTAACAAAAATTTTTATTTTTTTTTTATTAATAAAATAGCAGATCTCTGGTAAGACGAAGCAGTGAGAAAGTGGGAGAAAATTCACAAACAATACCAGAAACAAAAAAAATTGTGAGCATGACTACAATAGACGTTTTTAACATCACAGAGTTCAGTGAACGTATGCGCGAACTACTTTATGCCAGGAATTTTCTGGAAAAGGATATCCATTTGTGTTTGAAATCGCTCAAGTCTGTGATCTTCAAACTAAAAATAAGCAGTGCTCCTCTCTCACTCATTCTCGTGTAAGCGTTTTTGAAGTGTGGTCTTCACTTCCTCACGTCCTATTCACACCTCGGCTCTCTCCAGTCTTCCCCTTAAGCTTGTAATTGAAATTCTTGTTGATAAACTTACTATATTTGTTTGCTAGGACAACCACAACAAAACACCATAAATTGAGTGGCTTAAACAACCGAAATTTAGTGTCTCAGAGTCCTGAAGACCAGAAATTCAAGGTCAGGGTATGCAGGGTTGATTCCTCCTGAAGCCTTCAGGGGAACAATCCATTCCAGGCCTCTCTCCTTGACTCATACTTGGTGACCTCACAGCGTTTGCTTCCCTCTGTGTCTGCCTGCCTCTGGATTCAAACTTCCCCTTCTTCCCAGAACACCAGCCATGCTTGGACTAAGGCCCAACCTAACTAATGACCTCATTGTAACTTTGAAAAGGAGGCCACATTGTGAAGTATGAAGCATTAGGGGGTTAGGACTCTAATGTTTGTTTTGTTGTTGTTGTTGTTTTGTTTTGTTTTGGGTGGGATCAGAGGGACAACACAATGCAACCCCTAATATTTACTTTGTGATTATCAAACTTGGGGACTTTCCTGGCTTCTTCTATGCTGAGTGTCTTATCTGTTGCATGAACTTTGAAATGTGCTGTCCCTTGCCTTTTGTTTCACTGATCTCTCTTTTCTTCCCATCTTGTACTCTTTCTCCTTTGTGAACTCTTTGTTTCTTTTATCTGCTCTTAATTGTTGGTGTTCCCCTGAATTTCATTTTTGGCTGACAGAGTGTATCTAGTCTAAAGTTTTTGGTTACTGTTTATCGTAAGAGACTCTCAGATACTCATCTCTTGTCCTAACTTTTCTCCTGAGAATCAGGCTGCCTGGCCTCAGTCACCTTAGGTTGATTCTCTCCAAAACCAGACCAGTGCCCTCTCCCATTAAAGTTAGTGGAATCAATATCCACCCAGATACTCCAGCTGAAAATCCAGGACTGGATTCCCCCCAGCCACCTGTGTCATCTCTCACACACAATCATTCAAATCCTTACAGTTTGTTTTGTTTTTCCTGTTTCTAGAATCTATCTGCTCGCTCCATTCCTCCTATAACTGCCAAGTTTAACTTCTTACCATCTCACACCTGGGCCTTTTCAGCACTCTCCTGATTACCTGTCGTGTTGAAGCTTATATCCCCCAAACATCTGCCTGACTACAGCTAGAGAGACTTAAAATGTGTATATACTTCAGCATCACTTTTGTGCTAAAAATCAAGTCCTCTCCCTCTCCCAGAAGAAAAGATACAGGATTCCAAGAATGACATTGCAAGCCAAAGGTGACTAGAGTCCTTCTTAGTCCATTCCCTGCCTTCTATTTATTTTCTTCCTGTAGTAAACTACAGGTACTAGTCCTAGTGCGTCACATTGCATCATTCTTTTTTCAGTCTTTCTGTAGTTTCCAATGCCTCAGACCCCTTTGGTTCCCTTTCACCTGGCTGTCTCTGCCTCACCCTTCAAGACTGTTCACACACAGCCTGCCTTCTCCCTACAGGGGTCTCCTCTAACATAGTTGAGTTAGAGGATGCTCATCTGTGTCATTGCATTTACCAGGTTTACATGTGTCAATCCCGCTAAACTGGAAGCTCCTAGAAGTCAAAAACTGTTTTCTTATCTTTTTTATGTGCCTTCCCAGCACAACGCCTGAACTGTGCTTAGCAATAACCAATGTTTGTTGGTTTTGAATAAATTCCACAGCATTAGACATAGACAGTGCTATCTCCTTACAAGATAGCATATGGTGGGAAAATTGAGATGTCTTTTGATTTGCAGCCAGCCTCTAACAAGATGCCTGACAGCAGGGAGAAACTCTCAAAATTTAGGAACTACCTTACCTTGCTTGGAAGGAGGAGCTACTAGAATTTTTAAAATGGGAACAAAAAGAAAACATCTACTCTCTGGCATCTTTTCTCCTCTGTAATTTTAATCATCTTATCTTTAGTTGGCATGACACATCTCAGTTCTGCTTCCCAGTCTGTATCTCAGATCAGCAAGTCATCTTCAGTCCTTAGGTCTGTCATTCAAAACAGCCTCACTTTCCTGTCTTGCTTTAGGGCGTGCCCTAGGGTAAAAGTTGGGTCTCTCACTGGGTTGGGTAGAGGTCTGGAGAGTGGGTCTTTAACTATGCTACTCTGGCCACCTACTCATCAGAGTCTCCTAAGGGGAGTAGCCATATCAATTAGATTTATCCTAATACTCATGTGGAAGACCTTGCCCTGGAGCTCACCTATGAACAAAGGAGGAATCTCTGGAGGTGAGCAATTGCAAGGGAACCTATAGAACAGAACTCTCCGTTTGACAAACCGTGGCTTTTCCCCCACAGTATATCCAGCTACTTCACCACATTTTATATGTAAAAATATGTAAAACTGAAGTTAAGTAGATCCAGTGAGTTGAACCTAACAGAAAGATTGGTCAGGCCCCACTTCTAGGGAACAAGCCCAGAGGCCCCATGGAACATGTGCCCTGGTTTTTCACTCAGGACATGCCAAGAAGCATTGAGGTATTTTAAAGTCAGATGAATTCCAACCAGGAGTCATTGAAGTGATTAGTTTCTCCAGGGCTCCTAGTGTTCGGTATTTATCCTCCCCTAGTTCCAAGGTTCCATCTTTAGCTGGATGACTGATGATGACGATTAGGGATTCACTTTAATTTTCTGTATCCAGTTGAGTTTCATTTCATAGAGGAACTAATTTGTAAGTCCGTGCAATACCACAGGCTACATTTGATCTTGTAGCACTAAAACCTGACAGCGCGCTGTGTCTGTGGATATATCTGAAGGTGAACTGCCTGCAGGCACCAGTTTAGAGCATAAAGTACAAGATCTGGAGGATGCTGTTCCCAGGAACTCAACCCCTGTGAAAGAGCTTCCTTTTTGTTAAGTTAGTTTTGTTTTCCCATTGACAATCCTTGATTGAAAGAAAAGGAAAGTGAAAGGGATGTTTTTAACCTCCACCCAAAAGCAAGAGAGCCTTGTGTGAACCTGAACCCTGCAGGTCAGACCCTCCAAGTTAATCCCCTGTGCCCACTGGCTTTTCTCCACTTCCCCTGAGTCATCCCCTGCACGCTGGGGACCCCCAAGCATTAGTCCCTTTGAAGGGCTGCTCATCCACTTACTTGCGAGCACTTCATTTTCTCAGTTCCTTCTTGCAGGCAGCAAGGGAAGTTGAAGGAGAAAAAGCATCCAGAACACATTGATTTTGATGTTGAATCAATCTAGATAGATCTCCCAGTTTCTTGAGTGAAATAGATCTCCAGCTGCCACAGATTGAGGTTGGACAGGTTTCTTATTTTCTCCAAAGAATTTAACAGTATCCATTGACTGTTTTCTTTGAAGTGGATTCACAGATTGCTGGCCATGTCCTTTCAAGGAGAAAAAAAAACACTTCGATTTCCAAACCACATGTCAATGATGGTAGGAACCTATACATCACTGTAGCTGGTAGAGAGCAGTTTCTTCCAAGTTCTGCCAAGTGGCAAATGGGGCCCAAGAAACAAATTCCATATAGGTTGTATCACTGTACAATTTTGCAGTCAAGCCATTCTCTATGTTCTGAATCAGGTCTTAATTTCAAGCTCTAAAAATATATAGATATATATATGTGTGTTTGTGTGTGTGTGTGTACACACACATATATATAGTTTATAATATATATGTACAACTACATATATATATATATAGTAGTTATAGTTGGACTTTATTTTATTAATTTATTTTTATGTGGTGCTGAGGACCAAACCAGGGCCTTGCACGTGCTAGGTGAGCATTCTACCACTGAGCCATAACCCCAGTCCCAATTTCATGCTATTTCTAAATGCTTAATGATCTGCGCTGTGTTTTAGTCTTGGTTCCCAACTAGGTTGCAAGTTCTTAGGGGCGGGAGCTGTGTTTTAGGTTTAATTTTGTGCATTACCCTATACCAGCAGAAGTTACCATGTAGTTTCACAGAGCATTTTCATGTAGATATCGTCTCAATAATTATGGCTATTTTGAGGAATACTTTGGATACCTTCTGCACATCAGTGAGGTTGAACTGCCTTTAGGGTAAATTTGAAATGTACATTGCAAAACTTGGAAGCACACTCTTTTGGAATTCACCTTTTCCCAAAAACAAGTCTCCAGTACCCACAAAGAATTTGAAATAGTTTTCAACTTCTCTGGATTCATTTTTTTTCCTGAACACACAACATGAGAATTATCTTTGAATGTTTGTCAGTTTATTAGATACTGTCTTCTTCTCTCTTATTACTTGAATGACTGCTTCATAGCTTCAGTTTCTCCATGGACTGCATGTGAGTAGGATCAGCACAAGTAGATGAAAAACAAAAATATTGGCAGTCAAGAGTAAATTGAATGAGCCTCCACTTGAATGTTTAAATAATATAGGCTCATTACTAGGCAGACATATCATTTCATAAATATAGTCAGAAGATGGTTTATTTAATGATGCATGTTGTTTAGCTGGCATAAGCAGAATTACCCGGGATGGTTCCTATCAGAGTACTTGGATTCTTGCATGTTTGGCACTTCGCCTATGACATTGGAGCCAAGTATAGAAAAGAAACCCACTTTCCCGAGACGCAAGTCACATCCCAACATGGCTCTTGTCCTGATGTGCTCGAGTCCTTGGAGAGGATCTGCTGATCTTGATTCACTGGTGGAGGCAATCAGTGCCCCAGTTAGTACCCAGGTCAAAAACATGCCCCTAAAAAAAAAAGGAAACCCACGGGCTGGGGTTATGGCTCAGTGGTAGAGCACTCGCCTAGCACAGGTAAAGCACTGGATTCAATCCTCACCACCACATAAAAATAAATAAAATAAAGGTATCCTGTCCAACTACAACTAAAAAAAAGGAAACCACCTTACACACAGTCCCCAAAGACACTTTCTGAAAATAAACTGAACAGTGAACTCAAGGAAGTCTCCAGAAGACTAGGTGGAAGGAGATCAGCTGCACACATGAGTAGTCACTTCTACGTCACCCACCTTCCTGCCAATACATCTTTCATACTCAGGTGACATGGCTGGGTTTCCATGGCAGCCATACACACCCTGCCACCCAGCCTGAGGCATGGTGCTCAACGTGTAGTGCATGTTTACACTTCTACGAAAAATCTAAAGGTTCCACACCACAACTTTTAATGCAGTCTCTTTCCGAAAGGCTTTTTGAAAATCTGGTGCTTTCATGTCTGGTGTTACCTTATTTGAAAGAGGCTTTGTCTTTTCTTAGAGCAGATGCTTCTTTAAATGTACATTACAGTTTGTTGAAGAAAAGGATTGTTCATAAGATGTCTCCTCTTTCCTTACCCAATCCCTCTTTGTTCCCTGAAAATGTTGGAGCATTGTTCTTTATTTTGATTTGCCTTGGTTTCGAGTCAGGGATGGTTTGCAATAAGTCAGATTTGCTTAAAAAGTTCCCAGCCAGGATGAAGGGACCCACAGCTGCTTTCTCACACAACTTAGGTACCTTCCGTGGAGATTTTCAATAACTACTTAATACTTGCACAATAAAAATTCCATTGTGAGGAAATAATATGTACCAGTTTTCCACATAATGACTGTTAGAAACAAGGCTGGAAATTTTAGTTACACAGAATCAGTTTCCAAACTAAGAAACATGGCCCCAGGCAGAAATAACACGGTCACCATGATGATTCAGGTATTTGTCTAAAAATGCACTTCCAGTACCTTTCTGTAAGAGAGAACAGTCTCTGGGAAGACAGGTGGGTGTGGTGTGTTAACTAGAACTCTCCCAGAGCTGAGAACAGCCCCATCACTCCATCTGCCCCACATGTCACTGCCCCCACTTCCTCAAGACAAAGGCCTGCAGTGATTCAGCACTGCAGGAGATGGTGTGACTGCCATCTCTGGGAACCTCTTCATGGCTTTAGTGGAGTCAGAATAAGTCTGTGCTAAAGACGGAGTGTGTTTCCAAGTGTCCTGTCACCGCGCCTGCAGGAGCTTGTTGGATTCTCAGTGTCGTGCTGGTGTACACTCTGCCGCAGTGCTCAGATCCTGCCTGCATCTTGATGGCGCTCCAGTGAAGTGCGGATGCGATGGCTGGCAGGCCGCGTCCAGTCTTGAGCCTGTTCTGCGTCTGCTCTCTGTGTTCCTTTGACTTTTCGGATTGGGTATGTGCCCAGCAGAGCTTGACAGACACTCTTGCCCACAGTTCATGGCTCTCTCTATAGCGATCTTATCAGGGCATGTTCCCATGCCAGGAGACAGAACAGGTAATGTGTGAAGGAAGAATTTAAATTTTAGGAAAAGGCCTAGAGATGTTTCAGAGGTTTCTATTGTCCATCTGTTCCCTTAATATCCATCTTAAGCATTGTTACTCTGTACAAACAGAAAATTCTGGCAGCTCTCAAGACAAAATATAGTCAGCCCTCTGTATGGTTCTGTACACACCAGTTTAGCCAACTATGGATTGAAAATATTCAGGAAAAAAAATTGCTTCTGTACTGAACACATACAGACTTTTTCCCCCATCATTATTCCCTGAACAATACAGGGCACCAGCTACTTACGTGGTATTTAAACTGACTGGAGTGTTATACATCATCGAGTAATGATTTAAAGTAGAGCAGAAGATATGCATAAGGGAGAAAGAAGAGGAGGCTGATCCAGGCCAAAGCAGAGAATGCCACTCAGCTGCCAGGTTAAAAACCAAGTTAAATGCATTTGGGGTGTTACTGAGAAATTTGCGTTAATGCTAACGTATGGTACTCAGCCTATCTGTGGCACACGCTAGAACCAGTCCCTAGCAGATCCTGAGAGACAGCTATACTTGAAGATATGTGCCGTGCCCCTGGTAACTGTAGGACGATGGGATCATACCTCTGGGACTGTAGTCTTGTCACATCTCCATCCTCACCCACTGTTACGAGAGAGCAGGGTCTCATGCTCACGTGGTGAGAGGTGCCCTTCAAGGGCTGCTCTAACAAGGAATCATTGCCAGGAGAGCCAAAGTGCCAAAGAGTCCTGGGTGGCCAGTGGGTCAGGGGCTGTCTAGCAGACCCAAACCTCAATCATATTCTGTACCATAGAGAGAAAGCTTGTTTTAAATAGTGATAAGGGACCACAAGGAGAGATTAGCAGTGTGTCACCCCCAGGGGACATGAGTGTCATGCCAGGTTTGTGATGGGCTGCCCTCAGGGAGCTGCTATTACCATCGACCACACCCCGCTCACCAAGACCATCTCTGAGCTTTACCAGACTCTACCAGTGAGGAACAATAAATAATGGAGGAATTTTATCAAAGCACAAGGATCTTGGTGGAAGACGTGGGGGTTTTCTAAAAGGTGTTTGCCGGTAATTTCATCTTTAACTGTAACTTGCGCATGTCTTCATTCGAAGAGAAGCAACCTAGCCAGCCTGCTAGATGTCTCAGAATCAAATCCTGTGGATGGCAGGCCAGTTCCTAAAAACTTCTGAACCTTCTGAACCACAAGTCCCTCAACTGACAGTTGATCTTAATAATTCAAAAGTGTTGAGAGGAGCCAACATTCAAAACTTGAGCTCCTCCAACTGATGCAGCAATAACAAGAATAGCTGAAAAGTCATTGAGACACTGTAAGCATTTTGGGGGAGGGGGGGTACTAGAAATTGAACCTGGGGGCTTTCTACCACTAAGATACAGCCCTAACCCTTTTTATTTTTAATTTTGAGGTAGGGTCTTCCTAATTTTCCCAGGCTGGCCTTGAACTTGTGATCCTCTTGCCTCACTTATTCTAAGCACTTTTTATGTTAATAATTTCAATACTTTGAAGTAGGTACTATTATCCACATTTCATAGATTTTGAAACCAGAGACATTAAATAATTTGCAGAGTCGCTAGCTCATAAATTTCAAACTCAGGGAGAGTAACCCTGAAGCTAGTGCCCTGACCATCATGCAGTACGATCAGATTGACAGTGATCTTAAAAAGATAAATAAGATACAGAAATGTTCATAAAGTGTTATAAGAATAAAGAAAACTGGGTACAATAGCACATGCCTGCAGTCCCAGAGACTCAGGAGGCTAATGCAGAAGGATCTCAGATTCAAGACCAGCCTCAACAACTTAGCAAGACCTTAGCAAGACCCTATCTCAAAGTAAAAAAAAAAAAAAAAAAAAAAAAGGACTGGGAGTTCAAAAAAGTGCCCCTGAGTTCAATTCCTAGTTAAATAAACAAACAAGCATGACTCCTTTTCAAATGGAATACTATGAAACCATTGACAAATGACTGTATAACAAGATAGGGAAAGATCACAATAGAAATGGTAGAAGAAAAGTATCTATCATCACAAATGTGAAAAATAAATGTAACTTCATAGACTTGGAAAAGCAGTAAAAATAGAATATTAAAATATTTATGGGGGGCAATAGAGGATATTGAGTTTTTGTTTACTATTTAACGTGATTTTACCATTGTCACATCATTCTTTTAGTGACCCTTCTTTGGTGGGTTGGGAAGTGAGGTGAAAGAACCAAAATCGAACCATGCAGAAATGAAGCTGATATGAAAAAAATTGCAAATGTTACTCTTCTCAACCTGAATGGTAGCCAGCAACACTGCGTAAGGCATAGTAAAGGAGGAGAGACAATATTCCATCAAAGCCCCCCTGAGAGAAGTGTTTACAGAGAGAAAGTATAGCTGTGCCCATTGGGTAGGACAGAGGGGCTAAAACAGGAAATGGTGTTGTTCACATAAAAAATTAATCTTAATAAATTAATATTTGTTGGTTCCTTAGGTTGAAATTTTTACCAGGTAGTTCCTTATATATTGTTAGTGAGGCATTTTTAAAGTAACATTATCACAAAGAAAGCTAATGATGGTTGCTGAGTGATCTGGTTTTCCAAAATTGATGCGAGAAACTTCTATCAAGGGCAGTTTACATTTTGCAGAATGTTAATTGAGATAAAATACTGCATAACTAGAAAAAATGATACTTTGGAAGGAGAGGTCATTCCATCTATTAGTACTGTCATGTCTGATGATGAAATGCACAAAGACCTCACTTAGGAAAGGCTGAGGAAATGTTCATTTCAACATCTGAGCCCAAATCACTGTAGAGTCTGAGCTCAAAAGACAGGTTAAGGAAACTGCAGAGATGTGCAATCAGGCATTTGTAAAATATCATCCCTCTCTCAAGTTTGGTTGAGGGCATATTGAAGAGTCCAGTAATGCCATGATCTTAGATGGCTCTTCAGCGGATACTACCTATGATCAGTGTTTGCATCTGAGGTGTTGCCTTGGGCTTCTCACAAGTGTGCAAGGTCACAGTCACACCATGGTTGTCAGGCTTTGGGGATGCATGTTCCTGTTGGTTCTGATGAGGAAGAAAATAACTTCTCTGTCGGTTGATGAGCAAAAGAACCTGATGTGAGAGACCTCATGAGATATCTGAGATTTACCCTTATTAAGGGGAAATTCAGCCTAGAACACTGTGCATATTTAGCAAAATAATCAATTTGGGGTAGTTTATATACTTTCTATATCACTTTAATTTCAGGAATGTGTCTCAAATCACAAATCATGTTAGAACTCTTTGCAGTTATTGTTTTGAACAATAAAGAGTTACTAATATAGAAAAATGACCATGTAAGAGATTATCACAGGTGCTGGGTATATAGCTCAGTTGGTAGAGTGCTTGCCTCACATGCACAAGGCCTTGGGTTCAATCCCCTGCACCACCACTACCAAAAAGAGAGAGAGAGATTGTCACACACTAATTTTGTGAAATTAATATACCCAAACCTCGCTCATAGCCCTATTACTAGTATTTACGGCACTTCCTGTTCTCAGTATCTGCCTTGTAAAACACAACCAAAGAGGCTAGCTGGAGGATCCCTCTGTAGAATATGCCAACATCCCACACCATCTCCCTTCAGCCTGTAGCCTGCACATTAGGCTCCCAGAAGCAAACTTAAGACATCCCCTCATTTTGAAGGAATCACAGGAGAGACTGATTAACCAAAGATCTCTCAATTTTTAACAAGCTTGCACACACTGAAAAATAAGTGGCTTCATGGCACAGATCTGGGTGTTTTGTTTTTCTGTGCAAAAATCTAACTGAAATCCTCTTACCCTTGCTTAGCATCATGGTGTCAGATAAAATAAATTAAGCCCATTTGCCACCTACAACACCTGTAAGTCTTCACCTAGTTTGCTTTTCCAGAGCACACAGAGAAACATTAAATTCCAGGCATGCATTCTTTCTCGTCACACTCTCCAAGTCAATGGAGCAGCAATTGTGAAAGATAGACGGCTGCTGTCCCTACATCAGTACTTTGCTTCCCCATAACATTTCTATTTAAAACAAATCTCTCTAAAAACAGTACTGTGTCCTGTAAATGACTAAATGGGTTTTCATAAGATTGGAAATATTCTCTTCCCCATTAAACTGCATGCCCCCTGGAGGCGAGAACTCAGATCTGCCACTGTACCACTGGCTCTTGTGTCCCTGACACATAGTAGGGCATTAAAACTTCAACTGATAAGGAGACCAGAGAGAATTTTGATAAAAGAAAAAAGCTGTTAGAATTTTATATTGCTTCACAAGCAAGACTCGGGCACCCCTAGTTCACTGAAACAAGGAGCCAGCAACATGTAAAAACTGGGTCATTTCCACTGGTTACATTCTTTAAAAACAAGAAATTTGTTTGGCCTAAAAGATACCTGCCATACACACTGTTTCCACTACTTACTTTTTTGCTTTTAGAGGAAAATAACATATCTTAATGGCAGTACAAAAATTGGGTGGTAAATATAATTCATTTTTGAAAGATTCAACTACATCTTGTTCCATGTGTTTGTGTGTGTGTGTGTGTTTCATTTTAAATGCCACATGTATTTGCAAACATGCCTTTGCTACATATTTTAGCCGACTTCATTCTTACCTGAGATCTGCTTTTCTCTGACAGGACAGAATCTAGATGAAAACACATTAGAAGCACATTACATCCAAATAGGGACATTGGCCATTGATTTAACAAGTGAGCTTCAACATGCACCAGGGTCTTGCTACCAAACTGCCTTCATTCATACCTGCCCACCGAGACAGCCCAAGGGAAGCTCCCAGAATGAGCAACCTGGTCACCTTCTTTCCCTGGAAAGAATTATACTAATCAAGGGAAACAGTTTGTATCAATCACTGAGCACAGGAAGCGCTTTTTAAAAATTAGTTAAATTTCAGTCTAGGAGCTAGTTTTTATAAACCCTCTAGATAAAAGTGTCTGTCACGGTGAAGACCCACAAAGTGCCAGCTCCACAGAGTTTATTATACTCTTTTGCCCTACAGGAGTATGTGGAAGCAAAACCTTATAACCTTAAATATTATTGGAGAAAACATTCTACTATGAGGCCCTTTTGAGATGTGCAGAGAATGAGATCTTGCTTTTCTTCATCTGAGTTCTTGTTCTGTCCGTCATTGTCAAGTGAGGCCACCACCACCCCCCACCACTCCCACCATACACACACACACACACACACACACACACACACACACACACACACACGCGCGCGCGCGCACACAGCCTGCACTTTCAGGCCTGCACTTAACACACTTTCACATTGACTCAGGAGCCTGAGGAGAGTTTCAGTGCTAGAATTTTAAGTAGCATTTGCCCACAAAGGTGAGTAACTTTGAGAGATTCCAGGTATAAAAAGTCCTTATTTGCAGAAGATTTTGTCCTTTATTCCCTCCTACTTCGATGTTATATTCTCAGCCCTAGTTTCTACCTGTCCCTTAATGACCCTGTAGAAGAATTAATATCAGCGATTACAAAACTTTCTTGCTTCATTGTATCTGTTCACCGTCTGTAATTGGTGAAGGTAGAATTTCTAAAAACACAATTTTTTTGAAAAGACAAGTAGTATGGTTCATCTGTATTCTGGGATTTGGCTGCAGTCCATCTTCTATCATACCCAGTTTGCCTTCTATGGAAGTTCCAAAAGCTCGGGTGGAGGTATTGGAGACAAGAAGGTAAACAAAGGAACACTAAAATTCTCACCAGACACCTAACATATTTACTCTGAACAACTACTACCTGTATTAGTCCATTTTTTCATTACTATAACAAAATGTATGAGGCTGGATGACTTAATAAAGAGGCTTATTTAGCTTATAGTTCTGGGGATTCAAAGGGTATAGTGCCAGTATCAGCTTGCCTCTTGTGAGAGCCACATGATAGGTGGTATCACTACGTGAGCATTATTACAAGACCAAGCCAGAGAGCAGTTCAGGGGTTGGGCTTGCTCTTTGTAAGAACACAGGATCCTGCAAGAACTACCTCCACTCCTTCTTAGGTTTGACCTAAGGACCTTCCTGTACGCTTCACCTAAACATTGCCACACTAGGGACTAAGCTTCCAACATGTGAACTATTTAGGAAATCATATCCAAACTGAAGCATACCCAGAGTACAGTTGCCATTCAGAAATGACTCCCATTCCAACCCATTCTTCAGGAGTGGTTCAACCCAGGAAGGGAAAAGCATGCCAACCAACAGCCTAGGCAGCTCACCGAGACGGAATCACATTCAGTTCGGTGTTTTGTGTTTTGGTAGAGAAATGTTGAGAGACACTGTTGCCTCTACCCTGTCATTAGCGGGTGGATAATAGTGATATAAAATAAGAGATGAATTAGGATAATAAGCGGCAAAGGAGAAAGGAGTAAATTTTACACAAGTAATATTTTTCTCTTCATGGTTATTTAAGTTGGAAACAGAACTTGAAAGTAGTAATCATGGTTCTACAGTAGACAAAGGATGGAATGTGGGAACCAGACGGAAAGGTGTGAGTGCCTTTATTACATTAACTAGACGCAGGCAGAAAAATGCACAACTTCCAGGAATGCGCTGCTGCTTCCATCTCAGAAAAGCAAATTGAAAAAGGAATGTCAGGGGTGGCCTATTGTGCTGCCTGTGGTTTGTTATTATGTCTCTTAGTTCTAATGAATGTGTCTCCTTTCAAAGAATCTCTGCATCTTTTCTACATTCGTTGCTTGGATTTCCCTTTGTCTCATTTTTGTGAGGTGGACACTTGGTTAAAAAAAAAAACTCTCCAAGTGGGATGGTTCAGGTACAGAAAAGTCTTTAAATGGGACGGGCAGGTGTTGGAAACTTTCTCTCGATGACAGCCTTCACCCCTGTGTCCCAGGAACAAATGACAAATGAGGTCTGTGTGTATCCATTCATTGATTCAGCCACTAGGTAAGAAGCACCTACCAAGTGCCCTTTGCTCAGGCACTGGAGATGCAGTGATGATGGAGCCCATGGAAAGGAAAAGCAGGCACCAGGGAACACAGACTGTTAGAAATGCTGCAAATACAAATAGTGGGTATATACTACAAAGGGGGACTTATTTTCCACCAGGAGGAGTGGAGGTCCCTCTGAGGAATGTTAATGGGAAGCTACAGAGGCATTTGCAGCTGGAGGAGTGCAGGGTGACACAATCCTATTTTCATTTGAAGATGATTTGGGTGACTGTCTAAAGGCAGAATTGTAGAGAAGCCAGAATGCAAAGAAGTACCCATTTATAAAAAAAAAAAAAAAAAAAAAAAAAAAAAAAGCACCAAAGTGAATGGGAAGATTCCTTTGTTTCTTCAACAAAATGGCCCTTCAGATGTTTTCATGATGCCCTGGTTTGGATATAATAACCAGTGCATTATTCTGTACTAAGATCTTTCACCCACCAGTGGCTGATTTTCTAAGGGTCTGAAGAAGCTTCTGCCTTGCAGTGTTCTATTCGTTCCCTCGTAGCTCTCGCGCCGCTCCCACTAGAAAAGAAATCCTGTTATGCTTGTCACCTGTGCGTGCACCTGGTTGTGGTTTTGTAATATTTTTCCCTGATCACTCAGCTCCTACAGAACCTTTATTGTGCAAATTTGCGGATGGAGGACAGAAGAAGAGACAGAACCCAAACAAATACATCCCTAATGGAAGACCATGGCACCGAGAAGGAGAGGTGAGACTTGTAAGTCCTTTCTTAATTTCAGTGTGGGTGTGCCATCGTGGGCAGCTCCAAAAGGTCACACAGGCATCTCCCTTCAGCTGTCTGGGTCACACCTTTCTGCCAGCACGTTTTCATTCAAGTAATGCTCAGACTGAAACCATTCCCCGTGTGTGTGTGTGTGTGGGGGGGTGCTCACCAAGTGACAGTTCTCCACCTAGATGGTGCAAACAGCTGTGTTCCCCAGCTAGCTGCCTAAGTAGGAGGCTCTAAATTGCTATGGAACTGCATGAGTGTTTTGAAGGTCTTTTATGCCATGGTTTAGGTATAACCGTTTAGAAGGGTTTACATTTATTATATTCAAAAAGTATTCTAAATAACATTAAAATAAATGTATTTGTCATTGAGGGTTTTTTTGGGGGGTTGTATGTTTATTTAATCTTGTTCTTTTGAATAGTTTTTCTTTAATCTTCAATTTCTTAATAAATTATTGGGCCTCCACTTCTCTATATTTATTTTCAATGAATTGTTAACATAATTTTTAAAAATAGCATACAGGTCCCAGAATGTCTGGAGAAAATAAATGTTCTAGAATCTGGACCCTCCAGTGATAATCACTAGCCACTTGTGGCCATGTGTACACTTGAAATGTGGCTGTTTTGCTAGAGAGATTGAATTTTTCTATTTAATTTTATATAGCTGCATGTGGCTAATGGCTACCATATGGGACAAGCACAGGTCTAGAGCTTAATTCTCTTACTGAGCTTATAATTATTTTTGGCTATAACAACAAAAAAAAAACAGTTTTATCAAATGCTGCTGTTACTGTCTTATGTTGCAATGTCTAAGAAATAGCATTATCAGATCATGCCTTTCCAGCTGAACGTTTGTGTCCTTCTCTTTCCTGTAGGCTGGAATGACACTCACTTACGACCCGACCACAGCTGCTATACAGAACGGGTATGTTATTACGATAAATGTGTAATGGCTTGAGGGAAATTAAAGGTGGAGAATATCATTTTTCCATGAATTATTCCACTTAACGGATTACTTAATACAGGCTTTTGTGTTTGTTCTAGATTTTATCCTTCACCATACAGTATTGCTACAAACCGAATGATCACTCAAACTTCTCTTACACCCTATATTGCATCTCCTGTATCTGCCTACCAGGTTTGTACCTTTAGGATTTGTCAGTAGTTCGACAACTTATGATCGTGAACCTCTGCTGCATTTTTTAATGTGTCTTAAAACTCTGAATATTTATAATGAAATTTAACTCATTTTATGCAGCTTTTGGGTACCCAATTTAGAATAAGCTGATTTTGATTTGGCAGACCAATTTGCTTTTATGTTTAGGAAAATATATAAAGCCAGGGAAATGGTTGCCCATTATCTGTCCTTGGAATCATGGCAATTTAGAACTGAGATAAACCCACATACTTCTTCCACTATCCCCTCAGCTTTTAGATGCCAGGTGTCCCAAAAACTGAAATTTAAGAGAAATGCCATTAGGTAAAATACAGAATAGGTGTGTACCTTGCTTTTATTTCTTTGTCAGCAGAAACTAATAAAAGAAGTAAATATGCTTATACACGAAGGTGTGTCAGTTAGGTTACATTCAGTAAACAGTGCAGATGAGATTTGGGGTCTGCCCACCAAAAGAAAGAAAAAAAAAATAGAGGCAGCTCTATTTTATATGTGTTATTTTGTGCAGAGGCTTTACCTTAAATTCCCAACTGAGGAAATCTATTAAGCACCTGTCATAAGGTCAATCTGATTATACTTCAGGGATGGCTCCTCTTTTACATGACCCCAAGGGTGCACATGCCCTCTCCCCTGCATCAGAGCCCCTCTAGATGTTGACTGCCCAGTCCAGACAGGAGCTTCTAACGGAGTTCAGTTGCAGAGAGAGAGAGAGTTCTCTTGACTATTGGTATTCTATGGGACTAAACTAAACTTTGGTGTATTCTTGTTTTAACAATTGAATTCGATGTTGTAGTCCTGATTTCTGATCTTAGGGGACTACAGTATCTAATGTAACAGCTGTGTTATTTGACTTCTGTAACCTCAGATTCTTCATCTTTAAAATGGGGATAATAATAGTTTGTCTCATAAGTTTGGAAAAGTTATAGGACTGAGTCTATGAAAAGTGTTAATGAGCACTCGAAATATTAGCTGTGATTACTATAATCATAAGTAGCTGGCTTATAATAAAAATATATTAGTTATACTTCTTAAATAATAAATTGGTTAACCTAAGCCAATGTCAAAGCTGGTTCTGTCTAAAAAACATAAAAGTAGCTTTGAATAACAGAAAAGTGACTAGATGCACTAAAACTGAAGGGGTTGTTGGGGTTTTGTTGTCTTTTTGTGTTGCTGGGGATTGCACATGCGAGGCAAGAACTCTGCCACTAAGCTACATCCCCAGCCCTAAGACTGAAATTTTAAAGTAGTAATCACCACCTCTCTCAGCCTTTAGATTATTGTATGTTCCTTCCCCTGATTGTCAGTCATTTTCCCTTTTCTTTGTTCTCTGAGAGTTGTTTATACTTACCATGGTTCTTCAACCTGCTGGGTATAATAGTCACTTAATGCCTCTTTAATTGTGTAGTGCTTAAGATTTCTATATTTTCCTTGCATTTTCCCTAATAATTCCTATGTCTGATGTTAAGAAATAATTTTGAACTATCTGAACTTAGAAATCTGTCATTTATATATCATTAAAAATAGGGGCATGTATAAGCTTATTCTTAGGCAAATGAAAGATTGCACATATTAATTTCAACTTATGCTGCTATAGATATATCAACTATTATGGTATTTTTCCACTACCTTTTCCCTTCTTTAATATGAAATCAATGTGCATTTCAGAATCATTTCATAGAATAAAAAATTAGAAGGCCAGTTTGGTAATAAATTTGATATAGCTAACTGGAAACAACGTTATCATTTCAAAGGCCTGATTTCCTCTCCTGGGCATTCTGTATACTAAGATACCTGTGGAATTCCATTCCCTTTGCCTGACACTCAGTGCCATAACATCTCAGACGGATTCTTAACCCCATACGTTCAGGGACCAGGTAGGGCCAGTGAATGAGCTTTAAGTGACCTGTGCTGCAGAATGTCGCTTGTGTGTGTGCAATTAGTGGGGGTGGGGGCAGTCTCTTTCTTTATTAGGTTTTCAAGGGGATCTGTGACCCCAAGATGGTTAAGAACCAGTGGCAAAGAGTTTAAAAAGCATAGGTTATTATTCCCATTTTCTAATTAGGGAACATTGAGGAATAGAAATCGACCATAGTTGGCTTGCTGCTTAAGAGAGAAAATTGGATTAGGAGTCACAGCCCTTAACCTCATAATGCTGTACGTGACTAGATTATGAAGACCGAAGCATATCAAAACTGAGTGCATTTGGCCCACATTGGGGTGTACAGGGAACTGCTTGCCTCCCTGTGATTTATCCAGGGAGGGCCCACCACTCGTGTTGGAGTGGGCCTTTCTCTACTAAACCACCATAGGCTTATGTAGTTGGATTTGAGAAATTAGCATCTGCAAGAAACCACCAGTACCCCAACAGGGGAAAGGCTGCAGTCCAGATAACTGAAATGTTAACAAGGCAGAAGCACTTAACTTTGGTCTGCCTTAGGTGGCAAAGGAAACCAGAGAAAACAAGTATCGGGGCTCTGCTATCAAGGTAAATCACAATGCATTCTTCCCCCATGACTCTTCCCCATATTCTCTCTGTAGAATCTCTGAAGTTAACACTAGGGGACAGGATACAAGAGGGTTGTGTTAAGAATTGGAAACTGAAACATTTTTAAACTACATAGACTCTGGAAAGCCCTGGGCATCAAAAAGGGACTGATGTTATCCCTCTCCCGAGTGGCAGACTACACAAGCCAGAATTCCTGCCACATGCCTGACCCTCACATCTTATTTCTCAGTTCAGAGGGTCTTCTTTCTGTATGGATGCCCTTTTAACTGTAGATGTCAGATATAGTTACTAAAGTTTAATTTCCTCAATCTGAATTTCAGATATTTATTTTCTTCACTAAGTAGAAATTATTAACTACTGTGTAAGATTTTTGAAACCTAATGTCCTGAGTATCAAAGAGAGATTGAATTTGGTTATTTTTATTAAGTCAGCCCATACTTTGAGGGTTAGTTTCTAATCAGATGCTCTAGAATTAATCCTCTTTCATCCATATCCTAAAGCACCTAGTTCATACCTTGATTGTAACACTTTTCACTAATTTGAGACGTTTACATACTTATCTTCTCTGCTTTAGACAGTAAATTTATGGAGGGTGGGCCCCATGTCTTATTCACCTTTTTCTCTTTGTTGCCTGATACTCAGCAAATACTTCTTGAGTGGGCCAATAGAAATTGGTTCTAATAATTATTTCATCCCATTCAGAGTGACCAGTTTGCCAAGAACGCTAACTGCCTTAATCTTTTTACTCATTGATAGTATTGTTTCCTTATTTTCCTTCTGTAGATTTTTAACACAATTAAAAGAGAACTAGGCAATTATTACAATGGAAATCATTGTTTCTTTAAAATTCTCCCTTTTCTAGGTGCAAAGTCCTTCTTGGATGCAACCTCAACCATATATCCTGCAGCACCCCGTAAGTTGTTCACCTCAGTGGCCTAATGTTCTGCCTGCAAGCCAGCCATGTGTGTACTCTTCAGGTTAAAACCCCTTGCCAAAGGTGATAAGGGACTTGGGAAATTTTAAGCATGGAATATGGAAGTGCACAAGTTAAAATGAATCAGTAGTAAGCATTAAATAAATTTGTTCATAAGAATTTAAAACATACTCCGTTGCAGGCAGGACACTTATTTCTTGCTCACATCAGTTCGGGGGGAGATCTGAGTGACAATGTTTTACAATACTTGATGAAACCGCACTCATGTTTTCACTCTGTTTAATGCAACCCTAAAGTAAAGATAGAGATTTTCATCTGTGTTATTAGCCTCTTTGGAAATCAGGAACCGTGTAGTATAATGCACTCTTTGATAAATAACAAATGTGATTTCTTTGGTGACTTGAGCACCTGTTGATCTAATGTGTATCTAGTACTACTTTTTCTAAATGAGCTACTCTTCAGAATGAAATCACAAAGCTAAGATGCCTACACTGACCTGCATTCTTGCTGTTAAGAAAGCCATAGATTTGGACCTCAGCTTTCTGGTGACAAGTGCAGAATGGGGATCCTGATAATCAATTTACAGAGTTTGTTAAGATAAACATAGATCTGTTGCTTAGGAAGAGAACTTTGCTTTTGGTCTTAAGATGAGATGGAAATTCGTCCCAGAATACCTCTCCTAAAGTGGGCACTGCACTATATGACTGTATGTATGAAATAGCAATCTAGGCATAACTAGTTTTGAACAAGAAATGCTTGAGATGACCTTTAGGAAGCTAATAAAACAGGTTGATATTATATCACAGGAAAAGATATCTTTGATGCTTATGAATGTACATGAATTATGTGGTATATACACATATTTCATACCGGGACACATACATGCACATATTCATGGCCATGTGTGGATTTGTGATGTGTATTATGTGTACATGAGCAAAAAGATCAGGAAACTCCTTCCCCATTTTCTGGACTTTTGAGTCATGTTCATCTTACTCTGTGCTTTTGATAATGCACATTAGAAGTAGAATGTGTCTTTTTTTCCCCCTTTGACAACTTTTAGAGACAAAGATTGCACATATTTTAGTTTATCATCTTTCAGGAGACATGAAGAACGTATATAGAACGTTGCTGAGAATTCATTACCTTTTCCCACCCAGATCCAAACTGCCTGCCTGCGCACATACCTCTGCCCACAACTGTGCATCTAATTATCAATAATTAGATTATCAGCAAAACAAATAACTTATTTAAAGGATATCAGTTACAATGAAGCCAGAATGTACACTAGTACTTGTGGAGTATGTTAGAATACTTGCACCATCAGGTAATTGGCCAACTGAAAAGAGGAATGATAAAATCCAGTTTATAGAAAAAAATGGACAATTAAAGTCCAAAAATAGTTAATTAAATTTTGGTGTGGACGGTCAGTGGACCATGATCCAAGCATTAAAAATGATGACAGTGACAACTGTGCAATCTGTTAATTTTTATAGTGCAATGCTAAGTTAAAAGTAAAAACCCAAGATATGAAATTCTTCATGTTCTTTGATTGCAACTATGGAGAAATATGCAGAGGCAGGAAGGGGCACATTGTGCTTGTTATGGGAGAGGCTGGATTATAGGTGATTTTTTTTCTTCCCTGTTTTTTTAAATATATTTAATTTAGCCCAGAGCAGTGGCACACACCTGTAATTCCAGCAGCTCAGAAGGCTGAGGCTGGAGGATTGCAAGTTGCATACCAGCCTCAACAACTTAGTGAGATCCTATCTTAAATAAAAAGGGCCAGGGATTTAGTTCAGTGGTAAAGCATCCCTAGGTCCAATCTCCAGTACCCCAAAATTTTTTTAAAAAATTTGATTTTTAATGACCAATATTTTTTAAATGAAATGGAAGAACTTGGAATTGGTTGGTTAATGTTCCCTTTTGGCACCAGAATCACAAAAAGTTCTGAGAACCACTGAGTGAGTGAAGAATGCTCTTGATCCCAACAACTTAATCTTGAAACAAAGGGCTCTCTGTATAGAACATTTTTAAACAGATCACTATTATTGGTCCTATTCTTTTGCAGCTACAGAAAACATCACCTGTCTTTTTTAAGCATTTTATACTTTTGCCAGCCAAGGAGAGTCTGTAATTTGTGTTTGCTATTATAGCTCCTCCTGCTGGACTAAGCAGCTTCCCAGTTAAGTGAGGGTAGTGTTTAATGCAGGAATTTTTGTGAAGTGAATATCAAAATACCATTTCCCCTAACACTCTTACCAAGTCTCAGGAAAAGCAAACTATTAAGACTTTTGAACCTTATTTATTATTGATACCCCTTGCCAGTCTGAAAGATGTTATTTTTGCTTCACATTACTCACAAAGGGATTTCCTTTGCAAAAGGTAATTATAGAATCTTAACTCCTCTCAGTTTATCCTTTGTTGCTTCTGTCTCCCATCCACAGGGTGCCGTGTTAACTCCCTCAATGGAGCATACCATGTCACTACAGCCTGCATCTATGATCAGCCCTCTGGCCCAGCAGATGAGTCATCTTTCACTAGGCAGCACCGGAACAGTAGGTGGCAAATTAATATCATGTGTCTCTGCAAATAGAGGAGGGTAAATTAATGCACCCCTGTGCCTACCCTATAGAATCACAGGTTCTATGATGACAGTTATTATGCCTGGCCCAAGCCCCATCCCACATTGCCTTCCAAAAAGAAAAAACTCAATTTCTTGATTAAGTGAAAAACTGAAAGTCTGTTCTCTAGGTTTCCCCTTTGCCAAAATTTAGCACCCACACATGGCCACATCTAGCTTCTTCAGCTAATGTCACTGGTATATCATGAAGTACCATTTCATGCAGCAAAGGATGAAGGTGACACATGGTAGCAAAAATAGGAAATATTCCCTCACCTATTCCTTCTGTTTTAGAATTTGAGAGCACTAAATCATGATCTTCGTGACTTATTTCACTAGAGTCCAGGGGACTTGGTGGGGTAATGAGGTTGACCTGGTACTAGATCCATGTTGGTTTGTTTATAGTTTAAATTGTAAGAGATGCCCTCAGGAGTTTGATGCAGCCTGTATCTATAGTGGCTCAAAAGAACAAAGGGTGGTACATTTTCCCCTTTTACACTCAAAACTAGCAGCAACTTCTTGTGCAGACTAAGCCAGAGCCATACACAGCCTGAGATGGACCAGAAATTCCTCCTGCCTTTAAGAGTGACTTCAGCATCAGGAAATCAGGATTCCCTAGCCTAATCTTCAGTGAAAGGTCCAATAAGTCATCCACATTTAGGTCTCCACCTGTAGAAACAGTACTAGGTAACAACTCAGGGAGCTGCTAGATGATAACAAGGTCTTCTGAGAAAAGATCATCTAGAATGATGCATTAGTGATATTGAATTATTGAAGATGACAGACTTTAATGATCTTCACCTGTGTGTTTCTTTGTTAGGAAATCCAAAGACAACATGGAATTTATAGTTTGACAAATTCAAAATGTAGAAAATAATGACTTTGCCTTCCATATGACATATTTACATGGACTAATAAACCTTTGAGTGTAGCGTATTTAAATTTCTTCTTGGAGAACTCCATATATTTTATATCCAGCTCAAAATTCCCTGAGTACTCCCCATTTTGCGTGGTTTCTCCAGTGTCCATCCTGACCTCCTCCTTCTTTTCAGTACATGCCTGCAACGTCAGCTATGCAAGGAGCCTACTTGCCACAGTATACACACATGCAGACGACGGCGGTTCCTGTCGAGGTTGGTGCAGAGTATTAAATGGCCATTCTGGCAATGGGTAGTTTCAAAAATTGGGTGAATTAAGTAGAACTGAAAGCAAAATCTATCAAAAGTCAAATATTTGCATAAAAGGATTGACTTTAGAGGGAATATGTTATTTGAGACTATAAAATATAATTGTTACAAATTAGAATAACAACATCCAGGCCATATTCCCAAGAACTCCTAGAAATATTTTCCAAGCTTGTAGGACCTTTTTCACCCCTCCAGAGCTCTGTCTTGTCACCCCTAAATTGAGATAAAATTGGAGTTTGTAATCCTAGTCCTAAAAATTGTATCAATGGTGATACTCACAAAAAGAAATCAGTCACGATTCAGATAGTTAATGAAAAAGGAAAGCTGATGTAGCAGACGTGGGAGAGAAGCCATACCTATTTTTATAGAGGCTGTTAGTGTAGCTAAATAACTCTTAGTTCTTGTCACTAGAGCTGGTATGGAAGAAGTCTGGCATCTGATTATGATTGGACAGGAAACAGCATTAAAATTCCAAGGAAAATACTCAGCTCACTTGCTCTTTCCCAGTAGGCATTGGGCAGAACCCAAAGGCTCCCATTTCCAAGAAGGGCCAAAGAACCATGTCTCTTATTATTTGCCTTTCATTGTGCGATTATGGGAACCACAGTTATCTGAGCCCACAATTCCTTATCAGCAATTTTGAAACCCTCCAAAAACTTTGAAAATAAAAATTCTCTTTGTGACTAACTTCTTAGCAAAAATTCTGACCTTTCAAAAATCCCAACTTGAACTGAGACAAGATACATTTGTCCCAGTTACTGTGTTTATGCACTTGGTTCTGTATAGAATTACTGATATGTTTGATTATGAGAAACATCCCTAAGCCCTACTTGAGGGTATTATATGATATACAGCATATTTCATCCCATGTCTCAGATTCTGAACCTTTAAAATGCTGAATTCTAAATCACATCTGACCCCAGGGAAAAACAGATTAAGAAATTTGTTTGATAAATGTAGCTTGATCAGAATAGACAAGTCAAAGATTTGGATGGGAGGTGCTTAGTGTCTATCAGACATTTCAGCTACTTGAGGGAATGATTAACCTAAAAAGCTCTGCGTAATATTAAGAAATTCACTTTAAAAACTGCTTATTTTCAGGTGTATGCCTTTGACTTAGACCCAAGTAGCAGAGTTAGGATTTTATCACTAACACATTTCATCTGCTCTGCTTTGTTGTAGGAGGCGAGTGGTCAGCAGCAGGTGGCTGTAGAGACGTCTAATGACCATTCTCCATATTCCTTTCAACCCAATAAGTAACTGTGAGGTATGAGAGAAAGGTCTCCATTACCAAGGCGCCAATCAGGCAGTCTGTGGTTCCCTTATCAAAATGATGCTTAGAATAACTCAGATCGATCATACTTGATTTCATTATAGCCAGGGCATCCAATCTTGTTAAAATGTTAAAATCAATGATTTTGTTAGTTTGCAGATTCACTGTTCTGTGCAAAAAGAATAACACTTTATATTGAAATCAAACACATATACACACATTCCTCGAACCCTCAAAAAAAAGTAAGATCTGTAACATCATAGAACATCATGTATCAAACTTATTATATCAGTATCCTATACTGTATTCTCAAGTACTCAAAACTAAAGGCAATTTAGCATAAGATGTTGCTTTATCAAGCATTACAAGATTAGTCAAAACTCATAGCCAAGATATTGCTAGTGTCAGTATCCTTAGATTAAAAGATTGTATTCCCACAAGTACCATTTTTTTTTTTACTTTACCATGTATATTATAGTAAAATAGCTATATGGAACCTGGTTTCTGGATTGCCCTACTGACAATATGTATTGTTTGTTTTATAAAGACGTCCTTGTTCTTTGGAGACCCACATGAGTTTGGCTCTGATTCCCTTAGAGAGGAAAGTACTTTGCAAGTCCCATATTTGAAAGGCAGATTCAAAACACTGAAAGTGACCATCAGGTCCAGAGTTTGCATCTCTCCGTGAAACATCAGTGATGAGCACAGCGTTTTTCAAATATATCTCTCTTTAAATAAGATTATAAGCTCTATGGTGTATTATATCGAGACCACAAAAGTACTTGTCTTTTATCTTTCTCTTGCAGATGTACAGAAGGGTGTTCTTACATGAAGAAGGGTGTGAAGGCTGAACAATCATGGATTTTTCTGATCAATTGTGCTTTAGGAAATTATTGACAGTTTTGCACAGGTTCTTGAAAACGTTATTTATAATGAAATCAACTAAAACTATTTTTGCTATAAGTTCTATAAGGTGCATAAAACCCTTAAATTCATCTAGTAGCTGTTCCCCTGAACAGGTTTATTTTAGTAAAAAACAAAACAAAAAAAAACCAAAAAAAAAAAACAACAAAAAAAAGATTTTTATTAAATGTTATGATGCAAAAAAAGAAAAAAGAAAAAAAAAAAGAAAACTTCAATTTTCTGGGTATGCACAAAGACCATGAAGACTTATCCAAGTGCATGACCGGATTTTTGTGGTTTTGTTCATTTTGTGTTTAATTTGTGTTTTTTTCAGCTGTATGAAATGGGCTTTCTGAAGTTTAACTAGTCCGACTTCACCCATGGTGTTCCATGCTTGCCGTGCGAGTGTTGCTGTAACTCAGTGTTGCCGTCACGTCTCTTTCCTTAGCTTTCTGTTTTTCTTTCAACGTAGTGTGAAGTGTCTTATCCTTTTCTATGAATTCCAATTTGCCTTAACTCTTTTGATGCTGTAGCTGTTTCAGTAAAAGTTAGTTCAAACTAATGATGTAGAATGCTTTGACCAAATGAGCTGGTCTATTATGCCTTGTAAAACAGCAGCATAGGGCTTTTAAAAGGTAGTCAATAAAAGTTGCTGAAATTTTGGCTTTTTTAAATATGTAGTAGGTGTTTTTAATGATTTTTCACATAATGTGTAAGGTAGTGAAATGCAAGAAGGGAAAAACTGTTTTGTGTGAAACACATTTTCTGACTGGGGAACTTTTAATAGGGTTAAAGCGTTTGTAAGGCTGTATGCCGACAGTTTCCTCTGATAGTTTGACCGATTTAGGATATCTGCTGTATGATGCAATGTAAAGTCTTTTTTGCCTTTTTTCAGGAAGAAAAAAAAAAAACTAACTTGATGTTCTAGATTTAGTGTTAGGTAGCGTTGGGGCTGGGGGAGGGGGGCGGGGGAGGGGAGTCACCGAATGTTTTGTCCTTCCTTTATACTAATGATAGTGCTTTAGAATGAGAATTATGCCTGCGATCTGGCAAACCGAAAAAAAAAAACAAACAAAAAAAAAAACAAAAAAAAAATATGTTGCTATTGCAACTAAATGGCAAAAGCTAAAAGTAAGGATTTCTCTTCAAACATAAGCTGAGATATGAATAGAAGCGAAACGATTGGCTACTAGCTCTCTCTCTCTCTCTCTCTCTATTAGGTAAATTTGAAAAATAAAAATGACTTGGCACTTTTAAAGGTAACTTCACCAAAGACCGAAGAGCCAGTAACCAGTAGCTCCAACTTGTCTCAGCATCACATCTTCTGTGCTCTTTATTTTTGCCGGACCAGTTTGCGGTTAGGAGAATGTGCCTTTTTTGTACCTTTGAATTTAGGTTTTATAATTTTAATTGATGTATGGACACACACAAACAAACAAAAAAAAAGCATGAAGGAAGATTTGGATCCAAGCAGTGCCACACTTTACATCATCACTACAAGTGTTCAAGTGTAAAGAAAACCAATTTTGAAACTATGAAATTCCTGATTCATAAATACACAGTTATTTCTACTTTAGTACATATGAGATGATTCACTGTTATTAAAGCTCTTTTATTAAGGCAATTGCATATGTTTTCAAAGCAATGGTAAATTAAGTTGTCTTCCAAAACTGTGTACTTGTCTGGTCAGCTGTGTATGATCAGTTATCTACCTCAGAGTCTATTTTCTTTTGTGCTGGGACAGGTTGCTGGCCCTCCCTGTTTCCACAGACCAAATCCTCCTAGCTCAGGAGCTAGGCCTAAGCAGTTATTTCTTTTGAGTATTTTTTAGTTCTTAAATTTTATTGCTTGTATTTGATTATAGATGTCAGTGACATTTCATAGTTTCAAAAATCCTTGCTGCTCTGAGAAGTGTAGATTCTAGTGAAAATTACATAGTCATAAGAGAAATGTGTTTGTTTTGTTTTTGTTTCCTTTTTTTTAAAGTTGTGGTATTATTGGTTCTACGCTCCCTGGAATATTACTGCTTTGTGAAAGTCCAGACTGAACGCAGCACCCTCCGTGTACCTAGTACATTTATAAACCTGGGTCTCTCACTACTTGATATTTTTGCATTAGTTAAGACAGAAATTTGATAGCTCAGTTAGAGGGGAGGGGAAATCTGCTGCTAGAAATGTCTGAACTAAGTGCCATACTCGTCTGGGTAAGATTTGGGAAACATAACCTCTGTACATAAAAAAAATAAAAATAAAAAAAAATCAGTTAAACATCACATAGTAGACAGCCATTAAATTATAAAAAATTAATTTATGAAGAAAGACCTTTTGTACAGATTGAAAAAAAAAGATTTTCATAGAGATATCTATATGATCAAGAGAGTTAATTTTTTATTTTTGTTTTACTAGTGCCACAAACTTGCCAGTGGTAACTTATTTGTCCGGTTCAAGATAACTCTGTAGTTTTCTTTCCTAGGACTTGTTGTTAAACGCCAAAAGACATTTTTGAACTGTACATTTGATCAGATTGTTAGCTTTTTCTGTTTTATTTCTTTTGAGAACCTTTGAATAAAAAACATCTGAAACTTTATTATTCCTGTCAATTTTTTTTTCCAAGAAGATTAAATGTTTATCAGAGTTTCATTTCACTTCTGATCTCCTTCAGGCTCAGTAGATTTAAATCCATGTAGTGACCAAACACATGAACCATCAGCGCACCACATCTCAGCAAAAGTCCAGTCTGAAATATGCCACTCAGACTGTTTTTGATGTCCGTTTTGTTTTGTTGGCTGTGGTAGTGATCAAACCCAGAGTTTGAGCACACTGTTACCAGTAAGCCCTCCATCACTGAGCTACAGCCGGAGACCTGCTGATCTGTTGGGATTTTTTTTTTTTTTTTGGAGGGGGGAGGTTGTTCTTTTTGATTTTTTTGTACTAGGGATTGAACCCAGGAGCACTTAACCACTGAGCCACATCCCCAGCACTTTTTTGTATTTTATTTTGAGACAGGATCTCACTGACTTGCTTAGGGCCTCCCTAGGTTGCTGAGGCTTGATGCTTCTGCCTCAGCCTCCTGAGCCGCTGGGATTTGATCTATTTAATATGTCTTTAAAGAACAAGAAATCAGATCCCCTTTCTTCCTCCTTTCCTTACTGCTACCCTTTGACAGTTTCACTGTGTAAATGGACAGAATAATAGTCTCCCACCTGTGGAAGCCAGCACATGGGTAAGGAAGAGAGAATGATCTCACCCAGGCCTTTGTGACCATGACTTCCTGTAAAGTCACCGGGTTTGGCTCTTCCCAGTAGGAGGTCCCTTGCATCATTCACTGGGGACTTGGAAGAGGGAGAACTTCCTTTCCCTCACTGACATGTTATATGGGAAGTACTTAATCCAGGAAATTGACTCCTCCCCAAAGTGCATTAAATGTTTTAATGTTGTACAGTAATAGATTTTCTGCTGTCACGGCGCTGTCATGGTGGTAAAAGAAAAAGATCCACTCCCCTCCACTTCTACATGCCTCCCGTCCAGGGCCCTCGGTGTACGATGTGAACCAGCTAAGGGGGAGTTACAATTCTTCACTTGACTGGGTCAAGAAAATCCTGGTACTTGATACTTTTTCCAGAACAGACAGCGCATACTCCTGATGCTAACCAGTACTTCAGAGAGAGATGTCAGAGTAGGCGAGAAGCCTGGCCTCTGAGACAATCAGGGCTACAGGAATCTAAGTGGTTTAGTTGGTCTCATTTGCATTTCAGCTACACATATGAGTGCCCTTTCACATGACTGTGACCAAAGGTAAGAAGAAATACTATTTAGGCTACTGGGCACCATAAGTTTTGTTAACCTCACCTTATTTTGTTCTTGTATTCTAAGGTTTGTTTGTTTATTTATTTGGTGCCAGGACTTGAACCCAGGGGCGCTTCAACACTGAGCCACATCCCCAGCCCTTTTTATTTTGTTTTATTTTGAGACCGGGTCTTGCTAAGTTACTGAGGCTGATTTGGAACACACAATCCTTCTGCCTTAGCCTCCTGGGCTGCTGGAATTACAGGTGTGCACCGCCATGCAAGGCAAAGAAATCTTTATGTCACAAGTCCAAGGGGCTTCCATCTGAGTACATTATACAGCCATCCCTTGGAATACACGGCAGATTGGTTTTAGAACTCACCACAAACACCAAAATCCATAGGTGCTCAAGTTCCTTATATACAATGTAATAGCATCTGCCTACAACATATCCACATTTTCCCTTTGGATGCTTTCCCTCTAGATTGCTTATAATAGTAAATGCTGTAATATAGTTGATACGCTCTATCATTTAGGGAACTCTGACAAGAAAAAAGTCTGTATGTGTTCAATGTAGACTTTTCCATTGGGAGTTGGTTAAATCCACCAATGCAGAACCCAGAGAGACAGAGGGCTGACGGTATACTGAAATGAATAAACACTCTTATTAAAAGCATCTCTTCTATATAATGAGGAGGATCAAGCCAGGGTGATGACAGTTCAGAGAAAGTGCTGGCTCACATATACAAAGTGGAGTGGCACAGCTTTGTGGATAAGCCACACTTTGCCAAAAGGTTGTGGCTCCTCAGGCAGTTAGGTACCAAGGAACTGGGGATACCTTTTAATCTGCAGTGGAATTGTCTGAAGAAAAGAAAGACAGTGGCTGTTGCTCTCTGGTATGAGAGTCTCCCTTTTCCCTGTTGGTTGGGGATCTTCCTCATAGCCCCAATCGCCACACCTTTCACGGGTAATAACATTACGTATATCCACCAGAGATGGAATTCTACATCTTGAATTTCACAAAAACTTCACTAGGAGAAAGGTGGTGGCCCCCAGCCTGGGGTGGGAGTCTACAAATGTTAAGTTCTAACTAATAACAGCCTCAACTCATTTGAGTAACCAAAAGGTGACACTGGGACAAATGTCATCAACTGTAAAGATTCCCCCACCCCCTTCTACAAGAAGCCTAAGATGCCAAGTAGGTGGGAGAGGGAGGAGAACTCAAAGCTCAGGATTTAAGGAAATCCAGGTAGTTCATTCCCCCATCAAATAGCAGCTCTATGAGAGAAACACTCCAGGGCTGGAGGCAGGCCGGGCCTGGGAGGGCGGGGACCAGGTGGTGGTCACATGCTCTCAGGGGCTAGTTTGCACTGGCAGTGGCTGAAGCTCTTGGCACAGCCACAGCTGGGAGGCAGGCGTACTGTGTGCTGGGCTCCTAGTGTGGGATCGACCAGGAGAGCCCTGGAATTTCAATCCTTTTTTGAAATGGCTCCTGCATACTCCCTCTGGGTCCTTTACAGGGCAAGAAAGAGTTTGAGCTTGAGCCACTAGAGGGAGGCTTTTATTATTCTTCAGCCTTAACTGTGAGCTCTTAAAAGACCCAAGACCCAGTCACAGCCTGCAGCAATCTTGAAGGCCGACTCCAGGTGGATGGTCAGAATCTCAGGAACAAAAACCTCCAGGGACAGCAGAGATCTAGAATTTGGGGTTCTTTCAACGAAGCAGCTGAATGAAGCTCACACCATCACTGTTACCGACACTGGCAGTGCACTGATCCTGACTGTGAGCCTTGTTGCTAGACTGGGGAGAGACATAAATGTGACTTTTTAAGACCAAAGGAAGCCAAGGGTGGGGGATAAGCCATGGGCCTTGTCAGACCACAACTTAGGTTCCAGAAAGTGTTGTCAGGTCTCTAGACTGCTGAGAATTGAAAACAGGTGGCTTTGGATTAAATACTGTCATTTATTTTTCTAAAGCACGTGATTCTGAAAAGCTCAGGCCCATTTCATTGCTCACTCAAGACACAGATCATAAACAACACTGCAGGTGACTCCTACCCTCTGACATTCCAGAAGCCACAGGCCCTGCTCGAATACCTCCGCACCTCATGGAGTATTCTGTATCTTTTTGGAATAGCTCTCAAACTTATTTAGTGAGTTAGAATTGTTTGGTGGTAATTTCCACCTACCAGATTTGGTTCTACCAACTAGGATATCACAAAATAAGCCAGACAGTCTGGAGAGGTGGAGATGTGACTTCACTGCTGTTCTCTGCCCTGGCTTGAGCACTGCAGCTTTAACTTTCACTCCTCAAATCTGGCTCCACAGTCCACACTACCAGATCACCTGCCAGATGTACCACAACTGACTCAAGATAACGCTCAGAACCCAAGGGACAGCCTAGAGCCAAACCTGCCACCCTACCTGGCCCAGTCCCTCCAATACAAGTAGTATTTCTTTTCTGACTTTTCATTAATATCAACCTTTGTAAAAGTTGAAGCCCATGAAAATCCTTATGCTGTTTTACTTTTTAAATCACCATGATTAATTATGACAAAGATATGCAAACAAATATTATGACATCATTTTTAAAAAAAATCTTTTTGGCCAGGCAAGGTGGTGCAGCCTGTAATCCCAGCAGCAGGGGGAGGTTGAGGCAGGAGGATGGCAAAGTTCAAAGCCAGCCTCAGCAACTTAGTGAGGCCCTAAGCAATTTAGCCAGACCCTGTCTCTGAATAAAATATAAAAAGGGCTGGGGATGTGGTTCAGTAGTTAAGCACCCTTGGGTTCAATCCCTGGTACCAAAAAAAAAAAAAAAAAGACTTAAAATTTTTTCTTTGGAGGTGGGGGTTTGTACTAGGGATCAAGCCCAGGGCATTCCACCTGAGGCAAGTGCTTTATCACTGGGCAATATCCCCATCCTTTTTTATTCTTTTGTTCTGTGACAGGGTCTTATTAAGTTTCCCAGGCTGGCCTTGAACTTTTGATCCCCTGCTCTAGCCTCCCAATTAGCTGGGATTACAGTTGTGTGCCACTATGCCAAATCAAATAAAAGATCTTTAGTCATGAAAAATTGATCATAATATAAGGAGAAAAGTATTAGGTACTATAGCTACTGCATGATCATAATTATAAAACAATATTTAAGTATAAAAAATGAAAAAATTCAAAATGCTTAATAGTAGGTGAGAATATTATGCAAATTTTCTATCTTCTAGTATTTTTTCTATTTTTTTCCAATTTTCTACAATGAAAACTTTTTTGCCTTTATTTTGTTTGTTTGTTTTTGGGGTTTGTTTGTGTTTGGGTACAGGGGATTGAACCCAGGAACACTTTACCACAGAGATACAGCCCCAACCCTTTTTATTTTTGAAACAGGGTCTCACTAAGTTGGTTAGAGCCTCACTAAGTTGCTGACGCTGGCTTCACATTTGAAATCCTCCTGCCTCAATCTCCTGAGTCTCCGATATTCCACAAGTACACGACCATACCCAACTACAATGAAAACATAATTAGAAAAAACTCTTAGAGAGCCTTGTCAGATCATCCCAACAGTGGTTGATATGCTCCTGATATTCCAATTCAACAAGACTGATTTTTGCTTTTAAGAGATACTGCACCAGATACCAGAAGACATAAATATCACACAATGTGGGGCTGGGGATACAGCTCAGTTGGTAGAGTGCTTGCCTCACACGCACAAGGCCCTGGGTTCAATCTACACCACCACCAAATCATCATCATCATCATCATCATCATCATCATCATCATCATATGATGTCCTGGTCCTCAGAGGACAGTCTTGTGGAAAGATACAAGTTCACTGTAGGTGACAATGTTGCAAGGAGAAGTAGCAATTTACTTCACTCTTGCTTTTGTTATGGACATATTGTGAGGGGACCAGGGTACACAGGCATCTCTCACATTATCAGCCAGTTCCTTAGTTACTGATCAGAATTACTCCAGAGATGCCATTTCCTCACTGGTTCCTGTGCCTTCTGAGAGATGGTATCGATAGGCCAACAAGTGAGGTCTTTGGTAGCTCTGCACTTATTGGAAGGAGATTTGGAACAGATGTCCAGAGAGTTGACATTCCTTTGTCATTCCTGCTCTGAAAATGTTTAGACGGTATGACAAGAAAGTATCATCTTGCTTTTTGTTTTGTCTTCTTTTGCCCTAGATTTTTCATATCTCTGGTTTTATACAAAGTATATTCATACTAACTCGTGTCTTCATATATGTACTTTGGATAATGATGTCCATCACATTCCACCATCATTTCTAACCATTTATTTATTCTTCGTTTTACTTCTTGCACTTTAGAAGTCTTGTTAGGGAAGTCAGTTCCTAAGCCAACATGGTGAAGATTTGGGGGCCTACTTTTTATTCTATTAGGTGCAGAGTCTCTGTTCCGGTGCCTAAGAGTTTGATCCACTTTGAATTGAGTTTTGTGCAGGGTGAGATGGTGCAGGGTGTGGGATGCTTTCCAAAGAACATGATTCTGACTCCCTTTGCCTTAGATGACACATTCCCCACATGTCAGATTATGGATTTGTAAATACCTGTATATAGTCTGACCCCTCTACCACTTCTTCACCCACACAATGACTGTTTCCTAAAATGGTTTCAGATAGGGCCCCTTCATGAAAGTCAGAGGCAGCACAGCCAAAAACCTGTGAAAGTCAGTCTGTGAGGACTCAGACTCACAGCAGGTGCTCCAAATGTTTCTTGCCAAATGATCTTAGGTAATGTCCTTCATCCCTCTCACAGAGCCCATGACTTTCACTTTGAAGGTCAAAATCTGTTCTACAACAGCACAAGTATTCCAGATCCTTCTTTCACTTTCATATTCAGCTCCTCAAATAAAAAATAATAACAATAAAAAAGAGAGAGATACAGGCCACAAGTCTGACAGCCTTTTTGTTTTGGGATTTTTTTTTTAGTTTTTTTGTTGTTTTTGTTCTAATTAGTTATATATGACAGCTGAATGCATTTTGACACATCTTACATAAACGGAGTGTAACTTCTCATCCTTCTGGTTGTACATGATGTAGAATCACACTGGTTGTGTAGTTGCATAATCATGTATGTATATAGGGTAATAATGTCCAATTCATTGGACTACTCTTCCTACCCCCATATCCCACCTCCTTTCACTGCCCTCTGCCTAATCCAAAGTACCTCTATTTTTCCCTAGCCCCACTGCATTGCAAATTAGCATCCACACATAGAGAAGACATTTAGCCTTTGGTTTTTGGTAACTGGCTTATTTTGCTTAGCATGATATTCTCCAGCTCTATCCATTTACCTGCAAATGCCATAATTTCATTCTTCTTTAAGGCTGAGTAATATTCCATAGTGTATATATACCACAATTTCTTTATCCATTCATCTGTTGAAGGGCACCTAGGTGGGTTCCATAGTTCAGCTAGTGTGAATTGAGCTGCTATAAACACTGATGTGGTTATGCCACTATAGTATGCCGATTTTAAATCCTTTGGGTATAAACTGAGGAATGGGATAGCTGGATCAAATAGGTGTTCCATTCCAAGTTTTCTGAGGAATCTCCATACTGCTTTCCACAATGGTTGCACCACTTTGCAGTCCCACCAACAACGAGTACATGTACCTTTCCCCCCACATCCTAACCAACATTTATGGTCGATTGTGTTCTTGATAAATGCCATTCTGACTGGAGTGAGATGAGAGTAGTTTTGATTTACATTTCTCTAATTGCTGGAGATGTTGAACATTTTTTCATATATTTGTTGATCCATTGTATTTCTTCTTTTGTGAGGTGACTGTTCAGTTCCTTAGCTCATTCATTGATTGGGTAATTTGGTTTTTTTTTTTTTTTTTTTTTTTTTTGGTGTTGAGTTTTTTGAGTTCTTATATCCTGGAGATTAATGCTTTATCTGAGGTGCATGTGGTAATGATTTTTCTACCATTCTGTAGGCTCTCTTCACATTATTGGTCATTTCCTTTGCTGAGAAGCAGCTTTTTAGTTTGAATCCATCCCATTTATTTATTCTTTTTCTTTTTATTATTAATTTTTCATTCACATATGACAGCAGAATGCATTACAACTAATATTACACATATAGAACACAAATTTTTCATATCTCTGGTTGTATACAAAGTATATTCACACCAATTCGTGTCTTCATATATGTACTTTGGATAATGATGACCATCACATTCCACCATCATTTCTAACCATTTATTTATTCTTCATTTTACTTCTTGCACTTTAGAAGTCTTGTTAGGGAAGTCATATTTGGGGGCCTACTTTTTATTCTGTTAGGCGCAGAGACTCTGTTCCAGTGCCTAAGGGTTTGATCCACTTTGAATTGAGTTTTGTGCAGGATGAGAGATGGGGTTTAATTTTATTTTGTTACATATGAATTTCAAATTCTCCAAGCACCATTTCTTGAAGAGGCAATCTTTTCTCAAATGTATTTTTTTTTTTGGGGGGGGGGTACCAGGGATTGAACTCAGGGGCACTCTTCCACTGAGCCACATCCCCAGCCCTAATTTGTATTTTATTTAGAGACAGGGTCTCACCAACTTGCTTAGCACCTCGCCATTGCTAAAGCTGGCTTTGAACTCACTATCCTCCTGTCTCAGCATCCTGAGCTTTTGGGATTACAGGTGTGTGCCACCATGCCCGCTTTCCAAGGTATGTTCTTCATACTTTTATCCAGTATAAGATAATTGTATTTATGTGGGTTTGTCTCTGTGTCTTCTTGGTCCATGTGTCTGTTTTGGTGCCAGTACCATGTTGTTTTTGTTACTATGGCTCTGAAGTATAGTTTAAGGTCTGGAATAGTCATCCTCCTGCTTCACTTTTCTTGCTAAGGATTACTTTGGTTATTCTGGGTCTCTTATTTTTCCAAATCAATTTCACAATTGCTTTTTCTAATTCTATGAAGAGTGTCATTAAGATTTTGATAGGGATTGTATTAAATCTGTATTACACTTTTGGTAGTATGGTCATTTTGACAATATTAAATCTGCCTATCCACAAGCATGGGAGATCTTTCCATCTTCTAAGGTCTTCTTCAATTTCTTTTTTTTTTTTTTTTTTTTTTGGTGTTCTATAGCTTTCATTGTAGAGGTGTTTCACCTCTTTTGTTAGATTGGCTCCCAAGTATTTTATTTTATTTTATTTTGAGGCTATTGTGAGTGGGATAATTTTCCTAATTTCTTTTTCAGTGATTCTTTACTGATGTATAGAGATGCATTTGATTTATGGGTGTTGATTTTATAGCCTGATACTTTGCTGAATTCATTTATTAGTTCTAGAAGTTTTCTGATGAAATTTTTTGGATTTTCTAAATATAGAATCATGCCATTGGCAAATAGTGAGAGTTTGAATTATTTTCCTAATTGTATCCCTTTAATTTTTTTATCTGTCTATTTGCTCTGACTAGAGTTTCCAGGACTATATTAAATAGAAGTGATGAAAGAGGACATCCTTGTCTTCTTCCAGTTTTTAGAGGGAATGCTTTCAGTTTTTCTCCATTTATAATGATGTTGGCCTTGAGCTTAGCAATAGATAGCTTTTACAATGTTGAGGTATGTTCCTACTATCCCTAGTATTTCTAGTGTTTTGAACATGAAGGGGTGCTGTATTTTGCCAAATGCTTTTTCTGCATCTATTGAGATGATCATATAATTCTTGTCTTTAAGTCTAATGATGTGATAAATTATGCTTATTGATTTCTGTATGTTGAACCAACCTTGCATCTTTGGGATGAACCCCACCTGATTGTGGTGCACTATCTTTTTAATAAGTTTTTGTATGATTTGCCAGTATTTTATTGAGAATTTTTGCATCTATATTCATCAGTGATATTAGTCTGAAGTTTTCTTTCCTTGATGTGTCTGATTTTGGTATCTGGGTGATACTTGTCTGGTAGAAAAGAAAGGGATGCTTTCAAACTCACTCTATTTCATGGAATAATTTGAGGAGTATTGGTGATAATTATTCTTTGAAGGTCTTGTAGAACTCTGCTGAAAATCTGTCTGGTCCTGGGCTTTTCTTGGTTGGTAGACTTTTGATGATGTCTTCTATTTTGTTGCTTGAAATTGATCTGTTTAAATTGTGTATGTCCTCCTGATTCAGTTTGGTTAGTCACGTGTCTCTAGAAATTTGTTGATGTTTGGGGGATTTTTTTATTTTACTGGAATATAAATTTTCAAAAGAGTTTCTAATTATCTTCTGTGTTTCAGTAGTGCCCATTGTGACTTTTTTCATCATAAATTTTAGTAATTTGAGTTTTCTATCTCTCTTTATTAGCTTGGCTAAGCATTTATCAATTTTGTTTATTTTTTCAAAAAAACATCTTTTGTCATTTTTTTAATTATTTTTTTCAATTTCATTGATTTTAGTTCTGATTTTAATTATTTCCTGTCTTCTACTGATTTTGGTATAGATTTGTTCTTTTTTCTAGGGCTTTGAGATATAATCTTAGGTTATTTATTCATTGACTTTCTGTTCTTTTAATGAATGAACTCAATGCAATGAACTTTCCTCTTAGCACTGCCTTCACAGTATTCCAGAGATTTTGCTATGATGTATGGTATTCTCACTCACTTCTAAGTATTTATTTTATCCTTGATTTATTCTGCTATCCATTCATCATTCAATAGCATATATTTAGTCTCCAGGTGTTATAGTAGCTTCTACTTTTTATTTTATTATTGATTTCTAATTTCGTTCCATTATGATCTGATAGCAAGTACAAAAACATAGAGATACTACCTGCATTCTAAGAGTTGTTTTGTGGCAACATAATATATGGTGTCTATTTCAGAGAAGGATCCATGTGCTGCTTCGAAGAAAGTATATTCACTTATAGATGGATGAAATATTCTATATATGTATGTTAAGTTCAAATTATTGATTATATTATTTAGTTCTATAAATTGTTTAGTTTTTGTTTGGAAGATCTATCTAGTAGTAAAAAAAGTGTATTAAAATTACCCAGTATTATTGTGTTGTGGTCTATTGGCTTCTTGAAATTGAGAAGGATTTGTTTGGTGAACATAGATGCTCCATTGTTTGGGGTGTAAACATTTATGATTGTTATGTCTTGTTGACTTATAGTTCCCTTAAGCAGTATGTAATAGCCTTCTTTGTCCTTTCTGACTAACTTTGTCTTGAAGTCCACTTTATCAGATATAAGGATGAAAGCCCCTGCTTATTATACAGTCCATGGGAATAATGTTTTTTTTTCCATCCTTTTATCTTCAATCTGTGGATGTCTTTGCCTACAAAGTGAGTCTCTTGGAGACAGCATATTGTCAGGTATTGTTTTTAGTCCAACCTGCCAGTCTATGTCTTTTGATTGACGAGTTTAGGCCATTAACATTCAAGGTTATTATTGCGATATGATTTATATTCCTTTTCATTTTGATTTATTTTTGGTTTTTAATTTGATTTAGTTTCTCCTTTGATTGTATTTTCCTAGCCTTTTTTTTTAAAAAAAAAAGTTATTTCTTCTTTTTAGTTATATAACAGTAGAATGTATTTTGACATTATACATACATGAAGTTTAAATTCCCATTCTTGTGATTGTTGTACATGATGTGGAGTTACATTGGTCATGTCTTCATATATGAACATAGGAAGATTATGTCCAATTCATTCCACCGTCTTTCTCATTCCCGTTCCCTTCCCTTCCTTCCCTTTTGTCTAATCCAATGAGCTTGTGTTCTTCCCTCCCAGCAACATATGGTGGGTTAGCATCCACAAATCAGAGAGAACATTCAGCCTTGGGTTTGGGGGGGGGTTGGTTTATTTTAATTAGCATGATAGTCTCTAGTTCCATCTATTTACTGGCAAATGCCATAATTTCATTCTTCTTTATTCAGCCAGCCTCTTATAGAGCACTTCAAGGTATACCCAAGACACCATCCCCTTTTCCCTGTTCCACCTGAAGCAGAGCTCAAGATTGAGCTACTGGGCTGGCAGGTTTAATGTCCCCCTTCCTCTAACCAGTGAGTTCAGAAGTAGGTGGAAGACACTTCCTATTACCCAATCTTTCAACTTCCCAAGGGCACTCACAAGTAACAGTGCATCTATATCTTACCACCAAAGCCACCCTTGAGAACTGAAGAGACAAACAGGGAGCCCTCTGTGGTCCACCATAAACACTAAATTTCTATAAATTCTCACTCTCTCCCCTAAATTAAAGGGAAATTTGTGTTTACCTCATCTCTTTTCCCAAAATGTGGTTATACCATTTGATTCAGAAATGTCTTTAAAATTTTGAAACACAAAAGTAACAATACAGTACAAAGAAATTTTACCCTGATTTATTTGAGAACAAATGATGGACCCATTGCTTCGTTACCTCTACCACAAGGGCATTCTCCTACACAACCACAACAGGACATCAAAGTCAGAAAGGTAACATGAATACATTACTACCAACCAACCTACAACCCCAGTCAAGTCACACTAATTATTCCAATAATGTTCTTTGTTGTAAAAGATGCAGTTCGAAATTGCACACTGCATTTAGTTGTCACGTCTCAATCTAGTTTTTCTCAATCTAAAGGAGCTCACCTGCCTTTGACTTTCATGACTTCAACACAATTGAACATTATAGATCAGAGTGTCCTCAGATGGGTTCTTTTGCAGTTTCTGTGCCAACCATCATTGACAATCATCCAAGGGAAACTGTGTTGTTCCCTTCTCTGCATCCCATCAAGACTGCTTGAATTCAGTTTGTCTTGTTACCAAAAATGTTCCCTTTGACTACTTAACCAAAGGGGCATCTTCCAGGTACCTCCATTGTAAAGTTATTCTTTACTACTTTGTAATTAAGATTCACTTTATGGAGAGGTACTTTGAAGCCAAGGAAATACTCTTAAACTTGTATTCATTTACCCCTCTGAATCAGAGTATGGATTCAGGTTTCTTATCAGTGGGTTCCAATTAGTTCCACTTATTGCTTTGATATTCAAATTATTTTCAGTTCGGTCATTGGGAGGCCTTCAAACAAGCTTCTGTGTTCTTCAAACATACTTTGCCTTCTGGAGCCACAAAGTATCCCGGGCCATTTTGTATCTTCCCTGACCCATTCATTGCTCCAAAAATCCCTAGTTCCTTTATGTGGAGAGTGATATTTAGAAATCAAGATCTGGCGAGTATTCTTTGCTACAGACATCACTATTCCCAGCCCCTGACAGTGGGAAGGTTAGGAAATGTGCGTGTACCCATTTGCATGCACGTCTATGTGTGAGCACAAACATATAGACCGCTCTTATCTGTATAAATATTGGAAAACATGGAGAAAAGAAGATGGCGGCGAAGGGACTGCATCACCCCAGGGCGCCGTGTCACTAAGTGGGAGAAAGACGATGCAAAACGGCTGAAGGATATCTTTGGGAAGTTCAAGTGAAATTGAGGTGCTCCAGAATCTAGTGGACAGATTTCCATCGTGCGAAGTTCGGCTCTGAGAGCTCCATTTCCCCGCACGGAGGGTCGCATAGCCTGACAGGCGATCGCCCGGAGGCTGGAGTCTGTGGCGCGCGCCGGGGAGCGTCAGGGTGCCGGAGCGGGGGAACAGCGATACGGATCCGGGGGGGCTCCCGCCAGTGGTACATCGGAGCCCTTAGCGCTGAGTTCCGGCTTTGAAACAGAGGAGAGAAGAGGCCCAGTTTGGCTCCAGACACCGGTGGGACCACAGTGGAGAACAGCAGCCGCCATTTCGGAGAGATGATGTAATCATCCCCGTGTTCTACTGATCTCAGCCCATTCAACTACGAACAGGTGATATCAGGCTGGTATTTGCCTGCGTCTAGCAGACAGATTTTCTGCTCAGGCTCGGGGCGGGGGTTCTTGTGGAGAATACTCCTAGAGGCTCGTGCCTGGCAAGGCGTGCGCTGGGCACTGAGCAGCTGGATTCGGGTTCCCGGGGCTAACCTGGCCCAGGTCTGAGGAAACTGCAGAGACTGCCGGCGGAGGCCAGCTCCAAGTGGAGCGTGCGCTGAGCTTGGGGCGACTGGGTTCTGACTCCCGGAACAGTTTTGGCCTGGGGCTGGGGAACCCGTGGGGTCGCTCCCTGGAGCCAGCTCCCAGCAGAGAGTGTATCAGATCGGAGAGGCGGGGTTCCGGCTACCTAAGCTGCTTTGGCCCAAGGCTAGGGAACCGGCGGTGACTGCTTCTCAATCAGGGTCCGGCGGGGTGTTGTAGGGACAGAGTGGATCTTCCTCCTGCGCCCAGAGCAGGCCAAGTGACCCGCCGGCGTGGTGCCATGACACCCCAAACGCAGCTGGGGCTGAAGAGAGCAGCCGCCCACGCCTAGAATAGGACCAGCGATTCCGCGGCGCAGTAGCCAAGTAACCTCATTTGGAGTAGGGGCTGTGCGGAGCTGCCATCCAAGCAAGCAGGGCAGGCAGACCTGCCGCCAACTGGCAAGACAGGCCAGGTAGCTTGCCAGCGGGGTGGACACGTAACACCGAGGCAGTCGCGTCACACTGGTTGGAGTGGGGGTGGAGCAGGGTCGCCGCCCGGGTCCGGAGGGGGCTCAGCGACCCGTTGGAGAGGTAGTTAGGTACCCCCATTGGGAGTGGGGGCTGTGCAGAACTGCGACCCACCGGCCTAGAGGTCTGCCAGCGCGGTAGACTCGTCACACCAATTGGAGCAGGGGCCCAGCTGAGCCGCCACCCACATCCAGATTAGGACCAACGATCCCAGGGCGTGGTAGTTACGTTACCACAATTGGAGTGGGGGCAGAGCAAAGCCACCACCCGTGCCCGCAGCGGGGGCAGACCTGCGACCGATCAGCGGGGTAGACAGACCACCATAATTAGAGGAGGAGCACAGCCAATACCCGCCCTGCAAGGGAGACTTCCCAACTATACAAGAGCAACATAAATAAATAGGGGGTAAATTTCAAAAACACAACAGTGGCACCAAGCAGAAAGAAACGTCAGCAGTATGAAAAGACAAGGAAAGAAAGGACCACAAGCAATGCAGGTCAACTCAACTTTAGAAGAGGTAATAGCTGCAACAGATGGAATGTCAGATAAAGACATCAGGATTTATATGCTTCAGATGATCTGGAGTCTCAAGGAAGACATGAGACAGCAAAATCAGACAATGAAAGATCACATTGACAAACAAATCCAGGAAGTAAAAGATCAATTTCACAGGGAGATAGAGGTAATAAAAAACAAACAAATAGAAATTCTAGAAATGCAGGAAGCTATAAACCAACTTAAAAACTCAATTGAGAATACTACCAGCAGAGTAGATCACTTAGAAGAGAGAACATCAGACAATGAAGACAAAGTATTTCAACTGGAAAAGAACATAGACAGCTCAGCAAGTCTGCTAAGAAACCATGAGCAGAACATCCAAGAATTATGGGATAATATCAAAAGACCAAATTTAAGAGTCATTGGGATACAGGAAGGCACAGAGCTCCAAACCAAAGGAATAAAAAGTCTTTTCAGTGAAATAATACGAGAAAACTTCCCAGACTTGAAGAATGAGACAGAATCCCAAATCCTAGAAGCCTACAGGACGCCGAATGTGCAAAATCTTAAGAGATCCACACCTAGACACATTATAATGAAAATGTCCAACATACAGAATAAGGAGAGAATTTTAAAAGCTGCAAGAGAAAGAAAGCAGATTACATTTAGGGGTAAACCAATCAGGATAACAGCTGATCTCTCAACACAGACTCTGAAAGCTAGAAGATCCTGGAATAACATATTTCAAACACTGAAAGAAAATGGGTTCCAATCAAGAATCGTGTATCCGGCGAAATTAAGCTTCAGATTAGAAGATGAAATTAAAACCTTCCACGATAAACAAAAGTTAAAAGAATTCGCAGCTAGAAAACCATCTCTTCAAAAAATCCTTGGCAAAACATTACAGGAAGAGGAAATGGAAAATAACATTGAAAACCAACAATGGGAGGTAGGACAGTAAAGGGGGGAAAGTAGTCAAAGAGGATAACAAATCAGGTTTAGTAACATCAATAAACAAATATGGATAGAAGAACAAACCATATCTCAATAATAACCCTAAATGTTAATGGCTTAAACTCACCAATTAAGAGACACAGGCTAGTAGAATGGATCAAAAAACAAGACCCAACAATATGCTGTCTACAGGAAACGCATTTGATAGGAAAAGATATACATAGACTGAAGGTGAAAGGTTGGGAAAAATCATATCACTCATATGGACCGCGGAAACAAGCAGGAGTGTCCATACTCATATCTAATAAAATAGATTTCAAGCCAAAGCTAATCAAAAGGGATATAGAAGGACACTTCATACTGCTCAAGGGAACCATACACCAACAAGACATAACAATCATAAATATATATGCCCCAAATAATGGTGCAGCTGTGTTCATCAAGCAAACTCTTCTCAAGTTCAAGAGTCTAATAGACCAACATACAATAATCATGGGAGACTTCAACACACCTCTCTCACCACTGGACAGATCTTCCAAACAAAAGTTAAATAAGGAAACTATAGAACTCAATAACACAATTAACAACCTAGACTTAATTGACATATATAGACTATACCACCCAACATCAAGTAGCTACACTTTTTTCTCAGCAGCACATGGAACCTTCTCAAAAATAGACCATATACTATGTCACAGGGCAACTCTTAGACAATACAAAGGGGTAGAGATAATACCATGCATCTTATCTGATCATAATGGAATGAAACTGAAAATCAATGATAAAAGAAGAAAGGAAAAAGCAAGCATCACCTGGAGAATGAACAATAGGTTGCTGAGTGATCAATGGGTTTTAGAAGACATCAAGGAGGAAATTAAAAAATTCCTAGAGTTAAATGAAAACACAGACACAACATATCGGAATCTATGGGACACATTGAAAGCAGTTCTAAGAGGAAAATTCATTGCTTGGAGTTCATTCCTCAAAAAAAGAAAAAACCAACAAATAAATGATCTCATACTTCATCTCAAAATCCTAGAAAAAGAAGAGCAAAACAACAGCAAAAGAAGTAGAAGGCAAGAAATAATTAAAATCAGAGCTGAAATTAATGAAATTGAAACAAAAGAAACAATTGAAAAAATTGACAAAACTAAAAGCTGGTTCTTTGAAAAAATAAATAAAATTGACAGACCCTTAGCCATGCTAACGAAGAGAAGAAGAGAGAGAACCCAAATTACTAGCATACGGGATGAAAAAGGCAATATCACAACAGACACTTCAGAAATACAGAAGATAATCAGAAATTACTTTGAATCCTTATACTCCAATAAAATAGAAGATACTGAAGGCATAGATAAATTCCTTGAGTCCTATGATCTGCCCAGATTGAGCCAGGAGGATATAGACAACCTAAACAGACCAATAACAATAGAGGAAATAGAAGAAACCATCAAAAGACTACCAACTAAGAAAAGCCCAGGACCGGATGGGTATACAGCAGAGTTTTACAAAACCTTTAAAGAGGAACTAACACCAATACTTTTCAAGCTATTTCAGGAAATAGAAAAAGAGGGAGAACTTCCAAATTCATTCTACGAGGCCAACATCACCCTGATTCCGAAACCAGACAAAGACACTTCAAAGAAGGAAAACTACAGACCAATATCTCTAATGAACCTTGACGCAAAAATCCTCAATAAAATTCTGGCGAATCGGATTCAAATACATATCAAAAAAATTATACATCATGATCAAGTAGGATTCATCCCTGGTACAAGGCTGGTTTAATATATGGAAATCAATAAATGTTATTCACCACATCAATAGACTTAAAAATAAGAACCATATGATCATCTCAATAGATGCAGAAAAAGCATTCGACAAAGTACAGCATCCCTTTATGTTCAAAACGCTAGAAAAATTAGGGATAACAGGATCATACCTCAACATTGTAAAAGCAATCTATGATAAGCCACAGGCCAGCATCATTCTGAATGGAGAAAAATTGAAGGCATTCCCTCTAAGATCTGGTACAAGACAGGGATGCCCTCTCTCACCACTTCTGTTCAACATAGTCCTCGAAACACTGGCTAGAGCAATTAGACAGACAAAAGAAATTAAAGGCATAAAAATAGGAAAAGAAGAACTTAAATTATCACTATTTGCAGATGATATGATTCTATACCTAGCAGACCCAAAAGGGTCTACAAAGAAGCTATTAGAGCTAATAAATGAATTCAGCAAAGTGGCAGGATATAAGATCAACACGCATAAATCAAAGGCATTCCTGTATATCAGCGACAAATCCTCTGAAACGGAAATGAGGACAACTACTCCATTCACAATATCCCCCCAAAAAATAAAATACTTGGGAATCAACCTAACAAAAGAGGTGAAAGATTTATACAATGAAAATTACAGAACCCTAAAGAAAGACATAGAAGAAGACCTTAGAAGATGGAAAAACATACCCTGCTCATGGATAGGCAGAACTAACATCATCAAAATGGCGATATTACCAAAAGTCCTATATAAGTTCAATGCAATGCCAATCAAAATCCCAACAGCATATCTTGTAGAAATCGATAAAAGAATCATGAAATTCATATGGAATAATAAAAGACCCAGAATAGCAAAAACAATACTAAGCAGGAAGTGTGAATCAGGCGGTATAGCGATACCAGACTTCAAACTATACTACAGAGCAATAGTAACAAAAACAGCATGGTACTGGTACCAAAACAGGCGGGTGGACCAATGGTACAGAATAGAGGACACAGTAACCAATCCACAAAACTACAACTATCTTATATTTGATAAAGGGGCTAAAAGCATGCAATGGAGGAAGGATAGCATCTTCAACAAATGGTGCTGGGAAAACTGGAAATCCATTTGCACCAAAATGAATCTGAATCCCTATCTCTCGCCGTGCACAAAAGTTAACTCAAAATGGATCAAGGAGCTTGATATTAAATCAGAGACACGGCATCTGATAGAAGAAAAAGTTGGTTATGATCTACACGCTGTGGGATCGGGCTCCAAATTCCTCAATAGGACACCCATAGCGCTAGAGTTAACAAATAGAATCAACAAATGGGACTTACTCAAACTAAAAAGTTTTTTCTCAGCAAAAGAAACAATAAGAGAGATAAACAGGGAGCCTACATCCTGGGAACAAATCTTTACTCCACACACTTCAGATAGAGCCCTAATAACCAGAATATACAAAGAACTCAAAAAATTAGACAATAAGATAACAAATAACCCAATCAATAAATGGGCCAAGGACCTGAACAGACACTTCTCAGAGGAGGACATACAATCAATCAACAAGTACATGAAAAAATGCTCACCATCGCTAGCAGTCAGAGAAATGCAAATCAAAACTACCCTAAGATACCATCTCACTCCAGTAAGACTGGCAGCCATTAGGAACTCAAACAACAATAAGTGCTGGAGAGGATGCGGGGAAAAGGGCACTCTTGTTCATTGCTGGTGGGACTGCAAATTGGTGCAGCCAATTTGGAAAGCAGTATGGAGATTTCTCGGAAAGCTGGGAATGGAACCACCATTTGACCCAGCTATTCCCCTTCTCGGTCTATTCCCTAAAGCCCTAACAAGAGCATGCTACAGGGACACTGCTACATCGATGTTCATAGCAGCTCAATTCACGATAGCAAGACTGTGGAACCAGCCTAGATGCCCTTCAATAGATGAATGGATAAAAAAAAATGTGGCATTTATATACAATGGAGTATTATTCTGCATTAAAAAATGACAAAATCATAGAATTTGGAGGGAAATGGATGGCATTAGAGCAGATTATGCTAAGTGAAGCTAGTCAATCTTTAAAAAACAAATACCAAATGACTCCTTTGATATAAGGGGAGTTAACAAGGACAGGGTAGGGACGAAGAGCTTGAGAAGAATATTTACATTAAACAGGGATGAGAGGTGGGAGGGAAAGGGAGTGAGAAGGGAAATTGCATGGAAATGGAAGGCGATCCTCAGGGTTATACAAAATGTCATATAAGAGGAAAGGAGGGGTAAGACAAGATAATACAAATGGAAGAAATGATTTACAGTAAAAGGGGTAGAGAGAGAAAAGGGGAGGGGAGGGGAGGGGAGGGGAGGGGAGGGGGGATAGTAGAGAATAGGACAGACAGCAGAATACATCAGACACTAGAAAGGCAATATGTCAATCAATGGAAGGGTAACTGATGTGATACAGCAATTTGTATACGGGGTAAAAGCGGGAGTTCATAATCCACTTGAATCAAACCGTGTAATATGATGTATTAAGAACTATGTAATGTTATGAACGACCAATAAAAAAAAATTAAAAAAAAAAAAAGAAAAAAAAAAAAGAAAACATGAATTTTCACATCCATACTTCCAACGCCACAGGTTCATTTCCCTTTCCATTTCTGTAATTCTCCTTCCTGACAACAAGAAACCTGACTCCCAATACCTTGATATACTTACCCCTTTGATCATTGCCCTACATGTAACCACGTCACACACATTCCTGTGCGAGATGCCTAGCCTGGCTCACCCTGTTCAGAATCTGCTATCTCCCACTGTGTGGCCTCAAGTGTGAGGAAGCTGCTCCTCTTCTATTCTGTCTCCTGAAGCAGTCAGGGTGTAACAAGGAGCAGGAGAGATTTGGCCCTAAGAGGGCAGGTACCCTCCAAAAGACGAGGTTTCTTGTGATGTTACAATTTTGGCTCACGCAGTCAGCTTGCCCGTTGTCACATGGAACATAGTAAAACTGACAACAAGGACGGCTGTGGCAGTGGAAAACCAGAAAGGAGATAGAAATGAGCAGATGGCATGAAGGAGAAAGAGAAAGGAAGTAGAAAAGACACAGAAAGGAAAATGAATAAAAGTAAGAAAAAGTATAGAAGGAAAAGAAGATAAAATAAACCACTTTCTAAATCTGGCCCCTGAGGGCCTGTAAATAAGTTCTCAGCCACCAGCTTTGGTGTATATTAAATTAAGGACACAATGAGGTTTCTAAAATGTCAGCTGGAAGTTGCCATCTCTGTTCAATATGCTCTAGAAACTCTGATCCTGCAGAAAAATCTGACCTTCCTGGCTATTTTTTCAAGCACCTGACAAAAGAAACCCATCCAGTCTCATAGAGCATCAACATTCCAGTTGAACCATCTTGTTAACCATGAATTATTTCTTTTTAAAATATACGCAACTTTTATTTGTCAATTATACCTCATTACACTGGAGAGAGAGGTAAGGAAGGGTGAAAAACAACCTGGAAAACCAAGTTAATTTTTATGTCTCTAAAATAAATACTTTTGAGTTTTTGAGAATGAAAAGAGCTACAACCTCTTAGAACGGGGAAATAGTGGAATTCCCAACCGAATCCATACCTCAGCCGTTGCATTTCTACTTGGCCCCCTTTACAGCACTGGCCGGTGCTATAAACTTTTGTCTCCATGTCCCCACTGCAGCCTACTGCACTCTTGTGTCTGCTGCCATGCCTCCACTGAGGGGGGACAGGGAACCTCCTGTTCTCAAGTCAAATGACTCTGCTGAAGAAGTCATATCTCAGTGACCTCTTTGCTATGTGTTCCTATGGGCTCTCTCAAATTCTTATCTCATTCCCTTGTTTAAAATCCTTCTACAAGCCCCACCAAGTCTAAATGCCCGGCTCCCCCATGACTCATTTTTACTGCCTTTGAAGCCTAATCCCCAGTCATACCCCATCATGAACTCTAAGACCTCAGAAGAGTTCTCTGCTCTATAGACTTTTGTGCCTTCTTGTCTCTCTCCTAGAATATTCTCCCCTACCTAGAGAACCCCTATTCATCCTTCAAGTTTCATCTCAGTACCTAATCTTCCTGAGAATTAACAGGCAGTGAGTAGTTTCATGCTAACTATTTCTAATCTGTGAAACATGATAAGCTTTGAAAAGCTCATAAAACAGATGTACCTTTACCAAATGAACACCCTTCTGACTCACACCCACGTCAAGAATCAAACAGGGGCACCTCCGCAGACCACTCCCCATGGGCGTCTCTTCACAATCATAAAACCCTCCTTTCATTCAGGAAGTTCTACTCTGCAGTCTTCACAGTATTCATTTTCTTGCCTTTTTTATTATTTACCACCAAATATGAATCCCTAAAACATACTTTAGTTTGCCCATACTTAAACTGTACAAAAACGAAATCATATATTAAATATTTGTTACATCCAGCATCTTTTGCTCAATCTTTAACATTTAATCATATTTTGGCATATCTATAACTTATTTGTATTGTCACACAGTAATCCATTGTATACCATTTTATAGTTGATAAACGTGTTCTCTTTCTGGTCTTTGGCTATGATGAACATGTCTGCGTGTGTCTACTGGGACAACCATGCATGTTTTCCTGTAGGACACATGCCCTGGAGTATGACTGCTAGATCATGGGACAGGCCTGGCTTCAGGTTTACAAGGTAATGCCAAAATGTTTTCAAAGTGGTTATCACCGTAAGATTAGAGGAAATCTCTGTATCCGTCTGTCTCTCTCTTTTACAATGAACACCTCCACCTGGCATATGGGGGGCAGTCATTAGAACCTGGGGAGTTGGAGGGTAAATATTGGCAAAGATGAGCAGTGAGTGACAGCTGACAGGAGACTGGCCCTCAAAGAAAGGGAAGGGGAAGGTGCCAGGCCTAGAGTACAACCAGTATCAATGGCTTCCACATAGAATTGCATTTGCTCTTCTCTGTTCTGAAAAGGAGCTGGGTTTATCTAAGGCAGGATGAAGTTTATGGCACAGATATCTGGTTCCTGGGATATTGTTTCGTGGCTTCTACCAATGGCTGCAGCAACCGTGGACCAGGCCAGGTTGCTGCTGCTGCAGCCACTGCTGACCATCCACCCCAGGTCCCTGGACCTCAGTAATTCTCCTCCCTCTCCTGGCATGGCAGTGGCAATTGTGGGTGTCTCACAATCTCATCCCTTTAAACCCAAAGCCTCTGTATTCTAACGTGGCCACTGCTGGAGTATGGTGGCAGCTCATTCTCCTTGCCAACCTTCCATTCTTGGCTCACCAACAGAGCCAGGGAGGAGATATGGGGAAGGCAGTACATCTGGGTGTTATTTTAAAACTGGGACTAAGGTGCCCATCTATCTCCTTCACATTGTTGAGGAGTTAGGGCCATGTGTTAATCTTCACCAGGTCCTTCCCATTCCCCAGCACCATCCCGGGTGCCTCACCTAGGTACCTAGCCTGCCACTTACTCACACTGCAACTTCCCATCAGTTGGAGATGGAGGAGACACCTGCTCTTAGAAAGCTTCACTACCATCTACCAGAGAGTTGTCAGAGAGGCCATACAGGTCTACAATGACTATAGAATGGCCCGGTACCCCCTGAAGCTGTACAGTGTGCAGCCTTCTCGTGTTTGCCAATAATCCTAAACTCTTAAAATAGAATTACCCAGGCTGGGATTGTAGCTCCGTGGTAGAGCACTTGCCTCGCATGCATAAGGCTCTGGATTCGATCCTCAGCACGACATAAAAATAAATAAATAAAAATAAAAATATTGTGTCCATCTACAACTAAAACAAATTTTGTTTGAAAATAGTGTTGCCCAAAGTGTTAGCAAGTGATCTAAATTAGCTACTCCCTCTAGGAGGAAGATCCACTAAACACTTATTTAAGTTCATCCAGAAACTGCCAGCCAGATAAGGCTTGAATGATTTAAGACCAGTGATAGGTTTTAATTTTGCTATGGCTTAATAATTTTCTTTCTCCAGTTTACAGAGTATGGCAAGAATATGGCAGACACAACATCGAAATGTATCCTTCAATTTGCTCGTGACCCTGGGGGCTGGGGTTACTGGAAGGGAAGACTGTGGAGTGTGAACTGTCAACCTGAAGTCACAAAGGATTGCTACCCCAGGTCATACACATTTAGTCTATGAAGATGAATAGGAAACCCACCAAAGTATGCACCCAAAAGACTGCTCAGCCTGGTGGAAGGCATGTTTTCTCATTTGTCTGCCCAGAGGGAAGACTTCTAATTCTCACAAGGACTAATTCTATGCATGATGTTCACACTGTTACAACACAGAGCTGAACCTAGTAACAGCAGTTTCCAAAACCAACAACCCCATTCTGACCATTAGTTCTGTTTTCTTCTTTGTTAAATCATAACAGTTGTAAATCTATATTTTCTAAGTTCAGCACAGTGACTTTGTAAAATGAATACTATTCCTGCATATTTCTTCCTTTTCCTCTCCAGACCCCAGCAGGCTGACCATCCCTCCGGGTGGCAGCAAACAGGCTGGCTTGTCTCGGGCTCCCACCATTTAGGTGTGGCCAGTGAAAGGTACTGGCAGACCAGCCACTGCCAGGCAGATCAGAAGCAGTAGCTGTTAAGGTGTGACTGCTTGGGCACCCTCCCTACAGGCCACAGGTTGGCAGTGTCCAGTCGGGGGCTAAACTGTACCCCATCCCATTCACACGTTGCATTCTAACCCCCTCATATCTCAGAACATGACCAAATCTGGGAAAGGGCCTTTAAGGAGGTAATTAGGCTCAAGGAAGCTCAATTAGACTGGTGGCCTTGTAGGAAGAGGAAATATAGACCCAGAGACAAACACGGAGGTGACCGTGTGAAGACACAGGGAGAAGATGGCCAGCACCTTAACCTTGGACTTCAGAACTGTTGGAAAATGGGCTTCTGTTGTCTGAGCCCTCAGGGGAGCCTGAGCAGATCAAGATGGCCCTCTGCCACCACAGCCACCATCATGCTCCCATTGTGGAATAAGAGCTCTCACCCTAGACTGGGGTCGGGGGTCATCCCCTTAGCCCTTCAGGCTTCGGGCGGGAAGTAAGGGCTCCTTGTTCCTCCTTCCCTGTCACTGCTGGCTTCCTGAACTGCACCCAGGCATTGGTAACTGTCTCTGTTAAACTCTTCTCCGTCTCCTTGAGCCAGCGCACCAGGTGTTACTGGCAGAAACTTAGATGGATTCATTTGTTTCCCTTACAATGTGCCCAAGCTGTTCCTAAAGTGTTCTCCTACCAACAGTCAGAAACGAACCAGACCAGCTCATCAAGTGAGCACCTCCTTCTGCCACATTACTGGATAAAGAACATGTCTCTGAAACTTACATGGTGACGAGAAGTTATTGGAATGTGCAACCCAGCAGGTATCTCTGCAAAAATGACACCAAGTCTGTCCAGCCAAGTAACATTAACACTGGATGAGTGAGAGAGATAGTGACTGCTTTGAAAAAAGAAATGCATGCTATGGAGAGAACACTTTGAAGCAGGTATTTAGAACTGTTTCCACCCCCTGTATAAATTTTTTTCTGAAAATGATTTCATTTCTTAAAAATTCTGAGATTAAAATTTGGGAAATGGTATCTTTCTAAATTATTTAAAAATATTGCAAATGTATAATTTCAAAGAGCTTTGAACATCTCTCTATCCATTATCTAAATGCTAAATGTCTGTGAATGGACCAGACTTCTTTTTGGTACCAGGGATTGAACTCAGGGGTGTTTACCAATGAGCCACATCCTCAGCCCTTTTTCATATTTTATTTAGAGACAGGCCCTCAATGAGTTGCTTAATTCCTCACTAAATTGCTGAGGCTGCCTTTGAGCTCGTGATCCTCCTGCCTCAGCCTTCCCAGCTGTGAATAGGACTTCTTTATCTTCTGGTTTTCTCCAGGTTTGGCCAATGGGAGACACCATTTAAAAAAAAAAAAAACAAAACACTTTTTGATTAGATTATAAGATCATTTGATTGATGCCAAGGCAGATGGAAATCAGTAAACATTCAACAGAGTCTCTGCAAAACATAGATGTGACTAAAAAAATGAGTCACAATTTAGTCAATACAACCAACAAGGCCCTTCCTGCATTCTCTCTGTAGCATTGTCCTGAGCTATGCTAGTCATTAAAACCAGGTATAAAAATAAACTTGTTAGGAAGAAATTGACACAGGCAACACTGTTGGAAACATATCCTCCATTTCAGGATAAGAGTCACTTCCGGGTCATTCTCAGCCTTACCTAACCCCATCAATACTCCATTATCATGCAAAGAACCCCTACTCTATCATTGTAAGAAAGGAAATCCTGAAAACATCCCAGGCATTCCACAAGGATCCTTCCCTAATAACTTCCCTAGCCTGACCACCAAAATCCCCCTATCTACAGCTTGGGGTAGACAGACTCCCCTATGTCTACCCCAAGCTGTAGGTAGACTGGCCCAGCCTCCACTGGGCCTCCCTCTGCAGGTGCCCTGATTAAACCTGTGCCTCTGGAGCTGTGTCTCCTCTCTATTTTCCTCATTCTGTTCTTTCCTTTACAAAACTGAACTTGGAAACAGACTCATGATTCATATCACAAAGTGTTAAAGGACCAGTTTTTCAAGTGGTCCTTGTTCAGTTCAGTCCCACGAAAATTCAAAATGAGCATACAAACTTAATAGGCCAGTAAAAACACCAATTGTTTTTCTGCCATCAAGAAAATAATTATTAAATTCATTTCATCCTTAAAAATTTTCTCTTTTTAATTACTAGAAATGTTAGTTCAATCGCATAGGTATATAATTTACAAATGAATAACAAGGATTTGGAGTATCCATTTAAAATTATTAACCGATTCTGATGAACTATCTAAAAACCTTGGAAACTGGGCTGGGGTTGGGGCTCAGTGGTGGAGCGCTTGCCTAGCCTGTGTGAGGCACTGAGTTTGATTCTTAGCACCACATATAAATAAATAAAAGGTCCATCAACAGCTAAAAAATAAAAAATTTTTTAAAAAAGCTTGAAAACCACTGGACATTAAACCACAGGGGCTATACAAAACCTACTGTGGCCTGAATCTTAGGACACAGATTCACAAATTCTGCCTTGTTCAAACTGACTTGAAAGACAAGCGGGGTGTGAAGGAGGAGGTGGGGCACTCACCGCCTCACATCAGGCAGGATGGTGTGCTCATTTGTTTGAGCTGCTACCACTCAGAAAGTTTTGAAAATATTTGGAATGTAGTAGGAGATGCAAGGACCACCCACAAGTTAAAAACCTAAAGAAAAGCCTTCCGAATACAACAGGGCAAACGTGGGTCAGCTTCTCCCCAGCTCCACATGCAGACCAGGGCAGGGCTGCGTGGAAGAGCCACCTTGACCAACCCCACTTGCATTCCCCATTCCTGGGTGTCATATTGGGTAGGAGCCTTGGAAATGAATGTTATCACAGCATGCAGTGTTTGGAGGTGACAGAAAACACTCCAGTCATGTCAGAGAGAATGACCATGTAGATTAGACTGGGGGAAATACCCCAGAACTCGACTCAGCATGCTTTCTTTCTAATGCTGCCAGCAAAATGAGTCCAAATTCAGGCAGAGCTCTGAACAATGCATTCATTTATTGCCTAGGTTTTCAGGCAAATAGCTGTGAAAATACATTGGTGAGGTGGAGACATCATTACAGGACTTTGAAATTGAAACTGCTTCCAACCTGCTTAGTGTTATTGTTTTTCAGGATTGTCACTCATTAAAATTAAAATCTGGCTATAAAACAAGAGACCTGGGGAGATGTTCACTTCTCTGCAGATAAATCCTGCTTCCTCTAGCTTTACTCCTTAAAGGCAGGGCAAATCCAAATCATCATCTCAGCACTGAAGGATGCCCCAGAGCAGTTTCACAGCCCTGTAAAAGTCTCCAGAGGAGATGGTCTGAACACTGGAAAAAAAGCAGCCTTCTTTGCAATTATCTAAGAGGAACAGGGTGATGTAATACCCCATTCTTCCTACTATCTTTGTTCAGAGTCACATCTTTAAAAACCAAATACTGGGGATTTGCTGTTGCTTTGTTTTGCTTTTAATCTCCATTAAGGAGTGCTCTGATTACGTAATGGTATTTTATGGTGAGGGAGGTGAGCCCATCCCTGAGTTTTGCCAGTGCCCATTATTCAGCCTCCTGCCCAGCTCACCTGGGGCCTTCTAAACACCAGGAGCTTTCAGATGAAGCACAGACTGCTTTCTCCCAAAGCCACATTCTGTGGAGCCAGTGTTTGGCAGATCCTGCTGTTTTACACAACCGTGGCCTCCAAACTGGGTTTTCCCTTCTCCTTTCTGCAAATAAGGTGGCAGCATCTGGTCCCAAATCATTTTCCCAAAATGACCTTCCAAATGAACACCTGGAGAGTCCAAACACCCTCCAACTGGAAGGTGTTTGTCATTTACTCCACACGCCCTGCTCTAGCCTCTTGCAAAACCTGTCTGCCTTCCCACTGTCAAGAATGACATACACACCTTTAATCCATTTGCCTTTTTGAAAAATGAAGGTGAGACCTTGATTTACTGTGGCCGGACCACCCTACTGTACAATACCAACAGATTATTGGGCCTGGTGGCAGCCCTGTCCATCATGTTTTATGACTGGGACCATTCCCATCTTGGCTGGGGAGCTAGGAGTGGAATTTTAACTATGAATTTCCTTGTGTTTAATAGGACAAAGTCAAAAGGCCACATTCTGCCTTCAGATATGCATGAACAACTTCCAACTGGAGTTACTCATGTATATCTGAGTTTAGTTAAAATACTCCAACTCTCCAGCATTATTGAATAACATGCTTTGTTTCTTTTTAAATTTTTTTCAATGTGCATGAGGGAGGGTGAAACAGCATGAGTTAATTAATCAAAATTATTTGCTCTTTTTGGGGAAAGGTTTGGTTATAGTCCCACTCATCTACTTTTTTTTTTTTTTTTTTTTTTTTTTTGGTCTGGGGATTGAACTCAGAGGCACTGAATGAACCACTGAGCCAAACCCCCAGCCCTGTTTTGTATTTTATTTAGAGACAGGGCCTCACTGAATTTCTTAGGGCCTCGCTAAGTTGCTGAGGCTGGCTTTCAACTTTTGATTCTCCTGCCTCAGCCTCCCCAGCTTCTGGGATTATAGGCATGTGCCACTGCACCTGACCTTTTATTCCACCTTGATACAGACCAACTACTGAGCCCCTTCAAGCTTATCTTAAAGGTCTCAATAGCCTAGATACAGCATGTTACTTGAGGGGCAGCTGTAGGACAGTGGAAACAGATGTAGATTTAGAAGAAGCAAGATCAAGTTCCAGTTCTGATAGTACTTGTATGGACTTGGACAAGTCACTTAGTCTTTCCTAGTATCTATTCATTCATTTGTATCGACTTTGCAAGGTTATTGTGTGAATGCAAGATAACAGGTATAAATTTGGTCCCCCCACCTCAAAAAGTACTTTATCTATCACATAAGCAAAAATATATAAACAAACAAGTGCCAGATGATGACGGAGAGAGTAAGGAGAAATTTACAGGCAAACAATGTTCATGAATGTGTAAATGGTAAAAGCCCTTGGAAAGCAATTGCAATGAATATTGATAATGAACATTTAAAATTATCCTCTTAGGTTTAATAGTTCCATATTTGAAAGTTTGCAATAGGAAATAAAAAATAATGGAGGAGAAAACAGTGGAAACAACCCAAATTTTAAGCAAACAAGGGAATGTTTAACTTCTATCAGAATGACACATGGGTTAAATTCTTACAGTGTTTAAATGAAGAAAAATGAATTCAAAGTATATGCATTCTGTATAGTCACATCTTTATAACAATTACAACAAAAAGCAAACATTTTAAAAACCTGGAAGCAAATAGAACCTGGTAGAAGAGAACCAGAAGACACTTTGAATAGAAGGACTACATGAACCTTTGTCCTTCTTTCAACACTTAATACCATATGTATATAGATGATCCTCAGTATGTATTAAATGGATTTTTTACAGTGTCATACCCTAGCTCATAATTAGCTAGAACATCTTGCTCAACTAACTTTCCAATTAATCAAAGCTTTGTTTTAATTAATCCTCCAAAATAGTTTTGAAATTTTTCCCAGTGGTTTGATCCTATTTTTCCATCCAGCTATATGTAAGCCGATAGATATTCAGACTAGCACATTTGGCATTTGGTCAAATGGCAAAAGCTTGGATTTAAACATTGAGTATCACAAGGCACAACATCAAAGGAATGTTCAAATATTGCTCCTCACATACAGCACAGCCCATGTCATTTGATCCTCAAGAATGCAGAGCAGCGGGTGATGAATGTCCATGGCAGGAGAGCCAATGTACATATTCCCATCAACAGAAGAATGGGTGCAAGCCAGACAAGCAAGGGATGCCAATGGTATACTCATAGACAGTCATTTTCACCATCAGCATGGTATTGTGAATTAGAAATACGGAGGGAAATTCAATAAACAAAGCCCCATTAATTCACAACATAGATGAGTACATAAATATTTGTAATAGTTATTGCCTTCAGACAAATCCAACTGTGACACTATAAAATGCTATTTTATATTTCTAGCATGTGCTACAGGCCTTGTACAGTCACTTACGAGTTGAGCACCACACTCTACAGAGTAGAGTTGTCTGCCCAGGAAATGGAAGATAGTCTCTGCTCAGGCAACCCGCATAGGAAACATGTTTTACAGCACGGAGGGGATAATACTCTATGGCAAAAATTAAATCAGTTCTGCAATTGCAAGTGGAAAATGTTTCCTTACATCTGAATTCACTTACTGAGCAAGGGACCAGACATGCACCTCAATTACAAGAAATTAAGTTCCTTGAAGGCTCATGAAATCATCAAAGGTTAGAAATGAAAGGGAGCTTACAAATCTTCTAACACAATACATACACACACACACACACACACACACACACACACACACACACACCACACACACAAACTTTTTACAGATGAAGGAGGTTGGGAATTTCCCAAGGTTATACAGCTAGAAGAGTCAGGATTCAAACCCAGGTGGCATGGCTCTCTCTGCTGCTCATTTCCAAACTCCTCAAATACCACAGGGAGTGAGATTGCTCAACCTTGACAAGTACTATCATCAGATGTTCAGGATGCGATGTGGCAGGATGCAAAGGGCTTTGAAGTCACCAGAGTTCATATCCTGACTTGGGCACTTACAGTGTACAGCCTTGGAAAGTCAACTACGGTCACCGCAGCACAAGCTCATCTACAAAAGCAAAGACCGTAAACCCTGCCCCATGGCATGGTGGTAAGAATTAAATAGGATAAGACACATTAAGTACCAAGAAGGATGCCCGGCACACCACAGAAATTCCACGAACAGCACCTGTCATTACTATCTTGCTACTTCCTTTGAAGGCAGACCCAAAGTCCTGAACTTTCAGCATCAGCCTACAAAGAAGAGTGCGATCCAAACAATTCATCCTTACCAAATGTGGTATGGAGGTTTCTATTCTGTTTTGCCCAGCCAAAATAAATCCAATTCAATCTGGATCATTTAATGCTTAGCACCATTTTTAATACTAATCTCATCAGTTGTTATTTTCCATTTCCGATTTACCCAAATAAGCCATTTTTAGAGGTTATGACTTTAAACCTAAAATGCCCATCAAATAGAATTATCTTGGAAACACCAGGATCCCTCCGAGGGAATGTCAACATAAACACACAGGGGAAATGGCCACGCTTGATAAGGATTTGGTCACTGGCTTAGATGAGTGTTCAGTCGTAAACTCATCCAATACTACTCTGAGGAATTCCCATCTATATGTGCTTACTGCCCTGGCCACCCTGCCATCCTCTAGGTTTGAATGTCCTTTATGGAGTGAACTTGATCCTCCTGTTTCACTTTTGGTCTCTGTCCAGAGAAGCGAATGCGCTGGCATAGCTCTGCCATTTGTCAGCCAGAAGTCTGGCTACACATTTGCTCGTCAATCTAAACCTAACCTATTCTCATATGAGCACTTGGGGCTTCATGTAAATCAAACAGACGTTCTGTCATTCACCAGCAATATCGCTCCATAGTGCTCTACACCCATGTGCCTCCGGGAAATATTTCACTATGCCTGTGGAAGAAATATTCAAGTGATTGTGCTTTTTCAGGAATGGTGACACCAGAATGTTTTAAATCTGTTCATTACCACAACAAGGATAAATGGCATTTCTGCCAAAGACTTTTGCTAACGGGGTGCAGTAATGCACGTCAGCACTTTCTGAAATTAGAGGTTCTTCCCTGAGAGGTAAGTAGTATCATGCATGGCTAACAAAGGCAAATCCAAATTTTGGAGCCGAGTGTTTCTTATCAGAGTCAGAGTCATTGTTTCCAACAGACTCTGCCTTGGGGAATTCATAATGTCATGGCTACTCTCTTGGCATTAACGTCCAGGTGAGTCTGACCCCAAGGTTTGTAAAAGGGCAGATCCTTATTAACTTAGCATGCTGCATGGTGACTTTTCCTACATTTGGAGTCATGCATGCTTTTATCCGTTATATTTCAAAAGTCTGCTGTGGTTTAAGGACAATCTCTCATTGATGTATTAGTTTATTACTCATTAAAATACTTTAATAATTAGTTGTATAATCTCTTGTTGAGATTTTTAAGATATTTGTTTCTGGTTGTAGTAATTAATTGTTCATTAAAAAAAATTAGTGATGAGACTAGCCTTCATTAATTCTTTTGGCATTTTCAAGAGGCACAAAGGGACTGAGGAACTGGGAGTTTAAACAAGAAAATTAAATATCAGTTCTCATTGACATGTGCATGGTATTAGGACAGGTAACTTAAGTGTTTCTGGATTCACACTGGTGCTTTGATGTAGAGGTAGTACATGGGGATACTGGAGAAAAATGGAGAAGGGAGGACTTTGGATCCAGGTTATCTATAGCAAGTATACTTTATTCCTATAAGTGTCTGAAATGCCTGGTGTCATTACTATTCACTGCAAGAACTGTAAGTATGACCACTGTACTGTGTTAAAAAAAATACAATATCTGTGAAAGGTTATTCATCCAAATAGTATATCTTCTAAAATTAAAGACTCACAGAGCTGTATTGTATTGGCTTTCAAAATGTTTAAAATGGACAGAACATAGATTCTAGTCAGAGAGAAATAGTTGTCCTTTACTGTTGTGGATTCTGAACAGGTCCTAGAGATCATAAAGTTTTTAATACTGAATTTTCACTATAAAGTCACTTGATCACCAGTATAAATATTAGTGTCTAACTGAGTAAAATTTTGTGCCAGTGTGAAATGCAAAAATGCCTTCCTCTGGTTTCCTTTGTAGCTTTCTGCCTCTGACTCACGCCCTCTAGTGTTTCTGAGACAAAGTACAGTATCTAAAGTTCAGTTCACAGACAGAGTAGGTTTTTTTTTTTTCCCCAGTCTCTCAGTATTTTCCCTAGATATCATACACTAAAGCAAACTTATCATCAGATATTTTGCCCTGAATTCTAGGTGATTGCAAAAGTTTTTTATCTGAAAGTCTCAACTTGGTGAAATCTTGTATTCTGACCTCAGATCCCCAAAGGGGGCATTTACTTCTTATTCTTAGGGTTATGTTCCTTCCCTGCCTTTGAATTCTTGTATTCTAATTTACTTTTATTGTGCTGTGTATATGGGGGAAAGATACTCTAATGAACTAAAGCATGTAAGCAGGCATTTCTTCGATGTATTTCCCAGGGATAGAACTGGGATTCTTCTGTTACCCCAGAGGTTCAAGGTATTTTGACTCAAGAAAAAGGTGATTAATTTTTTAATGATCTTATAGAAAACAAAGGGATATTTTCAGTCATGGAAGCCCTTAGTCAAACCAGAAGCAATAGTCACTTGAGAAATTTATGGCTCCTGAGCACTTTTTCTTTACAGAGAAGGAAATATACTTACAAGCGGTCAGCTGCTATTGCTGCTGCTTTGGAAATCAGCCACAGCTGATTGTGAGAGCTAACTATAGGCCAAGGTCATCTGGGGATCCACCCAGCCTGCTCACAGCCGTGGCGCCCCCACCTAGCCACAGCGCATGAGCTTGCCAATCCAGCCAGTCCAGCCCAGACTGCTATTTTTAGTTGGAGTTCCCAAAAGTCCTTCAGGCTGCTGGCATTCACTTTTATACTATTTTAAACCATTATCTTTTTCTATTCACTGGCCACTCCTCGCCTTCATAATACCCACTGCATATTCACAGATATGGCGAACTGTAATATTGAAAATGAACCATTTTATGTAACAACAGAGTTCACCCACTGGTAGAGATCTACTCCATTAAATTACTTCAACTGAGTGTCTGAACGAGACACCTCAGATTTAGCTTCCTTCTTCTCTTCAGTCAACTCCCAACCTCCAGTCATCACCAGCTCTTATCCACTCAGATTTGCAAGCATCTGAAACTGATCCTGTCCTCTCCCATGTCCACTGTCACTGCAGTTCATCCATTCTTCTGGACTGCTATAATAGCTCCAAGCTCACTGTCCCGCCTTCAATGCCAAACACTCGAGTAGCAGTTTGTTACCTTTGAGAATTACAAATCAGAATGGTTTCCTCTTCTGTTTAAAATCCTTCAATGGTTCCCATCACCTGTAAGATTTCCAATTTTTAAACTTCCTAGTGTCTTGGTTCATTTAGGCTGCCTACAACAGAATACCACAGACTGGGTAATTTATAAAAAATAAAACAAAACAAAAACCCCCCAACAACTGGAACATAACATATAGGCTTCCAGTTGTGGAGGCTTAGAAGTTCAAGATCAAGGGTCTAGAATCTGATCAGGGTTTCCTTGCTAGGTTATCCCATGACAGAAAAGCAAGAAAGTGTGAGAGAGAGGCAAAAGGGGGACCAACCACATCCTTTTATAAGTCACACGCTCCCGCGACAGTGACCTGACTCCCACAAGGATTGCATTAATCCACCCTAAAGGTACCAACTCTTAGTACTGATATTTGGTAGACTACTAAGAGGAAGTTCAACACATGACTTTTGGAGGGCATGTTTAGACCATAGCACCGAGACCCATATTCAGGAGGCATCCCTCATTATGTAAATATACCCCATGCTTTGACCAGACCGAGTATTACTGACTTTCAACCCCATTGTGCTCTTCCATGTCTCCACATCTGCCTAGTGATGTTCCACTTTTCTTCAAGTCTCATTTTGCACATGACTTATTGATGGAGTGTTCCCTGACTCCCCACATCCATTCGGTTAGTCTCTCCATTTTGATGCTCTTTAGGCTAATTTTTTGTGTTCATGACATCTAGAACCGTATCTAAAGTAATAATTAAATTTTGTTGTATTAATCAAAACCTAAATCTCAAATCAGGCAGTAGCATCCAAGAAAACATCATGTGAATACACTTCCCACTTTGACCTCTCTGCCTTTCACTAAAAAGAAATTGACTCACCAGGTTCCAGACTGGGTCGTAATCTAAGGCCCCATTCACTTCAGGAACCTGATTTGTTTGCCGAAAGGTGGGGTGCAAAAGTCTTGAGGACAAGGGAATCAGATCAGAGAAGGAGGCAAGAGCAAGAAGAGTTGGAACTTGCTGCCTACGCAGACCACCCAATTCTGGAAGACTTAGGAAACAAAGGGGCTACTAAAATTGAGATGGACACCAATGCCTGGCTCGTACACAGTATGCCTTCAGGCTGTCTCTTCTCCTTTAATATTTGTACTCTACTTATGCCAATTCCCCAATTGGGTATAGGTTCAACCTGAAGAATCTGACTTGGAAATCAATAACCAGCACAGTTCCTACCTTGAATTTCCTGTTTAGTGATTCCCAGTCCTTTTAATCAGAGGCAAACAGGTGTGTAGGAAGAGGAAACTGGGACAGTATCCTTATGCAGGGTGTCTGTGGTCTCCACTGCTGTGTGGTCAGCACTTGCTCAGCATGGGGCACACGGATAGCAGTGGGCAGAATCTGATCTTCAGTTGGATTGACAGGGTAGCATGTTGTAGTTTTCGTGTGATTTCAAACAATGATATCTCCTAGTTTGTGAGTGTGAGGGTTGGCAATTTGTACTGTGTTCTGTTGAGTGGTTCCTCTGGAGGTCACCTTTGGGCCACATGATTGGTCTAGACCAAGTGTCACTCACATGTCTGGGGTTAACAGGCTATCTGAAGTGTATTCTCCTCTGGGTGGCCACCTAATGGGTTGATTTGAGCTTATTTTCATGGTAATCCCATGGGTCTAGTGCAGCAGGAGTGTGTGAGCCTCAGTGTGCAAGTGCTTTTCAAGTCTCTACGTGTATCATGTTTGCTAGAGGTTGAACCAAGTCACAGAGTCAAGTTCAGAATGAAGGAATGGCAGGAATATGTGGCCATTTTGCAATCTACCTTAGAGACCTTTTCAAGGTTATCTTTATGAAGCCTGCATGTCACTTGGGAAAATCCCTCTTCTTTCCTTAATAATCAATACTCAGAGTCGGGTGCAGTGAAGCATGTCTGTAATCCCTGTGGCTCAGGAGGCTGAAGCAGGGGGGTCGCAAGTTCAAAGCCAGCCTCAGCAATTTAGCGGGGCCTAAGCATCTCAGCAAGACCTTGTCTCTCAATAATATTGAAAAGGGCTGGGGATATGGCTCAGTGGTTAAGCACCCATGGGTTCAATCTCTGTTTTTTAAAAAAAATCAATACTCAGGCATGCATGCATTACATTCTGCCCAAGATTGACCAGCCCACAGGGAGGGTGTCCTCTGTCCTCTGATGATCTAGTAAGTAGCCACTTGCAAACAGCACACAAATGGTATCCCATCCACTTGAGGGAAGCGGAAGTACAAGAAAAATGTAAATAAATCTAAAGGAAAGAAATGGCAAGGTGGCCCATGACTTGTCTGGGAAGGTTCATGCTTCAGAAGATTGTGAAGATAGTGTGTCACTGGGCCCCTGTCCTCACTTGGCCACAAAGCAGTGGTGCACACAATAAGCAGCTGCTCCCATCCAGTAGCCCACGAGTGCTCCAGCTAGACAGTCCCATCAACTCCTTGTTCCCTTCCAATTGTCTCTTCACACTAAAACCATGTGCGGGTTGCCATCTGTCCATGCACTCACCCTATTGTATGGACAAATTGAAGATACTCTACTTTCTATAAAAAAATACGAAAACTAAAGATAGGTCAGCAAGCTCTGATTCTTGAAGAAAGAATATTCCTGTATGTTAAATATACAAGGAAGATGGGTTTTGTTTTGTTTTAAATACTAGGGATTGAACCCAGGGGTGCTTTACCACTGAGCCCTTTTTATTTTTTTGAGATAGGGTCTCACCAAGTTGCTTAGGGTTTCACTAAGTTGCTGAGGCTGGCCTCAAACTTGCAATCCTCCTGCCTCAGCCTCTCAATCACTTGGATTATAGGCATATGCCACTACCCCTGGCTTAAGAAAGATGTGTCTTTGTAGGGGGAAAAATATACCTTAAGATGCTATGATAAGAGAGTTTCATTCACCCATTCACATTACCCACTGAGCCCCCAAGGTCATCCGAGTTTTCTACTTGTGATGAACAAATACCTTTTTTCCTCAACTTGAATAACTTATAAGGTTTTTACATCTTACTGAGCTCTGCATTTTGGGCAAAATGGGGAGGGTATCAATAAATATTTCATTGATGCAGGGATAGCTTGGATCAAGGTTCTGAGAGAGAATAAATACAAGGGAAGGAGATCGCCTTCATTTAGATAATATTTTGCCTCAGCCAAATGGCTAATTCGCAGCTAATCGTTGCATCTTAACCAGTGACAGCTGGAGCTCACGGCTTGCATTCTGCCTCGTCGTCTTTATTCCTTCTGGAAAGGCAGGAAGCAGAAGGGCTCCGCACACAGCAGTCACAGACATCATCAAAGACAAACCACTGACATGGAAACCCAACAAGCAGAGGCTTCCTAGTCCAAGGCTGGCTGTCAGGAGCCACATGCAAGTTCACGCCACATAGCACCGTCACAGCCTTCCTCCTTGGTTCTTTGGGGGACCAGAATTGGGAAACAAGGCTTCCTCGGTTTTCCAATAAATGACCTATTTCAGTGAAATGGGGTGGGGATGGGGTTGCAGCCACGCGGCCAGCCAGTCAGTCGTAGCCAGGTCGGAGCGATGTTGGTATTTCATGCCAGTAATTCTGTCTAGCAGAAACTCAGCCTGGCTTTTTTCCATTCCCTTTTAGCAAGATTGCGGTTGTAAATCAGCAAGAGTGTCCTGGAGACGGCTTCAGGTGGGTTGTCGGGAGCGGTGTGGAGGAAGAATCTTCAGAATAATTTAGAGTGTGAGTCCAGGAGGGAAGGTCAATTTTGCTATTTAGAACCAGAGCACTATGCCGAACTTGGCTTTGGAGAGATGCTTTAAATGTCAGTCTTGGAATTTGAATTTAGAATATGTGAAAAACACAATCACTCATACTTTTTACCCCTCGAGACAGCCCATGTTCTCATCTCTGACCTCTGAGCATCCTCTAAGTTGGAGAGGCAACTTCAGTAATAATTGACTATGGGATGATAAAAATCCCTTTTTTTTTCATTCATAAGAATAGTTTATTTGTAGGTCCCAGAGGAAAACAGGGTGGATATTATTCTGACCTGAAGGGCAGTGTGGACAAAAACTGGATTTTCAAGGAGACTACAGGTCCCAGGCTTACATTTTTAATAACAGTGCAACTTTAGACAAGTACCTTGCCCTCTCTGGGCCTCTCCTTTTTCTCTAAAATAAAGAAGCAGTTATTCAGAAGAGCAACTATAAAATAACTTTGTATAGTATTAAGGCCAAGTTAGAAACTTAGTCCATTTTCTGTTTGCTATCATAGAATACCTGAAACTGGGTAACTTATAAAGGAAAGAGGAGTTTTGGGTACATGATTCTAGAAGTCCAAGAGCATGTTATCAGCATCTGCTTGGCTTCTGGCAAGAGCACCATGCGGTTCCATGCGTGTCAGAAAGGCAGAAAGTGCAGGAAGCTAGCACAAGTGCAGGAGAAGAAGGGAACGGAGGAGCTGACCCACTTTACAACAACCAACACTCATAATCATGACCCCCTTGCTCAGGATCTACACAAATGCTTCCATGAGGGTAGAATCCCGTGACCTAACACACCACCTTGCCATACCATTATGTTGGCAATTACATTCCACATGGGGTTTCCCTGGGGCAAACCATATGCAAACCACAGCAGAAGCCTTGATGGAGGGAGATAAATGACCAAACTCCCTCAGCAGCAGCTACAGAAGCCTGCTGGAGCCTGTGTGCAGTGACTCACACCAGGGCTCCCTAACTTAAGCGCTTCCCCCTTTGGCCAAGCCCTCTGAGCTAAGGACTGGATTGATATGAGGTATGAATAAAATAGAGCGTGGAATGTTGGATCTATCCACTTCCCAAAGCTCTGATCTGTCTACACTGCAATCTCTGCTAGATCTTCCTAAACCCCATCAGTTATGGATACAAGAAAGACTCAGTAGACATTCCTCAATGGAAAGACTAGAAGAGAAATCTGTGGCCTCGTTGATTAGAAACAACCCATGGAAATAGCAGAGGTCTCAGGCTTTCCTGCAACTCCTTGCCTGAGGCTCCTACCATGGGCCTGGCCCTGTATCCTCACCTGTATTTACTTCTCCCTAGGTGCCCATGAATGCTTCTTTTCAGTAGGTCATTATTGACTCACTCCAAGGACCTGCCCCCACCAAAATACCACCATGATTTCTGCTACATGCTCTCTCAAAACCTTCCATTCTCTGAAAACTTAGGAACTTAGAGAGGAAGAACATGCACCCTGAGGAACAAGCAAAACAAAACAAAACAACCTAAAATGCAAAATCTTTCTATAATGTCCTCCTTTTTTTTTTTTTTTGTTTTTGTTTTTCCTTTGGTGCCAGATATCAAACCCAGGGGCATTTAACCACCCAGGCACATCCCCAGCGCCACCACACCCAGCCATGGCCTCATTCTTGACCCATCTCATACTAGTTTCTTCCCACCAGAAGCCATTGGGAGAGAGACAGCCCAAGTAATATTTAGCTCTGATACACTGTTTGCTTTAATTATTAACATTTGGCAGCCAACAGAACCAGCAGCACTTCCTCCAGACACTTGAGAAAGCGAAAGGAACAGCTCGCGCCTCGGCCTTCCTAAGATGTTTGAGCAGCCGTGTTGGATGGGCACGTGCAGGCTTCACACATACCAGCAAACACTCCAAGTGTGCTAACGGATTCATTTGCTCTACAAATATTTATTGAGCTGGCACCATCTAGATGCTGGGAATATATCAGCCAATAAAACAGACAAGAATCCTGGTTCTTATGGAGCTTATACTCTAGTGGGAAGTGGAGAAGACCAAGATTTAAAAAAACAAGGAAATTATGTGGTATGCAAGGAAGTAATCACACAAAAATGTAAGAGGAATGGGGAGAGGGTTCTATTTTACATGGTGGGTCATTAAGAAGCTAACATTTCAGCAACATCTTGAAGGGAAAAAGTGAGCCAAACAGGTATCTGGAAAATGGTACTACAGACAGAGAGCATAGCCTGTGCAAAGGCCCTGAGGTGGAAACACACCTGGAACATAAGGAAGCATGAATGTTGGGTCTGGAAAGGAGTTGAGGGTAGTAGGGGAAAGGAGACTTTAGAGGAAACAGTGGGCAGACAGATCGGACCTCACAGACTCAGCTATAAAGTTTGCATTCTTTTAGAGAAGCTTGGTACAGAGGGACCTGATCTGACCTAGGGTTTAACAGGATTCCACTTGCTTTCTGGGCAGTGGGTTTCATTACATGCTCAGATGAGATCACAGAGACAGGCCATTTGTACTGAAAAAAAAAGAAAATCACTGCACTTTTCCCTACAAGTTCAGGATTGTTATGCTGGGAAACTCATGCACCAGCATCCTCCAATGAACGGAGCTCTGCCACGGCCCTGTCACGACTCCCTGTCCCCTGGAAGCAAAGTCCCATTAGGTTCCATTCCAGCATCACAGAGTTGGAGAGAGAAAAGGAAGTCTCCTCCTCCCCTGGTTGCAGACTTCCCAGTAATTCAGACTCCACCTAGCAAGATCCATTAGAGCTAATTAACAGCCCTCTTTTCAGTAGGTGTCTCTTCACTATGATTAATTCTGGGTCAGAGACAGAAAGCTTGTTCCATTATGGTTCTTTTTAAAAATTATTATTCTTCAGGCTTCTAATACTGGCATGAACTGCGGGTGAATTTCTGAAGTCATGTTCCTTAGCTGTCACAACTAGTAATAGAAAAATTCAATTTATAAAGAATTAGGGGAGGCAGGAGAGGCACGCTCTTCGGTCTAGAACAAAGGAGATCAATCCTGACACAATGGCAGCATGACATTTGTGGACTTTGAAGATTCTAGCCTTCCTCTTCATTAATTAGAGAGAATCAAGAGTTCTGGTGGTTAATTATTTGCAGAAATTGCACTCTGCAAAAGCAGATGCCAACTCATTCCAGCCGCCGCCAGCTGCAGCTCTGCATGATAATTAAACTATGTGTCAGTCCTCAGCCTGGTCTGGGTTGGCAAGTAAACTCTCCACATGGACATCACCACCGGCCAGGCCACCATCGGGTTTAGGCACGGCCATAGGACTTCCTAGCACAGAGATCTCTGAATGCATTGCCCTGGACAGGGAGCACTTTAAAACTCCAAGCAAGAAACATAAGATCAAGGTCACCTATAATCTGCCATCACAAGGTCTATGTTCCCTGGGTGGAGGGGATTCACCTGTCATGTCAGCTGAACCTCATGAGCTATTGTTACAGGGTAAAGTGATTGATTATCCTAAAAAGCAACTTTGCTTTTAATATGTATGCATTTATATTGTGTATATATGTATGTATTATATTATACTGAGCTACATCCCAGCCCTTTTTATTTTTGAAAAGTTTGAGACAAGGTCTCCTTAAGTTGGTTAGGGCCTCGCCAAGTTGCTGAGGCTGGCCAGGAACTTGCAATCCTCCTGCCTCAGCCTCCTGAGTCATGAGGATTATAGGTGTGAGCCACAGTACCGGGCTTATTTTTAATTTTTTTAAATGCACAAGTAATAGAGACTCATTGGATCAAAGTTAAGTAACATATAAGCTTATAAAGTAAAAAATGCAGGTTTCTCTGGCCCCCTATCCATCCCACACTCCTGAGGTCCTGTGGAAGGTTTGAGGCATGGCGGGGGTGGGGGTGGGCTTCCAGACTCTTCCAAGTCTGCAGGTTGCAGTGTTTGGATACTTTTCTGACCAGGCAGATATTGACTCTAAACATGACACCTCAACATCCTCGCTGCTTTTCTTTACCCACAAGAACCTTTACTCTCTGTATCTTGTCTGCTTCCCCAAGATTGAGCAGCAGATTTAATATCAGACTCCAACCCCAGTTTAGGAGTCTTGTCATAGGATCTGACTGCATGACCTGGCAGAGGAATTGCAGGGACAGTGGCATCTATTCGTATGACCTTGATGTTTGTATGCAGGCAACCAGAGATCAATTCACAACACCACGTGGTGTTAGCAAGGCATCTGCAACTAACTATACCGAGCCCAATCTCCAATCCAACCAGATGCTGCAGGACTGGACACGGAAAAGCATGAGCATTGTAAAAAGTGTCAGTACCATTGAAGTGAGCAGATGCCTGCAGTCTGCTCCCACCTTCTGGGAAGGGAAACAGAGTGCAGGGGTGCCCTTCCAGAAATAGAAGTGCTGGGGGGCTAAGCCTGGGGCCTTGTTTATGATAGGTAAGGCAACAGACAGTGTGGAGTCCTCCACCTGCCCTCCTGGGCATCAGTTTCTTGGGGGAATTGATCCACACAACTTTATTGCAAAAGCTGGACAGACGGTGGGGAAGGGGGGAACAGGGGAGAGGCAGGGGGGGGCAGGGGGGTGATTGGCATTCAGAAGCCATGGGCAATGAGGAGAATGCCTGCCTTACAGGTCCTCCCCTAAATACCAGGACTGCCTGGGGTGTTTTGACATTTGCTGGCATAAAGACCTTTGGGTTATTTCACAGTCCATTTATCTAAAGTATTTAAAACTCTCTCCAAAGACAGGCTAAGGTTACAATATTAGTCTGGCTGATCTCAGGCCCCTCTCAGGTTACCAAGGTCATTCTGACCACTTTGAGGACACCCAGCTCTAAATAGCAGTCAGCAAATTTCATGCACATCTTGATCATGTTATTCGTTACACCATCTGCCAGATTGGACCATGTCTCTGGCCAGAGGGTCATCTCCCTGAGGGCAGGGGGTGTAGTAAGCGTTTGAGTTTGAGTGCAGCCAGCACCTAGCTGAAAGGGGCCAGCTCTGTTCCACTGCACCTTTGTTGCATTGTATCTGTTTGTCGTGGGGTTTTTTGTTTTGTTTTGTTTTTGTTTTGTGGTGCTGGTTGTGGTGGCTGTTTCTATGAACATAATTTGACCAGGATGTGATGGCTAGTTTCATGTCAACTTGAGTAGGCTGTAGTATCCAGTTATTTCATCAAAAGCACCTAGGTATTTCTTTGAAGGCACTTTGTAAATGTTAGCAGCAGTTACAATCATTTGACTTTAAATTAAGATTACCCTTGATAATGCAGGTGGCCCTCATTCAATCAGTTAAAGGCCTTTTAAGCAAAAACAGTTTTCCCAGCGACAAAGAAATTCTGACTCAAGACCACAGCATCAGCTCCTGCCTGAATGTCCTGACTGCCTGCCTCCCTATAGATTTTAGATTTGCAATTAGGTGACCCAATAAATACAATAAAACCTATCTATTTATTGAATCTCATTGCTTCTGTTTTTCTGGAGAAGCTTGACGTGATGCACATACACCCATGTAAATCAAATCATTTGTTCAGTTGGTTCCACACTTATTTTCTGAGTGCCTCCCACATGCCAGGTGTAGTGCTAAGTGCTGGGAATAGGAAGAGACGGTCCCCAATCTAAAAAGTAGTAGGAGCAAGTTCAGGGCAGTGCCTGAGATGTCCTAGAGAAACAAGCCCAGCCTCACATTGGGAGAACTGGGCTCAGACAGTGAGTCACCTGTGCTGCCTCCTCCAGGGACTGGCATGGAGCCAAGAGGAATACAACTCATTTGCCAGGGCACCCAGGCTTTATGGTGCCAAAAAAGCAAAGAGACAAAGCTGTAGAGGGAGATGGGGTTAAGTACACTTGAGGTTGAAGAGGCCTTCTTCCCAACAGTGACCATTCCCAAGAATTCCCCTTCCAGGGGGTGGTAGCATGACTTCAGCGGGGCATAAACCCCACTCCCTTTCCAGGAAGACCTAGAGATGTCTCACCAGTCCGGAAGCTTCAGGGAAGGCCTGACTTTGGACTGACATTGAACCTTAAACACTTCAACCTACTGGAGCAGAGCGTGAGAGGAGGAACCTTTGCACTTTTAAATCAGCTTTCAAATAGAATGTTATCTGCTGTATGAAAGTTTCATTTGAAAAGAAATAAGAGAAAGCAGTATAAAAACAAGACTAGCCAAGCCTGTCATCCCAGTAGCTCAGGAGGCTGAGGCAGGAAGATCGAAAGTTCAAAGCCAGCCTCAGCAAAAGTGAGGTGCTAAGCAACTTAGTGAGACCCTGTCTCTAAATAAAATACAAAATAGGGCTGGGGATGTGGCTCAGTGGCCCAGCACCTCCACCCCCACCTCCACCCACCCGCCCCCCAAAAAAATTCCAGCTTAAAAATTCAAAGAGAAGCTAGAGGTCTGTTAGTTTTCCTTTCATATAAGCTAATTGTTATAGGCCCGGCCTGGCAGCCCAGATGGCTGTCACCAGGGCTCTATTCCTGAGCAAGAACACATCCACACCTTTCCTTCTCCCTCAGGAGGACAGTAGCAAAAAGATCATATCAGGCTCAAACTAGGCACCACTGTTTCAATGGGAAGCTGAGAATTCAAGCAGAATTGAGTGAGTCCATATAGCATCACTGATAAATGGGAAATAAAGTTCAGTTTCTTCCAAGACACTTGACTGTCATCTGCCATAATATGGTCTCAATCAACACATGAATCTATGATGATGAGTATGCTTTAAAGATGGCCCTCCAGAGGGAGTTGCAAGGCACAATCATTCTTGTGGGTATTGGAACCATTTAGATATCCAGTTTGAGCCAGGTGCAGTGGCTCACACCTAAAACCCCAGTGATTCAGGAGGCTGAGGCAGGAGGAATGCAATTTCAAAGCCAGCCTCAACAACTTAGTGAGACCCTAAGCAACTCAGCAAGACTGTCTCAAAAAAAAACATAAAAAAAAATGACTGGGGATATAGCTCAGTGGTTGAGTGCCCCTGGGTTCAGTCCCTGGTACAAAAAAAAAAAAAAAAAAAAAAGATTTCCAGTTTGAAGCTCTGGGATTGCCTCCTCTCAATTTCCTTTATTTCAAAAAGCTGGTGTGTTTGGGGGTTTGTCTGTCACTAAGGTGGTTCTAACCCTGTGAAACTGTCTCCAGCTTCCTAGGGACCATTGTGCACATTACAACTCTGTATTAGTGATAGCTCCAATCAGACTCTTTTGGAATCCCACCAATAGTCCAGCCACCTAATAAACACTACTATGTACTGGGTTATTGAAAGGCAGGCAGCTTTTACAGTCACATTTGAATGAATGTTGAAACCAAGTTTTTCCACCAGAGTCCAGAGTTCCAGGAGTTTAAGCTAGGTGATCCGATTTAGGCAAAAGTGAGCTCATAATTATATCAACTTAATACTTTACAGCACTTTAGTTTATGGAGTCCATACCATATGCTTCATTTGCTCTTTAAAACCACTCTATGAATCATTCATAATATGTGAATTGTACAGCAAAAAATAAATAAAAACAATGCTCAAAAAGAGTACATAAGCACCACTCAGAGCAGCTTGACTGGCTTCATACACCACCCAAGCTTTTCCTCACTGTGCCACGGGCATTTTCAAACCTACCAAGGCTGCTCTGGACTGAGCTTGATTTCACACAGATGCATCTGCAGGCCCAGGTCTGTCCCCAAAGGAAGCTCCATCCCCACAGCTTTCCTTCAGGGACTCTCCCAGACATCATAAGCTCCATGGAGACAGACATCTAGCAACATGTGGTGAAAGTAGTAGAGTTTTCCAGGTCTCACTCTCGCCTCTATCTTCCTAGTTGGGTTATTTACCAGGAAATCTCAATCAACTTTATTTCTCCACTGAGATAGAGCCAGCTGACTTTAATGGAGGCATATCAGCCAGGAGAGACACCTAGGATGATGCCCGGCCAGCCAGGCAGCCTGGATCTGCTACCCCTTCAAGGGCTCATCTGAGCCATGCCAACCCCTGCCCCACCACAGCTTCTCTGGTTGTGGACTGGCCACATAGATATCACCATCCTTCAGGAGCCTCAGTGCTGAAGACACAGACCCAGAGTGACTCCGAGATAGTCTCTCAGTCCACTTCATGTTGTTATAACTGAGAATGACACTTTATAAAACAAAGAGGTCAGTTTGGACTCACGGTTTTGGAGGCTCAAAGTTCACATTCAGGCACGGGGGATGGCACCCCACGGCGGCAGAGTGTAGGAGAGCAGCAAGTGAGTGATCTGTGGAAGAGAGTCTGAGGGGCAGTGCCAGGTCCCCTTTATAACAACTGCCACGTGCAGAGCTAATCCAATCCAGGAACTCACCTACCCACATGCAGGAGAAGGGTATTCATTCTCCCAAGGTGGGACCCCCGTGGCCTAATCACCTCCCACTCGACCACACTTCTTAAAGGCTCCTCCAACTCTCAGTACCTCACAGAGGACCAAGCACATGACCTTGTGGGACAGAAACTGAACCCAAACCACAGCACTCAGCCTGGCCTCTGCCACCATTATCCTTCTGAAAGAAGGGAAAGGGGTACTCCTTTTGTCCCTGCTCTATCTGTTCAGTACATGCCTATTTGTGTCCTTTGGGAGAGGAGGATGCCTAGTGCATCTTCCAGAAAAATCCAACTCTGAGGTTTCTGGGTTCCTTTCTTAGAGCACAACAAGGCTTCTACCATTAAGCCCCACCCTCTCTCTTGAGGAGTCTTGATAATCAAGGACTCTCACCTGTATTGGCTGCTAGACCCTTTTAGCCCTTTATTCCTGGTGTCATGGGCTTGTTAAAAAGAGGAATTGATGGGTGTTGCCCCCTTGGCAAAACGCCTTCTCTCTCCCCAAACTCAGAAGCTGCTTGGGTGCTATGAGCAGTCCCCAGGAAGGACTTTTTTCTGCAGCCTCTTGAAGGAACTGCTGCAAAGGATTAGCCATGCACTTAACAAGTGGTCAGATGTGTGCTAATGGGTCCACACGCCATTTCTGAGCACTACTATGAATAGACAACAGGGAGATAAACCGCTCACGACTAAGGTGATTTGAAATGATTATGCAATTCCTGCATCATAAGGTTACTGAGAACCTTAGAGGAGATGATGTTCCTAAAGTGCTTGATGCACAGCAGTTGCACAATGAGTTCTACTTTCCAGGCACAGTGGTGCATGCCTATAATTCCAGCAGCTCGGGAGGCTGAAGCAGGAGGATGGGAAGTTCAAAGTCAGCCTCAGCCACTTAGTGAAGCTCTAAGAAACTCAGTGAGAACCCCAGCTCAAAATACAAAGGGATGGAGATGTAGTTCACTGGTTAAGTGCCCTTGAGTTCAATCCCTGGGACCAAAAAACAACAACAAAAATCAAACAACAAAACTGAGTTAGAGGGTCATGTGGCATACATCATAAATGTGCAGTGACCAAAAGCAGACGCCCTCTGAAGACAGACTCTGGGGTTTGTGTCTTGCTTTCCCACATGTATAATGTGCCTGGTGATAACAGCACTTTCCTCATAGGAGCTCTGGAAGGATCAAGGGAATTCTTCATTGCGTGTGGAGCACACACAGAAGTGACAGTTAACCAGCGTTTTCATGCTGCTGTTTCCCCATCTCTGTATCTGCCTGCATCATGATGCTTTCAGAAGCTCATTCCTTGACTTATTTTTTTACAATATTCTGTGTCATCAGGAAAATATTATATGATTCTACTTTGCAGAATTATAATTTTTCAGGGCACTAATAGGTATTCTGTGAGGGGAAACCAGTTCAGTCGTGGAAGATCTATGTGAGGGCTTAGTGATATTAAACAGGTGTTTTTACTGCAGGATTTCACAGAACATTTAATATATTGAACATGCTCCAGGCAGAAACCTAAATCCCCCAAAGACCCACTCCTAGGATCAATGTCATCAGGACACACTTTGGGGAATGCTGGTCTTGGATATGGTAAAAAAAAAAAAATCATTCGAATCCAAGTCGAGGAGTCGTTCTGGCTGATCAGGGAGGTGTGTCAGTGTGCAAGGCAGGGACATGCAAGATGGCTGTTAGTGCTGTTGGGAGTGTCAGAAAGTAAAGTATGAGGAAAGCCAGTCTGGGAAGAGCTTGGCAGGACTTTCCTGGGAAGACAAAAGTTATGTTGCTGTTGTTAGCAATAAACCAGACTGGAGCTCCGCACGTGAAAAAATAAAGGTGGAGTGAAGAGGCTGCTGCTAAGGGTCTTTCACAACTTCCTTCCTCCCAGCACTGATGCCACCTCTTATTGAACACATGGCACGTTGCAGGCACCGCCCCAGATGCAGCACTCCAGGGTGCCAGAGCTCCACAACTGGAGCCTGGCAGATGGGTGAATTTTGAGCTGAGTCTTGAAAGAGGCATGTTACATCAGGCAGAGATGAAAGGAAGGGCCTTCCAGAGATAAAGGATGGTGAGCAGAAGGGAGGCAACACTAAGCGGGCATGGGGGACAGGTGAGCTATGAATCTGGTGAGGGTGGCTGGGGAGGGGGCAGGGACAGTTTGAGTTAGGGCTGGAGGGTCTTGTCTAGGCAAGTTTGTGGACACTCCTGAAGGCCACACCCACACTCTGTTCATTCATTCAGTAAATATTTAATGAGCTCCTACTGCATGCCAGAAGCTCCACTGGATACTTGGATACAGAACGGTGACAAAATAGACCGCTGTTTTCATTCTGAGAGTTTATAACCCTAGTGTGGAGAGAAACGATCAACAAACATGTAATACGATATCAGGTTGCAATGAGCTCTAGAACACAGGCATGAAAAATGGGTTGAATGTGGTGCTATTTTAGATGGGGGCCAGGGATGGCTAGAAGGGAATGACACCAAACAGAAATCTGGATGAATTCTTGGATGAAATGAGGGCCTTGGGCAAGCAAACAAGCAGAAGGGTCAGGTGTGGTCTGTGCAAGAACCTGAGGCAGTGGGGGGTCCTGGAGCAAGGAGGTGGGCGTGGTCAGCATGGGGTGCCCCCCCAGGGTGTGAAGGAGAGGATAGGAAGGAAGTGAGAGAGGCCACAGTGTCCCTGAAGGGGCTGTGTGGGAACTTGGGTGTTACTCTAGTGTAATGGGAGTTCAGGCTTTCGTTCCCTGGCAAAGATGATGGAGTGATACAGTATGAACTGTTGTTTCAACATAATGGTTCATTAACCCTGGAGGTAGAAAGAAACTCTACATTGAGGCATGGTACTTAATTCGATAGACAGGGATATTCTGGCTGAAGTTGGGATGGGAGTTCAGAACCCCAACCACTTGTAGCCTCCTGCCTTCTTAGATAGCACATGGGGGACCCCAGGGGAACTCTTAAGCTCTTGGCTGGTGCAGGTGTGTAGGATGGCAACAAGTTATAAACACTAGAGGCAGAACAAGAGATCAGGGCTTTTCCAATAACCCAGAGAAGTTTAACCTTAATCCTGAGGGTTTAAGCTAAGAGGAGAGAGAGTAGAGTACAGGAGATGAAGGAAATCTTGTTCTATCCCAATTATTTCTATAAGCTAATGTGCACAACAATAAGACACTGTGCACGACAATGAGAAATACACATAATCCATGCCAAAGAGGTGACGGTCATTGGGATCCGGGCTTTGGGGAAGATGGATTCATTAGGATGAGTCATCCACATGGTAATGAGGAAAGCTGAAGACTAATTCTATGTGATGGGAGTATATTGTCAGATGGTTGGACTGGATTCTTTTCTTCTCTCCACACAGGGCACATATTAAATATTATGCTTCAGGTTTAATTGAACTATCTTCTTCTCACTCTTCCAGCCTCATTGGCCTCCTTTCTTGGAGCATGAGCATGTCCTGTCTTAGGTCCTTTGTCCCTGCTGTCTTTCGGCCTTGAACCTTCACTTCAGGTAACCATCTGGCTGAGACATCATTGCCTTCTGGTCTGCACTGTAATACCACCTCTCAGTGAGGGCTTTAGCAGCCACTCCACCTCCTTGACGGTTCCTACCTCCCTTCTCTGCTTTGTTTCTTTTCCCCTTAACACTTTTATTACCTAAAGTGAAGTATATTTTACTTTTCAAATTTTATTGTCTGTCTCCCCGCCTCAGGTTATAAGCTACATTCCTGCCACCTGCAACAGTGCCAGGTGTGGTGGGGTCCCATAGAAATGGACAGAATAACTGAAGGACATTTCATTGTAGAGCAGTTGTCACAAGGCCTAGGGACAGTTAAAAAAAATTGATTATAGAGGATTTGTTTTAAGCAACAAAGCACATAAATTGTGGGTGGCATGGTGACTTGTAAACAATTATTTATAACTTGATCTGTTAAAAATAACACACAAGAAAATATGCCAAACAAGAGGTATGTTACACGCATGAGGGTGTAAGAATTCATCTGAGACTTCTTCTTTAGAAACTCCAGATACCTCCCGTGCTTTGCATGGGTGATGAATGAATCTGGTTGACATTGAACTCTCTTTGTCTTTTGCTATTTCTTCAGGGAGCTCTGAAATGATAACCTGCATTCACAGCTCGATCCAGGGTTGTCACTGTACTTACCAGCAGCCTCCAGGCAACAGATGGGTTATGTTCTTAAAACTCATTTTTAGTTCAACACATTATCTTATACAATCTGCATAATAATTGAGAGAGAGAGTTTTTCAGGCTGGGCCACAAAAGTGAACTTCAGAATAATGAAACTGAAGATAAATTTAAGATAAATCTAAGATCAAAACTATAGAAAAGAATATTTAATATCCTGAATTATGAATATCAAACAAAATATAAATTGAATTGGAAGATGTATTTTTACCTACCTTGGTGACCATGCTTCAGAAAAGCATTTGAAGATAGTGAAGAGAAACTTCAGATTTTCCAAGAAAAGCCAGAAGTCTGGGTTGTAATTTGGTGACTCTTACTCCAGTTCTTTCCCTCTCTTGACCTGTCTTTGATCTCTTCTTTGCCATTCCCCTTCTCCTTTGCTTGCTACATACTTCTTAACTTACCTCTGCCTTCTCTCTCTCAGTTGATGCTTCTTCCACAACTTTCTTGAGCTCTGTGGCCATTGTAAAATTTTCTCTCATTTTTACTTTATATATCTGTATCTCTCTCTCTCTCTCTCTCTCTCTCTCTCTCTCTCTCTCTCTCTCTCTCTCTCTCTCTCTCGCCAGGAATTGAACCCAGGGCACTTGACCAGTGAGCCACATCCCCAGCCCTTTTTATTTTTATTTTGAGATAGGGTCTCATTAAGTTGCTCAGGGCCTTGCTAAGTTGCTGAGGCTGGCTTTGAATCAGCAATCCTATTGTCTCAGCCCCCCAAGTTGCCTGGATTATAGGTGAGCGCCTGCGCCCGACATCTTGACTTCTTTTTTTTTTTTTTAACTTAAAATAGAAAAAGGATCACAGGAAGAGAACCTGAAAAGACCACCTGTTTAGCTGCTCCTCTTTGGAAGGATGCAGTTTCTCCTGTGGATTTCCTATAAGAGAGGAAAGAATCCCATGTCATTCGAGGATATCAGAAATTGTGGAAAATGCAATAGTCCTCGTGTTTGTTTTGTTTTTGTCTGCTTACATTTTTAAAAAGTAACATTATAAATAATCTTGAAGACTTAGATCAGGGAATTTGATCAATTTAAGTACAAAGATATATTTTACACAGAATAAATAAGGCCACGCACTATCATATTATGAGTTCAACTCGGCTTAGGAATGTGAGCTAAAGATTTCCTACATCCACATTGTTTCAGATATAATAGAGAGAAAACTGCTTAGAGACAGGAGACGTCCTTCTCCTATCATCTGGGTGAGTCACAGAGCCAGTCTCTCAGGACTCCACTTCCTCATCTTTCAAATGTGGACAATAATATCCCTGTTCTTCCAACATCATTACACTTAAGAAGAACAAGCAGCATCACAGAAATGAAGTTGTTCTTAAGACTTAAAAGCCCTAGACACTATGGTATTGTAAATTATCAACATTCTGGACAGCTTTGCAATGTTCTGATAACCTGAATAACTGGGGAAATCTCCATCCTCTGACCTCACCTAGGAAAGTCCCAGGGTTGAAGCAAGTAAGGTAGAAATCACTCAGCATCTGATATTTGTTTTGGAATCATTATCCATAACATAAGTAGGCAGCTTAAATCTTAAGAGCTCCAAAGGTGTATTTGCATAAGGAGAGGCATAAAGAACAAATACTGTGTTGAGTGAATGCTGCATTTCATAGCTACCTTTTTTTTTTTTTCTTTTTTCCCTACAGCCTGGGCTAGACCTTGTGCATTTTAGAACTAGGAAGAGGGAACATGCATTTAGAGCATGACCCAGATCAAAATCCTCCCCAGCTAACTGCAGAATAAGGAAACTCTCTCCCCCTGGGGCCTGACTCAGGTCTCTGAAATGCATACCTGCCTATAAATAACAGGCGCATTCATCACTATGACTATTTTTCTCCCTCTGGGTTATATGGGGATTTAAGTTCACTCTGGGTGAATAGTGGATGTCCTTGTAGAATACATGCTAGGACGTGAGAGAGCTTCATGAGGGACATCAACCACTGGGGCCATTTCCCTTCCTCTCCAGAGACCAGTAAGGGTGCAGTGTTTTTTCTCTGAGCCCACTCACCTAACCTGGCAGAGGGTTTCAGCTCTCTTTTCAGAGGCAAACCTGGGGCACACACAGGGGATACTGTCTGTTGTTTTAAAGGATTAGTCACAGAGAATAGGAGCCTGCCATTGTCATCCAGGGCAAGAGATACTATAACTAAAGGAGCCATTTTCCATCTCTGGGCCTCTATCTAGTCCATTAAAAAGAGGAAACTTTTCCAGCTCAAAAATGTCAAGAGCCAAGCACTGCCTGGCCATCTACCACACATCTCTCCAGGTGGGCCTTGATAGAAAACCCAGTCTGAGTAGGCCAGTTAGAACCCTCAGGCCAATTTTGCACACCTTTTACAATTTTATTGCAAATCTAAAAATCAGGGGGAAAAAAGTACATGTATGAAGGCATGAATTGGTGTGAACATACTCTATATACAAAGTTGTGAAAAATTGTACTCTGTATGTGTAATAAGAATTGTAATGCATTCTGCTGCCGTGTATTAAAAAAACTAAAATAAATAAATAAACAAACAAATAAATAAATAAATACCAGGAAAAAATACAGAATAAAGTTGATTTCTGGCTCTCCTTGAAAAATCAAAGTTCTGGCACTTTAGAACCAAATTCTGATGTGCTGGAAGTTAGAGATGGGTGGTGTGTCTATGCCCTTTGGGTGAAGCATGTTTCAGTTTGCCTCAGTCGATACCACTTCCTATTGCCACCTACACCTAGTCTACTTCATGGTATCCTCCTGCCCTGCAGGCATCAGAAATAGCAATCCTTGCCTTCATTTCTCTCCTGAACCCAGATATATTAATCTGCCTTTTAAGTACTTTTTCTGAATGGAAGCTTTCTGCAGAGCAAGAAGCTGGCATGTAGCATGTGAGCAGAAAGTTGCCCTCCAGACAGGAGCTCTCCGAGTCCTGTGAGGAGGGGCCGGAAGCCAAGGAATATCTTTGTATAGATGAAGGACAAGGCAGAGCAGCTCTGTCCAATAGAAATACGAGGCATGAAATGAACTACCAACACAACTGAAATTTTTCTAGAAGTCGCATTATAAGGAAGTAAAAAGAAACAGGTGAAATATTTAATTGCACTTACTCAAAATATTTTCATTTCATAATTAATCAGTTTTTAAAAATCACTTAGGAGCTACTTTACATTCTTTTGTATCACATTAAGTCTTTAAAATCCAGCATTTGTTTTATCCTTCTGTGCATGGACATTTGCACTAGCCACCTGTCATGGGCTCAACAGCTCTGTGGGGGAGGGACTCCCCTCTTGGAAACACAGAAGTACCAACTCAAGGAATTGTTGATCAATTTACTACTTTTGCCTAGATTCTCACTAGCTACTCTGTGGAATTTAGAAGAGAACCACATTTATTGAGGGCTTACTGTGTGCTATATATAAGAACAATTTGTTTTATTTTAGTTTTGAACGTCCCACTAAAAAGTAGAGGGTAAATCCATTGAAATGGACCCTAGATATCACCCCCAGTGGTCTCCTACTGTGGTATTTCCTGGGCATTCCTTGGTCTCAGTTTTCGCACCTCTAAAATTAGTAATAATTGTATCTATCTTAAGAGGCTCTTGTGAAATTTATGGAAATGTTTTTATAAACTATAAGTAAATATACAGATTTAATAAAAAGAAAAACAGCATATGTCATTGAATGTCAGCATCTGGGAGAAGCATTTTGCACATACATCTGTTTTAATCCTTATAACAGCTTTGCCAAATGGTGTTCTAATCCAGATTTTAATGGGAAAGAAACTGAGGCTTATGGAATTAAGTAGTTTGTGTAGTCACACAGGTGGTGGTTAGCAGAGCCAATCAGGGCTTTGAAAGTAGGATGTGAAATCATGGCTTTGAAATCATGGCAAAGAGAGAGGGAGAGTGAGCAAATCTTATCTTTCAATTTTTGAGACGTTTGGGTAAATGTTTTTAAAGATGAAGAAACCGAGGATATATGATTCCTTACCTATAGGTCACACATGTATCAAACTAATGGCCAGCTAACTGCAGAATTGGACATTCTCTAGTATTGTCATTTTGATGTTAAATCCATTGAATCTCCTGACTATTGAGATTATTTTTAATCCCCCAAATGAAGAGTTAATTTCTTTGAAGTTGCTCCTCTGCAATGGAGGAAATTCATACCCAGGACCAGTAGATAAATTCATTACCATTTGGTGATCCTACCTTTTCTGTACTCCAATAACTTCAATCAGTATTAGTCATTCCCAATTTGTCTTCCTATTCCCTGGGGAGTGAGTTATCACTTCTTTAATTAAATGACTTACCAACTTTTTTGGCTCCAGTCTGACTCATGCAAATATTGGTAAGAAAGATTATTTTGTGACTAAGTTCCTTCACAATTGCACACAAACTAAGTGTGAGCTGAGGCATAATTGCCTGAAATGGATATTGTTTCTACACTAGCAAGTGACACCATTTGTGTTAGTCTGTTTTTTCCATGTGTCCTCACCAAACCCTCTCACCAAGTAAACCCCTCTCTGCTGCACAGGCACTTAACACATCTGAGGGTGTTTATGAAGGTTGTCCTCCTTCCCAGGTGCCTTGTTTCTTGGTCTCTCCCATTCAAATCTTGTCTGCCATCAAGAATCATTTAGCTGAGGTTGGAGAGCTGACAATTTAAGGCAGGAAATAGTCTTTGATTTCCAACCACATACTGTTTATGCCTCTCATTTGAGGTCACCTCACATTCCACCTGGCGTTGTCATTGAGCTAGTTCATGTGTTCTTTACCCAGCTAGACAAAGATTCACTGAAGACAGGGCTCTTGGATCTATAATGCTTTATGTGTCTGTAGTACTTGAAATATTTTATTGACTAAGTGCATGAATATACTTATTCTGTATGATGGGGCTGGATTTATAATAGGTGTGTAAGATCTGTTGAATTAAATAAATTTCAGATTTGAAAGCTGTATAGAATAGTTCTCCCAGAGGTAAAGAAGAAGAAGAAAAAACAGCTCTGTTACAGTGCATATTATTAATATCCTCAAGCAAAAGACTGAATTATCCTGCAAAGTATATGATCAGAGCAACGTCCAAAGCAATAAAATTGGTATGGATATAGAAAAACTTAGCTTCAGGTGAAATTGAAAAACTAATTGAAAACTATGACTCAGCCGTCTGCATTTTTCCTGGTTTGACAAAGTAGCACAAAATGTACGGTGACCATGAATAAACCCTTAATGCCCTTCGAGGTAATGAGTAACTGTGTGACTAAGACAGAATTAGGAGAAAGTCTTATACCTTGAAAAAGAAAATGCTCCCATGTCTGTCTAGTCCTGGAGACTCCCAGTTCTGGGAAAGATGGTTGTTTCCTAAGCTTGAGTCACACTGACCTTCTTATTTGTCAATAAGAACCTGTAAGGAACAGCTATTGTCTTTAATTAAAAACTAACTTCGATGATAAAACTCAGGGATCTGTCTAAGTTCCTTGAATTTCCAAGAGGGTTCTTCTTTCACACTATCACTCTTTTCCTGGGTTTTTCAGATTTTCACCCAGTTTGTGAAGTTGGCAAACAGAGGGACACAGTGAAAATTGGCAAAGGCAGAATGTTACCGTGGAGTCTGGCAGGCGGTTTGCATGAGAACAGGCATTCAGTCTACCTTTAAATAAAACAAATTTAATTCCAATATGAAGACTGTTATCAGAAGTTCCCAAGCCCTGCCCAGCTCCAGAATGCTCCCACTCCCTTTGCTGCCATGGATATTTCAGTGCATAAACAGAACTTTGGGCCATTTGCATGCACTATACCTGCCTTGGGCTAGTTGAAAGTTATTTGACTTTCTAACTTATGGAATTGGCTATGGTTTGCTTTCAAAAGCTGTATTTTAAAATACCTGAAATCAATTGATTCCTCTAGCAGTTTCCCCCCAATTTTTCTTTATTACCTGTATATGTGAGCTATGAGGAAGTGAGTGACCTTTTCCACTCTTGGAGAATAAGCCACTGGTCAAAACTTCTGCAACCACTTGGTCCAGATCACCCACATCTGAGCTGGCAGGAGGCTCCTGGCTTCCATTCTTGTCTTCCAAGAATCCTGAAGTCCTCTCATTTCCTCATGCTCCACATGAATTCAATCAGCCAGTCCTGTCCGTTCCGCCTGCAAAGACCCCAAACTTGTCCATAAGCTTTCCAAGTTGGACACGGACGGACGCTCTGGCCCCATCCCTATTGTTCCCTCTGTTCTACTAAATCAGACTCCTGTCTGGTCTCCCTGCTGTCTCTCTTGTCACTGAAACTCATGCCTTCCAAAGCAACCTAAGTTGTCTTTTTAGTACCTAAACCAATTCATGCTGTGCCCATTTCAAACTCTAATCACTTCCCACTGTGCTTAGGGAAAAAACAAAGAGCCTCCTTGGAGGCAGAGCCCTACATTACCTGGGTCCCCTTTGCTGGTGAGACTAAACCCCCCACTTTTAGCTCCCCCCCCACCCCCCACCCCGCCAACATCGGACTCACCCAGCCCCCTTGCCCCTTGCCATTCCTCTGCCTAGAATTTTTTTTCTTCTGATCCTTGCATGGATGTCCTTCAATCTTATCTTGACTTATCACCTCCAAGGGAAGCCTTACCTAGTGTCCTGCTCTAACAACCACCTAGTCATCCCACATTACATCACCCTAAATCAATTCTCTGCAGAGCTATTATCACAATCTGGTATTTCCTTATATATATATTTTTAACAAATTTACTTACTATTCATCTTTGCCCGTTAGGATATCTCTCTATTCATCTTTCTCATTTCTCTTACCCCTGTATTTCCAGTGTGTATAACAGAAATTGTCTGTCACATAGTAGATGGGTTAATAAATATTCCCTAACAGTTGTCTAGATAAATAAATAAAGACATCATAGCCCATAGTCATCCAGTAATGGTGTCTACTGAGCACCAACAGCAGGTGAAGTTTTAACCGTATTCTACACGGAAATGACTACCTGCAACTTAAGTATAACTTCCACTGTTATCTCTTTTAATTCTCATGAGAAATAGTGTGGGGGAAATAAGGAAAAGGGATCAAGGGCTTTGCTGCCAAGAACTGTAAGCTGCTTTCTGCCTAATGCCAGAAAAAGGAGTACACTTATCAAAGGTGTGGCACTTTTCCTGTAGCAGCGCCTGCTGAGCCCAAGACTGACAGGAGAACAAGCCCCACCCCCAGCCTCTATGTTTACTTGTGTGGTTGGGCTGCATCATCTTGTTTTTCAGATGTAGGAATGAGGAGGAGTTTAACGAGTGGGGCTGGACACCAAGGAGAAGGGAGGCAGATGGTGCAGGATGATGGGCTGAGGCCTGGCCTGGCTGGGGCCCTGCTGGGAGTGAAGCCAGAGGCAGAAATTGAGGGGCTGTTGATATAAGAGATGCTTGTACTCAGGCACAAGCAGAGCAGCTTTGGGACTAAACTATAGACCCTGACACAGGGTGCAGTGAGGGTGACTCCCTAGCCCTGCAAGGAATGGGGTGTGACTGTAGCTTAAGAAGGAATGTAGGGAACACAAGCTCTTTGGCACTATGGGGGCGGAGCAGAGGCCAAAAGCCAGCTTTGTGACACTGGAAGGCAAGACCTGAATGAGAAAAGTATCATATGGAAGATTTTCATGAGATGTCCTGCTGCTCTGATCGGAACCATGCCAAAGTCCAGTCTGCCAAAAGCATCCTCCAGGTCACTAGAGTTTTCTGTGTGACCTCAACTCCTGAAAGCTCATGGAGGTCAACAAGCAGCTCAGATACCTGAACCAGGAGGAAGAGACTTGGGCTCTGAGCAGAGGAACTGGGACACATGCACCAAGAGTGGCAGTTTCAAATGGCCAACCAGCCAAGAACATCCAAAGGCCACTATGTTTCTGAACATACTCCATTCATCCTGTGGAGAAAGGGCCAGAGTTACACAGGTGGAGCAGTCAGCTAGAAAACTGAGTGGAAATGTGATCTAATTGGCCCCCACAGGCTGGCGAGGCCCAGGGACATTTGGTTACATACCTGCCAAGGAGACTCAGCAAACAGGTTCAGACTCACCCAGTGGGGAGGCAATTAAGTACCAATGCCAAGGGGGGGGGGCGCTGAAGGCAAAGGTAGGCAGAAGAACAGCTCTGTTGTGGTGCCCAGACCTCTGCAGGATGCGGGGATAGAACTCCAAGCCCTCCCAGCTCTGCTTCTGGGCTGAAATAGGCATAATTAATTAACACAAGCTCACTATAATCACTGTGCCTGAGGGCTGCATTCTGCACGAGTTTACAAAATATGGAAAAAAGTTTCCTTCCTTGCAATGCCACCGTAATTCCTACAGAAAGGATCAAAGCTCTGTGGCAAAAGGCTTCCACTGAGACTGGATCTATGAAGTCACGTACTTCGAAGATAAATATGAACACATGTAACTTGTCTTTCCTATCGCAGCCAATTTAAATCGTGTTTATTAGAAAGCAGAGACTAGCTTAGCCCTAATTGTACATCCTCAAAAAGTGTGGCTGGGATCTTGCACACAGTAGGTACTCAGCATGTGTTGTCTGAAACAATCAAATTCCAGAAGAAACGAGTGTTCTTCCTGACGGGAGTTTTGCCCTCTGCAGAAGCAAAGCCATGAAGCGTGGTCTCAGAGACACCTTCCTAATGACATGAACGGAATCAATTTCTTTCCTATTAACTCTCTCAGGAAAAAGAAAACAACCTTACTAAAATACAGCTGAATTCAAGTAAAACAAGAAGGTAGAGAAATAATTCTACCTTTTGTCATGGTCCAGCAGCCCCCACTTTAGAAAAGATTGACATATTTGGTTTCATCCTATTTATTGGAATTCTGTGTGTGTGTGTGTGTGTGTGTGTGTGTGTGTCCCCTGTGGGATGTGTGCACACATGGTGTTTGTGTGCTGTGTTAACAGAATGACAGAAATCATTACAGTCTGTGGCCACCATGGTGAGCAGTGGATGCCACTGCAGAGCAGCCATAACAACAGCTCCTCTGTGCTCAGGCTGAGACTTACATGCTGACTTTGAAGCAATGAGCTATTAGCCATTGTTGAGTAGCCCAGGAACCTCTGAATAGTTGTAAAACAAAGCCCTGGCTCTGTGTGTGTGTGTGTGTGTGTGTGTGTGTGTGTGTGTGTGTGTGTGTGTATAGGGAAGGGAAGGTGAAGGGAAATCTTTGTGACAAAACATGATGACAGTGTTCACACATTTGCCAGATGTTTACAACAGTGGAATAGGAGGCTCACATCTGCATCTCATTGTCCCTCCCCTAAATGGGCCTCCCTGGGACTGCTCAATAGAATAGATGGTCATGCTGGTCCTTGTGGCCCAGGCAGCGTGATGCTGGTTCGGGAATTCTGACGATCTCCACACTTGAAGCCATCAAATAGATCCCCCAGGACTGTTAGATGAGCTCAGATGGTTTTAGGATTGCAGCATCTTGTGGTTATATGCCATACTGTGATTGTCGCTGTTGCATCACTCCTGCTGCTGTGACCAGCAAAGCAATGTATCTTTAGGAAATGCATCAGTCCTTAAATGGTAGTGAGCCCTTTTTGGAGAATTCAGGCTACCTAAGACCCTGACTTCTAATTTATATGACATGTGGCATTCATGCACCCAGGTTTTCTAGAATACCACCACTCTCAAATTTCTTGAATTCTTGTCCCTGAGTTCTTAGGGTTTGGTGCTTGCTTTTGGTTAGGCCCTACTTTGATAGAAGCCAGGTTCTATGGCTTCTGAAATGATGGTGACTCATCTGTCCCCACTAACTTTAGAGCTAAAGGTGAGTCATCAACAAGACAAGAGAAGGCTGTACAGACCTTGAGTACTCAGATTTAGGAATTAAAAAGCCAAGTTGGACATGACAGAAACAAACCAGAAGTTCTTAACTATCCATCCCAGCCCTCCCCCCACAACACCCTGCCCCCAGCTGAACTGAGCCCTGGTAAGCCTTAAATAAATTTAATCCAGTTTATCTCCCACCACCTTTTATTTTTATTTATTACTGCCCATTGAGCCAGAAGCAGAATAGTCAAAACATTTCCAATGAAGCCGAATTTTCAGGGTATTTACAGTCAGCCTGGAAACAGCAGGAAGCAGGATTTATAGATTTGCATTATCAGGCAGGCGATTTCCCAAACCTCAGCTTTGGACTTGATTTTAATTTAAAAAGAATATATATATATATATATAGGCTTTAATAGGACTAGATCTCTGAATCCCAGGAGAGTCTCTCTGTAAATTGAGCTAAGATCCTAAACCCAAAGGCATTTGTACCCCAAAGGAACACTGACAGGTTGGTGTTCCCACCAGTGAGGAGGATGGCTACAGCAGGTCCAGTATCCCTGGGAGGTCAGAAAGGGCTTGGCAGGTAGGGAGGGTGCTGTCACACCAAGTACCAAGCTAGAAGGAAAAGGTTCTTGCAGCTTAATAAGTTTTGTTTTCAGCCATGGAGAGGCAATATCTACCAATGGTTTAAAATTAAAACTTTGGCTCATTCTGCTGAGGTTCAAATCCCAGTTCCTGCTTCATACTGGTGAGCCTTCCATAGGTAACTTAAATCCTCTAAGCTAAGCCTTCCTGCTTTTATGATGAGGATAATGATAGGAGCAACATGAGAAGTTGCTGTGAGCAAATTACAATTATTACAATAAAGAGACAAATCTACAATGTTAAAGGTGTGAATTGCATTTCCCCCAAGTGCCCTGCCAGGCAAGGGTCAGCTGAATTGAGTTAGTAACCTTCATGCCCATCCCTGGCACACTGTAAACAATCAGGAAACCAGCTTTTTCAATTATAATGCCTATCAACATCAGAAGCACAATGAACAACAATTCTTAGTTGTTTGCATGACTGAACCTTCAACCTCTTGCTCTTACTAAATTTTTAAAATTGGGGCAAGAGCATTTTGAGTGGCATGAGAGTCCTGCCTGCCTCCCAGACTACCTCCCACCACCTCCAGGTGTCAGCCTGATCATCTAAGGCCAAGAGCCAGCGGGTGGAAGGGAGGGGCATGAGGTATGGGGCAGCCAGTTTAGGCCTGCTGCTGGCTGAGACTGGTATTTTCCCTTTCTGCCAGGCTCTGCTGAGGTCACACTGCCTGGAACCCTGGGAAGGAGCCAGGCTGAAGCTCCTCTCTTCCCGCACCCATCTAGCACTAGCCCTACCCACAGCACAGGCTGCCACACATCAAACTTGCAGGAGATGCTCAGGTTTGGAAACCAGTGGCCGAGAAAACCAACTGCTTCTATTGCTCTGTTTTGTTTGAAAAAGGGCCTTAGCACTGCATATAAATAAATAAAATAAAGGTCCATCAACAACTTTAAAAAAATAAAAGAAAGAAAGGCCTAGAGCAAAAACACATTACATTGGAAAGGCTTTAATTCATAGAGGACTAAAATGTAAATTGTCTGCTTCCTTCCCAAATAAGCAGACCAAACCCTGGGGATCTCCTAGCAGAAAATGCTGTTCTTCTGCTCCAGCCAGGCTTGTTACCTCCCTAGGCTGCTTGGCTGTTCACGCTCTGGTGCCCCAGTTCTCTTCACCTAAAGCTGCCAGGGGAGGCTGGGCAGAGAGAATTCACAGCCAAAGACTGCAAAGGGTAGTTTCTAGAATACCAAGTCCTGAACTTGTGGCATGGCGGATGGAGGCCTCGGCATCTCTCTGTTCCCAATGAGATCAGTGCACTGATGCTGTGCACAACCCCCTCCCCAGGCCTTCCATCCTATACTCAGAGGGTGGGGGAAAGAGCAGTTCCTGCCCCAGAACAGTTTGCCAAGTGAGGGCATGCACCAAGAAAGGTAGACCGTGATGGTGAGCAAGACAAAGGGGCTCAAAATGAAGCAAAGACCAGAGCAGTTATGCCCAGGGCTCTGGAGTTAAAAGGAGGCTGACTCCCTACTGGAGTCCAGTTACTAACAGAATAACATTGAGCAAGTTACTTAATATTTCTTAATAGAAATCATTAGTTGCCTTATATATATACAGAAGAAAGAATAAGTCAAGGTCCCAGCAGGAGACACAAATGCCACATTGTTTCAACGGAAAGAATTAAATATGAAGAATTGTTGACTAGGTATAAAGTAACTAAATGGGTAAAAAGATAAGCCTAAGTATCACTGAGGCAGCAACTGCCACCTTGGGACAAGGTGGACAACGGGAAGAGTTATAATGTTAAATCCTAGAGACAGAAGAGTTCCCACAGGGCTGAGCCTGGGACCTGTAAGGAGGTGCCTAACCCGGCTGCATCAGGGTCTGTGGGTGATAAGGCTGACTCTGTGAGTGTTGAAACCAGCCAAGTGGATTCGACTATTGCTTCTAAAACGAACCCACTGTCAGGGTGAGAAGGCATTGCTGGGGACACATACCAGCACAGGAAGCCAAGAAGGAGCAGCTCCCTCCTAACTCTCCCACACTTGGAAGCTCCCTCTGTTGCCCTTGATGGCAGAACCTAACAGGAAAACAGTAGCAGTAAGCAGGCTTGGCAGTTAGGTGAAAGTTACAACCTATCTGTGATAGGTTGATTGAAGTGGAAACCAATTTCTACACTCCTTTCTTGGAGGTTTCATTGAGAATATAAGACTTCAGGTGTAATGTAAAGGATAGACATGGTATCTAGTAGTAGTAAGTCTATATATTAGTCATGTGAATTTGATCTCTAAGACCTCCACCCCTCTCCATTCCCATGTCTTATATGGGATCAGACCCTCTATTCCTTGATTGGATTCATTAATTCCCTCTTCCCATCTCCAGCCCACCTAAATTATTGCTACCTGTCCCATACTTCTTCTTACTACACAGTTCTTATCTCAGTAAACTGCCAGCACTTACAGACTAAAGACAAAATCCTGGAACTAATGGTTATCATGTCGTATATTCTGTGGTTGGGGAGTCCTGGAAAAGTTAATTCCCATTGGATCTAGCACCCTCCTCCTCACACCAGACCCACGTTAGAGAAGTGAGGAGTGGGAAGAAAGTCAGGTTAGGCCTGACCCCCAAGGAAACCTCCCTTTAGATGTCCTGATGTCAGACCTAACTCAGAACATCAAGAATGATGCCAGGGATCCCTTTGCTCTCCCTACCTCTAAACTTTGAATGAGGTCCTCACCAGATTGAGGTAAAGTTCTTTTTTTTATTTCTAATATTTTATTTAAAAAGTCTTGTATTAAACACCTATAAGATATTCCTCAATGCATCATTATTTTACTGTTAACATAATCAATTTAAACTCAAGCGGTAGAAGTAACAGAAAAGACGTAATGGCGGAGGTAAAGTTCTAATGCCCTGAGTTCCTGAGGTGCTGCTGTCTTCTTCTTCTTTAAATTAGCAACTCCCTTATCTCTCCTTTTCCTCTTTCTCAGAGTGTGCTTTTACAGTTATCATCTGTATCCATCAGCTAAGGCTAAAATAAGCTGCAGTAACAACTCTAGAATGTCACTGCCTAACAAAGGCAGTGTGCATTCCTTACAAATATTGCATGGAATCTGTGGGTTGGCTGCAGCTCCACTTCACACCCTGTGACTCCAGTGTCCAGGCTGAGGAGTAGCTCCTCTCGGGAACATCACCAGCTTCATAGCATAAAGAAAAAAAAAAAAAAAACATGGGACCTCAACACAGCCCTTCAAGCTTTGGCTTGGAAGTAGCATGCATCATGTCTACTCATATTTCATTGGCTAAAGAAAAGACACATGATTTCTGAGTTCAGGAGAAAGAGATAGATCATGCTTTTAAAATGAGGAGTCTTGCAAGACACATGGCCAAGCCTGACTTCACTGAGCATGAGTGTACAAATCCTTCTAGAGATTAAATGAATATTTTGATCAATAAAACAGTCTATCACACCTTCCTAGTCAAGGATAGTTGTTCCTATCACCTGGAGCCTAAGTTATTAGATCTAATCTAATTATTTTTAGATTACATTATTAAATCTATCTAATCGGGCTCCAAAGGAAGCGTTTCCACCAGAGCTGGTCTCCCTGCCTCTAGTGTCTCCATATTGCATGATGATGGAGTAGCTGCTTCAATGGACGTTCCTGAATGCTCCTGGCATTGACTTGCTTATATTCTTCTGCAACTCCCTACTGCCAGCCAGTTCAAATCTAAATTCTGCAGCCTGGTGTCCAAAGCTGTCATCCATTGCTTCTTCCCCTCATGCCCAACTGTCTCTTAGCCCCAGTGTCTCAGATCAGCCAAGAATCTGATGGCTTTCTTCACTAATCCTCCAGTATTTTGCTTGTGATGCTAATCTTTGCTGTTTCTTGTTCCCCTCTCCCATTCTCTTTTTGAATCCCTTTCTATTCTTCAATTTCAAGAGTTGTCTCAAATCTTAACTTAAATTTTTTTTTCTTTAAGTAACTGCACTCCCCTCTTTATAACCCTCCAAATTCCGAATTACATCTTTCTGGTCTTGTATTTATGTTTTGTTTCCAGAAACATTGTGTATTATTGTGGGAAAAGATCTTAGAGTTTTTTTCTTCCACACGTATCACCTCCCCTTGATTTAGATATGAGGAAATTGAAACCTGGAAAAAGAATGAGCAGAAAAGTCACTGACCTATTGAGAAGCTAAATTGAGATAGAATTGAATCTTCTAGCTTCTTGTTAGCATTCTTCTCCATACCAGATTGAATTTCTTAATAATCTCTTTATCCAGCTAAGTTACAAGCTACTTTAGGGTAGGGATATCTCATTTGTGATGTTATATAGCACTCTTCACATATAGAATCTTTAATTCTAACAACAGTCTTACAAGATAGCAATTATTTTAATTTTACCAATGAGAAAACTAAGCATTAGAGAAGTAAAGATCAAATAATCAATAAACAAGTCTAGGGCTATCGAATGCCTACTATGTGCTTGGAAATGTGCTATTTCTCAATTCAAAGAAATTGAAATACAGTTACACGTTAACAAGTTCAGCATAGTTCATAAGTCCCAAATGAGTAATATCTTCAGGATTATGGACGTTGTAGCCTAAATTACCAGGGAAAAGATTGGATCTGAACTTTGCAATTAAGGATGCACATGGTATGTATAATCTAAGCAGATGTGGTTGAGTGCCCTCATTTCTAACAAGGAAAAGGGTGTGAGAGGGTTGGTAACCACAAACAAAATAATGGATTGTTGGGAAATGGGGGAATTCTGTTTGACAAGAACCATAGCTTTCTATGAGAGTCCTGCACAATAAATCACAATAAGAGATTGGGGTGCCAGGTACAGTGGGGTGTGCTTATAAACCCAGCGGCTCAGGAAGCTGTGGCAGGAGGATTGCAAATTTGAAGCCAGCCTCAGCAATTTACTGAGGCCCTAAGCAATTTAGTGAGACTCTGTCTCAAAATTTAAAAAAATAAAAAGTTCTGGGGATGCTTAATCACCCCTGGGTTCAATCTCTGGTGAGAGAGAGAGAGAGAGAGAGAGAGAGAGAGAGAGAGAGAGAGAGAGAGAGAGAGAGAGATTAGCACAAAATTCTGGAAGGTTTAAATACTGAGTTGAAGTAATTGGATTTTGTTCTGTGAGCTATGAAGAATCACCAAAGATGGTGACCTATGAAAATACTGTTTTAGTTGTATAATATGGGAGTTGGAACAAGGACTGGAAGATGAGAGACCACTTAATGACTACTTAAAGCAGACTAGCTATTCTTTCATCACCCACTTGTGAACTGAGATTAATGTGGGAGTCGGCAGGTTTGGGGCAAGATAGAATTCATCTTATTGACATAAGAATTATTACTGTCATTTGTGGTGGCAGGGGTGGGAAAAGTGAAGTGAAAATGTTTAGGTTGCTAGTTCAAAAGCACACAGCCCTGTTTTCCTGAAATTCATGTAGAAATTAGGGTATAAAAGTTCTCCTATAGGGGACATGAGATGAGGGGAGAGAGATTGGATCCCCCAGAGTTGGAAGGTTATGATCTTCAATCCCAGCCCACCCTTCACCTGATCATGCCTCTTTTTTATGAGTGGCATATTTCTGATCTATGTTTTTAAGTTTTTCCCTTTTCTTTCATAAGTGAATTTACAATTTAGTGAAGAAATAAAGGTTAAATGTGTGCTGTTTTCAATCTAATTATTTCCAAGTTTATGACATCTCTTCTTCTCATAAACAGCATCAGCACCTTTATTTTTCCCATCCAATTACTTGAAAACATGTCAGATTTATTTAATTTAACAAAATACTCAATTTTTCAAACTTTGATAAACAAAGAAGGTACTGCTTCCCAGTGGAAATGTGTGCCACCCAAACAGAGCCATATATAATAGCTTAAATTAAGATGCTGATTCATCTACTGGAGTATAGAAATTCAAATGTGAATTACAATGAGAAATTTAGTGGGTTAAACAAAAGTTTAAATCAATGCATTCACTGTGTATGTGCATAAAATTCTTCAAACCTTTCTTTACAGGTTTTAGTTTTCAATCGTGGAATCATTATTAGAACTCATTTTTGTAATATTTTAAAACTCAGGATTGCTATTAACTTTGGGGTTCAGAAGATCTTGAAGTATTGGCTTAACCAAAATCAAAGATTTTCAAAAGTTGATTGAAGGGTGGTTTCAAATCCTTTCTTATCCCAAAGAATATTCAAGAATTCATCATGTTAAGTAAGGAGCAGTGATACAAAACAACTTTATGCTCATATGTTTAAATGAACAGACACAGTTCCACATTTCTTGCACCTTATTTTTGTTTTGATAAGGTTAAACCCCAAAGGACACATGTACAAAGAAACTCCTACCTTGATTTTATAGGCTAAAGGACTGAATAATTTATTTACCATATATATACAGCATAATTCCTCAGTGCAATTCCTTACTCTGAAAACTCCAGGCAATACTTATTTCACTTCCTACAAGGACAATGTGTGCAATGAGTTGAGTGATCCCAGAGTGATCCCAGAACAGTGGAGTGGCCCACTTCTGCATATAATGTCTCTATCTCATTCAGGAAAAAGGAAGATGATTATGTCAAGTGGGTTTTGGGTGGTCTAGAAAAGGTACTTGCTTAGGGATTCCAAACATTTTCTCTGTGTCATGGACCCCTTTGGCAATCTTGAATGAATGAAATTTCTTGAATAAAAATAATGAATGTTATTTTTCAGAAAAAAAGTACTGAATTCCTAAAATAAAATATATATGACTACAGAAACAATCCAATTAAATTGCAACAGTTATCAAAATATTGAAAAGCAAATTGACATTATTGTAACACATGTACCTTTTATTAACACTTTAAATAACAAGGCCAGTGGCAGATCTAATGATTATGGTGATTTCTGAAGAATGCTAAGTGTTGATAACATTTCTCAATATCTGTAACAACGGTAAAGTAATATGAAAAATCCACGTGATTTATCTTAGTGCAAGTTCCAGGTATTGGTAATATTAACGTAGTTTGCTGCCTACAATGAAAGGAAATGTTTAATTTCAAGGATTGCTGCAAATGAAGACGCAATTTTTCTCCTTCCAAGGTCATAGAGTCTACATGTTGTGTTAGTAGACAGACTGCAGGAAAAACGGATATATAATTTAAAGAATTGTTTCTAGGTAAGATATATGCTTTCAGCACTCTTTGGAGATCATACAGACATCTTCTCAGGCAGCTCAGAGAAGGCCCACTGCTGGTTCTGAAGTCAGCCCCTGGAGCTTGCTCCTGGCACCTAGCAGAGCACCTTGCACCTGCTCAGCAACTGTCTGAAGAAAGGAACCGAAAGACAATGGAGTAGGGTTGGACTTGGCTCTTAAGGGCCCTAACATTCTGAGACTGTGACAAATGCAGAAGGAATTCACTGAAGCCAGCTCAGAGTCCTGTGGCTGCCAGGAGTGACCGCAGGAGACAGCACAGGCAGTGGGTGGAGCAGCAGGGCAGTGCCATGGGTGGGGTGAGGCTGATGCTCAGCACCAAGCTGGAATTCTCTCCCTTGGGTAAAGATCCTGAGCAGAAAAGGGAAGTGCTGCAACCAGTGACCACAGAGGGTAACCAAAGGACAGAGAAACAGCTGAGCTGCCCAGCTGTTTTCTTTTTCTTTTCTGCTGCACGTCTATCAACATGGGCAAACAAACAGGAAATCCATTCAGCGGCATCCTGGCTTGATGAGGCTTAAAGAGCTTCTGTGTTTCTGACAAGTGTCATTAGCGGAAGCTACCTCTCCCCTGCCCCACCTCTGCCACCAAGAAAAGGAAGAGGAGAGGCTGCATTCATACAACCTTGTGGAGTTCCTAGTAGAAACTACAACGACCATAATGTCCAGCAATTATAGGGTTAATAATAGTCACATAAACTAGACACAGATGAATGAAGTTATTTCATTCGGGACATTTACACAATTTAACACTTTGCAATGGGAGACCTCATATTATACAAAACAGTATTAATAAAGAGTGTTAATAAAAATGACTGTCATGTTGAAGGCATGCCTACCACACAGGTAGCCTGTGTCATTTTATCTCACTTAATTCTCCCAACAACTTTCCATGAGTTGCTAGTTCCTGGAGGTGGGTCAAATATTGGCTGCCTCCAAAAGATGTGTCTGCCTTCCCAGAATCTGTAGATGTGGATCTTTGCAGATCCTTTATATTTGTTAGCATGTCTCCTTGGGCTCCTCTTGAATTCTCCCCATTTCTCTGGCTTACAGAGAGATAACCTAACCTGTCCTCAGCTTCATAGATACTACGTAGAAGAATTGGCTCCAAATCCAGGAAGTCTGATTGAAGGCATGTGGCTCTTGAGATGAAATCATCCCCAATTTTTTTTTTTTTTTTGGTGGGCCCAAATTCATGACAAGTGTCCTTATAAGAAGAAGAGACAGAGAAAGAGAACACCAGAGCAGAGGGCCATGTGGAGATAAGGCATCAGAGCGACGCAGATCGAGGTCAAGGGATGCCAAGGACTGCTGGTGACTATCAGAAGCCAGAGAAGAAACAAGGGATGATTCTAGTGCTCCCACAGGAGCCAGTCCTGTAGGCACCTTGCTTCCGGACTTATGGCCTGAACTGTGTGAGAGAATCAATTTCTGTTATTTTAAGCCTCCTGGTTTCCTCTAAGATCTCCCGAAGGCTCTAAGAACGAGCCACTATTGTTCTATTATTGAAAACTGTCTATGTAAGTCCAGCCAGTCACAGACCACCAATGAAATCACCTGGGCCAGGTATGCATACCACTCCACCATGGTGCTGCCTGAACTGACAAGTGACTCAAGCAATTCAAGATGAAGTCACATGATTAAGATATCAATTATTTAGTACAGAGGTGAGACACGTGCCTACAGACTACAGGGATTTGAGGCCAATGTTTCCTCCTAGGAACTCTGAGGCTGGAGGAAAGTCAGTTAGCTTCCTATATGTCACATCTGTTCTTCTGTAAAATGGGGAGAATTTAAGAGAAACTTAAGTAGACATGACTACAAATACAGCATGGTATCCTGAGGGGATCCTTGAACAGAAACAGCAAAAACTAAGGAAATCTGAATGCACTACAAACTTTAGAAAACAATAGTATATCAAATGCTGATTTATCAATTGCAACAACTGGAAAATACCAACCATAACATGTTAATAATAGGGGATAATAAGCCAGGCAAGGTAGGGCACGCCTGTAATCTCAGTGGCTGGCTGGGGAAGAGCAATTATTTTCTATTATTGAACGGCAGGAGGATTGTGAGTTTGAAGCCAGCCTTAGCAACTTAACGAGGCTATAAGCAACTCAGTGAGACCCTGTCTCTAAATAAACTAAATAAAGGGCTGGGGATGTGGCTTAGTGGTTGAGTACCCCTGGGTTCAATCTTCAGTACTGAAAAAAAAAAAAGATAATAGGAAAGACTCCATATGAATCTAAAATTGTTCTAAAATATTGTTAATTTTTTTAATATCAGTACCTCACAATGTGATAAATTTAGAATAGTGTCTGACATATTTTAGGGCCACTTTAGCTGTTATAATTTTAGGATTATTAACAGGACCAAAAAATTCATATTTGCAATATTCCATGAAGCAGGCTATTTTTTTAAAAAAAGTAAGATGACACTACATTTTTAGAGAAGAGTTGTTAGAAAATGTTATTATAACTTTGCCTAGTTCCAAAGCTAGGTAAAAGCCAAATAAAATAACTAAACATTCTTTCTAACTCAGGGTTTCTTGGTTTTTTAGATCTCCTCCAACTGTATTTCTGACTACCAACCTACTACTTGCATGCAATTTATGTGAACAAGATCTAGCATGTTTATCTGAGAGATGTGAAAAAGGAAGACTCGCAAATTGCAAATATAACCTTGAAACTTATCATTATGCTTTCCCCCTCCTATCTGCTATGGAATTCAACCTTTTAAAAACACCTATACCATATTTTACTTTTTTCTAGAAAACCAAACAGAATGGGTTATAGTGATTACTATTTTGACATCCAACAGAGTGAACAAATGATGCATTTCCTATGTTCACTTAGATTCCCACAACTAGGAAAGAATTAAACTTCTGATAAAACCAATCATTCTAAGAAGTAAAGATTTTTTTTCAAGAGAATGATCTATATCAAGAGAGGACATTCAGATTCAAGCAGATTGGTCCCGCCTTTGTGAAGTCTGCATCTTAAGATACTAAGAAAGCAGCAGAGACAATATGGGAACAAAATTTTGCACACTTTATCACCTGAAATGGTGTGCCCTACCCCAAGAGGAGAGTGCTATTGCTTTAAGGGAGCTACTCTTCTGGACCTTCTATAAGTGAGTCAGGTAGATAGACACACAGGCAGATGAGAGCTTGGGGACATAGCAAAAAGGACAATGAGAGGCACAAGCAGCAACTGATTCTTCTGCCCAGAGAAGGGGACATCACAGGAAAATAACAGATGACTGTGCTTGGAGCCCATTTCTCAAGGGAAACCAGCCTAGGTCATTCATACTAAAACTCTCAGTGTCTGGACTTTTTAAGTAGCCAAGGTCAAAGCCCCAGTCTGAGTCTGGAGATTTATAATGAGGTATCACTACCCCAAGTACTTTGTCTGAATTATCAACAAAATGGATCTGCCTTCTGAGTTCCCTTGGACAATTTTCTCCCAGAAAACCCATCTTAAAAGGTCTTTGAATTGGAGAATGTATTTGAAAGAGAGCAGTGAACAAATGATTTCACACCTGGGTTTTTCTTAAGAAATGTGGCTACACTATTATGAGACAACTTTTAAATTTAATTCTGTTTCCTTGATGGTAGGCTACATAGAATTCCACACTGCTTCCAGTGTATCTGTTCTCACCATTAGCAGTTCTGAAACTACATTAGGTGAGAAAGAACGCAGGGATGCCCATAAGTGCATAAAGAAAAACACTTTCCTGGGGAAATGGGATTTTGTTTAATTGTTAAGCAAAGATTAACAATTTTCTTCCCTATAGAGCCTCTTGAAGTGTTTACTAGATTAATGAGTATCATGAATTTCTGATAGGGGGATTTAATAGTCTATATTAAATAAACTATAGGAACATATTCATTATCAGGACAAGGATTAACAGCTTCCTTCAGAACACAGTTTGGGAAACCGTGCTTCTGCACTAGAGACAGACATAAAAATAAATCATTCTGTCAGTTAACATTTAAATCCCATCCTCCTAATCCTTGATTGCCTAAAGTTAAGGCCATAAACCATTTTAAGACCAACTGATACTGTGCAACAAATGTCCAATAATCCACCAAGGTCTGTTCTGAGACCAGGGCTGACAACTGCATTTTCCACACTATTGGTCACCATTCCATGCTATTGGGAATTCAAGATAACAATTTCATCAATATGTAATGAAGTTTGCCCCCCACTATCTCCTCAAATATTTGATTTTAACGGCAATTTTCTTCTATCAAAAAAGCTTTTACTGTGTGTGTGTGGGGGGGGGTTGTTGTTGTTGTTGTTGAAACTTTAATATTTTGAACTCCCTGATATATAAAAAAGATTCACTTCCTTACTCCAATGTTGAAATCACTGTTGAGCCCTTAGCAGCATTGCCTGGGTTGAGCAACCTGTTACACACTCAACAGCTAGGGGGCGCTAAGTGGGGGCTCCAGCATTAGCTGCAAGTGAGGCTCCACCAGAGTAGCCAGGAGTCCACAGATAGCACTTCCTGTAGGTGGGTTTTCTACTCCCTCAAAGTCTCTCACATCTGACAGCTCAGGGAAGTCACTTTGGGTCTGAAAGTAATTATGCCCAACAATATATAGATTTCTTACTTCCGTTGCAGTGTAAAAACCCAACATACCATCTTTAATTAGATGCCAGCTGTATTTGCTTTTAAAGGCTTTTCTTCTTTCTCCTCTTCTAATTCTCCAGACATCACCAGCTTAATGACATTTTGATTAGCTTGTTAGAATAATTTATTGTTTAGCCTTTTTAACGATTAGGGTGTTCACATCATATTCAATCCTTTACTCTATTTGATTTTGTGTAAACTTTCAGACAGGATTCAGTGAGTGGACATCAGAAACAATCAGGAAAGTTCATAAAATGGGAGTAGAAAGTAATAAATCCTCCACCGATCTCCTCAAGGATGCTCCTCAAACAATCACTGGCCAGCGTTTCTCCCAGCTTTTGAAAGGGTAACAATCATCCCTACTGTCACAGCTGCATAAATTCCATCTTTAAGGTCAAAAGAAGTATGAAGTCCTTCCACTGTGCAAGTTTTTTTTTTTTTTAAGTAAAATATTTCCATCTCATCTTCCTTCTTACATGCCCTCATGAAGAATGAAGATGGATAGGTGATAGATAAATATACATGTAGATTGAGAGACATACTTAAATCTGTTAAGGGGCACTATTATGAAACTGACCTTAGTGAATCTACCATCACAGCCATGGAGGATTACAGACCATAGGGATTTTCCAGATTTTCTTTTGCTCCCTCAGTGCAAAGTCATGGGGAATTCCAGAACAGAAGAGGCTGGCTAATCAGACTTTCACTGGACTGGAGGAATGTTTGCACAAGCATGTAAGCAGTCTCACAATAGAGGACTGGCCTGCATGATTCAGACCTCTCTGGTTCTATCCCAGAGAACCTTTTGCAGTTATGACTCCTCATGGCTCCACAGGTCATTGGAGGAGATCAGAGCTCACTGTGACTCCAATGATGGACAGATATTGCACCATGTCTCTCTGATGCAGCTGGAGCAACCTGTCAGAGATGGTGGGGTTATCAGGTGGGGGCTCCACAACTCCCTGAGTCATCCCTGATCCCTTGATTTCTCTCCCTCCCCATGAGCAATTCATTTGCATATCCTGTCTCATAGAAGTATACTCAGAATCCAACCACCTTGAACTACTTTCCTTGTGTCCACCACAGTCCAAGTAATTCATTATCTGTGACTTTAAGATGCTGAAGCAGCCTCTGGTCAGCCCCCTGCCTCCTGTCCTTGCTGCCTCTATTGTTCACTCAGAGTGATCCTTTCAAACATAAGCTCCTTCACATCCAACCCAAACTCCACAAGAGCTTCTCTTCTCACGCAGAATATAAACCCACAGTTCTGACCACAGCACTGTCCCGCCACCCCGAACCCAGACTCTCCTTCAGGAGCTGCTGATGGCCCCTGTACCTCTCTGGCCTGGTTCCTACTACCTTCCTCAGATCACCCTCTCACTCCATTCCAGCCTCACTAGCCACATTGCTGGTCCCCAAATATTCCTCCCCAGGTCTTGTACTCCCTCTTCCCATGGCATGGGCTGCTCTTAGAGACAGCTGTGTGACACCCTCTTTTACTTCCCCAGGGCTCTGCTAAACGACACCTTTGCAGAAAGCTTTCTCTAGCCATCCCACCTCAGCCATCTCTTACCATGCCTTATTTTTCTTAGCATCTGTGTGTGTGTTGTCTGTCTCTTTCACCAGAATGTAAACTCCAAGAGGCAAGATCTGTGCACAAATTGTGATCTGTTGATGGTTGCTGAATGAGTGAATGAATAAATAAATCAGAATCCATTTTTACTGTAACATATCTGCCCATTGCAACCCTAGAAGACATGGTTCATATCAGAAAAAAATAAATGCTCAAAATCAACTAATCCTAATCCTCAGTTGGATTGCTTATCTTTTAAAATGAAAAGAAAAAGATATGCTTATCACTTGTGCAAGCTGAGTATGAGTGAATCCCTTGGCAATCAATATCTGTTTGTTCACATGGACTTCTTGCCTTGGCTGACCACTAATTTGCTTCATAGATGGGGAAAGAACGGCATAACAAGTCTTTTTCTCAGAGTCAAGTCAGGATAAACTCACGCTTGCTAGCATTTTCTGGAAAACCTCATCTTTGGATTTATTCCACAACAAAAAGACAAAAAGAGCTCAGTTCTTTTGGACTTCAAAAGAATTTCCGAACCCTGAGGTGAGGGACTTCTCAAGCAGACTGATCACAAGGATGGTTTTCCTCTGACTCCTGTGCCCGCTGCGCTCTAGTGTGCGCAGGGCCTTGGGGAGCTGAGAAGTCAGAAGGAGGCTGCCGCTCAAGCACCAGGAGTTAATCCTGAGTCATCTCCTGGCCACAGGAAATGCCCTGACCGCCCTCCTCTGCACTCAGTGCCAGGCCTGGCTCCTGACCAGCAGATTCAGCTTCCCGAAGCTGTTTCCTGCTGCCTAAAGGGCCAGGCGGCTTGTTTTGTTTCATTTTGTTTTTAAGTGATTGTACTTGACTTCAAGCAGAGAAGGAATAAGAAAGGATTGTACAATCCAGGATCACATCTTTGTCTCATTTTTGGTGGTAAACGATTCACAGGATGAACCCATAAAAAAGAGACAGCCAGTTATAGGGCCAGAGCTGAAATGAGAGGGCTAAAGATACAGCCTTTTTTTTTTTTAAGTTTCTGGTAGAGTTTCATTTCTTGTGGGCACCTTTTTTTGTTTGTTTGTTTTAACTCCATAAATATCTCTTATCCACCCGGAGATGGTTTGCCCTCAGGTTGGAGGGCAGTGGCCTCATACCCAGGTGGCCTCCTGAGCAGCTAGGTGATGGTGAGCAGGTTATATAGCTTCTCCATGTCTCAGTTTCCTCATCTGGTAAATGGAAATGATATAGTCCCTATTTTATGAGGGTTTTTCGAGAATGAAATCAGGCAATACTAATAAAATATTCAACAGTGCCTGACAGTGGTAGGTGCTTAATAAAGGAAGCTACAGTAAATATGAATCCTAAAAAAAATAATAAATAAATACAAATCCTGAGAGAAAACCACAGAGGGGTTGGGGAGTGGTCATCAGGAAATGAATGAAGCTTCAGCCCAGGCCCCCAGTTTAGGAGTGGGAGCTTAGGAGTGGGTGGGACCTGTGAGTGGCTGGGGAATGGGAAGCCAGATTACCATCAGGAAACATTCTTAGGTAAGCATCTCTGGTGACTTGCCTAAGGTGATAACAAAACAAAACAAAACAAAGGACTGGAATCTCCAAGGCTTCAGTAACTTGCTGTCATGGCTTTCCCCCCTTATTTGTAATAAACATGCACTTTCACACCTCATTGATTTCCAATTTTACTTTCCTTTTCTCAAGGAAAGCCCCCAAATTATATATTCTTCAGGTCCCACAAAATCTGGTTTCCTTCCAAAGTGGTATAATTAAATCTTCACCATGTTCCTAAAGGTGATAATATCATTGTTTCAAAAATCTGAAAACAAAAGTGTTGAGAAAAAAACAAACAAACAAACAAATAAAAAAAAAAAACATTATCCCCACAGATAGACAGTAGGACCTGGCAGGACTGCAACTTAAACACAGGTTTCTCTATACCCGGAACAAAACTCTTGCCATTATACTGACCTTCCCTCACCACGAGCATCTAAAGGCTTTAAAAAGTGAGCTCTAGAAAAAAATAGGCATGTGTACATCCATGTTCATAGCACCACTCTTCACAATTCCCAAAAGGTGAAAATAGCCTAAATGTCCATTGACAGATAAGTGGATAAATAAAACATGGCATATCCATATAACGAAATATTATTCAGTCTTAAAAAGGAATGAAATTTTGACACATCCTACAACATGGATGAACCTTGAGGACACTGTGCTAAATAAAATAACCGAATAGTTAAATTCATAGAGACAGCAGAATGGTGAAGGGCAGTGGCAAGAGAGGCAGCTACTGGGGGCAGCTAATAGGTAAAGGGTGCAGAGTTTAATTTGGGGATTAATGGGCAGGTATTAGGTAAAGCATACAGAGATAATTTTGGATGATGAAAAAGTTGTATAGATGGCTTGTGGTGAAGGTTTTACGATATCTGAATTTACTTCATGTCACTGAATTACATGTTTGAAATTTGGGGTGGGGAGACCAGGGATTGAACTCAAGGGCACTCAACCACTGAGCCACATCCCCAGTCCTATTTTTTTGTACTTTATTTAGAGACAGGGTCTCACTGAGTTGTTTAGTGCCTCGCTTTTTGCTGAGGCTGGCTTTGAACTCTCGATCCTCCTCCCAAGCCGGCTGGGATTACAGGCATGTGCCAACGCATCTGGCTGAATTTTTTTTTTTAAATAGTAAATTTTGAAGGCTGGAGATGTAGCTTGAGTTTGGTGGTAGAGCACTTGCCTAGTACACAGGAGGCCCTGGGTTTGATCCCCAGCACTGCAAACAAAAAAGGATAAATTTTATGTTATGTGTATTTTAACACACACACACACATACACACACACACACACACACACACACACACACACACACACACACCAAAAACAAACAAACCCAGCCTAGAATGTAAGGCTTAGGCCATAAAATATTTCCCTAGCATATTATGGGTATTATATACTAGATGACAAGAGTTGTTACATATCCTTCTTTGAAAGAATTTTCCTGAATGTCTTGAAATGTGAGACAAAGACAGCAGCTTCCAAATTCCTTGTTTCCTGTGTTACACACAACTACAAGTCAGCCATGGAATTCTGCAGACATGTCACAGAGCTACCTCAAAGGTAGACTCTGAGGCAACACACCCATCTGTGCTGTCTTCTTGGAGCTACTTCCTGAGATGTACTTGCAGATAGACACACAGAAGTAGAAGATTTGTCATTGGTGCTTGAATAAAACAGGGAACACGTTAAAACCCAGCCCAAGTTGAAGGTCATTACCAGGTTCCCAGTATTCCAGATGACTCTTGGCCAGGCTTACTCGGTTTCCCCTCTCCCGGGAGTGGGAAACCCCAGTGAGGACCTGAGTCAGACCCAACTGGGCCCTGGACTGTCAATTTTTGATGTGGCTGAGTGGCAGTTTCCAGGAGAGATCCGAGCTGAATGCAGTGAGCCAGAGGTATATATGATTCTCTAAAGCCAGGGACAGATGAAAACAGCTCATTTGAAATCTCCCGAGCAAAGGCTGCTGAGAGGCTGGAGTGCAGGGAGGCTGCTTCCCTGAGCTCTGAACAACCAAGATAATATCCTATGGGCTCAGCCAGCCAGTCTAAAAGTGTCAATAGCAAGGATACAGAAACTCTCTCCACCACCCTAAGAAAAGGGAATTTGTTGTAACAGTATATATTGCTCTAAAGAAAGCAGGGTCCTGGAGAAAGCCAGGAAGAACTGTTCTTAAAGAGATAACTTGGAAGTGCATTTGGGATTACAGCCACTTGAGACTGCTTGAGAAACTCAGGAGAATGAATTTGGGATCTGACTCTACTGCTTTTCAATTAATGTAGCTCAGGGTCCTTCTCTATAGATACCTCAACCCACTCATTTTCTACTCAGTGTAGCTTTCCCTTGCCTTTGGCTTCTGCCTCCACATAGCTGCTGATCTCTTCTAAACTTGGACTGACACCTGAAGCATAATCTTTCTTTCCTCCAGCCTGATACATTCAGTCTCTCCCTCCCTCTCTCCCCCTACCCTCTCTCTCTCTCTCTCTCTCTCTCTCTCTCTCTCTCTCTCTCTCTCTCTCTCTCTCTCATCATCCTGTCAGCTTCACCTTCCGTTATGAAACTTTAGATTTTTCTGCCTATATTTCTCAGTTCAAATTCCACATAGTTTTCCCCTCTACATGGTTTGGCTTTCTGAAGTTTCAGAGTTATCTGGTCAACTGCAATCCAAAAGTATTAAATGATTCTAGAAATAATTCATAAACTTTAAGTTGTGTACCATTCTAAGTACCACAATGAAATCATTTTTAAAACAATTTTTAATATGTTCAGTTTTTAATAACAGGAATGTTTTATGAAATATTACGATGTCAAACAGCAAATGAATACTTGCAGTGATTTTTTTCCAGTGAATTTGAATTTTTTTTCTTTTTTTAAATTTTTTGTTGTTGTTGTTGTTAATTGTCATACTAGAAATTAAACCCAGGGCTTCATGAGTTTGAGACAGGTGCTCTACCACTGAGCTAAACCCACAATGCCTTGAAATTCTTTTAAAAAGAAAAAAGGTTTGGATTATATAAACATAGCACAATGAAATCTTTTACCATCCTGTTCTGTTTCACACAGGGTGTGAATCATCTTTTTGTCCACTGTATCCACTTTTTATATGCTACCCACCTGATTTAGTTATCAGATCAGTTATCATATCAACTGTCATAGTATCAAATTACTTGTATTAAAGTAATACATTTACTTAAATATGACCTTTTACTTAAAAATGACCTTTAAGTGCAGGAGTAGTAATGCTGACAATTCAGATATGCCAAAGAGAAGCCATAAAGGGCTTCTTTTAAAGTAAAAAGATGAAAGTCCTTACTTAATAAGGAAAGGAAAAACTTATATGCTGAGGCTGCTAAGATCTATGGAAAGAACAAATCTTCTGTCCATGAAACTATGAAAAAAGAAAAAGAAATTCATTCTAGTTTTGCTATTGTTAGAAATACCAGGGTGTGCCAGGTGCCATGGTGCATGCCTGTAATCCCAGAACCTTAGAAGGCTGAGGCAGGAGGATCATGAGCTCAAACCCAGCCTCAGCAACTTAGAGAGGCTCTAAGCAAGTTAATAAGACCCTGTCTCAGAATAAAAAATTAAAATTGGTTTGGGATATGGCTCAGTGATTAAGTGCCCCTGGGTTCAATCCCTGGTACACCGCCCCCCCCCAATTGTCCCATGCCCAACAAGGAATCAAACATGTGCACTGAAGTAGCTTGGCAAGGCAAACTTTACTTTTGCGGAAGGGCGTGCTACTGATTATGGTAAGCAAGCACACGTGAGTGAACAGTCCACCTGATTATATCCCTAATGCAGCACTGCCCCTTGCTCTGATATGAGGAGCTCAGGGTTATAATCTACATGATTGGCTCATTTTAAATTGGGAAAAGGCTACAGTTAAAGGGAAGAGCTATAGTTAAAATGGCCACCATTGGATCTTACATCCTAATTAAGGCTAAATACTATATTGTGAAAATGGAACACCAAACTTTCTATTTCTTACAAGGTGACCTCTCAAACTGAGAAAGCTACAGTCACAGTATGTGATAATTATTACATTCTGATAGAAAAGGCATTAAATTTGTGTGTATATATGTATAGGAAAACAACATAGTATGTATAGGGTTTGGTCCTATCCTTTGTTTCAGGCATCCTCTGAGGGAATTAGAACTTATCTCCCATGAATAAGGTGAGCCACAACAAGCAGAAACAGAGGAAAATAATCTGGTTAGTTAAGGGGACATGGTTTCCATTCAGGGCATCTTGAGAGTTATGGCAAACATGGATAACAAAGCTGCTCCTTCCACAGTGGTGTGAGTAGAACAGTTCTCAGGGGAGGGCACCAGGCACTACATCTTCAGGAAGCAAGACTGTGCCTTCCCTGTGCATTACTGCTTGGTACCAGTTATCCAGAGCAGTGCCAACATGAAAACAGAGTGCGAGAATGTTTTATTGTACCATTACTTCACTTTATATTTTTTCTTAAATTCCTCTCTGCATTTTCTCTACCCTACATTTTAAGCTTTCATCATAGCCCAAGCAGGGGACATGTTTTGCCTCTCCTGGTTGCTTTCTGTACCCTCCTAAACCATCTATTCATGTTCTCATCTATGTACTCAATATCCATTGAATGCCAGCCCTGTAACAATACTGGACAATAAACTACTGGAAGTCTTTATACAGGATGGCACAGGGCATTCAATGTAAAGCACAAATTCAATTTCACGGGTTGAATTGGGTCTTGGGAGTTCTCCCAGGACCTTGTTGCTGCCTGCATCCTGTTGGCAGCGGGAATGAAATTTCATCCACTCCCACTCATGTTCCATTGGCAAGAGCTAGTCATTGGGGTTCTCTTAACTTCAAAACAGGCCAAGAGAGGTAGTCTGATTGTCTTCCAAGAGGAAAAGATTTTGGGTGGTAGCAGAACCCCAGAGAAGTTTCCACAGAGTGGGCAGATAGACAGCTGTTCGGGCATCCCTTACCTCAGCGCATCCAAAGAGGCTAATAGTGGCTACCAGGGAGGTCTGTGTGCAGACAACTCAGGACCTAGGAAAACCTCACTTCCCTGGGGATCTCATTCAGACTCATTGAATACCATCAGCTTCATATCTTTCAATCCAAGCTGATGATCCCAATTTTACAGTTTATGCTTCAAACGTGTCCCCATTTTTTAGACTTCCATATCCAGTTGCCTAAGTGGCATTTGGTTATCTTCTAGGATCTCAAACTGATCATGTTCTTATTCACATCCTCTTTCCCCAGCCTAACCTCTGTCAATGAAGAGTATCACTCAGTTGCTCAGACCAAAAACCTCTCCCTTTTTTTCATGTCCACATCCAATCCATAATCAGTCCATTTTCAAAATATGTCCTGACCACCTCTTTCTAGTTACAACCATCACCGTGTCTGTCCTCAACAGCCACACGTTATTGTTTTGCCCCAAACACCTTCCAACCTTGTAACTTCCACAGCAGCCAGAGTGATTCTCTTAAAATGTAAATTACATCATATTTTTCTAGGTTTCCTATGACACTCTGACCTGTTTAGAATAAAATTCAAGGTCAAGACTATGTATAATCTGACCTCTGTCTTCAAAACTCATCATTTTTCCTTTCCTTTCTTATAGTCTCAGAGTCTTTGCACTTTCCTGTGTCACCCATGTCATCGAGAGCTCTGTGACATAGCACTGGTCAAGGAGACTCTCCAACATAAACCAACACCTCCTCACTGCCCCTCCTTCCTTTAAGCCAGCTTTATTCTTCATCCCATCTCTAATCACTGTCTGAATTTGAGTCTCTTCCCACTGCTCTCCAGGAGTATTTGCTGCAAGAGTTCAGTAGTTGATTGATTTTTTTTTCATGGACATAATCTGTTTCAAGGAGAATATCTGCATTATGAAAAAGAAAATGGAGTTCCTAAAAAAAAATTAGAATTAGAACAATCATATTATCCAGCAATCCCACTACTAGGTATATATTTGAAAGAAGGGAAATCAGTCTGTTGAAGAAACATCTGCACTTCCATGCTTATTGGAGCACTATTCACATTAACCAAGATAGGGAACCAACCTAGGTGTCCATCAGTGGGTGAGGGGATAAAGAAAATGTATTGTATGCACAATGGAATGTTATTCAGCCATAAAAAGAGCAAAATTCTGTCATTTTTAACAATATGTATAGAACTGGGGGTATTACATTAAGTGAAATAAGTCAGGCACAGTAGGAGAAATGCCACATATTCTCACTTATGTGTAGAAGATAAAAAGTTGATCTTAAAAAAGTAGAGAATATAATAGTGGTTACTAGAAGCTGGGAAGGATGTGAGGGAGGGAGGGAGGGAGGGAGAAAGGAGAGTCAATGGTTATAGGGAGAAATTATGCCAACTATTGTAAAGCACAGTAGGAAAACTATGGTTGACAACAATTAATGAAATATTTCAAAATAGCTAATAGAGAGGACTGTGAACACTCCCAACACAAAGAAAGATTCGTATCTGAGGTGATATATATGCTAATTACCCTACCCGATACATTGTATGTATGTATTGAAATGCCACATTATATAAAAATAAATTTACATTTTAAAATAAATTAAATATATATATAATTAAAAGTGATATTTGACACAAACCATTACTCAGTAAATATTTATTGAATGAATTGATGAATAACAAGCTAATAGTGGATTTTTAAAATGGAGGCAATATCCAGGGCACTGGAAATGGAAAAACAAGCTAAATAAACTTTTAAATAAGAACAGTATATGGGAAATGTCTTTTATCCAATGAAAAAAAAATAAGAAAATAGTGTTTTGTTTTCCCTAACCCTAACTTCTAGTCTGCCAATAAAATTATGTTTATTTTTTATTTTTCAGACTTTATTGTAATTCTCTGCAGAGGATTTAACATGGAATACAGAAACCTGAGGTATTTTCATTTAGCTTGTTTTTCTTTTTTACCCTCCTTACCTGTAACTTAAATGCTTATGTTTTATTTCACATCTTTGCTGTTTTCATTAAATTAAAATCATTGTAGAAGCAATCCTATTTCAGTTGTTCTTTTGACATTTTATCGATCAACATTTCACTAAAGGTATCAACTTTCTCTAGGATGCAGAGAGACTAATAGAACTTAAACAAAAATTTCTCCTGAATGAATTTCCCCACCTTCTTGGTGATTGTACACCTGCCTTCCTTATAAGGAGAACAAGGAAGTAAATCATGTTGAAGTTGCTTTTAAACACAGCTTTTCTTCTTTACCTGTCCAGGTAGCCTCTGTTTTCATTTCAGTCGTAATGAAAGCTTTTTAATTTACATCTCAAGTTTCATTTCAAAGCAGTGTAAGTAGTATTTAATATTTTACACTTCAAGAAAGAAAGCCTTTAACGATCTTCAGCTTTGGTCTTGTAACCTTGAAGGTAATTCATTTTTTTAATCTGCACAGCGAGAACTGAAACGAATGGGGATTGAGCTGCTCTGCCTGTTCTTTCTATTTCTAGGAAGGAATGATCATGCACAAGGTAAGACCTAAGTTCTCGGATATGTTGCTTTCACGATATGCTTGACAAACCTGTCATTTGGTTCAGAAACTAGAGCTGAAGTCATTTTTTATTTGACCTGTTTGATGGCTCTTTTGCCACCGAGTGAATACTTTAACAAATTACAGGCAAACATAGGGCTGGTCCCACCGTGAATGTTCTAGGCTTAAGGTAAATAAATACAAAGGTTACACAGGCATTTTAATGAGGAGAATTAAACAACATTACTGCACAGTAGGACTTCTTAATGCCTTTGTGACAGTCGTTTTGGAAACTTCTGTTTTATTATACAATAAGTTCTTCCTCTTGAGAGTAATAATCTTGGGAGAGAAAAAGGATTTTATTTCACAAACAGAAATACCACATTTATAAGAGAAACATTTTAAATGGTTACAAATAATTTTAAAATTAAAATGACAGGTATTTAATAAGAATAAAAAACAGGATGATTCTGTATTTGTCAACAGTTAGCTATTTTTAAAAAAGGAAGAGGATGATAATTTTTGGCTTATAAGGCACATGTATTTTCAACTTGATAGATGTGAAGTGTAAATTTTTATGTGAGTTGCTAGCATTTTCAGAATTGATTTTTGAAGACAAAAATACATTTTGATATTGTTTTGTTCAAGTAATTTAAGAGGCATAAGTCTCGTAAATGGAATGAATGAAAGTGTACTTAATTCCTTGCATCTTGCTGAATTTAAATGTAGGTGGCTGTGCCTTGGGAGGTGCAGAAACCTGTGGAGACTGCTTACTCATTGGACCTCAGTGTGCCTGGTGTTCCCAGGAGGTAAAACAAATGACCTCAACATGTTTTTAAAAGCTCTGTGCAGTTACACTTATATTGATTTCCTCAATGATAGCTCAGATAATGTCCTTCTTTCTGTGGGGTTATATGAGTGAAACAAATCAAGAAAGGATAATAAAAGTATTAGTGGATCAAAGTAGTATTCACGTGATTGCTTTCAAACACAATTCATGGAAGGAATGCATGTCAAATTATTCTAAATAAAATAGTTAACTCAGAGTCCTTTATTTAACCTGGTTCCTTTTCTTATTTTAAGGTAATTTCTCATGGGTTAAATGTAAAATGTCAAGCCTTTCTGGACAATCAGTAATCATGGAGATGTTTTCTGAAGTTAAACACACATTTGATATCAGTACTATAGCTGTATTCCATCTGGGAACCAGGATCCAATGTGAGCCACTGCTAGTTTCTACAAGGAGCATTGTAGTATAGGGGAAAACCTTAATACTCAGACCTTATTCAGTTCTTTTAAAACTTATATTTTCATGAGTTCAGTCACTTTGTATCATACCAATGACAAAGCCCCAAACAGACATTCCTTATCTAAAACTGAAAACTATGTAGTGTGAAGATGCCTGGGGGCATATAGCAAGCCATTCTAAGTCACTGTGGGTGCTGTGACATCATAGAGTGATCTGCAGAGGTGTCCTGATAAGAAAGAGATGCACTAACTCTGAATTTTAAAACAAGCCTTTCCCCACTGGATCTCATAAAGATAATCTAAACATCTATTCTTCCCATGCTCTAGATAGGGCAGAGGCATGGGAGGGAAAGGGAGGGGGCAGAGGGTTAGCAATGATGGTGGAATGTGATGGACCTTATTATCCAAATACATGTATGAAGACATGAATTGGTGTGAACATACTTTATATACAAACAGAGATATGAAAAATTGTGCTCTATAATAAGAATTGTAATGCATTCCTGTATAATATATTTAAAAAATAAAAATAAATTAATAATAATCATAATAAACCTGGCACACTGCCCTAGTACTCCCTTGACTGATAGGGGCCACAAAAACAGCATTCAGGGGAATTGTGCTCTTTTGAACCGACATATCAAATGCAGGATTGAGAATGTAAATGTGGGGGGTAGCCATAATTTTTTGGACATTGGCTTTCTAAAGAAGACAGCATTAATTTCATTCCAGAGACAGAAAATGGCAAATCATTCTAGAATTTTTGTTTAAATGAACTTTTTAGCATTTGAGAGAGTTTCTCATAGCCTTACTTGTGGATGACCCTTGGTAGCTAAATGATTGTCAAATTTTATGGCAAGATTAAGAGGTCACTCCAGTAGTAAAAGTAGTTATCAGTTTATCAATTGAGGTAATTGGAACAAAATGTAAAATAGACTTCTGCATAGGTAGGAAGAACAGAAAATATGCTGTGTGGTTAACACCACACCTGACCTTCTGTCAAAGGCTGTGACTAGAGCTGATAGCAACTGCATTGTATTGTGAAGGCACCTCCATCAGCCACTGTTTGCCTTCCTTACAATATGAGACGTTAGAGTTTGCCAGAGCCTCAAATACACAAAGGCCTGACTGGTAGATAACAAATTATATTCTCAAAATTTAATTTCAGAAGAAAGGTAACTTTTCTACTTGGTGAAAACATCAAGAGTGGCTTTGAATTCTAAGGGGCCAGGAAAAATATGGGCATTGGTTCGCATGAGAGTCAATGGGTTCAACTTTTCCTAGTGCCCACTGTAGAGTAGCCTTGCCATCAGGTAAGACAGGTATCTCTGGGCCCCATTTTTTTCTGCTCTTGATGCTGCAAAAATGGAATGGCCACATATCTGCTGGGAAATACTATACCTCAGTGCTCATGTGAACTTAATGGGGCCTGGGAAACTCCAGAGTCCTGTACAGAAAAGCAGACTTTTAAACCATCTTCTAATTCCCTTCCTTACTTCCAAATCTTGGAGGAAAGACCTTGAACTAGAACACTTTAAGATACTGAGTTTAAGGTCCCTGAGAGGTCAGTTTTAGTGAAATAATGCTAATCAGGGCAACACACCAATGATTAAAACTAGTAAAGTATCAGACAGTGGGATGTCATAATCCTTGTCCTTTAGAAATACATAGAAAAATCTCTCTTTGCTACCGGATTTAGTAATAGATGCACGGTAAAGCTTAGACAGGCCTAGGATTCCAAGAACCAACAGGTCATTCCAAAAAAAACAATAGACTGAAAAATGTCAACTCGATGAACTCAACTATTTCAAGAATCTGGTCATGGCAAAGAAGAATATTTAAATAAATGAGCTTTTTCTTTTTTAAAAAAAACTGCTAATGAATTCAAATGAACATAATTAAAAGGAGACTCCAGCTTTACTCATAACTTTGCTGGCAGAACACTCTGGCTATTCAACTATAACTTAGCTTTAGACCTATAATCAATGTCAGTCATACAGGGATATGATGTATTTAAGATGGCAAGATGCTTAACTAGGAAAGTATGTAAAAAATTTTAATTACTCCCATCTTATAAAGAAATGCAGATTTGTATTCTTTTTTTCTCTACTTTTTTCTTTTTTAGAATTTTACCCATCCATCTGGAGTTGGTGAAAGATGTGATACCCCAGCAAATCTTTTAGCCAAAGGATGTCAATTAACCTTCATCGAAAACCCTGTCTCCCAAATAGAAATCCTTAAAAATAAGCCTCTCAGTGTAGGCAGACAGAAAAATAGTTCTGACATTGTTCAGATTGCACCTCAAAACTTGATTCTTAAATTGAGACCAGGTAAGTTATGATTTTTTAACAGAAGGGGAAGGGTCTTTCAGAAGAAAGAAAAACACAGAAGTGTTTGTTCATGTAAATAAACGTAATGCTATGTGTGTAATATTGCTATTGCTTTAATATGGATGCTACATGTCACAGATCATTGATTATTCTGCCTCCAATTGCCCATTTTAAGGAAATATGAAGTTTCGGGGCTCACATTTTTCTTTGTTCACATTGGCCACTTCTACTCCAAATGTGTTACTGAAGAAGTCTTTTCTAATAGTAACCATTTGAATTACTCAAATGTTGCTTAGATTTGCCTCACATTTCTTCAAGAGTTGAAATGTAGTTTGAAACTCTCCTTTATTTTGTTCACCTGTTCTAAAACCACACACAAAAAAGTTCAGCTTATCTTTCATCTAAATGGATGCTAATTCTTCCCAGGAGATATAAAATATCCTAACTTATATTTCTTCAGTACTTATAAACTCAGTGCTGAAAGATGTTTGTGGGCTTACTCATTTATAAACTCTACCACTTAGTACATCACATGGTATGTATCTTCAGTAAGTTCTTAATGGAAAGAAATAGCTAGCTGGCGGGGAGATTGGCCAGTTGCAAATAAACCTTCCTGTGTTTTATGAATTTGCTTTCCCTGTGGGGCTCTGCAGGTGGTGAACAGACATTGCAAGTGCATGTCCGCCAGACCGAGGATTACCCTGTGGACCTGTATTACCTCATGGATCTCTCCGCCTCCATGGACGATGACCTCAACACAATCAAAGAGCTGGGCTCCCTGCTTTCCAAGGAGATGTCTAAATTAACCAGCAACTTTAGACTGGGCTTCGGCTCTTTTGTGGAAAAACCCGTCTCCCCTTTTATGAAAACAACGCCAGAGGAAATTGCCAACCCTTGCAGGTAAGTGATTCTCTGGCATCTCTGTGCACTGATTTCCACAGAGATACCCCGCTGCCCTCCCTGAGCCGCACTTGCCAGGAACTTGCTAACTCCCTGGCATTTCTATCTGGCTGTCTGATCTCACAGTTCTCTCAGATGCCCAAGTTGCTCGCAGCCTCCGAGAATCTTAAATGCATAGTTTTAGCCTTCCAGCCTCTGCAAAGCATCTGCCTCCAGCGATGGGGGGCGTGGCCAGGGAGGTTTGTGTTCTGTGGACAAAGGGGGCTATTCCATTGGATTTTATCCCCCTCCCTGCCCTTGGGAGACCTTCAATCCCCAATGACCACCACTGAAGCTGTCTGACAGTAACCTCTATTCGTTTTGAGTCTTTTTCTACTGCAATGACTTCTGTCAAAATAATAATTTTTTGCGGCTTCTTCTGACGTACTTTGGGAAATGTGGGTTTCTCTCATTGTTTGGAGAAGGCCTTTGCAGCCATCACTGCTACTAAATTCACAGGAAATGAGTCAGTGACTCCATTATAAAGTGTTATAATCAGCTATTAAAACCATGTCTTATGCAGGATGGCCAAGGACAAATAGCTTTGTGATGGCTTACCTGTGCAGCCAATGACATGTTCAAAATCAAATTATTTAATACCCTTCTATTGAGAAAGAGCCACCATCTGCTCTGGGCCAGACCCTGCACTGAAGGCTTTACATACATGACCTTATTCAGTCTCAATAATGACAGCAGGTTAAGGCAGGTTTCATTAGCCCTATATTCAGAGGAAGTAACAGAGGCTCTGCGTGGTTAATAATTTGCCCAAGGGCACATGACTAATAAGTATACCAAGATCTGGTTTGATCCAAAACCAAGCCCTTTATTACTATGCATTTAGTATATATGTAATCATTTAAAAAATGTTAATTTTTAATATTCGTATACACCAGAGCAAGCAATCCCTATAAAAGACAAACAGCTTCTCGTATTTAAAAACACATCAGTGCACTTCTCAACTATAATCTAACATAGGTAAAAATTATTTAACTGTGAAAGTAATTTATCACTGATTATAACTCTTAGGAATTGTGTTTGGTTAAGAGTATCAGAAACTGTGGCTTTAAAAGGAGAGAGTTTTTTTCTCTCTTTTACACAAAGTGAAGTCAGGGCTTGGGTGACAGTTCCACAAACACCAGAAATCCACAATTTCTGTGTTTTTTTGCTCCACCATCTTTAGCACTTGGGTTTTGTCTTCATGGTCCAAGAGGCTGCTAGGGTATTAAGCATAATTTCTTCACTCCAGGCAGAAAGAAAGGAAGAAAAGTGGGGCAGATTAGTTAAGGGCACTATCTGACCCTCTTAAAGTATAATTGGCATGCACTTGAAATTCGCACATCAAAAATACTGTTTGAAGACTCTTAATAATTGAATATACCATATAATCAACACCCAAAACATGATATAGGTATATTCATCACCTCAGAAAGTCTCCTCATGCCTCCTTCCAGTCATTTCTACTTCCTCAGAGGTGCTCACGTTGTGATTTCTATAGTTTAGATTGGTTTTGCCTATTCTTGGATTTCATACAGCTAAAATAAAATAGTATACACCTTTGTATCTTGCTTCTTTTGCTCAGTGTAATGTTTTGAGATTTAATAATGATCTTGTGTATACTGGAAATTTGTTCCTTTTTGTTTTAATAGGTAGTCCATTAATGGATTTGCTACATTTTATTTATTCCTTCTTCCATTGATGGACATTTGAGTTGTGTTATTTCTTGGCTGTCATGAAAAATGCTGCTATGATCATTTGCATATACATCTGTGCATGGATGTCTGTTTTTATTTCTCTTAGATGGATACCTAGACTGGAATTGCTGAATTGTTTAAATGTACTCTTCATTTTTAAAGAAACTACCAAAGAGCTTTCTGCAGTAGATATACTCCTTTTCATTTCCATAAGCAATGTGAGAGGGCCCCAGATAATCCACATCCATGCTAACACTTAGTGTTAGCACAAATGCTCACTTTTACATTCACTAAATGTTTTAGTCTCAGGAAAAGAATTAGTCGTTTTAATTTTAGCCATTTTAATAGGCATGTGGTGGTATCTCACTGTAGCTTTAATTGGAGTTTCCTTTGTGACAAATGATGTTGAATACCTTTTCATTTTGCAGTCTCATTTTGTATTGTGTGAAGCATCTCTTCATATCCTTTGCCCATTTTTAAAAATTAGATTGTCTTCTTAAAATTGTGTTGTAAGCGTTCTTTATATATTCTGGATGCAGGTTCTTTGTCTTTGTCAAACATATGCTTTGCAAATATTTTCTCCCAGTTGTGGCTTGTGTATTTACTTGTCCAACAATGGTTTTAGTAAGAAAAAAAGTATTTAATTTTGATGAAGTCCAATTTATCAACTTTTAATTTTGTGATTGGTATATATTTTGTCCCAAGAGAGTTTTGCCTACTCTAAGGTTGCAAAGACTTCTTTTCTCTTTTCTCTAGATTTATGGTTAAAGTATTTACATTTAGGAAATTTATGATTACAAATGAGTTTTTGCATTGGGAATGAGAATAAAAGTTCTAAGTTCATCTTTTGTTTCCAAACAGATATTCAGTTGATCCAAAATTTGCCTTTCCACATCAAATTATTCTTGTTGTCTTTGTTTAAAAGCAGTTGACTATATATGTGTGCATCTAATTCCAGACATATTCTCTTTCATTGTTCCATTGATTATACCCATGTAACATTAATGCCTCACTCTCTTGCCTTATGAAGTCTTTAAAATCAGGATTGTAAGTCCTCCAACTTCATTCTCTTATTTTTGGCTATCCTAGATCCTTTTCATTTCCATATAAATTTTAGAATCAATTCTTCAAAAAATATGCTGAGATTTTGACTGAAAATGTATTAAAACCATAGATCAATTTGAAGAGGTTGGACATGGTAAACATATTGAATCTACCAGTCACTTCATATGACATATCTTTACTTTGTTAATTTCAGGGTAGAGATTTTTTTTATTGTTGTTGCTTTATCTATTCCTAGGGTTTTATTTGTTTGTTTTTTGCAATGGTAAAGATTGAACCCAGGGGAACTCTACGACTGAGCTACATACTCAGCCCTTTTTTAAAATTTTACTTTGAGACAGGTTCTTGCTAAACTGTGGAGGTCAGCCTTGAACTTGCAATCCTCCTGCCTCAACCTCCCAAGTAGCTTGGGTTTTAGGCATGCACCATGGTACCCAGTCCCCAGGAGTATTTTTTTAAGTTCCTTTTTCAATGGTGTGCTGGTGATTTATAGAAATACAATTGATTTTTCACATTAACTTATGTAACCTTAATAAATTTTCCCATTTATTCTAGTCTGATTTTTATAGATTCTTGTGATTTTGCAAGGACAGTCAAGTGAAACTAGTATAGCTTTTATTATTATCATGAGTGCTTGCTGGTAATATATATATATTAGAACTACTAGTAAAGTTGATGCCACTGTTTGGACATGGGTTGAGGCACCAGCAGTTGACTATGCTTTCCCATCATCAGAGCTCCTGTCAGGACAATAAAAAAGGCAAATGACATATTTGCACACTGTGAAAACAGTGTGACCCTAAAAGCCCTCTGGAATGTCTCAGGAACCCCAGAATCTATGCACCATTCTTCACAAACCCTTTTAGGACTGGCGATGTAGCTCAGTGGTAGAGCACTTGTCAAGCAAGTGTGAAGCCTGGGGTTCAATCCCCAACACTGTAAAGAAAGAAAAAAAATGCTACTAGGGATTGAACTCACAGACACTCGACCTTTGAACCACATCTCCAGCCCTATTTTGTATTTTATTTAGAGATAGGGTCTCACTGAGTTGCTTAGCACTTCACTTTTCCTGAGGCTGGCTTTGAACTCGCGATTCTCCTGCCTCAGCCTCCCCAGCCGCTGGGATTACAGGTGTGCATCATCACACTCGACAAAATGCTACCTTTTAAATCTAATTTCTAATGGCTTTTGGAGTATTTTTTATTTTTATTGGAAGGAGAGTCACTAAAAATTCATTTTATTGTAAGAAAGCTGAAGCACTAAAAATTCATTTTACCCTGTAAGAAGGCTAAAGCAGCTTACAGTTTTGAAAGAGTTCTCTTTGCTGTTGTCTAAGATACAGAATAAAAGAAAAGTTTTCTTCATTTCATATTTATAAGTGAGTCATAATGTATATTTTAAAATACTTAGTAGCACAAAAATTAAATTTTTCTCTCCATCAAACATTTTGAAGAATTTCTTCTTAACATCAATCTGCATACACTATGTTATGATTTTTTAATCTCAAATTTGTCTTCAATGGTGAATAATTCATTGTAGTTTTACAAAAGAGGAGACAGAGCCATGGAATGCTTAAATGGATTTCCTATATATATACATACACAAAAGCATATTTGAGTATAGAATGTACACTTTCTTATTGCAAAGTTAATAAGTTCATGTGACACAAAAAGAAAATCAAAATAAGTTCTAACCTTAAGAAAAAGATGATGTTAATCTTTTAGTATATATCATTATAGTCTTTTTAAAAAAATATTTACTTATTTAATTTTTAAATTTGTTTTAATTAGTTATACATGACAGTAGAATGCACTTATGCACTTTGATATATTTTATCAATATTTATTTTAAATTTAACAAAATATGTAAGTAGTACTTCTTTATATTGTGTTTCTCAATTATCCTACATTTTAAATGTAATTCGTTGTTGTCTAGGAACTCAAAATCCTCCATTGGTAAGAGATTCCTACTCTCTATACTTGCTATACTCAGAAAGCAACATCCAAATGTGAGCATTCATTAGAGTTATTCTAGTCCAAATAAGGGTTTCAGTTCCAATTCCAAGGGCAACTCCCCTCTAATGCTCTGCTTTGCTTTTGCCACATGTTCTTCCATCACATGAATCTGCTCAGTGAGTTACATTAAGATTTCATTCACTTTTCAAAAGCATGGACTTCTGATAATTTGGAATTATCTGCTTGGGACATAATTTTAACCAACAAAGATGCGATTTTCTCGCAGGAAGGTAGGACTGCCAGTTCTTTGGTTCTAGGAGATGCTCCAACATCTTTTGGTACAGGGTGAATCAACAGCCCCAAGTGAAAGATTAAACAAAAAATTTCCAAGAATAGTTAGGTCCCAGGGACAATGGAATGACAAATACAGCTACATGCTTTTTATCTGAAATAAACGTCATAGCAACTTCATGAAGTAGATGTTATCATACCCATTTTATGGATAAGGGCACTGAGGCCCAGCAATGTTAATTAACTTGCCCCAGGATAAACTGTTCGGTCTTTTATTCTAATTTTAATGAATTTTCTATCACCTCAGAGCTACTCTAATCATTATGGGAGTAATTATGACCGATACATGCTCAATTATCATCATTAACCAATCGGAAAAAAATTTAGAGCTCTTCCTCATATCACACTTTAAAATACGTCTCATATTTGAGGGTGGGTGAGGAAAAATTTGACTTTAATAAAAAGTTTTAAGGTATGTATCAAAAACATCAAAGACAAAAGGTTAATGTTTTTCAGAGAGTTCTTCAAATTAAATTGGAAAATAAAAAATATACCAATAAGAAAATAAACAAAGGGTATAAACCAGCAAATTGGTAAAAGAATAAATACAAAATGTCAATAAATATAGACAAGTGGATCAGTCTCATTACTAATAAAATGAAAGTTAAAAATAAAATTCAGATTTCACTTTAGCTAATCGGCTATTTTGTTTTGTTGAACGGTACAGCCTCACATACAATTATCAGAAATGACAGCTGATACAAACTTATCTGAAAAGAGTTTGCAAATAAGGGCCAAAAGATAACCCAGCAATTCCCTATCAAAAAATTTATTCTAAGCAAAGATACAGACTAGTTTGCAAAAATATATGAAAAGGGATCACCATATTATCTAATTAACAAAAGATTTCAAAATAAATTCTCTGCAAGAGGAATGATTGAACTCTGATATATCTCATAGGCATTGCAACTTTTTAAAATTTCTTCTTCACACTTTCATATAAAACCTCATTTTTTTTCAATGAACAAAAAATGCATTTATTTTTAATCAGGAAAAAACACTATTCTAGAGATATCATTAGCCAAATCCATTCATTATTGTCCTGAGGTCTGTGCTAATCTCTATGTGATTGATGTAAGAAAACACTAATGTTTGTGAAGCCCCAACCCCAAAAAGCTCATTGTGCAGTGTTCTCTGCATATTTTGTTTCTTCAAGCCTCATAACAACCCTTCTAGGTAGATACTATCAGTGGGCAAGACTTCAGAATTTCAGAGAAACCTGATACATGATATTTTTAAAAAAGGGAATAAGATTAACTTCTGGGAGTTAAGGTGAAATGTAATGAATCAGAAAGAAATATAAACAGTGGCCTGGAAAAAACAGACTGGCTCCTAAACCACCAGACCAGCTGTGTTGGTAGCGCTAAAATAATAGATGGTCCTGGTGGGTTGGGGGAAGATAGAAAAAGAAGGGTCACAGAAGACATAGGCATCCAAGAACCTCAGCCAAGTCACTTCCAGAGTTTCCAGCCCCATTGACTAAAAGGACTTATGAAACATTTGTTAGGTGAGGAGGTTGACCACAGATGAGGGAGGGACCAGATGTAGTCAAGAGCATCTCTTCTTGAGATGGCCATCTTAGGACAGCTCAGGCTGTGCCATTCAGTGTTCTGAAACGTCAGGAAACAATGGATTCTGACCTCTTTCCTTGAAAGTCTACTGACAGGAAGAAAATCACTTCCCTCATGGACACCAACTTGGTGGTCCCCATGAGAGCTTTACTACTCAGTATAAAAGAATCCACAGCCATTCTGATTTGAATGCACATTCGATTCTCATCACTTATGGTAGTTATTCTATAAACTTGTCTCAGGCACTGAGTTATCTAATACTGAACATTGTTCCAAAGGGAAAAACAGGTTAGGATCCTGTGAGCCTCTAGTTATAAGTTTAATCAACTGACCAATATATAACATTGTTTTGTGTGGGTTTATATTTAAAAACACCTTGCTTAATAGATAGTGTTGATTCATTACTATTGACTGCTCAGACAATAATACTAAAAACTAATACTTGAACGAAGTTCATATTTCCTACATGAGGCACATCACAGCCTTTTAGCACTCAGGAACACTAGACAGTAAGCCTTCGTTCCAGACTTGGGGACCATTTTAAACAAAGAAATTATCAATAAAACGAATATATGCACATACACACAAAGCCCTGGCACTAAATAGACCATAAAAAGACACACGTTATTTACACTGTGAGAGATGACGCGAGAAAGCAAAACATCATCTTGTTCTACCTCAGCAGGTAATGGGCACATCGGGAAACTCACTTTTTTTTTCTTCTCTGTGTATATCTATAAATGATGAAGAAAATTATGTATTGATTTACTAAAGATAAATCTTAGTAAGTAGGTGAAAAATCACAAATGATGAGGATGTGTGGGCAGATGAACTTGGTAACAGGAGTCTGACCCTGAAAGATGCACCTGCTCTCTAAGTGCTGACAAGAAAGCCTGCCGCACCTGTGAGCTCAAGCCCAGGCCCTGCGTGTGCTCCACAGGAATCAACCAGGGCTCCCAGGCAGCGCACCACACCCTCATTGGAGGCTACTCCTTTCTGTCTCTGTGCTTCTGTGCCAATGGTTGTCAAACTTTAGCATGTGTCGGAAAGGCTTGGTACAGTACGTGTTGCTGAGCATATTCCTGGCATTTCTAAGGCAGGAGGTCTGAACTAGTGCTCCAGATTTTGCATTTCTAACATTTTCCATGTGATGCCCATGCTGCTGTACCAGGAATCTCACTTTGAGAACCTCTGCTCAATACCATTATCCTGTTTTTATAGAGGAAACCTCAAAGCTCAGAAGGGTTAAATAACTTGCTCAAGGTTTCGGGCACAGCTAGTAACTGACTTTTAGGATAAGATGTAGCTGAACTCATGATCATCTCTTTATGTTCTACTATTAGGAGCAGATTTCATCCTACCATGATATAAGTGGGGGTTTTATTCCCAGGCTGGTCCCCAACAATGTATTCAAGCATGGTAGAGTTGGACTCTAGAAGTTAGGCCCTGCTATGTTTTTTTTTTCAACCTTCAATAATATCTTTAAAAAAATACTTTATTTGTTCTTTTTAGTTATACATGACAGCAGAATGTATTTTGACATATTACACATACATGGAGTATAACTTCCCATTCTTGTGGTTGTACATGATGTGCAGTTACACTGGTCACATATTTATATGTGAACATAAGAAAGTTATGTCTGATTCATTCTACTATCTTTACTATTCCCATTCCCCTGCCTTTCCCTTTATTCCCCCTTGTCTAATCCAAAGTACTTCTGTTCTTCACCACCATCCCCCCACTTATTGTGTGTTAGCATCCACATATCAGAAAGAACATTTGGCCTATGGTTTTGGGGGATTGACTTATTTCACTTAGCATGATAGTATCCAGTTCCATCCATTTACCGGCAAATATCATAACTTCATTTTTCTTTATGGCCAAGTAATATTCCATCATGTATATATACACCACATTTTCTTTATCCATTCATCTGTTGAAGGGCACCTAGTTTGGTTCCATAGTTTAGTTATTGTGAATTAAACTGCTATAAACATTAATGTGGCCATGTCACGATAGTATGCTGATTTTAAGTCCTTTGATAAATACCAAGGAGTTGGATAACTGGCTCAAATGGTGGTTCCATTCCAAGTTTTCTGAGGAATCTCCATACTGCTTTCCAGAGAGGTTGCACCAATTTGCAGTCCCACCACCTACTATGATTTCTGAGCCCTTGGTAGGCAGAGCTGGGAATATTAAAGAGAGCAGAGGAAGAAGACAAGTTCCTGTCTTGTCTTGCTATGAGATGACTCCTACTTGATGACAGCTTGAGATATCAGAATACACAGAAATTGTCATCAGGTAAACTTAATGGTGGATTTTAGATGGGAGGTAATAGAAAATGGTGATTACACACACTGGAATGGGAAGTTTGATCACTTGATTATCTGTTCTATGAGTTTGAGTCAGTGAATGACTCAAACTCATATCTCTAAATAAGCATTGGCTAATAATATTAGCTAATATAGTCAACATGGAAGGGATGGGCAGAGATGATGACAATGACCTTAATCCTGAGATTCACAGCCAGATTATAGAGTTAGGCCCGGTAGAAAAACGAATCTTTATTTGAAGAACTATTGCTAGGATCTCAGATCCATTAACTGTGTGTTGCATCATATTTCAAAAATATTTTTGCACCTTACTTTTGCAGTAGTATACCCTACTTCTGCCTACCTACATTTGGATTCAAGCACATTTTGCCACTGACAAATGATGCTGAAAGATTCAATGAAATTGTGAAGAATCAGAAAATTTCTGCTAATATCGACACACCCGAAGGTGGATTTGATGCAATTATGCAAGCAGCTGTGTGTAAGGTATGCTGTGTGTGCCAAGGAGATCACATTTCATTCCGTTAGCATGAATTTCATCTCTTATTAACAAACCAACTTTAGAAAATTTATATACTTTTTTTTCCTTTATTCACCATATTTCTACAGTTGATGCTGAAGATACAGAATTTCTGTAAAATTTTAAATTCAATCATGTTTAAATGGGGACTGTTTTATACACCTAATATTTGAATAATCAAAGAAAATGATAGTAGCTTTGAGGAAATTTTGGTTGGAACAATAGTCTTGTTTTAAAAATCTAGTGTATTTTAAAGACCTAGGTCAGGTGAATTTAGTTTTGGAATAACTATGGTTAAAAAAAAAAAAAACAATCAAAAGCAGAACATTAATGAAAAAAGTAAAAATGCCCTGAATCAGTATATACTTATACTTAAGATCAGCTATCTATTGTTCTTGAAAACAGAATAAGCCTTAGAAGCCATTCTGTCTCTAGGACATGCTAGGATCGTTGCTCCTCTCTAATTGACTGACACATATTCATGAGAGTGGGTGTCTGTCTTGAGACAACAGCCCTTCGTGGGAAATAGCAGAAATGGGCAGGCCTGAAGCTTCTAGAAGGTGGGAGGGCCAAGGAATTAGAGGAAGAGGAAAAGGATAAGCAGGAATAGGCTGGAACAGGTAGGATGAGTTTTTTTGCCTAACTAGTTCCTAGCCTGATACGCTTTAAAGGCGAAAGCTCTGCTAAGATACAGACTCCATGTGGACAACCGCAGCAGCAGGACCTTGAGCCCACCTTCGATGAGCAATTCTTCTATTTGTATTATTAGTTCTATAATCTTTAGATGACATCATTAGAAAGAGATATATATACCTAAGTGTTGCATGACATTTTAATACAACAGGCTTACTTTGCACCATTTTTTATTGCATTTTGACTCACTTTGCTTGAGCTTGGATTTGGAATTATCTATGACCTCCCCTACTGCCTCCCCTCATTTTTCTGGCTCATTGAAAGTTGGACAGCAAAAATAATTAAGTATGTAAACATCAAGATCAACTGAATCCTAATCATCATGGAGCTATTTTTTTCTGAAGCATAAATCATCTGAAAATGTTGTCCAGGAAAAAGCAAATGCCACAGAATTTTATGTATTTCCTATATTATCAATTCACAATAGATGAAAGCGGATAAATTAGATAGACCAACAATATATATTTTTTTAATAATCCAAATGTGTCTGAGCAGAACTGATCCACATTCAATAGGTGCCTGCCTCGTTCCAACACAACCTGAATATTTCTTTATCACTCTAGGAAAAGATCGGCTGGCGGAATGACTCCCTCCATCTTCTGGTCTTTGTGAGTGATGCCGATTCGCACTTTGGGATGGACAGCAAACTGGCAGGCATCGTCATTCCCAATGACGGGCTCTGTCACCTGGACAACAAGAACGAATACTCCATGTCAACTGTCTTGGTGTGTAACCCACACTCTGTGCTGTTGTCAGGGCCACAAGCAGGCGAAGGAAGCAACAACTGCTGTAACACAACACAAAATAGCTCATGCTTGAGAAAGCAGTGCACATTTCCTGATCTGAGATTAGCAAACTGTCCCCTCTCAATCCTCACCATCATTAGAGGTTTCCTGGAGTATGTCTGAGTTGTGGGGACATCTGAGAAGTTTGGATATGCTATAACAGGCGATCCCAGAATCTCTCCAACTTCTCCAAGATCCTGATGTTAGCAAAAGCAGTAATTTCTCTGTGTTCTCAACTATGGCCCTAGAAAGGGAGGTCTGGACCAAACAGTAGCACCTTGGGATTGCTGTGAACGTCTGTCCCTAAATCATGCCATGCTTCTGATGGATATAGGGTTCCCTGGGAAACAACTAGTCGGGTAAGGCTAAAAGTTAATGCATATTAACATTTGGCCTATCTTTTTGGCATTTAAAAAATGCTGGTGCCATTTTTTTAAAAAAATCAACCCTTTGTAAAACAAGGTCAAAGCTTTTTTGGAATACATGATCTCATCTGCCCTCAACAGAACCCTGTGTATCCAATCACCTTCCCTGAACAGACCATGTGGCTGCTGTTTGTGCACATTATTCCTTCCACCTGGGATGCCCTTCCTCCTCGGCTGCCAGGAAACTCTTAATTGCTCTTTAAAACCAGCTCAATCATTACTGCTCCCAGAGAGTCCTCTTTGACTTCCTTGAGGCCCCGGAGCAATAGTCTCTCCCTTCACCCTTATACATAGATGTCTTCTTATACATCTCTCTGAGGAGATGTGTTTGCCTACATCTGTCTGTCTTTACTGCATAGATCCCCGGGGCCACGGCTGGTTGATTATCTGTTTCCTGGCAGCGTAGTGCCTGGAACACAGAGGGCATTGACTAATGTATGAAATAGAGTTGAATTATGAAGCAGCCACCCAGGTAGGTCACATTATCCCCATGGGACACAGGAGAAAATACAATTCAGAAAAATCAAGCCACTTCCTAAGATGATGTATAAACGAAAGGCACGATGGGAAGAGAGTGAAAGTCCACCTTTCTAATATCAATTGGAAAATCTATTCTCTGTAAGCTAATAATTCATAAATCACTTGGTACCATTCTTTGACCTAAATTTCTACACTTCAACATGAATGAGTGTCTATAACTTTTGATCAGTTGTATTCATATATATGTGCGTATATACATACATACATACATATATATGTTCTAGTATCACATAATTTTACTTTCCATATTACAATAGATATGAGAATAACAATGTTTTGCTTTTAGTCAATGAAACTATTTTCAGACAGGAAACTGTGATAAATGAATTCCTTTTCATTACCTTTTTCTTGCAACTTTTCAAATGTCCCATGATAGACATCTTGAAAATAGGAAGATCATATAAATAAATGCTCCCCATTGCTTAATATGACCTTCTTGTGTAACATGTGTTCAATTCACTCCTGCTGAATAAGCTGCTACATATGTGCAGAAGCCTTGGACTATTTACACACCCTGGGTCCTTTGAGCATTTTTTAAAATTTTAATTTTACTCTTATTTTTATTTTTTGGTATCAGAGATTGAACCCAGGAGTGCTTAACCACTTAGCTACAACCCCAACACCCTACTCCCACCCTTTATTCTGAGACAGTCTCACTAAGTTGCTGAGGCTGGCTTTGAAATTGTGATCTTCCTGCCTCACCCTCCTGAGTTGCTAGGATTACAGGTATGTGCCACCACACCTGGCCCTTTCAGCATTTTCTAGGTACTCACAACTGGGCCAGATTCCTGGGGCCACAAAATAATAAGATGTGTTTCCTGGCCTTGAACCAACAATATAGTTGTGGAAATTAAACCAACAGATCTTATTCACATAGAAAACAGAATTCTATGGGGGTCACGTGCTGTGATCCTGGCTCCTGCATGCACAGCAGCTGAGAGGCACAAGAATATGTAGAGATAAGGGGGGACCAGCACTGGCGGGATTTAGGCTTTAGGGTGAGGTATGCTTAAGGTTTGGGCAGTTGAGAAGCAGAAGAAATGGAACAAGTCTTATGTCTCTACTAATAAAATTCAAATGTGAAAGAAATCCCATACACATCCAAATTTTCAGCTGGGAAATGTACCTGAATATTTTAGGCAAAACTATACTTTTCTCTCAACTTGAATTGGTACCTAAAAATGACTTCAGACAAAAATACTGCAGTAGTGCAGAAAATATATAAGAACACATCAATTAGTGTACAGGAGGGCTTATTTTCAGTGTTCCTCCATTTTGGCTGACTTCATTCATAAATGACACATTCTTAATTTATTTAGCTGCAAAGCTACTCCCTTATCTGAGTGTCTCTTTGTGCAATATCCACATTTTGATTCATATGTGCTTATGTTTTCCAGATTGGAAAAAGTAATGTTTATCTTCAAATTTGATAATTAATGACTGCTTTTTTTTTAACATTCTCATATCACTTGGGAAAGAATCTGTCAATGGACAAGAAGTACAATGTATTTCTAACTATCCTGTAGGATACTATAAATTCATCGATGACATTAAAAAGGCAGTAATACCAAACTCAAGAACCAGTAAAAAAAAAAAAAAAAGACACCTGTCTCGAATCAGACAGATGTAGGAAATGTAGTGTGTCATTCTCAGAAGACTGTTCCTTTCTTAACCATCATGTCACCCTCATCTAATTCCAGAAAGGGTTTCAGAGCCACAAGAGCCACCTCAGACACATACATCATAGTCTAATTGCCCCTCCCCACCCAAACATTCTTACCTGCTGACCAGTAGCATCAGGAGAAGAAATGTGTCTCTAACCTTGAAAATGTGACATGCTGTAAGAAGTGATCTTGCAAATTGTACACAATATACTACATTAACAGAAAGTGACTCTTAGGATTTAATTGAACTCCTAAGATTTAGGAAACAATTATTGAAGCAACTAATAAAAAATGCTAATCATATATTTGTTTACATAGAGTGATATTATAATAAGACCTGTGAGCAGTGAAATGTCTAACTTAGTAAAATATTTTTCTATATTCTTTTATCAAGGTGATACTTAAAATCTGTATGTTCCTTTTAGGAATATCCAACAATTGGACAACTCATTGATAAACTGGTGCAAAACAACATGCTATTGATCTTTGCTGTAACCCAAGAACAAGTTCATTTATATGAGGTAAGCAAACAAATCTAAGAAATTCTTTCAGGGAGATGATGTCATGAAACTATCTCTGAGTTCAACGCACAGGAAGGCCATTAGATAATCCTAATACACACCAGATGCACTGGGCACTTGACAAAGTAGATTCATTTATACCTTGTAGTTTAAATGAGAAAACAGAGGTGTGGTGGAGAGTGAGGGCAGACATGGTAGAACATGGAAGTTATGGAAATAAAAAAAGGTGAGCTGGAATAAAGTACTAGTAAACACAGGACCACCTGCCAAGAGGAAAATTAGTCTATCTCTTCTTCAACTATTGCATCTGATGAGAAGAGAGTTAACAGAACAGAGAAAATAATGAAAGTGGGAGGAGAATTGGCTTTAAATTCTTTGACATTTCTCCATTAAATTTCCAATTTATAGTTTAAGGCTTTAGATGGAAGCCACCATTTACAGACAGGGAATTGTATCATTAGGTGAAATGATGTTTGTAAGCCACCATGTAAACAGTAAAACAGGGGCTGGAATTGTAGCTTACAGTAGAACACTTGCCTAATGGGTGAGGCAAGCATGGGTTCGATTCTCAGCACTGCACATAAATAAATTAAGGTCCATTGAAAACAACAACAGAAAAGATTAGCAAAACATATATGCAAATGTAAAAGACTTCTATGGTTTCTTTCCAGCCTAAGAAAAAATATATGTCAAATGATGTCAATTGAGGTACTAAGAAATGATCTACTCATAATCTGCAGTTTCACAGAGAAGAAGGAGACTTTAGAATGGGCCAAAGAAAATGTGGGGAAATCAAATTATCTGTGCCATTTATGCAGAAGTGTCAGATACTCCTAAATCTAGAGTCTGACCTCTTATTCCTTTTGAAAGGACCTCTTAATTTGTTTGGTGAGTTCACAGGGCTGGGAAAACTCAAGATTATTAAGCAGAAGCCTTTGATTAAATGTACTCACTACCAAGCACAGTTCAGCCATGAACTTGCATCAGGTTCTGTAGAAAGGATCCAGGAGGAGATGCTATCTTGCATTTTTAATGAGAGGAGGGTATTGTTCTCCCAGGTGAGATTGCCTTCTGCTGCAAACCAAGGAAGTCCCTTGCAATCCAGCTGCTCAGAGACCATGTGGGTTCACCTGATCTGGGCATTTTCTTAAGGCTCTATATTATGTGATACCTGTTTCCACTGGTTTTAAATAGTAGTTGCAGTAAAGATTTTTTTTTTAATAGCCCTAAATACAATAGTGAGTCTATTCTGCCTTAGATCCTTAAGGCTAAAATGAGAGGACCCTGGGGGTTACAACACCTCCTCCCCAGCAAGGCTCCAGCTCAGAAGGGGGAGTAGGAGCCGTGTACAATTTGTCTTTGAAGGGGAGTCTGGGGAACACGATTGATGATCATGAACACAGACTCCCATAATTCACTTTGGTAATAGTCTTTAAGACTCACAACTCATTTAGACGCCTCCCCCGAACTGCTATTAAAAAGACAGAGGAAGATGAAAAATAACTATGTGGCAAAACAGTATCTGTTGGATTTAAGCTAGTTGTATCCACGGATCCCCTGTTGCAAAAGAAATGATCATTTCCAAGGAAAACACCAGATTAAAGCTTGCCTGTAATGTAACAGCAGGACATTTATTTTGCCTGCCTACTAATCTCATTATGAGGCGAATTTATGTTCTGTCATGTTCCGTGGTCTTTGCCATCCAGGCTCCACTAAATTCAAAGGGACACTTTCAGGAAGCCAGGCAGCAGACCCGGTCGGCAACTCATTCTATGACTCTAGTTGTTTCATTATTTTATTTTTATTCCGATGGGCTCATCATTTCATCTGCATTAGCGGGGCCAGGCGGCAGCCTGGTCTAAAGATAATGACAGCAACATTGCACTTCCCTGAAGGCTGCACACAGCATGAAAATGCTGATCTCTTGTTTTATTGATAATGAAAACTGAAAATAGACCAATAATGGCCTGTGCTGCCTTTCAATTTAAATCTCTTAGAAGGAGCCCTAGGTGTGCAAGAGTCCGGTGCAAACTGGTGTTTGGATAGAAGGAAAATAACCACCAAAGAATGAAAAATAAAGCCAGTGATAGGATAAATAAAGCAACTAAGTGTTGAGATCTAATGAAGATTCCAGAAGGCCAGTTGTTCACCGAGTTCTGTGCTAAGCATAGCTCGGTGCCTGCGCAGTGGGCAGGGGATGATCAGGTTCAATGGCGGCTCTGTCTTGCAGCACATAAGATTTATGTTGCCCACTCATGGAATGCAGGAAAAATGACCGTTTTTTTTTTTCAATAATTTTGGTAAGATGCTTTGGATTGCCCAGGTGCACAGTGTTGCTGTATGTTGTTGTAACAGAGGAACAAATAATGGAAAGGGTACAGTAAGCAGTTTCATCTTCAGCAGTATGACTACAGTGTGCACCCCAGACTCCTGCAAACTGATGGTTTTGAGCAAACTTATTATTATGAATAGTTTCCTGTTTGTCCAATTACAGGGTTCAAAAGATAATGATAGATAATTGAGTGAGCAGTAGGTAGTATATTACATTCTGGTGCTAAATACCATTTTGAATCAGGATTCAATTACTCAAGTTAAAAAAATGTTTATATCTTCTCCGTTGTTTTTAAATGTTTACTGTTAATTTACATTAAGATAGTATCAGGCCACTAAACCCCAGCTGTCTAATTTGACTAGTCTTTCCTTCCTAGTGAGATAGTGAGATAAAAAGCAATTAAATCACTGTTCTTCACTACATCATCAAATCATGTTATGAATTACCTCGGGTTATTTGCAAGACTTTACAATATCCTATATCTTTTCAAAATGTCTGCATCTGGCTGGAAAAGATGATTTTTATGAAGTTAATAGCAATAATTATTATATGACCTGGTGTTGATGACGTGATGTGGAAACCCAGCACCCAGAAAATAAACAAGTTCATTGAGATAGTTACTTCCAATTTACTTCAACTTCTAATTGGGCTGCAGAGTGTCTTGTTTCTGTGGTTATTAGGACAGAGTGATGTATCTAAAATATGGGAAAACAAGGGTACAAACAGATTTTTACACCATCAAAGTGCTCTTTTTTCCTAAGACAAAAAGCCCTCAATTATCACCTTAATTATGGGAGTATGGTGGGTCTTGCTCATCCTCCTGTTCGAGGCAATTCTTGATACACAGGGTGTTTGTTGAATGAATAAAAAGTTCAATAAAAGCACCTGACCTTTTCTAAAATTGGGTCAAATATTTTAACTAGTGATTTGAGGTTTTTGTGTGATAAATACTTACCAAAGTTGAGGAAGCCCAGGCACACAGAGCAGGTGGAGGGCACCTAACCATTACTAGAACCCTCTATAGATGAGGCTGTTCCTTCTTCCACCTTCCACTCTGGACCCAGATGGCACCAGAGAGCAAAGCAACACTTTGCCATCTGTCTTAGGACAACCTGCTGGAGAAGCTCCACAGCCTTGCTACTGGGCCATGAGAGGAAAACCCCTGAGCAATTACCCACCATCATCAGACTATTAGATCTAAAAACAAGCTGGAAGAGCAGCCACAATATGCCACAAGCCAATGTTCTTTTGTGGCTCATGAAAATTATACACTGTACTCAAGTTTCAATTTTTCAGGCAACAATAAGCTCATTATTGTTTCACCCTGCTTCCTTCTTCTGCCTCTTTGAACTTTACACTGTAGCAAGAGAAAAAAAAAAAGGATGATTTTAGTGAAAATAAAATCATCTGGGATTGAACCCAGGAGTGATTTTCCACTGAGCTATATCCACAACCCATTTTATGTTTGATTTTGAGACAGTCTTGCGATTGATAAGGGTGGTCTTAAACTTGCAATCTTCCTGTCTCGCCCCCCCCCCCGCAATTCACTGGGATTATAGGTGTGTGCTACTGCGCATGGCAAGAAATTGCTTTTTATTCAAATGTAATGGAAAAGATTTTGATTTCTCCTGAATTGATGGTATCTGGGAGGAAAGACTGAGAAGTGCCAGCTGCCTACACTTTCCTCATTAGTGAAAACATCCCTCAGAAAGGGAGGATTTGGAAATGAAATTCCTATCCTCAGATTATCATTCAGAGTTGTTGGGAGTGTTTTCCAGGCTAATTAGCAAATCCCACCCATGAAAAATCATCAGTATTCACCACTTCAATCACACGTGGTACTTTTCTCCTAAAGAACCCAAATCCTCATAATCCAGAAAATACGCACTCAGTAAGAAGAAGGGACAGATTTAAAGGAAGGCCTTCATGAGATACCCTCTTAGGCCAACCCATGTAGAAATATGATATTTTATCAATACACGATCTGAGTGTTTCAGGATTCACACAATGCCTGCAATATCCAGTGTATCATTGCAGCAAGATGCTACCAACTGCATAGTCATTCATTCATTCATTCATTCATCCAATATCTCACGAGTACCTCCCATAATCAAGCTGACACTGGTGATTATAGTGGACAATAAGACACAGTCCCTGCCTCAAGGATCCTCATAGAGCATTTACAGATTTGGAAACCAATAACTTGTCTGAAAAAAAAAAAACAGAATATGGGCATTTTAGAGACAATGTTCTGCTATAAAACACCATGGTAGAGATTTGCTGGGGACCCAGAGTATTCATGTGTGTCAGTGTTGTTACTCCCTTTGATTCTGGAGCAGCAGATTAATTGGCAACCATAAAACTGCTTTTGAGGCTAATAGTATCATCATGTTGAACTAAGTCCTTCACTTCACACGGGTGAAGACAGAGGGCCAGAGATGATATGCAACAATGACTGTGATAATAATAGCATAGTAGGGGATGTTTGCAGAGAGCTTATTGGGTGGGGATTAAGAGTGTGACACTCATTTTATCATTTAATCTCTATCTTATGGCTATAGGAACCTAAAATAGCAAAGAAAGTTACTTGTAAGAACCAAGATTTGGATCCAGACAATTTGACTCTATAGCTGAGATAAACTGTAGCTGGACCCTGGGTGTTGTAGGGAAAGCATAGGCCAACTCCCAAACACAACAGCCTTTAAAATAAAATAACCAACTTTAAGCTTCACTTTAAAAGCACAGAGCCCAAGGGTGGAGCAGAGCTGCCTGACAGATGAACCAACAGATGAATTTCCTTTCAATGACAGAGTCCTTCAAGGCCAGGAAACACTTGACCTAGGGTCCTTTACTATTGCTGTTAATTTAGATGAATAGAGCAATTTAAACATGTGTTGACTTGGAAAAAAAGAGACAATTGATTCTGCCCTATGGATTATTTAAGCTCTGAGTGGTAAGAAGAGGCCACACAGCCAAGGAGCATTAAGTCTTTGGCCAACCGTCTAAAACTGCTACCGTCTCCAGTAATCACTCTCTCTAGTTCCAGTCAAAGGGCCATGGGAACCGACAAAGGCCATAGATTTATTATGATGATCTAGTTTGAGCATGCAAAAAAAAAAAAAAAAAACAGAGTAAGATAAGCAACACCCAATACCTCCTGCCAAGTTTCTTCAAATCTTAACCTTTTGCCACCATATCTGCTTCAGGCCTTTTAAAGAAAGGAAACATCACAATTTCCTGCAGTATAGCTGCCCATTTATGCCTCCCTTTTTTCCATAGAGGTAACCAGCTTCCTCAACTTGGTAACTCACCATTCTCACTTTTTTTTTTTTTGCTATTAAAAACATTTATACAGCCAAAAATAATTGTGTAGTTATGGCTTACAAGTTTAATTTTATATAGGCTTAATTTACATATTATTTCTACAACTTGATTTTGACTATTAAAAATCTGGACTCCATCACTGCCAGCTTTGATACAGTGACTGATCCTGAGAAGGGGTATTATTATGAATTCTAATGATTTTTGTATTATGTTTTATTATTGTGGTAAAATATTTATAGCACAAACGTTGCCATTTTAGTCATTTTTCAGCGTACAGCTCTGTGGTGTTAAGTACATTAGCACTGCTGAGCTGATGCTCTGAGTTTGAGGCTCACCCATGGACACTCCAGTAGCCCCCGTGGATTGCTACTGTACATGCTCTGATCATCATAGGTACCACAACAGGTTCTTCCTGTGACTGAGGGTATTGGGTCACTTCCAGCTGTGTAGATCTGTAAATGTTGCAGTTGTGCATACCCTTGCACTCAAATTCTCTTGTCAAAGATCCACATTTATAAGTGATGTTCCTGGGTCACAGGGGAATGGCATCTTCCATTTTACTGGGTTTGTCTGAGTTGCCTTCCAAAAGGATTATATCACTTACTCTCCCACCAGTAGAAATGTGGCCAAAACAAACTTCAGTTACTTTTTCTGGTTACAAAATTAACACATGTCATTTGTTTAAAAAAAAATGCAGTGGGAATAGAATACTAAAAAGCATAAGGAAGAAAATACAGATCAGTCATAAACTAACCCCTTAGACATAGCTAACCATTGTTGACATTCTTAGACTAATTCTTCCCTGTCTTTTCCTTTGCATGTATTTACATATTTTAACATAATTGGCATCATGCTGTACATAGTAAGTACGTTCAAATTTTTAGAATGGCATAAAAATTAAATTGTATTCAGTTATACATCAATTATTTTTATTAACAAGAATAACTTTAGATGAAGTCAAGGTCATCCTACAAAATGACAAACCTAGTTGCCATGCGTAGAAGGTGTCTGCTTTCAAGTAAACACGAACTTGCCCTCTTCGAATCACCAGGCCCCAAACCTGTGCATGTACTTCACTTTTACCTCCTGGGTGGTTGCTCTTTAACATACTCACAGGATACATGGTGGTAGCTTTTTTACATATCCATGTTCTACTTCAATAGAAACAACACATGATTTTTGAGTATCATTTTCTTATCTTGGAAAGTGCCCCTTGTTGGTGAGGGCTCTAACATCTGTGAATAGTCTCTAAACTGCAAGTGCTCAAAACTGTAATCACTCTTCTCCTTGCTTTCTCTGGGTACCACAGGAAGAGAGGATTCCTGGTTCAGTCGCTAATGTACCCCTGCAGCCTTTCACAAGTTGCATTTGGCCACTCCACATATGTGTCAGTGTCTGTGAGACTCAAATTACAGCTATGTTTACAGGCAACGCACCCCAGTTTGGACCACAACGCAAGAGTCTAGCTGGAACTAAGTATTATCCACATGGTACAGCCTTTAAAACAGCCACATATGGCAATAACTAACACCCAGAGGACAAATTAAATTGACAACCTCCTTAACATAAAGTTTGGGAGTATTATATATTTTAATTCCATGCTCAACTATCTGAGAGCCCCAAATATGCTACAAATGGGGCTAATATTAATTATAGCATAATTTAATATCTTATTGCCCCTGCAATACTGAATCTTCAGAAAGAAAACAAAAAAAAAATTTGAAAGCCATTTGTTGAATTTGAATAGTTTGTGCACACTTTATTTATTAATTCAGTGGCTGATCTACTTATTCTGTAGAGTTGTTGAATTTTACACACAAAAATATAGGATACCCATTTAAGCTTCAATTTTAAATAAACAATAAATACTTTTTAGTATATGTGTGCCCCTTGGTATATTGGAGACACACTTATACCAGAAAAACTTCCATTGTTTCTCTGAAAATCAAACTTAACCAGGCATGCTGTGTTTTATCTGTAGTATATCATAAAGAGTCAGATAGTAATTTAAGCTCTGAGGGCCATATGGTGTCTATCATGACTACTCAACTCTATCAGGTTGCATGAAGAGTCAGGGACCATAAACAAACGCATGAGTGTAGTTACAGAAAAACAGGTGGAGGAAAAATATCGTCCACAGGCCATAGTTGCTGATCCCTGCTTTCATCCATTCAGTCCATGCACTTTCATTTTTTGTGCTTTCCGTGTGCAAAGCACTGAGCTTGGCATTGGGAGAACAAAAATCAAATCCTATTTTGTCTTCAGGGGCTTAGTCTATTGCATAAAAATAGGTAAGAAATAATTAGTGAACAAATAACCAAATAACCTTAATAATCTTGTCAGAGAAATGGAAAGTAGTATGAATTAATTGAGAATACCAATGGGGCAAGAGTGAGCCTCCCTTGGATGAGATTTTTTGGAAAGACTCCTTTCAAGAAGTAATAATAAGGCAGCAACCTAAAGATTGAGGTGTTTTCAAGAGGTGAAGTCATGTGCAAAGGCCCTGAGCCAGCAAAGGATGCTGTGTTCAATATGTTTGAGAAACTGGAAAAAGGCCAGTCAGCTTGAAATGAGCAAGGATAGAAGGAGATGAAATGGGAGAGGGGGGCTGGAAGCAGACCCCTCAATCTTGAAGGCCAAGGAAAGAAAGCTTGGTGCAAATCCCTGGGCCACAGACATTTAAAAATACCACTTTAGTTGCTGAGTGTCAATGTCATAGGTGCATGACAGGCTGAAAACTCTATATGAATTATGGGTACTAAGGTTTAAAAGAATAATGCTTAATTTCTAAATTTCCACAATTCTTCTTGGTCAGACCCTTGTACACCTACAATTCTCCAACTTTGTTGCCTATTAGAATCATCTAGCAAGCTGTTTAAAAACCCAATGCCCAGACTATTCCCAGATCCATAAATCATCATCCCCTGGGCTGAGAACCAGGCACCAAGATTTTTTTTTTTTAAGCTCTTCTGACATATCCAATCACCCATCCCAGGAGCTTATAAACACGTAGATTCTTATTCAGGAGGTCTAGACCAGGGCTTGAGATTTTGCATTTCTAAGCAAGCTTCAGGAAGATGCTGATGCTGCCAATCCACCTGCCACACTTGGAATATCGAGGGCTGATAGCTCCTCAGCAGTCCTCGCACACACACCTGCTTGCTGTTTTCTTATCCCCTTCATTGCCTTCTACTATCATCCTTCAAAATTTTATTATCTGCTGTTGGTTTGCAAAGCACATAGGCTGCTACCAAACCCCACATTGCTTCCATTTTAAAGGGGCTTTCTACAGATGAGAAACTTGCCTTCCCCAGCAAAGATCCACAATCTCTCTGCAAAGGCAGGGTAATCTTATTAAGAGAAGCTCTGAAGTATCCTCAGTAACAAATACTCAACCCAGCCTCTTTGTTCTCTGAGTCTCTATTCTCCAATGCCTCTCTGTGCATTTGTTGTCTCGGAGCAGTCATGCATTGTGGGTCCATTCGTCTTCCCTTATCACTCTGTTACTGCCGCTGAGCACTCATTCAGCTGTACACTACGCTGGCTTCTTGGCTGACAAGATAATTACATTCTGTGCAGACTGGGAGAAAGACAGGTAGTGCTCAAAGTTCCAAAGACGACTACCTAGTCGTTGCTGGTGCAGACTTCAAGATCAAGCACCTGATCTAATTAGCACACTCCCAGGCTACCTGCCCTACTACGGAATGCTGACAATTGAAAGCCCGAAGGCAAAGCAGATATCATGCAACCAGAGACAGACATTCCCACTACCCTTGTGCCAGAAACAATTACAGGTTCTTTTTGGAATCTTGGGTGTCCTAGTAACGCAGTCAAGCCTGGGGGTAAACTTTTGCATAATACCAGGAGCCCTGCATTTACCACCGATAATGAACATGATGAGAACCAGAGAAATAAACCTCACAAGAATGAAAGACCTCATGGGAAGAAAGCCTTCTGATCGCCTTCAGAAGAATTTATTTTAGCAAACCCTGCCCGCTCCAGTTATGGAAGAACTCTTCTCCACAAAAGTGAGCTTCACCAGCAAAGAGCTGTCTTCCCCAGACCAGATAAATAGCACAGCAGAGTCCCCTGGGCTTTTTCTTTTCTTTTCTTTCTTTCTTTCTTTCTTTCTTTCTTTCTTTCTTTCTTTCTTTCTTTCTTTCTTTCTTTCTTTCTTTCTTTCTTCCTTCCTTCCTTCCTTCCTTCCTTCCTTCCTTCCTTCCTTCCTTTCTTTCTTTCTTTCTTTCTTTCTTTCTTTCTTTCTTTCTTCTTTTCTTTGTTTTTTCTGTCTCTGTGCATTTGTTACTTCTTGCATTTCTTTCAAGGTGTAGGCTTTGAATTTGAAAGTTATTATAATCCACAACCCTTTTTCTTCCTTTCTTTTTGCTTTGGGTAGAAGTGTCCTATAATCCCAGAGAGTCCCTATATGTACATATAACACATCGTTATCTTAACTTTCTAATGAAACTCTCATTTTCACTTGCTGCTGGCATTTTTGCCAGTTCCTCCTACAGGAACCTGGTAGAACACAGGATACTAATCTTGGAGTCAAGATCTGTCTCTACCACTCTATGACATCTGTGTCTGGGCAAGGTACTCACCTGTCCAGTTTAAACTAGGGGCATAAAGTTAAAGAAATCAGAAGATTAAAGAAACCAACCTATTCCTGTGTTATAAATTGAAGCCTGTTCCCCAAAGAAACATGTTAAAATCTAACATCCAGTACCCCAGATATGACCTTATTTGGAAATAGCGTCATTGCAGATATAATTTGTTAACATGAGGTCACACTGGATAGGATAGACCCTTGGTTTAATATAACCAGTTTGGAATACCATGTGACAATGTGTTAGGGATTGGAGGGATACATCTACAATCCAGGAAACTTCGAGGAGAGGACTTCTGCCACCATAGGTAGCTAGAAAGACGCAAGGACAGCTTCTTCCCAACAGGTTTCAGAGGGAGCCTGGCCCTGCACACACCTTGATCTCAGTCTTCTAGACCCCAGAACTGTGAAATAATAAACTTCATAAGCCACGCAGATTGTATTCACTAACAGGAGTGATCTGGTTCAGAGACCTGTTACTGGCAGGAGTGAGTTCAGATCTATTTTGGGGGGGATAACTTCAGGCAAGTTAACTAAATTCTCTGGGCCTTCAAATTTTGGCATTAAAACAGGGATAGTGTGATACTTAAATAATAGAGTGCCTGAGAAGAATGAGAGGATGACACTGCCAGGCATGGATTTGAGCCCTAGTTACTCTTTTCCCAGCAACGTGGGAGACTCTGGACATCTTTAACCCTGGCTACGTGTGGGCTCCCCACACCAGCACTGCAGGCAGAACCTGAGCAGTGTGGTCCCTTCCCCTTTCATTCTTGCCACTTCCCCAAGGCCACCCAGGGTCTCCACAACAACAGATGCTCTGGAAGCTGGGAGCTGTGGTTTCTGAGGTTGCAATAGGTACCTGGGGATGTCAGGACCACTCAGCCCTATTGCAAGGCCCCCTAAATTAGTAATTTCAGCTCAGGGGCACTTAGCTGCTCCTAAGGAAAAGGAGAGACAGAAGAGGCCGATGAGATGCCTTTGAGAGCTGAATTCTGCCTGCTGATACCTCTCTTGGCTCCATCCTCAGGTAGAGGGAATCAGATAGGCATTGATTACTCCTTGCAACCAAGTCCTTGACAGATCTGAGCCCCTTTCAGAATTACTGCCCTTTCTTAAGTAACATCTTGATTACCCAGCCAGAACCTTCTTGAAAATATCATCAAAAAATGCTTCTCTATGCACTTGCTCCAGAATAGTCACATATTCTGTGGGCCCATTTCTGTTGGATGTACTTCCCTCAGAGTAGAATTATTATGTCATAGGTTATGCTTATGTTGGGCTCTAGTAGATACTACCAGCTATGCTTCCCCTACAAGTGTATGCAATCAGTGTCCATTTTTTCAAATTTTAACCATTCTAGGCTGGACATGGTGGCTCACACCTGTAATCCCAGTGGCTTGGGAGGATGAGGCAGGAGGGTGGCGCGTTCAAGGCCACATCAGCAACTTAGCAAGGTCCTAACCAACTTAGAAAGACCCTTTCTCTAAATAAAATATAAAAAGGGCTGAGGACACGGCTCTGTGGTTAAGCAACCTTGGGTTCAATCTCTGGTATCAATAAAATAAAAATAAAAATAACCATTCTAGGACTGGGGTTGTGCCTCAGTGGTAGAGTGCTTGCCTAGTGTATTTGAGGCCCTGGGTTCGATCCTCAGTACCACATAAAAACAAACAAATAAAACAAAGGTATTGTGTCCAACTACACTAAAAAATAAATATTTTTTAGAATTTTTTTTTATTTATATATGACCGCAGACTGCATTACAATTCTTATTACACATGTAGAGCACAATTTTTCATATCTCTGGTTGTATATACAGTATAGTCACACCAATTCGTGTCTTCATACCTGTACTTTGGATTATAATGATCATTACATTCCACCATCATTAATAACCCCATGCCCCCTCCCTTCCCCTCCAACCCCTCTGCCCTATCTAGAGTTCGTCTATTCCTCCCATGCTCCCCCTCCTTATCCCACTATGAATCAGCCTCCTTATATCAAAGAAAACATCTTATATCAAAGAAACCATTCTAGTGGTTAAAATATTGGCAAGATGTGAATGTTTTAATTTATGTTTCTCTAGTGATTAATGATGCTGAACACTTTCATATTTTTATTTGCCACTTGCATGTTTATTTTTATCAAGATGTCTTTTTCTTGTTGATATGTAGTTCTTTAGATAGTCTGGCATTGAGTCCTTTGTCGTTCGCATGTGCTACTGACATTTCTCCTACTCAATTGCTTCTTCACGATTTCTTGAAAGCATCTTTGTGAGAACAGAAATTCTTAATTTTAGAAAATAAACTTAATTTTTTTAAGAGTTGTTTTAGGTTCACAGCAAAATTGAGTGGAAGGTACAAAGCTTTCCGATGTATCCCCTGTCCGGCACATGCATGGCCTTCCCTGTTGTCATCCCCCATCAGAGCAGTACATCCATTAAAAACAATGAACATATGTCGATACATCATTATCATCCCAAGTCCATAATTTACATTAGGAGTCACTCTTAGTATAGCACAATCTGTGAGTTTTGACAAGTGCAGAATGGCATGTATTCATGATTCTGGTATATATTAGCTTCATCACCCTAAAAATCCTTTGTGCTCTGCTTATTCAGCCCTCTCTCCCTCCTATCCTCTGTCTGCCACTGATCTTTTTCCTGAATCCATACTTTTCCTTTTTCACAATGTCGTGTAGTTGAAATAATCCATTATGTAGCCTTTTCAGATTGGATTCTTTCACCTAGTAAAATACATTTAAGGTTCCTTCATGTCTTTTCAGGGCTTGATAGCTCATTTCTTTTTAGTGCTGAATAACAAACAGTCTATTGTCTAAATGTACCAAAATTTATGTCTCCATTCACGTATGAAGAATATCTTGGTTGTTACCAGGTTTGAGTAATTATAAATAAATATCTGTGTGAGGATGTAACTTTTCAACTCCTTTAGGTAAATAACAAAGACTGAATGCTGGATCTTATATATTGTATATTTAGTTTTGTAAGAAACTGCCAATGCATCTGCCAGCAATAAATGAGAGTTCCTGTTGTTCCAGATCCTAGCCAACATTTGGTATTGTCAGTGTTCTGTTTTGGCCATTCTCAGAATCTCATTGTTATTTAATTTGTATTTCCCTCATGATTTGTCATGTAGTGTATCTTTTCATGTGCTTATATGTCATCTGTATATCTTCTTTGGTGAAGTGTCTGTAAGGTCTTTGCCTCATTTTGCGTTTTAAGAGGGGTTTTGTGTGTATTTTAGGGAACAGATCTTTATCAGATATCTTTTACAAATGTCTTCTCCTAGTGTGTGTCTTGTCTTTTAAGCCTAGCTCATTGATTCTTTCATGGATCTCACCTCTGGTATTGTATCCAAAAAGTCATCACCAAACTCAAGGTCACTGAGATTTTCTCCTACATTATCTTCTATGTGTCTGATGGTTTTGCAATTATTAATTAAATCAGTGATTTGTTTTGAGGTGCTTTTGAGAAAGGTGCCTAGTCTATGTCTAGGTTTTTGCTTTTGCAAGTGGGTGTCCCATTGTCCCAGAAACATTTGTTGAACAGATTGTTTTTGTTGTGTTGCCTTTTTACTTCATTTGGGATCAGCTGACTGTATTTATGAGGGTCTATTTCTGGTCCCTCTCTTCTGCTCCATTGATCTATCTGCCTATTCTTTTGTCAATATCATACTGACTTGATTAATGTAGCTTTATAATAAGTTTTAAAGTCAGGTATCAGTCCTCCAACTTCGTTCTTCTCTTTCAACATGGAGTTGGCTACTCTGGGCCTTTTGCCTCTCTGTATAAACTTTACAATCAGTTTGTTCGTATACACAAAATAACTTGCTGGCATTTTGATGGGGATGGCATTGGATCTATAGATGGAATTTTTACTCTTAAGTATTATTTATTAATCTTTTCCTTTATAGGTAGTGCTTTTTGTATCTTACTTAATACATTTTTTAACATTAAGGCCATGAAGATACCTCTCTTGGCTTCAGTGGTTCTGACCTTTATTTCTCCTTTTAGCCAGAGGAGTAATAACTGGGAGATAGTACAAAAGAGGATTCCAGGGGGCAGTTCATGACCCATTTCAGGAACTTGGTCATTACACTTGCTTATTTACATGCCCACTATATATGTGTGTTATACTGCTATTAAAGCTAGAAAGAGAAAAGGAACAAATAGGAGCCAATGACCAAAGAGATTCAAGGGGGAAAAAGAATTCTTTGAAAGATTAGATGAAATATTTGTGAGCAGATTATATAGCATCATAAATTCTCTCAATTCTCAGTTTATAATAAGCCACATTTTACTACTGGTAATTTATTAAAACTTGTTTATTCGAAATAAACAGCACTGAGCTTGAAGCAGTGCTGAGTATAAGATAAAGTGTGATAGTAGTGACATTCCTCTGTCCTTAGCCAAGAGAAGTGCACACCTGACAGCTGGTTCTGGCGACCCAACACTGAGTGGCACTGAACTTGGAGACAGTCTCTGAGGGGGAGCCCAAATGTGCAGATGTGAACGTAAGAGCACTCCTCTGTAGCCTCTGATGCCTACCCACAAAATGACCCTCTGTGCACTCATTCTCCATCCTTGACAAGGAGATTTTCAGGGAGCAAATGTAAACTGTTGGACAATCTTTTTTTGAGATGGGAACAGAGTGAACAATAAAATAGGGCTTAACAAAGAAAGTTAAGAAAATTAAGGTAATCAGAAAGAGTGAGTAAGAAAAGCAACTCAAGAACTCCTGGGTACCATAGCAGGGAAGAGTGGAAGAAATCGATAATTAAGATCATCTTCAGAAAGATAATAGAGAATTCAAGCCCAAGCCTAGGAGTTGCATTTCTAATCAGCTCATGCACCCTTGTGTTTACAGCATTCACCATTTCTATATCCAAGCATCATCTTTCAAAATCACAATGCTGTAATTCATCCTACTCAGGCATGCAAAAACATCCTTTTTCTAACATTAAGCATGTTTAATCATGACGATTTATAATAGCCCTTTAGGACTTTAATGAAAGGAAGGCATTTGATACATGATATTTACAGTAATCATAATACTGCAAGATTTAAAGTATAATTTTTCACAGTGTTAGACCACAAAGCCAAATGGTCCATGTTTTTAGTTAATTATTTTAAGTGCTTTGGGGGGAGATCAGCATCCAGAAATTAATTAATAGTTTTCCTCTGTACAATTGTCAGTGTTGTCACTGGTTCCTGCTACTGGCTGCCAACTCCTTTATACTCTCGCTCTAGTGGCAATCGGCAAAGGCGATTAATGTTAACCACTTGTCCTAATAGCCAAATGCCAAATGTCAAACCACATGCAGGATCATAATTATGCTTTAGGAAGTGGATAAGTTCAGCTTTGTTAGCCAAGAGTTAACCTCAAAATACCCCTGACGTGGCATCCTTGGGGACACCAGGATGGCAGTGGCATACAAAGCTAAGAGCCTTGAAATTCCTTTTCAGAAGACTCTAAGCCTTTCTTTGTCAAGCTCTAAAGGTTCCCTCTGACTACTCTTCTGGGATCAGTCAAATTTACCCACATTCCAGCTCCACTTGAGTGGAATTCAAGTTCCTAAATTTAGGTATTCGTTGTTAACCACAGGTCTCATGCTTCATGGCCCTTTGTGACATGTGTTTATTTGAAGAGGTAAGTCCATGAAGCAATGCCTTCCTCATATTTTATAAGTTCTACCTGACTCGGGGAAAAAGAAACGGGCCTTCCGCCAACAGGCAGTGATGTGGGGCAAGGATGAAGGTGAGGCACATTCCCTGGCTTACTGACTGCAGCCCCCTCAGTATTAAGATGCGGTGTCAAAGCACAGTAGCATGTGACACATTCGAGAGAGTTCAGGTTTCCAGCAACTTCAAACATGAGCGCTGAAATAAACAGAACATCACAAGACCCATACATCAAAACTGAAGCTCGTTGTTTTACACATACGACATGGAGAAAGACCACCTCTAACAAGTGCCTGGGACCTCCTGCATGCCTTTGTGTCCTGCCATCACCCTGGTCTCAGACATTCCTCTCCTTCATTCCCTTTGTCCTGATTTATTTACTCAGTTTCACTATCATTATGATGATTATTGATTCTAATTTAGTTCCGTGCGTTTTCTAAACTACTTAACTCTTCTATGGAATAAGAATATCAAGATTATGTTGGAGCCATAGGAGATGCCCTCAATCTATCACTCAAAGCTTATTTACTCTTTTCTATGTACAGTTTTGGTTAATCTCAGTCATCTGATTTCACAACACACAGCAACATAGAAGCCTGCAGCTGACAGTGCTGTCATCTGTTGATGAAGCACAGCATATTAAGCTACTTAATAGAAGATGTTGAGTGCACCAGTAAATGAGTCAGCATTGATAGCTAGAGCCAGACAAGAAGGTAGAAACAAGTTAAAAACAAATACAAGCTGGGTATGGTGGTGCACGCCTGTAATCCCAGCAGTTTGGGAGGCTGAGGCAGGAGGATCGCAAGTTCAAAGCCAGCCTCAGCAATGGTGAGGTACTAAGCAACTTAGTGAAGCCCTATCTCTAATAAAACTCACACACACACACACACACACACACACACACACAAAGAGCTGGGTTTTGGCTCAGTGGTTAAGTGCCCCTGAGTTCAATCCCCAGTACCAAAAAAAAAAAAAAAAAAAGAAAGAAAGAAAAGAAAAATACAAGAAACAGAAGCACAGTGGTCAGGGCCCACATGGTGTGACTTCTGCATGGATGATGAAAGCCTTTGGTGATTATAGAACAATAGTTCGTATTGATAGGTATAACTGTATTCCTTCAACATACTGGGAAGTCTTTGCTCATGAAGAGAGGGATGTTATCACACACTATAGAAAACATTTCATTTGAAGGTAACCAAGTTTTAAAACATAAAGCTTAAGAGAGGAATACTATTCAACTCTCTGGAAAATTCACTTCTTCCCAATGCCTCATTCCTGGGCAGTGTTCAATACCTAGAGAGTTGATGAACTGGTCTGAGTCCTCCTCAGGTGGAAAATCTCAGGAGAAGCAAGGTAAGTACAGAACTCAGATGGTTTAGAGCTAGGTTGACTCACTCAATCATGATGGGCAGGGAGCAATTCCAACCCACCCAGGGCTGTGCTAAATCCTTGAAGGAGCACTGATTACCAATAAGAAAGGGAGAGTTAACAGCAAGCCTCCAAATTCACTCATCCTCCAGCAAGGGATTGCTCATTAGGCCCTCTCAACCCAGTGACCTACAGAGCAACCTGCCTCCCTCACTGCCCTTCTGTGCGCCAAACCTTGGTTTCCTCAAGGTTCCTAAATGAAAAGGAAGTTCCTGGATGCGTGCTCAAAATTTTTTTTGGACAACAGATGCTCTAGGAGTGGAAGATATTATATAAACATTATTATTATTATTTGAGACTTGACTCCTGTCGTGATACAAATCACAGCCCTGGACAAAGGCAACCACAAACCCTAGGTTTCCCAGTAGCAACTCCGGCCAATCCATTTCCCACGGAGCCCAGTAAGCAGCAGCATGTAGGGGCTCCAGTTTCAGGAGAAACACCCCTTTATTATCAGGAGTCTGTTTTCACCAGCCAGTTAAATAGAGGTGATCACAGTCTGAGAGCTGAACCCCACACTTATCACTTCTAAATTACTGAGAACAGAGATTGACTGACTTTTGTTGTTGTTGCTGCTGCTGTTTACAGAATTATGCAAAACTTATTCCTGGAGCCACAGTGGGACTGCTTCAGAAGGACTCTGGAAACATTCTCCAGCTCATTATCTCAGCTTATGAAGTATGTATGATACTTTGTAAGAAGTTGGCTTCTTGTTTTGTATTTCTTTAGTATTCACAAACTCAGATGTGTTTTAGGCAATGAACTCAACTCTCATTTGTTGATAAGAGTCTTGATCCAAAGAAAATCTCTCTGTATGAATGCAGCCAAAATATTAAAATTGGTTTACTTAGTTTGAAAAGTGGAGCAGCAGGTAGAAAATCACAAACCCGGCCAGAAAGTTGAGATAGTTGAGGTTGTTTTCATGATAACCCACAGCAGCACTGTTCCCAGCAAAATTTTTAAGTTGACTAGAAAGACTCCATGAGTCATACAATCAAGCTGTCTTCAGTCTCCAAAAAGGAAAAAAAAATCTACTTGTAAATTGCCATTGAGTGAAGGAGTTATGTAGGGAACCAACTCCAGGGGTTTAATGAGACAAGATCATTAATTCAAGCAAGAATACAGATTCTTGGCTACACACCAAAATACCAAAAGCATACCAGCATGCCACATTCAAGGCTCTCAACTTTAGTGAACCAGGGAAATTTCCATTGGTTTAACAAGTATGTAGGTTTTTTTTTTTTTTTTTCCTTGACTATGAGTTAGTCCTGAGGACAGAATTCCTCCCTTAAAATGAGATATATACCTACAGGGTTATTGTTTTCCTTTTTTTTTTTGCCCCCATTTTCTAACTCAACCATGCCCAGTTGCCAAATCTTCTTTATTTTGGTTCCTAAATATCATTCCCCTTTATTTGCCTTTAATGTAAAAAAAAAAAAAAAAAAGAAAAGAAAAGAAAAAGAAAAACCCCACAAAGAGGTAGATGAAGCTCTAAATTAGGATGGGCATAGAAAAAGTAAATTTTTAGGAAGCAGTAAAGCTCCAGCATTTGCTTTAAGCAGCGTTTCCATAATAATGAACGAATAAAATTATCCTATTTTGGATGTTTTAAAATTGCAAATAAATAACCCTAGTGAGTATACAATACTCAGCATATACTGAACCAGTGTTCCCTAACTAAATGACATATCAGGATCATCTGAGAAAATTTTTAAAAAACAGGCTCAGATTCCTTTGTTTCTAACTTTGGAGAAGATGAAGGGAAGGTGGAAGCTACACATTTTGAAAAAAAAACCTCCACAATGATTTTTCTAGAAAAAAAAAAAAAAACCTCCATATCACCCCACCAATTTTGAAACTCACTTGAAGGGGAAGGAAGCAACAAATTCCTTTTCAAATATTTCATTTCCTCAGAGAATAAAATAAAGATGTGTCCATTTAAATTCTAAGAGGATGGGATTTTTCTCACTGATGATCCTCAGAAATTTCTGTTTTCTTAGCTCACATCAAAAATTAATCACCACATTAGCTCATGCTTGAAATTCTTCCAGACAGGAAAGCACATCAACAAAACACTATAAAAACCTTCCTCCCTCTCATGCAGTAATTAAAGTTTTAATGTGTAGAATCAAATAAAATTACAAAGCAATCCTTCACTGGATTATAGCATCCTCTGTTTTCTTTAACCCAATACTTTCCAAAGTGTTGGCCACTAACATCTCCAAAGAAATCAAGCAAATTAGAAAACAGTGAATAGTCAAAAATATTTCCCCCTCCCACCTGACGAGTCTATCCATGCCCCTGCTTGCTCTGCCAGAGGTTATGTCCCACTTTATGGTCCCAAGTCACCACGTAAGTTACAGTGTAGTTGAACTCAAGGCATTAAACATTTGAATTAAATCTGTGTCCTCATTTTACTCTCCCCAAAATACCAGTAAGTATCCATTATTCTTCTACTAAACAATCTTGGTCTGGAGTTATTGGAACTTTATGATTCAGGGTGAATGAAGTATGTAATCAATCATGACAAAAGCAGAAATTATTTTTCTAATATGTTATTTTTAAATGTATTCTAAAAAGACTTTAAAATATAGATACCTACAGACTGAATTTCTTTTTCAGTCTATAAAAAAAAGGAAAGACTATATTGAGAGAAAACATAAAATCCATCTGTTTGACTTCTTATAGGGCAGAGGCAGATGTGTTTATAGTTTGTGGCTACAAACATTAGCTGAGTATTTTATGGTGCCATATTGATATTTTTTAAAATTTTAAATACTGGGTGTATATTCATCTGCCTATCTCTTGCTAATTTCCTCCCTTCCCCAACCACATAATAAAGGCTCCTGAAATACCAGTGATCCCAAGGGCAAGCTCCTCTACTGGAATTTAAACTCTGGGAAGGAATCCACTGGTTTATTTTGGTTGTCCTGGCTCCTAGGAGATGTTCAATCAGCAAATGAATGAAATAATAAAAGATACAAATTAACATGTATGCCCTTTCCTTGGGAAATTTACACTGAAATATTCCTGGTCAAATTTGCAATAATTCTCAATCCTATCAATGCTGAGACTTCCTTCAGTTAGGTCAGATGATGTCACTTACTGATCCTCATTATGGATGTCACCTATAGACACATCCCTCATTTCTCATTTAGCTCCTGGAGATTCACTATGCTACTATCTCCAATGCTACTTTTGTCTTAATTCTTGGTGATTTCAAAATAAACAGAATTTGGAGAAGGCAGGGTCATCTGACTCTGAAGTTAGCAAAATTAAGTCTGAAGCTAAGTATGCTTTTAAAATGCTATCAATGAAATGGGTATATGAACTCAAAACCTTTTAGATGAATTGAAGTTTAACTTAATATTTTAAATTTATTTTTATTCTGTTTTTTATCTTTAATAATTTGGTTTTATCCCCAAAAATATGTACATTGATGTTGTAAGTTTATGAGAAATAGAAAGAGTAAAATGATAAGCTTCTGAGAACAGAAATCCAGTCTCATCCTAGACTTGACTCTACATTAAATGTACAATAGGCACTCAATGAATTCTAATAATGACTTTAAGGCAGTTTCCCCTACATTTTGGCACCTCTAAATCTTGGATTGATTTGTTAATTCATGGTGCCTTACAACCACTGCATGCCAGGTGGAAGTCATGACATGGTTTTATTGACAGTTGTGATCATTGTCACTTCAACTCCTAGAATGCATTGTTGCTATATAAGTGCTAAGTTTAATTGCCATTTTAAATATCTTTGAAAACTTTGTCCTCTGAGTTGATATTGAGATGAAAGTTATTATGTATGCAGAAATGTACCAAAACAGAGCAGCAGGGTGTAAATTTGATATCAGTGAAGCAAATATTTCTTGTTGGAGGAATAGCTGCAATTCTGAATTTCTTACAAATTGACAAACAGCTACTTTATGGGACCTAAGAAATGAAGGCACTTACAAGTAAAGGAAACTGTTATTATATTTTATTATCAAGATACAAGCAAAAAAAAATTGTCTTTTATATGCCAAACTATGCAACACAGGAGAATTTGCTAAATGCTTCAGAATGGATGAAATTATTTTCGGAGCATTGATAGACTAATGACTATCATAGGTCGTGCAGAACTACATGAGTTATTTTTATCATAGTTTATCATGTGATAATAGCATATATTATGATTAATGGTGTCTTAAATTCAATATTGATTGTCATTTCCTTGCTTGATTAATTATATGGTAAATTTCTTTTAGATCCAATTTAATTTTATTCATTTATAGTTTAATGACTCGGTTTCCTCTTCTGGTTGTACTTTTTGTTGTGATTTATTTAACCCTTTATGTCTTAATTCAAGGAACTGCGGTCTGAGGTGGAACTGGAGGTATTAGGAGACACCGAAGGACTCAACCTGTCCTTCACAGCTGTCTGTAACAATGGCACCCTCTTCCCACACCAAAAGAAATGCTTGCACATGAAGGTGGGAGACATAGTAAGTAGATGGACAATTCAGCTGTATGAAAAAATATTCAGATGGGTCAGAGGTTAGCTTAGCTTACTGGAGCTGGGCTCCTTTCAAGAATTTCAAAGATTTCCTAATAAACGCTTTTGGCAAAGCTGATTTCCGCAAGGCCTTGTTTCACCTCCTGCAGGTTGGTGGACAGAGGAAGTAGATAATTGGTATTTTCTTTTCCAGGCTTCATTCAATGTGACTGTGAGCATACCCAACTGTGAGAGAAGCAGGCGCATTATCATAAAGCCCGTGGGGCTGGGGGACACCCTGGAAATACTCATCAGTCCGGAATGCCACTGTGACTGTCAGAAAGAAGTGGACGTGAACAGCTCTAAATGCCACAATGGAAACGGCTCCTTCCAGTGTGGGGTGTGTGCCTGCAACCCTGGCCACATGGGCCCTCACTGCGAGTGTGGCGAGGACATCCTGAGCACAGATTCCTGCAAGGAGGCCCCCGATCACCCCTCATGCAGTGGAAGGGGCGACTGCTACTGTGGGCAGTGCATCTGCCACCTGTCTCCCTATGGAAACATTTATGGGCCTTACTGCCAGTGTGACAATTTCTCCTGCGTGAGACACAAAGGGCTGCTCTGTGGAGGTAGGCCACATCTGAAAGCATCTCACTGCTATTCAAATATCAGGAAGGGGCTTTGCATCTTTTCCACCTTCAAAGTTTCCTGGGCATAGTGGGTGTTCTATAAATATTTAATGATCAACTTGGTGGGTTAATCTTTAGATTTAGGATTACTGAATCTTCTCTCGCATTTTTCTTCTGGCTTTTTCTAATCTGTAGTTATCACCCAGGCTCCTCAAAATTGCCTGTGATCTGAATTCCATTATCTTCCAGAATTTTCTGGACCAAGCTGATGGGTGTGACCCAACTCTTAAATGCCTATTGCTTTGCGAAAATAAAAATTAGACTGCTAAAGGGGCATGCTTCCAAGGACAAGGAGCATAAGGACACTAAATGGACTCTCATAGCCTCCACTCATTCCATAGATTTCTATTAAGTACCTACTATGTGATATGTGTCAGGTTAGGCGATAGGTCTAACAACAATGAGTAAGAACATAAATGAGAAGCCTAATGGAAAGGATGAAAATAGAAAATTTCTTAAGAAATGAAGAAAAGTTTAAAATAGAAATATTTACATTTTAATATTATTTATAGATGTAAAGTAACTAGAGTTTAAGAATTCATTGCCTGACTATTATAAAATCATTCTGATATTTATACACATGTATTTAAGAATGGTCTATGCAGAATAAGAATTAGAAATATCTTAATATATTTTAAAATAGTATAAATTTCTACTACAAATGGAATCTTAACTGATGGTTGAATGTAAGCTCTAATGTCTGAGTTTTTCACAGTATGTAAGCAAATGGCTCTTCAAAACAGAGAGCCATTATCTCTACAGAAAACTAGGCAAGTTGTGTTTTCAAACCACAGCGTTAGGAACATATAAAAGAGACCAATTTTCAGGGAGGAAAAAAACCTGAAAGAAAGGAAGCCACAGAGAATTCCAAGCTTTTTGAATATCATTTGATACCCCTAGGAATCCACTACCTTTCATTTCTCTGCTGCAGCTATGGCTACAAATGGGATCTTCTGAGAAAATCTACTTTATCTCACCCCTGTCCCCAATACAGAATGAAAAACTCAGAAACTTTGTTTCCTAAGCTTATTTTTGTCTTTCCTTTTTTGGCACAGGATAAAGGGGCAGGGGTACTGTCAAACCCAGGACTTTGAGCATTTGAGGCAAGCACTTCACCACTGAGCTACATCCCAGCCCCTTATTTCTGGATTTTATGTTTGTGCTTCCAAGTCCATAAACTGTCTTCACTTGATGCAGACAGGACACAACCTGGAAGCAAAAAGAAGCTACCCAAAGGCTGTCACCACATCATAGATAGAATATATCTGACAGAATTCCACACTGCATTTCTAATACAAGTCTTTAAAAAATATATACACATTTAAAATATTTACAATTACTTTCCAAAAAATGCTAAATGTAATATAATCTAATAGCTATACTAACACCAGCTGTACATCACCCTTAAAGTCCTGGATCTAAGGAATCCAAAACAGCATAAATTGCTCATGTGCTCTGCAGCACTGCGCTCCCTGACTGCCTTTCATCTTATTTTATATACAGGGAAAAAGGGAATAAACGCAAAAAGAGTTGACCTGCTCTGTTCGTTGTAGTTATGAAGATCTGACAATAGCAACTTTTTTTTTTTGAGTCAGATACAGCAGTTGCTAAAGAAATTCTCTTTAAAGAAAAATACAATGATTTCTTCAGCTAAACTCAGAAAATTTCATCAAGGTTCATTTCCTTCGTCCTCTGGAGTACATTATGATCCTCAGCCACAAATGTTTCTATGAAGCTATTTTGTTTATTAGTAACATCACAAAAGATTAATAGTAACTTTCTCTTTTAAATGTCTAATGAAAGTAAATACAGCTGAGTGCTCTGGTGCACACCTGTCATCCCAGCAGCTCAGGAGGCTGAGGCAGGAGGATAACAAGCTCAAAGCTAGCCTCAGCAAAAGCAAGGCAACTCAGCAAAAGCAACTCAGTGAGACCCTGTCTCTAAGTAAAATACAAAATAGGGCTGGGGATGTGACTCAGTGACTGAGTGCCTCTGAGTTCAATCCCTGGTACAATCTCCCCCCCCAAAAAAAAGTAAGTACAATTCTTCAAGTTTACCAGGTAGTTTTGAAGTATCTTCCATGTGCCTGGCACTGTGCTTAGAGAAGGGATAAAAATCCCTGCTCTGAGGAGACACTGCTGCTGCTGTTGCTGCTGATGATATTTTCAAAGCAGACCATATATATGCCCCAGCCTCACAACTTGGGCTGATCTCACTTATTTTACCACTAATACACTTGGCAATGTGCTCCTTTTCTGAAGGGCTATTATCACAATGTTCCTTTTCATGCAACTTCTTTAGTCCATCTGCAAGCACTCAGGCATACAGGGCTCCATTGATTTTTTTTTCTTGCCCAAATTCCATTAGTCTCTTATATTTTGATTTTTAAGAGACTGGAAGCAGTAACAGGAAAATGGCATTAGAGAAAATACTTCCTGCCATTATTCACTTATACTTGTTTGTCAATGGCTTTCTAGAAGAATCTAGCTCTCTAAAAAGATCTTGGTGATTTTTCTGAATCTTTAGTTATCATCTTGCCTCTATATGAAACTTCTATAGGAAAGTGTTGCCGCATGTTGTTGCTGCATGAACAGGTGTGTTAAATAATTGGTTGCTTGGATATCAATTAGCAACTTCAGTGACCAGGCTGATGGTTCTGGAAGGTCAGCAGAAAGGAAGGTTTTTAAATTTGAAAGGAGTGCTTTGTTTTTGCTGTGATGGTTCTTTTTTCCTGCTCCAGAATGGGTTTTCTAAATTTCTGCTAAGTAATTCTTACATATAATAATACTCTTGGGCATTCTTGAAACATTTGGAAATGCACATTTCATTTTGTAATATGTATAGATTATATTAATTATTCAGAATAAATTGTAATTTCAGAATTTCTCCCCATTGTTAATGTAAGAAAGAAATGCTAAGGAAGAAATCAAAAAGTATTATAATTCTGAAGATCACTTACATATGAAACTTAAATTGGCTCAAATTACTTAATTATTCTTAGCTTTGAGTTAATTGGCTCAATTATGAATTGCATAGGTTATGAGATACAGTTGGAATGTCTTAATGTCATAGATCCAGATAAATTTTAAATCATCTTTTGTTAGAGGAGTGTGCCCTCCTTAGTATATGTAGAGGGAGAGAGAGAGAGAGAGAGAGAGAGAGAGAGAGAGAGAGAGAGAGAGAGAGAAAGAACAAGTTAACATACACACAGATACTATACACACACACACACACACACACACACATATACATACATATAGAATATGAATGTACCTGTTCCTACAGCAGCAACACCTTCCTGTAGAAGTTTCATATAGAGGCAAGATGATAACTTAACTAAAGATCCAGAAAATCATCAAGATCTTTTTAGAGAGCTAGATTCTTCTAGAAAGCCATTGACAAACACCTGTAAGTGAATAATGGCAGGAAGTATTTTCTCTAATGCCATATATATAATATGTATATATAGTGTGTATATATATGTATGTATATGTATCTATAATGTATCTGTACATGTATATATGTATATATAATATATGCATGTATAAACATATAACACACACACACACACCAGGAACCCAATTTCAAAACCTTTGTGGTTATCTTTGTGTATATGATTTTGACTGGGCAGAGCATTAAGCCAAGGACTCTCCTACTCTCAATCCCTTAGGCTGAGTCATGAGGAGAGAAAAGTAATCAGCTACAACAGCAAAGTTTGCAAGGATCCCTTACTCCACAGTGACCTTGGCAGTGCCTCTTACAAGTGGAAGCATGTTTCGCTTGTGATTTTTATTTTTTTTTACATCCACTTTGTTTTCAGTAAAGGTATAAGAGTTTTAATACTGATGAATAACTTTGCTTACAGGTTCTTCCTACTGGATAGTTTTAAGGAATAACGCTAATAACTAGCACTTATGTTGTGCTTAGTGCTGGGCCAGGCACTGTTATAAACACTGTTAGACACCGTCTTAGGTAACACTAAGTTTTGCTGGAAGATCAAAACTTGTGGGGCAAAATGCCTGAGTGCACAGTTTTTACTTCTGAAGAAAGTATCAGTTAGGAGACTTTGTAAATAAATGTTATTTGTTTGGAACATCAAATGCCTATTTTAGTATACTGGGCGTGGCAGGCACCCCAAATGTAAGGAGTGGACACACACCATTATCTTAAACACGTGTATCATCTCAGAGTATTTCATATACTTTTATGTGGCCAGATCTATAAGAGACTTGCAAGATTAGATGAGACATTCGTCCACAGCTGGTTTCCGAGTGCCTCCTCCTTGGAATTGTGTCTGCCACCTTGTTCCTGCTCCCTCAGTCTCTCCTCTGATGGCCTTTTAAATGCCAATGCTCTCTAGAGCTTTTCTCACTCTCCCTGCTCTCCCTAGATGACCTGGTTCACAGTGGCCTCTACCACTGCCTTTCCCTATGGATGCCCAACCCCAAACTTCAGGCTCATATTCAGCCACCTGTAAGGATGTCCTACAGGCCCCTCAAACTCAACAGACCCAGAGCTCTTTTTCCTCTTCCGCTTTAGATCCAATTATTCATTCCATAATGAAGCACCTCCATGTGCCAGGTGTTGGGACACAGCAGTGACCATGAGCTGGCTTCCCTTCCAGGTCAATGGAGAGCCACATCACTGGCCAGCTCCCAGCCTGGTCACCTGGGGAGGATGCCGTTCCTCTCTGGTTCTCCTTACACTGCTCCTGGTACCTCCCCACCTTACCCTGAGCACAGCAGCCCTCACTCTTCCCACTGACACTATCATTGTTGTTCAGGCCTCTGTTCATGGAAGTCCTCTCAAATGGTTTTTCTGCCCTGGTTTGAGTCTCTACTGATGGCAGGATATATCTAGACCCATATCGATCTGTTCAGGGCTCTACCCTTCTTAAAATTTCATAACCTCCAGGAACAAAGCTCTTACTGGGGTGCTCAGCCATCTCACGATCTGACTTCTGGCATTTTGTTGACCTTTGCATCCTTCCCTCTATCACATCCTACAAGCAGCGTTGGCTCCTGCCATATGAGACTGCTACAGTTGTTAAGCAAGCCACATGATTCTACACTTTCAGCATTTGTCTATCTTTTTCTTTGCCTGAAATGTAGGTAAAACTCTTCTTTCATCTTCTACCTTCTAAACTCAGTCCAGGTATCACTTCCTTTGGAAACTTTCCTAAATTTCCAGTTTAATTGGGGAACTTTTGCCCTGTGTCCATAGACTTATCACACTGTTTTGTATTTAGTAATAGTAGTATTTATTTGCCTGCCTCCTGCACTAAATTATAAATTCAGTGACTTTGTCTTATTTAATTCTCTATCCTCAGGCGTAATATAACCTTTGGCACATAGTATATGCTCAAAGTTTGTTATAAAACATTGAACTTGTCCAACTCTCATTCTATGCCCATGGGACAGCTAACTGGTGAATGCAGAAGTAGGAGATTCACACTGTATCTCATCCTACCAAAACCATTGGAAGTAGATTTTGTTCCCTCTGTTTTTTAGGTGAGGCTTTCATGATCAATCAGCTTGATGATGTAGAAGGGTGGGCATTCATTCAAACCTGTCTTGCATCTCCATCTTATGTCATATTAATTAGAGGCAAAAAATCAAAATAACAATTAAGTATATATACATATGTACACATGTGCACCAAGTAGCTGCTATAGGTTTGTCTGGATTCTCTCATTTCATCTGGTTATTAATTCTCTCTGCTATAACATCAGGTAATCAAGTGGATCTTCAGTGAGGAGACCAGATCAATAAGCATATGCAGTTAGCAAAACATATCAATAAAATGTCTACACTTACACACACACACACATACACACACACACTTTTTTTCTCATTTTGTTCTTCAGTCTTTTTGCTAGTATTTAAAGGCAAAGAGAAAAGATGCCCTTCCCCCCAAGCCTACAGGTGGCTTTGACCTTGACCATGGGCAGCAGAGAACCGAATGCGTGTTTTACAGATAACGGAGACTGTGACTGTGGCGAGTGCGTGTGCAGGACCGGCTGGACTGGCGAATACTGTAACTGCACAACCAGCACGGACTCCTGTGTCTCTGAAGACGGAGTGCTGTGCAGCGGGCGTGGGGACTGCGTTTGCGGCAAGTGTGTTTGCACAAACCCCGGAGCCTCGGGTCCCACCTGTGAACGATGTCCTACCTGCGGTGACCCCTGTAACTCAAAGTGGTAATGTCTCTATTGCTTAGTCCCTTTTGTGGAAAAGGTTCCCTATGATCAAAGTTCTAAAGACATTTTGTCAACTCGGACCTCAGATTGTCTTTGCCAGGTTTGGTCTCTAGGCATCCATCAAAAACCCAAGGGGCCCCTGTGATCCTCAGCCTGGAACAACAGTCAGTCTCTGGCTGGAGGTTTTCTCAGCCCTGATTATCCAGAATCACAAAGTCAACATTTCTGCCTGAGACAGCAGGGGGAAGTGGAGCTGATGTCCCACACTGATAACATCTGATGGCCTCTCAGTTACAATACCAGCCACACAGAAGGAAAGCCCTGGAGGCATCCTGCTGACACCCACAGGCAGTCAGTACCTTTTCAGGGGAAACAGACAAGCTTCTTTCTTATCTAGAAGTTTATAGCCTGACCTTGTGGGATTCTTCCTATCAGCAGAATCATGGAGGCAAAGAGGCCGAGAAAGAAGAGCTTAGCTTTCCAATTCTGCCTCTTATCCCCATGCTCTTTGGCACCTTTTTGTCATTGTCATTGTAGGTAGCTATTGTGTATTGTATTTTTTAAGACTACAAGAACATTTTCTTATTTTCCAGTAAGAAAACGGTTTCTTTGGTTAGCAACTACCTTCTTCATGGAATTGGGGCAAAATTTGTCAGTCAAGTGAAGCAAGTTTCCCAGAAGCTGTTTCTTAAGGTGTTTCTTAAGAGGGTGTTTCTTAGGGTGTTTCTTAAGAGGTTGGTTGTCACTACTTCTGATACCCCAAAATGGTGACATTTGCATATCCAATGAAAATGGAGTGAGAAAATAATTTTTTTACTCATTGATAACTCGCCGTTTCAGTGTCAAAACTTCTCTGTCAGTATCCCTGGAAAACTAAGACAAATGCCAAAAGCATGGGCGCATGAGCAGGATTATTTGAATAGGATCCAATGTAAAGTGTCCCTTCACGATGTTCCTTTCATTATTTTTCTATTTCATCTCCTCTGTAAACATGGTTCAATCTTAAATCTGACTTGGAAGATATGAAATTCATACTCAAGTAGTTCCAATTTGGGAATCAGAGTGATCTTGATGTTTACGTTAGATGAGTCTATTCTTCCATTTATCCGTGTGTGTTCGCTTATCAAATAGATATTAAGTGCCTACCGTATGCCAAGAATGGTGTTAAGCCATGGACATGCAGGAAAGACTGAAACAGTTATAGTTTCTACCTTCACAGGTGCTGGGAGTCCAGTGGGCAAGATAGAGGTTTTTAAAGTAATGACGGTGATGTCTGGGTTGCCAGTTTCAGGAGGGGATGTAGAAGGTGCTGGCAGCAGGGAGGGGCATCGGTCCAGCTGGTGCAGCCATCAGTGAGATGCACAAAGGAGACTTTAAGGGCTTCCACCATCTCCCCCAGACCCCCACCAAGCCACTCCAAATAAATACATAATCTAGGAAAATGCAATACACTTGCAGAGCAAAAGCGACTTCACAACAAGATTTATAGTCCCACTCCAAATATGTTACCACTCCTAAGTTTTTCTGTAGAGAGTTCTAGTCCCCCCACTACAGGGGAACTCTCTAGACTAATGTTAGGAAGGTTTGGTTGAGGAGATACAGCTTCAGCTGAGCTTGCCAAGCACATTTCCATGTCTGGGGGAGAGGGAAAGGATGCAGCGCCATGTATCCCCACAGTGAGAAGACTTTTGTTTTTTTGGATTACTCCAAGCACCATCTATTTGCAAAATGATTTGCAGCACAAGATTAATTCAGGGTCTAATTTTACTTTGTTCCCTAGACATCTTTAAGGTAGTTTAATTTCCTTATGTCCTTGCAAATACACTTTTCTGTAAATTAATGCAATCTTTTATTAAAAAAAAACTTGAATTAATGAGGATCCAGGCTTAATCCTAAGCTTTTAAAAATACTCCTATCGACACTTGAATTTATTTAAAAGCATAACAGAAGAGAGAATTATTAAAATAATCATATGTAGCATATATGAAGACCACGAATCATTCTTGGGATTCTGGTTAAGATATAGATTAAATTCAGAACTTTGCCTAGTCTTCAATCATATTTATAAATGCAAGCTTTCCCTGGAAAAAGTAAAATGAAAATATAGCTAAATCAAATATCAATCAGAAGCAATCGCTACAGAAAAATGAGTATAGCAGCAATTATCAGGGCTGGCTCAGGGAACATTGATTACTGGGTGGAATTCAGAATAATTCAGCATCCTCTTGGACATTGCCTAACTATCTTTCCAAAAGTGACAAAAGGCCAGTGTCATTAGAAAGATACTCTTGTAGCATAATCTACAACCAGAGCATAAAGCAATATTCCACCAACATGAACTGATAAACTCTGTTAATTCTGTCTGCAGGAGCTGCATCGAGTGCCACCTGTCTGCAGATTCAAAGGCCCAAGAAGATTGTGTGGACAAATGCAAACTAGCGGGCGCAACTATCAGTGAGGAGGAAGGTGCTGCTTGTCTTAAATGGCTTTCATTTCCTTTGCATGGTTCTCCAGAGGCAGAAACGCTGTAAATCAAGAGCCTTTCTGGCCTGACCCCATTTGTACCAGGGCATTAGATCACTTCCATTCTTTGTTTAAAAGTGAGTGCATTCTATAAGACTAAAACTCCGTGGCTTGGGATTTAAAATCCCAATTTAAAGTCATGGCTGTTTTATTGGACTTCAGCTCTATCGGCAAGAGTGTCAGCATTTCACCTCTGCTTAACAAATGCCATTGTGGAGAATTCCAGAATGCTATATTTTCCAAACTAGAAAGGAAGAAAATTGAAGAAATGACCAAATGTTAAGCCCCCAAACCATAAATTGTCCTCAATCATCTGATTGCCTTATTTCAAGATAAGATAAAGGCAGCAGTAAAACGGTTTTCCTGATTATAGCTCCCAGATGCTGGGCAGGTTCTGGTCAATGGCCATTTTTCCTCCTCCTCTCAAAAGCGTTCACTTCCCCTCCCCCACACATGGTACATCCTTAATTTCCTTTTGCCCCACCCCCAAAATTCAGAAGTTCCTGTCATCTGTAACTGCTAAGCAAATTGTACTCTTGCTTTCATCTGTTATTTTAAATACAGTTACTTATAATAAGATTCTTCATAATGGCAAATATTTCAATCAGTTGCATTTTAGCTAGGAAGGCCATTTTAAAAAATAATTTGTGGACTTTAAAACAAAGAAGATGACTGATTCTGCCTAAAGGGACAATCTAGGAGAATTTGGTTTTGTATCATCACAACCCTGCATTATCATGCTGCTCAGGTAGAATTGCTACTCTGCATGCAATAGCCATGTGACCAAGATCTATCTCAGGTGAAGGGAAATAATCAAGACAATAATTTATGACACTGTAGGATATGTATTTTGAATAGATGGAATTAGAATACGGAAATTAGTCCATTTCCAAAATGGAATAATATAATGACATTTATATTCTTTTGAAAATTACTTGCCTTGTTTCAAAATTGAGAGTTCTGACTGCACAGTTGAATTACCCTATGTGCAGGGATGTGATTAGTGCTCATAACACTCCTCATCAGTGCTTTTCTGGTGACCAAAGATAAACATGCCAAATAGCAGTAAATGGGACAAGATGGTGTGTACCTTAAACGAATACCAAACTTAAGATACATTAAAGCACTGAGCGAAGCAGCATTTGTGGGCTGTCCACATTAGTAACTAGTACTGAGTCTCAGCATTTCCTTCTAGGTTCATTTCACAGCAAACAGTGGGAATATTTACCAGATGTCTCTTAGAAATGAGCAAAAATTGCAGAAAATGCCTACAAATGACTAGAACTGAATTCACTAGCAACATGGGAAATCAAATGTGCTGAAGGAAAAAGGGATAGAGCCTTAGAAACATGTAAATCATGATGGCTTCCATGGGTCGTTACTATGTTAAGTACATAGTTTTCTGAGTAGATTGTCAAATGCTTGGATTTCAGAGGAAGGCCAGTCTCGAGAGGTATTTAGAATATTTACATTATTCTTTTTGTGTATTTGGCCCAGTTATCTTCAAGAGAGGGGGATTCAGGTATTTCCAACTTGGGGGTTGAAAATAATAATTGGATTATTAATACCATTTAATCTGGATGGACTTGAGAAAAAAAAGGTATTTGTCAGACTGTAAATTTAAGAGCCACTTTGCCAATGAGCCTTTTTTATAAGCCATGTTTTGAATGAACCAGTTTTGTTATTGCTCACACCTCCTTGAACGGATCACATCATATTTGCTCTTTCACAGGGACTTTTAGCAACCCATCTTTCCCCCACTAGGACATGGAGAATAAAATAAAATAAGCATAACTTTACTAAGTGTGTGAATTGATCCTAAATTGTGCTGTCAGTGACTTGGGCAGGCACATCTAAGAACATGTGATTTAATCTCACTCTTCCTTTTACTGAGTCATGTTAATTTACCCCAATATCCATGTACTCGTAGAGTGTTTCTTGGGACACTAGTTCTGAAAGCATTCAATGGAGAAAAGCACCCATGGTCATATAAATGTTGGAGATGGGAAATTAAATTTTTTTCCCTTTTTTTGCCAGACTTTTGAAAGTTGTTGTGCACATTAAATTAAATATGTGTGTGAATCACCAGGAGGGACAAAGGGAGGGATTCCTAAACATGTTTGACCACAGAACTGCATTTTTTTCCCTTGAGAAACTGTTTCCACTGAGAATTGCTAACTGATTCCAAAGCCGAGGGCTTAAAGCACGTGGTTGTCTTGCCTCAGTGGTACAGACAGTTTCCATTTCCACATCCTTCCTGGACCTTCTAGCCCCAACCTCATCATTCCCATTCTCACATTTCTTCCTTCTCTGAGAGTGATTTCATGGGCCACCAGGAGATCACATTTTCACTCTATTATTCTAGAGCAGCGATGTGGGCACTCACAAAGGAGAGTAAAAAAGAAAGGGCCATTTTTTTATGAACAACAAAAGAAAACTTTAACAGCTAATTATGCAAATCTTTCATTGCACATTTGATAATACTTTCTCAATACCCAAACACTACAAATAAGGCTACATCTAGAGCCATAACAGGAAAAGGAGTGGTAATTAAAGCAAGATGGGAGTCGTGACTCAAAGGTCATACTGGCAGTTCCATTAAAACTGAAGTAATCCTGGTCAAGGAAAGTAAGCCTCCCTGTGCTTCAGTGCAGCTATTTAAAAGAAAATTAAAAAGCAGGATTAATATTACTGAAATGGGTATGATAAGCCATTCCACACATTTCCTACCTGAGAGCAGAATGTTTCATTAAGTGTATTCAAGGGAGCAGGGTTGGCCCGCACTGCCAGGGCACAGAGGGAAGGAAGAAAACATGGCACTAAGAAAAAACACCTTCCTGGAGACTTTAGGAATCCCAGGTGATTGGAGGGATGAGGTAGGCAGCTGTGGGTGAAGACCCTCAAAGTGATCGAAGTATGAATTGCATATGCAGTGTCATTTGCAATCAAACACATGAAATGACACAGATTTCACTAATCACATGTTGCCCAGAGGTTCCCAAACCTTCTAATCAGAATCATCTCATTAAACTGCTTATTAAACCACACACTCAAAGTCCAAGTGCCCATGTGTATACCAGCCCTTCCCATGCAGCCCTGTGCATACCCCCCACCCGGGGGTAAGGCCTCAGAATCCATCTTTTCAAAAACCCCAGGTGATTTAGACAGTCATAAACATTTGGAAATGACCAAGCTAGAATGGTTTGTAATTAGATTTCTTCATATTCCTATGTAAATAAATAATGTTTTCAATGAGTTCAAAAACAGTTTATTCTCTTCAATCTCTTGTCTAAAATCTTAATTATAATGCTAAATGTTTACCAGTCCTGTTTTCATGAATAATACAAGGCACACTTCTCACAGACTTTGCCACGTTCTTATCTTACAAATTACATGGAAAGACAACAAACAATGACCTATATTTCTATCTTTCCAATAGCTGTAGCACTTTTGTACCCAAATGGGCTATTATTTCTCTTTGTAAGGATCAGGGAAACACAGGTAGATTCTGTTTCATTAACACCTTGTTGTTTTTAAGCTAATGAGAGAAGTTATAAATGTGTCCAAGATTATTTGGAGTAGTCTCAATTTTAATATTCTGACCCATTGTGTCAAACACACTAATATCTAACCATATGTCCCAGAAGTTTGGGTTAAGAGCAAATGCTCATTCTACTTCAGGTTTCTGAAAAACAGTCTTTGTAATAGTATCATTGAAAAGTCTCCAATTTAGAAGGTAGGGTAACTACAAGGCAACTTTAGGGTTTGTTGTTGTTTTTGCTTTATTTTTAATTCAGAAAAGGCTACATCTTGGCAGAGGAGCTGAACCACTAAAATTTGTAACAAACAGATTGAAGATTAGCCTTTTACTTTATTTTCAATTTCTGTAGTGATACAATATACTGTCATTCTGGGTTCCTTTAAATCTCTAGTTTACCTTTATCCTGTTGGACCCTGAGCTACCTAACACTGCAGTCTCTGTTTCCTAATATTAATTTATTTTTACTGTTGTGACAATACTTGGCCAGCAAGCTTGACTACACCATTGTGAGGAAGGCCCCTTTAAAAGTATCAGTATCCATTTGGACTGTGCAGCAATGTAATCTAGACATCCTCCCAGATGCTCTCAGCAAAGAGGAACATATAGCCCCCTCATTACCATAATCAGGGCCATTCTATTCCCAAGACAGCTGTGGGCACCTGCCTTGCAGTTCTTTCACTCCATTGAAATCTTGCCTGTGTCAGTTTGATAGGTACATTTGATGGTCAGTCCTGATTGACCACATCTGGAGCTGTTCTTGTGGAACATGAATTAAAAATGAAAATCTCCCTTGGTGGGAAAAATCCTATGCCTTTTCAGTTTTCATTCTGCAATATTGAAAATCCTCATTTCCATATTAAAACTCAATACTATTTTGCTTTATAAATAATCTCTTTGGAATCTCATTTAACCTAATGAATGACTTCTTTATCTGCAGATTTCTCAAAGGATAGTTCTGTTTCCTGCTCTCTGCAAGGAGAAAATGAATGTCTTATTACATTCCTAATAACTACAGATAACGAGGGGAAAACCATCATTCACAGCATCAACGAAAAAGGTGAGTGGCTTGCACCCCATTGTCAATGGTAAGTGATATTCTACACGGGGGAAATGTCCAGAAGGTCACTTTAGGCAGTTTGCCAGGAAAAACATTCAATTTTAGATGAAGTGTCTCTACTTTCCCAAAGAATGAGAGATACCTATTAAAAGGTTTGTTGTGTTCCAGTATCTTTTATGAAAACCAGATAACACAACGACTTGTATTTACACCAATCATCATCTCCCTGAAAGCTGACTGCTGAACAGTAGAAAGGTAAACTGATGAAATGAAATATAAGCAAAAGGTCTATCTTTTGGAAAAGCTAACAGGGAGAATCTATCGGATTTTAAATGGATTGAATCAGACCGTCGTTCAAATCCTGCTACCATTTAATAGTTGCTCAACAGAAAGATACTTGCCCCAGTCTCTATTTCCTCATCTGTAAAATAATAGTACTTTCTTCTAAGAGCCAAGTTGAGGATTGAATGTAAAACATGTGGCAATATCTAACTTACAGCGATGAGTCACTGAATGATAATTCGGAATCAACAAGGACAAGAAGCAGCAAATAAGGAAAGAAGTGACCCATAAAGGGTGCCAAAGAGTCCATTGCTTCTGTGGAATTTCATCCACATCACCTCATGGAGTCAGTTTGGGACTTGGGGAACACTTGAAAATTCCACATTTAGCAAAGGGAAGAGCCAAGCTTATATTAGTTAGAGAAGGAAGCAGTGGAGAAGGTACTGTTCCTAAAGTTTCATTTGTACTAGATTCCACCTGCAGGCTTGTTTAAAAAAAAAAAAAAGACTATATCAGCAGGCTCCATGTGTGTGGCTCAGGATGCTGTATTTTTACAACATGACCCTAACACAGCTGGTCCTGAGCTGTCTCTGTGAGCAGCTGCCCTAACCCCCCTGGCTGCATTCTCAGACCCTCACAGGTGCCTCATTTTCTTTCTTCAATTAATAATGTGTCCCTCCCTAAATCTTTCCAGCACAAATGACAGCTGCATTAAATCAGACCTCATCAGAATTTGTCCACAACCTCTTCTTCCCCACAAAAAACCCCAGAGCCTGAGTTCTGGTCCAGGTCTCAGCATCAGGCCAGGCAATAAGACAGAGGTTCGTTTGCTGTCTGTGCTTGCTCTTCAATGTGCTGACAGAACTTAAGTTAGTCCTGAATGTGAAACCAAGGTCAAATTGGTATCACCTAAGAGCATAATAACCAAAACAATACAATCATAACCAGAAAGCAAGTTCAACACATCATAATTCGATCAAGAAAACATGATCAGAAAAATACTGCATTGCTGTGCTGAGGGGCAGGGAGAGAGAGAAGTCATCACCATTCGAGAGGATGAGTGTGAACTTGATTTTGAAGCTCAGGTAGGCAGAATGCTCCTGGAGACTTGCTCTTGAAAAATCCCGTGTAAATCACCTTCCTTGAAATGCATACACAACATGCAGCTTGCATTGTTCAGTTAAGGAAACTTAAGGTGAATCCTGATGAACAAGGATGAATTACTTTCTAATACAAAACCCCTGCCTCCTCATTATCTATTTCATAAAGTCAGATTCTCCAATTACACCCCTAACCTTCTATTTGTGACTGTGACAGTGGCTTTAGAGGTTATCTTGGAATCAAAGCCATCCTGTGTGATATAAATTCTATTGGACACACACATCCCAAAAAATAAATTTCCAGAACAGGCCCCTGACCCTGTTTTTAATTCAAAGGTTTTGTATCTTACTGGTTTGATGTGTTGTGCATGTGTGTGTGTGTGTGTGTGTGTGTGTGTGTGAGAGAGAGAGAGAGAGAGAGAGAGAGAGAGAGAGAGAAACATGCCTTCGGCTGATAAATGCTTCCTCATTACAAAACTGTCGGCTATTCTTTTATTCTTCCACACAATATGAGTGGCACATCAACATGCCATCCTTCAGAGCCCACACAGACGCCCTGATGCATGTTATTATAGTATTGTATTTATCTCTGTGCTTTTGTAGTGGGGAAAGTGAAGGGGAAAAATTACCTCCCTGAGGCGTCACTGGAGTCCCCTGATGGCTCTAATGATGCCTCTTCCTTCACACATGCCCTATTTCCTGGGTAGGCCTAGTGCTTACAGACGCCCTGAGGGCAGAGCCCACCCCGGAAATCAGAAGTCCCTCCCCTCCCACAGCTTTCAGACCTGGAAATCTGGAAGGACAATTGGAAGACTGGATAGAAAAGAGACAAAATGAGCACCTAGGAAGGGGAAGGGAGGTTAATGCTTCCCACATCCTCCAAGCAAATGGGAAAAAGGAACCAGTGAAGCCCCACCAGGGCTTTGGTGGACACAGGCAGAAATTCTTCATCTTCTTACCTCTGCAGAAATTTTCAGAGCCTAAAAGCATGTCACAGTCAAGGAATGAGAGTGGAAGAGCTTTCCTGGCTAGAAGGTGCCAACTACTGCTGATGTTGAACCTGTAGGTTCCAGCGTGGAGGATCCAGATCCTTGTGGTTTAGAGGAAGAAAAGGGAGAAGACTGCATTTGCTATAACATCAGTACTACTACTAGTAATATAAGAGCAACTCTAGCTTATGGAGCCCTTACCAATACCAAATGCAAGCTGTCATTCTATATATTTTACATGTATAATTCACTTAATATATGTAAACTACATTCACCGTACAAGGCAAGTACTTTTGTTGTATAGGCAAGGAAACTGAGGCATAGAGACATAAATGATTTGCTGCATCTTGCACTAATTAAGCACCAGAGCTGGTCGAGAAGTTCCAACTGTCTGGCTTGGAGCCTGTGCTCTTAACCACTGTACTATACTGCCTCCCACTGGCTGTATGATCATAACAAACATGTGAATCACAAAACATGTTAGATCAGCATATCCAACCGAATTGTTTTCAGAACCATATATATGATTTTAAAAATTTCAGTAACCACATGAAACAGTAAAAGACACATGAAATAAATTTTGCTTTTATTCAAATACTATCACTTCAACACGGAATCAATATAAAAATTGTTAATGAGAAATTTTACACGTTTTCAGAGTATGTGTTCAAAATCAGTGTTTATTTTACACCAATAGCACAACTTAACTTGGAAAAGCCATATTCCGAGTGCTCAATAGTCACATATGCTAGAGCTACCAGATTAGACTAAGCAGCAGCATTGAACACTCAGCACCCTAGAATTAGGTGTAGCATCGACCTGGACTCTATAGGAAACATCACACAGTGATGGAGGAGACTCTCACTCCCACTCAGAAATCTAACTTCAGTCTGAGTATCAAAAGAAATGTCAAAGAAAGTATAAAAAGTGAAGATCTCTGTTCTGTAATATTTGCTTTGATACTTGAACCAAAATCTTTGAGAAATACACAGTGCCCAGTGGATTTAAGTTCTTAAAATAATTATCTCTGTTAAGTCATTCCTCTTCCCACTTTATTCCCTTCTGGGGAGTCCTCCTAATTCACTTTCTGTCTTAGCAAGCTTCATCCTTCTTTGAGAGGCAATGCACAATGCCCCACTCTAACCCATTTCTTAACCAAACTATTGCAATATGGGTTATATTTTTCATTGACATAAGCCCTTTTGCTTTCTTTTCAGGAACTGAGCTAACCTATTAGAGGCGAGAACAGGGTCTTTAGATCTTTGTTCTGTAGTAGCTATGTCATTAGCAACTTTTGTTATTTCTTCCCTATCTTCTTATGTGATTTCTACAAAGAACAAAAGGCCAGGCATGCATCATTAGGCCCCTTTTGATTCAGATCAGTTATAGAGCCCACCTGAAAAGCAGCTTGGAGATATATTTATATCCTCTATGTGTATAACTCTCCTTATCAAAGAGCAATAAGAGTTAGGATAAACTAAGCATGAATAGCTTCCTCCCCCAGATACCATGGATTTTGCCTCTCTTCTTGCAGAGGGTTGCAGATATTTAATGATCATTTTTATATGGTATTTTTTTCCATGAAAGCAAAAGGAGAGCTTAATTATAACATTTCATTAAGAAATGTATCATCTCCTAGGCATAGTGCAAGGATGATTAGTCATTTTGCTGTCAATGAAGGGAGGTACTGGATAATTGCAAAATTATATTAATACTTTCAATAGAGTCAAAATAACATTTCATGAACTCTTCAAGTGGAGAGGACCATACAGAACATCTAATTTTTCTAACTTCCCTGAGGATAAGAATCATTAGGAACACCCTTAATAAAAAAAAAAGTCTGTGGCCTCATCCAAGACCCATTGAATCAGAATCTCAGGCAAAGAGCCTAGGAAGTTGTAGGTTTAATAAACATGCGCACCTCAGCTTATTACCATCATCAGGAAAGTTGAGGGAACAGTGAGCTTTGTTTTACAGAGGAGGTCGAAGGACATGACTTGATTCTCACAGCTGCTGTTCATCAGATGGGAATCAAACCCAACCCTCCCCAGAAACTTTCCAGGAAAGCAGAGCACTGCTTTAAAAACACAACCAAACAACAACAACAAAAGGAAGCCACAGCAAACAGTAACCTTTCAGGGGATACGTTCTACATAATTTTATAATATGATCTCCTAGACTGCTCTTAATTCAGGAAGATCAATGAAAAGGTGTCTGCAAGCATTACACTTACACACACACACACACACACTCACTCACTCACTCCATTTCTACTTTTTCATGTACTCAAAAGAGACCATCATTATTGATTAAGGCTATAGTTTCTTTTTCATGGTGCTTGAAATATCTATGTGCATTAATTGTCACTCTTCTGGATTCTAATTAGCTCTTTTCAAGTCAGCCATCAAGTATATGGTCCTCCTTGGTACCTGCAAGGTGATTGGTTCCAGATCCCCTGCAGATACCAAAATCTGCAGGTGTGTAAGCCCTCTTATGTAAAATGGGATAGTATTTGCATATAACCTAAGCACATCTTCCCATATGCTTTAAATCATCCTTGATTACTTATAGTACCTAATACAACGTAAATTCTACCCATTTTTTTTGTTACAATAGTAACAAAAAATAGTAGCAAGGAAAAAAAGCCCTTATATGTTCAAAACAGACACATTTTTTCCCCAATATTTTCAATCCATAGTTGGTTGTATCTTGAACATGCAGAATCCAAGAGCATAAAAAACTCTATACTGGGGCTGGGAATATAGCTCAGTTGGTAGAGTGCTTGTCTCGTATGCACAAGGCTCTGGATTCAATCCCCAGCACCACACACACACACACACACACACACACACACACACACACACAAACACTTTATATTTATTTACTTTGAATGACCAAACACTTCCTTTTGTCTTTTGCTCTTCTTTAAAGAAATAGAGTTATCCTTCAACAAATAACTTGCTTTTTAAAATTTCAGCAAGACAAAAAAAGGTGTCAATATTTACCCTCTATTGTAAAAAATGTCTAAAAGGAAAACCCAGTGAGAAATATCTTTCCATGGATTGGAGACTGAGCTCAGTGGTAGAGTGATTGCCTAGTATGTTCAAGTGTTCAAGGCCCTGAGTTCAATCCCCATCACAACAACAACCACAACAAAGCTTTCCTACGTCAAAACATTGATAATGCCAGCTGCTTCTTAACATAATTTCATTTGTTTCCACAGACTGTCCAAAACCTCCGAACATTCCTATGATCATGTTGGGGGTTTCACTGGCTATTCTTCTCATCGGAGTTGTCCTCCTGTGCATCTGGAAGCTGCTGGTGTCATTTCATGATCGCAAAGAAGTTGCCAAATTTGAAGCAGAACGATCAAAGGCCAAGTGGCAAACGGTATGTCTAAACTCAGGGCTACTCTCAGTGCAGTGGTCCAGGCAGAAAGGATGGGAGAGGGACTCCACTTTCTTCTGTCTAAAAAAGAGTTTAGGTGTCACATTTTTCCCTACCGCCCTTGTCATGATCCCAATAGTTTTAGTTTCTGTTCTGCTTTGGAAGCAAACCTCTTCATCCATTGTCTGGCCACAGGTGTCCCTCATGACATGCATTGCTTCTCAGTGCAGTGGATATCTCCACCTCTCAGAAGAGTCCTGTGAAATTCCTCATACAGCAAATTAGGGACATCATGGAGGTATATTCTATTCAGTGCCTCTTCACCACCAGGAGGATCCCTTGGGCTCCATTTGATAACACATAGGTGCTGGATCTACATATTTCCATGAATTAGTTATGCTATAGCTAATGGAATAATGTTCTTGAATAGTCTGACAGTTCATGCCAATTTTCACGGAAATACTTGTTACTCATATAATAGGTTACAAAGCAAAGTTGAGAAGACTTTTTAAACACCAGGCAGTTTTTCTGAAAACATAAATTTTAAACAGCTACCTGAAAAAAAAAGTATCAACCTTCAAATATCAATAGACATAATTTGTGTCTTCTCTTCACAATAGGCAAACAGAAAACAGGACTACAATTTTATGTGTTTCTATTCCACAGGAGGATAATTACATTTCTAGAGACCCCTAGAAACAATTTCATGGTTTTAATTTAATCTCTCTATCTCTAATGGTGTGTCTAGCTATCTAATAGCAATTATCTTACATTGCTGAGTCTCAAAACAGTGACATCACTGGAGAAATACAGGCAAACACAATGCTCCTTTGGGCTCATCTGCCCAAATAAATTGATGTTAACGCTGTTTTCTCTGAGCCTATACAATATTTTCAATTTCTAAAGCAAACAGAATTTTCCCTTTTGCATAATTTTATCTCAATAAGGGATACCTATATTTTAGGCAGTCATATTTTAAACTAATCATAATATATTATGCAGGACTAAGGACAATGAAAATTTTTATCTACTTTATCTTCCCTTTAAAAGTGCCTTTGGATACAATCACCAAATGTGAGGTATGGATCTTCTTTGGATCCTGATTTGCACAGTCCAACTATAAAAATATATTTTAAAACAACTGGGGAAAAGATAAATACACACTAGATATTAGAATAATAGCAAGGAAATATGCTTAACTTGATCAAATACCATTAGGCATGATGTCTTTACTAGAAAATATCCATCCTTTTTAGAGATGCAAATTGAAGTATACAAGGGCGAAAGGAAATGAAGGCTGGGATCTGTTTTGAAATAATTCAGCCTAAAGAGAGGGTGGGAGGGAGAGATAGTAAAAGTAGTTTGGGCAAAATCTTGATAACTGTTGGTTCTGGTAATGGGTCTTTGGAGGTTTGTTAAATAACTTTCCTCTTGGCATATGTATGGATTTTTCACAACTGAACAAAACCCTTCAGGAAAGTAAACTATGGAATAATTGATCCATCCTTAACAATGTAAAACATGATCTGATGGTTTCTCTGGGTGACTTAGAACATAGTGATAATGAGGCCAAAGTTGTGGGATAGTTAATTTTGCCTGATACAATGGCCACAGATATTAATCTTAACTTTCACCAACTGCCAAGTAAATGCTTGGCAATGGTCAGAAGGGTGAGCAGACAAAACAATGTGGGTAAGTCAGCACAAAGAGCAACAGCAGCAAATAGTTGGACAACTGTCAGCCCTGTAAAGTAGTCTTGGTGTCCCCATTTTGAAGATATGCGAACTGAAGCTGAGAACCATTAAGGGACTTCCCAAACCTTAGCTGCAGGTGGAATAGAACCCTAATCATTAGTTGCTCTTCCAAACACAACCTTTTGTTGATCCTCCCAGAAATAACAAGAAGGTGTTTGACAAACAGGCAGTTGGGCATTTATATGATGCCTATCTACCAACCAGCATATTTTAATGTTCTCATACCAAGGCATGAGTGCTGCCAAATGATTAATATCTTTAAAATAATATTTTAATTAACAGTTAATTTCCCCAAAACATAAATTGTTCTCCCTCTGGATGTAGAACATGACTACAGTTCAAATACCAATTTTTTGCTGTTTCTTCAACTAAAATGGGACAAAAACATGCATTAAACAGATAAAACCATAAATGAAAAAATATTATTCCCTTGTTCTGTCGAGTTTCCTCGAATAACAAATGTGTGATGTTCCTGACTAGATAATGATGGAAATAATTATTCACTTGGATGCAAAAGAGGTTTAATTCAAATAATTCAGTTCAAATTTCTCTAATATATCCTCCTAGAAAAAAAATTAGTGTTGCTCAGTGCATACATTTAAAGATCTTCAATTTAATTCAGTTTTTATATAAAACCTATTTTTTCCCCAAGAATTCGACTGATCTTTAAAACTGGGGGACAAAAGGGTCAGTAGGGTCTCCTGTACCCATAGGGCCCCATTGGACTCTTAAGGTGACAGAAGTTAGGACAGGAAAGTCTTCACTCTTGCCTCCTGAAACTTTTTATCAGAGCTGTAAAGAAAGGTTACCTTTTTATTATACTTATAAGTCCCCTTGCATATTCCTTATGAAAACACAAATGGAAGATATTTAAATTCATCTTTGATGAGACATTTTTTTCTAGGATGACAAGTCATTAACTTGAGGCAAAAAAAAATGTTCAGGCTGACATTTCTTGCAGTCATGGATTGATTTTGCACTGTGCTAAGCAAATCAGGTCTGCTTTTGGCAGTTAGGCGATCATTAAGGAAGCTGTGGGTCATGACAGAATTTTCTTATTACCACTTTTTTCCAAGCTTGAAAAAAAAAATGTGCCATTGCTTTTGCAGAATACACAGCCTAAATTAGAACCCCTATATTCCTTGGGGGAAAATCAGCCTGGTCACTCCAGATGATTAGGGGAAAACTGTCTAAACAATGGAGTGGAGACTCTCCCGAAATGGGGAGGACCCAAGTCTATATTCAGCTGAAACTCCAAGCAGGGCCACTGCAGTCTGCACAGCACAAATGCAGGCACATCTGATACTGATGACCCTACTTGCACCCATTCTCCTGGGCTCTGAACATCAGCTGAGGTCAAGAACCGCTCCATTATACACACCTCTGTCTGCAACAGGGACTTGCTCATGCTCTACCTTTATACTTCCTCCTCAACCTCCTCCTGTAATGGAGTCTGCTTTACCCATCATCCACCCTCCAAAAAAATATCACAGACCTAAATGTTTGTTGTTGATGTTGTTTTAAAATACAGAATAAAAACTGCACAAAATTAAACATTCAACTAAATATCTACAAAATAACATTATTCCGTCAGTTGCATTTCAAATCCCCCCCCCCACCTTTATAGCACAAAAAAATTCTAATTAATGTGGAATGTGGATGCATTTTAATATGTTCAAGATGACATGGGGTAGGACCTACAAACAAGTGCTTGGCCCTACGAAGGTCTGGCCCCGCTCATAGTCTATTTATTCTTCCAGAATTCCTTTTCTATTCAGTAAGTTTCCTTCCTTCAGCAGAGGCTCTGCCCTTCATTTCCAGCCTGCACCTCTTAGGTTTTCTACCTTGCCTCTTTAGCCAGGTCCTTTGTTCTTCTGTAACCAAGTAGATACTAGTGTTCTAAACTTCAAAGAATTCCATGCATGCTTTTTGTTTCCAAATGAGACTCTACCATCATCAGAGACCACACCAATCTGCCATTCACCCTCAAAAATTCCACGGTTTTGAGGAATAAGGACTAGAGATCCTTCAGAATTATCCAGGCTGAGCTCAGAAGTAGGAACAATGCAATAACCTGACCTTCACCCTCATCCACCAGCAGCCAAGCTACCTTTTCCTATTTGCCCTCAACAGAGAGATAGCATCTATCTCCAAAGGCACTGTGTCAGAGGTTGAGCCACTGGGTATGGGTCTGACGACTGCTCACAAGGAAGGCCCTGTAGCAAGTCCAAAGGCAATGTGTAGAAGAGGTCAGGGAATGTTTTTGTTTTGCTCAGTTCTTCTGAGAGCTGAAAGAATGTTCTGAGATAGCCCTGCACACATGCCTGTAATCCCAGCAGCTCAGGAGGCTGAGGCAGGAGGATGGCAAGTTCAAAGTCAGCCTCAGCAATTTCGAGGTGCTAAGCAACTCAATGAGACCCTGATTCTAAATAAAACACAAAATAGGGCTGGGCATGTGGCTCAGTGGTTGAGTGCTCCTGAGTTCAATCCCTGGTACTGGAAAAAAAGAAAAGAAATGTTCTGAGATAGCAAATACAATCTTCTTTTTTTTTAAATTTATGTCTACAAAATATGACTATCTCTACAATTCATGGAATAAAGAGACCAACGTAACTCAGAGATAGTATCTGGACTTCACACATATAGGTTTGGAAATGTTAAGACTTCCAAAGCCCTATCAGAAAATATCTTTATAACTCTCTTCAGGATCTAAAGGAAAAGAAACTTCCAAATTTGAAGAAAAGTTATAAGTAAGAACTAATAAGAAGAGGCAGCATGCATTGAACAGTTAGTATGTTCTAGACACAGTACAATAGGATCTTATCTCATGGACAGAGTAGGGAATTTGTTAATCCTTCTTTAATAGATGAGCACATCAAGGCCTAGGGTTGCTTAAGTAAAGTCACCTGATAGGCTGGGTTTGAACACAGACTGTCTGATGCCAAAGCCTGTGCGTCAACCTTGGAAATTAGGAGAGAAGACACTGTACCTCACAGAGATCCCTTGCTCCTGCCTAGGACAGCTCAATAGGCTTTGTCCTCTGAACACAGCTGTGTTCTCTGGGCATCGACTCTCAATCTCCCAATGGCCCCAGGGGCCAAGCCATTTTGTGCTGTTTGCCTTCAGACCACCACTCATTTGTGAACCCAGGGTTTTACATACCAGTCACTTGCAGTCATCTGCTTTACACTCAGTTTTATCTAGTAAGCATATGCCAGAAAGTTCTTCTGCTCTCCAGAGCAAGTGTTAGCTGTCCAGGGGATCTGTCTGTGCTCCTTCCAAGCAGCTAGCTGCTCCCCCTTCTCAGATTTGATCTCATTTACACAACGTTATAGCGCCCTGTCTGATAACTCACCAACAGCAGCTTCAAGACAGATACTATGTCATTCATATGTGTTATGTTTCTATCCGTTTCACTTTTCCCACTGTTCACGTTACCTTATCTCTCACTTTTGGTTCACCAATTGGTGTTCATTCTGCCCATTCAATGCATATTGAGTACCTGATATCAGCTGAACACTGTTTTCAGCGCTGGCAAAACAGGTAATAGAACAAGTAAACATGTTTTCTATCCATAAATCAGTGTGTTTCCAATGAGGGTAAGATTTTTAGAATGCCCATGTGGAGGGCTGAGGGTATAGCTCAGCAGTCCAAGCACTTGCCTAGCATGCTCGAGTCCCTGGGTCACACACACACTGACCCCCCCCCACCCTTACACACACAGAATACCCATGTGGGACTAGTTTCACCTATTAGAAAAAAGCAAAGATATAGAGCAACTTGCAGTGGCACTATATCTTGAAAATGCTAAGAGTATGAAATATCAAATGAATCAAAATTATTCCAATGGCTTCCAAGATTGAAATTGACTCTCATCTTCCAATTTAAACTATAATAAAAATACCTAGGAATATTAAAATAGTATCATAACAAAGTGTGCAGACTTTCATCTGAACTTTTTTTTTTCTTTTAGGGAACAAATCCACTGTACAGAGGCTCCACTAGTACTTTTAAAAATGTAACCTATAAACACAGGGAAAAACAAAAAGTGGATCTCACCACAGAAGGCTAGAACCACTTGAAAAGTTGGCTTCACTGATGTGAAATGTTAATGCACTATTTTATTTTCCTTTCTCTGTTGCTTCAAGAAGAGGTTGGCCTAAGATAATAATAGGTCATTTGGAGATCAGTCATTCTCTGTATGAAGGTGAGACACTATGTTGACAGGTTCAAAGTAATCAAGAAGAGGAATTTCCTTAGCATAGAGGTGACTTTGGCGATCATTTGAGGAATACTAACTCTGTTGCATTAATGCTTCAAATAATCATCAAAATGATTCATGGGGGCCTGATTTGCATTTGAAAAATGTTGAAAATTAGAATCGCTTTTGTTTCAGGAGTACAGCTACCTAAAGTCTTTGTCCCGGCAAAGTTACAAAGTCCATACGCTTGTATTGTGTACCCACACTTGCAGTTATTCTAAACTGAGGTAAATCCATCCTAAAGGAAGTTTTATTTTAAACCAGGAGAATTGAGATTCTGATTTCACTTCAGTTGAAAGGATGCATTTCTTCCACAGATATCCCAAATTGTAAGATTGATCATTTCTGTGAATTTGTATGCAACCTGTAAGTCAGGTACACAAACAGACACTTTGTTTTACAAATGAGGATGAAGTAATTTATAAATTAAGTCACTAGTAAAATCAAAAATAATAACCCTACCATTTAGCTTATTTTTAAATTACCTGGAAAATAATCTGTGCTCAGTTTCCTTCTTGTCCTTGAGTTTTCAAACTGTTACTTCTCCCTTATTTCTCAATCATCTTACTCAGTGTCAGAGTCTCCTAAACCTGTAATTGTCACATGAGAGTTTTCATTTCTTTTTGAAAAATTACCTTAAATGGTTGGCTTATTCAAAGAGAGTTCCAGAAATATAAAAGGAACATGGGGTAAACAGAACAAATGTTTCAATGGCTGCAAATCAAGCACATGGAGAGTACACAACTCCCTCATGAATTGCAGATTTTTAAATCTACGTTCTTTTCCCATCTGCATAACCCAACGTGCACATTTCAGCTACGTGTGGTTGATGCACACCACACATTTAAGAAGTAAGATTTTACTTACAAAATACACTTGGACAATTAGGGGTCCATCGGTTGATTGGCGAGATGGCCACTGTAGGATGTTTTTCCTTATGGTTTCTGCTGTGTCAGAAAGCACTTTCATCTCATTTGATCCTTGCAAGGAAACAAAGGATGAGTAGAAGAACTGGGATGAGTAGAAGAACTGGGATCAGAATTCACATCTTTTTACTCCAAGGCATTTCCTCTTTCCACTGCATGGGACTGCCTCTTTTGTTGTTAAAATGATAGAAACGTTGTATTAGTTAAGCAATAACATTTGTTTGAAATGTACTAAACAAATAGCAGTTACAGCACTGGAATCCAGGTGAGTTGTACTTTTGTGCAATGTTTATTAGCTTTGATTAAATTGTAATGAGAAGTCTTATAGAGTTCCTACATACCGGAGGCTTCATGGTTGTCCATTGAATTGCCAGTGTAATCTCCAAGTTTCTTCAGTCCTAGCCGATTGATGTGTGTACATTTGATCACTTGGAGACCCCCTCAAATCCCGGTTTTTAAACAACTCAGGTAAATCATACATTTAGGGAGGACTGGGCTCTATGAGAAGGATTACTGAACAATCTCCTTGGACATCTGAAGGACTGATGTGCCACTCCGTTATTAATGGGGACGTCTAGAGCAACCTGCAGAGGCACTGCCAGTGACACAGCGGTAGCAGTCCCTTGTACATGAGACTGCTTGTGCTGTTTTGAACAATTACTGAAATGAGATTTTTAGAAAATAGAAGTTTCCTTTGTGTGTGTACTAGGGAAGAATCTGCTCATTCTTTAAATGTGGTTTTGACCTAAGGCAGGACCTTGAAAAGGCCAAAACATTAACAGTAGTACTTCTATTCATGGAAGAGTTATGTTACATGAAGATAAAATGGTTGTTTTGTAAATTGTTGTATTTTGTGTTGACATAAATAAACGTGGTAATTTAAACAAAGACACTTGGATGATGATTCCTTTCATTCACTCAGCAAGAAATCTGAGTTTCTGGATATTTCTGTGACCTACTCTGACTGCCTTGTTGATCTCATTCTAGGACCAAGAAAAAGAGCAGGAATAGGCAGCCACAGAAGGCAGGGGGCAGCAGGGAATGGAGTAATTGCTGCCCAGTGACAATACTTACACCATTAGCATTTAAAAATCAGCCTGGACGCGACTCCATGTTTGTAAAATCAAATTCTTTAGGGTTAGTGTTCTGGGCTGAAATATGTCTCTCCCCAAGATCACTCCCCACACAACTCATGAAGTGTTAATCGCCAGTATCTTAGTTTTGACTGTATAACTGGAGATAGGGTCTTTAAAGAGATAATTAAGTTAAAATGAGGTCCTGGCACTGGGCCTTCAACCAATATGACTAGAGTCCTCACAAGAAGAAGACAATAGGGCATAAACAGGTAGAAAGGGACCAGATGAAGACACAGGGAGAAGATGGCCACTGCAGACCAAAGGAGAGAGGGTTCAGAAGAAACCATCCATTTGGATACCTCAATCTCTGACTCATTGGCCTCTAGAATTGTGAGTAAATATTTCTGTTATTTAAATCACCCAGTCTATGGTACTTTGTTGTGGCAGCCACAGCAAATTAATGCAATCAATGCTGTTTTTCTGGGCATCCATTGGGTAGGTTCCATGGTGCTGTGCCCACTTTCTGCATCAGGAAAATTAAGTACAGAGAGACCAAATGCTCACAAAGGAAGTCAGTTATTGTTGTCTTTGTTTGGTTTGCTTTTTTGGAAAGGCCCATTCCTTACACAAGTACAGGTGAAATCAAGAGCACTTACTTTCTGAAACACACTGTTTCTTGTGAACTAAAAGCCAGGAATCTAGAAATCTAGAACCTGCTCTCATTTTGAAAATTAGCTTCGATTAAATTGTAATGAAAAGCCTTATAGAGTTCATTACATATTGGAGGCTTCATGGTTGTCCATTGAATTGCCAGTGTAATCTCAAAGTTTCTTCAGTCCTACCAGATTGATGTAGGTACTTTAAAGAAAGTCACTTTACTTTTTAATTTTTCCATCTGTGAGATGGTGGCAATGTCCATCTCTTCTAGCACCTGTAATAATCCCTGACACATAGGGTCTCAATAAATTCATTCAACAGATATTTATCATCTACGATAGGCCAGACATTGTTCTTACAATTATGGGAAGAGTGGGGCTGGGGATGTGGCTCAAGCGGTAGCGCACTCGCCTCGCATGCGTGCGGTCCGGGTTCGATCCTCAGCACCACATACCAACAAAGATGTTGTGTCCGCCGAGAACTAGAAAATAAATATTAAAAATTCTCTCTCTCTCTCTCTCTCTCTCTCTCCTCTCTCACTCTCTCTAAAAAAAAAAATACCTGGTGGCCATAAAGAGATTATCAAAAAAAAAAAAACAATTATGGGAAGAGTGAACACTGAACAAAACAAGCAATCTCTGTGCTTTCAAATGAGGGAGATGATAATAAATATGTAAGTAGACAATATCAGAATACTAGACCCAGTTTCTGAATGTCCCCCATCCACTTGCTGCCCCCCAGGACTATCCCTGGAGCAGCCCCAACTCCCACAGTCCTCTTGATAGTAAACTCCCAGCATCTACCTCACCCCTCACAGGTGGAGGAGCTGTAGGAGTTCCTGTGCCCCCGTGCAGAGTGGCTTTGCTGGTTGCTGTGCCAGTGGACCAGTAGGACAACAAGAAATGCAAGGGAATTAGCAGCCCAAGGAAGGAACACGGATCCTTAAGAGACAGAGTGGGAAGGAACCAGCAGATGAGTAGGAGCTGAGCCACTAGCACTCGTCAGCTTCCTAATGCATCATTAAATATTTGCTTCCCCTCATTCCCTGCTTCCCTACCCTTTCTCCCTGGGATGGCCCCTCCCAATCATGCATTAAAATACAACTTTGCTTCAGGTTCTTGTTTTACAGAGCCCCTAAGCTAAGACTTTCTAGCAGTCCTAAGAGCTATGCAGAAGGTAGAGCTGGACAGGACACTCCACAGAGCCCTGGAGAATATGCCCTAGAGTTGAAACCTGGGCAGGGACCTGAATAAGGAAGGGAGTGACCACAAGTGCAAGGGCCCCAGGAGGGCAAAATAGTCATATGTCAAGAAGAGCAAGAAGGTCAAATGGGGGAGAAGGAATAAATATGTGCTAAAAATTGAATCTGATGATTAAACTCAGCCATTAAAACAAAATACCATTTTGTAGACACGGTGCTCTAAGTTTGTGGGAAGAAAGCCTTTGTAGTTCCTAGTACCATTGCTCAGTGATTGCGCTCACAGGAGCATGGATGAAATGAATTGCCAGGTACGTTGCGAGAAAACATCCCAGTGTTTTTATTTAGATACAATACTTACCACATAAGGTGACCTGATCCCCATTTACTCTTGCACTAAGTAATTGATTATCAAAGGTTATGTGTTAGCCTCAGAAAATGTTAACACCTAAGCCTTCAGAGCCTCTTCTTTCCTTTACCTCCAGAAAATAAAATGTTAAAGTTTGTTTGGTTTGGGGGGTAGCAGAGGGTGTTTTCAGTCATGACGACTCTTCAGTCAGATACTCTTTTCTTGTAAAGGATGCAGGTGAAAAAGAAAATTAAAATCTCAAAAGAAGAATGAAGGATAGCCTGATGTGAACAGAAAAGCACTGAGCCAGTGAGGAGAGAGAAAAGATACAAGAGTTTATGGAAGAGGAGTCAGGAAGCTCTGGGGAGAAGAAGGTAGAAAGTTCGGGCAGCAAAGATAAAGGGGTGAGCTTGAGAGTGAGACCTCTGGGGAGGGAGGTGGCTGGCTCTTCAAGTCTGCTCCTCCTTCCAAGGCTGCTGTTCCCTGGCCACCACAGCCTGCCAGAGCTAGCTTCAAAGCAAGAGTGACAAGGCCCAGCTTGAAGGGAGTTTCAGCTATGAGAGTCCATTTGGTGGACTTAATCTGGCTCAGGTTTCCCCTTCAAGATCCTTCAACACCAGAAACAATTGTGTCCTACTCTCGCAAAACCCTGCAAGTAGCATGTATCAAACCCAGAATCCTCCTTGTTTTAATTTATTTTTTTTTCTCCTTCACCTCTCAATGCCCATTACTTCTAGCGCCCCTTGAAGGGACCTGGCACTAGAAAAACAATCCCACCAATAACACTCCTCAAGTGCAAGAGAGAGTCGACCTTTAGAAAATACATTCATTTAAATGTTGATGATTCATAAAGATTCTGTATCGTTCACATTCTATAGAAATCTAAATGGAAAAAAAATCCCCAGAGAGCAAAAGAAACAAGGATTGAATGAAATGTGATAAAGAGAAATGCTCCCTTTTGTTAAATTTCATTATCCTCCAACAAATTCAACATAGCTAAAAGGCAAGAAAATGTGTTTGTAGCTTCACGGTCGCTCCTTTAACAGAACAGTTGGGCTGAGGTGCACAGGCACTAATGAGTGAGTTCTGGATGCGGCTTCTGCAGCTAGGAGGGTGGGCAGCCATGGGATCAACCCACAGCTTGAGCAACAGGGGGCTAAATGCCGCCCCTCTATGCTTTGGAGGCATCTGAATAGGAACCCCTCTAGAGGAGAGAAACTTGATCTTCTGTTCTTTCCCTCTGGTTGCACAGAACTCAGGGGTAAGCCACATAACCCCAGAGCTTTCCCACCCAATAGCTTTCCTGCAGCTAGGCCCTGGGAGACCAGGCACAGATTGGACCCACGCACATTTTTTGGTGTCATCGACAACTGCAAAGCTTTACAAATCTCACAGAGGATCTTGTTCCGTTTGAAATTTCAATGACCTTTGTGATTTCCAGGTATGTGTTCTAGGAAAGAACTTACTACTCAGATAGGATTCACTTTTTCAGCCTAAAGTGTATTTACATTCATCATCTTGCATACCGATCAATCTGTTCCAGGTGAATACCCAGAAATATGGTATCATGAAATGCTATTGTTCGTCAATAACTGACTAGATGAAAAGTCACTGTCTTTATTTCTATCAAGTTGACTTTGCTATACTAAATATAGAGGAGTGTGTGAGAGAGAGTATATACACATACAGATATTTCTTATTTTTAGAGCTATATCTTAGTATTAAATAGCTTGCATGGTTAGAAAAAAATATGTAACACCCATTGTTCTAAATACAGTACTTTTGCATGCTAATTCACCCAGAGCTCACAATCACCCTAAAGGGTGGCATCATTATCTCCTGTTTTACAACCAAGGAAAATGAGGTACAGAGATGCTAAGTGACTTCCTCAGGACACACATCTAACAAGCTTTGGAGTGTCAAATGTAGCCTGACACTAGTTATACTGATAAGGACAGGTTTTAATCAGTAATATACTATGGCAACAGGGAAAGATTCCAGCATGAACTGAATTCAAATTTTCATTTGTTCAAAGACAACTGAACATTTTAAATGGAGAGTGAGCTAGTAGAGAGGGCAGTGCGTGGATACTCAGAAGAGTTGGGGAAGTGGAAAAAAACCACAAGCTAGAAGGGTGTTGGTCCATGTGAAACCCACATGTGTTTATTAACTGAAGCTAGACTCCCGCCCTCCCATAAAGGCTGAGAGACAGAGACCTTATCTTTAGGTGTTGGCTGAATAAGCATAATTGTTTTGGCAGGCTTGATAATTCTCGGGAAGGCACTGTAAGAACTCTTAGGGTTATCCTAGGATGTGGTCTTGAGCTGTTAAAAACTAGGTTGGTGCCAGGTCCAGTGGCGCATACCTATAATCCCAGTGCTACAGGATGCTGAGACAGAAGGATCACAAGTTCAAAGCCAGCCTCAGCAATGGTGAGGTGCTAAGCAACTCAGTGAAACCCTGTCTCTAAATAATATACAAAATAGGGCTGGGGATGGGGCTCAGTGGTTGAGTGCCCCTGAGTTCAATTCCCAGTACCTCCAACTCCCATCCCCCCCCCAAAAAAATAAACTATGTTAGTATAGTGATAAAGTCTTTAGAGGCCTGGTTGAGAGGAGAGTTCAGAGGAGCCAGCCTAAAGTTTGGTCAAGGAAAGAGGCCAGTATTTGAACCAAAGCATCCTAGATCTGAAATACATACTCTTAACCACTCTGTACACTATCTTATAAATTCCAGTTAAAGATGTAATAATGATAAAAGCCACCATTTGTTGACTATCTACTATAATCACTATTATGAAAGCATATTATGTATCTTATCATATTTATGTCCTAGAGGCTTATTTTGTTTTTCTCCTCTTTCCAGAAACTGAGGCTTAGAAAGCTTGAGGGATTTTCCTAGAGTTACTATGTTTGTAAGTGATAAAAGTGAGATCTGGACCTGAGCACGTCTCCCTCCAAACTCCTCAGTCTTTAGCCCTGGGTAGTCCTAGAGGGCTCACCTCTGCTGTGCCCCTTCTGCGTACAGGAAGGTGCTACTATTAATCTGCCCGGAGGTATATGTCGAAACTTACTTTCCCAGATGGAGTAATAGATTTGCCCTGGTCCATGTAAACTTAACCAGAAGATCAGGACGAAATCTAACTACAAAATAAAGGCCCTTCCAGGGCATTGGGATCTAACCAACCAAGTAAAGAAAACTCAGTTCTCCTTCTATAGCCCCATCTGCCACCCTTTTCATCACATGGGTCCCCCTACTCTACACTTATGTGTAAAGTTTTATCTCAGTATCTTGAGTCCTAGGGAAAGGTTTAGGTTGTTTACTGGGGAGGAAATCTTAGCACAAGGAATCAGCTCTCAGCAGCAAAGACTTCCATTTGCACAGTGACATTTCTGGAAATGCTGCTGTTTATATTCAAATGGATGGAATCTGTGGTCTGACAGCAGACTCCCTCCTCCTGTGGCGTCCTTCCCTTTGGGGGCTGGTGCTTGTGGAAGAAAAGAGAGCATCAGCAGAGGGGCCTGGCCTGCTCCACCTGAGAGAACTTGAAGGAAAAAGTAGACAAGGTACCCAAGCCCAGAAAGCCTTCTTTGCCAGCTGATTAATTAGAAGAGGGAAGCGAGTGGGGGTGGGGGTATGGATGATGACAGTGTACCCAGAAAATGATAATTGTGGTATGTAAAACTCTCCAATGTAGATAATTCCAAAGCCCTTAATCTTTACTTTTTTCTGTTTTTTTTTTTTCCCCCAAACAGAACTACTGGAGGCACAAACAGGAATTGGTCTTTTTAAAATTGAAGTTGATTACCATGAGCTGATTAAGGAGATCTTCTTAGGCTGCCATTCTGTGAAGTGCCCTGCCTTTAAGTTTTAACCTCCTATTACCAAAAATAAATCAAAACAAAAGCTGCATATTTCAATGCTACTGATTATTTCATAATCTTTTTTTTATTAATAAACATTTTACTTCATATTCTCCTCTTTAAACAAAAAATTATACCCCTTTTTATTCATCTCTTTTTGTAATAAATAACTGCATTCTATTATACTCTACAGAATACTTTCGGTTTGGGTTTTATAAACATTACAGTGGGATAATGAAAATTTAAATTAAGTAGACTGTTAAATATATTTTGCTTAGTTTCAGTATATTAAATATCCATGTCATTGATTTCAAGAAGTGAGTCATATTCTGGAACTTTTTTTTTTTTACTAAGAGATGGAATAGAAAAGATATAAATAAAAGAAGATTGAAAACAGTGAACACCATAAAAGATATGAGCTTGTCATCATGACCAAAAAAAAAAAAGAAAGAAAATATACAATGTTTTTCCTCTCAGGCTTTCTTGGGCTTAGCCACATTGTGTTCAGTCATTGTTTGATATCATCGAATCTAATATTCATTTTAAGAGATAACCAATCCATGCTTTAATAAAATTCTATGATTCATTCAAAAACCTAAAAATGGTTTCAGTTCCAGATGGTCATAGAGAAGCACCCATAATTTTTATGCTGCAGTTGCAGAGCAGCTTTCTCATCACACGAATTTTTCATTTAATACCCTCAGCTTAGAATTAGTAACTGGTGGTGAACATTTGTGTCTTAAGGTCCCCTACTGAGAAGTTCACAGAACTTCACAGATAGCAACCTGATGACACACACCTGTCCTGATTCTGAGCTACCCAAATATCCCTAGGTTTGTTGTGGGAATTTATGAAATCAGAGATTAAACCTTCGACATAATAGACGACAACGGTCACTGCATTCATCCACTAGGTGCTTTCAACGGTCGCCTTCTTGGAAACAGAGTAGAAGTCCAAAGTTGGTGTCTAGGTATATTTGAAAACTGATGAAGGGAGAAGGGACAATAAAAGACAAGTTTTAAGAAATAACTGTGAAACGCATGAAAAATAATAACATATTTCTCTCATACCATGAAGGAGACAACTCAGAACAAATGTCAAATTTTAAGAGGAGGACACTGGTTCTGGATAAATATGGTGATGGCTTCTTAAACCAGCCCTTAAAAAGAGGATATATAAATTGAGTTGAACCTACTAAAATGATGGGGCCCAAGCGAATCTCCTGGGAGGCCTCTTTGAAACAAGGAGAGCCCAGATAGGAGAGGCTTCCAAATGGCCAAAGAAAGTTGGCCCAGGTGACAGACCCACACGCTGTGGAGCAGAGGAGAGCAGCCCCTGTGCCGCAGGGGAGACAGGCAGCAGGTAACACAGTAGGTGACTGGACTCTCAGGGGGCTGGAGGCAGGATCTCAGTCCAGGGGTGGAAAGTGGGGCAGCATTATGGGACTGAGCATGGGAATTTGGAGGCCACTGTGAAGCTGCCTAAAGGAGCACCAACAAGTTGCTATGGGGCATGTGAGGTGCCCCCAGAGGATTTCCAGATACTAGGGGTGAGTGGGAGCATCCAAAGAGCCCCTCGGGTCTTCTGGATACCAGGGTAAGAAGTGCAGTCCACCAAATTCAGGTCTGAATGTCAAAAAGGCTTCATTCATATCCACTGGCTGCTGAGGCTTGCAAAGGTTTGGGACACAAGGGCAGACTATTTGATAGGAGTCTTGACAAAGGAAAAACAATTTAAAGCAACATTTCTCAAATTAGCATTTGCAGACCCTTAGAGGTCATTGCTCAATTCTAAGAATAATTTTGCAATAATGTGTCTTCGTTCTTTCCCTAACCAGTCCTCCCAGAGGGACAGCCCACAAAACAAATCACAGGCTTTTTTGAGAAAATAGCATGGCGCTGGGAAAATTGGGGAGATGGAGAAGAGAAATAATGTAGGTCATGAGGACCTAGAGGCAAAAATAAGAATGTCAATGGAATAATAAAGCCACAGCTTATTTACGATAAATAAAGAGGACAAGTGATAGATTTCAGATTTTGTTTTATAAAGAAACTTAAGCAATCAAGTCAGGACCAGTTGGATTAGGGTTTAACCTATCTTGAAAATAATAGCTCTTACTAATAAACAGGAATTCACCTGAATCAAATGCACAAGTCAAAACACAGAAAGATTTAGTAAAAAGAAATGCACAGGTTTTCTGCAGCTAACACAGGTGAGTCACACAGTTCCCTGGGGGAGTACAGTTAAAGGTAAAGGACCAGGAAAATTCCAGAGGGTGGAGCATTTCATCACACTTGGAAAGTGTGGGATGGTTTAGAAAGCAATTCCATGCCTCCTAGGTCTTTCAGTTTAAGCTCAGCAAACTTTATCCAGCCCCTGGAGTGGAAGAAAGCACGCTGCCTCCAGATTTGGAAATCAAATCACTCAGAGAGTGAACAGTGAGCACAAACGGAGGTCAGCGACCCCTTGTAGAGATAATGTAAGAGACCATCTTTGAATAAATGTTTGGGAGGTATGTGGAAACCCACAAACAGAATTATGGAAACTAGAATAGACTGGGATGTAATTTCTGCAAAGAAGGACCAAGACAATTGGTATTTTTTAGTGTCTGGCCTGAGGAAAAACATCATTGGCAAAAAGCAAATGTTCTCATGGAGCCAAGGAAGGGAAAGATGAAGGCAGGATCCAGATTAAAGGAATGTAGGATTTGTTGAACATGCAAAAGTCAGTACAGAAATCCACCAAATTAACAAACCAAAAAGAAAAATCATATGATCATTCCATAGATGCAGAAGCAGTATTTGGCAAAATTCAACATCGTTTCCTGATAAAATATCTGATGAAACTAGAAATAGAAGCTGACAAAGAACATCTAAATCACTAAACAGCTAACCATTATAGTTTTAACCTAAACTGCTAAACATCTCACCACTGTGGTTTTACCACTAAAACCACATACTTAATGGCGAAAGACATAAAGCTTTCCCTCTAAGACTGTAAGCAAGACAAGGCAGGTCCCCTCTTAAACACCATTTCTATTCAACATGCACTTCCAGTATTGGACATTCTAGCTAGAATAGTCAGGCAAGAAGTAAAATACAAGGCATCCAGCCTAGAAGAGAACAACTAAAACCGTCTTTATTCACAGAATACATGACTATCTTTGCAGAAACTCTGATGGAATCTACTAGAACTACTAGGTGAATTTAGCAAGATAGCAGGATACAAGATCAATATATAAAAATCAATTGCATTTCTATGTACTAGCAACAAAAATTGAAAATTTAAATTTTAAAAAACAATGTTGGGGCTGGGATTATGGCTCAGTGATACAGCGCTTGCCTAGCACATGTGGGGCACTGGGTTTGATTCTCAGCATCAGGTAAATAAATAAATAAACGTATTGTGTTTATTTTTTTTAAAGATACTTATGAAATACCTAAGAATATATCTGACAAAATAAGTGAAAGATCTATACATTAAAAACTACAGCCAGGCACAGTGGCACATGCCTGTAATCCTAGCAGTTCGGGAGGCTGAGTCAGGAAAATTGCAAGTTCAAAGCCAGCATCAGCAACTTAGAAAGTCCTTAAGAAAATTAGCAAGACCCTATCTCAAAAAAAAAAAAAAAAAAAAAGTCTAGGGACGTGGCTCAGTGGTTAAGCACCTCTGGGTTCGATCTCTGCTACGAAGTAACCAAAATAAATTTTTAAAAATTAAAAAAAAAACAACTATGGGACATTGCTAAGAAAATTTTAAAAAAAAACTAAATAAGTGGATAGATATTTCTCATCCAATAAGTCAGAAGATTGAATATTGTTAAGATGTCAATTTTCCCCAAGTTGAGCTATATGATTTAATGTAATCTTGATTAAAATCCCAGCAAGGTTTTTATAGAAACTAATAAGCTAGCTCTACAATTCAAATGAGAAAGCAAAGCACCTAGAATAGCCAAACACTTTGAAAAAAATGAACAACATTAGAAGGCTAACTATAACTGATTTCAAGATTTGCAATAATACTGCTAATACTCAAAACAACATGGTATTGATGTAAAGATATATAAATACATACGTGGAACAGATGACAGACTCCATAAATAGACCTATTTAGGTGGCTCATTTTTTTTCTTTTCTTTTTTTTTTTTTTTTTAATTTGGAGACGAGGACTCACTTACTTAGGGTATCACTAATTTGCTAAGGCTGACTTTGAATTCACAATTCTCCTGCCTCAGCCTCCAGAGCTGCTGAAATTATAGGTGCGCACCACCACACCCGCCAAGACAGTTTACTTTTGACCAAGATAAAAGGCAATTCAATGGAGAAAGGATAGTTTGTTCAGTACAGTGTTGGAACAATTGGATATTCATACGTAAAAATGTGAACCTTATCACATGCAAATATAAATATGAGCTCCAAATGGACTATAGACCTGAAAGTAAAATGTAAAAAATATAATGTGTTTTGAGGAAAATATAGGAGAACATCTTTGTGTTCTTGAGCTAGGCAAAAATTCCTTAGATTCAAGAGCTTCATCCACAGAAGAAAAAAAATGATAAATCACACTTTATCAAAATATAAGACTTCTGCTCTCCAAAAGACAATATTAAGAAAATGGAAATTTAAGACACACAGGGAGAAAATATTTTTTAAATTATATATAAAACAGGAACTTACACCCAGAATATAAAAGAACTCTCAAAACTCATTAAGAAGAAAATAACCCATCGCCCACACTAGCCTGCACGGGACCCAGGCTCACAGTAGACCCAGGTCCATCCTGCCACTGGCAGACACTCTCCAGAGCCTAGCCTCTGGCACAGAACCGCCTCTTCTGACCAGCAGACTACCTCCAGAGTCCAGGCTTGGCCAGATCCATCCACAACTACTTACCCAGGACCCAGGTCCAACGTATGTTTGAGTTCATCCGCCTCCTACCTGGGAGCCCAAGCCTAACCCACTTCCATCTTGGGACACTGCAGTCATCACCATAGCCTTCCCCACACAGTAGCCCCTACCTTTTTGACAGCAGACAGGGCCTAGAAGCAGCTCAAAGCCCTAGAAAAAGAAGAACAAATTTACACCAAAAGCAAAATAACATATACCAAAGAGAGTGTAAGACCCACCCTTTCAGCCCTTTCTCTGTAAGACATTGCATCCATCTTGGGGCACCTCCACTATTATCTCAAGTTACCCTGGCTATTGCCGCCACCACCTGTAGTTGCAGTAGCATAAATTGAGGGAAACCAGCAGGGTCTGGAAGCCCAACATCAAGGTGAGGTACCAACAGTCTGCACAGGGACCAAAAGAATATAGGGTAGAAACTGTAATATCTCAGATCCACACTGTAAGAAAGGAAGACACATATACAACATGAAAAAACAAGGGAGGAAAGTGCCCCAAACAAACCAGGATACTACAATAACAGAACCCATGGACAGGGCAGTTGATGAAATGTCAGAGAAGGAGTTCAGAAGGTTCATAATTAAAATGATCTGTGAATTAAAGAATGACCTAAATGAGCAAGGACAAGCAAAAATTGATCACTCCAACAAAGACAGAAGAGAGCAAATACAGGTAGCAAAATATTACTTCAAGAAAGAGAGACTCTGAAAAAAAAGTCAGAAATCCTTGAAATTAAGGATACAATAAACCAAATAAAAAACTCAATAGAAAGCACAACCAACAGACTAGATCACTTGGAATAAAGAACGTCAGATAATGAAGACAAAGTATACAATCTGGAAAATATTCCACACAGCAAAATATTCCATCCCCAGCAAAATATTTCTCACAGTGAAGATAGTAAGAAACCATGAACAGGACATCCAAGAATTATGAGACAGCATCAAAAGACCAAATCTAAGAGTTATAGAGGAAGGTACAGAATTGCAAAGCAAAGGAATGCACAATCTCTTCAATGAGATAATAGCAGAAAATTTCCCATCCTTCCCTGGATGGATGAATTGGAAAACCAAATACAAGAGGCTTACAGGACACCAAATGTACAAAAATACAACAGATCTACACCAAGGCACATTTTAATGAAAATGCTTAGCATACAGAATAAGGATAGAATCTTAAAAGCCACAAAAGAGAGAAATCAGATCCCATATAGAAGGAGACCAATTCATATCTCAGCAGATTTTTCAACCCAGACCCTCAAAGCCAGGAGATCATGGAATAACAAATACCAAGCTCTGAAAGAAAAATGGATACCAACCAAGAATCTTATATCCAGCAAAATTAAGCTTTAGATTTGATGATGAAATAAAAACCTTCATGATAAACAAAAGTTAAAAGAATTTACAACTAGAAAGCCTGCCTTAGAGAACATCCTCAGCAAAATATTCCACAAAGAGGAAATGAAGAACAATGATAAAAATCAGCAGAGGGAGGTATTATGCTAAAGGAAAATCTAATCAGAGGAGAAATCAAGTCATGTTAAATACCAAAAATAAACAAAAAATGTCTGGGAATACAAATCATGTCTCAATAATAACCCTGAATGTTAATAGCTTAAGTTCACCAATCAAAAGACATGGACTAGAAGATTGGATAAAAAAAAAAAAAAAGACCCAACAATATGCAGCCTCTGAGAGACTCATCTCATAGGAAAAGACATCCACAGACTGAAGGTTGGGAAAAATCATAACACTCACATGGACTATGGAAGCAAGTAGGGGTTTCCATCCTCATATTAAATAAAGTAGACTTCAAGCTAAAATTAATGAAAAGGGATAAAGAAGGACACTACATACTGCTCAAGGGAACCATACACCAAAAGTCTTAACAAATATATATATATATATATATATATATATATATATATATATATATATATATATATATACACACACCCTACATTCATCAAACAACTCTTCTCAAGTTCAAGAGTCAAATAGACCACAACACAATAATTTGGGATAACTTTAACACACCTCTTACACAACTGAATAGATCTCCAAACAAAAGCTGAACAAAGAAATTACAGAATTCAATAATACAATCAATAACTTAGACTTAACTGACATATATAGAATATTTCATCCTTCAATGAGTGAATGAATACACTTTCTTTTCTGCAGCTCATGGATCCTTCTCAAAAATATACCATATACTATGCCACAAAACAACTCTTAGAAAATATAAAAAAGTCTCTACCCTGCATTGTATCAGATCATAATGAAATAAAATTAGAAATTAACGATAAAATAAAAAATAAAAGCTACTCCAACATCTGGAGACTAAATAATATGCTACTGAATGAACAATGGGTTGCAGAAGATATCAAGGAGGAGATTTAAAAATTTTTAGAGGTGAATGAGAACACAGATACAACTTATCAAAATCTCTGAGACACTATGAAGGCAGTTCTAAGAGGAAAGTTCATTGCATGGAGTTCATTCCTTAAAAGAAGAAAAAGTTGGGGGTGGGGTTGTGGCTCAGTGGTAGAGCACTTGCCTAGTGTACTGGGTTCAATTCTCAGCACCACATAAAAATAAAATAAAGGTATTATGTCCAACTACAACTAAAACAAAATATTTTTTTAAAAAATAAGAAAAATTCAATAAATGACTTCACATTACATCTCAAAAAGCCCTAGAAAAAGAAGAACAAATCTATACCAAAAGCAGAAAACAGGAAATAATTAAAATCAGAGCTGAAATCAATGAAATTGAAACAAAAGAAACAATTGAAAAAATTGACAGGACATTTTGTTGGCAGAACAACTTTTAGTTGGTTCTTTGAAAAAATAAATAAAATTAACAAACTCTTAGCCAGTCCAATGAAGAAAAGGAAAGAGAAAATCCAAATTACTAACATCCATGATGAAAAAGGAAATATCACAACATGCACTACAAAAACACAGAAGATAATTATAATTATTTTGAAAACTTGTACTCCAATAAAATAGAAAATATCAAAGGCATCGACAAATTTGATATTTTATTCTAGAGTCATATGATTTGCCCAAATTGAATCAGGATGATATACACAATTTAAACAGATCAATTTCAAATGATGAAATAAAAGACGCCATCAAAAGTCTACCAACCAAGGAAAGCACAGGACCAGATGGATACACAGCAGAGTTTTATAAAACCTTTAAAGAATAACTAATGCCAATACTCTTCAATTTATTTCAAGAAACAGAAAAAGAGGCAGCACTTCCAAACTCATTCTGTAAGGCAAATATCACTCTGATTCCCAAACCAGGCAAAGTCATAAAAAGAAAACTTCAGACCAATATCTCTAATGAACATAGATGCAAACATTTTCAATAAAATTCTGGCAAATTGAATATAAAAACGTATCAAAAAGATCATGCACCATGATCATCCCTGGGATTCATCCCAGGGATGCAAGTTAGTTCACCATATGGAAATCAATAAATGTAATTCATCACATCAATAGATTTAAAGATAAGAATCATATGATCATCTCAATAGATTCAGAAAAAGCATTTGACAAAATACAGCACCTCTTCATGTTCAAAACACTAGAAAAATTAGGGCTAACAGGAACATATCTCAACATCATAAAGGCTATCTATGCTAAGCCCCAGGTCAAAATCATTCTAAGTGGAGAAAAATTGAAGGCATTCTCTCTAAAAACTGGAACAAGACACAGATACCCTCTTTCTCACTTCTATTTAACATAGTTCTTGAAACACTGATCAGAGTAATTAGACAGATGAAAGAAATTAAAGGGATACACATAGGAAAAGAAGAATTCAAATTAGCACTATTTGCTGATGTTATGATTCTATTCCTAGAAAAAGTTCCACCAGAAAACTTCTAGAACTAGTAAATGAATTCAGCAATGTAGCAGGATATAAAATCAACACCCACAAATCAAATGCATTTCTGTGTATCAGTGACAAATCCTCAGAAAGGGAAATGGGAAAACTACCTCATTTATAATAGCCTCAATAAAATAAAATAAAATACTTGGGAATCAACTTAATAAAAGAGGTGAAAGATCTATATAATGAAAACTACAGAAAACAGAAGAAAGAAATCAAAGAAGACCTTAGAAGATGGAAATATCTACCTTGCTCTTGCATAGGCAGAATTAATATTATCAAAATGAACATACTACCAAAAGCATTATACAGATTTAATGCAAGTCCAATCAAAATCCTAATGACATTCCTCATAGAAATAGAAAAAGCAGTCATGAAATTCATCTGGAAAAATAAGAGACTCAGAATAGCTAAAGCAATCTTAGCAGGAAGAGTAAAGCAGGTGGCATTACTATATTAGATCTTAAACTATACTACAGAGCAATAGTAACAAAAACAGCATGATATTGGTACCAAAACAGACTGGTAGACCAGAATACAGGACACATAGACTAACCCACAAAATTACAATTATCTTATATTAGACAAAGGTATCAATAACATGCATTAGAGAAAAGATAGCTTCTTCAACAAATGTTGCTGGGAAAACTGGAAATCCATATGCCACAAAATGAAATTAAACCCCTATCCCTCACCATGCACAAAACTCAACTCAAAATGGATCAAGGACCTAGGAATAAAATCAGAGACCCTGCATCTAATAGAAAAAAAGTAGGCCCCAATCTCTATCATATCAGATTAGGCCTCAACTTCCTTAATAATACTCCTATAGCACAAGAATTAAAATCAAGAATCAATAAATAGGATGGATTCTAACTAAAAAGTTTCTTCTCAGCAAAAGAAACAATCTGTGAGGTGAATAGAGAGCCTACATCTTGGGAGCAAATTTTTACTCACACATCAGAGCGCTAATCTCTAGGGTATATAAAGAATTCAAAAAGCTAAACATCAAAAAAACAAATAACACAATCACTAAATGGGCCAAGGACATAAACAGATTCTTCTTAGAAGATGATATACAATTGATCAACAAATACATTAAAAAATGTTCATCATCACTAGCAATTAGAGAAATGCAAATCAAAACTAAGATTTCATCTCACTCCAGTCAGAATGGCAGCTATTATGAAGACAAACAATAATAAATGTTGGTGAGGATGTGGGGAAAAAGGTACATTGCTGGTGGAACTGCAAATTGGTGCAGCCAATATGGAAAGCAGTGTGGAGATTCTTTGGACAATTGGGAATGGAACCACCATTTGACCCAGCTATCCCTCTCCTCGGTCTATACCCAAAGGACTTAAAAATAGCATACTACAGGGATACAGCCACATCAATGTTTATAGCAGCACAATTCACAATAGCTAAACTGTGGAACCAACCTAGATGCCCTTCAATAGATGAATGGATTAAAAAATGTGGCATATATACACAATGGAATATTACTCAGCAATAAAAGATAATAAAATCATGGCATTTGCAGGTAAATGGATAGAGTTAGAGAAGATAATGCTAAGTGAAGTTAGCCAATCCCAAAAAACCAAATGTCAAATGTTTTGTCTGATATAAGGAGGCTGATTCATAGTGGGGTAGGGAGGGGGAGCATGGGAGGAATAGACGAACTCTAGGTAGGATAGAGGGATGGGAGGGAAAGGAGGGGGTATGGGATTAGAAATGATGGTGGAATGTGTGGACATCATTATCCAAAGTACATGCATGAAGACACAAATTGGTATGAATATATTTTGTATACAACCAGAGATACGAAAAATTTGTACTCTATATGTGTAATATGAATTGTAATTCATTCCACGTCATATATAAATAAAAAAATAATTTAAAAAAGAAGAAAACAACTCAATGGGAAAAAGAGGAGGCAAAATATTTGAACAGATACTCTGCCAAGGAAGATCTATGAATATCAAATAAGAACACGAAATCATTAGCAAAATCAATAGTCATAAGAGAAGTGCGAATTTAGACCTCAATAAAATGCCATTACACTCCTATTAAAATTGTTCAAATTTAAAAGATTGATCATACCAAATGTTGACAAGTATATTCATTCTCTAGGGCTCCCCTGATATAGCACCACTAAGTAGGTGACTTAGACAACAGAAACGTATTGTCCTATAGTTCTGAAAGCTAGAAGCTAGAGATCATAGTGTTGGCCACGTGGATTCCTTCTGAGAGCTTTGAGGGAGAATCTGTTCTATGTCTCTATCCCAGTTCTGGTGGTTGCTTGCAATCTTTGGAACCCTTTGGCTTATGGAAGCATTACATCAATCTCCATTTAAACCTGGTGATCTCCCTATGTGCAGATCTGTCTATGTGTCCAAATTTCACTTTTTTGTAAGGACACAAAGCATTTTTGGATTGTGGCCCCTCTAGTATCCTCATCATAACCAGATCATCTGCAAAGCTCACATTTCTAAATAAGGTCACAGTTACAGGTCCTGGGTGCTAAAACACCAACATCATTTAGAGGGACACAGCTTAACCATCAAGGCAAAGATTTGAAGGATCTGGAACTCTCACACATGACTGGTAGGAATGTAAAATGATACAACCATTTTTAGGAAATTATTTGACAGTTCCTTAAAAAGTTAAGTGTATAAATTCTATATGATCCAGTCATTCTGCTCCTCAGTATTTACCCCAGTCGTTTACCCCTCAAAAATGAAATGGCACATTCATACATGAACGTTCACAACAGCTTTATTTGTAATAGCTCAAAACTAGTTATTTTAGTTAGCTTTTTCACTGCTATAACTAAAAGACCTGACAATAACAACTCTAGAAGAGGAAAAGTTTATTTGAGGGCTCAATGTTTCAGAGGTCTCAGTTCTTGGATAGCTGGCTCATTCCATGGGGGCTCAAAAGAGGCAGAACATCATGGCAGACAAGTGTGTCAAGAAGGAAGCAGCTCATGTGATAAAGGAAGCAGAGAGAGAGACTAAGTTCAGCACTCCAAATACATATCCCAAAGACACATCCCCAGTGACCTCTTCCAGCCACACCCTATCCTCCTTCAGTTACCACTCAGTTGATCCCTATCAAGAATTAATTCACTGTTTGGGTTAAGGCTCTCCTAACCCAATCATTTCCCTTCTAAACCGTCTTGCATTGTCTCACACATGAGCTTTTGGTGGACACCTCATCCAAACCACGACACTAGTAACACCCTAAATATCCACCCATGGATGAATGGGGTAAATTGTGGTGAATTCATATAATGAACTTGGCAATAAGAAAGAATGAACTATGGATGCATCAATAACATGGTTGTGTCTCAAAATATGCTAAGGAAAAGAAGGCAGACAAAATAGAGTATGTGCTGCATGAATTCACCTCCATAAACTTCTGGAATTTGCAAACTGATCTATAGTAACAAAGCAGTTCACTAATTGGCTGGGGACTGAGGTGGGAGGGGTACAATTGAGGGCTTACTGAGGAACACAAGGAACTTGCGGGACTGGTAGGGATTATTATCTTGATTATGGTAATAGTTTCTTGGGTATATATATAAGTATGCCAAATTTTCAAATCATAAAAAGTGTAATTTATTGTTTGTCCTTAATACTTCAATACAGCTGTAACAAAGGGCTTACAAAATTTTGTCACTAAATTCACTAGTAATATATTAAAATTTTTATTTAATCTGTTTGTATTTAATAAAATATCAAATAAAACAATTATGCAGAAATAAATACATATTATTTAATAAATTTGATGCAGGAAAAATTAGGTTACATTCATGGACTCCTTCCTGGTCACTCAGCCACCCACATCTTCCCCTTTTACAAAATCTGCACATTTGACAACACAGTGGTTCCTGTTTTTTAGGAAAGCTTCTTAGCACACATTGGATGCAACATAAACTAGCAACATAAATAGGTTCACCCATTGCTTACGGCTCTATTCACTTAGCTTTGAAGATCTTTTTCGCAGAAAGCTATCCTGAACTTTAATATTTAACCAGTTTTACAATATGGGTAGGTGAAGACCTTTGTCTATAAGTTTCTTTTTACAGACCCATAATTATTTCATATCTAATCCCTATTATCTCCTTTACCCTGAGCCTTAACATTTTGAATTGCTTAGAAATAAAACTCGAAAAAGTTTCCAACCTTTCAAGCAAATAAGAAAATAATAAGACAACAGTGAGTACGCCTGGGGTTCTCTGTGTCCAATCTTTTAGTACAAGTTTCCCTCCAGTGAGACAGCAGTGGTTGCACTGCTGGAGAACCTGTTTGTGTGCAGCATTTGACTCCCATTATTTCTCACCTTACAACAACCCGTGCAAGGCAAACTTTCATTTTCTGCAGTATGAGGGAGGAAATTCAGCATGATTATATAATTTCACCCAGCTGACAGAACTAAAATAATGGAACAAAGATTATTCACCCACCAGTTCCAACCTGCTCTCTGTGTCTGCCTCCTCTTTCTCCCTTAGCCACTCCTTCCAGGTGCCAACATGCCCACAAACTCCATTTCCATTCCAAGATATTTTGCATAAAATCAAAAGATGCCAGCCCCTGTATTTAATCATTTTTATAAGAAGCATTGGTGATTACAAAAACTATCATATACTTTCTGGATATTAAATGGAATGGACTATCCAAGGTACTAGAAAATGATTACTAGATGATAAATAAACATCTTTTTACTCCCCAGCCTTTTGCCTTGTGTTCTAGGAAAGTTACAGAGCCTGCAGATAGTAACAGAAGATCCAGTGTGGTAGGTGTGGTGGCACATGCCTATAATCCCAGCGACTTGGGAGGCTGATGTGGGAGAATCATAAATTCAAGACCAGCCTGGCAACTTATCAACAAAATAGAGTTTCTAGTCTCAAAATAAAAAATAAAAATAATTAGGGGTGTAGCTCAGTGGTAGAGTACCCTAGGTTCGGTCTAAGAAAGGAAGAAAAGAAAAGAGGGATGGAGGGAGGACGGAAGTACACAATGCCTGGGAAACCCTTCAGTAGCATGGGTTCCCGAAGTGGGGTTCGTGTCAGGCAGCAAACATCTCCCTCAACAGCTGCACCTTCCTATGCCTTACTGCACTCCCCTTTGTAATTACAACATAGTCAAATGAAAATATTATTCTAAAACCATCCTTCATTCTGTATGAGCCTTACTGTTGATTCCCATTCATTTTCAAGTCCCAAGCATTGCTTCTAGCCTTCTCTATTCAGAACCCAATGCGCATTCTGAGGACAGACCCAGCTATTCTACCCTGCTGCACTTTAGAGCCCATCACCAAAAGAGCTTTTAAAAAATACCAATGCCCAGGTCCTGCCCAGACCACCTGCATCTGATCTCTGGGACTGAAGGGATGAGCGCTGGTGGATTTTAGAAGCTCTCCCGGTGACTCTGGCTGCAGTCAGGGCTGAGCTCTACTGGTTTCAGAAACACAGGCTGCAGGTTCAGCAGAGCGCCCCTTTACCGGCTTCTTCTGTGTGTCCTCGACAAGGTTATATATAGGAAGCAGAGGGGAGCCATGTAGAAATCAGGTCCAGCTCCCTGGCTGGGGGCAGAAGGACACCCCATGCAGACCCAATCAAGAGAGGCTCAACTCAAACTTCTGAGGAGGTGGAACTTTCTCTCTGGCTAAGTACCACACTATGGGAGTGCTGGCTAATTGAATTAAATTGATATAAATTACTACTTAGACTAAGGTGAAAATCTAGTTCATTAATTCACCACTGAAATTGGCCCTTTGCCCAATAAATTTTCACTTCTTTTCTCCTCTTAGTACTCCAACCACGGTGGGTGTTACTGGAGTACCACGGTGCTGCTAAATCACAATGTAAAATAATATTTTGAACACATCCAGATGTGTTTAATAAAGACTGTGAGAGAGGTGTCAAATATATGTATTAAATAGGTTATAAAACCCTGTCCTATATAAACCAATACTCTCTTTTATGAACAGTGGAGTTTCCCCTTAATGGGATAGCTTATTACATGAAGTTAATGGGTAGCTCAGGGCATGGCTTTAACAATACGTCGCTTAACCTTTTGCAGTGTCTGTATCAGTGTATAATGACTTTAATAACCCATGGCATCACTGTTGTGGGTATTATTTAATAATCACAGCTACCTTCCATCGGCACTATTTTCACTCGTAAGAGTGCTCTGTGTGTATCGTTAGGCTGTGAATACTCTATTACCCCATTTTACAGAACGGAAACTGAGACTGGGCAAGGTGCAGAGATTTGGCTTAGGTCCCGGAGCAGATTCCCCCCCCCAGGCAGCTTAACCTCCTAACCACTGCACATGAGTGTAATCTACATAAATCCTGTCACATGCCAAGCACTCCCCAGATGGCAGCTCTTAGAAAGCACAGGGCAACCGCAGACGGCTTTTCTCTCCACCTAGCAACAAACCAAATCACTACTCATTCTTGATTTGCCTATGAAATACTTTGGTTTGTTTTCAGTGGTGACGCTTCATAATAAAACTACCTCTAGTGAGTATTTACTGCGTCAGTCACTGTTCTAAGTGCTTCTCGGGTATTCACTCATTTAGCCTCCACAGCAAGCCAATGAGACCGGAACTGTTACTGTGGTCGCAGTTTTGCAGATGAGGCAACTAAGACACAAGGAGGTTGAACAACTTGCCATGTCACATAACTAGTGAGTGACAAAGCCGGAAACTGGCAGTCTGGATCCCTCAGCCTCACACCACTTGTCCATCTGTGATGGCAGAGCTGACTCCTGGAGATCCCACCCCACAACCTTTTCCCTGCCAATGGCTTCAGCTCCCTCATGTGAACATGCTGATTGGGTGGCATCAATCTACATGAAGCCCAAGGTCCACCTTCTTCCTGCCTATACCTGAGCTGCTGAACCATGGTAAGAAATCACCTGGCCACTATAAATTCACTGGTCCCAGACCTCACTTGGGTGATTCCATTATTTCCAGCTATGTTTCTGAGCAGCCATCTCTGCTGTTCCATGTTGGAGCCAGCCTCACCTGGCACACGAACTTCCCTGATCCTTCACAGAGAGTTAGAAGTTAGTAGATATGTGAACTCTCTACCCACAGCTTATAGACCTACCTCTATCCATAACTATTATTTCCTTCATTTCTGCTGAGTGGGAGGCACCACCTTCCTTTCTAAAGCAAATCCTTTTACTTTTTGTTCCAGACAACTCTGACTCATTGAATTTTCTTGAATGATCTTTGACTCTTGCCTCTTACCGGACCTTTCCCATCAACATTCAGACATGCTGAAGATTTGATGTAATGGGGGCTAGGGGTGTAGCTCAGTGGTAAAGCACTTGCCTAGCAGGCATGAGGCCCTGGGTTTCATCCCAGTACCAACAAACGACAGTAACAACAACTTTCTATGCTCACAGCCTGTTTCTCACCTTGATACTCACAGATGGAACTGCCTCTGGACATTCTCCCTCCTCTCCACCATATTCATAGCATATATGCAACTCTTTCTTCTTCTCCCTACAAGCACTTGAGAGAGTTGTCTGCCCTGTCATCTCTGCTCCTAGTAATCCTCAAACCACCAATATGTCTTCTACCTTTGACCTTTAACAGCACTCTTTGCAGGGTCTCAACTTCTTGCCCCAAAATTCAGGGCACAAATCCTTTGGCCTCTCCAGAGCATATGAAACTACTGAAGGTTCTCTCCTTGAAATACTCTTCCTCCAGTCTACAGAACAGTACATTCTGTCTGCAACTCCATCTTAGCCTGCTTTTCTAGCTGTCCTTCAAATGTTGTTTCCTGGGTTTCTTCTCTCTCAACACATACTGCCTAGGCAACTGGACCTATTTCCATGGTTTTAGTTATGAACCACAGGCAAGCCCAAGTCTATGTTCCCAGCCTGTTTCTTTTCTTTTTCTTTTTTTTTTAAATGTTTACTTTTTTAGTTGTAACTGTACACAATATCTTTATTTTATTTATTTATTTATTTTTATGTGGTGCTGAGGATTGAACCCAGGGCCTCGAAAGTACTAGGCGAGCACTCTACCCTTGAGCCACAATCCCAGCCCCCCAAGCCTGTTTCTTACTTTGATACCCATAAATGCAACTGTCCCTGGAAATCTCTACCTGCATACCCCATAAGCCTCTCAACATATCCCAAACTGAAACCCTCCTTCTCATTCAGACCTGTTTCTCAGTGGGTGGAGTCACTAGGTTAGCCATTAAATGGGACATCATTCTTGACATCCTCTCTTACTCAAACACTAACTTGATGATCCTTTATTTTAAAGAAAATGCACTATGTGTTCACTCTTCTCCCTCTTCCCTGGCCTCCTTCCAAGTCCAGACAACTGCCATCTGTTTATCCAGAGTCTTGCAGCAGCCTCCAAACCACAAGCAATGGCTCACTCCCATCTATTCTCCATACTATAACAAGAATGTTCTTTCTAAAATGTAGAATGTAAATGTGGTCACAATGAAACCCCTCAATGGCTTCCTGTTGGCTTTAGCATAAAGTTCTTAATATGATTTTGATCTGGCACCAGCTTTCCTCAGTGATCCTGGAATATCCCAATGCAATGTGCAATCTCTCTCCTACAAAAGTGCCTCAAGCACCTTATGTGCACTCTTACCTCTATTCCTTCTGTCTGGGGCATTTGTACAGTCCCTGTTGGCTCAGCTAAGTCCCTCCTCCTACTAGCTCCCCATTCCCATTTCTAGGCAACCACTAATCTGTTTTCTGTTGTTATATGTTAGTTTACATTTTCCAGAATTTCACATAAATAGGATCATGAAGTTTCTTCTTTTCTTTGTCTAGCTTCTTTCACTCAGAATAATTATTTTGAAGTCTAACCATATTGTTGCATGCATCAAGAGTTCATTCCTTTTTATTCATTGTGTATATATATATATATATATATATATACACACACACAATTATGCACCCATAAAGGGTGGTCAATGACAGATCACTGTTATGATGGTGGCCCCATAAGATATTGCCTAGTGCTGTCATAGCTATCTCAGTTGAAAAATATTCTGTGATGTCCACACAAAATTGTCTAATGACATGGTTTTTCAGAATCTATCCCATTGTTAAGCAAAGCATGATTGTGCCACTATTTATTCATTCATCTCTTGGTGGCATTTGGGTTGTTTCCAGCTTTTGACTATTAAAAATAAAACTGCCACAAACATACATGTGCAAATTGTATGTATGTATGCCTTTATTTTTCTTAGATGATTACCTAGGAATGGAGTGCCTAGATCGTGTGGTAGTTGTACTAAGTCAAATAATGTTCCCTCAAAATGCATGTCCACCTAAGCCTCAGAATGTGACTTTATTTGGAAATAGTCTTTGCAGCTGTAATTAATGAAGATGAGGTCATACTAGATTAGGGTTGGACCCTAAATCCAACAACTGATGTCCTTATTAGAAGGTCATGACACAGAGAAACACAGGGAAGAAGGCCACATGACAATAGAGGCAGAGATTGTAGTGATGCAGCCCGAAGCCCAGTTATGCCAAAGACTGCCAGAAACCACCAAAAGCTAGGAGAGAGGTGTGGTCCAGATCTCCCCCAGTCTTTGGGAAGGAACCAAACCTTATTGCTGACTTCTGGCACTGGAAACTGTGAGAGAACAAATTCCTGTTGTTTGACACCATCTAGTTTATGGCACTTTGTTAGAGCATCCCTACGAAATTAATATAGGAGTTGTATGTTTGGGGAAGCTTTTAATTTATTTTTATTGCATGTATTTTAGGTGTATGACATGATGTTTTTACATAGATATACACAGTGAAATGATTGCCACAAATTAACATATTGTCATCTTCCATAGTGTGTGTACGATAAGGACCTAAACCTACTTTCTTAGCAAATTTCCAATATATAACACAATATTAACTATCATCCTTATGCTGTACATTAGATGTCTAGATTTATTTTTTTTAAAAGAGAGTGAGAGAGAGAGAGAAAATTTTTAATATTTTTTTAAGTTTTCGGCAGACACAACATCTTTGTTTGTACCTGGTACTGAGGATCGAACCCGGGCCGCACGTATGCCAGGCAAGCGCGCTACCACCTGAGCCACATCCCAACCCCTAGATGTCTAGATTTCATCCTACCCAATTCAATTTGTATCCTTTGACCTATTTCTCCCTATTTCCACCCCCTTTTCCTAGTAACCACCATTCTACTCTGTTTCTATTTGTTTAACTTTTTTTTTAAGATTCCACATATAAGTAAAATCATATAGTATTTTTCTTTTGTGTCCAGCTTATTTATTTAGCATAATGCCTTCTAGGTTTATCCATGCTGTTGCAAATGGCCACATCTTCTTTGAGGCAGAATAAATAGTTCATTGTTTTGTGTGCATGTGTGTATAAGTGTGTATGTGTGTGTACACGTGTGCATGTGTGTATATACACCACCATTTCTTTATCTGTTTATCCAATGAATGGACACTTAGGTTGTTCCCGTATCTTGGCTATTATGAATAATGTACAAGGAACAGGGGAGCACAGATATCTCTGTGAGGTACTGATTTCATCCTTGGGGCAAATACTCAGAAGGACTGCTAAGTCATATGCTAGTTCTATTTTTAAATAACTGAAGATCCTCCATAAGAAGTTTCCTCCATAATGGTTTGCAGGAAGGCTATATCAATTTACATTCCTACAAATAGCATACAAGAGTTCCCTTTCCTCCACACCCTTGCCAATACTTGTTAACCTTCTCTCTCTCTCTCTCTCTCTCTCTCTCTCTCTCTCTCTCTCTCTCTCTCTCAGCATCCCAACAGGTATAAAATGATATCTCATTGTGGTTTATTTTTATTTTATTTTTTTACACACAAATGGAGCACAACTTTTCATTTCTCTTGTGGTTTGGTTTTTCTTTTGTAGTGCTGGAGATCAGACTCAGATCAAACCACAGGCCTTCAGTGTGGTTTTTATTTGCTTTTCCCTCATGACTAGAGACACTAACAGGTATATGAAAAAGTAGTTATATGGTTTTTGTCCTTTTAACAAAGTGCCAAACTGTTTTCCAAAATGATTGCTCCATTTTATATTCCGAACAGCAGCATATAAGAGTCCCAGTTTCTCCACAGCCTTACCAGTACTTAGTATGGTCAATATTTTCAATTGTAGCCATTCAAGTAAGGTGTAGAGTAGTATTTCATTATAATTTAAATCTGCATGTCCCTGATGACCAGTTGCCTTGAAAATCATTTTGTGTGTTTATTTGTCATCTGTGTATCTTCTAGAGTGAAATGTCTGTTCAAATCATTTCCCCTTTTGTTATTTGGATTGTTTATTTTCTTATTGTTGAGTTTGAAAGTTCTTTATATAGTCTAGATACAAATTATTTATCAGATGTATGATTTGCAAATATTTTTTCCCAGTCGATGGCTTTTCTTATCATTATTCTAACTTTTGAAGGCAGCTAAGAAGGCTCCAGTGCTGATGTTACTGTTTTCCTGAACGCCTTCTCAGAGCCTCAAGCCCTTCAAAGCACAGGTAGAGCTTCAAATACATCCTCACATCCTGACACATATGGTCCTCTACTACATTGCTTGTTCCTCCCGCTGGACTCCAACCTCTGTGAACACAGGCAAGGACTCATTTGACCCTGTTCTTTATGGTGTCTTTAGCATCAGCACAAAGATGGACAGCAGGTACTTGTGTTGGATATCCTTCATTTGCCTCTCCAGACTCCACTGCCTATAGCTTGCCACTCTGCTCTGTGCTCTGGGAAGTGACTTCTGTGGACTCAATGGGAAATAATCAGAGGACAGGAGAAGAAAGATGGGGTGTTTGTTCTGTTGGCCTCCTCCCTACCAGCCTTCAGTGAGTAGTCCTATTCTATTAGAAGTCCCCTGTCTCAACAGCACAACTCACACTAGGCTTCTGTAATCCCTTCCTGCCCTCGTTCCTTCAGGCTGAGATATAGTAGTGATAGCTTCCAGCACTTGCCAGAGACTCACTGATTCACCGTCCTTTCACTTTTCTCATATTTTTGTAAACAGTCCCTTGCGTAATCCTCCACTACAGACTAGGCTCTCTCCTTCTTGCTGAGACCCTGATTCCTAAATTCGAAACTGTTCATTTTGACCTTAACCACAAACCATGCCTTAAGTGAGTTTTAAATCCCTGCATTCTCTCCACCATTTCCATTCAACACAATTCAGGCTTCTATTATTTTTCTCAAGTTTCAAATAACTCCATACACTATGTTCATTTCAACTTCCCTCACTCATGCAGCAGAGACTCTTGGAGAGCTAAGGGCCAGGAATGGTGCTGATCCAGAGATTCAAAGAGAAGTAAAAGAGTTAGTTCCTCAAGCAACTCACATTCATGTGAGAGGGATAACTAAATAGCTAGCCCTAACTCAAGATAAATAGGACAGTGAAAGATGGACAGAGACCTACAAACTCAGAGCCCTGAGAGTGTTCTCCTGGCTGGAAGCAGGGGATAAAATTGCCAGTGGCCCAGAGCTCCATCGTCTTGCTTCTGAGCTCTCCTTTGCTCCCATTCTCCCAGCCAGACTCCCACCTCATATACTCACAGAAGTGAACATTTATAACAAGCTAGACTCTGTGCCAAACACCATGCATGCATTATCTCATTTAATACAGCAACACTGCATATTATTATCAAAAATTGGCAATATTATCCTCTCCATTTTACACAGGAGATGAAGGCCAAAGAAGAATAAGAAACATGCTGATAAATAGCAGAGTAGCCTCTTTTAATCATTCCACTACAGGGCCTTATAAACTTGAAACATAGCCCAAGGCTGGAATAAAGTAATGCCGTTTCATGGAGCCTAAAAATCTCTTGACCACGAATTTCCACCCACTTTGAAGCTGCGGTGCTTCAGGAAGACATGAAAGATGGTAGCTCTTTTCTGAGTCTTCTACTGTGGAATAGGAGATGCAGGGTCAGTGTGGGTAGGTCAGGAGGCTGTCCACACCTCTCTTCATTACACTAATTGCTCTGAAAATGAAATGTGACCTGTTTCCCTTTCCCTACTCAAAGTTAGAACTCTGCTATTTCAGAATAGTAGCTGCCATGGGTCAGGGAAGGCTTTCCCCCACCCCTTGTTATTCAGAGGATAAAACTGAAGTCCACAGCCAGTGGAAGGTAGCCCAATGTCCCAGTGATTGGCCTTATTTTCCAGGATGCCCCAGTGGCTGCCCTTTGTTCCAGCCAGGCATGACTCTTCCTGCCTCCATACAAGCATTTCTCATTCTAACCTGTATGATTTTTCTCATAATTTCTTCCTATCCCAGGCAGCCTCTTCCTCCAATGTCCACCACCCTATCTGCACATATTTGACCTTCTATGCCCACTTGAGTTCCCCCCTGGTCTCTCTCCTTTATTCTCATTGTCTTTCCCCTCATCAGAGATTGATATCAATGTCACACTCTGTTACCTCATTATGCCACCCACTGTGATAGATGCCAGCCAGTTCAAGCAGGGCTGAATCTCCCACTTTGGGAATGTTCCCATAGCAATGTAGTCATGAGGCCATAGGGGAGATGGACATAGCTTGTGATTGACATCTATATGGTCTGGTATGCTAAAAACATTCCTTTTCTGCATGTCTTCAGGCAGGGTGGCTGATTTCTACATATAATTACGTGCTAAAGACTGAGCACACACATTGGAATTTTCTTTTAACCCACCTCTGACTCTAACTTTCTGTATATGAGGCTTTCTCCAGTGGTCCCAGTCCCCTCACCCCTCAAACTACCTGGACGTAACCTAACTGGGCCTCTCCTTTTGCCATGCCATGTACCTGATGCCTCCAGTCCCAGTGCTTCTCAAGTCACACAATGCTGCAAAAATATGCTGGGGAAAACAATGCTAGCACCTCCTTAACCAACAGGAATCATGAGTCTATGGGTAAATGTTATCCCTTTTGTCCTCAGCTCTGAGGGTCTCTGAGGTTCCTATAGGAATGAGCCAAGATCTTCCCTATTTCACTGTGACCTTCAATCTTGCTCCCTGCTAGGCATTTTCTCTAGGGCTGACCTTTTCATGGCACATTTACTAAGACTAGGTAACCATATCCTAAACATTGGTTTAGTATTGGCTGGTCATCAGCTGAGACAGGTCCTCTGAGATCCCACCATCATTTTTTTTTTTTTAAGTCGCCTTTTGCTTTCTTCCCTCCTCTTATATTTTAATGATTACTGTCAAGGTCCTGTTTGGGATAGATGTTATTTTAGTCTGTTTCCACGAGTATTAAGTACTTCCAGTGTTCTGGTTCTCTGAAAGGTTACAGTTTGGACTATATTCGGGGTCATCCTACTCACTAGTAGTTTAGGGAGTAACTTGTTGGATTGGGGAATAAATCATAGCAAATCACTTAACCTTTCTGGGCAAGGTTTCTGAGTTAGAGGGTGACATATTTTTCTGGATAATATGGGGGATCAAAGGAGATGGAAGTAGAGGCTCTTTTAAAACTCAAAGAAGGTCAACAAATGAAATACCTTCAGTTTACTCTGAAGCGTGAAGGATAGAGACCAGCACGGGCCCCCAGGGGTCTCCAGTGCTCCACATTCAGAGCCTCCCAAAGCGCCTGCGTTCCGGGAGCAGCTGGGAGCAGCTCGGTTTCAGCTCAGCACTGAGGCTGCCAAACCCTCAGTGTTTACCCGAACCCTAGGCTTTGCAAACCCACATGTCAGACTTCCTGTTCCCAGAGATTCTCAGTTCTCTCACTCTCACGTCCTTTTGGGCCTCCCGGCAAAACCAGAATGCTGCTAGGAACCCGAGGAGCGCTTGCACCCAGCAGCCTCACCCCTCCTCTCTCCCCACCCCAAAGGCAGGAATTTCTGGGATGGGCAGATGGTCCACTCCCTCTTCCTCCTCCTTCCCCGAGCCCGAGTGGGTAGGGCGGGGAAAACCCCACGACTTTCCTCCCGTCTCGCAGCCCAGAGCCCTAAGTGCCTGCACACCGCGGCGACAAGGGGTGGTAGAGTGGGTCTCCCCGAGGGGCAGGGGTGGCGAGGCCCGCAGAAGAGTGGAGCGCGGAGGAGGCTGCGGTCCCGCCTCCCACGCCGCAGGCGGGGTGCCGCCTGGGAGCTCCAGCCCCAGCAGGAGCCACGAACAGCGCTCAGTGAGTCCAGTGGTTAGCGATGCTGTCGCAGCTGCCACTGCTGCTGTCCTTGCTACTGCTGCCGCTGCTGAGGGCGCCGCGGGCCTGCGCCGAGGGCTTGGCGGCGGCGCTCCCCCGGGAGCGGGTCCTCGAGTGGCAGGGTGAGTGTCCCCAGGGCCAGGGAAGCAGGAGCGGGGCATGGTCGAGGGAGAAGAAAAAGGGACTATACTGGAGATGGGCGGGGGCAGCCAGTTTGTGTGGTGGCTGCGTGGCTGCGGTTCCAATGCCCTGAAATCCGGGCAGTCCCCTAGCCGACACAGCCGGGGTGCACCTGGCTCCCAGGGCCGCGCATCCTCCAGGTTATCCACCCGGGGTGCGGCGAGGGGCGGAGCCTGGAATCCTTTGACTCAGCTCTGAAGGGGTCTCAGGAGTTCAGAGCAGGCTGAGATTGGAGGTAGGAAAAGTTTCAAAACATAAACTTATTTTTTTGTCCCCTCCCAAAGCAAGCTCGCCTCCTAGCCTCCTAGCCTGAGTGGCCCCAAACAGGCATTTCAGTTCTGCCCTTTGATAGATGGGCGGGGGGGGGGGCACTTCATCTTTACTAACTCTTCTCAGACCAGCTAGGGGAGAGGAGCTCTGTGTTCCAGATGAATTATACGAACTAGCACAAATTTATTCTTCGCTTCTTAGTTTCTCTCAGTAGAATAATAGGGTCTGTGATATCCATGAACCACTGAAAAATAAGTTACCCCAAAACATTCACATGCACACACGGATCAATTCAGTAAACATTTATTGAGCATGTACTACCGGTAAGACTAAATAAGGAACGTGTAAGGAAACCTGAAGAGAGGTTTCTGACCTGCAGGGACACTTATTCAGGAATGGGCCATCTCTAAGGTGGAGAAAAACCACATTCTAGAGCAAAAGTCTGAGCCTCATCCTCTCTGCCTTTGTGTAAAACAAGGTGTGATCAATGTCTGCATTTTTCTTTTTACTTTGTCAATATATTTTGTTTATATTTTTTGAGATATTCTTTCATGTACTAAAATATCAAGACAGGTTGAACAACACCACTCATTCAAAAGTGGCCAAAGGTTAGAAATACTCTTACCTTCTTAGTTAGTTCAGTAAACACTGCTCCTGTGCATGCATTTAAGACCCCATAGATGTAGTCCATCCCCATGAAGAGTCTGCCATGCAGTGATTTTCTCTTTTTATTTTGACATGTGGGATTTGCCTGAGCACTCTGTGGTAAGACAGAGCTCACATGACAGAAATTGGAACTGGGCCACACAGAGAGCAGGTGCTGGTGATCCTCTGAGCCAGAGTTAGCACGATGGGCTAATCCTTTCTATATGTGGCAGACCCAATTCCTGGCCTGAGATAGTTACAGAGTGCTTCTCTTTAATAGTCAAGGGCACTCTGAAATCAGTTCTCTCTGCTACCTTCAATACCTTGCAAGTGCAGTTTGCAAATCTAAAGGAACTCCATGTAGTCAACATAGAGATTCTTCAGATATGAAAATGCTACTACTGGTGTCCCAAAGAGCAAAGAGTATGTAGTAATCGTCACCCAGACTGACCTCCCAGACTCCAGTCACCTGCATCAGTGGGATTTCAAGTGTAATCTAGACAGGTTTAAAATCAAGATTTTATCTATATAAAGAGAGAAAAGTAAAGTCTTAGTATTGGAAAGGAAGTGAAACATTGTCCACTCCAACTGTACATTCTTTAGATGCAGAAGCTGAGGGTACGGCTACCATGTAGTTAGCCATGTTTGGGGTGCCTCAGTTTACCATTGTGTTCACTATACCACACCAATTCACCTTTAGCCATGATTAACATCCAAGAGCAACTGGGAGAAAAAAATCACTCATTTTTGTTTCATACCCTCTAATAATGGATATATACTAACTCACATCAGATTATACATATAGTATTTTTCATCTGAATTATTTAATATATATTTGTTGACTGATCAGGTATGTATTATAAGTATACCAGCCTTGGGAGACATGATAAGATTTCATTGTGCTGACTTTTCAATCATTTATCAATAATTTTGTATTCAAAAATCAATAGTTAGAATGTCAAATAATAGTTAAGTTCATGCATTTCAGAGTCAGACTCTGAATTCAACCCCACTGTGCCATTTACCAGCTGTGTGACTTTGAGTAAGTTACTTAAGTTCTCTATGCCTTAGTTTCCTCTTTTGTAAAAACAGAACTAATAATAATGTTTACCCAAGTGTTGTCCTTTTGTTGCACTGTCACTGAGGCTTCTCCTTCCTCTGACCAGTCCAGACCATTCTGACAAGTTGACAGCCCTGTACCAATTATTCACTGTTCTGAATACAGGTACAGCATTGTACTTGGTAGTTCTGGAACCTGTCTCCTACCTCTAGTTGGCTATACCAAGAAGCCATATTGCGTTTGTTTCTCTTTATCCAGAATCCGGTCCATTCTTCTAACAAATGCTAAAACTTGATAAGCAGAATGAAGAAGGGTCCAAGCATCCTAGTGAAACGTGGGCATAGTCATTGCTACAGGAAATTACCTGAACACAAGAAAAATGCTTTGAAGCCATGTTGGGGGTTGAATATCATAAATGTGAACTGACCCCAACCAAGACAGTAGGACAGTTTCCTCCAGCAATGCTCAGCTTGCTGGTGGCAGGAGTGTGAGGAGCCCCAGGCTCTATCAGGCCTAGGGACAGGCAGAGTAGGCTCTTCTGAACAACCAGTGAGGAAGGGGAGTAAGGATGTGGATGAGCGTGAGGTCGGCGTGCTTGGGCATGTGGTGCTACGTAAAGAGAGAAGGTGAAATGGTAGGGATGGCAATTCTTGACATCTCTGCCAGTGGGAGGAGAGAGGAGCCGCCAGAGGCCTTGACTGTTCCCTCGCTATCTGTCAAGCACTGTCTTGGTTTGGCTTCATTACTCATTGGAATGCAGGTAGTTTATTCGGGGGTGAGTCTAGAAAATACAGTAAGGAGTGAGGAAGGGAGGCAGGAAAGGGAAGCCTCTATAGGCAACTGGGGCTCAATTTCATAAAAGACCCTCTGGAGCCCTGTGTGGATCCCCGTGACCTCCTGGGGGGCCAGAAGCTGGGGTGTTTGCTCCCGAACTCCCCCTCTCACTGAATGGGGGTCACTCCTGGCACCTAAGCCCCCATGTTTCTGGCCTTCCTGTAACACTCTCAGACAAAGTCACAAAGTGAGCTGGGGCACATGGAACTGCCAGTAGGAGAGTGAGCTCCAGGGTAGGGGTGTGAGTCCTGAACCATCAGAACCTGCTGAGCTCCCCCATGTTGGGGACATCAAATCATGTGTAGGATATGACACTGTCCCCCAAGAAACTGAGAGTCCAGAGACAGAAGCAGAAACACAAACAGTTACAAAACAGAGCCGTAGGTGTTATAACAGCAATAAGCAAAGCCCAGAAGGGATGCAGAGGAGGGCCTGGCCTGGGAGCTGGACACTCACAAAGGGGCATTTGTTTTCCTAAAGGCTAAGTAGGTAGTTGCCATATGGGAAGAAGTGAGAGAGAGCATTCCTGGTAAAGCATATTTTATGTGAAAAACAGAATCATGAATTAGCAACAATGAAGTTCAGTGAGCCGAAAGATTCCATCTGAGCTCTTTTAGGTGCAAGGGGAAAAGTCCACTGAAAGTCACTGGGGTTGTAAGGGTCCCATGATCTCAAGAAGACCCAGGAATAGGTTCTCCTATGTACCCAGGCCTCCTGGAACCTGGGAATTGGCCACTGGAATGAAGCAGCTACCTCCTGTTACTCTCTCAGGGCTGCATGGTGGCTCCTGCTGGTTCTTTCTGTTGTCTGGTTTCTTCTGCTTCTACTTTCAGGACCTCTCATGTGTAGCTCCCACTGCTTCATTGGAAGAGTTCCTTGACTTCCTAGGAGGAGCTGGTCACACTGTTCCCAGCATGCTGGCCCATCCCTGTGCTCTACCACTGAATTAAGGGCTTTCCCATGGCTAATTGGCCATGGTAGGGATGTCAGCTGCACACAGGGGTGCTGCCTCATCAGGGGCTATGGATGGGGTAGATCCCCAGAGCAGGGTCAAAATCAGGACAAGAAGCTGTGATATGTCTATATTTGGAAGCCTGAGAGAAATAAGGAAGTGAGAAGTTGAGTTGGAGGCATTCGTTCTAAACAAAGTCTGGGTGAGTGGATGGGGTACAGCAGAGAAGGGCCTCATGCATTTGGACAAAGGGGAACTAGATCACACTTTCAGGTTTAAGAATGCCATGGTCAGTTTGGGTTCTGAAGAGGGTAATCATGGAGGGCAACAAGACATCACCTAAAAAGTTAAAATTGAGCTGAGTCAATTCTAGTAGGAATGGTGAAGAGTCGGAAGTTTGGATTGAAGAAATAAGGTTTAACTGGGCGCAGTGGCCCATACCTGTAACCCAGCAGCACAGGAGGCCGAGACAGGAGCATCACAAGTTCAAAGCCAGTCTCAGCAAAAGTGAGGTGCTAAGCAACTCAGTGAGACCCTGTCCCTAAATAAAATACAAAATAGGGCTGGGGATGTGGCTCAGTGGCTGAGTGCCCCTGAGTTCAATACCTGAGACCCCCCCAAAAAAAGGAAGAAAGAAGTTTTAAAAATAAAAAGTTTCTTTATTAAGAAGATATAGAATAGGAAGAGTACTGGTAATTCGATGGAAATTCCAGATTTGGGAGATGAACCCATTCTGGGTAGTGACCAGATGCAAGATGCGGTTGTAGAAGTGGTCACTAAAGTGGAGAAAGAAGGTCCTCACAGCAGAGAAGTTCAAGGAACCAAACATCCAGAGCAGTATTAAATCTGGAGCTCGAGAGTTAAGAACTCTCTCGTTGATAAGCCACAATAAGAAATATTCTGCACCATGCACAGTGGCACACGCTTGTAATCCCAGCAACTTGTGAGGCTGAGGCCGGAGGATAGGCAACTTAGTGAGGCTGTGAGACCCTGTTTCAAAATAAAGAATAAAAGAGGCTGAGTGATGTAGCTCAGTGGTAAAGTGTCCCATACCCCCCACCAAAAGCAGTATATTTTACATGAGAACCTGAAAAATATATATACATATATATGCTACATCAGAACCTGCAATACACACACACACACACACACACACACACATATACATCTGTATTTGAAACAAAAATGTCCTTCAAAAAAATATCCTTACCTACTGTGACATGCTGCCTCTCTCATACTCGATTCCATTTTGTTTTGCTGGTCATGACACAAGGCACTTGGCTAGAGTGCTGGGTCATCTGTAAGAAAGTTAAAAACTATAGGGTGGGAAGACAATAGAGAGCCTGCTGCTCTCAAAGTCATACCAAATGTGGAGAAGAGTGATTCAGGACAGTGGGGCCATGTGGCAAGAAAAGGAAAAGGAATTGGTGTGGGGGAGAGGTTTCTGAGAGGAGACAGCAGTGCCGAGCAGCTGTGGCCCTGCGAGTCCTCCAGAGCTTCTATTTCTAACACAAAGGTTAAAATGCCTCTCTTCTTTGCTCCTAATGTTTTCTGACACTTGGGGAGTGGTTACTCTGTGTTGTTTTACATACATCCACACACTGTAGCCTCATAACAACAAGGTAGGTAGTATTAACACCTCCTCTTTTACAGATGAAGCAAAGTTAAGTAACTTTGGAAAATTCTGTGGGCATACCTAACCCTTCTTCATCTGTAAATGAATATGTCCTCAACTTTTCAGGCACTCACTAGTTCAGAGAACCCCTGGCCATAACTCTGTGACCCCATGACATAGTTAACTCTGTACCCTGTGGCAAGACAGGAGCATATAATTTGAACTTGCTGCAAGAGGAGCAGGAGGTCAGCTCCTTGCTCTCTGTAACTCCTCCCTTTCCAACCCACTAGTTCTACATGTGGGAGTGAATATTTTCATAAAGCAGAAATGTGCAGAGCTATTGATTTATTTATTGTTCTAGGCAATTCCCATGTCCCTAGGCAATGAGCCATTCCCTTAATCTGGAGATTTGGAATTTAAGTAAAAGCATGATTGGAGAGTAGCTTAGCTGCCCTTCCTGGTATGAATCACTCCAGCCATCTGGACATGGTTTCTGCTGTCTCTGTCCATCATCTTTCAGCATCTCCCCACTTCAGGTTTTTTTTTTAATCCCACCTTCTCTGACAGGCTTCTTTCCTCATGAATCTTTGCACATCAGAATAGATTTTCAGCTTTCCTGGTCCTTTTTATTCTTTCTCATTAATGTTCTGAAGTCTTTTCCCATTGGTGGTTGTCACAGTAACTGATACCACACAGTGCACATTCCAGCCAATGACCAGAAAGGTTGAGCTGCAGGGATAACCCAGGTGTCCCCTCCGCTCCTCTTCCTTGACTAACAATCTGCTTATTTATCTCAGGTTTTCTGAAGTAATCGTGCCTTTGTGTTACCTCTTCTGAATTCATCCCCATGTGGCAAACCCTCATATCATCTATCAAAGTAAGATATTTAAGGGATTTATAGATACTTCCCTCCATTTGCTTTCAGAAATTATCCTTGAAAGCTTTTTAGGAGATATTCCAATACACAGCTAGGACCATAAATTTTATAGCTTGAATTGATCAAAATAAAAAGAAATATTATTGTTTATAAAATTACAAAACAGCGCCTTATAAATATTGTCTTAAGACATTTAGGGGGAAATATTTTATAAACCCATGAAAAAAGTTGAGGATTATGATTAGGATTTCTATATCGTGGGTTCTATGATACAGAGCAAAAAAAAAAAAAAAAACAACAAGAGGTCTCTGCTTTTATGAGTGACCCCGTGACTTTTCAATTTATGATACTTTCCAGACTACTATAGTTCCAAAGAAATGTGTTTAAAAAGCTTTGCTATTTCTTATTTTCTGCCTTCTACTCTTGAGAAATTTTCAATGATGAAACTGTAAACAGGAAATTCAAAGTAATTCTTTAACTGTAAACATTTCCTTATTTTGCTGCTCTTTGGTACCATCCATGTTCAAAGTCACAGCTTGCTTTTACTCTCATTACCACTGAAGAACTGAAGCCACCTTTATCAAGATGCCATGACACCAGCTAGGTGCAGTTATGCAAGCCTATAATCCCAGTGGTTCAGGAGGTCAAAGCAGGAAGATTGCAAAAGCCAGGTTAGCAATTTAGTAAGGCCCTAAGCAACTTAGCCAAGACCCTGTCTCAAAATAAAATATAAAAAGGGCTGGGGATGTGGCTCAGCAGTTAAGTGTCCCAGGGTTCAATCCCCTGTGTATACACACACACACACACACACACACACACACACACACAAATTATGTCACCAGCACTTATAGGATAGATGAAAAAACCAAGCCAGATAGTCTTTTAGCTTCAAATAGATCTACCCTAAGAGAAGGGCTCTGTAGTTCATCAAAGTTTTTTTGGTTTGTTTTTTATTTTCCCCAGTGCTAATCATGTTCAGATAAGAACAGGGAGGGCTTCATGGGCATGTACCAGCACAGTTACTCAGGGATTAGGGTTTGGTGCTCTGTAGTTTGGGCTCTTGTTTTTTTAACTCTTGTCTTTGAACTTGTGTGCCTTGTGTGAATCTAATAGAATAATGACACTCAAGCCAGAGGCTTTGGGCTCAGCTCCACCTGGTAAATCCTTCCCAGGGTAGCTTCCCAGTTGCCATTCCTGCTCCACAGTCACTGCTACCTTCCACCCGGAGGGCAACAACATTGCCAAGAGGTTTGGGGGCAGAGGCCTGGGGCCTGGGATTGGACACCCTGTGGCATCTCAGGGCAGGCTGCTGCATGCCCTGAGCTGGCAGCCCCACTTCATGTTTTATGAGGACTGAGTGGGAGCCCATGACCTCTGTCCCATCCAGGTACTGAGTGTACCGAGTGTGGGCCGTCCTCGGTATTCACAGAAGTTGCAATCCCTTGTGGGCCCATGGGAAGGAAAAATTGATTTGACTTCCCCATGTCCATCCAGTGCCACGCATTTTCAGTTTATCCTGGACCCTGCAAATCGTGTAGGCAGTCCAAATAAGAGGGATGGAACCCCCAAACATGATTTTGGAATGAGACCTTGTTAGCAGATAGGGTCTTTATAGAGGTAAACAAGTTAAAATGGGGTGATTGAAGTGCCCTAGTTCATATGAATGGCATCCTCATCAGAAGGGGAAACTTGGACAGAGAAACATGCATAGAAAGTAAATTCTATTAAGAGACAGGAAGAAGACAGCCAAGGAGAGAGGTCTGGAGCAGCTCCTGCCCTCCTCCCCTCGGCCCTCAGAGGGAACCAAGGTTGCCACTCCTTCATCTTACAATCCAGCCTCCAGAATAGGGAGAAAATTAATTTGTCATTGAAGTCACGCAGTTCATGGTCCTTTCTTAGGGCAACCCTAGCACCAGAGATTAAATATGTCTTGTTTTAATTCCTACCTAGAAATTAAGTAAATATATAGATATTTTAAATAAGTATATTCTCAAAGCAGTTAAGACAGATAGCTCAGTGTAAACGCTTTTGCCTTCAATAATGTTGCATTATTTCCAGACCTGTTTTGGTTGATGGTGGAGCTGTTTTCTGTTTTTGTTTGCTTTGGTGATCTAGTCTCTGTATCATTTCCCCCAGGGCTTTAACATGCAGGCATCTGTGAGATGTTGAACAATGTCTGTCTTCTTGTGCTTGCCATAACTCGGAGACTCCCTGGTGACTGAGATGATACATTTTCAACACTGTCTATAGGATAATAACAAAGCCACTGTGAATAATGGTTTTTATACCAGCAATGTCTGTTGGGTACCTTCCAGTTAAATAAGGCCAAGTGATGGGGGAATAGACCATAAGCTAAAAGGATGAAAAATGTTTTCAACTAGGTTTAAAAATGCATTGCTAAGATAGCAAGTTGTAGCAAAGAGCCAGGGACAAAGAGAGGGAGACAGGATGGAATGCAAGAAGCAAGGACAGTGTGAAAGGGTTAACCCTCCCACAGGGGGCTGGTAACAGGCAATTTGAAGCCTCACAAAAGTGCAGCCCAGCAGAGCTGATTAAGCTGGGTTTCATTTTTCCCACATGTGAAAGAGTATTGTGTTCTTCCGTGGAACTTGGAGCAGTGATTTGGGGAGATTAGAGAGAAAGAGGAAGAGAACATGTAAAAAGATTTAGCAAGAGGGGTCCCAAGGGCCTGTGGAGCTGCTGATTATCCAGGTTCAGAAGCTGCAGGAGAATAAAGAAGGTTCAGAGTCAAGGACAATGCTAGGACAGGGAAAGAGAAGGATGTTCTGCAACAGGAGGAGGAGAGGTGGTTGTTTTGCTTTTGTTTTATTTCTGTTTTTGTTTGCTTGCTTGCATTTTGTAGTCCTGGGGATCAAACTCTACCACTGAGCTATATCCCTGCCCTTTTTTATTCTGACTCAAGGTTTTGCTAAGTGGCTAAGGCTGGCCTCCAACTTGCAATCCTCCTGCTTCAGCATCCTGATTCAAGGAGAAGATTTTTTAAGTACTTATGTAACTTTTTAGTTAATTAATAAAATGCATTTGACAGAAACTCAGACTTCAGATTATTAATAGACACACCAAAACTCAGAAGATTTGACCTAAAATGCACATTTCATGCAGAAAAGGGTCAGAAGGGCTGGAACACTTTTTGCTTAGTCCTGTGGATCTGTTCTTTCAAGAACCATGCAGGTATCACTTCCTGAAGGCATGGGAAATTCCTCACTTACTGGTTTGGAAAGTCATGTGAAGAACCCAGATTTTCCATATCACTCAGCAGTGAGCAGGACTTGATTCTGCAGCTTACAACATCCCTTCATTGTTCACTGAAGGGGATGTGACAAACCCAAATCTGTGACACGGGACAAGGGGGACGGGCACAGCTTCAGAAAAAGCTGACCACCTTCTGGTTACAGAGAGATGCCCTCCCCATTAACTTCGGAGCCCCATCCCTGCCAAAACAGAAATGCTATAGGAACAGCAAGAAAACGAACCAACTCAAGAGATGATGCAGGCAGGAAGTACGTGAGCCCAGCATGAGCTACATGGGCTGATGGAGTGGAGGAGGTTGTGCCCAGAGGACTGGGCTAGGCTTTTGAAATTGGATTGCAGCTTGTAAACTGTGGCTTCCTAATAGCTTGTCTTAAACATTGCACTTGACGTGAACCATACACTTGAACTTTTCCTTTCAGTTCTCTTAACATAGAGCAGCACAGAGGCCAACTGTATGTACGTAGTTGGATTCAGTGAACTCCATCGCCGTAAAATTTATTGAATAGCAGGAAACCCTTTGCTTGCTTAAAATGCCACCATAAAAAAATAGTATTTCTTTAGGAATTTTATTTTATTGTTTCAATTTTTATTTACTTATTTTTTTTTTTTTTGGTAAAAGTGCAGACACTTCATGGAGGCCTAACAGTTCAAACCTCATCTTAGTCACTTAACACTCCAAACCTTCAATCAGCCAGTGCTAAGAGAATAGTTATCTTAAGTTGAAGACAGTATTGAAGGCAGGGAGAGGTACTGGAAGCGGCACTAAGTTCACTTCCTAAAAGAACCTCCAGTTGGCACTGTTCATATCAAATTGTACTCTCGGCCCAGGCTTTGGACTCTGACATCTTGGCATTATAGAGATTGGCAGGCCTCTGACAGTCCTTTGAGTACTTGAAGGCAAAAAAAAAAAAAAAAAAAAAAAAAAAAGATTCATTACAATACCTTTCCAGAATCATCATGTATTAGTCAGTCTTCTGTTACTATAATGAAATAACTAAGGCTTGGACTTTATAAAGAAAACAGGTTTATCTGGTGAGTATCTTATGGCAGATGGCATCTTGGCCAAAATACATGTGAGAAGGAGATCCTCCATGGCAAGAAAGGAAGCCAGACAGAGGGGAAGAGGCAATTTTGCATCTTTTCTAAACAATCCTTTCACATGAACCAACCAGAGTCCTGTGAGAACTGCATCAGTTCTTTCCAAGGGCAGCACCCTCCATGACTTCATTACTTCCCACTAAGCCTCATTTCTTAAAATCCTATCACATTGCCACACTGAGAACCAAGCTCCCAACACATGAATCCTTGGACACACTCACACCATGTCCCAACCATAGCAATCACACTCCACCCATCACCTAATCCACTTACCTCTTCCCTGTATGTGGTGTCTCCCTATTGGCTAGGTCTAACTGCTCTCTCCTGTCCTTTGCATCACTGATGCACTGACACCTTTAATCTCTCTAGGTGGATCACAGCAATAGTCTCCAGACTCCTCCCCAAGTGTGCTAGGGTACCATCTCCTCCCACCTAATTCAGAACTCCTCAGGGGCAGGAGCTTAGTCATTCTTCTTTGATTGTCTTGGCACCTAAAACAATGCTGGGCACATAGTAGGTGCTCAGTAATGTTTTTGTTGAATGACTTACCACCCTGATTCATCTTTTACTCCATAGCCTCAGTCATGTCTTGTCCCAAAGCTCCCTTTCACCTGAAGAAGAATATACAAATTTTTAAATAAAATTCAAGTTCTTGCTGGGCACAGTGGTGCATGCCTATAATCCCAGAGGCTTGGGAGGCTGAGACAGGAGATCACCAGTTCAAAGCCAGCCTCAGCCAAAGTGAGGGGCTAAGCAACTCAGTGAGACCCTGTCTGTAAATAAAATACAAAATAGGGCTGGGGATGTGGCTCAGTGGTCAAGTGCCCCTGAGTTCAATCCCTGGTACCCCCCCATCAAAATTCAAGTTCTTCATAAAATGATCCCAAACTACCTCTTTATGACTTCACATTTTACTATGGTCAATATCTTTTTAAATTTTTATATGTTATTTATTTTAGATATACATGACAGTATATATTTTGACATATTTATACAAACAAGGAGTATATCTTACTCTAATTAGGATCCCAGTCTTATGGTTGTACCTGATGTGGAGATTCATTGTGGTATACTCATATATGTACGTAGAAAAGTCATGTTAGATTCATTCCACTGTCCCTCCTGTTCCTATCCCCCTTCTCTTCCCTTCATTCCCCAGACTGTCATCATCCAGGAGCTGATTGTTTGCATCATTTCTCAGCGTTGGTGACATTCTCTGTCCAGAATGTCTCCTCTGCATGATTTCTCGCCTCTCCTTCTAGAGATTGACACTCCCCCACTCTCCTGACCACTGTGACAAGGACAGGGATCTTTGCCTGTCTTGTTCATGAGTGCACCCCTGTTGTTACAAACATTAGGTCCCTGGTAAGTGTTTGTAGGATGAAAATATGAGGCAGTTGGTGGATTCTTGGTTCTACCCTCAACTACTGCCTTTTACCCTTTACTTCCACCCCGTTGTGCTTTTATCTCTTAGTCAAAATACATTTTGACACTGAGTTATAATTACTTCCATACATTTCAGTGATTGCTGGGGAGAACATGGGTGGCTGGAGGGCACACATTGCAACACAGCCCCCTCCACCTGCCGGGGTCCAGCACATGCAGTATTAGGTACCCAATACATGCTGGTGGTTTGAAATTTCAAGTCTCCTACTTCAAAATATTCAACAACAATCTATACTAGTTCATTTTCTTCTTTCTAGCTTACAAATGAGTGCATGTCAATACAGCTATGTCTGGACTGAACATGGTCCTCACTGGGTATATGGGTCTAAAGCTTCTAGGACAAAATGGATTTGGTGAGAGTAAAAGAACGATTCAATTAAATAATCTTTATAGTTCCATCCAGCTCTGAAGCTCATGGTTCTGGGTTTATGGGTAAAGTGAGTCTCCACACCCATATTCCTTAGGACTGTTCTTTCTTGTCCTCCCTGGAAAATGTGCGGACACTTCCCACGCAGAAAGGAGCCCTGTCCACCCCTTACATGACATCAGCAGAGGGTCCAGTAAGATGTCTTTAATTTTGGTCTGTTTTCTTGATCATGACTTTTATCACTTGTTTTTAAAGGGCTTATCTTGAGTTGTAATTATAGTATTTCCTTTAGAACAAATGGAACTTCCTTCTTTTTATTAACTAGGAAAATTTCCATGGTTTCAGAACAAATAGATACAGTTTCAAAGGACAGATATTTAGGCAAATAATTTCTCTATCTCTAACACCACATATAGTGAATGCTTATGGAATGAATTAATTAATGAAGGAAATATTTTATTGAAATAATGTCATAAAAGAAATTTCCTAAACTTAAGTTTAACAGTTGCCCAAAGAAACATTCTTAGCCCACTCCTCAGAAGAGTATGTGTTATCTTACGGTATGTTATCTATGGCTCCCACTAGAAGGAGCTCAGAAGTAGAAAGTAGGAGCACTAACTCCTATGATTTTTTTTTAAAAGGATGGAAATTAGCTTATAAGTTACTTCTAGTAAATCAATCCTTCTTCTTCTCCTCCTAAACTTATAATTATGAAGGGAAGCATAATAACATTTTCCTGCAAAGAGATTTAGTAATTCTGGCAGTACTTCATTAATCACTTAATCAGTGTTCAAGCAGAACTGATGTCCTTGACATATATAATCAATCTTGATTCCTCCCACATTTGATTTTCATCCTTTTTGAAACCCAGCAACTATACACACTAAGGATTATTGGCCCATTTCCACATTATAGTTTTGTTAGAGACAACTCATGTGCATATAGTAATAATCAGAATATTGATTCCTATAGTGGGTCTCCTCACAGTCTATTTGAAACACCCTTATATTTAATGGATTTATGATGTGTTTAGGATCAGATTTTATTATAACTTTGGGAAATAGGCTCAGGTCATTTATTAGCTTAACATATTTGAAGGTAGCATGTTTATTTTTATAGGCAATCCCCAGGTGCTTGTTTATGAAACATTCTGAAGAACTTTTCCAAAGCTGCATCCTACAGGCAGCTGGCATGGAATTGTAATGGTACCCCAATATTAAGAAGCATGGATTGGGTTTGTCTCATATCTTCTGCTTTGGAAAGGGGTTGCTTTCAGAGATCAAGGAATCTGCCCAGTTCTAGTCTCCAGAGCTCTTAGCCACTGACCAGCTATTCTACCTACCTATGTTAGGTATATTAAGGGGTGAGGCCCAGATCTGGAGATATTTGAATGTATAAAATATACATGGCTATGGTGCCATCATAGTAAAATAATTATCCTTTAATGAAAAATTAATGGAACTCTGAGCTAGCTAGAAAGTAATTAGTAGATTACAACAGAAATTAAAGTTAACATTCTACCCAGGCATGAAAAGGTGAAAAGGAGGGTTGGAAGGAAGGTTAATTATCAGAGTCCATATCACGTTGATGAAAGGTGGATTTGATTTTGAATGACTATTACTAATAACCATACAGACATGGCCTTCATTAGGAAAACAAATTTCCTGATCTAAATGAAATCTCCTTAAAACCATTTATTCTCTCACTAACCCACCGCGGCCACTGCCACTCCCTTCTCTTTTGCTCTGATGTATGGTGATCAAAGCAATTTTCTGACAACTAATTTAACTTCTCAAACACATGGCTATAAGAAAGGTTATCAATTATTAAATGAGGTATGGCTTTCATTAATACATTGACAATTTTTTTAATGGTGTCTTAAGTGATTTTTGTTACCATACATCAGTTCTCCTTGGCCAGATTAATTTTGGAAAAACCAAAGAACTTTACCAAAAGTGAAGCATTTTTCCCTTAAACCCAGACATGAGGAGGTTCATTCTGCACTGTTTCAAATCTCTTGAAAGCTGTATCTTGCCTCTGCTGCATGACAAAACCCTCCCTAAACCCTGGCCATTGTAAAGGAACCTGACTATGTGCCTTGGGAGCTCTGAAGGACAGACAGGAAGTAAAGTCTAAGACAGGAGCTTAGCTGAGGGGAGAGCAAAAGAGCCCTGATCAGACTTTCAGTGCAGAAGGGAGCTTCAGCATTCATGGGCCTCAACAACAGCTACTGGCAAGTTCAGTCAATATTGAGCACTTACTGAACTTTGACATTGTGTTCAGGATACTCTGTGCTTGGACATGATTGTCATCTTCAAAAAATGAAAACCAAAAAAAATCTGTGAGAAAACACAGCCATGATGATTGTGCAATTGGCGACTTCCAGTCAGCAGCTTAAGTCAGGTAATAGGTTGGAGCTAGCATATTCCCTGGCCGGGTCCCACTAGCTTTTGCACAGGAAACTCACCCAGATCCCTTCTTCTGGCTCCAGAGGGAAGAGTTCAGTACTATGTCACAAAATGTCTACTTCCTCCACATGGCAATGTGGCCTCTGGTTTCTACCACTGTTGTGATGTTCTAGCCACCTGTCTTTTATCTAGGTATGGAGCATTAGCTAGTGTCCTGTTTACCTGCTGCTGATAGTCCCATGCAACCAGGCTACTCCTAACAAAACAAAAAATATTGCCACTTTTCTACTCCTGATGGATCCAGCACAGAAAGCAAATGTTAAGAAGCATTGTTTTTTCACCAGCATGGGGAATTATCTAGCACTTTCCTATATCCTCTTGGTGGTAGAGATTTTCATTTCAGTAACTCAGCTGTCATGTTCTTAACATCCAGGCACGCCTTTGAAGAAAACCTAAAGTATCACCACATATCTGGACACCCAATGCCCCTCCCCCTTGTTCTGATTATTATCACTTTCTGTCCAGTTGTGGTGAGTGCTTTCTCTCATCAGTATCACCAAATGATTGACAGGTAGTTCTGTTCTTCTATGGCCAAGGGAATCTTAGATCAGAGGTCTCCATTATCTCCAATAAGTCCTTTATATTTCCCTCCCCAAAACCTCCTGTTTTATGCAAAGAAAGCCCTTCAAGTAGACCCTACCCATCAGCTCCAGATCTATCTGGAATGGCTAGCAGCTACAACATAGCACAGCTTAGATATATACACGGGATCCTTGTGGCACTAGTTAATTACATAAGAAAGTCACATACCACATCTTTTATTTTTTGTTACAGATAAAGGAATATTCATTATCCAAAGTGAGAGTCTTAAGAAATGCATTCAAGCAGGTAAATCTGCACTGACCCTGGAGAACTGCAAACAGCCAAACAAGTACATGCTGTGGAAATGGGTTTCAAACCACCACCTCTTTAACGTAGGAGGCAGTGGTTGCCTGGGCCTGAATTTATCTAATCCAGAGCAGCCACTAAGCATATATGAATGTGACGCCACCTACGTTTCCTTGAGGTGGCGCTGTAACAGGAAGATGATCACCGGCCCGCTCCAGTACATGGTGCAGGTGAAGCAGGACGACATGGTTGTGGCCTCAAGGAAACATCTCCATAAGTGGATTTCCTACATGTCCGATGGTGGGGACATTTGTGAACATCTTCACAAAGGTAAAAAAATGCTTTAAATCAAAGTGCACATGGGATGGTATGCAGTATTTAGGAAACGGTCATGCTAAAGATACTGGATGATAAATGACATTCTATTTTTTGTCTACCAAGCATGGTCTGTGAGGAGGCACACTTTATCAGGGGACTTATATTTTCTATAGTTCTATTATTTTTGGCATTTTAAAACAGAAAACAAAAAAGTCACATAGTTAAATTATTTCCCTCAGGGTTTGTTTCTTTTGTAGCTTTCTCCACCCACCTGTCCATCCATCCATCTATCCTGTAACTTGTTAAGTGGTAACTATTCTTCAGCACAGTGTTAGGTGCCTGGTTTACAAAAGCCAATAAGGCAGATTTGGTGCCTCCCCTTATGGTGCCCTGCAGAACTATGCCTCAATAAAACCACATCCTCCGAAGGACTCTAGAACATCCGTGGAAGCAGAGAATGGAACTCCTAAGGCCCAAGGTGAGATCATCTCCTGGGCTTCAAAGAATGAGTAAACAGAGAGCTAAGAGCAAGACATTTTCAGGGCTTCCTACATACAATAAAGCAAGTGCTACAAACCAGCACTCAAAATGCCATAGTTCTAAAGAAGAACTCAATATTTTGCTTCAATTTTTTAGCCATATACCCAAACTCACGTGCACACAGGGAAAGACCCAGCAATATATGCTTCTGAGTAGAAGGCAGGGGACTGAAACCAAAGCATTGTGTCCTAAAATGCCTCTGGCTCCTAACAGACATAACTGCTAAGACTGGTGGTGTGCTGTGAGCTCAGTCTAGTCCCTGCCAACTCCATAGCTGACCCTTTTGCCCAGGACCTGTTGACTAAATTGAGGGTGGCCTTAATGCCCCTTACCATAGGAAGCCCCAGCTGAGTCATGAAGTTTTTGTTGATTCCTTCTTAACTCAAAGGATGGTGGATGGTTGCAGTGTATTGAGAACCCAGCCAGCAGACCACATCTGTGTGGTCATCTTTCTAGCCAATGGGCCTCCATCACTCTCTCTCCATTTAGGCTGGTTGCCACACTGCACCCAGAGATTCTTTAAAAATGGAAATCTGTCCCAGCAGCTCAGAAGGCTGAGGCAGGAGGATAGTGAGTTCAGAGCCAGGCCCAGAAAATTAGCGAGGGCCTGAGAAATTCAGTGAGACCCTGTCTCTAAATCAAATACCAAAAAAGAGGGGGCTGGGGATGTGGCTCAGTGGTTGAGTGCCCCTGAATTCAATCCCTAGTAAAAAAAAAATAAAATAAACAAATAAATAAAAATAAATTTAAAATGGAAATCTAACCATGTCACTTTCCCTTTCAAAACTTGCCTGTGACCTTTCACCATACTCTCCACCACCCTCAGAGTAAAAGGCAACATGGCAGATAGTCCTACGGGTGCAGACACTCTAGGACTTCACTGCAACCCCTTCCCCTGAGCAGCCTTGCTCTTCTTCATTCACCCCACACACTCCTTTCTCCACACCTTTACATTTGTTGTTCCTTTTGCTGGCACAAATATTTCCACAATTAACACCCCCATTCTACCCAGCTCTTATTCAGGTAGACTTTACATTGGTGCACACACACACACACACACACACACACACACACATTCATGCACGCACATTTGCGCATGCTTGCAGTCTTCTTACCCCATTTTATTTATCTTCATGGGACTTACCACGACCTGAAATTATCATATGTTTGTTTCTTTGCTTTCCCTTTGTCTCTCCCCACTAAAGCAGAAACTCCTCATGAAAAGGAATTTTTCTCTGTTTTGTTCACTAAGATATCCCCAGTGCAAGGTACATTAAGTGCTCACCAAATATTTATTGAATGAATAAATTAATAAATTCCTATGAAACCATTGACGTTTAAATACCAACACTGGTGTATTGGGGAATTGGCAGATACTTTGAAGTAAAATCTTCATTAAATTTTCCTTTTCATCCATTCACAAGTTCTGTGCTACCGTAGCAGCCCACTGTAGTAAATAAACAAGTGGATGAATGTACAAGCAAACCATTTAACAGTTCTTCCTCTGAACCCAGGCCTGGAACTGGCTCTTCTACAGCCACTAGACAATGATGACCTGGGAGCTCAGAAGGGTTAGTTAGTGCCTGCAGCTAGGAGGATTTCAGTCGATAAAAATGCATAACAAGATGACAGTGTGCCAAGATAATGCTGATACTGTATTTATCTGACTTTGTCATTTATTTTTTCTCCTAGACATGTATACAATCAAAGGGAATGCCCACGGGATGCCATGCATGTTTCCCTTCCAGTATAACCATCAGTGGTTTCACGAATGCACCCGAGAAGGCCGGGAAGATGATTTGCTGTGGTGTGCCACCACAAGCCGATACGAAAGAGATGAGAAGTGGGGATTTTGCCCAGATCCCAGTAAGAATAAATTTAGTCTTCTCTGTATGTCATGAATGAATCGAGGATGATTAGAAAGCATGCGTATCTAAAGAAAAGCACCAGCATTGATGTATTGGAGTCTGAATAAGCACCCTGATTCCATTAATCCCGATCTTGATTTGGGGCTTGTTTTTGCCTTGGAAAAAACAATTCAGATGTATATTCCCTTCCCCCCACTTACATTCAAAAAGATGTTAATTAGCCATTCTTCATTAAGCTCAGTACATAAGGATGCTTTAACCAGAATCAAATTATAATACTCTGTGATCTCATTAATCCCAGCTTCCCGGTAGGGTACTTCAAAACAAACCTGAATGCACATAAAGCCCAGTTATCCTTTCAATCCACTGCCTCTTCTGAGTGCCCTAATTTCCCCACATCCATACTGCTTGTCTTGGCCATTGTCAAGTCCAGGCGTCAACTGGCCCCTTGATGATCTTTACATAAAATCACAGTTCCCTCATTATTTCTCCACAATGGGTTCTCATCTTGTCTCCCTTTCCTTACTATTTATTCTCTAGCTATAGCCTCAAAATCCTTTTATCTTCTTGACTTTCAAGTTCCAGTGACAGATGCAAAGTTCTTTTTTTCAAATTAATGCTTTATAATTTTTATCTTATTTTTATTTAACATAAAGGTTTCTAATTGTTCCTACATATTGGATAATATTTATCTACACTTTCTGCTTTCTCTATTCCATTTCTTCCATCTTTGCTCCTGCAAGTCAGAGTATAGTTTTTAGAACCTCTTCATCTTTCATGCCTACTTCCCCTCCACTTATGTAATGAAATGAAAAAAATTTTAAAAGAAAGCTAATTGAAGAGATTAAGTCCAAAGAATCTGATTTACAAATTATGTATAGAATTGTTTTATAATCTAAGAGCCAATATGGCTTAGTAAAACAAAGGAGGATAGGCTTTGAAGTCTGATAAGCCAACACTAGAGTCCTGTTTCCTCCCAACAATGAGATTTTAGGAAGTTCCCTTTGTCTCTCTGGGTTTTAGATTCCTTGGTCATAAAATGGAGATAATTGCACTACCTATTAGTGTTATTGTATGGATTCAAAGTTAATCCATCTGAGGGATTTACAGCACCTGGCACACAGTATGTACTCATAGGGATTGGTTGCCACTCCCACCATCATCATCATCAAACTTAATTTATCTTTTCTGCATACACTTCTCAATCAACGGTCCTTCCTCTTTATTGCCCATCAACAAGCACTAGGCTAAGCATAGTGGTGAATACCAAGAGTTTTAGAACTTTGGATTCTCCCTCGAAAGAACTTGGCATCTACATGGAAGGCATGGCTCTATGGTTGGCTCTATGCCAGAAAACGCAGACTATATTTGATAAGATGTTCTAGAATCACCTGAGACATAGTTAAAAATGCAAGTGCTTGCTCTTCTCCTAGAGATGCAGAGAGTCCAGGATTCAGGACTCAAGTATCTGCATTTTTGACAAGTCCTTAGGTGATCCTGATGCAGATAATTCATCATCAAAGAATTCATAGGAGGCAGGTAATTCCATGCAACACACATCTATGAATAGGGTGACATTAGGACAGTTAACAACCAATATGATATAGGCTATTAAACAATCCAAGTAGAGATCTTAGTGTGGGGTTTGGAGTTCTAGAAGCCCCCTTCTGGTATTAACCCCCAAGCTGCTGGAATGTGAATGAAGAGGTGCAGGGAAGTTTGAGGTAGCAGGGTGCTTGGGACATTAGCTATTCTACAAGCATGACAATATTTTGTCATTTAATAAGTGTCAGATCACCAACTTTCTCCATCCACATCCATCTCACATCCAGGTGTACATGCAAGTAATCCCTACACACCCTCAATTCCTCAACCAAATGTCACGTTACTTGCATTATCTTCTCTATTTCTATCTCCAGTAGATGTCATTAAAACCAAATAAACGAACAAATACTAATAGAATTAACACATATTTCACATGGATCTATTAGTAGTGACTAAAAAAAAAAAAGAAAAAGAATGATAGTATTCTTTTAAGCTTCTCAGAAAAGCTCTGTTACTTATAGCCATTACATCTTCTCAGTGGAAGCCTGGGTTTCATGGGGCTCAGGACTTTTCACCCCCCAGACTATCTCTTTGCTCGGCTTCCTACAGCTCAGAAGCTTCCTCCACTTGACAGACTGCCAGATTCCCCTCTCTTGACCTTTACCACAACCAGAAGGGAGCATGTTTGTGTGGACAGTGCTGAACTGCTGTTCCAGTTTCTTCCTTTCTTGTTACTTTCGGTTCCAGGTGGCCAACATAACTCAAAATGATGTGTCAGAGACTGAAATCTGAGCAAGCTGATAGCTCTTTCCATGGGGTCAACAAGTGGATGGGACAGAGAGGAAAGGTTCATACTTCTGCATTTCATCTCACATTTCTCTCATGGAAATCTTTTCTCACAATGCTGAGGTTGTTTTTTTTTAAGTTGATTGTAAGTGATTTAAATTCAAAACTTAATACTGATGAACACACACACACACACACACACACACACACACACACACACCACAGTGAAGGGTGTGATTAAAGATCTTCAGGAATAAGCATGATGCATAGGAATCTCTCTGGGTTCGTTCAGAGGTCATTTGGGCCATTCTTGGTCTCCCAGGGTTCTATGCCCTACAAAGCTGGAGAGTCACAGTTGGTTTGAGATATTTTTAGAATACCAATCTCTGGAATGATCTGATGGCCCTTGAACCTTATTCAGTTGATATGATTTTGATATGATAGAGCACATTGATACCAGTGTCAGTGTATAATTGCCACCTTCACCTGAGCCTCCAACAAGAATCAGAGAAGCTATTATGTCTCTCTTCATCAGAGTGAAAAAATTTTTGCACTTCAAAGGACATTATCAAGAAACTTGAAAGAAGGGCTGTGGATGTGGCTCAGTGGTAGAGCACTTGTCTAACATGCACAAGGCCCTGGGTTCCAGTCCCAACACTGGAAAACTAAAGAAGGAAAATGAGACAAAAGCTTACAGAAGGGAGAAAATGTTTGCAAATATTTTCCACTGGGGAAATAGAAAATATTTCCTATGAAAAATATTTGCAAATATTATGTATCTTACAAGGATCTTATATCTATAATATTATTACAAGTTAACGATAGAAAGACAAATAATTCTATTTTAAAAAGTGGATAGACACTTTTCCAGAGATTTACAAATGGCTAATAAATACATAAAAAGAAACTCAACATCACTAGCCATCAGGAAAATTCAGCAAAAACCACAGTGAGACACCATTTCACATCCACTATCAAAAAGAAAGATAATAATAAATGCTAGTGAGGATGTAGAAAAATTAGAACTTCATCCACTATTGCTAGGATTGTAAAAGATATAGCTCTTTGTAACACAACCTGTCAGTTCCTCAAAAGATTAAATATAAAGTTCCCTATCATTCTGCATTTTGCTACTAGGCATATAATCAGAAGAAAGGAAAACATGCCCACACGAAGCTTGTACATAGATACTCATAGCAGCAAATTCATAACAGCCCAAAAGTAGAAACAATACAAATGTCTGCCAACTGATGAACACATAAATATAGTGTGATATAGCCCTATGGTGGAATATTACTGGGCAGTAAAAGAAAAGAAATACTGGTACATGTTACAATGAAGATGACTCTTGAAACATTATGCTAAGTGACTGAAGTCAGTCACAAAGAGCACATATTGTGTAATTCCATTTATATTAAATGTCCAAAATAGTCAAACCTTAGAGATAGAAACTAGATTTGTGGCTCTTGTGGACTGGAGGTAGAGAGGAGGATTGAAGGGAAAGTGGGGAGTGACTACCACTGGGTACTGGGTTTCTTTTTGGTGTGATGAACTTGGTCTAAAATTGATGGTGTTGAGCTGGGGATGTAGCTTAGTGGTAGAGTGCTTGTCCGACATGCATGCAGCCCTGGGTTCAATCCCCAGCACAGTAAAAATAAATAAAATCGAGGGCATTTATGGTTGCACAATGTTTTGAATATACAAAAAAAAGAAATGGATTGTAAAGTTTTAATGGGTGAATTATATGGTATATGAATTATATTTTAATAAAATTGTTTTTAGATAAATAGGAAATGAAGAAATGTAGATCATATGTGTATTATAGTATGTGACTGGTGGAGACAGAGAGAAGGCAGTAACTGGGATAGGGAGGCCAAGTAAGGAGTTTTGTTGTTGTTGGTGGTACTGGTGGTGGTTGTCTTCGTTGTGATTTCTTGCTTTTTAAGGATGAGAGATGCTGAACCATCTATGAATGCATCTGAAAATGATCTCCAAAGACATTGAAAATACAGGAAAGTGAGGCAGCTGGCGGAGGCCATGTGATCTCTCAGAAGACAGAAGGAAGTAGGGTCCAGATCAAAGATGCACAGATTGGCCTTTTATAGATAAAGACAATTTCTCTAGGAGAGATGAGGTAGGGTACAGTGCAGGCCCATTAGTTACATTAGGTGATGGAAGAAAAGTAGAGAAACCAGTCTAGTGGCCGTGACTTTCTCTTTGTAGAGGAGAAAGAAAGAATGAGCAGTTTGGACAATGGGGAAGGTGTGAAATGGGTAGCATGGTACTGGAGAGAAAGCTTCTTGGAAAGCTAGTGATGTTTCCAGGGAGTACTAGGGGTGGTTGATAAATGAGATGGGTGGAAGGACTTTCCTTGGCAATGTTCCTCTGTTGGATGCAGGCACAGAGGAGACAGATGATTGGGCTCCTTCATTGAAACAGGGCACCATAAAGTCACTAATGAGCTAACTCTTCATATTCAAAGACAGAGCAACACATAAGAAAATTGGAAGGGACAATTTTGCCTGGGGTCTTTGTAACACAGGCAGTCTAATTTTCCTTCCTTGGTGACTACTACTTCTCAGCTTCCTTTGATAACATGTCCTCCTCCACCCAACAATCTTTAAATACTGATAGGAAGCTTAGGGGATAGAATGGGCTAAGTAGAACACGCTTCCTGCTTTCCTAATGCTTCTATCAAGAGGAACAGATGATCAACAAGCAGTCACATAATGTATCATCCAATTTCAATTATGATCAGAGCTACCTTCCAAGGAGTGTATAAGGCATTCAAAAAGTGCATTGCAAGGATCCTGACTCGGCCTGTAGACCCTGTTAAACGAGATTTACCAGCAGGGCACTTTACAGGGAACAGACACTCAACAACTATTTGCTGAGTCCAGGAAGACCAAAATGAGACAAAAAATAGTAACTTTACAAGTTGGCATTCAATAACAGCTTTGATAGTACTAGTCTTCATTTTTCTAAAAACAATTCAACAATTTAAAAAAGTGACAAGAAACAGTACACCTGGGACAAGGGCGAAGCTATATCCTTAGGAAAGAAAAACAAGCCACACTTAAGAGCAAGGAAAGGCTGATATCTGCCATAGTTCACAGTAAAATCAGGGTTGGTATGAAAACACCTCAGCCCATTGCAACAGAGGTGGCTTGGAGGGGAAAGATCTCCAACCTACAACATCATGCAAATGATTTCTATCATCTCTAGCAAACAATCAACTTCCCTCAAGGAGTTCAAAATTCAGTGAGAGAAAAGATAATAGAAAGACAACCAAATATGCAAAGAAATATGATGATAATTCTATCCCTTAGATTAAATTTTTTTTCCAGAATAATTAAACATATTGAGACGTGAACTTTCAGTCTTGCGTTTTCAGTGGCTTAGAAAGAGAGAGCTAGGAGCCTGTGGCAGGTGGGTCCTGGAGAGAAGTCTCTGAGGCAGAGGTTAGCATGCAGAGAGTCTCCTGGGGAATCCTCGCAGGATGAGATTATGAGGAAAGGAAGGGAAGAGAGCAGAAGCGCATAGAGGTAGATATAATGTAGTCTAATGACCCCTAGACCAATACTATGAGGAGTTCTCAAATTGGTGTGTCCCTTCCAAGTTGCTCCTAGTTGGGAGGGGGATCTTGTCCTTGCCTTGACCAGTCATGGTGTGGAGAAGGGAAGGGAGAAGTGACCCTGGACAAAGAGACTCTTCAGCCAAAGCAACATTTGCTGAGGGGTGTCCCTTGGCAACTGGAGAAACAAATCCTTTTGTCCTGACGGGGAGCAGGGCCACCCAGAACAGTGCTCACTGCTATGCCTGGACTTGTTATTTAACAACCTTCCAGTGAGATCTGTGGAGTGACACTCCGTCCATCTAGGGAAACAGAGAGCATTTGTGTCTACCTGCACAAAAGAACAAATCCTTACATTTCAGGTAAACCAAGTTTCAATGACAAATGAGTTGACTCGTCAGGAGTATATGAACGCCTATTGCAAATACTTGACTGAAGTTTCTCTATCAAATAACTTTGAGAATTCAAAACCAAGGAAAACCTAACACCAACTGGGCCATGTGATGTGTAGCATAGACACAATCACCTGCAAACCTTTAACCTTGACTGTTGAGTATGTTAGAATTCAGGCAGGTTCTACACAAAGTCATATTGACAGAGCCAGACTAACTCTTGGGGAAAAAAATAAATAAATGGGAATGAGATCAATTGAAATGCCGTGCAGAACTTTTCTTGTCATGTATTTAGCTGTGGTCTGGAGGCTTATTAGGATTTATTGCCAAGTCTCCGTGGTAGCAGATGAGAAGCAGACACCCCACTCACCAGGACTGAGCCTCCTCTCAGATCTGCTGAGGATCGAACCCAGTGCCTCACACATATTAGGCAAGTGCTCTACCACTGAGCCATAACCCCAGCCCTCAGATTTGCTTTTCTAACATTCTACTCTCTTCTAATAGCCAAGGCCTACTTGGACACGCCCTCCTTAGGAAGGGTTTTGAATTTTTTCCTTTAAGACAGTGTTTTCTAGTATTTGCTTCCTGGAGCATCTGCCTTGGAAACCATGTTTTAAAAACATGTTTTAAAGACATGGTCCTGAAGCCTGCCCTAGACCAACTGTTTCAGAACCTCTGAGACTGACAATCTACATTTTAAAAAATAATCTGGCTAAATGAATCATTTGCACCCTTAATTAGTAAACAGTTCCCTCCCTGCTCCCCCTTCTGGTCTCAGCTGCTGCACTGGATAAACATGACAGAACTAAGCTCTAAAAAACGGGAAGGCCTAGCATTTTAGCTGAAGACCATCTCTAAGGATTTCATCTCATGGGGAAATTTCAGCCACCAGGGCAAAATGGTTACTAATTTCCCTCTCTCTTTCCCTTTTCTTTCTTCATCTGTTGTTCTGTGATAGTCTTGTCTTCTGCCCACTTCAGTTTTGGACCCTTCAATAAATACATGTATCAGCCAGGAAATTCTAAAACAACCTGAGATTTATATGTGATTTAATAACTTCTGATTAACTCACTCCGTTCTGGGGAATGTGTGTTGTAACCAAACATGAAAAAAAAAAAATTCCACATTTCCCAAGAGAACCACCTAACTAAGCATGGGGAAAAGAAACTAAAAAGGCTTTCACCATCAAATAAGTTTAAAGAATACTGAATTAAAATTACCTGAACTGCAGAACATTTCATTCTTTAATAGGCTAATACACACCGGGAATTTCCCAGAGGACACCAATGTGCATTATGGCCTGGATCTACTTTGTGGAGACTCTTGAATTCATCTTATTCTGAGGACCACAATTGGGAAAGGATGTTCTAGATTGTAGTAGGTGGCCTGTCCATCAGCTACATTCATGCTATAGGATGGATCACATTTTCTACAGTCTGAAATTCTTTGTCTGCTTACTCTATCTTAGGGCTTAATTTAGCATTTTAGCAAAAGCACCCAAACTAGGTCTTCATTTTCTGTTATTTCAAGAAACTTCAGATTTCAGATCCACATTTCATACTGCATGAAATTTACTTTCAGGCATACTATGCAATCTTTGGCCAATATCTTACAAGTGGATTTTGCTTCTATTCCTCTTGGCTGGAGGAACTATTCAAATATCAAGGTTCCTGTGCTTGATGTTTATTTGAAAATTTGTGTTCACTATTGACTCATGTAACTATTATATTCTATGTATTATATTCTATGTATTTCACTTAGCACTTGGGTATTTAGGGAGAAAAATCTTTTGAAGCAACATTTGTGTCTGTCTCCAATATACATTTTAATTCACACAGCTTTTGATGTAAAGCTGTAAATGATTACTCACCAATGAATACAGATTTTATTTTTTATCGATGTTTCACTTCTATTTCCTTCTCTTAAAACCAGTTTCTATTATTTTCCTTGAATGTATCAGAGCTTCTTTATTGACAATTTCTTGAATATCCTTAGGTAAATCTTGAAAAAGTTTAACTGTAAGACATCAATGAAATAACAATGCAGATTTTCATCTAACAGACCTAATCAAGAATAGATAAGTTTTAGAGGTTGCAAGTTGGACTCATTCCATTCAAAAGTGTCTGAGAAATATATGTCTGTATGGATAAAATAACACTATAGTGAATGTTTTCAATGGATTTTTTTCCAGCCTCTACAGAGATAGGTTGTGATGCTGTCTTGGAGAAGGACCTCAATTCACACATTTGCTACCAATTCAACCTGCTTTCATTTCTCTCTTGGACTGAGGCACATTCTTCATGCCAGATGCAAGGAAGTGCTTTATTAAGTATTGCAGATGAAAGTGAAGAAAATTTCATAAGGAGTAAGTAGGTGGATGACGCACATTGATATTGGTATGATAAAATGATTATTGTTAACAGTTATGTTCACATATGCAAAAATGTCTCTTCTGAAGACATTAGTCATTGAATTCCATTTATAAATTATTAAGTACTCTATTAATTAACAGTTTATCTGTCACTCACTGCATGCAGTACATACTGACTTTCTGGAAGATGTCAAAGAATTGAACATTTTAGTGGGAAAAGCAAAAACACACACATGTGAACTAACAGTATAAGACAATAATATAAAATGTCAAAGGATTTGTACTAACAAGCGAGACTTGTATTATACCCATTTCCTAAATCATTCTTTTTCTTCTTTATAGATTAAATGTGTTTGGGAATCCCTTTAAAATTTTTTTGGAAACATTAAAAAGTGTCAAAAAATTAGTCACTTTCATTAAGAGTTTTTGACACTTTTTTCTCAAATTTTATTACACATGTAAGACAATGAAAATAATTTTTAAATCAGCTTTACAGAAAGAAAAGCAAATGAAAAATTGCCTATAGTTCTATAAACCAGAGTTAACCATGTCCTTTTGCAAAAACATATAAATGCATGGGATATACATAGCATATAGGAACAAATGGCATCATATGAAAGTATGAGGCAACTAGTGCACATAATATAGGTGCAGGAACCAGAGAGCTCCCTGCCTGGGATTGAATCCTGCCTCTACCACTTACTAACAGATTTATTCAAGCAACTCACTTAAACACTCTGTGCCTCAATTCCTCCACTATCTAGAGGAAATAATATAGTACCTATTGTTCAGTGGAGATTACATCTTATAATGCAGATGAAGTCTTAGAAAAGTGCCCAGCACACATAAAGAATACTCAGTGTGTGTTGACCATTTAACAACCATGCACACAGTTGGGTAAGCTACCTTTTTCATTCGCCTACCTATAAGAAATGTGTCCATGTCTGTAAATATATAGTATACATCATAATTGTTAATGATTACCTAGTAGTGTAGTTAGGCAGTAATGTATTTATGTAATCTCCTCTTAATTAGAGACAGATAAAATTATCTTATTTACTAATTTGTTATAATTATTAACCATCCCTGCACATTTCATTGTTCATAATTCCACAATTATTTCTCTATAAGTTTATAGAAGTGGATTCCCAGAATGGAAGAAGAGGCACACTTACTTAAAAGCTTTTGAAAGTCAGTAACATTTTCCAGAAGAATTGTTACAAATGGATAAACAGTGCATGCCTACCCTTCCCCCCCAGGTTTGAGTGAGTCATATTAGAGGAAAACACCAATTTCCAAAATTATTATTAACCTGGACTGGTTTTTATGTAAAAGTTTGCACACCATTTATGAATTACAGTTTTATCTATCTTAACTGCAAAGATATCTTATGAGAAGATTTGGAATTATGCATTGAATTTCAATAACTATTTTTGAAAATAAAATGTTAGATATTTTGATTTATATTCCTCAATTCTATAATTAGACTTTGAAAGTTGTTTGGGAAAACAGAAGTCTATTCATAAAGACAGAATTCTGTTCTAATTAATGTATTTTTAATGATGAGAATAATCTAATGTTTCTTGCTAGTCACTGATGAACATTAACTATGGGAATAAAGAATTATCTAAATGTCATATATGCCAAGCAATATCCAAAGGAATTTACATTTGAGTTTGTTATTACAATATTGAGGGTCAATTTAGTTGTAAAGATAAGTAGACAGGTTTTTTGAACTTTAAACAGATTATAAATTGCAGAATGTCTTTATGTGTGTTAATAAAACAATTGCACAATGGACATTCAAAATATAAGAATAATTTATATTTTAATTAGATTACTTTAAAACATCACTTGGCACTTACTTAGATATGAATTATGGAAATTTCTCCCTGTTTTGTCAATGCATTTTTTGGGGGGGGCTTGGGTACTAGGAATAGAACTCAGGGGGCACTTGATCACTGAGACACATCCCCAGCCTTATTTTGTATTTTATTCAGAGACAGGATCTCATTGAGTTGCTTAGCACGTGGCTTTTGCTGAAGCTGGCTTTGAACTTTCGATCCTAACTTTCGATCCTCCTGCCTCAGCCTTCCAAGCCGCTGGGATTACAGGCGTGCACCACCAAACCTGGCATCAATGCATCTTTCAATACATTTCTTGTCATCACAAAACCTGTTTTGACCTGTTAATGGTCATATGGTGCTATTTGAAAGGAATAATTAAATCAGCATTAGGACGAGATTCCATGTGCAATCACTGAGGATGCTGTAGACTTGCTATGTGAATACCCTGACCTCATAACCTGGGTAATTAAAACATGAGATGCGAGATGCAGTGGTTAGCCAAAGGGGCCATAGAGCCAGCCTGCCATAAACTGTCTCTGACCTAAGTAGTGGGAGCAGCCTCAAATGTTTTAGTCAGCTTTTTCACTGCTGTGACCAAAAGACCTGACAATAACAATTTTAGGAGGAAAAGTTTACTTGGGGGCTTACAGTTTCTGAGGTCTCAGTTTATAGATGGCTGACTCCATTCCTCAGGGTTCAAAGCGAAGAACATTATGGTGGAAAGGTGTAGCAGAGGAAAGCAGCTGAGGACGTGGCTCCAGGAAAGGGAGAGAGAGACAGAGAGAGAGAGAGAGAGACAGAGAGAGAGAGAGAGAGAACTCTGCTCAATCAAGACAAAATATATACCCCAAAGGCATGCCTCCAGGGACCCACCTCCTCCAACCACAACCACCACCTAGTTAATCTTATCAGGAATTAATGCACTGATAGGTTAAGGTTCTCATAACCCAATTATTTTGCCTGTAAACTTTCTTGCACTTCTCACACATGAGCTCTTGAGACATCTAATAGCTAAACCCTAACATACTGCATGTGGCTTTAGTCCACACCTGATGGGGATCCCTCTGAATGATCTCTGGTCCCTTGCATTTTGCTGCTTCTCTTGGCCACACATTTCTGATTGGCTCTCCCTGCTCTGCTGTGCTTCAGCACACCTTCTGAAATTTAAAGACTTGCCTCCATTGGCTTTCTGGGAGTGGCCCTGGACACTTCCTCATCTACACTCTAAAAGTCTTAAAACCCTTTGAAAATAAGATGGCTTCAGAATCTTAACAAGGCACCCCTGAGTACATTGAGAACCTTTGAAGGACAACATTTTTGGATGCTTGAATGAAACATTGACAGCCAAGTGTGAACCTTTAGGAGATCGCTGGGTTTCTGAGGACAGTGGAGGTTTGCTTTTGTCCCTCTGAAGCATCAGGGTGGGTTTTAGTAGCACCTAAACCCCATCCAGTTACTAAGATTGATTGATGACTCCATGAACCAGGAATAGGAAAACAAAAAGAAGTGTAACATTAAAAACTTTCTAATTCCATGATTTTCTTTTCAGAGCACGTAAGTGGTAAAGCAGTAGAAGTATGGATAGGTTTGAATCAGCTGGATGAAAACACTGGCTGGCAGTGGTCTGATGGCACCCCACTTATCTATCTGAACTGGAACACAGGTACCCACAGTGTTTTACTTACCTTCCACATGTGGCATCATTCTGTGGCCTTAAGCATGTCCCAAGTAGATACAAGACATTATTCTCGAAGTGGCTTATAAATATTTTTCAGCTTAACTAAATATCCTGTAAGGCAAGTTTTTCCAGACAAATAAGGTAGAGGCCAGGAAGGTAAGCTATTTAGCTGAGGCTGCAGGAGAATGTGGGTTAGAGTTCAGGTTCCAGCTGCTGTTTTTAGAAATAACAACAAATTGCAAAAAAAAAAAAAAAAAATTCACTTTAAAGTGAAATTGGCTCTTTTGCCATCATTGGGAAATCATTTAATTGTCATGTCTGGACTTTAGCTGCAAAATCATAATATCTAATAGGCTTGACTATCTTTGAGAAGTATCTTTTGATGCTAAAATTACATTTCAGTGTGTATTAAACTCACTTGAAACACACATTGTATTTTCAGAGACAAACGTTGATCCATTTGTTGAATATCGCTGTGGAGTATTTAATACATTTATGTCAAATGCCTGGAGAAGTAGGGACTGCGAGTTCACCTTGCCTTATATATGTAAAAAATATCTAAACCACACTGATCATGAAATAGTTGGTAAGTGTTTTAACTTGTTCTTGCACGTTGTTTACTCATCCTCTCAATATATTCAAATTCCTCTATTTTTGTTAATTCATAATTTATATTTAGCTAAAGCTGATTTATGTTTTTATGAATAAAAATGTGTAACTAGATAATATCTGTAATTCCAAAAGCACAATGAATCTAACAGATGTATTTAGGCTTTTACTAAAAGCTGAAACAACCTGAGCATAGCAAACATTTTCTTCCTTTTTTTAAAAAAATTTGCATTTTATCATTCTGCCTGCTCTTTTTGCTACTCTAGATTTGAGTTTTATTTATGGTTCCCCTAGAAATTAAGCATATCAAATTATTTACTTCATTAATTTTCTTTTTTGTTAATTTTTTAATTGACACACAATAATTATACATATTTATGAGATAGAATGTTGTGTTTCGATATGTTTCAATATATCTACGCATTGCATAATGATCAAATCAGGATTATTAGCTTATCCTTTATTTCAAATGATCATCATTTCTTTGTAGTGAGAACATTCAAAATCCCTCTTCTGGCTATTTTGAAATATACAATGCACTTTGTGTGTGTGTGTGTGTGTGTGTGTGTGTGTCTGTGTGTGCGTGGATTGAACCCAGGGCTTTGTGCATTTGAGGCAAGCACTCTACCAACTGAGCTATATCCCAAGCCCAATGCATTATTTTCAACTGTAGTCACCCTACTCTGCAGCAGAACCAATTCTCCCTACTTAATTATAACTTTACACCCTTGTCGATTTTGTACCACATCTGTATCTCTTATTAGTAACACCCTCTCCCTAAAATAACAAAAAATGGTATAATTAAGACTTAAATAATACCAAATTACAATCTAGCCCAATTGTTTCTGTCTTTAAGGTCTATTACCTCCTTTTAGTTCTTGTGGGAATAAATGTCTTAACTCAAAAGTAGAGATAAAAACATAACCATTTTTAAAAGAATCATTACAAGAATAATTAGAAACAACTCTACATTTTTAAAAGGCTAAATTGTCATGTTTAAATATTGCCCCTTACAATCAGGTTTTAACTGTTATTCTCCTTTAAATAGCTCAGCCTGCGAATAATGTACAACAGAGTAGGGATCCTGTCATTTTTCCCCCACAGGGATTTTTCCATTCTTTCAAGAATTTGCTAAAAATCCTGCCAGCTGTTTTTGTCCTTTTCCCTCTGTCTCTTCCTTCTTTCACCTTTCTTTGTCCATGTCTTTCTTCTTCATCTTTTCATTCTTTTCTTATGCCCCCCTGCATTCCCCTGGCTCCTTTTTTCTGTTTTATGTTTTTCTAATCCACTAATTGAGGCTAGAAGAGCAGAAATGGGAATAGTGGCATTAGGTTTCTTTGCAGTATATGCTGTTGCTTTGAGATCAAGAAATTCTTCTGATGATTCATTCCAGTGTCTTCACACTGTGCTTCTGGGATCCCAGGGTTTTTTGTTTGTTTGTTTGTTTGTTTTAACTGACACATAAAGAAAATAAGAATTTAATGGTTTAATGGTTTGATACATGTACACATTGCACAGCATTGACATCAGGTTAAAATCTCTACCTCCTCAAATCATTTCTATTTTCATTGGTGCATTCTAGTTTTATTAGTGGAATTCATTGTTACTTACTCACATATGCATACAATGTAATTTGGCCAATTTCATTTCCCAGTAAAACTTTGAAAATTATTTCTTACAGTTTCTCAAAATGCACAATACATCATTATCAATTACAGTCACCTCACAGTGCAAAAACACCAGTTCCTCCCATGTCCATCTAACTGTAATTCAACACCCATTGATCAGTCTTTCCCCATCTCTCCCCACCTATTCTCCCTGGTCTCTGGTAATCATCAGTCTTTTCTTAACTACGGTGAGATCAACTTTGTTATATTCCACATATGAGTGAGATCATGCAGTACTTGTCTTTCTATGCCTGGCTTAGTTCATTTGACATACTAATCTCCAGTTCCATCCATGTTGTTCCAAATGACAGGATTTCATCCTTTTTATGTCTGACTGTATTCTGTTCCATTCACCACATTTCCTTTACCCATTTGCCAGTTGATGGATACTTAGGTTGTTTCCATTTCTTGACTAATATGAATAGTGCTGCAATAAGCATGTAAGACAGATGTGTCTTTGACATACTGATTTCATTTCCTTTGGAAATATAGCCACTAGTGAGATTACTGGATCATGTGGTAGTTACATATTTATTTTTTGAGGAACTTCCATATTGTTTTCCTTAATGGCTATACTAATTTACATTCACAACAACAGTATGCAAGGGTTTCCTTTTCTCTACCTCCTTGCCAGTATTGATTCTCTTTAGTCTTTATTATAATAGCCATTTATTTATTGGGGCAAGGCTATATCTCATTGTGGTTTGATTTGCATTTTCCTGGTGACTAGTGATATTAAACTTTTTTTTATGTCTATTGGCCATTGGGATAGCTTCTGTTGAGAAATGTCTACTTAGATTTATTGCCCACTTTTTTTTTAAGTTCTCTATCTCCAACTGTCAGCTCTATGGGAGTAAGGAACACCCACTGCTTTTTTTTTTTCAGTTTTAGATGGACACAATACTTTTATTTTTATGTGGTGCTGAGGATCTAACCCAGTGCCTCACACATGCTAGGCAAGCATTCTACCACTGAGCCACAACCCCTGCCCAAAGTCTAGACTTTTTTTTTTTTTGTATCAGATATTGAACTCAGGATCACTCAACCCACTGAGCCACATCCCCAGCCCTATTGTGTATTTTATTTAGAGACAGGGTCTCACTGAGTTGCTTAGCACCTCACTTTTGCTGAGGCTAACTTTGACCTCACAATCCTCCTGTCTCACCTTCCTGTGCTGCTGGGTTATAGGCCTGTGCCACTGTGCCCTATCGCCCACTTTAATCAAGCTATTAGGTTTTTTTTAATTGAATTTTTGGAGTTCCTTCTATATTCTAGATAGTAATTCCTTGTCAGATGCACAGTTTGCAAATATGTTCTCCCTTTATGTAGATTCTCTCTGTGCTCTGTTGATTAATTCCTTCACTTAGCAGAAGCTTTATAGTTTGAAGTAATTTCCATTTTTGCTTTTGTTTCCTATATTTGTGAGGTCTCAACCAAAAAATGCTTGTCCACTCCAAAGTCCTGAAGCATTTCTCCTTTATTCATCAAGTACTTTCATGTCTTACATTTAAGTCTTCATTTTTTTTAGCTTTTTTTTGTAACAGGTAAGAGATAGGGGTCTAATTTCAGTCTTCTGCATGTGGATATTTTTCTAGCACCATTTATTGAAAAGACTGACCTTTCTCCAATGTGTGTTCTTAGCACCTCTGTCAAAAACCAGTTGGCTATGGAAGCATGGGTAGATTTCTAGGTTCTCTCTTCTGTTCCATTGGTCTATGTGTCTGTTTTTATGCCAATACCATGCTGTTTTGATTGTTATAGCTTTGTAGTATTTCTTGAAATCAGGCAATGATTTGTTCTCCTGATTTGTTCTTTTGTTCAAGATAACTTTGGCTATTTGGAGTTTTGTTTGTTTCCATATTAATTTGAGGACTGTTTTCTCTAGTTTTGTGAAGAATATCATTAGTACTTTGATAGGAATTGCACTGAATCTGTAAATCATTTCATGCAATACAGACATTTTAACAACACTGATTCTTCTAAGCTATGAACACAGGATGTCTTTCCACTTTTTGTCTCTAATTTCTTTAATCAATGTTTCAAATTTTCATTGTAGATATCTTTCATCTCTTTGGCTAAACTTATTTCAAGACTTTTTGATAGCTATTGAAAATGAGATTGCTATCTTGATTTCTATTTCAAATAATTCATTGTTGACATAAAGCAACATTACTGATTTTTATATATTGACTTTCTATCTTGCAACTTTATTGAATTCATTTATTAGTTCTAAAAGTTATTTGGTTAGATCATGTCTTCTGGAGACTGACAATTTGATTTCTTTTTTTCCAATTTGGATGTCCTTTATTTCTTCCTCTTGCCTGCTTGCTCTGGCTAGGACTTCCAAGACTATATTGGCTAAAAGTGACTATATTGGCAACTTTGTCTTGTTGTAGATCTTAAAAAGAGAACTTTCAGTTTTTCCACATTCCATATATTGATGAACCACATCCTCAGCCCTTTTTATTTTTGTTTTAATACAGGGTCTTGTTAAGTTGCAGGTGCTGGCCTCAGACTTGCAATTCTCCTGCCTCAGTCTCCTGAGTTGCTGGGATTACAGTTGTGTGCCACTGTGCCTGGCTACCCCTTATTATTTTATAGTGACTTTCCTTTTCTCTTTTTACAGCTTTTGATTTAAAGTCTATTTTATTTTATATAAATATGGCTACTCCTGCTTTCTTTTTGATTCTAGTCATATCATAGAAATCTCTTCACTTTCAGCCTATATGTGTCCTTAGAGGTAAAGTGAGTTTCTTGTGAGCAACATATATTTGGGTCTTGGGTTTTTTTTGTTGTTGTTGTTGTTGTTGTTGTTTTCTTTTCCTTTTTGCTCCAGACACTGTATGTCTTTTAATTGGAAAATTTAATTCATTTATGTTTGAGGTAATTATTGATAGCTAAGTTTACTACAATCACTTTATAACTTGTATTCTAGTATTTTTGTAATTCTTTATTTCTCCTTCTCTTACAGTCTTCCTTTATGGTTAAGTGATTTACTCTATCAGTGTGTTTTGATTCTTAGCTTTTTATTTTGTTTTGTCTATTATAGATTTTTGCTTTGTGGTTACCATGAGGCTTACAAAACATAACTTTTGATTATAATAAGTTATTTTTAATTTTTACCAACTTAAAGACCAGAACAGAACCAAATACAAAAGAACAAGAGAAAATATACTACTAACAAAAGTACACATTCACAGCCCCCTCCTCCTCCCATTTAAATTTTTTGATAGCCCATTTTACATCTTTCTATATTGCCTATCTCTTAACACATTAATGTAGTTATTATTTTTCAACATTTTGAATTTTAGTTTTTATATTAAAGATATGAATGGTTTAACACCATACTTACCATATGAGAAAATATGAGAACATTCTGAATTTGTTTATATACTAGTAGGTTTTTTACCTTCCCATTCATACTCTTACTCATTAATGTCTCTTTCTTTCAGTTTTAAGAACTTCCTTTAGCGTTTCTTGTGTAATAGATCTGGTAGTATTGTATTTTCTCAAGTTTTCATTTGGGAATGTCTTTATATGTTCTTCATTTCTAAAGGATAGATTTGCTGGGTACAGAATCCTTAGTAGATAGTTTTTTGTTTCCTTTTCCTTCAGTACTATGAAAATCTCAGGCCACTCTGTCCTGGTCTACCAGGTCTCTGCTAAGAAGTCTGCTGTTGAGTAAATTGGGAGACTCCAATGTGCTGTTTGTCTCTCTTGCAATTTTGAGAATCTTCTCTTCATCTTTCACCTTTTAGAGCTTGATTATAAAATACCTTGGGCTAGCCCTGGTTAAGTTAAATCTGACTGGTAACTTTTAACTTTCTTGTACTTGGATATTTGTATCCTTCTCTAGGTTTAGGAAGTTTCCTGTTATTATTTCTTGGAGTAAGCTTTCTACCCCTTCAGCATTTTCAAGTCCTTCTTGAACACCAATAACCCCAGATGCCTCATCCACAGTTACTGGCCTTGGGGTTACACTGCAAGATTCTACCTGGCCCTAGGCAGATGGATGAACCAGCCTCAAGTTCCTATGTCATACCTGTGGCCACCAGAGCTGCATCACACCCTGAGCCCATAGCCCACTAAGACCAACACAAATTGGGTAGGAGCAAGGCTCACTCTATGGGCTGCCTATTGATGAGGTGGACTTGTGGCCTATTCTGCCATTAGCTAGAAGAGAAATACAATAGACTGAGGCCATGTATCTTCCCCTGGCACTGGAGCTGTTCCAGAGGCTTCCTCTGCAGGCAGGCCTGGGGATGAACCCACCAGGATCTGCCTGGTGTTAAGGTTCCCCGAATTAGCACTGAGGTCTAGGGCAAAGTCTTGTACTTACACCCTCTCCTACCCACAGTCAATGGCATTTTGCAGCACATTATACTGCCCAAGGTTGAGGTAGTGTTGTGAAGGCAGTCCCTTGGCCACTAAGACTGTCACTAAGCTGTAACACCTGAGTCTCATAGCTGCAAAGGCCTGCACAGTCTCAGGGGTATTCCGAGGCCCATACCACAGATGGCAGAGAAACAGGCCAAAACATGAGTCTGTGCCACTGGGATGTAGGTCTTTCTAGTTCATGAGCAGTTCTAGGACACTATCGGAGAGCACTGCCCTCAGAAAATAACTGGCTAGCCAAGTTAGGTGGCACACACCTGTAATTCCAGTGGCTCGGGAGACTGAAACAGTTTGCAACTTCAAAGCCAGCCTCAGCAAAAGTGAGGCACTAAGCAACTCACTGAGACCCTGTCTCTAAATAAAATACAAAACAGGGCTGGGGATGTGGCTCAGTGGTTGAGTGGCCCTGAATTCAATTCCCAGTATCCACCTACCTCACCCCACCTCAAAAAAAGAAAAGAAAATAGCTGCTGTCTGAGACTGGTGGTGGAAGACACCAAGGCTGAATTAAACTAGGTTGTACTTGAGTCTCATAGCTGCAGGGGCCTGTACAGTCTCAGGAAGAGGGTAGGTGTACCCCAGTTTCATTCTACGGCCAGAGATGATGCAGGCAAAAACTCAACCGATCTCCACCTGTTGCTGGGGCTGACACAGAGGCTCTATCTAGGAGTTGTGGCCTGTGAATGAGGTCTTCAGTTTCTAAGAGGTGCTGGGTCTCACTGCAATGGGCCTAGCACTGGGGCTCCAACACAAAGCCCTGTGCTAGCTTTCATGTCCTGTTCCCCAAGAAGGGAGTCCTGCTCCCTGCTCTGCTGCTGGAGATTGGAGGAAACTTAGTGGAGACAGTCAGCCTAATAATTCGTGGGGGTCAGTCCACAGGTATTAGTCTGGCAATAGGGGCCATGGTCACTGGTTTCACCATGGTGGGCCTGGTACTGGGCTTCAAGTTGAAAACCTCGAACATGGTTCTCTCTACTTCCCCCAAGGGCGAGGCATCTCTTTATGTGCCCGACCGCTTAGAGTTGGAGGAGAGGTGACACTTTCCTTCCTGCCTTCTTCGGTATGCCCTTTCATTTTGTACTAAAAGCAGGTCCTAAAGTCTCTCATCTGATTTCCTTGGCTCTTGTGAAGGTAGTTTGGTGCATGAATAGCTGTTCAGCTTGGTGTTCTGTGGGGAGACATCACTGGAGGATCTTACTCATCTCCATCTTGAGGGTGAGGGGGCTGTGCACTGCAAGCTCACAAGAGCAAACATACTGAGGAGCAGATCCAGCACCTCCCACATGTCAGGCAAGCGTTCTACCCCTGAGCTGCATCCCAGCCCTCAACCACCATCTTGCTCTGCTACCACAGGTTCTTGCTTGGCTCTGCTATTGCTTCCATCAGAAAAAGTTCTTCTTTCACCTTTTCATTGTACCTTTAGACTGAGGTTTAAAACTCCATATTTTAAAAGGGTTCTGTGTGGCTTCATTTCCTAGCTTGAAAACCACCGGATGATGTCTAAATGTTCTACATTCTTGGACTATGATTCTGATTGTTGTCAGAGTCCAAGAAGCAATTTTAAAAGAATGTTTTCTTCCCCCAGATAGCAGTGAAATCATACCTAACCCTGTTAACTAGCTCTGACTTTCAGCTTTTGTTGTACATGATTTTTGTAAAGTCTCCTACTGCTTTGTGCCTTAGATTTCTCATCTGGAAAATAAGGAGCTGAGATTCATTAGACCTTAGATCTAGATCAGAGACTAGACCCTGCTCAATTCTGAGGATCTAAAATTTCACGATATATATGTCATTGCATTTATCTTGATTTTCACATTTTCAAAGTAATCATATTGATGGCAATTTAAATAAAGAGTAATAAGTCATGTTAAAATAATTGTGGAAAATTACATTGCTTTTTGTTGAAAAAAGATAAAGATGCTTGGAAATATCATGCCACCCATTGTGAGCCTGGCTGGAATCCCTACAATCGTAATTGCTACAAACTTCAGAAAGAAGAAAAGACCTGGAATGAGGCTTTGCATTCTTGCCAGTCTGATAACAGCACATTAATAGACATAGCTTCATTAGCAGAGGTGGAGTTCCTTGTAAACCTCCTTAGAGACCGTGAGTATCTTTGCCTTAGGTTTAAGAAGAATGAAACATGATGCAGTAACTTTTTTAAAAAATATTTTGTTAGTTGTAGTTGGGCACAAAACCTTTATTTATTTATTTATTGTTATGTGATGCTAAGGATCAAACCCAGGGTCTCACACATGCAAGGTGAGCGCTCTACTACTGAGCCACAACTCCACTAATAAAACATTATCTGCAGTAATGTTTTATTAGTGGAGTTTAAAAGAAATGTAAGCTATTTAAAAGTGTTTTGGGCACATTTATTTAAAGGTTCTCAATAATATTCAGGAATGCAAATTAATTGGATTTTTACTAAATGCATGTTCAGAAACTTTGTAACATCTCCACATACGCCAAATATGTTTAGATGGCTTTTAATTGTTTTAAGGGGTAATATCACTTTCTGAAACTTCTAATGCAAAATCTAAACCTATGATTTAGTTTTATGGTCATCATGTAGTAGTTGTGTGCTGATCATGTAAAGGGAATTCCTTAAGCAAATAATTAAATGAAATAACTTCAGGCAGTGAGAAAGGCGTAACTTATTTGGCATGGTGATTTTCAGGCAATCTGTCATGTGCAGGTTCTGGGCTTTCAGCCTCTACTACCTTCAGCCCTTCAGATCCAGTCTGCTACTCCCTGTCCTATAGTTCACAGGAATCCTGCTGGAAAACATTAAAATCATTCATTTCAGTTTTCAGTTTTTAAAAGTGAAAACAAACCCAGAAACCCCCAGAACTCTGCTTTGATGACCTTTTGAATGTTAGGTTTTACTTTGGCATGAAAACACAAATCTTCCTGTCATTTTCCCTAATCCTTTCCATTTGGGATTAAAAGAATCCTACGGCTGCCTCTGTGTCCACAAGGACACTTAGACACTTCTTAACCACCTGGGGTCTCTTTACCCTATCTAGGCTGTCACACTTTGTTACTTTTCCAGAAACCCATTACTCCCATTTTATTTTTTTTTCATATTTCTTATTGGTGAGTTATAATTATACATAATAGTGGGATCCATTTTACATACTCATATGTACACATGATATAACAATATAATATGGCCAATTTAATTCATTTAAAAGCTTTTGTTCCTTTTCTCCTTTATGTAGGGTGGGGGGATGAAAAAGAGAAAAATATTAAAGGTAGATATCATTACAAGTGCTTTTTCTCTTAAATGTGCCCTTTTGATAATCCAATCAACCTTCCCATTATTTTTCCCCTTTCTCTAGGCAGAAGCAAAACCAGATTTTCAGGTCTATTTTACTCACTATAATAGGAACTAGAGTCCAAGGAGTCTGACATGCTTTGGTTTTGTCATTGTGATGGCTTTAGTTCACCCTTTGCCTCACTTAAAAGCTCTTGAAGCAGATCTGAATATTGTGGGAGGGGAAAGTTTAGACAGGTATTTATATGAAGCTTAAACGGGTTTCTTCACATGAAGCAATCACATGTAAAGTAGTATGTTTTGGTAATAACTTCAGTGCATTATAACCTTTGCAAATAATAGAATCTCTTAAGTAATTTGCAATTGTCTCTTACAGAAAATGCATCCGAAACATGGATTGGTTTGAGCAGCAATAAAATTCCAGTTTTCTTTGAATGGTCTAATGGCTCCTCAGTCATCTTTACTAATTGGCACACACTTGAGCCCCGAATTTTTCCAAATAGAAGCCAGCTATGTGTCTCATCAGAGCAATCTGTAAGTTGATTCATTTTTTTCAATGCTCATGTTGCTGGACCTATGTCAAGGAACTCCTAGGCCAGGGACTTGGGCCACAGCAGAGACCAAGACACTTACTTCTGTGACACCTTTATTGTTGTGATCTTAAGGCCTGCATAACATATGCAGTCACAATTATACATGTTAATGCAGTGCCTCTGAGTTCCTTTGGGGGAAGGAGAAACAGTGACCTCCTAAATCTTTGCCATAGGTCTGACTCTGCTGAAATCCACCACAGTTCCTGCTCCTATAGTAGAAACATTATTGACTCATTGGTTTTGATATAATTAAGATGACCTTCATTTCCTATTGACTGACAAGAATATTTCACTTAGCTTTTTTATAGAACAGGAGCCAACATTTAGATAGATAGTATTATTTTAAAAGAGTGAGGTAGGTTTTCTCCTCTAAGTGGGATATTCTGTAACCCCCTTTGTAACAGCTTATTTCCTTAAGTAGTAGGTATATAAAAATTAACACTTATTTTCATCAAGTAAGCCTTAAAATGAAATACTCGTTATATGTAATAAGTTACCTAATCATGATTAACACCTAAATTTAAATGTGAAAGCCTAGGAAACCATTCATTCATCCACCTATCTATCCAACAGTCATTAGCAACTCTGGTATGCCTGACTATTCTATAATTGGATGGTTTGCTGGAAGATTCCATGGGGAGGGACAGTGCTGCTCTTACAGGTGAAAATGTCAGCCCTTGACAGAGTATGCTTCTGAAGGTCACGGAAGGGCTCCATATTCCCCTAAAATTCCGTATACCTGAAATACCAACTGAAATTTGAATGGTGTGGTTTTAATCTAAAGTTCTGACTTGAATTAAAATAAAAAATCATTTGGGAAATTAAAATTTTAATCTGCTGGCAGATATTATATTATTATTAATGAGGAATCTGAGAACAGCCGTTGGTAGAGCTGGGAGAAGACAGCCTGTTATATATAAGGAGCTGAGTGATGCTCTGAAAACTTAGTGATGGAGAAGGACTTTGGGGGTTGAACATGAATTTCAACCATGTGAAAGTTATCTAGGATGATTCACAGTGGCTTCCAGGTATTTCCCCAGCATCAATTTATACATAAAAGCAGCAGAGCCTTTGATTTAACACTTAGAAGTGGTTGGGAAGAGAAAGCGGCACTCTCAATCAATCAGAGGGATGACTCCATCCACGTGGTTCTCAAGACATGACCTTAGACAGGCAACATCACCATCACCTGAAGCCTTTTACAATTACAAATCCTCAAGTCCCACCAGACCCACTGAATGAAATATCTGATCAAGGGCTACAGCCATCAGTGTTTCAGGAGTCCCTCCAGGTGATTCTGTTACACACTAATGCTTTTGAACCATTACTCCATCCCATCTTTTTATAAGAAAATTTGAGAGCAGCTGAACGCAAAGCCAGACTGACCCAGATATCAATCCTAGCTCTAATTTTTTTACTGACTACAGAACTTTGTGCAAAGCATCAAGCCTAATCTTCAAATTAGAATAATTGCTACCTGATAGAAACATTGAAATTCATGAAAATCACCCAACATTAGGTCTAGTACACAGCAGCAACCAAGAAATATCAGTTGTATCCTCCCTCCTAACCCGTTTCTAAATTGCAGGCATCAAAACTGTGGTATGCTGGAGAGAGAGTGGGGCTTCCCATCCCTGGAGGGGCTGCTGACCCTTTCCTAGGCAGGGTTCTGAAACATGGCCCCACTGGAAACACTGGCTATTAATCAGATATTGGGTCATAATAAGGGGTATTGCCCACAAGCGTGAGCACAGAGTGTATTCATTCTTCATAACATTTTCTCCCATAGGAGGGATATTGGAAAGTCAAAAATTGCGAAGAAACCTATTTTTACATTTGTAAAAAAGCAGGCTATCTTCTTCCTGATGCTGAATCAGGATGTCAAGAGGTAAGTATGGGTAACACTGCAATTTAGGTACAGGGTCTACATAGGTAGAATAATCTATCTGCCCTCAATTTAAAGTAAATCTCTGCCCTCCCCACCTTTCCTTTCCCTTCCCTCTCTTGGCTCTCCATCCCTCCTCTCTTTCCCACCCACCCCCCCCTCTCTCTCTCTCTTTCCTGAGTGTGGGCTACTTTTTACAAACCAAACAATTCCCAGCTAGAGGCACCTGAAGGATTTACAACCCTGAGAGAGATGGTTGTCTTGCTGTGCTCTTTGACCCAAGACTACTCTTTTTTTCCTTGAGATAAAAAATGTAAATGATCCTGTTATGCTATCTGTACAAACAATGGCTGTGGCACATGCCTCCTCTCACACGTGGTTTTCATAGTTCTCAAATGGGATGTCAGAGAGAAAGCGAATGCGTTCCTTGGAGTCACCATGAACTTCGGCACCCAGCATCTTGCCTTCTTCTTCCCCTTCTGAGACTTAAATATTGGAACAGAATAAAATAATGGAGAGGAGAGCATGCTTGTGATATATTCTTTATTTAGAAATGCAATAATAAAGATACTTTAATATAATAACAAAGTATTTTAGATAGTTTAAATAAAAATATGTAATACTTTAGGTTTAAACCTAAAAGGTAGAAAATTATCTCTTTAAAATTTCTTGACTATTTACTGCCCTGAGATAAAATTGCATTTAAAAATCGACCTCTCAGTGTCCTCAGCATATGGACCCATGTTCTCTCTCCTTCCCCCTGCCCCCTCCCTCTTTTTCATCAGAAATTTTCATGCTACATGTTATTCTCAAAAATTTTCCTGGGGCTGGGGCTGTAGCTCAGTGGTAAAGTGCTTGCCTCGAATGTGTGAGGTACTGGATTCGATCCTCAGCACCACATAAAAATAAATAAAGATACTGTAAGTTCATCTACAACTAAATAAATATTTTAAAAAATTCCCAGACTGATTTTTATGTAACTCCACTTTAAATCTTTTCTTCTTTAATCCAGTTATTTATGTTCAAACTAAACAGTGATCCATCTCTGCAAAAACTGTATTCCATTTGTTAATGAATGCTTATATAAACTACATCTTCAAACTCCAGATGGACAATATATGTGCCATAGCTGACATGTCACCAAACAGTTTATCTAAGGACTCCAGTTCCTGAATTAGTTATAGCTGACCACTGACCTAATCTCTATCTTATGTGGCTTTCAAGGCAACTCCACATGTTTTATTTTTTGCTGAATGAGCAATCAACTTCTTATACAAAAAAGCAGAATGCTCTATGTGAACTTTACTGCTTCCCTTTTCTGTCTAGAATTACCAGTATTTCAAGATTCTGAGTTTAGGGCTAGTTCTTTTGTTGTATGAAAAAAATCCTGATAATTTTTTGCTTTACATCAGCCTCTGAGTATGGTTTCCAATGATTCCTTTCTTTTAGCCATTTGTTTTAATGGAACTCTCTAAATAGTGTCCCCTTGCAACATGAATTTACAAAATCAGTCTTATTCAAAGCCAAAAAAACAAAGTGATTTATTTTTTCCTCTGAGCCACCTTTCGGGGATTGGACAATATAAGCAAATGCTTCAACATTATTACCCTCATCCTTTCATTTAGAAATGAAGTGGCAGCTAGAGTATACAAAGGGTGACTCTCCTGTCACTCTCCACTCTTCCATTATGTGGACAAGGGCTTGCAGTGCAGAGGCTTTGTTCTCCTGGTTACTACTCAGCCACTTCTTTTTACCCTCCCTTTTCTCGAGGCTGTTCAGTTCTTGGATTTTTGTTTTGCTAAGCTGCCCATGATCCAAAAACTGCTAATAAAGAAGGAATAGTTGGTTAGAAAGGTCAAATTGTCAGCCTCCCTCCACCTGTCCTTCCAGGAACAAAAGCAGTCTAACCTCCCTGCCCCTGGCCCACAGAGTGCTCACAGGGGTCTCTCTGGAGCTGTCAGTTACACAGAGAAGATCAGGAGTGAGGTAGAGGGGAGTGAGTTCAGAGCAGACCCTGAACGGCTGGATGTGGGTGCCATGTGAACCACATCATTTCATGAAATGTTTTGAGCCAAAATATCAGATTTCTAAATTAAGGTTTTCTTTAATTGACAAGATTGAGACCTTTCCAAGAAATATTCTAGAAAGCATTTTAGGCCTCATCAAAAGCAGGTAAGCATTGGCATGGCACAAAGTGAAAGGTATTTTAAAACTGGTGAATAAGTAAAAAGAAAAAAAAAGGCACATTTAAGCAATGTGGTTTAATAATACTGAAACAAAAAAGACCTAAAATAATTCAGTTGAAATATAATGAATGTATGACTTCTGTATCGTGTGATTTTAAAGAACAGAGTGACCTTAACTTGCTCCTAGGGCTAAGCCATAGAGCAACATATTTGTCTTTTTTGTCCGAGTGTCAAAATTAGCTTTCTTCCTCTCTAAAAGGCCAGACAGTTAATTTAGGAATAGAATCTTTGTCATATATATGTGTATATATTTTTTGGCCATTCTTTATTTGGAAGTATTATATCGAACTAAGACCATCCTCAATTGCACCAGAATTGGGTTCCAGGCTCAGCTGCTCCACTGGTTGGTGATTTTATTTAAGTCCCTAAGCTCCAAGAGATACATAAAACAATCAATATGAAAGAAAGTTGAAAAAAAAGACTCCAATATTATCTAGACATTTTTCTTCTTTGCTCTTACTGATTTCCTGGCTCTACTCTAAGATCTCTGCCTGCATTGATTCTTTTTGATTCACAATAGCCTGATGAATATTACACTATACCATTTTACAGATGAGAAAACTAGATGTGGAGACATTATACTTATTGGAATTCATTCAACATTAATAGATAAAGTCACACTGTGGTTGGATCCAGAGTTGGGGTTCTTTTGTTTGCTATGTTTTCCCCCTTTATTTTCATTTTTGTCAAAGTTTTTGCATTTTTAAGTTAATTAAAATTTCTAGTTTGTTCAGATAATTTTAAAAGTGTCAAAGTGGCTATAGCTATTGGAACCACCAGATAGGAGAAATATAGACAAAATTCAAGGAGATTTGAGTGAGTCCGAGAAAAAAGTTATATATATGAGAAGATGCAAAAAAAGACCTATGGGTATTTAATTAAAATAAAACACATTGTTAATTTCCCCTTTTCTTGTTCAAGGGATGGGAGAGACATGGTAGATTCTGTTACAAAATTGATACAGTCCTTCGCACCTTTGACCAGGCTTCCAGCGGTTACTACTGTCCTCCTGCACTTGTGACCATTACAAACAGGTAAAATTAAAATTTTCTAGCAGAAACATTACTATTCTTCAATGTGAGAGCTCTTGGGATGATAAAATCTAACCATAATCAGAGCTTTTTAAAATGTAAAGTGTGCTGTAGAGTAGGGTATTCAATTACCTAAAGCATTTATGGAGGTGAATTTAAATCTTCTGATGTTATTTCTAAATTGATTTTTGAATGACAAATAGTAAAATTTAAGATGACTTGTACTTTCCACAAAGATTTATTAATTACTAGCTTTGCTAATATATTCAGTTGTATTTAGGCTTTTATCTTCTAACTGCTTGTTATGGAAAATAAATATTTACCAAGTATTTTTTAAACACAATATGTGTAAACTGCATGGGGTCTTTCTTTAGCAGAAAAGGAAGTGTAGTGAAAATGTGGAGGGTATTCAAATACCTCACCATTGCTGCTTAGGTCTATTTTGTTTAGACTTAGACTTCTTTGTGCACAGATGTCTTCCTGATCCTGCAGAGGGTTGTGCCTTTTTACTCTTCATATAATTTGCAGCATGCTACTGGGGATAAAAAGTGCCATAACAAAGGTGACCTCCTGTCACAATCAATGTCAAGGACAGTGAGGGCTGGAAGGCCAGTTTCTCCATGCCTAAAACAGAGCAGCAGGATACAACTCTTCAGTGGTTCCACAGGAAAGACACCTGCAAAACAAGTCTCTTGCTTTTGTTCCAAGGCCATTACCTTTGAAAATATCCACTGAAAACTGCATGTGGTGGTACATACCTATAATCCCAGCTACTTGGGAGATTGAGGCTATAAGATTACTTGAACAAGACCAATCTGAACAATGAAGTGAGAGATCTGTATGAAAAAAAAAAATCCACTGACTACCAGGAAATAGGAGAACTGGTGCTTTGGTTTTGTCTAGAGACTCTTCATGCATCTGTCTACTTTGGAGAGAGACCTTGTATGCTTTCTCTGTTCTCCCTTGATTGGGAAGTCAACATTCTTAGTCACCAGTGTTTTTTCTCTTCTCTCACCCTCTTTCTTTCCTCACTCCCTCCATCTGTCCTGGAATCTTTTCCAGTATATACTCCAAAAAATGCACAAGAATGTGCACGCATGTGTGCAGAGAAATGGATTAATACACTGGGGAATGGGTTGACATCATGTCACAGACTAAATGACCTTCTTTAGGGTATAATGCTACCTTTGATGTATCTCAGCATTAGTTTTAGTTCTGCCTTTCCCCCTCCCAGGTATAGATACCAGGCAGAAGGAAGCCTTTATCCCCCCAACTTTCTAGGCAGCTTCCACAAGCACCTTGGATCAGAAGTCCCAAGTCAGCAAGTCAACACTGGACATAAAAGGAGCTTGACCAATGAAACCAGGGTCCTCTGTTCATTATAATTATATTGTTCTGTATTGAAGAAAATAAGTATAATTGTTTCATCTATTTTTATGTCTCATTCTTCCTTTTCTTTTTTAAATTTTTGTTTGCTTTATGTTCATTGAGGTCCTGTCACATACCAGGCATGCTCTTAATTACTTTTTATATGTTATCTGACCATGCAAAAAATTAATAGTCAAGAGCTTATTTAAAAAGTATTTATTGAATGCCAATATAATGCACCCTATTAAACAACGACAAGATATTAGGTAGGTAGGTAGATCGATGGATTGATCGATCGATAGATAAATGGTATAATTGTCCAGTGCCTTTTGCAATACAGCAGCTGATGAAAGAGAACACAGACATGTGGAACAAATGAAGAAGATGGAGTAACAGGACAAAGTGATGAACTCAAAGTCACATTATAGATTGTTCACAGTGCCAAAGTGACCCTAACTAGGGCAGAAATCAGCCTTAGGGTTCAGATGCTTCATATTCTACCAATGCTTTGGGGACCTCATGCAAATGATGAAAAGTGTCTGGGGGAAAAATCTGTTTTGTTTCCCCAAAACTGGATACAAGTGTATGTTGTAAACATGATTTTTTTTCTTTGCTTAACTACATTCAGTAGCCCACACTCATGTGTGTTCCAACTCTGAAGCAAAATTATGGCAGAGGTAAATTTGGTTTTAATCCCTATTTCAGCTACCTAGGCCTGTCCAAGTTGCCTTGTACTGACCACCAGCCCAGTTGCTAACCATGCCTGCAGGACCACCTCTGAGCAAATGTAGCCCTTCCAGGTCAGTTAGCAACAAGTACATTACCTGGCAAACAAGACCACATCCAAAGCAGGATGTTGGAAAAAGGAAGAACGCTGGACTCTTGGTCTTTATCCATTTAGACCCCATGAGGCAATAAACCGATCTTTGAGTAACACACATGTTGGAATGTTCTCCAGCAGTATCTTCTGTCTGAGAAGGCTGGACGGTAGATGGAAAGCCTCCTCAGACCCAGGGGCATCCACTAGCCTTGGTAATCATTTTCTTCCATTACTGATTTCCTGTTTGAGTTAAGACACTGCTGTCACTCTTCAGCACCCAGGCTTGTAGTTGCTAATTGATTTTCCACTCTTCTGCACAATTGAGTGACAGGTTTGATGGGCACAATTAGAACCACCTGCTACAAATTACTTATTTCTTTTGTTATCCAGCAACCCCTCTTGCTCTAGGACTTTTTAACACTTTGTGGAATGGAGAAAGTCAGAAAAACAGACCCTTATTACTAAGTAACAGATTTTTATTTACTGGTGTACTATTACAAAACCTTTTCAGGCCCGGTGACTTTGCTGCTAATCAGAGCAGGAATGCAAAACTCCAATTCCAAAGTTACCATAGATAATTGTCTAGGTGCTTGTATGTTGAAATCTTGATCAATCAGTTATGGAATATTTAGCAATAAAAATAATACAAGTGATATTTGATTTTGTGAAGCTTGCTCAGAGAGAAAAATCCTGCAATGTCTCACTTTTTTCTGTTTAAATATGCATTATACTCAAGTATTTTTAAAGTTTTGCCATTTTCCTGCAACTGCCTTATCCAAAACACCCTAGCAGTTAACTTTTGTGTGTGTGTGGGTGTAATACACATAGCATAAAATTTACCATACAAACCATTTTAAGTGTATCATTCAGTGGCGTTAAGTGCATTCACATTGTGGTACAGCTCCCACCATCTCCATCTCCAGAGGTTTTTCATCTTCTCATATTGAAACTCTGTATTCGTTTAAAAAAACTCCCATTTCCCCCTTACCACCAACTCCTGACAACTACTGTTCTATTTTCTGTCACAGTAAGTTTGACCACTCTAGATTCCTCATGTAAGTGAAATTTTTTCCTTTTGACTCTGGCTCATTTTACTTAGAAGAATGCCATCATGGTTTATACATGTTGCAGCAAACATCAGAATTTCCTTTGTTTTTAAGGGTAAGATAGCCTGATATGTATATACCACATTTTGTTGACCCATTTGTCCATCAGTAATTATTTGGGTTGCTTTCACCTTTTGACAATTATAAATAATGCTACCTTGAACATGAATATACAAATTCAAGTCCCTGCTTTGAATTCTTTGAGTATATACTCAGAAGTAAAATTGCCAGGTCATATGATAATTCTGTTTTTAATTTTTTGAGGAAATGCCATACTGTTTTCCATAGTGGCAGCACCATTTTACACTCCCACCAGTAGTGCACAGGGTTCCAAAGTCACCACACTCTGGCCAATTTGTTATTCTCTGGTTGTTTTGTTGCATTTTGTTAATAGCCATGCTACTAGATATGACATGGTATTTCATGGAGGCTTTGATTGCATTTCCCTGAATGAGCATCATTTCAATATTGGCCATCCGTATATCTTATTTAGAGACATTTCTATTCAAATATTTTGCTAATTTCTTAATTGTCAAAATTATTGTTTTTCTGTCATTTAATTATAGAAGTCATTTATATATCTGTATATTAATCCTATATCAGATATATATTTGAAAATATTTTCTCCCATTCTATGGGTTGCCTTCTCACTCTATAGTGCTTTTAATGCACAAAAGTTTTTCATTTTGATGAAGCCAAATTTATCCATATCTTATTTTATTTTCTACACTTTTGATGTCATTTCCAAGATATAATTGCCATATACTGTCGGGAACCCCTCTGGAAATACACACCCTTAAGTCCTAAGCAAGAGATACTGAACATTGTTGTGCCCCGCAGTAACTTGGGCTTTACCTCCGCTTGTGTAATGAGGCGGGGCTCCAAGAGTGGGCATTACCAGTGGGGTTGAGTTACACTCACCTGTCCCTTTGTAATCCTACCCCTTGCCTCCTTTGGACGGCTTCTCCCCAATAAAATAGGGTTCCAGGCATGCTCATTCTCTTTAATGCCTGACTTGCCTCTTTTGTGGGATCTGGGTCAGAGGAGACGTCAAAGAACCCAAAGAAAAGGTATCTCTCTGTCTCTGTGTGATAATTTCGTGCCAGCCCAGTTCACCTGGAGTGACCCTGACTGGTTTAGTCATGTGTCACAACAATATACAATATCACAAAACTTTTCCCTACATTTTCTTCTAAGAATTTTAAAATTTTAGGTTTTATGTTTAAGTTTTTAATTAACTTTGAGTTCTTTTTTTTTAATGGTATAGAAATCCAATTCATTCTTTTGCAAGTGTACATCCAGTTTCCCCAACACCATTTATTGAAAAGACTGACCTTCTCCATGAATGGTCTTGAACCCTTGTTGAAAATCATGTGACTATATATGCAAGAGTTTTCTCTGGGCTTTCTGTTGTTCCATTGATCTATACGTCAGTCTTTGTGTCAGTACCACAGTTTTGATTACTGCACTTTGTAGTATGTTTTTTAAAATATAGTATAGACTTTATTTGGATTCTAATTGTAATAAGTTTTGAAATCAAAAAGTGTGAGACCTCCAACTTTTTGCTCTTTTTCATTCTTTCAACTATTCAAGGTCCCTTGAAATTCCATATGAAATTTAGGATTACTTCTATTTCTGAAAATAAAAATTATATACATGTATGTAGGATATATATTAATATAATATATATAATCATTGGGATTTTGATAGGGATTATTTTGAATACATAGATCATTTGGGATAATATGGACATAGTAATAATAGTAATCCTTCCAAGCCATGAACATGGGAATGTCTTTCTGTTTATTTGTGTTTTTAATTTCTTTCATCAGCATTTTGCAATTCTCAGTGTACAAGACTTTCTCCTCTTCTGCTGACTTTATTCTTAAGTATGTCATTCTGTCAGGTGCTATCCTAAATGCAATTCTTTTCCTAATTTCCTTTTTTGGACTATCCATTGTTATAGAACACAGCTCACTTTTGTGTGTTGATTTTGTATGCTGTAACTTTGCTGACTTCATTTATTAGTTCTAATAGTTTTTCCGTGTGTACAAAAAAGAAGCTATCTTTTTAAAGGCACGTTTTAGTTATCCACTTTAAAGTATACAATAAAGAAACTCTCATTAGTAAAAATTAAACACCAAGAATATAGACTAAAAAGTGACAGTGCTCCTTCACCTACTGCCTATTCTCTTCTCTTCCCCAAAAGGAACCACCACTAACAGCTTGGAATTTGTTCTTCTAGGTTTATTTCTTCTGTCTATATTAAGTCTACATTTGTTTTCTAATAGTTTGCAAGAAACAATTTTCGAAAATTTAACATTCCTGGTTATTACAGGAGGCCACCAGAAACTTGTGACAACAATGATCATGATGCGTGTCTCCAACTTAAAACTATTGATAGTCTATTTCCATTCTTCGTTTACAAGAAGGAGAAAGAAGCTGGTCATTTTTATATTTTTCAACAGCAAAGTCTGTTATTTCAAATGGCATAGAAAATGTTGATAATTGTGTAATTGGGAGACAGCAAATTACAGTTACTTAGTTCAAAACCAAGTCTTTCCAGTGAAATCTTCAACTTCTCACACACACACACACACACACACACACACAACCACTATTTTTTAAATTTCATTTGCTAACAAGTAAAGCTATACTTTCTATGTGTTACTTTTGTTTTTAATTCATTTTGGATAATACAAACACAATCATTATAGTGCTGCTGTCTGCTACGTGCTGTGTTATTCGTAGACAAGAAACCTTTTTTCCAATTACATGCCAAATTTTTTCCAGTTAGCCATCACTGCTAAACTGATGAAGAAACATAATGATCACTTATATATTAAGTAAAAAGTACCTCCTCTTAAAGTATGTACTTTTAAAGTGCAAAATGCTTATTCTGAAATGAAAAAAATTTACTAATGCATATTAAAAATATGTTGCTATCTTTAAATTGCATTTTTAAATTAAAATGTAATGTTTAGCACCGTGAATAATTTTTTTGCAAACATAATGGAACTTCAAGATGTATTTTTCTTGTTTACATTGAAAACACAAGTGATTTCTTAACTTTTTCTAAGGCATTAATTGGAAAAGTTAATTTCTTTCTGATTGCAAGAATTATTCTCCTAGAATATTTGATTTTGTAAGTAGGTGCACATAAGCAAAATATTTTACCACTTTTTTTTAAGATGACAAATAGATTTTACTTTATTCAGTTCCTAGAGATAGCATGCTATCCTGGTTCAAATAATAATACGGAAGAATGTACATTATATTTGGTTATTTTTGTTTCCTGAAATCCCAACAACATTTGAATTAAACAAGCTCAGCAAATCAGACAAAAAGACCAGATAATACAAAACTCTGGAATGTTCTTTTATGAATAATTCTAAAACACAGGGTTAGAAAAGCCTCTGAAAGATCATCTTCTATATTACTGTAAGGCAGAGTTTTTTTTTTTTTTTTTTTTTTACCCTATCGGTGTTTGAAATAGTGAGTGGTAAAGAATATAAAATGACCTCTTGCTTCTTTACCGGGTGGAAACTGATACTCGAGACATTAAACGCTATTATCCAGATTTAATATCTTCATATTGTTTAGAAAAAAAGAAATTTTTTTAGATTTTTTTTATTGTTTAGAAGAAAGACATTTGTCACATTTCTTTACCTTTTAAAACTGGATCAAGAAAACCAGAGTCTTGTTTTGACTTAAAGGCTTTAGGATTTAATGTATGAGTATTATATACACTACTTCAAAAATACACTTGCCAGTTCAAAAAGCCGAAGGTTTCTATTGTCTCAAGCAATGATAAATAGAAATAAAATAACAAATCAAAGGGGACTAAATAAATCTACAACCAACAGGGGACACAAGCAATATGTTGTCATGAATAATGATACCCAAGGCCAAGTTCACAGACAAGGTCATTTCCCTGCATTATCTGATAAATGCCATAGTATAAGGTAATGGAAAAACCAGCAACATCCCCAGACTAAACACTGGCACAACAAGCAGTGCCTGATCATTGCACCCGTGGTGCACAGTGCCTTGCTGGCCTCTAACACAGCAATTTCAGACACCATGTGGGGACAATAACCATGCCATGCTGCCTCGGAGGGATCAGGAAAGCAGACCAACAAAGTATAAGGAAAATTATGACAGCATCCAGGCAGCATTCAGCTTGATATACCTTCTTTCTGAAGCACATTTATGTAAGGTTCTGCCCCTGTGTGTAATTACAAAAGAATTTGTCTAACTTCAAATGGGTGCTATTTAGACTGTTAATAAAGTATTTGCAGAAAATATTTACTAAAGCATGAAGAAAACCCATGAGCTCTGCAAAGATGCATACCACGGATGTTTTTAGTCACTAAACATTTCTAGTGGTGTCACTTCAAATTTTAACTTCTTTCTGTTCTTCCCCGCCCCACCCCCCCTTATTTCCTTTGTGACACCTCTGTTTTCCAATGATCCCACTGCTTTTACTTCCCTTAGCAAGTTAAGAATGCATGGAAAATTTTAAAATCCAAATAGTATTTTAAAAGTCTAATTTGCTTTCTCATTGTGTTCCTGGGTAACTTCATCAGGACTTCATTTCCCATTGACTCAGCAGAGCTGGCCAGAAGTCACCACTGTTGGAAATTCCTTCTAACTTTATATATTTTGAAAATAGATTTCTCAAGACAGTTTCAAAATTTAGCTTTAAATTCTTATCAGGTATGCATTGGCGTTTTCTGTGTGAATGTATTCATGCTGGAAAGGAAGAATTGCCACCAATCATTGAACACTAATTCATTCAGCTGTTTGGGGAAAATGCTAGTGGACGTACTGGCTTATAGTAGCTCCTTCTGCTTGAATTTATCATCAGTGAAAATGCACATTTGAATAAGCCAAGAACTCCATGTGCCTGTGAACAAACTGATTAGGGAGACACACAATTACTACTCAGATTCTTTTCTCACCAAGCAAGTGTGGTGAGTGGGTGTGTGTGAACTCTGTAGTGTTAAACACTCATTCAGAAAAATGTACTGTTCTTCCTCCTCTCTCCTGCCAGCCCCTACCTCCCTGCACATTATGGCATGGTGTGTGGTATGTGGCCTAAACACAAAACAGGCCCCATCTTACTCTAAGAAATGTATGGTTCGCTACATGGACTTTCCCACCTACACTCTGAAACCAAAGTCAGCCTCTGCTCCTTGAAACAGTTTGTTAACGATTTGAATATGAGATTCTCCCCAAAAGCTCTTATGTTAATGCAGTAGGTGAAATGATTAGATTATGAGGGCTGTAATCTAATCAGGCTATCCTCCTTTGATGAACTAACTGGGTGGTAACTCTAGGAGGGAGGGGCATGGCTGGAGGAGGTGGGTCACTAGGAGGCGGAGGTGCTGGAAGGGTTCATTCCCTGTGTCCCCTTACCACTCTCTGCTTCCTGGCCACCATGAACAGACTCTATCCATCATGCCTCCATTACGCCTCTGCCATGATGTTCTGCCTCACCCTGGAGGCCCAGAGCAATGGTATCTGTCAACCATGGGCTGAACCTCTGAAACCATGAGCCAACATAAACTTTTATTCCTCTAAGTTATTCTGGCTGTTTATTTTGGTCACAATGATAAAAGGCTGACTAACACACAGTTATAAAAGTCTATAAGAATGAAATTCTCCTCGTGTATTTCTGGAAATTACACTGATGTTTGGCATTTATTAGTAATGTTCAGTATCTTTGTGTATTTTCCTGCTCTGTGTTCTAAAGAATTAGCAAGAAATGCTTACTCTGGTGCCATTCTGTGCACTTCATTATGTTTTAATGAGATTTTTTTATTGCCTAGAAACGTAATGTAACCATTTCCTTTTCCCCTTTCCAAGGTTTGAACAGGCTTTTATTACCAGTTTGATCAGTAGTGTGGTGAAAACAAAGGACAGTTATTTTTGGATCGCTCTGCAAGACCAAAATGACACAGGAGAATACACTTGGAAGACCACAGGACAGAAGCCTGAGTCGGTGCAGTACACACACTGGAACGCACATCAACCCCGTGAGTAGAGAGGGCTGCAGCACCTACTCCCCCTCACTTTTTCCTTCTCTTTTATTGGTTCCAAATCCCTTCCACCCCTTGGTCACCTCTTTTGAGTCTTCCTTAATGTTTTCTTACTGCCTATGTTAACTAAAATGATCACCCCGTTTGCAGGGGGTAACATATAGTCAGTTTCTAACATAGAGTCCACATGCAGCTGTATGATTTGGGGAAGTCACTTAATCTCTCCATATGTTTCCTCATTATTAAGGATAGCAATAGTATCTACAGAATTACTCTGAGGACTAAGTGAAATATTACACAGTTCCTGCTGCACTGTAAATCATACATACTAGCTCTTACTGCAGAGAAAGAATGTGTAGAATTTTTTTCTAAAGCTACATAGAATATAATATCATGGTTATCCTGTTAGGATTCCTCACCCATACATTCTAAGATGTGGGGCCTCCTCTGTGCTGCACCAGCCACCAAGGTGAGCACCCTGGAAAATCCCAGGACCCTACAGGAGGGTCTGATTGTTGTCTACACGCTTATATTTCCTCAACATTTATGAGCCAGATTTAACTGTTTAAAAAAGATTCCCTAGACTTCCTGAGGTTAAAAGAAAGAAAAGAGAGATCAAAGAAAATCCGTTTACAGTCTCTCTGTTGAACACATGGTTGAAGTACCTGTACTTTTTGAAGACTTCCAATTCCCAGCCCCGCATGTAAGGAGCTTAGAAGTTGCCATGCCATCCTAACAAGCAAAGAGCTGAACAAACTGAGAAACCAAAATTCTCCTTAGAGCCACCAAAGACATGAGATCACAGAGCAAACCACTGCCCCCAAATTGGAGAGAGAGAGACAGAGGATACAGAGATCACAACTTACTGGAAGAGAAACTGACCAGCAGAAACCTCCCCTCAAACCAGTGCTGGGCTTAGAAATCCTGAACTGCAATGGATGAAGTTGCTGGAGGCTCAGCGTAGACAACTCTGAGAGTAAAACTCCAGGAGGGCCCGGGTCACAGGAGGCTCACACACTTTCATAGCTTCTTCCTCTTGAAACTCTAACAGGTCCTCACAGTGAGGATCAGAGAAAATTTTCCTCGTGCTTTCACCAGAAGGAGAAGGAAAAGAACCTCTATTTGCAGGGGGGGGGGAGGGGTACTGGGAATTGAACTCAGGTTCACTCAACCATTGAGCCACATCCGTAGCTCTATTTGGTATTTATTTAGAGATAGGGTCTCACTGAGTTGCTTTGTGCCTCCCCGTTACTGAATCTGACTTTGAGCTCATGATCCTCCTGTCTCAGCCTTCCAAGGTGCTGGGATCACAGGCATGCGCCACTACGCCCAGCCAGGAACCTTTTTTAAATACACCACAACATTCTGTTAACAGAGTCTCACCTGCTTGAGTTTCATTTGAGCATAACCTACCTGAGAGGGAGAGGAACTACCCGGCTCCAGGACTCTCCAGCTGTTCTATCACACTGAGGAGAGAAAAACACCTGAGAGGCTCTCACTGAGGAGGGCCACAGTCCAGAGGCACAGGACAGATCATTTAAAGACTGAGGCCAAGTCATAGGATGTGGACACTCCCTTTCGCCCATACTTTCCACCATCTTACTAGAGGCCTGTTTCCTGCAATTCCTTTTTCCAAGTACATTATGTCCACCTTTCAACAAAAACATTACAAGGCATACTAAAAGGCAGAAGACAGATGGAGAGTCTAAGAAAAAAAAGTGAAAATGAAATGCTATATATAGATATCTGTATGTATCATAATAGAAGAATGCTTTAGTGGGCTTATGATACACTGAGTAGAGAATCTTTGAGCTTGAGGATGTGACCATAGAAACTTTCAGAACTGAAAAAAAAATTTTTTTTCTTAAAGAAACAGAATATTATAGCCAAGAACTGTGGGACAACTATAAATGTGTAAATACTTGTAATAGGATTATCAGAAGGAGAAGAAAGAAAGAAACACAAGCAATATTTAAAGCAACAGAAACCAAGAATTTCCCCCAATCGATGTCATTACCAAACCACAATCCAGGAAGCCCAGAGAACACCAACCAGAATAGTTCCCCCAAAACAACCATAGCTAGGAAAAGCAGATTCAGACTTGAGAAAATAAAAATATAAAGAAAAATTCTTGGAAGAAGCCAGAGAGGGAGCAAAGATGAGAATTAAATCTGACTGCTCCTCAGAAACTATGCAAGCAAAAAAGAGAATAACGTGAAATTTATAAAGTATTGAGGGGAGAAAAAAACCCAACCTAAAATTCTATAATTTGTGAAAGTATCCTGTAAAAGTGAAGGAGAATTTAAATCTTTTATGATTTTATTGAATGTGTGGCCAGTAGGCTTGCTTTGCAAAAATATTAAATGAACTTCTTGGGAGAGAAGGAAAATGAAATAGAAACTTAGGCCTATGTAAAGGAAGAGCATTGGGAATGAATAGTGAAGATAAAATAAAAACTTTTATTTTTCTCATTTTTAATTATCTAATATATGTTCAAAATAATAATAGCAACAATATACTCAATTATAAACACATAACAACTAATTATCAAATATTTGCTTCTATGTAAATGAAACTAATGACAGGGATAAGAGGGACATTGGGTGGTTGTGATGTGTCAGTGTAGCTTCAATTGTGACAAATGTGGCACTGTGATATGTGATGTCTACTGTGAGAGAGATTGTGTAGGAGGCAGGGGAGAGGATGATATGGGAACTCCCTGTGCTTTCACTTCATTTTGCTATGAACCTAAAACTACTATAAAAAATATTCATTAATTTTTCAAAAATTATACATTTTAAAGGTACAAGCAAGGTGTAATCAAGACAAATTATTTTGTGTGTGTTTGCATATAAATGGGACACCTGTAATCCCAGCAACTCAAGAGGCTAAGGCAGGAGGATCACAAGTTTGAGGCTAGCCACAGCAACTTTAGCAAAACCCTCAGCAACTGAGTGAGACCCTGTCTCAAAACAAAAAATTAAAACAACTGGAGATATAACTTAGTTCAATCCCCAGTACCCCTCACCAAAAAAAAAAAAAAAAAAAAAAAAGCATCGGTTTAGGAAATTGTATAGAAACTGATGACTTCCCATAGCCCAAAATGAGAAACATCACAATTCACTCAACAGAACAATCTTCTGGTTCTGCAACTCTGTATTATTAAATTGAAAAAAGCAGTAAAGTTCCATGTCACACCATTCTACAAAAAAAAAAAAAAATTAAAGCTCAGGTATCATTTCTATATACTTTGGAATATTGTTGGGAATATACCTGTCAAAATAAATTAATACATTTTGAGAAGACAAAATTTTTGGTTTTTAACGTTAACTTCCTTGGGGCATATTTAGATGTCTGAAGTCTGGAACTAAAGCAGAGCTTCTTGTCATTCATAAGTTTCTGCTGTAATTTATTTGAGTGGCACTACTCTTTTTCTCTTTTCCCTGAAGCAAAAATAATGCTGTGATGCTCAGTTTGGCTGCTCATGCTGATTGACATTGAGTAAATTGTCTCTGAATAAGATGAAAATGTAAATCTTTTTTGAAGAAAATAGCAATAATAAAAGCTCCAGTGTTCCCCTTTTTTTCTTTTAAATTACAGCTTGTAGAAACACCACCCTAAATCACATTTTCTTTACTGCCTGTCAAAAAAGAATCCATTATCTTGGGCCTCATATGAGAATCTTAATCCAGCAGAAACTGACTGTCTGAACTGACCACTGAACAGGAAGCCTGTAGCTTTTTATAAACTCAGCTAAGACTCTGTCCTTATGTCCTACTAGCAAAATATTCCATCTGTGCTAGAATCACAGTTCTGCCATTTTGTCTCAATTTTGTATTATGTTCATCAAATAGCATAATACACCACCACATACCCTTCACCAGGCATCAGCAATGATCAACTCATGGTCAATCTTGTCTCAGCTCTACCCTCACCCACGTCCCATATTTTCTCATAGCAAATCCCAGACATCATATCGTTTCACCCACAAGTATTTCAGAATTATTACCAAAAAATAAAGACATTTTTATAAAAACATGATATAATACAATTATCAAACCTGAAAATAATTAACTATAGATTTCCATAACATCAGAAATCTTCTGTTAATGCTCATGTTTCAAAGTGACCCATAAATATTATATAGGGTATTTTACAATTTGTTTCAATCAAGATCCAAATAAGTTCACACATTGCAATTGATTAATAGATTTCCTAACTTCTGTTTCCCACTTCCTTCATTCATCTTTTGTTTTTCTTAGAATTTATTTGTTGATGATGCAAATGAATTGTATGGCTTAAATTTCCCTAAAGTTTATGCTTTATTGTCTAACACATATTGTCTAATGGGTTACTCTATCCTCTTTATTTTTCATTTAAAAAATCAACATTTTTGTTCTTAAACAGAATCAGAGCCCTGATCAAATTCAGTTTTGTCTTATTTTATTTTGAAATACTATTTCTCACACACTTGCATGTTTTGTCTGGAGATACATAATGTCCAGTTTTCTTTCTTTTTATGTTATTAGCAGCTTTTTAATTTTTTATTTGTCTTTTTAGTTATACCTGACAGTAAAGTGTATTTTGACATATTATACATTCAAGGAATATAACTTATTTTAATTAGGATTCCATTCTTGTGTTGTATACTATGTGGAGTTACACTGGTCATGTATTCATATAGGAGCATAGGAAAGTTATGTGCAATTCATTCTATGATCTTTCCTACTCCCATCCTCCCTCCCTTCCCTTCATTCCCCTTTGTCTAATCCAATGGACTTCTATTCTTCCCCTCCATACCCTCCCTAGTTGTGGATTAGCATCCACATATCAGAGAGGTCTTTGATTTTTTTGGACTGGCTTATTTCACTTAGTATGACAGTCTCCCATTCCATCCATTTACCAGCCAAAATTTCATTCTTTCTTATGGCTGAGTAATATTGCATTGTGTATACAAAATTTTTTGTATCCATTAAACCATTGAAAGGCACCTAGGTTGGTTCCATAGCTTGGCTATTATAAATTGAACTGCTATAAACATTGATGTGGCTGCATCACTATAGTATGCTGATTTCCAGTCCTTTAGGTGTATACTGAGGAGTGAGATAACTGGGTCAAATGGTGGTTCCATTCCAAGTTTTCCAAGGAATCTCCATACCGTTTTCCAGAAAGGTTGCACCAATTTGCAGTCCCACCAGCAATGTATGAGTGAACCTTTTCTCTCACATCCTCATCAAATAAATGTTACTTGTATTCTTGATAATTGCCATTTTGACTGGAGTGAAATTTCAGTGTCATTTTAATTTTCATTTTCTTCTGTGAGGTGTCTGTTCAGTTTCTTTGCCCATTTTTTTATTAGGTTATTTGTTTTGTTTTGTTGGTGTTGAGTTTTTTGAGTTCTTTGTATATCCTGGAGATTCATGCTTTATCTGATGTACAGGTAAAGATTTTCTCCCGTTCTGTAGGTTCTCTGTTCATATTCTTGATTATTTCCTTTGCTATGAAGAAGCTTTTTAGTTTGATACAATCCCATTTATTGATTCTTGACTTCACTTATTGCACTTTAGGAGTCTTATTTAGGAAGTCGGTTCCTAAGCTGACATTGGGCCTACATTTTCTTCTAACAGGTGCAGGGTCTCTAATGCCTAGGTCCTTAATTCACTTTGAGTTGAGTTTTGTGCAGGGTGAAAGGGGGTTCAATTTGATTCTACTACATGTGGATTTCCAATTGTCCCAGCACCATTTGTTGAAGAGCCTATCTTTCCTCCACTGTGGCACCTTTGTCTGGTATGAGATAACAGTATTTATATGAGTTTGTCTCTGTGTCTTCTATTCTATACCATTGGTCTTCACATCTGTTTTTGTGCCAATACCATGCTTGTTTGTTACTATAGCTCTGTAGTATAATTTAAGGTCTGGTATTGTGATGCCTCCTGCGTCCCTTTTCTCTTTAGGGATTGCTTTGACTATTCTGGGCCTTTTACTTTTCCAGATGAATTTCATGACTGCTTTTTATATTCCCATGAAGAACATCATTTGAATTTTAATAGGAATTGCATTAAATCTGTGTAGCACTTTTGGTAGTATGGGCATTTTTACAATATTCATTGCCTATCCAAGAACATGGGAGATCTTTCCATCTTTTAGTGTGTTCTTCAATTTCTTTCTTTAGTGTTTTATAGTGTTCATTGGAGAGATATTTTACCTCTTTTGTTAGAGGTAAAAATTCTCAAAATTTTTTGAGGCTATTGTGAATGGGATAATTTTCCTGATTTCTCTTTCAGCTGATTCCTCATTGGTGTATAGGAACACAATTGATTTATTTGTGTTAATTTTATATCCTGCTACTTTACTGAATGCTAGAAGCTTTCTGGTGGAGTTTTTTTTTTTTTTTTGGGGGGGGGTTCTAAATATAGAATCACATCATGATTGGCAAATAGGGATAGTTTGAGTTCTTCTTTTCCAATTCATATCCCTTTAATTTCTTTCTTTTTTCTAAATGCTTTGGCTAGGGTTTCAAGAACTATGTTGAATAGAGGTGACGAAAGAGGGCATCCCTGTCTTGTTCCAGTTTTTAGAGGGAATATTATTAGCAGTTTTTGATGATCAATGCATAGGCCCCTTGATTCATTATGGTTTGTTTGTGTTATTTTGTTTTTCTGGAGATCGAACCCAGGGCCTTAAGTATGTTAGGCAAGCACTCTGCCACTAAGCAATATTTTCAGCCCCCATTAGGGGGTTCTTGATTCATAGTTGGAATACTCCTATAAGGAAGAAATTCTTGGCCAGTATTTTAGTAACTTTGTGGTATGGTTTTTATAGGAAAGCCAGAATAAATGCTTAATTCTTTCCCTTTACAAAATAATTATTTCTTCATTAGCATCTTCCAGCATTGATCAATTAGAGGTTTGCAGGATTTTTAAAAGCTGTTAACGAGTAAGCACTTCAAAACATATTTGATACATTGATATGTTTTAGTTCATTTAACCTCCTCTACCCTGGGGGCTGAGGGGTTGAACCCAGTGCCTAATCACTGGACCACATCCTCAGACCTTTTCATTTTTTACTTTATTTATTTTTATTTATGTTTTGTGGTGTTGGGGATTGAACCCAGGGCCTTGTGCATGCAAGGCAAGCACTCTACCAACTGAGCTATATCCCTAGCCCTTTTAGTTCATTTCACTTACCCTTTTTTAATGCTTAAGTTGCCCCATCTTTGTGATGGGGATCTCCTCAACAACTACCTCCTGAGTCCTCTTGATGTGATGCTAACTGTCTCTGATAGCATCCTTGCTATCTAACATGATAAGATGTAAATTTCTGCCTCAGACTTAGAATCATCCAGATCATCAAGGAACCCTGGTCATTTTAATGGGGAGTGATATTATTTTCATAGGCAATCTGAGCATATAGGTATTCAATAAACATTTATGGGTTTTTTTTCTAATTTCTAGGCCATTTTGGTAGGCAGATATAGGAAGTAAATGATGTGTGTCTGTGTATGAGTGTGCGTGTGTTTGTGTGTGTGTGTGTGTATGAGAGAGATGAAATACTTTTTTAGTTCAAACTGATAACTGATACTTTCAATTCAAATTCAGGTCTACAAGGTTTTTAACCTTTATCTGTATTTCCTTTCTTTCACTCCAAAACTCTCCTTTCTCAAAAAAAAAAAAACTGAAAATTCTAGTATATATATTTTTAAACAACAACAACAAAGGCACTCTATAGCCCTTGGTATTTTGAGAGGAAATAAAATATTCAGGTAAAGCAGGAAAGGTGGTTTTGATGTCCACTAACCATTGCCACTGATTAAAGGGGAAGATGATAAGATATTTTCTATTCAGGGAGAAACTAATGGGTCAAAACTGAAATATACTTTGTACTTAGATTAAAGACACCATTATAAATGAAGGCTGCTCTATGGGAAAGAAAAAGGTGAATACATCGTTGTTAAGATATTACAAAAGCTTTTCCAGGTTACACGAGAGTTTCATAGGAATCTTAATAGAGGGAAAGAAACACTTGAGATTGCTGTTTTACTAACATGCATAACTGAGATCTAGATCCGGAAGAAGACAACTTCAGGGCCCATTTGCTCCAATTGGTCCAAGTCAGTGGAAATCTGCCAAGGGCAAGGAAAATGGGATCCTAGCAGAGCAAGTCAGTTTGTTCTCCTGAGAATGCCCCATAGATAGTGAGTACTGAGACATCATCAGGTCAGCAAACACAGCTAGACTGATGATCTATTCTAAGGCTCATCAGAGTTCTGAGAAGAACCACATAATGAGGACAAACTCAGCCTTGTTTCTGAGCACCTTTTGGACATTTTCATGTATTTTCAGAATCATACAAGTAATTGCCATACAAGTAAAAATGTGATTGTGGATCTTCAAGGAAATTCTGTGACCACACAAGGGAGAGAAACATGACCAGGGAAATGAGAGAACTCTATGGAGAAGGAGGAACACAATTTGAGCAGAATTCATTCATTCATTCATTCATTCATTCAACTACTCATTATTGAATACCCACCCACTCTGTACCTTGACATTGTCTCATAATAGTCTCAAGTAAATCTGATTTCAAATCCTGGATTAAACACTCACTATGTGGCCTGTGGCAACTCACTAACCTCTGTGCCTCAACTTTTCCACGTGCAAAATGCAGATGCTAATCGCTGCCTCAATGAGCTTCTGAAGTTAAATAAGGGAAAATTCATATAAATGCATAACACAGTGCCTGGCAGAGGTACAGAGCTATGAAAGCTCAGCTTCCCTGCCTGCAGAATTCCACTTTTTTTCTGTAGATAAGGAGAGAGGGAGGGAGAGGGAAGATGGGGAGGGCAGAGGACTTGAGAGGTGAGAATATGATAGGGTTATTGCAGGGAAGGGGAGAATAACTATAGAGATTCAAGTAAAATATTCGCTCAGAGGCAGAGAGGTCTGCCTGGCACAGTCCCCTCCTGCCCTGAAGCCACAGGTTGGCTTGGTTGCTTGCTTTATATTTAGGTATTTGACCAGAGATATAAGAGGTGGAGGATAATGGAAGAGACTAGGAAAATGAATTAGACAATGTTAATTATAGAATGTTTTTCCACTCATGTGAACAGAAATGAGGCTAAGGCAGGTAAGGAGAGTCTGCCGAAATATGAGATTCACCACTGAGAAAAGCAATGATAGTTTTCCTCCAATGAGAAGAGCTATCAAATGTAAGAACAATTTCTCTGGGAGAAAAACCACCTCCACTCTTCCTCACATCCCTCCCCTTATGATTTGGCTTTGCAAGCATCCCCATGAATTGGCTTATAAATTTGGTTTATATCTCCCGTAGCCCAGCCTCCCTTTATTACTCCACTTTACTGCTTCTTTGGGGCTGAGACTCTAAAATTTGGGTCAAATGTTCCATTAAGTTAACCACTTTAGAATACCAATAACATGCCTGCAGCACTTTTCATCTTTGTGGTGGTTCGCAAACATCTCCTTCTTCACTAATGAAGATGAGCTGAATATCTATAGCATCTAAAACCAAAGCTATTTAATCATTGTCTGATGTGGGGAAGTGAGACGAAATGCAAGACCAACAAAAAAAGTATATTACATTTTAAAGTTGCTGATTCAAACTTTTAAAAAATTCTCTGAACGTGCAGGCAGAAACTCATACCACAAAATCCCAGTTTTTATAATGAAAATGACCATAAGAAGAATAGTAACATCCTAGGGTATTTGGGGCTATTCCTATCTTACAGAGTGCTTTTTGATACATGATCCAATATGATCTTCATGAAAACCCAGGAGGAAAAAAATAAAGAAATTATTGTCCATATGCCTAAGCCTTATTTGCAATTAATTAACCTTCTCAAATTTCAAGTTACTATTTATGCTGGGAATTAGAACCCCAGACCTCAAGTTCCAAGTCAGAAGTTCTTGCTTGGAGATTTTCTACCTCTGTTATGCAATAAATGTATATTCCACTAAGCTGTCTCAAAGGAAGGACATCCGAGTCAGGCAAGATGCATATTTTCCTTCCTTTTTCAACTAGAACAGTTCCACAAGTATATTACATTTGGGGCTTCCATATGGATTTCCACAGTTCAAGTCATTGCACAAAGCATGCACCATCTCCCCTATTGCTCATGACCCAGCTGGGCTGTGAGCTACATTCCAAAATTAGACTTAATAGGCCTATAAAGCTCCATTTATGGCAGAGGCAATAACATACTATAAACTCTCTTCCTTGCCTACCCCTCAACTCTCCATCTTTAGTTCTAACTAGTTCTTCTGGGCCAGTGAAGATACCTGGTGGCCTTTGTATGGATTGAATTTCTTTCTCAACTCTTTTTCATCAAGCCATACTTAGCATGTTTCCTCCATTATGTCTGGCCATTTTCACCTCTGTGGGTCTCTTTGATGCATCAGGATACACATATACACAAGTCTGTGTCTTGTAGACTATCTTGTCACCACGATGCCTGATACCTAAGGCATGGTGTGCACCCTTGATTGTCCAAGTCAAGCATCCATTCTTCAGTTCATTATTCTTTCCTCTCTTCCATCAAACTCTGTTCCTTTCCTCCATGAGAGGTTCTTTGTTCATTTTCCTCTATCTTCTTTCTTCTCACTTCCATTCTTCATTTCCCTCTTTTTAATCTTTCTGTGAACATAAAACAATCAAAACATGGTTGACAAGGATAATGCCAGTTACCTGATAGCTAATACAAAAAATTGAATCCATTACTTCTGAAGGGAAATTCAGCAAGATAAATATCTAGTACCAAGTGACTACATTTTTTTAAGTGCCTCTAGGTCCAGAATCGTCACAAGTCTTCAGATGCTTCCTCCATTATGGCTTGCTATTTTCAAGCCCACCTTGAAGATTCTGTTCTTTTTCATCCTTCAAAAATCAGTTCAAGGGCTTAGGATATTACACAGTGGTAGAGAGCTTGCCTAGCATGTTTGAGGCCCTAGATTCAATCTCTAGTACAAAAAAACTCAGCTCAAAGACCCCTTTCCACAAATTCTTGACTGATCTCTCCAGGCAGGCTCCATCACCCCTCTGAAGCCTCCCACCCATCTTTGCCATGGTGTCCTTAACTGGAGGCTCCTTGGGGTTGCATATTCCAAGGGCTGAGGGCTCAGTCACAATCAGAATCCACCACTGCTGCCTCTGCTTGCCCTGGTCCTCTGAAGCCTCCACCTAAGTGTCTATTGCCATTGTTTATAAATCTGTTTCTCGAACTAAGAGCTGGTTCTTGTCTGTTTTGGTCTGTCTCCTTTCTAGCCAGGATACATGCTTTTCTGTGGTTGCTGAATGTGGATTTAGTTCATAGAATGGTTACCCTGGATTCAAGAAAAAATAAGTTCATTCGTATTTAATTTTTATTCTATTTTTAGAATAGAATTGTTTTCTACTTCTCTTCGCTGAAATTTGAAGGATTTTTTTTAAGCAGTCTTAGGAGATTTTGCTGACAAACTTAAAATTTTTAAATCAATTTGCAAATTGTTTCTATGCAAAAATATAGTTCTTATGATAAAACATTCAACAAGCCTAAAAGAAAAAAAAATGAAGTTTGGGCCATAACTAAGCAGTCTATCACTTTTCCCAATATTCCACACAAACTATGCAGGGAGGCAGGGTGGATCTTTGAATTTAGCTTCTCATTTAAAAGCCACCTACCCCTCCTGCTTTTCCTGATGTCTTCCCCCTGTTCTGCCCCCAAAGCTTTTTCCCATTTCAAGAATTTATCTCATTCCCTCCATTCTCCCATGGTTTATGGCTGATAGTTTGGTTCTTTGTTGTGTACCTTGTAGTCTACCTTGAATCCATTATTTATGTATTTTCCCCTGTTGACTCTAGTTCTCAGAGGATGAGCACTATACACTTTGATTTGTTGGTTTTTTACAATGGGATTTTAAAGCACAGCATTGAGCTATGGGGGATATTGCCATTCCATGTAGAAACTACTCCTAGTTTCCCATGATTTGCCATCTGAGCTGAAAGTAGACAATGTCCAAATTTCAGGCTTCACAGCCTCTTTTCTCTCATTTTTCTATCTTCTTTTCTCCAGAGATGAAGAGAAATGAGATAATCATGCCAATAAAGCATCCTTTTTAATCTTTACTGTTCTTGTCTGGCTTCTTCATTGTGAGATGTCAATTATTCAACACTCTGAAGAGCTGTCTTTTGAGCACATTGTGTTTTTGTAGTCTGGTATTTTAAATGCTTGTTTTCTGCTTTATAGGATCCAGGGGTGGCTGTGTTGTCATGCGAGGCAGTAGTCCACTTGGTCGTTGGGAAGTGAAGGACTGTAGACGGTTCAAGGCGATGTCCTTGTGCAAGCAGCCAATCGAAAATCGGGACAAAACTGAGCATGAAGAAAGATGGCCCTTTCACCCCTGCTATTTGGACTGGGAGTCGGAGCCTGGCCTGACCAGTTGCTTCAAGGTGATACCAAGTGTACTTGAGCATTCACAGTATCATTATTTCAATTTGATCCATGTATCACAAATTCCTTTATTCCAACACTTTGTTTTCCCGAACAGTGCCTGGCACACAGCAGGTACTTAATCAATATTTGTTGCCTGTCTATATCCTTTCATTTATATTCAAATAATTTTTAAGTAAAAATTGGCATATTCCTGGTGATATCAAAGGCCTTCTCATGAAGATTATCTGTTAATTGGAAATACCATGCACCAGTATTGACCCCAGGGAGGGGAACTCCATGCACTGGTTATCATTTCTGGGGGAGGACTCTAAACACCTGATAAATTGCTAGTAAGTTTCTTTTCTCTGGCAGGAGATTTTGCACAAACTCAGCTGCCAGAGTCTGAGTCCAGTGAGACAGAACACTCAACAAATCAGGCAAAGCAACCTCATTATTCACAGATGGGCTGCAAGAAAAAACAGAAACCTAGGATCCCTAGCAAGCCCATCTCCCAAACCACAGGAAAACTGCTCAGGGCAGATGGACTCGTCTGCACATGCCCTACTTTGCACCATAGCTTGGAGATTCAAAGAGGCACTTCTCTGTGGCTTTAGACCTCAGACACCACTTGGGTTACTGGGCTAAAGCATTACAAGACATCCTGTTCTAGGAGGAATAAGGACAGTTTCTCCTTCCCTCAGGATGTTGCATTCTGCCCCCAAATTGCTATCAAGAAGTGGAAGAGCTGGGATAGCCAAAGTCATTTAGGATCCTATATAATACTGAAACCCTTGTCAATATTGTTCTTATTGCCAGGCACATACCAGATAAAGGAGGCCAGTTCTCACTGGGTATTAAAATAGTAAAATTCCATATTTGTAAAAATGTGAATAAAGTGCTTATTATGGAATAATACAATTTTGCCACTAAGAATAGCTTTTGCAGCTTGCCAGATACCAAAGATAAAACAAATTAATACATTCAGTTAATATATAAATATGTTTGTGTGTAGCTTGCATGCATACATATGTGCGTTTGTGTATGTGTGTATTTGAAGAAAAAGACTCTGTGTGTGTGTGTGTGTGTGTGTGTGTGTATTTCTTACTGAAAATGCTTGGGACCAAAAGTGGTTTGAATTTTGGATTTTGGGGATATTTGCATATTCATAATGATATATCAGATATGAATATTTGCATGTACATAATGAGATGAGACTTGAATGTGAACACAGAATTCATTCATATTTCATATGCAACTTATACACATAGCCCAAAAGTAATTTTATACAGTATTTTTAGTAATCTTGTGCATGAAATAAAGTTTGTGGGCATTGAACTGTCATTGATTTTAGAGCATTTTAAGTTAAGGATGCTCAAATATATTTATATTTTTTATATATTTACATAAAATATATATTTATATATGTCTGTGCAAATCAGCTTTAGATCATAGCTTTAAATCAGTTCCTACAATTTTCTTGTCAAAAATACATTTTGAAACATGATGTTTTGTCTTGGTTTGTTCTATAAATAGAAATTCCCCAAGTCCTGGAAGAAAGTTCTTCTCCAGTAGCTGGGCACATGCAGAGCAGGATGAAGACAAACTCTAACTCCACAGATATTATAGCTCATCGGTTACATGGAACACTTATGAATGCACTCTGTTTAAATATACACATATAAAATTCCACACTAAATTCAGAGAATAATAGGCCCACAAGGGACCTCATAGAACTATAAGTTAAACTTTAGAAATGAGTAAACTGAGGCTAGTGAGATGAAGTGATTGCACAAGATCACAATTATTTATTGACAAAGTTGGAATAAATCCCTGGTCTTGAGTCTCTGGTCCAGCACTTTCTCTACTATATATCATCCCAATGTGTCAACAAATGCATGGTATGTTTGATGTGCATGGTGGTAGGATTTATGAATTTAGAGTGATTCAGGAAGATGTTCCCAGAGGAGGCAAGTTTTGACATATAATTTAAAAGATGGAAAGGCTGTGCTGTGGTCCACAGGACTTGGAAAGCTATTCATTCTGGTCTCAGCAAATCAGAGCCTGGTGAAGGTTGACTGCAGGGTATATCTGCCTGGCAGAAGTGGTTCAGGCTTAGTACTGGATATTTAAAATTAGGAGGATGCAGAGGCCCAGAATCAGGAGCTCTGGGTCTTCAGTCCCTCACCCTGATCTTAAATAAAACCAAAAACAGACCCTCCCTACAATCAGTTTCTTCCTGCTACCCTGAAGGTAGCAGAGAAATAGCAGATATTTTAGATATAACCGAATCACTGCATCTGCCAGTTCAGCTAAGACCCAAAGACCCTATAAATATACCTGGCCAGATTCATGATCATATTGTTAATCAGCTTTTTGTTGCTGTGAAAAAACACCTGAGATAAACCACTTTAAAAGAGGAAAAATTTATTTTCGCTCATTATTTCAGAGGTTTCAGTCCATGGTCACTTGGCCCCCTTGATTCTAGGTCTATTGTAAGCCAGAACATCCTGTCAGGGAGGGCAAAGTAGAGCAAAGCTGCCAGGAAGCAGAGAAAAAGAGTGGGAGTTGGGAGGAACGGGAGAGACAAAGCACCCAGGAACAAAATATACCCTTTAAAGGCACATTCAGAGTGGCCCACCTGTTCCAGTTAGATCCTATCTCCTAAAGTTTTTATGGCCTTCCAACAGCATCCCCAGCTGGAAACTAAGCCTTCAACACATTTGGGGAACATCCCATAACATTCAGCTAATTCTGTTAGAAAGCAGTCTACTGAGATGGAAATTCATGGATTCAGGAAGCAAGGAGTCATGGGTCTAATCATAGCTCTGCCAGTTTGTAGCTGTGTGGCTAGAAATTCTTAACCTTGCTTAGCTCAACCTATCTAATCTTTTGCCAAGCAGTCATATAGGCAAGTCATAGGAGATTAAGTTTTGGTGTTTTGGTTTGTTTGTTTGTTTGTTTTAATAAAAAGCTTCAGTTAGGGGCTGGGGCTGTAGCTCAGTGGTAGAGCACTTTCCTAGCATGTGTGAGGCACTGGGATCAATTCTCAACACCACAGATAAATAAATAAAAAAAGGTCCATCAACAACACACACATACCCACACACATAGAGCTTTAATTAGCTCATTTATAAAACTGAGTTTTATTCATATTCTCCGAATGAATTGGTTGTAAGGATAAAATGAGCCAATAGTTTTACAATGACTAGGCACATTCTAGTTCAATAAATGATACTTCCATTAGGTCAAGCTTTCAATAAATAATAATGAAAAGGTTTGCTTAACATGGGAGAAGACCTCGGTTCCATCCCAGTAATGATAAAAAAGAAGGAAAAGAATAATAAAAAACATATCACTATTATTTTCTTAAACAGAAGTGAACTACCACACCCAATCCACCACAGTGTTAATATTTTTCTTTTATTATGCAGGTATTTCATATTGAAAAAGTTCTGATGAAAAGAACATGGAGAGAAGCTGAGGCATTTTGTGAAGAATTTGGAGCTCATCTTGCAAGCTTTGCCCATATTGAGGAAGAAAATTTTGTGAATGAACTTTTACATTCAAAATTTAATCGGTAAATATTTTGTAATTTTGAAAAATTATAGACCATCTCCTAGTAAGGGCTTCTCATGGGTGAGTATCACAAATAATTGTTTAAAATCCAATATTTTGTCTCAAACCTAAAACTAGTCACTAATTGTGGGGGGAAAAAATCTACATACACATTATATTGTATCAAGCTCACATTTCATAAAACAAAGAAAATAGTCATGATAGTTTTGATATTTGAAATCTTTTCTGTGTACCTCAAGTCAGATTTTTAGAGTTTTTCTGCCAAACAATATCCAGGTCAGTGATTTTCAAAGTGTTGTCTGAGTATCCCAAAGGTCCTGGACGCCAAAAACAGAGGGGGCCAAATGGACAGCACTCCAGGTCCTTGTTCATTGACTCACCAGAGTAGCTCCAACCATTGCCATTGCTAATTATTTTCTATATAAAAGGAGTTCCACTCAAGATTTTGTTTGGGGGGGAAAATCCTAGTAAAATCTGAATATTTATTTATTTATTTATTTAGATATTTTGTTAGTTGTAGATAGACACGATACCTTTATTTAAGTTATTTATTTTTATGTGGTGCTAACGATCAAACCCGGTGCTTCACACATGTGAGGTGAGTGCTCTACCACTGAGACACAACCCCAGCCCCCAAATCCTAATATTTTAAAAAAACTCCAATCCAACCCTGTAATTTTAAATTTGAGGAAAGAGGCTTTCACTTATTTGTGTCTATTTGTAAGTTTATATAATCTTGAGTTCCATGGAGTTAGAAATTCAATTCTTTGAATTGGAAAAAATCTAATGGTCTTGGGTTAACACCAAACTACTTTTTGAGGAAAATCCTATCCTTCCCCATAAGTTTCCTTGCAGGACACTCCCATGAAGAAGTTAATATATAACATCTATTGAATTGTTCATCTTTAGTGTTTACAAAAATAACCTTAAAGTCGAAGTTTTTTGGTGTGTTTTTGATGAGAAAGAAGTACAGGAAAAAGACAATTTCCATTTTATTATTATTTGTGGTTCTGGCGATTGAACCCAGGGACTCGGGCATGCTGGTAAGCACTAAACCACATTCATGGTCCTAAAGGTGGGAGTTTTGACAACCTCCCCCACTTAGTTTCATATAGTATTCCATGGGGAAAAGATATTTTGTGGCTAAATATGATTGCAAAACAATGTGCAATCTTGGAAATTTGCTATGTATATTATTATTTAAGACTTTTGAGAAGGAAGCACTTTCTTTGTTATTTTTTTATTTTTATTTTTTGGTGTGGTACCCAGGATTGAATCCGGACCTCACACACATACCACTGAACTGCATACATCTCCAACCCTTTTTACTTTCTTATTTCCAGAAGGGTTCCCACTAAATTGCCCAGGCTAACATTGAACTTGCAATCCTCTACCTAAGCCTCACCAGTAGATGGAATTACATGTGGTGCCACTGTGCCTACCTATAATTCTTTTTTTTGAGAACACTTATTAACATCCCACCGAAACTGCTAGTCCCTACAGGAAATGCTAACTGGAGACAGTGGTTCCAGAGCCTGGCCAATCACCACACTCTGGTCCCATATCACAGCTGCCAACTCAGACTTTCTGAAGCTAATATTTAAGAAACTTCTGGCTAACTGTATTTTTTTTTTTCTAGAGATTGAACCCATGGGTGCTTAATGACTGAGCCACATCCCCAGCCCTTTTTATTTTTTATTTTGAGACAGAGTCTTTATAAGCTGCTTAGGGCCTTGCTAAATTGCTGAAGCTGGCTTTGAATTTGTGATCCTTCTGCCCAGCCTCCAAGCTGCTGGGATCACAGGCTTGCGACACTGTGCCCGGCTGGGTAAACTGGATTATTAAACCAGGTGTGGGGTCACAGATACAAGGGAGGGGTGGTAAATTATGCCATGGTTTGTTGCTTTAGTTCCTTACAAAATATATTTGCATATTCTGCCCTTTGATTTTGGCGAGGTTTGCTAAATAAAACAATCACATGCAAAAGACCTCCTAGCTTAAGATTAAATATCATTATGTCATTTCTATTTACATAAATTCTCACACTTATAATTTCTAGTAGAATTTTATGCCAAGCATCTTGATCTTCAGCATCTAATCACAAAAACTATATAATATATGTTTTATTTATTTTTTGCCCAGACTATAGAAGGGAATTCAGTCAAATCATGCGCATGGTGTTTATTTTTAAATTATACAATGTGAGGGAATTTATGGAGAGAAAATAAGTATCAACTTGTCTTCTATGAGCAAGTATACAGCAAGAAAAATGAAGAACTCTGAATTCAGTGAAGAAAGAAAACAAAAATTCTCAGCCTGGGGAGAGAGGTGTGGGTTGGGTTTCCAGCCTATTTTGGTGATTAATAGACTTGACTTAACCTTAGGGCAGTCATTCTCACCTTCTCACTACCTTGACTGCATCGTGTCACCTGGACACTGACTGGATAGGCACAGCTCAGACTCTCTAAGTTGCACTGGACTTTAATTTGTATCATTCAGGCAGAGTAGCTCACGTATTTCAGAAGCAATGCTTCAGAGTAGGCTTGCTTCTCTGCACTAAGGAAAATAAAGCATCTGCCATGACTTCTGAATCTTTTAAATCTTTAATTCTTCAAAATTATTCTCAGAAAATTATCTTAGTGAGATGGTTCATTGTACAATTAGGCTTTATTGCTTGATTTATTGAGTACTCTGAGATTTGACATATTTGGACTCTGCCTAATAGGAGGGAAGATTATTCTCTGAGGAGCTTCTTGCCAAGTCTAAACCAGTGGTGACTGCTGAAGTTAATCTACCATGGCCCAGGCTGATTTGCTGCAGAATTATTTATGTTGTGATCTGAAAAAAAAATCCTACTGTGTATTCTTTTATCAAGTGGGAATGATGGTGATTTACTTTCAAGAGAATACATGAAAATTTAACAAAAGAGCAACAAAATCAAACCACAGAAAAGAAGTATAAATAGTAATGTTGTATATGGAGTAAAGTAGTAAGAAGTTCTCTAGGAAAAATATTTTCCAAAATTTCTTTCCCACCTGCTTTCATGTGTTATCCTGAGGCATCACCATTTCTGATAAGAACCCCATGTCCTCAATATGCATTAACTTTTCTCCATCTGCACATCACCAGTGAACAAGCCACACAAACCAAGAGAAATAGGATATGACTCTAAATCTTATCCCAGCTCATTTTGTAGCACAGGGTTTGCCATTAAAAATATTCAATCAGTTCGTGTTGATTGGTTCAATCCTGCCAGTAGCATCAGCTGTTTCCTGCACATATAAATATTTTAAAAGACTTTTTGAACCTTTTTACATAATGTAAATTTGATCAGAAAGGCAAAGTTTTTGTTTCTTCTCTTCTTAGGACAGAAGAAAGGCAGTTCTGGATTGGATTTAATAAAAGAAACCCACTAAGTGCTGGTTCGTGGGAGTGGTCTGATGGAACTCCTGTAAGTCTTCCCAAACTGGACAAAAGGAGATGAATTCAAAACAGTGGCCCTGGAACCACTTGGTAAACTTGGTCGGTTTTCTAAATGATTCCTAGAAATAATGACCTTTATTCTCCTATGACACATGGCACTGGACCATGGTACCAAAAGAATTATTTTGTCAAGGTCCTGGAAAACCTTCACTAACCAGATTGTTCTAAGGTTGCCTATAGTGTCTCATTCTGAAATCAAAATCCCCCCAAAGTCCTCCCAAACCATTTCCTATGTGAAGAGTTATTTCGTAGAAAAACAACAATTCTGTAAAATAATGCCAGGTGTCCTTTACCCTACCCCTCCCAGCCTGCATAGGGCCTGACTGTGTCAGCATGGGACCCTTGTCCATGTCACAATGAAAAGGAGACTATTTTGGAGAACTGATTTTAGTTTATCTCACAGTTACGGTTTTGATATGAGGCATCCCCCAAGTGCTCCTGTGTTAATGCAGGAATATTCAGAGGTGATATGATTAAATTATGAGAGCTGTAACCTAACCAGTCCATCCTTCTTTGAGTGAACTGATTGGGTAATTGAGGTAGGCAGGGTAAGGCTAGAGGAGGTGAGTCACTAGGGGTCTACTCTGGAAAGGGTGCGTCTTTTCTGTGGCCCTTTCCCCTCCTCCCCTTTCTTGGCTTCCTGGTTGCTATATCCTGACTGAGGATATAGCAGTCTCTACCATGCTCTTCTGCCTCACCTTGGGCCCAGAGCACTGGATTCAGCCTACTATGGTCTAAATCTCTGAAACCAAGAGCCAAAATAAATTTTCCCTTCTCTAAGTTGTTCTTGTTGGATACTTTGGTCACAGCAACAACAAGCTGACTGACACACCACTCTAAAAGGACAGAAATGTCAGCCTTAGAAATATCACTTCCATCTCAGGTAGAACAAATTGTTCCAGAAGTGTGTGGGGGGTGGAGTATAGCTGTTCATTCAGCCTCATTATTTGCAAACCTATGTGAAGGAGAGAGAAAGAACTCACCACTGAGTTCTCTTTTCAGGTACAATGAGGAATTCTCACATTTTCCCTAAGGCAGTGGAAATACTGAAGCATATAATATCTGAGACCAAAATGGATCCATCCTAGGGCATGTGCAAAATCAAGTTATTCAGTTTCACCTGAGAAACAGGGAGACTAGTAAGAGCCTGCAGTGAATTTTTAATGCTTCTGCTGTTTGTTGAGCCTTCACAGTGTTCCACGAACTAAGCTGAATGCACTCCTGCATGATCTCATTTCATCCCCACAATGGCTCACAGCAGTGGGCAATAAATGATGAGTGGGTGGCCCAGAATAATGCAGAAGAGAGCCAGGATTTGCATATAGGTGGTCTGATTCCAGAGCCACAATATTTGATATTTCCTAGTTGGCAAAATATCAGCTGCCAAGCTTTGAAATAGTAAAGACCAATAGAGAAAAGTCCACTACATAGATGGAACTCAAATTTGTAGCCAGGAAGGGATTTATTAAAAAAAAAAAAAATCTGTGCTTCTAATGGTAACAAAAATAATGATAAAGGCTTGCTAGTTAAAAAACAAAAATAATATTTCTGCTCCAATATTGCTTCTTTGGAAAAGGTATCAGGAGCAAGAGTGGGAAGACAGCTTAGAGATCACTCAGCTGCATCTATTTTGTTAATGAAGAAACTGAGGCCAAGAAACAATGGAGCATTAAAGTCAATACAGCACTTAAAAAAACAAACATGCACCGGGTGTAGTGGTGCACACCTGTAATCCTAGCAGCTCTGGAGGCTGAGGCAGGAGAATCACAAGTTTAAAGCCAGCCCCAGCAAAAGTCAGGTGCTTAGCATTTCAGTGAGATCCTGTCTCTAAATAAAATACCAAATGGAGCTGGGGATGTATGTGGTTCAGTGGTCAAGTGAAGTTCAATCCCTGGTACTCCAAAAAATAAAAATAAAGACAAACAAACATGCTACATAGAAGTTGAGAATACTTCATTTTGTTTTACTAAAACACATTCATTAGTAATAAGAGGAAAAAAGACTATGGTTCAGAAAACAATGACAAAAAGGCCGTGAAACTATAGACTGAGGTCCTATGACCACTTCCTGCTGGGCAGAATGAATTCACAACATTCTCTGAACCTGAGGATAAATATATTTATGTCAGATAAATTGTTCCAGAAGTGGGGGGGGGAGTATAGCTGTTCATTCAGCCTCATTATTTGCAAACCTATGTGAAAGAGAGAGAGAGAACTCACCACTGAGTTCCTTTTCAGGTACAATTAGGAATTCTCACATTTTCCCTAAGGCAGTGGAAATGCTGAAGCATATAATGTAAATTGTTGCACAACTGTATATATTTGAGGAGGATTATAAATGGTTTCACACATCCTTTTTTTCCAATTTTTTAATCGCAATTTTACTTGTGATCCATCCACTCTTCTGTCAGATAAGCATTAAATAGTTGAAAGGCTAAATCTTTATGAATTATGGAGCTATATGACCTATGTGGTCACTCATGGAAATTTTTGGTAGTTTCCTGACTAAAAAGCTAGCTGTGGATTAGAATTTAGTTATGAGAAACTAAAAGCTTAGCATATACACAAAGGAACCAACATCAAAGGTGATGCCCAGATCTGGCTCATTCTTGTGCCTCTAAGAAGTTTACCCAGGATCCCAGAGTAAGACTAATCCTGCCAGTTAGAAAATAGTGCTAACTCTGAACAAAGTTTGCACCAGATTTCTTCCTTCTAGAGAAAGGAGTCGCATGCCCCCTTTTTAAGAAAAAGCATCTTTAAGAAAAAAAAGATGCTAAACACTAATTAGCTTGTTCTTCACAAATGTGGAACAACCTTTAACTAGAACGACACGCAAACATTTCTGAAGCTTCATCTAGAAATCTATAATGATTATGTGCACGGAATTCTTCTTTGATCTTCTGAAACTTCAATCTTTAAGGAATAACAAACTTCATCTGCTGCAGGTTGTCTCTTCATTTTTAGACAGTATTTATTTTGAAGAAGATGCAAGAAATTGTGCTGTGTATAAAGCAAATAAAACATTGCTGCCCTCACACTGTGGTTCCCACCGTGAATGGATATGCAAAATCCCAAGAGGTAAAAATATTAATAAGGTTTTTACTTTATGCTTGAACTAATAATGTGTATAACACTTCCCCTAGTGAAGAGATCTAGAGATTCAAAATCAAAGCACCCTGAACCACAACGCCAACAGCCTGCATGATGGAGCAAGTTGCACTATTTTAGTAAAGAATATATCACAGGGAACTGATGAAAGATAACCACCAGTGCTGTATGCCGTTAGTCCACTGGGAATTAGGGCAAACGGCCAATATTACAGAATATTTATTATGCAAGTACAGTTGGAAAGAAACGTCACTGACATTACAAGCAAATAGGATTACTTGGGGCTGGGATATAGGCCAGTTGGTAGAGTGCTTGCCTTGTATGCACAAGGCCCTGGGTTCAATCCCCAGAACCATAAAAAAAAAAAAATAGGATTACTTGGACCATGAGTAAGTAGAAGCCCGTAGCACAGCATGTAACACACAGTAGGCTCGTGCCCTTTCTTCTTTAATCAGAAATCTCTCTGGAAAAAAAAAAAAAGAAAGAAAGAAAACTCTCTGGAGCCTCCTTTTTAAGATGCAACTTGAACTGACCATATTCCAAACAACACAAAGTACCTGTTTTTTACATGATTGTTTTTTAAGGTGAAGTGAACTATAGTATGTGTAGAGCTGAAGTGAGTCAGAGACACCTGTGAAGAAAGGTCAGTCAAGGTGGTTTGCTTTCACTTTACAGATGTGAGACCCAAGATTCCACCCTGGTACCAGTATGGTAAGAACTACCTTGGCATTTCTCAAATCTCTAATTATAAACTATCTAGGTGCTATTATATACCTTTATTATATTATCACCTTCCTCCAATTGAGCCTCTCTTTTCTCATGTAAATCTAGAGCTAATTTGTTCAAATTAATAAGTCAATAATTAATTGATTAATTAATAATTGAAGTCATTAAATATGATTGAAGACTAATATCATAACTTAATTCCATTTTTATGACACATGATTTTAAAATATCATCCACCCTTGACCTTTGAATACTAGTATAAGTTTCTTATATGATGTAGAACAAAAAAAAAGTAAATTATGTATTTATTTATATGTGTGCATGTCTGTGATTGTGTTTGTGTGTGTGCATATGTCCTGACCAGATTACAAATTTGAGGTCAATCATGTGTATTATAACCTTCAACAGATTTGGCACCATTTGCAGGTTTATTTTTCTTTCAGATGCGCCCTGGCTCTTTTATCAGGATGCAGAGTACCTTTTTCATACCCATGCCTCCGAGTGGTCCTCCTTTGAGTTTGTCTGTGGCTGGCTGCGCAGTGATATTCTCACAATTCATTCCGAACATGAGCAAGAATTCATCCACAGCAAAATAAGAGCGGTACTTGAATATAATTCACCTTGAGAATTTCTCATTAGCACCTTCTTCTGTCCTTGTACAGGATTTTTTTTTTAATTTGACTTCAGACATTCATTTAAATTTCAGTAAAAGCCATGGATTTTTGAGAATTGTTTTTCTTCCAGTTATAGAGATTAAGAGAAAATAATAGAGGGATTTTCTATGTTGCTTAATCATTTTACATCTCATTATTTATTAGCAACGTTAGTGAATAAGTAAAGTTTATTGTTTTGTAAGTGCACTGATTATTTAACACATATTTATTGAGAGCTCTCTAGGAACTAAGATTCCATCAGTGATTAAAACTGACCAAAATTCCTTCCTTTATGGAGTTTATAATCTAGTCTGGGATGAAAGATCATAATCAATACAAGTAAACAGAATTACATAATACATTAGAAAAGCATAAATGGATAAATACAATGAAGGAAAATATAGCTCAAATGAAGGATGAGGAATGCCTGATTGGGTGGAGGGATGACAGTTCTGATGTTTCAAATCTTACATGAATATATGACTTTTAAATTTGTAAAGATTCAACATATAGAAAATTACAGTATTCAGTTTCCACTTAAGATAAAAGACCAGCCTGAATCTTTTGAGGAACTAGGAACATACAAGACCTGACCTGATAAACAATAAAATAAACTGCCAAGGAATAACATAGTCTTCAGTGCATGTCTACAGTTAAGATTTTCTAAGTATCGAGCATGTTCCAGGCACTGTGAGATTTGTCAGTGACACAAAAATGTAGGAGACAGTCTCAGTTTTCAAAGAAGCTGGAGATACACACACACACACACACACACACACACACACACACTACATACACTATATATATATGTAAATATATATATATACATATACTTCAAAACATCATGTTACACATGATAAATATATATATACTTGACCTGCCAATTTTTTTCAGAATTATAAAATAAGATGCTAAAAATGAGAATGCAGTAAGTAAAATGGCAGCTCTAAGGAGGAAAAATCTCCCTCCTAACTTCCCTTAAGAAACCTTTGAAAGCAAAGCCAGTTATTTTTTTTAATTTAACCATATTTCATAATCTCCCCAACTCTTTTAATAATCTTTTCATGTCTTTGTAAATTGATGGTTAAAATGAAGCATGAACTTGTAGGAAAATATCTTTTCCCACAGTTCTTGGAGATTTTCCATTTCTTTATCCTTTGCGTTACACATACAGCCAGCAAGATACAGGCAAGTTGGGACTTCTGCCTCCTTATGATGGAAAAGCCAAGAAACAGATTAGGTGACAACCACTCCGTCCCACATAGACTCAGTAGCAGAACAACCTCTACTGCCAGCGCCCTCCCACTATTGGATCATATGCTATTTTGCCACCTCTTTACTGCTACAAATGGAACACTCCAACCAAAACTGTCATGTTCAATATTAACACATCACATACCACAATGTCAGAAAATTCTTTTTTTTTTTCTTTAGCCAGATACCAGACTCTGGCTGTAGGTGGCGATAACAGGAAATCAGGTGAATGGCTGAAAACCAGTCTACCACATGCAAAGTACAGGTTCCAAAAGGAGCTGTGATTTTGCAATACTTACTGAACAGAGCCAGGCACTGGGCTAAGTACTAACATCTAATTCCACTTAATCTTTCCAAAAGCCCTCTGTGGAAAGTCTATTATTAGTATATTTTACAGATGAGGAAGCTAAGACTCCGAATAAGCTAAGCAACTTGGATACACAGCAACTAAACCATGGCATTTGGAAAGGAACCCAGATCTTTTAAAAAACCCTACACTATGCTGCCTGTGACAGCAGACAGCAGGGTCAGGGTGAATAAAAGCACAATATCTACACTATATTAAAATGCTCATTATAAAATCCCTTCCCAAAGGTGGCTGTCAGCTATGTCTCAGATGTGAGCAGTGAAGGACTTCTTTTTTTTTTTTATTTTATTATTGGTCGTTCAAAACATTACATAGTTCTTAATACATCATATTACACGGTTTGATTCAAGTGGGTTATGAACTCCCACTTTTACCCCCTATACAGATTGCTGTATCACATCAGTTACCCTTCCATTGATTGACATATTGCCTTTCTAGTGTCTGATGTATTCTGCTGTCTGTCTTATTCTCTACTATCCCCCCTCCCCTCCCCTCCCCTCCCCTCTTCTCTCTCTACCCCTTCTACTGTAAATCATTTCTTCCATTTGTATTATCTTGTCTTACCCCTCCTTTCCTCTTATATGTCATTTTGTATAACCCTGAGGATCGCCTTCCATTTCCATGCGATTTCCCTTCTCACTCCCTTTCCCTCCCACCTCTCATCCCTGTTTAATGTAAATCTTCTTCTCAAGCTCTTCGTCCCTACCCTGTCCTTGTTTACTCCCCTTATATCAAAGGAGTCATTTGGTATTTGTTTTTTAAAGATTGACTAGCTTCACTTAGCATAATCTGCTCTAATGCCATCCATTTCCCTCCAAATTCTATGATTTTGTCATTTTTTAATGCAGAGTAATACTCCATAGTGTATAAATGCCACTTTTTTTATCCATTCATCTATTGAAGGGCATCTAGGCTGATTCCACAGTCTTGCTATCGTGAATTGAGCTGCTATGAACATCGATGTAGCAGTGTCCCTGTAGCATGCTCTTATTAGGTCTTTAGGGGATAGACCGAGAAGGGGAATAGCTGGGTCAAATGGTGGTTCCATTCCCAGCTTTCCAAGAAATCTCCATACTGCTTTCCAAATTGGCTGCACCAATTTGCAGTCCCACCAGCAATGAACAAGAGTGCCCAGTGAAGGACTTCTTTCCAACAGAGCTGAGCTCTTCTGGGTATTTCTGTAGGTCGTCCCTCTTCGTCTTGCCTCTTAATTCATCTCCTAATTTTGGGGAGGTAGGAAGACAGTGGAGATAGCAAAGTTAATACCTCCCGTAGAAGAGAATATAAGGCTCCATGGGTTCAGCAGTTTGAGAAGTGACAGCCAATGCCATAATGTAGTTGAAGACTCTGATCTAACCTTGCAGCGCCTTATTCAGCAAAACTGTAACTCTACCTATGCCTGTGGGAATATAGAGTGCCCTGTCAGGTTATAGGTGACCTGCCCTTTATGGGTATAGCCTACTGTGCCACAAAAGAAAATTATTGGAAGATACACAGTATGGAGACTAAGAAAGGAGAATGAGGACTCTCTCTGTCCGTTTGGGCTATTAAAACAAAATACCATAGACTGAAGGAGGGGGACTCACAGACAACAAAATTTTATTTCTCACATTCCTGGAGACTGGGAGTCTAAGATCCAGGTACTGGCAAATTCAGTGTCTGAGGAGGACCTGCTTCCTGTCCAAAGACAGCTGTCTTCTCACTGTGTCCTTACATGACAGAAGGGATGAGTTCACTCTCTGAGGTCCCTTTTAAAAGGGCACCAATCCCATTCATAAATACTTCACCCTTGTTACCTAATCACCTTCCCAAAGGTCCTTGGGGATTAGGCTTAAAACCTGTAAATTTGGGAGAACACAAACATTCAGCCTAAAGCAGGGGCCAAGGGAAAAGAGTATCAAATTAGAAAAAGGAAAGTTGTAAATTTCCAAGCAATTATTATATCTGCTATGTTGGCCACTTTGTCTTGGTGGGGGTGATGGTGGTATTAATGGTATCTGTTAATGTATAAGTAAGAAATCCCATAACTAAGAATGTACTACTGCAATGGGTCAATCTAGGAGAAATTATTTTATTCAAGAATGAAGAGCCAAACTCATAGAGGTCATGCCACTAGCTTCTGTGGCACATCCATCTTATAAACGTAGGAAAAACTGGAGTAAGTAACTAAATGCTTTTAAAATTGTGAATGTGTTTTATATAGCTTCCCTCCCTATGAATAGTTATTATTAGAACTGCAAAAAAAAAAAAGTTTACTTGGAGTATAAAAGAATTATGTACCAGAAACCTGGATACAGTTTTTAAAATCTTTCCATCTTGTGGAAGAAATCAGCCAGTGCCTTCTCCCTGAAATTTTGAATAATAGAAGGCCACAGACACCATCAAAGTGAATTTTGAGTATTTCTTTGTTGAGTATTCTTGATAGTTAGATAATGCCTTAGGTAAAAAGCACTTAAGAGTTATTAGATATGAACACCTATCATCAGTTCACTTAGCTATATTATATTTTATATTATTAACACAAATTAGCATTTTTATATTATATTACACAATATTTGCATTTCAAAATGAAAACAACCTATTACCATTATTTTTTATTTTTTTTTAGTTGTTGATAGATCTTTATTTATTTATTTTTATTTATTTATATGTGGTGCTGAGAATTGAACCCAGTGCCTCACACATGCCAGCCAAGTGCACTACTGCTGAGCCCTAGCCCCAGCCCCTATTATCATTATTTTTAAATTTTATTTCTAAATACCTATAAATATATATCAAATCCATTAGTCCTCCTCCAAAATCTAATTTTAAGCCCTTAAGGTAACTTGGTTTTTGCCATTTTCTATGGAAACATTTTAAAAGGTGACAGGCTGTTCCTCTTTATATAGTTTAGTAAATTAAATATATTGACTGTTGTATTTTATATCTTTTTGGTAAGCTCTTCCCATATGATGTTACCTAGGTACAACAAAACACAATTGATCTTATAAAATTCATGATCATATCGCATTTATTAATAATGTTTCTATTGTCGTGATCTTATACCTAAGCTAAAATGCAAAAGATCCATTTTTCACAGGGATTTTTCTGTCTGGGTATCTTCTAGCTTGTCCTGTGAAGCTTTGTGCCTTATCACAACAGGTCATGATGGGCTGTGTGGGAGATGACTGTACCATAATTGAGGCGGTAATCAATATGCCTCTTAAGATGCAATAGTTACCATTTCCCTTTAGAGATCCTTAATTGGGGGAGTGAACAATCAGGCCATGATTTGCACTATCGTGGCACAGGAGTCCTCTTTAGATGGAATGAAATTGTTGTGGTTCTCCCACTAAGTTCCCAGCCAGTCTCAGTGGACCCATTCCCAAGTCTGACAATGAGAATCTAAATTCAGCATGTAGGAACATGTCCACGAAACGACACCTCAGGGATCCAAAATTACAATTGTTCCACCTTGCATTTATTCTCAAATTGCTGATATGGCAGACAGCCACACTGTTTAAGGAGTAAAAATACCTGTTTATAAACTGGAATGTTAGCAAGCTATTAGGTTTTGTTGTATGATGACCTGAAATTCATGCAGAAAAATAATAGATCTTAAAATTTATTCCCATCTTTACAAAAGAAACGAATGCAGACTTAAATATATATGTCTTCAAATTAACAGATTTTTAGCATAGAAAACTAAGTTCCAATTCAACACAAACATACAATACATACATCATAAAAATACTGACTCAGAGATCTCAGAGAAACTCCCTCTTTCTCTCTTATGGATAAAGAAGAAATTATAATTCCCTAGGTCATGAGTCCAGTATTATATCAGCTGTAATATGTGTTTATGTGTGCATACACACATGCATATAGATTATATTTCAATTTTATACTTTTTGTGCTTAAGACTGAAGGATTACAACTGGTATAAAATTAATAAAACATATAAAGATAATTTTCTAGTTGTCAGACACTGGAATTCTGTAGTATTCTTTTGTCCTGTATTCTATCTCTCTATTTGAATGCTAATACTGTTTAAAGCTTAACAATCAGACTAACACCTAAATTTCAAAATCTTTATTCTATTGATGTCTTTGTATCTTGAATTGTTTTTCAAATAAATGTGACATCTGCAATGAACTTCTGTAATTCACTGAGAGGAAAACAACACTAATTTTTTTAGTCAGAAAAAGAATTCATCTTCTATTTTACTTTTTATAAACTCTTTAAATCCCTTTTACAGAGTTAGAAAATTTAGTTTTCATGTTGTATGGAACCAAAGTGATTTCAATATTTGATTCCAATTTTCCTTCATAATGAGGGGATAATATTTTAGAATAATGAAGTTTCAGGCTTTCTCAAGATCCTAGGCCTTAGTTCCTCTTTCTTAGATAATTGGGTGAAGTATTCAAGATTAGAAAGCTATTAACCTCGACTCCATTAATCTTAATGGTGAAAAGGGAAAACAAGGAGAATAAATGCTGACAGTTTCTTTATTTTTTTTTGTTTTCAATAGCTATCAAAGTATGGTGCAAATTGGTGGATTGGACTTCAAGAAGAAAGAGCCAACGATGAATTTCAGTATGAACCTAGATTAATTTGCACTTAATTTTGTTTGACAAGATTTATGTACAAAATGATTAGACTAACTAGATCTTAGCGATCAATTTGTTAAACAACCTTCAAACATTATCTTTAACTTATAAATTTTCATTTCCCTAGACAACGACATATTTTTTGAAGTCTACACCCATGAAACCATTACCCCATTCTACGCGATAAACATATTCACACCTTAAAAAGTTTTGTCCTGCCCTATTTCTTTGCTTATTTTTGTGATAATAACAGTTAAAATAAAATCTACCCTCTTAGAAAATATTTATGTGATACAATATTGTTAACTATAAGTGCTTTGCTGTACAATAATATTTTTCTGAGTTTAACAAAATATTATACTTTTAATCCATGCCCCAGAACTCCAGAATAGTGTTAAGAGTTAATACTGTTTAAAGCTTAACAATACTTAAAAATGTAAAATGAAAGACCCTTAAAGTTTTTAATTTTCCTACAGTTGGAGAGATGGATCACCAATAACATACCAGAATTGGGACAAAGAAAGAGAAAGATCTGTGAATAATCAGAGCCAGAGATGTGGCTTCATTTCCTCCATAACAGGTTATTTTATTTATTCTTGATTCAGTTTATAATACAGACTTTTCTGGAGGCTTGAAATCTCCTTTTTTATTATATCAGTTCAGTGAGGAGTTTGGTGACTTTTCAGTTGACTGCGTTTAATGTCATAATCTTAAGGCTTAATGACATTCCTTCCATTTAATCCATGTATTTGTGTCCTTGAAAATAATGTACATCTAGATAAGTTCCTCCTCATGAGCCAAAACAGCACCAAAAATGGGCCCATTGAGACTGTTAAAAAAAAAAAATGTGCCTGACAAATCTGTTTTCTCTAAGAAATTTCAATGTAGAACCATGTTTTATCTATTTCTTGTATCCAATCTAAAAATGTTCAGAACTTGAACCTCTATGAAATTTACTTCTATTTTTCCCTAGCAAACATTTTGATTCAATTCGGCATTCTTTTGCTTTTTTTTTTTTTTTCTTTTCTTTACATACCTGGCATTGACTAAGCATGCTTTGTGAGAGCAAGGGTTTACAAATTGGATTTAAAAGCACACTGATGCTGAAGTCTGCTTTATTTTCATCAGCACAGAGCTTTTGGGGTTGCTTGTCCACTGTCTCCTCCCACACTTTCTAATTAAAGATCACAATATCCTGGAATCTAACAGATTCATAACTAACCTGGGACCCATGTCAGGAGAGGGAAAGCAAACCTGAGTGGGAGGGCCTCTGCAGAGAGTTAGGAAAAGAAAACAACATGTGGTTAATCAGCTTGCTTTTGCCAGCAGGTGTCACAATAGCCTACAGAAAAGGGCTATTTTTTTGAGTCTGGGAAACTAGCAGCTCATCTGTATTGAAAATAGCATTCCAGCCCCTACTTTAAAGCCAGCGTCTTTTTGGCTCATATTTCTGATACTAGGACTCCTGAACTTGCCCTTACAATTTGCATGCATTCTGCCCTGTTCTGGAATTTATTACTTGAATGCTAATGAAATGCACTCTATAACACTTATTCTGAAAACAACTCTTCTACATTTAAAATCAGTTTTCAGGAAGCTAAGGACTGGAGGATGTATCTTGCAGTGGACATGTTTATATGAGTCTGGTTTTGTGAAGGGTCAATACTAGAGAACTACCAATTTCTTAGAAGTTCCTAAATTAATTTTTCTAAATTATTATACAGGTTGAGCACCCTTACATGTAATGCTTGGGACCAGAAGTATTTAAGATTTCAGGGTTTTATGGATTTGGGTTATTTGAATAGGTTATGCCAGGTGAAAATCCCTAAATCAAAAATCTGAAATCTGAAATCCTTCAAAATCTGAAACTTATTGAGCATTATTGCAGTGCTTAAGAAGTTTTGGATTTCAGATTTTTGGATTGAGGATGTTCAATCTGAATTTTCTAAAAATAATAATAATAAAGTGAAAATGATCATCTGTTGTTTTGGAATCTTTTTTTCTGATCATTGAAGCTGTATATCTGAAAACAAAAATATTACTCTATTAGTATTATTCTACCCAAGTCAAATATTCTTAGAACTTTAATCAATTCTGGGATTTTAGTTGAGTTACTTTCGTTTACTTATTTTATTTATTTTTTGCATTAAAAAATCTTTACATTCTTAAGAATTACTGATTTAGCACCTTTCCCAGATAGCTGGTGTCACTATCGTCAGTAATTAAATTTAATTCCATTTCTATATTTAAAGTAATAAATTTTGGAAAACCATAGTAGTTGCATAACATAGAGGATACCTACAAAGAGTCACCACTGTTTCTGAGCCATTTCTAACCCACTCTCTCCTCCAGGACTCTGGGGCAGTGCAGACTGTTCAGTCTCTATGCCTAGCATTTGTAAGAGAACCAAGTTTTGGATCATCGAGAAGAAGAAAGAGATACCAAAAGAACATGGAACGTGTCCCAAAGGATGGCTGTATTTTAACTCTAAGGTAAAATTGTTTTCAATGAGCTGCCTCTGTTGTAGCTTTTCACTTTGGAAAGTATTCAAAAAGTTGGGGTGACTTTAAAAAGCCATGAGTTATCCATCAGATCTGGACCGCTTTTGTCCAACTTTCAAGAGACTGGAGAAGTTTTCCACATAGGAACAAATCTTTTGCAACTAAAAAGGCTCTGACAAAAACAATCTTGACACCACTCCTCATTGTATGCTCAGTTTGGTTCTTATTTTTGGCACAGCCCTTCACTGTATTGAATGTTTCATCAGGTGTGATGCATGTTTGTGCATGTGTGGTGTGTGTATTGTGTGTGCAAGTGTGTATGTGTACATATGCAGTGTGTATGTGTGTGCACACGTATGTGTGCACATGTGCCTGCTTGCTTATGTGTCTAGGCTCTGCTCCAAATGAGCTGTGAACTCCAGAGGACCCAGACTCGGTCTTCTCCTTTTGTGTCTTCCCTGCCTGGAATCAGCAAAGAGCGCTATGCACCTGCGAATTGATGAACTAATAACTTAGCTTGGTCAATGTCATCTTGAGCCTCATAAAGCTGCTGCTTCCATGCAGAATTGAATTTAAGAAAAAAAAATCGCCAGTGGGGATATTGTAAACCAGATTTATTATTTCTGATACTGCCTTCAATTAAGGCCTAGACTTTCCTTCTACTCCTTATGTTTTATAATAAAATAACTTTATAGGCCTTAGGTGGAAGTAATTAAAATGCATCCCAAATTATAATTGTTTAACTCCTAGAGAATTAAAAAACCCAAACTGTGTCATAATTTCATATGCTAATATGAAATTGGTCTTCAATTGTGGACAGCCAATTTTCCATCTGAGTGTTCCGTTATGCTGGCAGGGCATTTTCTCCTTCTTTGTGATTTTCCTCTCATTGTTAATTCATGAAATGAAGTCACTTGGATTTTCTACACAATTATTGAGCACCCTCTACATATTTGACATTGACTTAATTTTAATTTTCTTTTATTCTGTGGTAAAATACATATAACACCGAATTTGCCATTTTAACCACTTTTAAGTAAATAGTTCACTGGTGTTAAGTACGTTCACATTGTTGTGCAAGGAATCTCCAAATTCTTTTGATGCTGCAGAACTGAAACTCTATACCCATTAAACAATAACTTCCTATTCTTTTTCCCCACATCACCCTGGCCTCAGACAACCACCATTCTGCTCTATATCTCTATAGATTTGACCATTTTAGATACCTTACATAAATGGAAGCATACAATATTTGTTTTATAACTGGTACATTTCACTTAGCATAATGTCTTCAAGTTTTATTCATGCTGTAACATGTGATATGATTTCCTACTTTTTAAGTCTGAATAATATTCCATTGTATGTATATACCACATTTTGTTTATTCATTCATCATCCATTGGTAGACATTTAGGTTGCTTCCAACTGACTTTGTTGGATGATTTCATATGCATTTCTCCTATTGAACTTTTAAAAGATACAGAATTACTATTAACAATTTGCATATTGAATAATTGTGTTACCTTTCTGAACGTTCACAGTAAACAGGCATTAGATTGAAAATCAACCTCACATTTTCTGTCCTGAATCTGGTAGTCCTACTCTTTTCCTACACTGTCTACTTCATATTAGAACTTAAGGACTGCATTGCAAATGATGATGGAACACACCGCCTTTCTGTTAGAATGGCCAAAACCTAGTACACTGACACCACCAAATGCTGATGAGGAGGTGAAGCAACCAGAAGTCTCATTCATTCCTGTTGGAAATGCAAAAGGGTACAGCCCCAGTGGAAAACAGTAGGAATGTTCTTACAAAACTAATTATAGTCTTACCATACATTCCACAATCACACTCCTTGACAATTATCTAAGGGAGTTGAAAACAACATCTGTGTGAAGTCTTGCATGTGGATAAAGCAGTTTTATTCATAATTACTAAATTTAGCAACCAAGATGTCCTGCAGTAACTGAAAGGATAAATAAGAACTCTGATATATCCAGACAATGCAGTATCATTCAGTGCTGAAAAGAAACAAGCTACGGAGCCGTGAAAAGACATGAAAAAAACCTTAAATGCATATTACTAAGTAAAAGAAGCCAATCTGAAAATACTCCAATACTATATTATTCCCACTACATGACATTCTAGAAAAGGTAAATTATATAAAGACAACTTAAAAATCAAGGGTTGGGGGCTGCGGAAATAGCTCAGTTGGTAGAGTGCTTGTCTTGTGTGCACAAGATCCTGGGTTCTAATTCCCAGCAACACACACACACACACACACACACACAAAAAAATAAGGGTTGAGGGGAGAGAAAAAAATGAACAGGCTTAGCACAGAGGATGTTTTAGGCTCTGGAATACTCTATATGACACTCCATGGGGGAATACACCTTGTTATACATTGGTCCAAACTTATACAATGTACAACACCAGGAATGACCCCCTAATGAAAACTGTGGACTTTGGGTGATAATTACAGGTCAGTGTAGGTTCATCAATTGTAACAAATGTGCCACGCTAGTGGGGGGCCATGATAATGGGGGAGGCTCTGCATGTGCAGAACTGAGGTTATTATGGGGAATCTCTGTGCCTTTCCTATTAATTTTGCTCTAAAACTAAAACTGTTTTAAAAAAATAAAGCCTTCAATTATAATGATAATAAAAATAATTGCCACATCAGCTTAGCCCCATGATAAAGTCAGCCTGGTGGCACTATGAAATATTTTCTAGATTATACATTACTATAGCATTGAGGTATACTATTTTTTAGTAGCTAGTACTTTCTGTTATTTCCCATTTTCTCAAACTATAGAATCTTTCTACCAGTCGTAAATTTTACATTCCATTATGAAAATTGTATCACTTATATTCAATAAGACACTGAGTGTTACTAAGTCTTTTACTAAAACGTTTAGCAATTGGTTTTTAAAGCATTTTTATTGTGTGTGCCCCCGCACCCATCCTCTCTAATCTATTTTCTATCTCTATGAATTTGCTTCTTCTAGATACTTCATTTAAGTGAACTCACCCAGTGTTGTCTGGCTTATTTCATGTAGCATGGTGTTCTCAAGCTTCATCTATGTTTTAACATATATCAAAACTGCCTTCTTTTTGATAGCTGAATAATACCCCATTGCATATTCTATGAATTACCATATTTTTCTATATCCATTCATTTGTGGATAGGCACTTTGGTTATTTCCACCTTTTAACTACTGTGGCTAATGCTGCAATGAACATTGACATGTACATTTCTAAGTTCCTATTTTCAATTCTTGTGGAGATATACCTAGGAGTAGAATTGCTGGTTCATATGGTAATCCTTTGCTTATCTTTTTAAGGAACAAATGGTTTGCCACAACAACTAAACCGTTTTACTATTCTGCTAACAGGGTATGAGGATTTATATTTTTCCCCATTCTTGTCAACACTTATTATTATCATTTTTGAGTGTAGGCATTCTAGTACACCTGAGGTGTTATCTCATTGTGGCTCTGATTTTCATTTCCCTATTGGCTAATGATGTTTAGAGTCTTTTCAAGTACTTATTGGCCATTTGTTTATCTTCTTTGGGAAAAATGTCTATTCAAGTTCTTTGTCCATTTTTTAATTGGGTTACTTGTCTTTTTATTGTTGAGTTATAAGAATTCTGAATACCTTCTATATACTTAATTCCTGTCAAATATTTCCCTCATTCATTAGATTGTCTTTTAACTTACTGTATAATTTCCTTTGATGCACAAAAGTTTGTAATTTTAATGAAACACAATTATCTATTTTTTCTTTCGTTGCTTGTGCTTTGGTATCATACCTAAGAATCCACTGCCAAATCCAATGTCATGAAGATTTACCTCTATGTTTTCTTCTAAGTGCTTTTTGGGGTTAGCTCTTATATTTGGATTGTTCATTCATTTCTTGTTCATTCGTGTATGTGACTATTAGTTTTTCACAAGTGGGTGATAATGACTATATAAGTATATCCTAGATATACTCACTTTCTGGGTAGAAAATGGTCACCGGTTATAGAAGGGGCTTGGGGTTTTACAGGTTACACTGAGAGGTGACCTGTCAGTTGGGGCATTCAGGAAAGAGATTGTAAAAATTTGAGACTTTTTAAATATTTATTTTTTAGTTATAAGTAGACACAACATCTTTATTTTATTTTTATGTGGCGTTGAGGATCAAACCCAGTGCCCCACGGGTGCTAGGCGAGCGCTTCACCTCCGAGCCACAACCCCAGCCCTTGAGACTTGTTTTACTGGGAAAGGATGGAAGGTTTAGAGCTCAGTGCCCAGTGCTTATCTTGTCCTCTGGGGGTCATCGTATTGTGACTGGGACAGGATTAATGTGTAGCTTTGCTGTCATTGGAAAAGAATTTACTGGGAAAGGATCAACACTTATCCTCTTTCTAGGTACTGCCATTTTAGGATTGATGTATGTCTCCTTCCCGGGGATTGTCTTGTCACTAGGAAAGGATTTACTGAGGAAGAATTAATGTTTTGCCTCCTTCCTCCCTCCCTCCTCCTGGGGCACATTGTCTTGGGGGTTACCATTTTCCATGTCCCCACTTTACACTTTATCCATTCCTTCACTTAACTATGTTGCATAGTGAGAATTCAAAAACAGGACACAATGTTTTCTCTTTTGGAGCTTACAGACAAGAGGGAGAATAAACTTTAATAAGCCAGCCAGGAAAATAACTATATAATTTAAAACCATGATGTATGTGATAAAGTCATGCAGTTCTTTAAAAGTATGTCATAGGAGGACCTGACCAAGGTGGTCATAAGATAAAGATCATTAAAAGTAGCATGTGTTAAAGGTCCTGTGGTGAGGGGAAATATAACAGTTAAGAAACTGAAGAACTAGGCTAATAGAAGATGAGACAAAAGAAGTAGGCAAGTGTTATCATTGTAGAGTTTCTGGTTTTATCCTAAAAGAAATGGGAAAACCCCAAAAGGTTTTTAACTAAAGAGGGACATAACCAGGACCAAATTCTTAAAAGTATCACTCTAGCTACAGTGCCAAGGATAGATTGGAGGTGGGCAGGGTGAGAACAGCTAGATAGCCATTGCAATAGTACAGGCAAAATTAGTAACTTGGGCTAAGAGGGTGGTGGCCAAGATCATTGGGTAGTGGGGGTAGGAGAAGGGGGAGTGCTTTGCAAAACAGAAATTCCAAATGGTAGTGCAGGAGGGCTGGTGAAATGCCTATCAGGGCCCAGGCTTACTGTGTGCTAACTGTGCCATTCAGTTGTCAGCAGGAACACTGGGGAACCACCCAATGTCAAGAATTCCATTTCCAAATGTTGAGCTAGAAACAATTTTGAGACCCAAAATAAATGAATAAAATAATCTTATATGTGAAACTTGTAGAGAAACAATAGCACCTCCTTAATTCACAGCAATAATCAGAGGTACATTATGCAAGATGATCATATTTTGCAAATGAGTCAGTAAACAATGTTAAGGATGTTGTACTGCCTCTTGCTGCTGTGCTTTAATTATTAACAACACCATTTCAGAGAGTGTTAGTAAATATGTTATATTTTCAGAAACAATGAAGTCGTGGAAAGGGGAGGCCACACTCCACACTGCCGAGCTAGTCAATCCTGGCTGAGGCGAGCGTGTGGGGAGCGAGGACGGAGTGTTTTTCTGGAGAGATTTAATGCGCTAACGGAACCAATGAAGTTCCTTGGTATTTGTGAATGGTTCATTAGTGTGACTATCTGAACACAAGGTGAATTCGCATTAAGTGATAAGACTTCCCAATAATTAGTGTGTGCCACTCTTCGGAATTTGTAATTAGAAGAAAGAGGCAGAATGAAAAGAAATAGATAAAAGGATAGTTGTTATAAAATTAAACTCCTTATAGCCAATTCAGTTTCTTTGTGAAGCAAACAAGGGAAAGGGAAGCAGAAGAATTGAAAATACTCTTCCTCCTTTGGTTGGTAACTCAACTTCAGGCCAGATTGGGGGTTCTGGTTTTTATCCTAAAAGCAATGGAAACCCTCTGAGGAGCGTAAACTCAAGAACGACATGTCCGGGCTGGGGTAGTGGCTCAGTGGCACAGCGCTGGCCTCCCACATGTGAGGCACTGGGCTCTATCCTCAGCATCACATAAAAATAAATAAATAAAATAAAGTATTGTGTCCATCTAAAATAAAAAATATTAAGGAGGAGGAAGAGGAGGAGGTAGAGGAGGAGGAGGAGAAGGAGGAGGAGGAGGACATGTCCGATTATTTTCCTTATGTTCATACATGATTACACAGTCATATATAGCCAGGAGAACAAGCTATACTCCATGTATGTACAATGTGTCAAAACACACTCCGCTGTCATGTATAACTAAACAACAACAAAAAAAATAATGATATGTCAGAACTGAGTTTTGAAAAGGATGGTCTCCTGAGGTTGACACTTTGAGCTGGGTGGTTCTTGGCTGCGGACTAGTGACTTGTTCTGAACCTTGCAGGGTGGAGCTGCTGTCCTGGACTCCACTGCCAACGTCGATGGCAACCCTCAGACATTGTCACCTGATCCCTGAGGGGCTAAACTGTTTGAGAACCACTGGGCTCAATCTAGAATGCCCGAGGATGTCGTTTGATAACCACTTTAGGATCTGTTGTCTAATTTTTTTTCCATAAATGTTTATTAGTCACATTCCCCTGGTGTGACAAAGAAGAACAAGACTTACTCTTCACTTTTAAGGTGTATATGATGGTGGGGAAGCAGTGGGAAATGACGAATTTAGAAGAATGATGGGAAAGGATGGACGTCGTTCTAAGGCAAGATAGGAAGGATGCTTCCTCAAGTCGGATTTCTACATAATGTGACATCCTCATGTAACTGGAAGTGTCTCTCGGTAATGAGATCTTGGAATCTGACCTATCAAAGACTAGGGTTGCTATGTTCATTGATAAGCAAATTGAGCATGAGAGAGGAATTCTCGGGAAATTCTAGATGGACTGTGCTTTGCATAAAGTGTCTCCTGACTTCTCTGGAACTTTGCCTTTTCCATTATAACCTTTTTCTTCTGTGTCTCCCTCTCACCTAAGCCCAGTGAGTCCTACCAACATTTTAAATTTCATTGAGCTTTAGGGGTGGCGGTGGGGAAGAAAAGCTTATCTTCAGCCAGGCCAGTCCTCCATTTCTCACCCATCCCATAATAAGAAACCTCCACCATGATAGAGACATGAACTCTCAGTGCCAAATCCCATAGCCTTTCTGTGTTCCCTTTAACACTGATGGCTGTGCCTTCCTTTGTTTCTCCTTTTCCTGGGTGTCCTTAGTTCTGCCCTAGCTTCTCCTCCCATTGGACTCATTTTTTTTTTTCCTTTTCTGGCTTTTCTGATGGACTTACTGACCTAATGGCTGACTCTACATATTTGGTAAATTGAAACACCTGATGTGGCTCCATCTCCCCGTATTCCTTTCTCACTCAAAGTGAGGAAGGATGCTTGGAAATCGATTCAAGCTAAGCTGTTCCTTGCCACTCATAGACTTCTTTTATTAGATTAAATCTGCCACTGCAAACTTTGTGAGCAAACTGGCTCCTCTTGAGAAGCCATGGCCACTGCTCTGACATCCCACATGACAAAACACATCCTTGTTTCTTATCTGCCTGATGTCAACACAGGCATTGGCCCTTTTAAGGTGTATATGATGGTTACTTTAATGTCGTTGGAGCAGCTGAAAGAAGAATGAGTTCTTTCTGCCTAAGTAATTTTCAAGGTTGATCTATAGGAAATTTTTAATTCACTTATAAAACTACAGAAATGAGCACTTTGTTTTGGTGGTTTTTCATAGTGCCTTTTGGTGAGGATCCCCAAAGACCCAAGTGATCTGAAGAACTGGATGGGTGCTCAAGACTTCTGCATTGAAACAGGGGGGACACTGGTTGCCATTGAAAGTGAGGTGGAACAAGGTAGAGTATTCAGGGTGCCGCTAGGCCAAAATAATAATTTTTATTCAGGTATTAATTAAAATGTTCCAAAACATATTAACGTTTCCAAATCAACATTTAAAACATTGTACTGATGATACATAAATTTTCAGTTTACCCAGTAAGCTTTATGTCATGACATCTATACATGTCTTCGTACTGCATTGATCATAAGCTGCTGAGTTTTGAAGGTAATAGAAAGAATAAGATCTGCATTTCAAAATGGCTAAAATTATCTCAAGTACAGTCTACTATAATTGCACAGTATGATTTTTAGATCCCTTTAGATTTAACTACACACTTTTATTTGATATTTAGGTAATTATATACTGTAGCTTAACTACAATAGATAAATCCTCTTTTGTTTAAAAAGGCATTGAATGAGCACTGGAAATTGTTTTGTTAATGATATGATAAAATTTCTTGTTATCCAGCTAATTTCTGTCAATTTAAACTCAAACAAAAGTGCAGAAAAAAAAATTCCATTACCTTAACAAGGACAAAGTAACACATTCCTACAATTGATTCATAATTAAGTTTCACTGTCATTTAAATATAATTATAGTTATAAACAGAATTTGATGATTACCCTAATGGTTTATATGGTATTAAATTAGATAATGTATTCCTATCTTTCAGCTTTCATCACTATGAATCTTTTTGGCCATAACACTAATGTGTGGATAGGGTTACAAAATAACGATTATGAAAAATGGCTAAATGGAAAGCCTGTGACATATTCTAACTGGTCTCCATTTGATGTAATAAATGTAAGTTTTAAGATTTATTTTGTAGAAATCATTTTAGCCAGAACTCTCATTCAAGACTTGCTTACTAAAGATTTTTTCTTCCTATATTTTGTAGGTCTAAATTTATATTAGTTTATTATTAACATTAATTTTAATAATGCAATTTCACCTAATTTTCATGTGTTTCATAAATGTAATTATTTTACTCATTACAATTATTGTTTGTTTTGGAGGTTATGAAGAGATTTGTGAACTGACTTATTAAATGCAAAGAAAGAGGGGCTGGGGATGTAGCTCAATGGTAAAGCCCTAGCCTACCATATGCAAAGCCCTGGGTTCAATCCTCAGTACTACAAAAAAAAGAAAAGAAAAGAGAAAGAAATGTTAATAAGGGATTAATGCTCTTTTAATGTCCTAAATACAAATTTCAATGTTTTATATTATCATATTTTTATTACATTTATATTCTTTTAAAGATTCCAAGTCATAACACTACAGAAGTTCAAAAACACATTCCTCTCTGTGCCTTGCTGTCAAGTAATCCTAATTTTCATTTCACTGGCAAATGGTATTTTGAAGATTGTGGAAAAGAACGCTATGGGTTTGTTTGTGAAAAAATGCAAGGTAAGAAACATGTTTTTTTTAATTTCTTTTTATTCCATATATAAAAATATGGTTTTTTTATTCCTTTCATTTCCTTAGTCTCAGCCCCCTTATCTTCCATATTTGTTTTCCTCAACTGCTTAGCAGTCCCACAGCTAACAGTATGAGGCACTTATTCTTTCTCTTTACCTATGATCATGTAATTTCTAGCACCCTGGTTCTATGCCCTTTAGTTGTGTTCAAAGGACTGCAGAGACCACTTGACTGGTGACTAAGTTTATGCATTCACTTTGGCCTCTTCAAAAATTTTCCTTCTTTATTCTGGGATTACATGTATGTGTTAGGCCATTTTCTGACACTATAATGAAGTATTATAACAAAGTTAGCAAGCTAACTTATAAAGAAAAGAGTGCTATCTTGGCCCATGGTTCTGATCCCAGGTAAAGGGCTCATATATGGTAATGGCCTTCTTGATGGCAGGCTTAAGGTGGCACAGGGCATCACATGGCAAGAGACAGAGAGAATAAGTGTACCCTCTGGTCTGTCTCTCCTTATAAAGCCACCAGCATTCAAATCATGATAGCTCACCCTGATGACCTCATCTAATCTTAATCACCTCCTAAAAGTCCCATTTGTAAAACTCGTAGTCAGATAAATTCTCTACCGGCTTCATACCTCATTAATGAGAATGAAACTTCAACATGTGGCTTTTAAGGAACATAGTCAAACTACATATAAACCATAGCAGCATCTATTCAAGCAATTTTGTAAAAGTCACCAAGAAAACATTGGAAAAGAATCAGAGAAATAAACCAACTCATACACCTTCTTGGAACCCTAAAAATGGTCTCTGTGGCTAAATATGACGTGTAGTATGTTTCTAGATCTAATAGGCAGAACCCCCAATGACTTCTGGTATAAATTACCAAAGCCATGTGTGTTAGCTCATCATCTTTCCATCAGTGTAACAACATACCTGATATCATCAACTTATAAAGAGATAAGATTTATCTTGGCACATAGGTTTGGTGGTTCTAGTCCATGATTGATTGGCCCTGTTGCTTGAGGCCTATTTCAAAGCAGCACATGATGGCTAAAGCATGCACCAGAGCAAAGCCACTTACCTCATAGCCAAGAAGCAAAAAGAAAGGAAAAAGAAGAGACTAGGGTTCCACAATCCCCTCCTAGGGTATGCTTCCAACGACCTAAAGACTTTCCACTAGGCCTTACCTCTTAGAGGTTTCATCACTTCTCAACAATGAACCCTGGGGACCAAGCCCGTAACATTTGGACTTTTAGGGGATATTTATTGTCCAAATCTTATCACCACACTGTTACACATAGACAACGGGCTCAGCAAGCAACATGAATGCATTTTGAGTGATCTCAAGTAATAAAAATAGAAACAGTAGCTTCCTTTCACTGAGCACTGGTACCACAGCACCCTAGATGGTCGAAGTTTGCATCAGGCTATGTGGAAGTCTGGGCAGCCTAGCCTATGATGCTTACCAGGAATATGAATCACACTTCTTAGTCCTGCACACCTGTGAGCTCTCTGAGGATGCTAAGTATCAACCCATCCTCAGCAATTCCAGAGAAGCTCCATTTCTGGTTCTCAGTTATCACTGAGGCACAACGGCCAGGAACTATAAGAAGATACTGGATCAGTAATGGCAAGAATAATATGGAAAGCACCTTGTAAGGGAAGAAATGATATCAGAATAGCATGTACATTCACATTTAACATGGACCTGGCACTGTACCTTGGGTTTATGAGCATTATGCCATAAAACCATAAAGAATTCTATGAAAGAGGTCAAAGTCTCCCCATTTTACAAAGAACTTGAGGCTTAAAAAAAATAATTAGCACTCTACCTTGAGGGTGATGGATGTCTCTCAGTTAAACAAAATGATTCTATTCTACTACTGTAACACTGATTTTTTCTTGAAATTTAACCTCAGATCACTTGCTCTCTCTGATATTTTGGGATGTTCTTTCCGAGACAGTGTAGAGCAGTTGTGGGTGAGAACTGAGACCCTGGAGTGCCCCACCCAGGGTTTCCTACCCCACCTCTGTAAACAAGCTTCTGTCAAGTTATTTATCTTCTGCAAACTTTGATTTCAGCGTTTATGCTCTGTGCATATATAATGCTTAGTACTGTTCCCAGCACATGTTTAAGAAGTGATAGAGTATTTTCAATTAAGACTATTTGACTTAACAAATGCTTGCAAATTACAATGAATACACAAGTTCTGCTCTTCTTTCTTATATATATGTACTCATTTTGGGCTTGAAACTAAATCACTCGTCTGCCTGAAAGAACAAAGAAATCTGAATAAAAAGAGAAAGGCAAAGTCAAGAACCCCTCCCAGTTTGGGGTTCAGGATGTAGCACAGTGGTAGAACACTTGCCTAGCATGGACACCGCCCTGGGTTCATCCCTGGTTCTGCAAAACAAACAAACAAATCCCACAAGAACATCTAAGAGCCCCCAATTTAGAACTTGGCTTCCAAGAGATCTTTCTTTTTCAGGGGAAAGAATGGAAAGATCATGTTGCTCAAATTCACTTATTTTAAAATTTGATAGACTAGATTACATAGGAAGAAATTCATATGTGTAAAAATATAGATATATAACTCAGTTGGGGGCAGTCAAATTGGTGTTTGGGGCACATATGTAAGAATTTGTGTCTTTAATTTCACTAATCATTTATAAATAACTACTTCGTTATTATATTGATTTTATAAAAATAACCATAGACTGTGCATATAGACTGGAAAACAGACTTCTAGCAATAAATAAACTGATAATAGAATTCAAATCTTCACAAGTTGGTAAATATATTAGTTTCACTTTGATTTTGCAATATGTTGCTATATTGAGATAAGAGTTTCAGGTAAAAGTCAATTTCCCACTTTGCCATGTTTACGGGTTGGGCAGTAGGTAGAGGGTAGGAGTTATGTCTAGAAGTAAGGAAAGGGAAGCAAGAAGCATCATTTATTGAGTGCCTGCTGTTTCCTAGGAATAACAGTATGTATCCCCTGTGGATATCTCAAGGAATCCTACTCACACTCCTATAAGGGAGATCATATCAATGTCTCATAGACCAGAAATTTGAGTTCAATTTGCTCAGTGTCTCTTAAAGAGTTAGAAGGAGGAATGGGATTGAGCCCCAGACCTTCTGACCTATCCACACCTGGCCATGTTCCTTTCTAACCCTAAGTGTTGTAAAACCACAGAGAGAAACTCAAGGCACTTTGGATAGTGCAGAAACTTTTATTTTGTTTTCATGTTTTAGTTGCTCTGAACTCAGCCTATCCTAGTACACAATGTAATACAAAACAAAAAGGTAAACACACATATTAAAAAGGAAATATCTGTAAGTCAAAGAAGACTCTCTTTCCCCATGATCATAGCCACTCCTAAACAGGGAAGTACTGATAATTACAGGCTGGAAAAACTTCCTTTTTAACTTATAAATCTTGACTCTCACAGGTGACATATTAATAGTAACTTTTTATAGGAAGTATATGTTTCTAGCATTTGTTAACTTGAGTTTTTAAATTTCTTTTTAGAAATTATAGACTAAATATGATAATGATTTATAGTCTTAAAGTGTAATAAGTGTTTTATTTGAGAATATATACTTGTAAAACTAGTTTTGCAATGTAATTGATGACAACACAATATATATTAATACTCTTTCATGAAGTGTGAATTTCTGCCATAACAGTGGGTTAGGCTAGTGTTGGTAGCTACTGAAAAATGCCCGAGGAAACTACCGGCAGCTCTACTAAAAGTGGTCTATTTGACAAAAGAGGGTCAAAAATGGGAAATCTTTCAAAATTAATGCAATCTATATTTACAATTTTGAAGAAACTCATTTATTAAATTCCCTTAAGATTCTAATTTTTAGCATCCCATATACTTTCAGGTGGTACCCTCATTTAATACATATACTAATTCAGGAAGAAAAACTCTCTGGTCAACCTGGATCATCATGACAGGGATCCATGCTAGATTTTTCCTCCTCCTTTCCCATCCAAATGCTACAAATGATTTTGTTGTTGTTCTTTTGGTAGATAATTCTGGACACCACGTGAATACATCTGATATGTACCCAATCCCCAGTACCTTGGAATATGGAAACAGAACGTACAAAATAATTAAGGCAAATATGACTTGGTATGCAGCAATAAAAGCCTGCCTGATGCATGGAGCAGAGCTGGTTAGCATTACAGACCAGTATCACCAGTCCTTCCTCACTGTTGTCCTCAACCGGCTAGGACACGCCCACTGGATTGGACTGTTCACCACAGATGTAAGTGTCCTAAGTGCCCTGGAATATCTTTACATAATTAAATTTCATGTCTACCTCCTTCATGATGGGATCAGTGAAATTAGCACAGAAAAAAAAATCCCAGAAATAACAGTAAATGTAACATTTAAATAATTACTAAAACAACTGACTAACCTTGTGAGCAGCTTAACTAGAAAACAAGAGTATATGTCTTTTGGGGATAAACATCCACTTGCCTGATTTCTAGACATAATAAAGAGCCTTCAAAAGTCTCTGAAATTTTCCAGACACATCTGAATTCCATCCCATACGAATACTGGAACACATTTTAAACCCAAGCTCTGCAATTGGGTCAAATTGGGTCATTTGTGACATTTCAGGAATCACCAAGAAAAATGGCTCACACTTCTTGCCTGATTTTTAAGTAATTCCATACCTCTTAAAATTTAAACAGTGTTTTTGTTTTCCTCTAGGAATGTGATTTGGAGAATAAGGTTTTTTGCTTTATTGTTTTTTAATAAAAGTAATGAAAAGTAAATTCTATTCTCTCTTGATCCCTAGTTCTACTCCCTGTGTTGTAAGCAGTTTCTTGTATGCCATCTAGAAATTTTCAATGGATATACATGTATGCAGCTATAATGAGTGAAAATGTACATTGTTTTTAAAATACAAATGAGATCACACTGTGTTTGCTATCCTTAAATTTGCTCTTTTAATTTAGTATAGTTTTTATAACCTTCCTGTAAGCACATAAAAATCTCATGTATTCACTTGGAACAGCAGTATGTAAGAATACACCCCAATTGATTAAACTATTCCCCTGAAAATGGGCATTTGATTTTTTTTCTCATTTTTTTACCATCACAATGCACAACAAACATTCTTGTACAGGTAGGATAATTTCCTAGAAATAAAATTGCTGAATACACTAAATTTTAACAAGTACTGCCAAATTGCCTTTCAAAAGTTTGCACCACTTTATATGCCAAAGGATAGCATCTAATTTTTATACCTTTTTTTTTTTTTTTTTTTTTTTGGTACCAGGGATTGAACCCAGGGGCCACTTAACCATTGAGCCACATCCCAGCTCAGTTTTTTTACATCCTTAACACTATTATCAAAATTCTAAACCTTGTCAGTGGGGTAGCTAAAAGAATGATATTTTACGATTATTTGTTGTATTTTTTGTTTTACAGAATGTTTTATCTTTATGTAGTAAATTTTGTATTATGGACTCTGGATTTTGTATGACTTGAAAAGATTTTCCCCACATCAAAAGTATAAAAAAAGCAAAGTTTTCATTAATGTTTTTGTGTTTTCAACATTATGCTTGAATCTTCAATCAATCTAGACTTTATTTTGGTGTAAAAATCAAGGTATTGACCTTATTTCCCTCTGATTACTTACTAAGAAATTATGGTTGCAAAAAGCCAATGATTTCTCAGAACCAAAAATATATATATATATCACTTGTGGTAGATGCTCCTTTTTGTCAGGCCATATTCATAAGCAGTTCTAGGCCCTCTGCAAAAAAGAATAGAAGTGGAGATATTTGTGGGAAGGGTGGATGCTCACAGCACGGGGTGACACCACAGCAGTCTGTTGTGAGGAAGTGATGGCTCACCTTTCCTCCACAGAATGGTCTTCATTTTGACTGGTCAGATGGCACCAAATCCTCTTTCACTTTTTGGAAAGATGAGGAGTCATCCTTCTTCGGTGACTGTGTTTTCGCCGATACTAATGGACGCTGGCGTAGTACAGCCTGTGAGTCATTTCTGCAAGGTGCCATTTGTCATGTGCCCACTGGTAGGTACAATTCTATTCAACTGAACAAATAACACGTGTGCTTCAACTATATGCAAGGCTGGACTGAGCAGGAAATACGAGCATGAGTAGTAGAAGTCTCAGCCCCTAGTAAATCTCTGGTGTCTGGTCAGTGATATAAAGACAAATAACTGCTATTCCAGTATGGGTACCAAATGAGATAAGAGAGGTAGCATCTGTTGTGGGAGTTATCAAGAAAAAGGAAAAAGCAGAAAGGCTTCTCTTCTTTTAATATTTTTTTAGTTATTGATGGACTTTTATTTTATGTATATGGGGTGCTGAGAATCAAACCCAGTGCCTCCACACGTACTAGGCAAGTGCTCTACCACTGAGCCACAACCATAAGCCCAAGAAAAGCACCTTGAAGGATATAACAGTGAAGATGAGCCTTGAAGAATAGGTGGCATGTAAATAAGAAAAAATAGGACAATAAAGGTGAAACTTAACTCAGAGCACTATATAGCTTCCTGAGATCTCAGCTGTCAATCAACAGGACCAGAATCAAAAGCCACATGCCCCCACTCTCTAATATGATGTTAATCCCATTTGAAAAGATCCCTCCTCCTTTATTACTATAGTGTGTATAGACAATTCCCTAAACTAGAGAGATGGCTTATATATGCCAAAAGTCAGATAGCAAAGAGGCTAGCTAAAATATATTTCACTAAAATATAAGCTTTGTAAAGTCACAAGTACTTCTGATATACCTTTAGCAAACTGTAAATCCTCAATAAATATTTGTTATTTTTTTTAAGTTCCATAGCACTAGCTATTCTCCTTTTAAATCTCTCATTTCATAAAAATGTAAGACTTACTTATGTTTTTGGTACTATATCAAATAGCATACACAATATGTAACTTTAGATCAAAACAATTCAGAGTTAAATGTAAATAAATATATGTATATTTAAATGTATATGAAAAAAATTAATTCTGTTTCTGAAACACCATAAAAGCTATCTCTCTCTTTTCAAGAACAATGCATCGTTGAGTACTTTAGAAGTATCCAGCACTAATGAATTTAAGGTCCCAGATTATAAAAAAGATATTCTTGTTAGTTTCCTTTTATAGATAAAGGAATCAATGTGGGTAATGGGCCCACAGTCACACAGCCAATAAGTGGCAGAGCCATCTCAGGATGGTTGAGTCTAACTCTCATGCTTGCCCTCTGAAGTAAAGTCCCCTCAAATTTACCTCACTTAGGGTTGGGGTTGTAGCTCAGTGGAAGAGCGCTTGCCTAGCATGTGTGAGGCACTGGGTTTGATTCTCAGCACCACATATAAATAAACAAAGTCCATCAACAATTAAAAAATATTTTTTAAAAAATGTATCTTATTTGTTTTATTTCATGTCATGTTGCATTATTTTCTCTCATAGGTTTATTAGTAAGGAAGGATTTTTTTAAATCTATGATATTCAGCACTGCATGAAACACATTTTGTACATTTGGAAGTCCCTTTTGCCAGAATCATTGAGCTGTCACTGTTTCTATGAATCACATCCTCCAGATGTCCCAACCTTTAGGATACCAATTGCAAACATGAAAGATAGCCCCCCTCACCCAGTCACCACTAAAACTAAGCTATGTATTAATATACACTGCTATGTTTAGGTAAATATTGTTTCTGCCAGAAATGCTAGAAACTGGCCCTAGTTTTGTAATCATTTACATTAAATCCTATCTTTCAGAATATTACCATGAAAACCTTATTACATATATTTATCTTGGTCTTTCATAGAATATAATGTAATGTTTATCTCAATAAATGGAGCCAGTCACCACCCTGAAATCATAACTGGTTTTTCTTCATAGAAACAAAACCATTTGAACACCCAGTGTTGTGCTCAGAAACATCTATTCCCTGGATAAAATTTAAAAGTAATTGCTACAGTTTTTCTACAGTCCTAGACAGCACGAGTTTTGAGGCTGCTCATGAATTTTGCAAAAAGGAAGGTAATTCTTTTGTGATGGTAAAATTCTTTCATGTGCTCCTTCTTGACATTTCAGTAAACAATGTGTTTTTCTCATTTGTCTGATTATTTAGTTATGTTAAGAGCAACAAAAACTATAGAAAGCAATAAATACTATTAAATTTGCTTGTTTGGGGACAGATAATATATGCAACTTAATGTCCAGTGTAGAATTTGAAAACCTGAGATGATGTCTCAGTATATTGCATTTTCTGAAGGAAATGTTCATTTTGAATGCATTTGCATTGTGAATTTTTAGTGTTCTCTAAAATTAATATTCTATGTTTTAACTTCTTAAATGCAATCTTAGTAAATGTGCTTTTATCTTAAACTTTTTAATCAAAATCACTTTATTCATAACAAAGATTTTTACTTTTCAAAGTCTGCACTTTGCAAATAGTGGCATAGAAGACATTTTAAAAATGTGTAGACACAAATACTTGCTCATTTGCTACTTGACTCTTTTATAGGATCTAATCTTTTAACAATCAAGGATGAGGCTGAAAATTCATTTCTCCTGGAAGAGCTTCTTGCGTTTGGTTCTTCTGTCCAGATGGTTTGGTTGAATGCTCAATTTGATAGTAACAGTAAGTGATTTGGGTAGAGAAAAGGAGAGGGCATGAATAAATACACAGTTGTTAGGGCTAATGATAATGGCATCTGTGAGCCAGAAAAATCTCCTTGCACACATTTGCTTTGAAAAAATAGCATGAATCCTGAAGCCATTTCTTCCACAAACAACATTGCTACCCTGTTCTATACCTTCTTATCCTCTGGAATAATCCCAGAATAGCAAAAATAAAAATGAACAACAACAAGTTTACCTTTACGATTACAGCTTGGCTGGAACTGTGAATTCACAGACTTCAGCATATCACACCAAAACCAGACTGACTGGAAAATGCCCCAGGTTTCTAAATGTTATAAAAGCACAATAGAGTTATGGAAATGTTTCAGTGATAAATTGTGCTATTAGAATTCCTATTTGCTACTCATAAAAACCAGAGTTTGTAATAAAATGGAAGCCTGGTATTCTTTTCTTTATGTAATTGATGGTTATTGAAAGGTACTTGTAAAGAAAATTATTTTCATCAGCATGAAGAGCTTGTAACAGTGGGGTGAGCCTACCCTTAAGGGGAGCATTTTAATCACTAACCTTATAGAGTTTCTAGCAGATGGTGATAATAAAAAGCAAATAAACTTTTAGCTAGTTTTAGTTTTAAATTCTTTTCAGTCAGTGCATCCCTCCTGTATATGGGATGGTCTCCCACTGCCTCTAATCCCTTGGCATATGACTGGCTTGCTATTTAAAGACATTCACTGTAAAATTCTTTTAGAACGTAAATCATTTGATAAAGACTTGGAGGTTAGGACTCAAAAGAGTGTCCTTACATTGATTAGTTTCATTTACTCAATAATTTTTTGAAATTGGCTAGAAATTACATGGAATGTTTCAAACTGTTACACTAATAAACATGATATTCTAAATGTACTAAATAGAACAATGTATCTAAAATAAATAAAGGGTGATTCACAAGTCAACTTCATTAATACCTACCTTTGATATTGAGTTCATGACTGTCCTCACAGAGCTAATGCATCAGAGGAGAGAGTCTCATTAAATTAGGGATCTATTTCTAGGGTTCATTGCAGTCTTAGTGGGTTTGAAACCATGCATATAACGTATAATAAGTCAGTAATATTTTCATAGATGAAACCATAAAATGGTTTGATGGAACACCCACAGACCAATCAAACTGGGGCATTCGGAAGCCAGACATGGACCACCTCCAGTCCCACCAGTGTGTTGCCCTGAAGGTCCCCGAAGGAGTGTGGCAGTTAACCCCATGCGAAGAAAAAAAGGGGTTCATATGTAAAATGGAGGCAGGTGGGTTAATCAGAGAGTAAGTCTTCATTTTGATTCTACCCTAACTAACGTTGACCCACCATTTCAGCATTTCAAGTTTTTAAATCTAAGTATTTGGAGACTATTCAGATAGACTCTGGAATTATCATCTTGTTCTGCATAAAACAAGTCAGAGAACATTTCAGCTACTTCCTCTTATATGCGAAGAAAAAAAAAACATTATAAACCAACTCATTCAAAGACTCTTGTTCTTGGCTGTTAGCCCAACAAGCAAATAGAATTAGAATGTAAACCAGTCAACTCCATTCTGGTGATGCTACTCAAGGTTAAGTTTGTCTTTGGCCTCAGAAAATACACTCTATATATCTGGCATATTTGTCATGAACAGGTAGAAGTGATTCTCTGTGTCATGACATATCATGACATAAGCATGATATGTCATAAAAGTCATAACTTCATCCTGAGTAACTTGCTTAGAGTGATCAAAAAATAATTTAGGAATCAAGTCAGAAGATTGTAGTCAGTTGCAAACAACAGTAAAGATTTTTAAGGTAAGATGTCAAGAAAGATCATTAACTGTGAGAAGGTGTCTATAATAATCAGAACAATTTCTAGATGACAATCTTATCAGCAAGGAGGAATTTATATGCCTGGAGCTGCTGGATAAGACCTCAGAGAGATAAGGTTGTGGAATCTAAAATGATGAAGAGACTATTAGAAGATGGAACAGAGGAGAAAAGAGGCATTTTAAACAAAAAGCCCGTCATGGCTTAAGGCAGAATGGACAATAAGCTTAGATTAGAGTTGGGGGGGGGCTCATGTTTGGGAGTGGTGAAAATAAAACTGACCAGTGAAGCAGGTCCATTCACAGAGAATTCAGGCTGAAGAGCCAAGTACATGGGAGAGGAGAAAAGCACCCAGTGTTCTCTGTAGACACCTGCCACGACGCACGTATTCAATGTCAAGAGAAGTATTTGTAACCTGAGTGACAACATTAAAAAAAAGGGGGGGATGTGGGAAGAGAGACTCACCAGGCCTTCATGACTGATTAGACACTGAGAAAGAAGAAAAAAAAACTTGCTGTGGACATCAATGTTTGAGGCTCCAATAGTGTATCATTCTGTGTGGGAAACATGGTTAGGGTGTGCTCAAGTTACCACCTGCACATAGGATCAAGAACAAATCAGAGGCTGGGCTGTAGCTCAGTGGTAGAGGGCTTGCCTAACATGTGGAAGACCCTGGGTTTGATCGTCAGCACCACATAAAAATAAATAAGTGAAATAAAGGTATTGTGTCCAACTGCAACTAAAAAATAAGTATTTTTTAAATAAGAGAAAGTGAAAGAACAAATCAGAAGTACCTCATGTCTGTAAGGACTTTAAAGCTTTTTATAATACGTGACACCTCTTTCATCCTTCACAGCAACTTTGTAAGATAGTGGAGCAATTAAAATGTTCCCACTTTAGATGGAGTTGGAGACAATCATGCTAAGTGAAATAAGCTAATCCCAAAAAACCAAAGGCCAAATAAATGTTCTCTCTGAAATTCAGACGCTGACTCACAATAAGTAGGGGCAGGGGCAGAATAGAAGTTCATTGGATTAGACAAAGGGGAATTATGGGAAGGGAGAAGGGATGGGAATAGGAAAGATAGTAGAATGAATTTGACATAACTTTCCTATATTCATATATGAACAGTTCATATACAACCAGTGTAACTCCACATCATGTACAACCATGGGAAGTTATACTCCATGTGTATATAATATGTCAAAATATACTCTGTTGTGGTATATAGCTAAAAAGAACAAATTTTTAAAAATCCCCACTTTGCAAATGAGAAAAATGCTTGTCCAAATTGAGGCTACATCAAAGGTTATAGTTCCAATTCTCTAAGAGTTCCTTCTATGCCTCCACTGCCTTTATCAGGAGAATAAATATCTATTAACTGTCTTTCACTAAGAAGTATCTTTACCCACATATAATAATAAATGTTTTTAATAATTTGATGTAAAATTATGTGACATTATTTTTAAATTATAGAAACAAGGTTTTTTAATGAAGCTTTGCTGTAGGTAATAACAATGATGTTTCTTTTAAGTCTGTCAGAGTGAGTAGGTGTAAACAGAGTTCAAGGTACCGCCTCCACTCACCATCCACTCACTCGTCTTCTTCCAGATTATCCTCTCTATCTTCCTTTGGATCTTTACCTAGATCAAAAATTGCAGAGGTTGAATTTTGAGGTAGTCTACTTGAAAAATATATATGTTTACAGTAAAAATCTTAAAACAGGAGCCATCTCACTTTTTTACTGGAAGAGCTATTATTAATTTCCCAAGACTTTTGGGATCACAGAGGTGAGAAAATGCTGCCTGTAAAATCCTTGCATAGAAGTAGACAGGTTATCCTTGCTGGATAAACTCCACAACAGATTTAAAAAAAAAAAAAAAAAAAAAAAAAAACATGAGCTCCTGATGTGTGGGGACCGTGTTTTACTTTCATTTCCATTGTAGCACAGTGCTCACACTGGATGGGAATTCTTTGGCTTAGAAAAGAATGCAGTGGGACTAGGGTTGTGGCTCAGTGGTACAGCGCTTGTCTAGCATGTGTGAGGCACTGGACCTATTCTCAGCACCTCATATAAATAAATGAATAAAATAAAGGTCAATCAACAAAGAAAAATATGTACAAAATAATTTTTTTAAGAAGATTGCAGTGCATACGTTTGTAATGCTAATAATAATAGAATGATCACTATAAATGAAGGGCCACTAAGCTTTTCCAGGTAGTAAATATTTTGTGCTCTGGGGGCCATAGGATCTCTGCAACACTGGCATTGCCTCATAAACAGTCACAGATAATACGTTAAGTGAATATGGCTGAGCTCCAATAACACATTATTCATAAGAACAGGTGACTCATGGGCCATAGTATGCTGATCCTTGCTATAAGTAATGAGATAATTTTGCTGAATTAAAAGAAAAAATTCATTTCAACTTTTTTTTTTCTTTTCTTTTCTTTTAGATATTCACACTGTAATGGAGCACCCAGGAAAAGGTAGGTTTGGAGCAGAAGGAGTATTTTGATTCTTCTTAGAAACAATAAAATAGAAAGCAACAAGGTAAGAAAATTCATATTTCCTCATTGTCACTCAAATTTTTCCTATTTTCTTTTTTTAAATTTTTTTAAATCTTCATTCAGGACCAAGTCACAGCATTATTCCTCTTGCAGTTGCATTGATATTGATAATAATCCTAGTGATTATCACACTGTCCTTCTACATACACAAGCAGAATAGTGGCTTCTTCCGGAGACTTGCAGCGTTTCGGAATCCTTACTATCCTGCAACCAATTTTAGTACAACACATTTAGAAGAAAATATTCTCATTTCTGACCTTGAGAAGAATGACCAGTGATAATGAAGTCAGAGACTAGCACAGCTCTGGAGATAAGCAGAGAAGACTGCAGGGGGGATTCCTGTCTGTATTTCCCTTTAACTAGATGCCATAAGAATGGAATTGTGTCACCGTTTTAACTATTGTTAAAGTGATTACTGGCTTTTAATTGTAATCAAATCAGGTTGGGTTTGATTTATTCATTATTATAAACTGTGATCCATTCTTAGAAAGGGGAAATTATATAATGATTATTATTCAGAAAGACAGGAACTATTAAAAGAAACCCCTATTGAAAACTCTCAAACCAATGTGAATAATTGCTTTTGCACTAATATAATCCTACTAAATTTTTTTTTTTTGGTATTGTAAAACCAAGCTGGTACCTCCTGAGACATTCACCAAAACTCATTCCATTAAAAGAGCAAGAAAGAGGAAGTAAAACAAATTTCTAAATTCTACACTTATTTAGGAGAGAAATAGGCTTCTTACATTTCTTGTTTGTTTCTAAGTCAATCATTTATAATAGGCAGATTTGAAAAGTACTAATTTATTTCTAAATTTCTAAATTTCAAACAATTTTTGGGCTCTCAAGTATATATTAATTTTTAGTAGGTGTGACTTCTCAAGCTAAAGGGAAGAAAAATTATCTTTCTTTAAATAGTACAGCTCTTGGTGAACAGTGCACTTTCATGAGCAACCACATAGTTGAAATGTGGCCTGAACCTCTGAATCTTTCAACTGCTAAATGACTTATCAAGTTTGATATTTAAAGATACCTTATAGATAAACTTAAAGGAATATATTGATATTTGATACTATTAAAAATCTGTGGGATTTATTATAAATATATAAAATAATACATAACTTTATCAACAACCAGAGATATGAAACTTGAATTTAAAAGGGAAAAATTGAGGGTCTGAATTATAGTCCCATAAGAATGAGCCTAGAGGTTGCATCGGGAAGCACTAAATAAATTGCCCTCTGCTAGTGATCTAGATACCTTGTGTTAGGCTAGATAGTTTGGTTAGTTAATAATAATTACTACCATCAAATTAAAAAAAAATCACAGGTTTGATCTTCCTTTGTTAATTTCTTACAAAGAAAAATGGCTCCAAAATCAATAATCACAAATTTACTCATTGCAGAAGTGTTTGCTGATTTCCTAGTAAGAACAATGTGCTAGGGCTGGGGCTCAGCTGTAGAGCACTGGGTTGGGGCTCAGCTTTATAGAGTGATCTCCTAGCATGTGCAGGTCCTGGGTTCCATCCTCAGCACTACATAAAAATAAATTTTAAAAAATAAAGGTATTATGTCCAACTACAACTAAAAAATCTTAAAAGAAGAAGAAGGAGGAGGAGGAGGAGGAGGAGGAGAGGAGGAGGAGGAGGAGGAGGAGGAGGAGGAGGAGGAGGAGGAGGAGAAGGAGAAGGAGAAGGAGAAGGAGAAGGAGAAGGAGAAGGAGAAGGAGAAGGAGAAGGAGAAGGAGAAGGAGAAGGAGAAGGAGAAGGAGAAGGAGAAGAAGTACACAAATCAAGGAGGTCTCAGTGTTTCAGTGTTTGTGGCACTTATTCTCCAATGAGGAAGAATTAATAGCACCCAGCAAAGAGTCCATACATAGAAAACAGTAAGTAGTTAGGAAAATTAAATACAGTTCTGTGACAGAAATAGGGAATCTCAGGGCCTCCCTGAGAGTGTGCATTTTAATTGTTAAAACCAACTGCCTCAACACTGGTGACCATTAGTCACAAGGGGGAGCTCCCAGAGAGAATATGAATGAATTTCCAAGTGGCAAACAAGCCATCTTGACAAACACATTTGAAGAGCATACTATTAAGAACAGAGTGCTAGTGGACTGAAATAGTTCATACAACTTCCAACAGCAGTTTTTTGCTACTGCTGTGTAGTCTGGGACAATCGACTTTCATAATTTTTTCTGTCTGAGGACTTCATTTTTTCAAAGATACATAATGTGGAAGTTATATATTTACAACTCAAAAGAATAACAATTGACTTGAGCTAACCAGATGGCATAAAAGCTCAATTTAACAATCTGTCAAGTGAAATTAAAATTCTGCTCTGTTCTGCAGATTTGATAAAAACTATAACCAATTAGCCTTCCAGGCAAAGGATATCGTCACGCATAACAATTTGACAAAGGATGTCATTAGGAAAGTACTTTTGAAGAAAAAAAACAACTATTGCTTGTCAGTGCTCTGTATTTTGATATTTAGTACTGAGCCACATCTCCAGAGAAACTGTCCCTTTAAACAAATCATGTATTCTTGGCCATTGCTGAATTTTCAGAAATAGAAAGTATTAAAATATTTAAAAGCATACATGCTTTCTAATGCATGTATACTTTTAAAAACTTTTTTCATATCTATTTTTAATCTGAACTAGATTTTATAGTCACAACATAAAAAGAAAAAAAAGATTAGTAGGGTCACAAACTCACACAGAACTAATATGTTCTCCCCTTTTAAAAGTCAGTCATTTCCTATGACTAATAGAGTATCTTTATAAACTCTAGGTAATGAAGAATATTGGGTTTTCCAAGTTAGGATATCTTCATTTCTGATTCCAACAGTATTCTGCCAGGTTAAATGTTTCTTCTATTGAAGGATCCCCGCCCCCATCAAAGGTGGATTAGATGATCTCTTTAGATGAACATTTGTTTTTGGATTTCTTTTCCCTCCTTAAAATGGCAGTTGAATATACGGGAAGTTGTTGTGTCCTTCTGATACTGGGAGGAGAAGGCCATAACTGACCTCTGACAGGTGTCATCTGGTGTCCACTGAGAGCAGCTGTCTGAACCCATTCCCTAGAGATCTGCTGGCAACTGCCAGGAGGGTGTAGGTAGAGTAGTTTGTAATCTCTTCTCTTTGATTGGGCCCTATCCTGACTTTCTCTGGCACTGCCTCATTTCCTGAAAACAGGCTGTGATTCCCATTCAGCACCCTCACAGGACACCGCAGTCTTGGCTACAAGGTCACTTCATGCCTACAATGGAGAAACCCTATCCAGCACATCAGCTACTCAATTAGTCAGGACAGGCTAAACACTATTAACAATCTCCAAATCTTGGAATTAGAGCTCAGCAAAGGTTTATTTCTCACTCACATCTACATGAACTAGCAGGAGGACTTTGTTTTATGCAGCCATTTATAGGTACAGGACCCTGCTGCATAATGGACCTGCACTTCCTAAGTGCTTGGAGTCTTCCAATGGGTCTCCTACCTGTTGCTGACAGAGTAAGTTAACTGGATATCTACGTTTGATTTATGTAGTTTATATGAGCCTATTTATGTTTTGTTTTATGTATTGGGGATTGAACCCAAGGCCTTGCACATGCTAAGCATGTGCCCTACCACTGAGCTACACCCCTAAGCCCCATGTACTACTGAAGTACAATCTTGAAGTCAACAGTCTCCAAGCTGGGGACACACACTAGATGGTAAATAAAAATTTCCGAGGAACACAGGGCTATGGGTATTTTTAAGGATCTCAATTTCTAGAATTTTAACTTCATGTGTTATTCCTGATAGGAAGTGACTTAAAATACCACTCTGGTTCTTTCCCACTTCTCTTTGTATAAATGTTTTTTTCTACCTTAAAAAAAATCTATGAAACTTTTTTAAAAACATAGATTTCATACCAAATCTTGCTACAATGGCTTGCCTTTGGAAACTCCTCCAAGGCACTAAAGAAAGAAAGAAAAAGGCAAAATATTGGTATCAGTGAAGTTTCTTCAAATAAAGAAATCATAAACTGTATTTGAAGAGCCCCATGTCTTTCCCTGCCTTCATACATTTTCCCTTTTCATACATTTGTTAAGGATGAAACAGTGAGTCAGAAATGAGTTATTGGGCCCCATGTTCATAACTCTGTATTGATAAATGGACATGTATCATACAGTGCAACAGCAGCAGTGCTAACTACCTTTGTTTGAGACCTTAGCTCATCCATCCACTGTCGATTGCTTAAGAATGTATTTCTAGAAAGACTATCTGGTGAAAACAACATGAAGAGAGTGTAGATACTGCTGAGAAACTGACATTGTGTGTTATCAAGGTAAAAAGCTTTTGGTTTTATCTATGTTGGATTTCTGAGTAGTGAAGATGAGTATGAACATGTTTATTTTAACTAAAAATGAAATCAGACTTTTTATGATCATTGACTTATTTGGCTCATTGGTTTGACAATGGGATACTTCTCAAGTAATACAAACAAGAAAAAGAGGAACAGAATCTGGAGAGGAAAAAAAAAGGGAGGTACTAATTAACCCTGTCAGAGGCAGAAAAAAAGACTTAATAGGGTAAGCAAAGCCTAATAAGTGGTAGGACATTTAGATAAAACAGCTTCTTTGATATCTTTTTGAATCAGAAAGCAGCTTTTACATTTAGTGCCAACTACAAAGAAAAGATGGACCAAATCTGTGTGCTGTTAACTTTTGAATACTCAGGGAAAACATGATAGCAGAAGTGACATGTTACTACCTTTATACTGTGGCTAAATCCACTTAAGTCAGCTTGTTTATAGTGATTCTTAGTTAACACTGGAGTGAATTAGAAGAGGTAAATAAGTCTGGATTGTTCATCATCATGATATTCAAACACTAACTTACATAAACAATTTTCATTTATATTATATCATGTGTTGTATCAGCAACATAATTAACATGTAGTATGGCTCTTATAATTGTTAGGCATAAAAATAATGGCTTACATTTAAAAAAACTAAAATTAAGTGAACATTAGAATAAGCATTAAAATGTATATCTATTTTAGAAATATTAACTTAGCTGTTTATGGTTCTTTAAAGCTTTGGTTAAATTTTTGGTATCATGGATTATATACAAGAATTTACAGCATTTATAATTTTTTTCTCTGTGCTCACAATTCAATATAAAATGACTAATATTCAGATTTGTTCATTCTTTATGTTGCAAAATTTGAAGTACTTGTACAATCATTTATATGCAATTTTAAAAATTGAGCTATAATAATACTCAGGTTCAGAGAAAACGACAGTATTTTAGATATACTTATAAATGTGTTGTACATTTGTTTCATCCTATAAGTCAGTTTGATTATTGTTGCTGCATTTTAAATGTTTTTAGAGGAAAATCAACAAATGTGCCCAATTCTGAAGTACCGGATAAAAAAGCAAGAATCCGCACGTGCTTACAATGCCTAATGATGAATTCTAATTGCAGAAGAAAATCTATAACTAAAACCACAAAATGAGCCCTCTGTATACCAGTGACCTTCTTTACTCAGAGTTAATTAACGCAAGCACTTGCTTCTTGCAGAGCACTTTGCTGTAATTTAGAACAAATTAAGGGAAAAAAGTCATTCAAGTGCTGTTTTCTTCACACCATGAAGTAAGCATGATGGACCAAAGTTAACTCATTTAAAATATTATCATCCATTTCTTGTAATTGTAAGCAGCAATGCCATATCTTTAAAAACAACAACAACATCATCATCCTGGCCTATGCTATTTTCAATTTGTTTCCTGTGTTTCTGTTTATTAATGGAAATTAATTCCCAAAATTAATATAAAATGCCCTTTTCCAATTCTCCCTTTATGTCTCATACTTACATTGGATTCAGTGTATATTTTTCTAGATATTTTTCAAATAAATATATTTTGAATTTAATATGACAAATTATTAAAGGATCATTTCTGTTTTCTTCTGCCTCTCCCCCAACCTTGAAATTGTGACTTTATCATTATTTTCACATGGTGATTGGTGAATTAGCTGGAGCTCCCTGAGTCCCAATTTATGAGGTCATGTCCTCAGAAGTTACTTACACTTTACTTTTTAACTTCTTAGAAGATAGAGCTTGGTCAGAGCTGGAAACCCAATGTATAGATGTGGGAATGAGCAGGGCTCTTGCTTGGGTAGACAGAGGGACTGGGGGAAGGGGAGATAAAGAACAGAAAGCAGAACCAGGAAAGATTCCCAGAAAGGAGTCAGGAGGAGTGGGGACTTCACAGGAAATGTCACCTTAGTGAATCACCAAGGGTTTTGAAGTTCCTAATTAAAAATGTGCTATGGGGGCTGGGGTTGTGGCTCAGTGGTAGAGCGCTTGTCTCACACGCACGGGACCCTGGGTTCAATCCTCAGCACCACGTAAAAAATAAATAAATGAAATAAAGGTATTGTGTCCAACTATAAAAAATAAATATTTTTTAAAAATGTGCTATGGAGGTGTAAGGATGGCCTTAGGCCTTAACCTAAGCAACTCCATTTTAAAACTCCACTTTGAAACCTGCAGTCTCACCAGGCACGCCTAAGGAGCCCTCCAATATGATCATCAGGCAGAGCCTAACATAAACAAGTCACTTCTCACCATCCTGACAAGCCCAGAATGAAGTCTCTGTTATGTTGCCCTTGCCCCATAAAGGGGAAAGGCAAGAAAATCAGGGTGGGGAGCCACCAGACCAGATGCTTAACCCCAGAACAAATGACGTCACCGAGAAATCCAGTGGCAGCTGATAAGGATTGAAAGGGTGGTCAGAAGCCCCAAAATTTAGTATAAATGATGGAGCAAATGAAGAGACATTCAGCTAGCCAACACTGATGCCCTCATGCCAGAGAGCCTGATGAGGACCTGGACTGACATCCCAACTCTTCTCATCGTTTTCCTGATCCCCTGCATCTTCCTTACCACTCTCAAACTCTACAGCCACATCTTAACCCTGGTGAGAACTGCAGCTTCTCCCTACGACCCTCTCTTCAAAGGACTTGTGAGATCCACCCCAGGAGAAGCCTGCCTCGGTCCCTGACCTGATCACCGTGGTCTGCGTGAGTGTGCATCTGCTGGATTTAGAGCCTAAGGCTTGAGACTTTAGATCTGGCACTTGAGCTTAGCATACAGAGACAATATCTGTGGTGAGCTTGTCATGATTAAGAGTGTTTACAGTGTTTAGAATTAATCTAGAATTGTTTGCTATGGATTGACTATGTCTATTGCAGTGCCTAGCATTAAAGATTGTCATTTTCTTGATTAAGAACCTATAGAGTGAAATTGTATTCAGTGATTTGAGTAAATAAAGCATTGAAAGGGCAGAAGCACATGGATATTCTTTATTTCTCCCCATCGACTGCATAAGTTGCACGTTTGCCCATTGTGACAGGAGGCTGAAGAGAAAGTTGTTCAAGACCAAGGGGCTGGGTGGTAGGACACTTGCCCTAGAATTTGAGAAGCCCCAATTTGACCCTCAGTACTCTTAATTTAAAAAAAAAAAGAAAAAGAAAAAAAAAAGGAAGAAAGTGTGCCTTCATAGAGGTAGTGTTTATCCAAGTCATTGCCACCTTCAGTCTTTTGGCAAGGGCTTCTCTAATCAGACAAGAAATTGTTTACTCCATTTTTACTCTAGATGATACCTAAAGGTGTCACTAACAGAGAATGCCTCTGCACCTCTTGGCCACAGGGAAGGATCAGAAAGCTTGGTGAAACCAGCTCAATAAACTCCCTGGAGTTGATACTGTATCTTTTTTTTGGATACTGTATCTTATACTTTCCAAGGGAAGTGTAGGGAGAAAAGAGACATGCTGAGCAAGAAGTCCTCCTATTTGTGTGGTTTTAGAAGATAATTTGCAATTGCATGTTTTAAGTAAATTTAATAATAACTTATATTTGTTACAAAATGTAATCTTATGGATGGTAGCTATGGTAATTATCATATTGATATTACACTGCATTTGAAGCACTCATATCTGACTGGGGATCTCAGTAAGAGAATCCAAAAAATCATTTATAACAAGGGATCACAAAAACTGAGAGATGCGTACTGAGTTTACACACTTTATTTTCTACTAGAACACAAAAATATACATTTATATACTAATGTTTTAGCATAGGGACAGTATCATTCATTTTAATATTACTGCTAGTCAGCCTTATGCATAAAGCATATCTATAAAGTTTTGTTCACAATCTTTAGTTTCAATGTATTTATTAGGTAAAAATTTACAAATGTCTGTTGACCAATCTGAGTATGTTTTAAATCTATGTAATTTTCCTCCATAGTTGAAACTAATCTTGCTCAATGACAGATTTTTAGGTACTCACATATATGGAGTCTTGGCAAAGCTTTTAGCTGTTTCCATAAAAGAATTCTCTGTTTATACTCATGTTTTACATTATGGAATTAAATTAAATTGTAAAATTAACAATATCCACTACAATTGGCATAAGTGTATTAGAGGACCAACAGCCAAATGGTGTTAAAGGTATGAAGGAGCCAGTGGGCACAGCAGGTGGTCAGGCCATATTCCACAGAAGGCTTCCCCCGACTGGAGACTTACCCTAAGAACTTAACTCTATATCTATTTATCTACTGACGGGCATCTAGGTTGGTTCCACAGTTTAGCTATTGTGAATTGTGCTTCTATAAACATTGATGTGGCTGTGTCCCTGTAGTATGCCGTTTTTAAGTCAGTAGATTAATGGATAAAGAAAATGTGGTATATATACACAATGGAATATTACTCAGCAATAAAAGAGAATAAAATGATGATATTTGCAGGTAAATGGATGGAGTTGGAGAATATAATGCTAAGTGAAGTAAGCCAATCCCCAATAACCAAATGCCAAATGTTTTCTCTGATATAAGGAGGTTGATTTATAGTGGGGTTGGAGAGGAAACATGGGAGGAATAGATGAACTCTAGATATGGCAAAGGGGTGAGATGGGAAAAGAGGGGGCAAGAGTATAAAAAAGATGGTGGAATGTGATGGTCATCATTACCCTAAGTACATGTATGAAGGCACAAATGGTGTGACTCTGCTTTGTTTTTTTTTAATTGATTTTATTATTTTTTAAATACACGACAACAGTGGAATGCATTACAATTCTTATTACACATATAGAGCACAATTGTGACTCTACTTTGTATACAACCAGAGATATGAAAAAATGTGCTCTATATGTGTATTATGGATTGTTATGCATTCTGCTGTCATGTTTAACAAATTAGAATAAAAAAATAAAAAAGAACTATGAAACTCTGAGTGTATCTGAGCACAAATTAGCAAGAAAGATAGAGGGTTGCTCCCTAGGCCATCTGTCCTGATTTTAGCTTGATTAAACAAATTTGAAGGAGGAAGACAAGAAGGTATCTAGAGAGAGGGTGAGAGGGGAAAGCCCCCATGCAGAAGCAAGCCCAGAGAAAAATATTCTCTGCAGTCTAGGAGGGAGGAGACCTGGATTTCCAAAGGCAAGGCTCCTAGGAGTTTTTAGGTTTTTAGGATTCTCAGGACATCCTTCAGGTGAGATGGATACGTTATTAGACTATCTTACCTTGTGCTATGAGCATGATTTCCTTTGTTCCATATTCATGCTCACCGAAAATCCTAGTTAGGATTTAGGTCTTTAGGGTAGTTCTGCCTAGTGTTGAGAGACTGATTGTCTGATAGGGTTCTACAGAATGACTGTCATACTAAAGGAAAAGACATGTGATTGAGTTTACATTCCCCATGCAACTTAAGCAAAGGTGCTAATTGTGTATTTTCACCTTGAATTTCTAATTGTAAATTAGTAAATTGGCATTTGATGTCTTCCCCTCTCTCATGTGTGAGACTTTGCTTGGGCAGTGGTGCTCTGGAACGTTGCTCTAGGGAATGCACAGGTGTGGGCAATCTCACCGGAAAGGGGGTCAAGACCCTAGGAACCTGTCTTGCTGTGGTGATTCCAGTAGAAGGGCATGGTGCTTATTCACTGGTCAAATAGTCGTAAATCAGCCCTGTGATACATACCTCAGCTTCTGTGGGCATTTAGTTAGAGTCAAGGCATGACATAACCTTATCCAAGAAAAGAGAAAGTTTCTGTGGTTTAAAATCATAAGCCAGGTCCTGGGATTGTAATTGAAGCCAGATTTAAAATTAGGCAGTCAGTGTAGTTAGGTAAATCGGGTCTAATATCAAGTGAAATCTAAAATGGAGGCCATGTTGAAAATGAATTTCCAGAAAAGTCGGGCAACTCTTGAAATGTTAACCAAGTCCCAAGAAAAGCCCTAGGCCCAAAGTCCATCCCAAAGAAATGTTAATGATCAACCCCAGCAGATTGGAAGATAGCCCATCCCAAAGAAGTGTTAGTGAAGTCCTTCCGGCCCAGATTACTTCTTTGGCCCACCTGTGTTCCACCCCTCGGGCCTTCCCACCTACAGTCCATCACCAAAAACTATAAAATGGAGAGACAACCGCACTTCCACGGATTCCACCTCTTGGGTCCCCCTCTTCCTCCGGAAGAAGTCTTTTCTGCTGTCCTTTAATAAACTTCTAATTTCTACTCTGACCTTGCCTTGGCGTGCTTCTCTGGTGTTATTCTTCAACATTAGGGAAGCAAGGACTCCACCGGTCAACAGCGGTAACAATGATGATCTTCAAGATCCAGCCCATCTCCACTCAGTCTCCCTTTCCTTTGAATGGCCACTTCCAAAGCAGCTGCCATGGCAAAGTTGGAATCAGAATCTAAGTTCATGATTCCTAGTTCGGAGCTTACCAGTAGTCTGTGTTGCCTATGGTACAGTTGACCCCAGAGCACTGTGGGAAAGGTACAGCCAACAGTAGTAGAGGTTGGTAGACCAGGGACTTTGAAACAGACCAGAAAACAGAGAAGGGCAAATAGGTTCCTCGTTTATCTCAGATGCCTAAGGTGAGAAAGTTGGAATCACGCTCTAGGATCCAAAAAGATTTGAGGAGCAGGGAAGGAGCCCCCTGCAGAGATCTGTGAGCAGGGAGTTGAAGCTAGGAGGTACAGGGAGAAAAAGGAACCCCAGAGGAGCCCCTAACAAAAAATTAAAAGCAAAATTACCCATGTGCTTTTTTCAAAGGATCTTATAAATGTGTAAATGGCAAAACTTCCACTTTTGGTCTTGGAGAGAATCAAGTGGTTGTTTCTGTTTTGTTCTATGCTCCTAGATACTGAAAGAGAATAAAAACAGAAAAAAGAAATAGAGATCGACTCAATGGACGAGAGGAGGGGAAATGGCAATGGGCTGGAACAAGGGTCTGGGTTTCCTGGGATTTTTGCAGGGCCAGGTCATGGGAGGAGTTTGGGTGGTAAGCTCATTTAGGGCAGGGCAGGAGGGTGGATGGGGAGCAGTTAGAGCCAAAGGAAGTTTCCTGGGGCCTATTGTCCGTATTCTTCAGACACAGAATACCAGTGAGTAGCATTTTAACTTGACTAAAGATGAAAAACCAACAAAAAAAATCACATAGCCCCAGGTCAAAAGAGAATTTTTTTTAACATTTATATTTTAGTTAGAGGTGGACATAATATCTTTATTTATTTTTATGTGGTGCTGAGGATGGAACCCAGTGCCTCACGAGCGCTAGGCGAGCGCTCTACCTCTGAGCCACAACCCCAGTCCCCAAAGAGAATTTTACTGGAGACTTTTTATTTGTAGCGACTGGAAAGCAGAAAATTAGGAACTAGAAGATCACTGAGCTTAGATCCTAATTGATCACATTTATATCAAATACAAATGCCAAGTCTTTTGGCATCCGTTTTGTTCATCTCCCTGTCTTGTGTGCTTGCTGGCTGTTTCTCCAGACCCAAATACCACCCTTCTGCATGCTGCTTTGTGCCTCCAGTTGAAACTGTTACCGCTGTTGACCCGGTGAGTCATTGCTTCCCCAATGTTGAAGAATAACACCAGAGAAGCGAGGCAAGGTCAGAGTGGAAAATTAGAAGTTTATTAAAGGACAGCAGAAAAGACTTCTCCCGGAGGAAGAAGGGGACCCAAGAGATGGAATCCGTGGAAGTGTCTCTCCATTTTATAGTTTCTTTCAGTGATCGAATGTAGGTGGGAAGGCCCGAGGGTTGGGACATAGGTGGGCCAAAGAAGTAATCTGGGCACTTTGGAGTCAGCTATCTTCAAATCTGCTGTTCATTAACATTTCTTTGGGATGGACTTTGGCCTTGGGCTTTTTCCTGGACTTCATTAACTACACTGACTACCTAATTTTAAATCTGGCTTCAAAACTGGAGTTTGGGGATGAGACTAGATTCCTGGTTTCGCCAACTTCCTCTGGGTTCTTGTCTCTGAAATTTTGAAGAATAAAAATTCATGGACAATCACTGATGGGAAGAGTAAACAGAGCAGAATTTATTTAATCAAGAAAAGACAGAACTCCCACTATGCAGGAGGGGGTCTGATAGCAGAAAAACCCATTATGGTGTGCCAGCTTAGGAGTGTATATATGGTTTGGGGCAGAGCAGGAAGCAAAAAATCTATGTAGAATAGGTATTGAAAAAGGCATCCTGGCTACCACCTGGGTTCAATTCCATCCTCCTTTTTGTGACCCATCCTCCTTCCTTTAACTTCCATCTGGGTTCACTCTCACCTTCCATTTTCCACCTCTGGGACAAAGGAGTTGGCTAGAGGTGTTCCCACAGGAGAGCCTCTAAGTTTTTTTTACATTTGAAACAGGCTTTGATGTTGCTCATTAATATGTTTATCAGTTAGCCTCCAGGTCTGTTTGAATGGAGCCCAGTATCCGGACTGGCTGGTCCTTTGACTGTCTTATCCTTGGATGCCCCCCTAGCTTCAGTGAGGTCCAGCTCAAACAGGGGAGAAAAAGTTGGGGGATTTGACACCTCCCACCTGCTGCTGCGGCTGCTTCAGGGTCTGTCTCTTGGCTCTCCCACAGCTCCAGCATTTTCAAGGTCCAAGGACACCAAGCCCACTTGCCTCTTCAGGCCTGTAAGCAAAGTCTCTCTGCTGTGTGCAACTGGGGTGGGGGTGGGGGTGGGGGGGCAGGATTCAGCATTCCTCTGGCTTCCCTTAATCTCCTGGCACCTTTATCAAACTCTCTCCAATTACCACTTCCAGTGAGCCACCCTGTTCCTGGAGAGCCCCTCCTGACACAGCAAGCTTGCAAACATGGAACACACTTTTGATGCTAGAATTGTTCGCTGTTTAGCCATATTTATTCTCCAGCTTTCAATTTCATTTTTGTATGAAGCTTTTCCAACACAACATAAAATTCCAATTAAACACATGTTCAGCCCTACTAGATTCTAAAAGCAAGCATGGTAAATCATTCCCCAGTAAGCCATTCTTGAACTAAAATAAGAGTGGACACTGTCAAGGGAAAAAAAAAAAAGGTTATTATAAGCCCAAACTGTTAAATTATACTTTCATGACTGAACACAACTGTAATCCATATTATTATTTTAAATTACACTATAAAAAGCAGTCATTTATTGCCTTTCCAAAACAGTGATAATATATTACCAAATTATCAAGGGCCCTTTAATAAAGCTCTTGAATTTGATTTATAATGCACGATGTAGCTTATCCTTGAGAAAGATCTACTAAAAGGTATACTTAGTCTTAGAGCTAGTGAAATAAAATCTTCCTCTAATCAGCTGCCAGAAAGCTTCCGCTTCAATGCTTTGTTGATACTGGTGTCAGCAGGACATTAAAAGCGTGAAGCTTTTTATGTTTGATCAAATACCAACATTATGCTGAAGCAGAAGTATTAATTCATAAAGTGAAGCTTCCAAAACCTCTACAGTTCTCCTTCATCTTTCCTCCCCCCGGTGCCCCCCCACCACCAAAAAGGTCATATCAAATCAAGACTCGGCACAAAAGAGAGATGGGCATTTTGTGAGTGTCATGTCAGATATACCCATAACTACTCGAGAACCAAAGGAGTTGTACTTTTCTAAAAATGCCAGTCCTATCTAAGAAAGGGAACAGTAACTGGTGCTGGGGAATAAGACAGTGCCTGGTTATTTTTCTTATCTTCTAATGAGAAGTGGAGCAGGAGAAGTGTCAGAAATTTGCCCCAAACTTTCAGTTAGTGTTTGGGAAAGCTGGGATCATTGTCAATCATATCATAATACTGTAGTCCCTTCCCAAATAAAAATCTCTCAACAAAGAAAGAAAAAGCCACCAAGGTTAAAGAAAAAAATAATTTATCCCCCACTTTAATTTTTTTGTTGTTGTTGCTTTGATTCTAGGCCTTCTAAAAGAAAGTTTTTATTTTGCTGCTAGATTCACAAAAACACTCAAGGAAACAGAGTGAATTTTAAGTGTGCCTCTGAAACCTGCAGGAAAATGTCAACAATGAATACAATGTTCTCAGAAGATTATTTACACCTAAGAACCCAAATTGTATTTATACAAATAACTCCGTAGACACTATAAACGTTAATCTCAATAATCTTTTGCATGGTTCTCTCCTTCTCTTAAGTACGTACACATTCCTGTATGTAGAATTACTATTCCACCACAGTAATATGGACATTGTGCAGGAAAATGTTTACCTTCTTTATAACATTGTTAAGACAACATCAGATCTACAAAGATTATTGGTTAGTTGTTGTTGTTGTTCACAGACTGGTTAGGAAAGTAAAAGCTAGCACCACTATTTGTACCAGGTATACAGGTGAGAGTTGCTGGGAAATTCACTGCTAACACGGAAAAGTATATGTGCACTCAGGGGAAGAGGGAGGTACAAGAAGGATCATTCTGGTTTGCTTGACAATTATTTATTATAGAGTTGAAGACACAGAAGTTGTTCACTTCTTATTCGTAAATGTGTGGTCAGTGCTAGGCACCACAGGAACAAAATGCATCAGACCACATAGGAAATAAAATTTACCATGACATTATAACCAAATGTTATTTTTTTATTTTTTGTAGTTATACATGGAAGAATGTCTTTATCTTATTTGTTTATTTTTATTCAGTGCTGAGTATTGAACCAGTGCCTCATGCATGCTAGGTAAGCACACTGCCACTGAGCTACACAGCCCTAGCCCCAAATGTTATTCTTAATGAAAAATGGGATCTAAGTGAATTGGCCATATAAGCATCCTGGTAGATTTTTTTTTTTCCCTGTGATCAAAAGAAGAACACACTCCAAAATCTATCCCTCATTTAATCATTTTTGTTTGTTTGTTCCACCCTCCTCTAACACCCAAGTCAAAGAAAACTACTATGTATATAAAATGTTGATATTTGTTTGTCTTGAAATTTGGTGGCCAACACATTCAGCAATCGGTACCTTCTCCTGGTTTAGCGATTCTGGCTAGTTCATTATATTGAAGTTCATTTTTATGAAGCTTTAGTTGACTACTGTAGTTGATATCTTCAAACACCTTTCCTAGCAGGAAGCTCCCTTCCCAGCCTCTTAGCAGCTCAGGTGACCGAAGCTCCACTGATAAGATATGTAAAGTAAGACTTCAGTTCAGAAACAAACAACATTGCCATAGTCTGAACAATGGCCCCCAAAGATATCAGGCCCTAATCCCTGAAGTCTGTGAACTAAGCAGATGGGAAGTTAATGAGTGGAGGCAGAGGTTATCCTGCACTATCCAGGTGGACTCTACATGTTATCACAGGACTCCTTCTAAGAAGGAGATGTGACCCACACAGAGGAAAAGGCAATATGAAGACAGAACAGAGAGGAATGTGAAGTTGTTGACCTGGAAGATTCTAGAGACACAGCCATAGTCAATAAAAGCCAATAGCTAGAGAAGAAGGGACTCTCTCCTACTGCCTCTGGAGTGGGCATAGTCCAACCAGTACCTTGATTTCCACCTGGTGAAACCTAATTTGGGGTTTCTGGCCTCCAGAATTATGAGAGAGTAAATACTGAGAACTAATACAAAACTTAAGTAACCACCACACAGAATCCATCCTGGTGAGGGTGGTAGCAGACACATACAGCTTTCACAAAGCTGAGTGAAAGGCAGATATTCCAGGACTACTTTTTGGCTCAGAGTGAGCAGAGACTATGCAAAAGTGCGTGGCCATGGAGTGCTCTGGTTTAATTTGTGCCTTGCTTTTGCTGTGTAGTCTCTGATCCACTTGGCAATCCAGTGAGCTACCTAATATACTTTTTCATGAAACACTTTTCTGCTTCAACTAGAGTGTGTTCCCTTTATTACACTTCAGAACACTGACTAAATAACTATATTATATAAAACACACCAGGCCATCCTTACCTGCTGCAGATTTCAGGTAGGGCATCCCCTTCTCCTACAATATTTATCCTTGTGAAATATAGCTTAACTGAGAAGGATGGGTAACCATGGGTTAGAGAAGAAAAGGAGGGGATGTTGGACATGTATTCAATGCAATTTAAATAAGTCCATCAAGTCACTGTATTCAAACAAAATAATGATGAACTGTGCCCAATCCCTGTCTTTGAGGACATAAAATGGTTACTTTAAAGACTGTAGAAAATTAAAAGCAAAGAATTTAAAGTTCCTACCTACATTCTTGCCCTACAGTTAATAAAAGAGCATTCTTCTCTCTGGGGCCTTACTGCTCCAAAGTGTGGTTCAGGGATCTGCAGTATTGCCCAAAAGCTTGTTAGAAAGGTAGAATCTCACACCTTAACAGAGAGACCTACTGAATAAGAATATGCATCTTTTTATATCCACACAAGGCAAGCAATCTATCAACTGAGTTACATCCCCAGCCCAAGAATGTGCATCTTAACAAGATGTTTTCACATACCTCAACATTGTAAAAGCTATCTATGCTAAGGCCAAGGCCAACATCATTCTAAATGGAGAAAAATTGAAAGCATTCTCTCTAAAAACTGGAACATGACAGGGATGCCATCTTTCACCACTTCTATTCAACATGGTCCTTGAATCAGGCAGACTAAAGAAATTAAAGGGATACGCATAGGAAAAGAAGAACTCATACTATCACTATTTGCTGATGACATGATGCTATATTTAGAAGATCCAAAAAATTCCACCAGAAAACTTCTAGAACTAATAAATGAATTCAGCAAAGTAGCAGGATATAAAATCAATACCCATAAATCAAATACACTTTTATACATAAGCAATGAATCCACTGCAAGAGAAATTAGGACCACCCCACTCACAATACCCTCAAAAAAAAAAAATGCTTGTTAATCAATCTAACAAAAGAGGTCAAAGATATCTACAATGAAAACTACAGAACACTAAAGAAAGAAATTGAAGATCTTAGAATATGGAAAGATCTCCCATGCTCTTAGATAGGCAGAATTAATATAGTAAAAATGGCCATGCTACCAAAACAGTTATATACAGATTTAATGCAATTCCTATTAAAATCCCAATGACATTCTTCATAGAACTAGAAAAAAAGCAAGCATGAAATTCATTTGGAAAAAATAAGAGATCCAGAATAGCCAAAGCAATCCTCAGCAAGAAGAGTAAAGTAGGAGGCATCACAATACCAGACCTTAAACTATCTTACAGAGCAATAATAACAAAAATGGCATGGTATTGGTACCAAAATAGATGTGTAGACCAATGGTACAAAATAGAAGACACAGAAACAAACCCACATAAATACAGTTATCTCATACTAGACAAAGGCACAAAATACTTACATTGGAGAAAAGATAGCCTCTTCAATAAATGGTGCTGGGAAAACTAGAAATCCATATGTAGCAAAATGAAATTAAACCTCTATCTCTCACCATGCACAAAAATCAACTTAAAGTGGAGCAAAGACTTAGACATTAGAATAGATACCCTGCACCTAATAGAAGAAAAAGTAGGCCCAAATCTTCCTCATGTTGGTGTAGGAACTGACTTCCTTAACAAGACTCCTAAAGTGCAAGAAGTAAAATTAAGAATCAATAAATGGGATAGATGCAAACTAAAAAGCTTCTTATCAGCAAAGGAACCAATCCATAATGTGATGAGAGAGCCTACAGAATGGGAAAAAATCTTTCCCACATACACATCAGATAGAGTACTAATCTCCAGGATATATAAAGAACTCAAAAAACTTAACACCAAAAATACAAATAATCCAGTCAATAAATGAGCTAAAGAACTGAACAGACACTTCACAGAAGAAGAAAGACAATCAACAAACATATGAAAAAATGTTTATCCTTTCTAGCAATTACAGAAATGCAAATCAAAACTACTCTAAGATTTCATCTCACTCCTGTCAAAAGGGCAATTATCAAGAATACAAGCAATAATAAGTGTTGGCAAAGATGTGGGGCAAAAGTTACACTCATACATTGTTGGTGGGACTGAAAATTGGTACAACCACTATGGGAAGCAGTATGGAAAACTTAGAATGAAACAAGCATTTGACTCAACTATTCCACTCCTTGGTTTATACAAAAAAGGACTTAAAATCAGCATACTATAGTGACGCATCCACATCAATATTTATAGCAGCTCAATTCACAGTAGCTAAACTATGGAACCAAACTAGATGCCTTTCAACAGATGAATGGATAAAGAAAATATGGTGCCTATTCACAATGGAACATTACTCAGACTTAAAAAAAAGAAAAATTACGGCATTTGCAGGTAAATAGACGGAACTAGAGAATATCATGCTACGTGAAAAATTAAGCCAATCCACAAAAATCAAAGCCAAATGTTTCTCTGATAAGCAAATGCTTATCAGAGAAGATAGGGAAGTAGGGCAAGGGAGAAGATAGGGAAGAATGAAGGAACTTTGGTTTGAAGAGGAGAGTGAGGGAAGGATGGGGCTGTGAGGATGGGAAGGACGGTAGAATGAGACAGACATTATTATCCTACATACATGTATGATAACACTCCTGGTGTGACTCTGCACCATGTACAGCCAGAGGAACAAGAAGGAGTGCTCCATTTGTGTATGTCAAAATGCATTCTACTGTAAAATAAATAAATAAATAATGAAAGAAAAAAGAACAAGTTGTTTCTATAATTTGAGTGCTTATTAAAGGTTGAGAAGCCCTTTAAAAGGGGACAAGGAAGTAGACTTTTACAGAGGAGATGCACTTGATCTGGGGCTTTGGTTGAACTACAGAGAAAGGCACTCCAGGTAGACAAAATTCCCTGCAAAGGCATGAAGGTGGGAAAATATGGAACATAACTGAGAATCATTAAGTTTTGTTTTGTTTTGTTTTTTAAGTCCTACATATAGGATAAATCATAGGTAAGGTTAAGAGTAGATTGTGGAGGGTTCAAGTTGGAGAGTTTCCACTTTCTCCTGAGACGATGAAGGTGAGCTATGTTTTAGGAAATTTAATCTGACCACATGGGCCAACATGGTTCACAAGACAACTAAGGTCGAACCTCAGCAGGACATAAGACAATTGTTCACAGGCAAGAACAGAACAGTGATCTGACCGTAAGGAGAAAAGGAAGAATATGAGTTACCGGGCAGCGGAAAAATAAACAGAGCCTGGTACTGTTTGTTTGAGGATGTAAGGAATGGAGGGGACTGAAATGTTAAAGTATGAATGTCTGTCCAAGAAGAGAAAGAAATTACTAGCAAGATGACAGTTTGAGAGTCTGAGTTAGCCTTGTTGATTTCGAAGTCAGAGTGTCACGCAGGGGATGTGCATTTGGTAACACGAGACTAAACCAGCGTTCAGGAGAAAAGGGGAACCTAGAAAAAGTTTCAGGATAAATCAGCACAAAAGTGATAAAGGATACCTGAGAAACAAATGAGCCTCCCAGCAGAAAGAGCATGGATGTATGGAATACCTGTACTTGGGTGGTGGAGGGAAGACGAAAAGGAAAACTAGCCAGGGATCTCTAACCTGGCTCACCTAGGCAGAAAAGAGATTTACTGAGAGGGCAGAGGCTTGCTTATGGAGAGTAAGAGTTTTGGAGAAAGAGGCTGGGAAAGTTAAGAGGAAACCAAATGACACCGGCCACTGTGAGCTGGGAGAAGCTCAGGCAGGCCATAGGAGTGGGGTTTAGTGGGACTGCCACCACCGAGCTGCCTGCAGGGGGCACTCACGGAGGCTGATGCAGTACCATTGGCCTGGGTGGGAGACTTATAGTGAGACTTCCATCTTCCTCCAGAAATGATTTCTGATGGTCCCACACAGGAGCTTCTGAATGGCACCAGTCACGTGCCAACACCCTAACAGGAGGAGGTCTTAGGGGGGAGGAGGTGTAGGGAGGAGGAGGGAAGGAGGGGGAGGAGAGAGCTAGGGCCTACACACCCACCCCCTGGGTTTTGCCAGTCTCCCCACCCCCACCCTCTCCGACCACATTTTCCCCAGACAGACACGGGAGGGGGCCCAGAAATTAACAAATATTCACTAAAGCAACCAGGAAGTAAAGGCAGCAGAGGAATTAGGAGAAGAGAGCAGTGGTCATGTGGTCACAGTGTCAGACACACCCCAGAGGCCAAAGAGGATGCGGGCAAACTGTTCATGTAGCAGCAGTCAAAATCATGGGTCACTTTAAGAGGAAATAAAGTCAGTCCACTGGGAGGAAGATGAAAGCCAGACTTGGGGTTGAGGGGCAGGTGTGAGGAGAGAGACACAAAGTAAGAGGATGCATATAAATGCAGGGTGCATATAAACCAATTTTTTAAAAAAGTGTGGAGGTGCAAGGAAAGAGCCACAAGATTGTTTAAGGATGTTTGAACACATTTCAGGCCCATGGGCAGGGATTTATAAAGAAAGATTGAAAATTCCAAAAAAGAGTGAAATAAGTTCCTAGAGTATGTGGGAGGGATGGATTTCAAGGAAGAGCTGTTGGTAGTGCACCCAGGGAGAAGGGCAGTAAGAACAAGCACATCCGGGAGAGGTTCCTTTAATTCAATTTAACTACTATTTATGAAGTATTTAGCATAAGTAAGTATTGTGCTGGAAATTGTGGGGTGGACGAATATGGATAAGATAGGTCACAATTTCAGTGAGCTGATGAACTAGTGACCATTAGATTAGATGGACTTTCAGTGTTCACTCAACCTTAAATATGCTGGAACTTTAGTGGGGAAGGGGGGTTGAACTCAGGGGCACTCAACCACTGAGTCACATCCCCAGGCCTATTTTTGTATTTTATTGAGAGACAGGGTCTCACTGAGTTGCTTAGTGCCTCACCTTTGCAGAGGCTGGCTTTGAACTCCAAAGATCCTCCTGCCTCAGTCTCCCGAGCGGCTGGGATTACAGGTGTGCACCACCACACCCAACTGGAACTTTAAATTTTTAACTACAAGTATCAATAAGCTCAAACAAGGCACACACTGCTATGAAAGACCAGGGCAGGAAGCAAATCCTTCCAGCTACACAGATTCAGGGATTAAGCTGAATCCCAAAGGATAAAGAGACTTAATGGTGACAGCAAACATTGAAAAGGTTTGCCAGGGGCTGAGGCTGTAGCTCAGTGGTAAAGTGCTTGCCTTGTATGTGTGAGGCACTGGGTTTGATCCTCAGCACCATATAAAAATAAATAAAGATATCGTGTGTCCATCTACAACTAAAAAAGTATTAATTTTTAAAAAAAGGCTTGCCAGAGGCAACTATCCCCCAAGTAGACATTTATCAATTGTGATACTCCTAGAATCTGGACCTTTTGTTTGAGGTTCTAAAAGCCAGGATGGTAGAAGCTCACTTTCCAGTCCACCTTCAAGTCCAAGGCACTGGGACAAGACAGATTTTTCAAGTAGGCACAAACCTCTGGGTTCAACAATGGCGATCCTTGTCCCTGATGCCAATCCAATAATGAGGACATGGTTTTGAGAAAAAGGAAAAAGAAGGTTTATTGCTTTGCTAGACCTATCCCAAAGGCTGTGATTCTTCCCATCAGCAAGAACAGGGGGCTTTTAAAGAGATGACTCAGAGGCTACAGTTCACATGTTCTCCATCTGGAGTTGTAATTCACTTGTTAATTTGGGAGACAGTCCTTTCTGAGATCTTCTGGTACCATCCCCAAAGCTTGGATTACTTGTTCTTATGGTGAGCATATACTCAAAGACAGATAACTCTGCCTAGGATGGGGAAGAAAGGTAATCCTCTTTCCCCTGAGATGAGGGAGGAGTAGGGAGACAGGAAGAGAAGGAAACATGTCCATTTTGAAAATCAGTTGCAGAGGCAGAGCAGCAAGGGCTATATTTAAACTACAAATATCAATAAGATCAAACAAGGCACACACTGCTATGAAAGATCAGGGCAGGAAGCAAACAGTGGACTACTGTTACACATCTGTGCTACTAAAGAAAGCTTTCTTCTGAAATACGTTGAGAATTTCATGGCCATAAATCCTAATGTTACAACGACCTCAGCTAGTCCCACTGATCTTGCTTTTTTGACATATTTCTTAATGGACTCCCTTTTTTTTTACTTGGTTATTCTCAAGGTTAGTAAACCTATTGTTGTTCTATAAGTTAGTTGATTGTTCATTAAAGGCAATTCAAAGTAACGCTGTGACCCTGCTGTTATTGGTTCACATTTCATTGCTCATTACTAACTACTACTGTTCCCGCTGTTGACTGGTGAGGAGTCCTTGCTTCCCCAATGTTGAAGAATAACACCAGAGAAGCACGCCGAGGCAAGGTCAGACTGGAAAATTAGAAGTTTATTAAAAGACAACAGAAAAGACTTCTCCCGGAGGAAGAAGGGGACTCAAGAGGTGGAATCCATTGAAGGGCGAATGTGTTCCCCTTTTTATAGTTTTTGGTGGTGGAATGTAGGTGGGAAGGGTTGGGACACAGGTGGGCCAAAGAAGTAATCTGGGCATTTCTTTGGGATGGGCTGTCTTCAAATTTGTTGGGGGCTGTTTCCTGGGCTTCATTAACATTCCAAGAGTTGCTCAACTTTTCCAGAAATTCATTCTCAACATGGCCTCCATTTTAGATTTCACTGGATATTAGACCCGATTTACCTAACTACACTGACTACCTCATTTTAAATCTGGCTTCACTACCTAACACTTGCGTTACTTACAACTAAATATTCCCGGTGATACAGACATGATCATCCTGATACCCATGTGATCCTAGGAAAGCTTATAATCCAGCTTAACTGGAGAATTGGGGGGATAGGTTAGCCAATGTGTCAAGTATGAGGGATTTAATATAGGAAACTAGAGGATTACACAGTCTCTGGAAGTTATAGGGCACAAAAATCAGGGAAGCCTCCACTGGAATTGAAGAAATTTAGAGATGTCTGGTTTGCAGAAACCACTACTGAGGGTCTCTGCTCTCTGCAGCACCAAAGTATCTAGGACATGTTTTGCCAGATGTCTACCATCTGCCAATGCCCACATTTGCCCACAGCTGCAACTGAAGAAAAAATGGCTTCTCTTCCACCTTGCAAATTTCATGAATGTCCTTCACTGGAGAATTCTAAACCAAAACTCTGCTGACAAGGGAATCTGAAAAATCTAATTTTCAAATTTACAGTCCTGTCACAAAAGGAAGAGACTAGAAGGCTGTTCATGGGACAATGGGGGCTAACTTGTCCTTTCCAAAGGCTGAAATGCCTGGGTCCAACTCTGCTTTCCTACAACTTCCTCACTTTCCTCCTCCCCCTACATTGGCCAAACCACAGAAGTCTCTTCATTGAAACTCCCAGGACTTTGATAATCTTGATTTTCTTCAGTTTTTCTCCACCTTTCTCACAGTCTTCAACTCCCTTACCTCCTATCCTCCAACCATTGCCTCTCTATACAATGTAAAATCCCAACCTTGCGTTTATTCTCCTATTTGGTTCTGAGGTCCAGACAGGCACGCATCATTGGGAAAAGAAATCCTACATCATGCAGATTTGTGTCAGTAGTAGTTTATAGCTTCTCAGGTCCCAAGAGAGCTACAACTCACACTCCCACAGCTACTGTTTAAGGCTTAACAAGATTCCTATCAATCTGACTACCCCATCTCCTCACCATCCCACATGCACACTAAGCAATGGCTTGTCTCCTGCTCCACAGAAAAAAATATAACATAAACTTGGACTTCCCCATGTATGCCCTTCCTCCTCCTGCACATAAAATCTACATACTTACCTGTAGCTATTTCTAGTCCTACCGTTCTCCCCAGAGCAAAGGAGGCAGCCTCCTTCAGCTTAAGGCAGAACTTCCTGATCCTTGGGATTTATCAGACATCATTTCTCTTGCCTAACTGCCTCAAATTCATTCATTCATTCATTCATTCATTCATTCATTCATTCTCTCTCTCTCTCTTTATATATATATATATATATACTTTTTATATATATAACTTTTTAATTAATTAATTAATTAATTAATTAATATGAGAATTGAACCCAGTGCCTCACACATGCCAGGCAAGTGCTCTGAACCACAACCCCAACCCCTCAAATTCTCTTCCCTGCCTCATTCCCTTCATCTATAAGAATGTTCAATTCTTACGCATTTTTTTTAAAAAAAATTCTTACACTCGCCCATTTCCCTTTCATCCTGCCCTCATCCCTAGGCCAACTGCCTGATGCCTGCACTCATTCCCAGCTCCACTAATCAACCTCCCACTGGGAATCAACCTCCCACTGGGAATGCTAGCCTACTTTTTAAGGGCTTAGCTTTTGAGATGGTCTGGCCAGGTTCACATTCTGCTACAAGCTCATACTGAGCTGTGTGGTGTAGCACAAGTCACTAAGACTCTGTAAGTCTCTCATTATTAAATTGGGAATAATCATAATTTCTCAGGGTGTGTGAAGAGTCCTTAGAACAGTGTTTGGCGCGTACTAAATGTACATTAATGCTACCTGTTCTTATTTATTCCTGAACCTCTACCATCTGGTGGCCCTCTTCCACGGTTAACACTGCCCCCCAAGGCCTCCAGTGACTTCCTAGTTGTTAAAGCTGACAAATATTTTTTTCACTTTTAAAAATAATATTTCATTTAATATCTTCAAATTGACTCCTCCCTCTTGAACCTAATCTCCAAAATGTGGCACACAAGATGATTCATTTGGGATGGAGAAGAAAACATCATGACTTCTGGTTATAAGGTGCACCACTATTTTATGTATCAGTAAGAAGGAAAAACACTTCACTTTAAATGTGCAGAGCTTTTTTATCATTTAAGAGTTCAGTTAATATTTATTACAAGAATTCTTTCAAATTTATTTAAACTCCTAAATGCTTTTGAACTTACAAATAATGATAATATAATTCACTGTGACTAGTTCATGTATGTGTGGACACTGATGATGTCATTACAGCTCCCTGATAGATACATATTGAAACGCAAGAGATATACATCTTTAGGTAAGTAAAACACATTTAGTTTATGCCAACATTTTTTTAAAAATTTAATTTTATTAATATTTACTATACTGTGTTAGCTATTCACTACTATGACCAAAATACCTGATAAGAATAACTTCAAGAAGGAAAAGTTTATTTTGGCTCATGGCTTCATAGTCCACAGTCAGTTTACTCCATTGCTTTGAGCCCAAGTGAGGCAGAATATCATGGTGGAAGGGAATGGCAGAGAAGCACAGTTCAGCGACAAGATATGATCCCCAAGGGCACACCCCCAGTGACCCACCTTCTTTTTGAGCTTCGCTGCACCTGCCTAGGGTTATCAACCAGTACTTTAGTCCTTTCAAATTATTAATTCATTGAATGGATTAGTACTAATTAGGATATTAAATAGGTTACAGCTCTCATAGTTTAACCATTTCATCTCTGAACATTCTTGCATTAACAAAGGAGCTTTTGGGGTTTAACTTCATATCCAAATAATAACATATATAAATTGAAATATGTATATTATTATAAGTAATATATATATATATATTTCAAAAAAAATCCTATTCTGAGCCAGCACAGTGGTGCACACCTCTAATCCCAGGATTTTGGGAAGCTGAGACAGGAGGATTGCAAGTTCAAAGCCAGCCTCAGCAACTGGGAGGCACTAAACAACTCAGTGAGACCCTGTCTCTAAATAAAATAGATAAATGTAATCATTTATACCCCCTGTCCCCTTGTTACTGGCCTGGGAGTGTGGCTCGTGGTTGAGTGTTCCTGAGTTCAATCCCTAGGGGAAAAATAAAAAAACTATATTGATTAGCTACATAATTAAAAATGATTAGAGACCCTGATTTGAACCATCTCCTTATTAGTAATAGTCTCATGGTTTTCCTCCTCCACTCTGACCTGTTCTTGGCTGCCTTCAGGCCTCCTCTTCCATTTTCCTTTCTCTGACTTGCTAGTATTCCTGAAATTTTTCATTGTCTGGACACGCTGGTCACTTCATTGCCTGAACACTTTTAAGGCTTACATCTCTGACTCCAAGGTAGATGAGTTCCATACTGAAAAGATTAGTGATTGTTTTCCACTTCCATACAATGGGTACCTCAAATTCATCAAATCTAAATAATGAATTGATCTTCCCTTAAGTTCTCCCCTCCTTGTGAATCCCTTATCATAGCAAACGATGTTACCACTCACCAGTTGCCAATTTAGAAGCCTGGAATTTTTCAACTCCCACTTCCAGATATTGTAATACTTTCCAATCATTCTAGAATGTCACCTGCTCTTCTTCTCTACTGTTACTGTTCTAATTTAGGTCCTGGCTGGAACATAAAATGTGTTATGCTAAAGGCCAATAGCTTCATCTACAATGTAAAATTTAAATGAAAAAATAATTTGCATCATTAGTTTATCATGCTAGAGTTACCAAGATCATCAAAATGGCCCAAAACAAAGACATCTGCTGTTAGAGAATATGTGCCAGAACTCAACACAATATTGTTTTAAGTCTATAATTACCTGGGATGCTGCATTGATTTTTTTTTTTTTTATCCCATAATTTGGTGTCTGGTGACTTAAGTATCTGGCTGTTAGAGAAAATCCCATTACTATTTGGCAAACGATTTCAGACTAGATTGATTAGCCATGAAATGAATGCAAGTGATTTGCACAGTTTAAATATGCACTTAATAGTTTAAATATGAGATGACATTGACAACTTTCCAAATAGTGCTGATATTCCAATAAAGCAATTTACTAACTTACATCAGCATAATCCTTACATATTACTATCTTACTATTCCATTTTTCCACTATACTTCAATAATTTTCCATTTTTATCTTGACAGTGTTTCTAAATTCTTCATTATGGCACCTTCCAGAAATGATAGATTATAGCAAATACAAGTTAAGCTCTAATGACCATCAAGAGATTACTGACTCTATTCTCTTTTTTAATATGTACCTCATTTAAATGGAGACAACAAGTTTAACTAGAAGGTGTAAGAAAACCCTTGAGCACAGTATTTAATTTGAAAAGAAATTCAAAGAATCTCAATTGTACAGAGATGGATAATCATTAAGATGACAAGTTTCTTTAGAATAAGAGGATTTAATTTCACCATATATAATAATCATATCCCTAGCCCTTTCAATAGCAGCCTATTATATTCTATGTACTTGTAAGATTTCTGTAATCATTTATCTCCCCTGTCCCCTTGTTACTGGCCTAGTTAACACTCTCATCATTTCTTACCTAACAACTGTTAAGATTTTCCTCATAGCTCTCTCAGTTTTACCAACTTTAAATTTATCCACAACTGCCAGAGTCATCTTTTCATCTTTTCCAAACCCTTCAATGGTCTGAGAATGGAGAGGATGAAGTCCAAGTTTCTTCGTGCTGCACCTGGGACCTCCCTAGCCATGACTCCACCTCACCAACCAGTATCACCTGTGGCTGAGCAGGCAGACCTTTCAGACCTTGCTCTACTGCTGGGTTCTCATCCACTTACAGCTCTCAAATGCACTACATGGTGTCATGTCTTCACGACACTGCATATTGCAACTAGAAGGCCTTTGATGGCACCCTCCCCCAACCCCAATGTCAGTATGCTACCTCATGACCTCCTACCCTGGAAAATCTTTCCTGACATACCCAAGCAAAATCAACCATGCCCTCCTTTAAGCTGTGACCCTGGCTTTAACAGTCTTAACTATTGCAAGGAGTACTACCAAGCCACAAATGTTTGTTCATGAGTGTTATGGTTTAGATAAGGTATCCCCTTAAAGCTCCCATGTGAGACAATGCAAGAAGGTTCAGAGGAGAAATAATTGGGTTGGAAGAGTTTAATTCAATCAGGAAATTAATCCCTTGATAGGGATTAACTAAAATGCAACTGAAGTGATAGGGTGTGGCTGGAAGAGGTGGGAATTGGGGTGTGGCTTGGGGGTATGTATATATTTGTTTCTGGAGATCGGAGTCTCTCTCTGCTTCCTGATTATTCTGGGAGCTGTTTCCCTCCACCATACTCTTCTGAGTACTGATCTAAGTGCTTCCTTCATTTAATTCTCAAAATAACTTTATGTACTGGGGATTATTACTAGCTCCACTTTTATATAAGAAAAGCAAGGCACAGAGTAGTTGCTCTATAAAGATTAAAGAATACTGTTGTTTTTTAAAAATATTAATGTCATCATATCATCATTTCTCATGAAAATCCCAAATACTCTTATATCTAGAAGTTGATGTCCTGGTGCATGTAAGGTCTATGCAAAGACATAAATATAGTTCATTGGTTCATGAGGAACTACATTATCTGCCATTCTGAAGCTCTGTATATAGTAGGCTTCAGGATTAATTGCTTTGTTTTTATTTTGTTTTTATATGCTACTGTAGTAGCTTCATAAATCATTTTCCCCTTTCCCAATCTCATCTACACCTAACCATTGTCTACATGGATGGTTAATACTAGACCTACTTGTACATTTTCTTTTTTTTAATTAGTTGCTCAAGACAATACAATGATCTTGACATATCATACATTTGATTCAAATGGGGTATGAATTCTTATTTTTCCACATGTACAGTTTGCAGGATCACATTGGTTATACAGCCATGTTTATACATGCAGTAATACTAGTGTCTGTTTCTTAATATGTCAGACATAGTTATTCCTAGGCCTGGGGACAGAATGCCCACTTTCATACCACTATGTGGGCAGTTCTTGTGCTGATTTAACATTTATCTGATGTAAATCCTCTCTCTAGCAAGTCACTACTGAGACAGATTTGAGATTTATCCTAGGTTGTAAGAAATAGTTACTCTTGGGCTTGGGCTGTAAGTCAGTGGTAAAGCGCTTGCCTTGCATGCATGAGGCACTAGGTTTGATCCTCAGCACCAAATAAAAATAAATAAAGATACTGTGTGTTCATCTACATCTAAATATATACATATATATTACATATATATATGTAATATATATATATATATTTTAAAAATAGTTATTCTCTGGAAAAACTTTTGTAATTCTTTAGCTACATTATCATGCACAAGCACATGAACTTAAACAGGTTGTTAACTGATATGGGTTATTTCCAGAAAACATTTTCATTTTAACAGCTTTAATATGCTGAACAGAAATGCATAATAAATGGAGGACATGGAGCCTGGGTGGAAGAAGAGAGGATGAGGCATTAGTAGTCCAAGAATTGGTACCAAATCACAAAATACGCAGGCAGCTACCTATTACATACCATGAAGTTGGCTCTGCCAGTGAGGGTGAGAAAGTGTAATTTCTACGCTAATTCACATTGTGATCCATATGGAAAAATCTCAGAAGGTTGAGCTTAGCAACAATCCAGTCAGTACTCTGAAGTGGAATCCCTACCTCATTTGACATAAATAGGTAGAGAGAAACTGCAAAAAATGCAGAATAAGTAGTTAAACACAAAAATTTGACCATCTGGTTCTTGGGGAAGAGTCGTGCCTGTTGTCCATCATTCTATCACTACAAAAGGCAGTGAAAAAATAAAGTCCACTTCCCAAGGGAAGGAGAGAATGCAGCTGAGTAAAACCGGGGTGCACAAGTGCACACACATATATACACTTTTACTCGTATTCTCTTCAACTCCCACCTCTTCTCGCTCCTGGACTCTCCTGCCTCATGAATTTTTGATAGCTCTTTTTTTGTTTGTTTGTTTAAAGAGAGAGTGAGAGAGAGGGAGGGAGAGAGAGAGAGTGAGAATTTTTTTTTAATATTTATTCATTTTAGTTTTCGGCGGACACAACATCTTTGTACGTGGTGCTGAGGATCAAACCCAGGTCGTACGCATGCCAGGCGAGCGTGCTACCGCTTGAGCCACATCCCCTTGATAGCTCTTTTTGTAACTCATATTCAGAATCCCCAAGAGAGATGATCTCATTCATTTCACTGTCACGATAGTACCTGCTGAGCACTGTCTCATATGAGACCTGTAGAATCTAATGGCAGGGCTCCATGCAGATCTGCTGTGATGGTTGTGATGTTTGTGCCATTTACTTGTGGTGTACTTTCACTCTAAATAACTAGCATCTTCGTTTCTTTGTTGGAGAAAACAAAGTTGCATGAGGCCAGCTCTTACTGCATATTCAGAGAGTAGACAGAGTCTGGGAATTAACACCCCCCAGGTTCAATTCTTAGCCAATGATTGACAAATATGGAAGTATTAATACCCCAGCTCCCTCACCTCCGATGGGATTGTCTGTGAAGTGACCCATTTGTCTCTAGATCCATTCTTGCAGAACTGAGACAAGGTTGTCTTCTGTGGAACTTCCTTTAATATTCCACACTTGTTTTTCTTACTTGTCTTCCTCATCCCAAATACCTCCTTCCCCCGCCACTCTACTAATTTGTTTCCAGGAATACTTCCTACTTCAAGAGTCCTATGACAGCAATAAAAACTCTCTGGATTTTATTTGTAGATTCTCTTCACCAAGGCACTTTCATATAAATCTTTATCCCATTCCTGCCTCTAGAAACCCCATCTCAGAAAAGGCTGTTACCACTTCTCCTGAGCCACTTAGAAACTAGTTGTCATTGAGCAGGGATCCATCCATGATCTGAACAGCTGTGACTAGAGTTGCAGTGTCCTATAGAACAGTGCATGGCAACATGTGCATGCATACCTATTACCAGGGGCTTCGGCTATGAGTCATGTCAGCCTCTTGAAGTATGAGAAGCACAAGCCAAGAACCAGAGATCTCGCCAGAAAAATGCATTCATATCCATTTGGGTAATTAATGCCTGCTGGGCCTAAATTTGACAAAGGAGAGTAAGTATGGGCAATCACTTTGAATCATGTACGTCAAATTGAAGAAACAAAAATGCTTTCTATACCCAAAATGGGAATGACAATATGTCACTTAATATTATAAAGCAATACCCTAAATAGGAAAGACAATGATATAAGAAGCAAATCCTGAAGTATATCTTCAGTATAGAGAACACACGCATATATAGATATGCATATGATTGCACACATCCCGACACACAAAAATCAAGGCATCTCACCAAGAGCAATGTGAGGTTGAGCCATATCTAAGAACCTTAACAATATCTCTTTAGTTTTCCAGCAATTCACAGAAGTCTGACCACCCCTAAAGCAAAAATCTATTACAACTATTTATATGGCAGCAAGGGTACCCCTTTATTTATATTTGTATTCTGTTTTTAATTTTTAAATTATTAGATATCTATCTTTTGTTCTTCAAATTGCATAAAGTAACCTGGTAGGTGATTTATAGATGAAATTATTTTGCCATAAGAAAAATAATAAATTTAACAACTACTTAACTCACACACAAATGTCATAATATACTAGTAATGTTATAAATTGCCAAATAATGAATGAAGTTACAAAACCTATCAGAGGATAGAAAGATCCATAATGATTCTGTCCAGATTCACTTCTGGTGACCTCACATAGCACACTGATCCAAACCCAATATCCAGAAGAGAAAAGAAAACCCTGTCTCTCACAAGCAAGAAATGAAGGTTTTTATTTTTATCCTTAAATTATCACTTATTGTTTCCTAACAGTATCTTTTCCTTGCATTAAAAGGAACTGTGCCAGACAGAAGAGAATAAAAACCTAAGACTTAATTCCAGCCATCATAGGATGGTGGACATATGATGCACATAATCATAATACAAAGAGAAACCCATCATGCACCCTCTTTCTAATTGCTGGAAGCAGGGTTGGCTTCATGAAAGACGTCTATTTGAACTAGCCTTCAGGGAACAGTATGATTTTCATCGCATGGAAAGGAGGCATGGAATAGGATCCTCTAAGGACTTACTCTGGTCATTTCCATTTTTCTCTACCACAGGTTAAAGTAACCCCTACAAGTCTTAGCATCTTTCTTTTTCAGAGATCTCATTCAAGCATTTTTAAGAAGAGAAGCAGGAAGTCTGATGGTATCTTTTTCTTACAACAGGAAGCGATTATTTAATTTCTGAAAAGTCTCTCCAAGCTCTGTTACCTTTTCTATCTAAAATTTAGACCTTGGCAAGCGTCCTGATAGATTTCTGTATCTCCACTTTCCAATGAAATGGCTACCACTTTCAGCCCAATACTATCAAAACAAGGCTCTCATTATGCCACTCTTTCCACTCAAAAACCTTTAATGAGACCCAAATAACCGCCAAATTGGTTAGATATCTCCCAGTTCAGCAGTAAGAGAGATACAAAAAAATGGCCAAAGTGAAAAAAAGAGCCATACCAGGTTCACAAAGAAGGAAAGATCAGCATCGCTAAGATGTTATCTCCCTCTGAATTAGCCTTTACATTAAATGTAATTGCAATGAAAAAACAAATAGGTTTTTTTTTTCATAAAACTTGATACGGTGATTTTAATTCCTGATTCATACGTAGGAACAAAAGAGCAAGAATAGGCAACATAATTTTGAAGAGGTAAAACAAGTAAATTGTCTTGCTGTACCAGAAACTAAAACTTACTTTAAAGATAGAACATATTAAAATATGCTACTTTTAGTGCAAAGATAAGGAAAGTTTTTTTTAATGAAGCTACATACAGATCTCAGATATTATCCCATGAATTTATGGATATATACATATGACAGAGGTCCACATAATACAAAGGGAGTCTTTGAAAAATTGAGAACATCACCCTTAGTATGCATATGTATTAGTTAGTATCTATCAATTCCCTTCCAGCCCTTTGGGTCTCTTTGGACAGGATATGTTGGAATAAGTGACTGTCAAGGTTTGGATATATTCCCCCAAAACTCATGTGTTGAAGAACTGATCCCTAATGTAGCAATGCTCAAAGGTAGGGGGATTTGGGGAAGTGATTGAATCATGAGGGTTCTGACCTCAACAGTGGATTAATCCATTGGTAGCTGAATGGACTACTGGAAGGTGGTAGAAACTGCAAGCAGGTGAAGAATGATTGCAGAAAGGAAGTCATTGGGGGGCATGCCCTTGGGGACTATATTTTGTCCCTGGCTCCTTTCTCTCTTTCTCTTTCTCCTCTTTCTGTTTGCTGGCTGCCAATGAGCTGAGAAGCTTTCCTCCACGATGCCCTTTTACCATGATATTTTAACTGACCTGAGATTCAAAGCAAGGGAGCCAGCCAAGCATGGACTAACACCTCTCACAACATGAAGCAACATAAATCTTTTCTAAGTTGTTCTTGCCAGGTATTTTGGTCACTGTGATGAAAAACTGACTTAACACATTAGCTAAACATTAAAAACTTATTCCTATTTCTCACCACGTAGCCACGTGAATGCCAGGTGACAGATTTAAATGTACAAATAAAAATTTATAATGTTTACAAGAAATATATAGGGGAATAATTTGATTATCTTCAAATAGGGAAGTATTTCTAAAAAGAGTGAAAAGCATTTATCATAAAGGAAGAAATTTATACTTTGAACAAATTAAAATATCCAGACAACAAGAGAACTATAAAGAAAACAATAGGCCTCAAATTTGGAAAATATACTTATAATACATATAACTGACTGAGGTTTGATACACAGAATATATTAATAACTCCTAAAAACAAATATAAAAAAGACCAACAAGCACTAAAAAGATTTTTTTAAAAAATGGGCAAAACAGTAACTATCGATTCACAAAGAAGAAAACATGAGCAATAAACAGAATGTGCAACCAATTTTGACACTATATAGAGCAATGGGAACTGGGAATTTAAATTGGAATGATTTGGGTGAAAAATTGAGAACATCGCCCTTAGTATGCATATGTCTTAGTATCTATCAATTCTCTTCCAGCCATATATTTTAGAAGAACATTTGTGCATGTGCCAAAAAGTCATGTGGCCACTAGTTTTCTCATAGTGTGTTCATCAAATAATAACTTATGTCCACTGTTTTATTTAATGCAGAGTTCCTCTAGCCTTCGTGCCTCTGTTTAGGGGAGGGGAATGAATCATGGCCCCTATGAGGGAAAGAATTTTGAACCCTCACAGTTGACCTCCACACAGGTATTACAGTTATGATAGAAGCTTTGGATGGGCATGGTGGTGCAGGCCTGTAATCTCACCAACTCAAGAAGCTGAGATAGGAGGGCGGCAAGTTGAAGACCAGTCTGGGTGACTTAGCAAGTCCCTGCTTCAAAATAAAAATAAAAAGGACTGAGAAAGTAATTCAGTGGCAGAACACCCCTGGCACCCCTGAGTTCAATCCTCAGTACTACCGAAGAAGAAGGAGAAGGAGAAGGAGAAGGAGAAGAAACAAGGAGGAGGGGGAGAAAGAAGAAGACAGGAAGGAGGAGAAAAAAGGAAGAAGAAGAAGAAGAAGAAGAAGAAGAAGAAGAAGAAGAAGAAGAAGAAGAAGAAGTAGTAGTAGTAGTAGTAGTAGTAGTAGAAGCAGAAGCTTATGTTTGTAAGTGACTCTTACCTGACTTTGAGTCATATCTCTGCCATTTGCTAACCATCTAACCTTGGACAAATTTGTTAATCTCTCTAATTCTCAATTTCCTTATCTTAGATTGAAACCCTTCTGATAACACGAACATTTCTGTTAATTGATGAATAAAATATTTATAGCTATCATTTATGGATCACTTTCTGCTAGGCAATTTAAGGCTTGCAATGATCTTATGAACAAAGTGTTTTGTCTATTCTTTTTTCAAATGAGAAAAAGACTTAAATTCAATATCTTGCCTAAGAACATTCTAACAAGTGGTGGGATGAGGTTTCAAACTCCTATTTATTTGTCTAATTTCAAAATTTGTGATGCAAAAACAGCCGAATTATCAAGAGCGGTATCCCTGATATCCAGTTGTAATCTCTAAATAACATTTCCTACTAAATAGAAGCAAAGACTCAGAGGTATGGGTGATTTCAAGTCTCAAAAAGGAAATACATCAGTTGAGGATGAAACATGGTGTCATTCCACATCACGAGGAAACTATGAAAGACTCTGAGGGCCACATCTCTCATGGCTAAGGATGAAGCAGTGGGAGCACTAATAAATATAACTGCAAAGGATTTGAAAGATATCAAGTGTGTTAGTCAGCTTTTCATTGCTGTGACCAAAATACCCAATGAGAGCAACTTACAGGAGGAAAAGTTTGTTTTGGCTTATAGTTTTAGAGGTTCAGTCCACAGTTGGCCAACTCTATTGCACTGGGCCCAGATGAGGCAGAATATCATCGCAGAAGGGTGTAGCAGAGGGAAGCTGCTCTGATCATGGTAGCTAGGAAGCAGAAAGAGAGGAAGAGGAGCCTCAGAGAAGATGAATACTTCCAGGGCACATGCCCCGTGGACTGTTAAGGTCTGTAAACAAGTAAAAAATAACACCTGGTATTTTGCCAGAGAAATATTAGAGTTCGTAAACAAGTCTGGATGGTGCCTGGCAAAATGTCAGAGGGAGTGGTTTGAGAAGTAACAAAAGCGAGCCATTAAGTGTGGAGATTCCTTATTGGTTGATTGATGTATCTAGTTTATGCTAATTAAGATAAGCTGTGCAAAATGTATAAATAGCTCTGTTGCCCTACAATAAACGGCTCCTATTCCTGCTGCATCGATCTACAGAAGTTATTCGTCACCCCCCTGGTTATTTTGCTGCAGCCGGACTGCGGCAGTGGACCACTTTCTTCATTCACACACCACCTGCCTAAGATTACCACTCAGTTAGTCCATTAAATTTAGTATGGATTGATTAGGTTACAGTTCTCATAATCTAATCATTTTACCTCTGAATATTTGTACATTAACAAATTTGGGGGGACATCTCCTATCCAAACCATAACATCAAGTATTTCTAAATGATAATAAATAACAAAAACCTCACTGTTCACCTTTGGAGGATGCTAGGGAACTACCTCCTTATTTCCAAAATATATAAATAATGGAGAAATTGAGATGTTCATACTTGGTTGGTAGAAGTGCAAAATGTTACAATTCGGAAAACAGTTTGTCAGTCTCTTGAAAAGTTATCACACAATCTTGCAATTTCGCTCCTAAGAATCTAGAGAAATGAAAATATATATACACACACACACACACACAAGGATTGTTTGTAAATTTGCATAGTTTTGTCATAGCCAAAAATGGGAAACAATCCAAATATCTAGCAATATCCAACTGACAAAGAGATTAACAAAATGTGGTATAAATATAAACTTTCTCTTTATTTGTATATGTAATATTTTATTTATATTATTATTCAGAAGAAAGGAAGGAAGGAAGGAAGGAAGGAAGGAAAGAAGGAAGGAAGGACTGATCTATTGTTAGAAGACAATTCTCCTTGGTCTGAGGAAGTGCCTTTGTTCCAGACCATCTTTTCATGAATGATTGTATAGCAAATAGCTTCAGAAGATTGAGAGGGTACTTTCCTTTGGAGCTGAGAGTTGTTTTGGGGGTTTTTTTTTGTTTTTGTTTTTGTTTTTTGATACCCAATTTAATAAATATAATGTCTCTCTTTCAAAAAAAACACAACTTTTCCTATATGATCTGTACTTCTAGGTAGCCAAATAGCCAAATAGATGCAATGGATTCTTTCAACTAATAAATTATGAAAAGATGATAAAATTAGAATAACTTTATTTTCCATTTCTTAATAAATGAATGGATCCAGATTATCAATGGCTGATAATATCATCAGACAACAAGGAGAAAAAATGGCATCATGTACATAATGATAGAAAAACACAACACCTGAAATAGAACTGTTAAGAATGAATTAAATCTAAAATTCATAAGGTTAGTACTAATTTGTAGGAAATATGAGGGTTAATGGAACATGCTAAACAACACAACAGTGGTCCAGTTATCAAATTTCAAACTGTGAGAAAACGTAAAATAAACTTGTTTTATCTCACACAATTATAAGGGGAAAAAATAGAAAGATAAGGTGCCTAGAGATTAAGACATATCAAAGAGATATATCTATCCTGCAGTCTCAATGTAAAAATCATACTTGGATTCTAATTCAAACAAACTGTAAAAACAATAACAAAACTGTTCTGACTGAGGAAAAGTGAATGTGGATTGGATATTTACCAGGATTAAGGAATTACTGTCAATGTCTTTAGGTGAATCATGTATTACAGTTATTTTTTGAAGTCCTTATCTTTTAGCAATGCATAGTGATATATTCACAAATGAAAAATCTGACCTCTAATTTATTGCTTCAAAATAATCTGTAAGGAGCAGAGTATGGGTGGAAATAGAGATGAAACAAAATTGGCCTGTATTGGTAACTGCTGAAGGAAGTTAATAGGAACAACAAATCATGACATTATTGTCTCTACTTTTGGTGTAGTTCTTCAATTACATAGTAAAACATTAAAAATAAAAATAAAAATTCAAAAACACGCTCAGGTGCCTCTTCCTCTGGTCCATGGTTAGGAAGTGATAAAAAATACTAGATAGAGAAGGAACATGGTTGCAAGTACAGAGGGAGCTGTACTAAGCTGTACTTGGCTTTACTTCCAAGGCAGAGAAACAGATGAGGTGAGAGAGAGAGAAATAGAGAGACTGTGAACTCATATTCAGTGAACTTAAGCCTATCAGTAATGTAAGCCACATTCCTTTCCCTGAAAGGAGCCCATGGGGAGATGGAACTGGGTCCTTGCTGTGATCTGGATATGCCTTGAGTATATCCCTCACAGATTCATGTGTTGGAAACTTGGTCCTCAGCAAGGTGATATTTAAGGTGGGACATTTAAGAAATGAGGCTCAGAGGAAACTCATTAAATCATTAGGGGCATTGCCTTCAGAAGGAATGAAGGCAGTTATCAGGGGACCCTGCTTAGTTCTCAAGAGAAAGTTGTTATTAAAGAGCAAGACTTAGCCTCTCCCTGGTCTTTCTGGTTTCCTGTTTACCCCTTAGATCTCCTCTTCTTACATGCTTCTGCCATGATGCCAACTTCTATGTGACACAGCCAGATGTTAGAACCAGGCCCTTGAATCTCCAAAACAGTGAACTAAATAAACCTCTTCTCTTATACATTACCCAGCCTCAGGTATTGTTATAGCAACTTAAAACTGACTAATACATTTCTTTTTTTTTATTGGTTGTTCACAACATTACAAAGCTCTTGACATATCATATTTCATACATTAGACTCAAGTGGGTTATGAACTCCCAATTTTTACCCCAAATGCAGATTGCAGAATCACGTCGGTTACACATCCACAATTTTACATAATGCCCTATTAGTAACTGTTGTATTCTGCTACCTTTCCTATCCTCTACTATCCCCCCTCCCCTCCCCTCCCCTCCCATCTTCTCTCTCTATCCCATCTACTGTAATTCATTTCTCTCCTTGTTTATTTTCCCATTCCCCTCACAACCTCTTATATGTAATTTTGTATAGCAATGAGGGTCTCCCTTCATTTCCATGCAATTTCCCTTTTCTCTCCCTTTCCCTCCCACCTCATGTCTCTGTTTAATGTTAATCTTTTCTTCCTGCTCTTCCTCCCTGCTCTGTTCTTAGTTGCTCTCATTATATCAAAGAAGACATTTGGTATTTGATTTTTAGGGATTGGCTAGCTTCACTAAGCATAATCTGCTCTAATGCCATCCATTTCCCTGCAAATTCCATGATTTTGTCATTTTTTAGTGCTGCATAATACTCCATGGTGTATAAATGCCACATTTTTTTATCCATTCATCTATTGAAGGGCATCTAGGTTGGTTCCACAGTCTAGCTATTGTGAATTGTGCTGCTATGAACATCGATGTGGCAGTATCCCTGTAGTACGCTCATTTAAGGTCTTCAGGGAATAGTCCGAGAAGGGCAATAGCTGGGTCAAATGGTGGTTCCATTCCCAGCTTTCCCAGGAATCTCCATACTGCTTTCCAAATTGGCCGCACCAATTTGCAGTCCCACCAGCAGTGTACAAGTGTACCATTTTCCCCACATCCTCACCAGCACTTGTTGTTGTTTGACTTCATAATGGCTGCCAATATTACTGGAGTGAGATGGTATTTTAGGGTGGTTTTGATTTGCATTTCTCTGACTGCTAGAGATGGTGAGCATTTTTTCATGTACTTGTTGATTGATTGTATGTCCTCCTCTGAGAAGTGTCTGTTCAGGACTTTGGTCCATTTGTTTATTAGGTTATTTGTGATCTTATTGTCTAATTTTTTGAGTTCTTTGTATACTCTGGATATTAGGGCTCTATCTGAAGTTGAGGAGTAAAAATCTGTTCCCATGATGTAGGCTCCCTATTTACCTCTCTTATTGTTTCTCTTGCTGAGAAAAAACTTTTTAGTTTAAGTAAGTCCCATTTGTTTATTCTTGTTATTAACTTTTGAGCAATGGGTGTCCTATTAAGGAATTTGGAGCCCGACCCCACAATATGTAGATCAGAGCCAACTTTCTCTTCTATCAGACGCAGAGTCTCTGATTTGATATCAAGGTCCTTGATCCATTTTGAGTTAACTTTTGTGCATGGTGAGAGGAGGGGATTCAGTTTCATTTTGTTGCATATGGATTTCCAGTTTTCCCAACACCATTTGTTGAAGATGCTATCCTTCCTCCATTGCATGTTTTTAGCCCCTTTATCAAATATAAGATAGTTGTAACTTTGTGGATTAGTCACTGTGTCCTCTATTCTGTACCATTGGTCCACCCGCCTGTTTTGGTACCAGTACCATGCTGTTTTTTTTACTATTGCTCTGTAATATAGTTTGAAATCTGGTATTGCTATACTGCCTGATTCACACTTCCTGCTTAGAATTGCTTTTGCTATTCTGGGTCTTTTATTTTTCCATATGAATTTCATGATTGCTTTATCTATTTCTACAAGAAATGCCTTTGGGATTTTGATTGGCATTGCATTAAACCTATAGAGAACTTTTGGTAATATCGCCATTTTGATGATGTTAGTTCTGCCTATCCATGAACAGGGTATATTTTTCCATCTTCTAAGATCTTCTTCTACTTCTCTCTTTAGGGTTCTGCAGTTTTCATTGTATAAACCTTTCACATCTTTTGTTAGGTTGATTCCCAAGTATTTTATTTTTTTTTTTGAGGATATTGTGAATGGAGTGTTTTTCCTCATTTCCGTTTCAGAAGTTTTGTCGCTGATATAAGAAATGCCTTTGATTTATGCGTGTTGATTTTATATCCTGCCACTTTGCTGAATTCATTTATTAGTTCTAGTAGTTTTTTTGTAGACCCTTTTGGGTCTTCTAGGTATAGAATCATGTCAACCGCAAATAGTGATAATTTAAGTTCTTCTTTTCCTATTTTTATGCCTTTAATTTCTTTCATCTGTCTAATTGCTCTGGCCAGTGTTTCAAGAACTATATTGAATAGAAGTGGTGATAGAGGGCATCCCTGTCTTGTTCCAGATTTTAGAGGGAATGCCTTCAATTTTTCTCCATTCAGAATGATGCTAGCCTGAGGCTTAGCATAGATAACTTTTACAATGTTGAGGTAAGTTCCTATTATCCCTAGTTTTTCTAATGTCTTGAACATAAAGGGATGCTGTACTTTGTCGAATGCTTTTTCTGTGTCTATCTAGATGATCATATGGTTCTTATCTTTGAGTCTATTGATGTGGTGAATAACATTTATTGATTTCCGTATATTGAACCATCCTTGCATCCCAGGGATGAATCCCACTTGATCATGGTGCACAATTTTTTTGATGTGCCTTTGTATCCGATTCGCCAGAATTTTATTGAGGATTTTTGCATCTAGCTTCATCAGAGATATTGGTCTGTAGTTTTCTTTCTTTGAGGTGACTTTGTCTGGTTTAGGAATCAGGGTGATGTTGGCCTCATAGAATGAATTTGGAAGAGCTCCCTCTTTTTCTATTTCCTGAAATAACTTGAAAAGTATTGGTATTAATACTTCTTTAAAGGTTTTGTAAAACTCCACTGCATATCCATCCGGTCCTGGGCTTTTCTTGGCTGGTAGTCTTTTGAGTGCTTCTTCTATTTCATCCATTGATATTGATGAATATCAAATTGTGTGTATCCTCCTGACTCAGTCTGGGCAAATCATTTGACTTAAGAAATTTATCGATGTCTTCACTATCTTCTATTTTATTGGAATATAGGTTTTCAAAATAATTTCTAATTTTCTTCTGTATTTCTGTAGCATCCGTTGTGATATTGCCTTTTTCATCCCGTATGTTAGTAATTTTAGTTCTCTCTCTTCTTCTCTTTGTTAGCATGGCTAAGGGTCTGTCAATCTTATTTATTTTTTCGAAGAACCAACTTCTAGTTTTGTTTATTTTTTCAATAGTTTCTTTTGTTTCAATTTCGTTGATTTCCGCTCTGATTTTAATTGTTTCTTGCCTTCTGCTACATTTGCTGTTGTTTTGCTCTTCCTTTTCTAGGGCTTTGAGATGAAGTGTGAGCTCATTTATTTGTTGGTTTTTCCTTTTTTTGAGGAATGACCTCCAGGCGATGAATTTCCCTCTTAAAACTGCTTTCATTGTGTCCCATAGATTCCGATATGTTGTGTCTGTATTTTCATTTATCTCTAAGAATTTTTTGATTTCCTCCTTTATGTCTTCTGTAACCCATTGATCATTCAGTAACATATTGTTCATTTTCCATGTGATGCAGGATTTTTCCTTCCTTCTTTTATCATTGATTTCCAGTTTCATTCCATTATGATCAGATAAAATGCATGGTATTATCTCCACCCCTTTATATTTACTGAGGGTTGCCCTATGGCATAATATATGGTCTATTTTTGAGAAGGATCCATGTGCTGCTGAGAAAAAAGTATATCCACTTGGTGATGGTTGATATATTCTATATATGTCAGTTAAGTCTAGGTTATTGATTGTGGTATTGAGTTCTATAGTTTCTTTATTCAACTTTTGTTTGGAGGATCTGTCCAATGGTGAGAGAGGTGTGTTGACGTCACCCATAATTATTGTATTGTGGTCTATTTGATTCTTGAACTTGAGGAGAATTTGTTTTATGAATGTCGCAGCGCCATTATTTGGTGCATAAATATTGATAATTGTTATGTCTTGTTGGTGAATGGTTCCTTTTAACAGTATATAGTGTCCTTCCTTATCCCTTTTGATTAATTTAGTCTTGAAGTCGATTTTATTCGATATGATGATGGCCACCCCTGCTTGCTTACGAGGACTGTGTGCATGGTATATTTTTTCCCAACCTTTCACCTTCAGCCTGTGTATGTCTTCTCCAATCAGATGTGTCTCCTGGAGGCAGCATATTGTTGGATTTGTTTTTTTAATCCATGTTACAGCCTATGTCGCTTTATTGGAGAGTTTAAGCCATTAACGTTTAGAGTTACTATTGATATATGGTTTGTACTGCCAGCCATGTTTGATTATTTATCTGTTTTTTTTCTAATTTAGTTTGTTTCTCCATGATTAGCTTTCCCCCGTCTTCTGTCTTTACCGAGGCACTTCCCACTGATGGCGTTGGTTATTGTTTTTCATTTCTTCCTCATGTAATGTTTTGCTCAAGATGCTTTGCAATGCTGGTTTTCTGGCTGCAAATTCTTTTAGCTTTTGTTTATCATGAAAGATTTTTATTTTGTTGTCGTACCTGAAGCTTAATTTTGCTGGATACAGAATTCTTGGTTGGCATCCATTGTCTTTCAGTGTTTGAAATACATTGTTCCAGGATCTTCTTGCTTTCAGCGTCTATAATGAAAAATCCGTTGTTAACCTTATTGGTTTACCCCTGAATGTAATCTGCCTCTTTTCTCTTGTAGCTTTTAATATTTTCTCTTTGTTTTGTATATTGGATATCTTCATAACAATGTGTCTTGGCGTTGGTCTACTGTGATTTTGTGTGCTTGGTGTCCTGTATGCATCTACAATTTGTATATTCATTTCCTTTTTTATTTCTGGAAAGTTTTCTGTAATTATTTCATTCAGCAGGTTACTCATTCCCTTGGTTTGAATCTCTGTGCCTTCCTCTATCCCGATGACTCTTAAATTTGTTTTTTTTTTATGTTATCCCATATCTCTTGGATGTTTTTCTCATGATTTTTAAGCAGCCTTTCTGAGTTGGCTAGACTCTTTTCAAGATGATATAATTTGTCTTCATTATCTGACATTCTGGCTTCTACTTGCTCCACTCTGTTAGTGATACTCTCATTTGAGTTTTTAATTGGTTTATAGTTTCTTTCATTTCTAGAATTATTGTTTGATTTTTTTTAATAATCTCTATCTCCTGATAAAGATGCTTAACTTCTTTTATCTGTTTATGTAATTCATTTTCAATGTATTCTTTCACTGTTTGAATTTGCTGTCTCGTATCCTCTTTAAGGTTCCATTCCATCTGTCTAAGGTATTCCTTGAGTTCCTTATATGACCATTTTTCTGATGGCTCTAGGTCCTCCTGAATATTTAGGCTGTCCTGCATTGTTTGTACTCTTTTTCTTCCTTGGTTTTTCATGCTGCTTATGTTACTTCTTGTTTTGTTTGACTGCTGATTTACTGTTTACTCCTATAAATTTATTTGATGCTTGGGAGAAAAGGTATTAGAAGGGAAGGGAAGAAGTCACTAAAGAGAATGAGAGTAAGCAGATAGAATTCAAGGAAGGGGGAATAATAGAATTAAAAAGAAATGAAAAGACAAATAATAATAAAAAAATAAAAATTATAATTTAAAAAAATAAAATAAAATAATTTAAAAAATTTTTAAAAATTAAAAAAATATATTTACAAAACAACAACAAAAAAATGAAAATGAAAAAAAAACCCCAAATTAAAAAAAAATTAATATATGCAGTCTTAGAGTTTGATTAACTTCTCCTCCAGTAGGTGGAGCTGTGCCCACTGGGCCAAGCTTCTCCTCTCAATAGGCGGGAACCAATCACTGTGCAGTAGCTCTTCCTCCTAGGCTGGGCAGGTCTCCAATCCTGGGTGCCTAGGGCCTTCTCTGTGTCTAGACACTTCCCCTCTTTTCCTCAAGCCAGGCCCCGCTCACTGGTGAAGCTCACCACAATATTGGCTACACGCCAGGTCTACTGCTCCTGGGAGCTCTGTTTTCATGAACGCCTGGGCACACTCTCCCTGTTTGCCTCCCTCAGACCCTAAGTTTGTAGAGCTTGGGGCTGAGAACCCCCAGCGAATTTGCTTGCCCTCCGGTAGCCACGTCCCTGGTAGCTGGTGCAAGGGACCTCAGTTGTCAGCACTGGTGGGAGCGGTAGCCGGGAGTTCCACGCTGCAGGTCCCGCACCACTCCTGATTCCCTCGGTCTGGCTATCGCCCTCATGGGAGAGCTGGGAGGGGCCCTTACAGGAGAGCTGGGAGGGGCCCTTAAGGTTTCCCTGCTGTGTGGAGAGGGAAGTCTAGGGGATTACACGCCTGTCGCCGCATCTCCTCTGCCCGTGACGTCAGTTCTCTGCCATGGTGGTATTCCATGCAAATGGTGACCGTTCGTTCCCTTTGCCGGGTGACCAATGCAACGGGTGGGTCCTGACTGTCTCTCCCAAGCCCCGTTTCAATCCTGTGGCCACTGCCTATGAAGGCTCAGTTGGCATTTACTTCCGTAGGATCAGAAGGGCCGACCAGTTGTTTCGGCAGGATCGTTAGTGCTGAGTCATAGCGGTTTGGCTGCGAGAAGCAGGCGAATGAGAGCTTGAATGCAGCCAATCCCGGCTCGGTGTGTGTTCTGAGAGGCCCAGACTGTTCGCCCCAGATCCACGTCAGCTCTGCATTGCCCAGTGATCCTGGGCAAACAGCATTTAGGCAGCTTATGACTCCCTATGCCCGCGCAGCTGAAGAGGTCAGAGACTTGATCTCTCTGCGCCTGCCGCCATGTTGGATCTCTCTCTGCCTGAATTCTTGACTAATACATTTCTGAAGAGAAATAGGTTTAGATCATCTACTTCATGGAGATATTAATTAATTGACATAAGCCAATCAATGGTAACATGGTAAATACAGCAATGTTGTACTTCTCAGTGCTAAAAATTTTTAATAGCATTCTCACTTCAAAAATGTTTTTGGGCTGGGGTTGTGACTCAGTGGTAGAGCGCTTGCCTAGCATATGTGAGGCACTGGGTTCAATCCTTAGAACTGCATTAAAAAAAATAATAAATAAAGGAAAATATATTTTTATAAAATCAAAAATTCAGCATTATTAAACATAGCCTTATCTAATAGTTTTGGTGGTTCTAAAACTTGTCTGTGGCTTATGAGTTAGCTTTGGGAGAAGGACATATCACACTCTGATGTCTGAAGCTAGAAAATCTGAACTTTTCCATCTTTGGCTAAAGTTGGGAAAATATTTGTTTTAAAGTATAAGCCTGATCATTTCCCCTGAGAAGCAAAGACTCTTGGGATTTGATTATTTATCATTCTAACTGTTGTTTTCTTGGAACAGGTTTCAACAGTGAATTTAGTTAATTCTGAGGGAAGAGCTTCAAGTTACATAAGTAAAAAGCAAATATATCACCTCACTGCTTAGCTCTTTGCCAAAACATAGTGAATGCCTCTGTCAAAGTCAAAAATGGTCCCTTCATCTCATTTCTCCTATCCAGACAATCACCTGTACTACGAAAAATGTTTTCTTATTCTTCAAGTCATGCACATGTGATGAAAATGTTTCCTAGAGAATTCCCACCATGCATGAGGTAATGCATTCCTACCCCCAAATACAACTGATCTTTGCAACACACTCCTACCAATACCAGCTTTCTCCTGACTTGTGACCCTTCCTTGAATGCCCAAATGTCACTTCTGTTCCCATCCAAAGCAGAGAACTAGCCCTAAATTGCTCTCATTGGTATTTCTGGACTCTTCCCATTAATCTCTGGACTCTACATCTAACCTCTCTAATGCTTCTCATATCCACAATGCTGACTGGAGCCTCTGAGCCTCACTTTCCCTGTCTAAAAAGGCAGAGGGCAGGGAACCTACTCTGAGATCTCTGGTAACTGGGTCATTCTATAGTTCCTTGGTGTCTAAGCTAATTAGGTGAATAGGTCAACCACATCCAGTCCTTGTCCAGTCTCCTGTGTCAATGTTCTGTACATAGACTAGCAGAACATCTCCTCAACTGAGGATTCTAAAATCTAGAGCCTGTGGAGGAAATTCAGTTTATTATAATGAGTTGTTTAATTTTGTTTTTGTTTTTTGAGTAGTTAAATTACGACTTCATGTTTGCCCTGTGGGGTCTACCTACATCTCTGACTATAGTCCTCAGGAGTTTAGTTACGACCCAGAATATGAGTAGACCTTTATTATCATGGTGCAATGGGAATTGTTTAAAATTTATTTTTAGACCAGACTCTTATCTGAGCCTCCTGGGGTGTCCTGACTACACCTGGGACCATCTGTGGGCATCATCATTAATGCAGCTTAAATGCATCCCACACTGGCTCTCTTGATAAGCACAACTCCTTATGCGACTGAATAGCTTTATGTGTAGTTTTTCTTGTTTGTGTCTCATTCAATTTTGGAAGCTGTCTCAAAGCCCAATTATTTCATATATTAAATCAATATCATCAAGGTCCAGTAAGGACACTAAAATCCATGCTAGGCAATTTCATTGAAGAAATTTAATATGGGGAAACAATTAGTTACAAAAGTGTTGGAAGAGCTGAAAATAAGTGCTAGTGAGGCTACTCAGAAAATAACAACTAAACAAAGCTACTTCCAATCTGGGAATGGTGGTGAATGCCTATAACCCCAGCTAATTGGGAGCTGAGGCAGGAGGCCTCAGTTCAAGGCCATCCTGGGCAATTTAGTCGAACTCTGTATCAAAATTAAAAAAAAAATCAAAAGGACCAGGTGTATAGCTTAGTAATTGAGTGCTTACCTATCATGTCTTTGCAAAGTCCTGGGTTTTCCCTGGTATAATAAATAAATAAGAAGTTACTGCCATCCAAGGAGACTGAGAGGTAGGGAAGAGATGATGTTTTCAGCATAGGGACCAGGGCTGTGTGGTGGAAGCTAGAACCATATAAAAGTACCACCCAAAAGAAGGCAGAGGCAGGACAGAGGTTTCTGGGTGGGAACTGGAGCCCAAAGGGTAGGACTTCCAGGCAGGAGCCAGACCCTCAGCCTCTGCAGGATATGCTCCCAAAGCAGAGGGGGAAAGGAATACCCCCAGGTTCTCCCCAAACTCCCATCTCCTGCCAGGATCTCCCACTGGCTGCACCTAATCTGTAGGCAATGTAGGCAATGGGCAAGGGAGTCTGAAAAATGGAGACTCCCAAACTTCCAAAGCAGGAAAGAACAAGGAATGTATTTAACAGGAAAAGGGGCAAGAAAACAGGCAAATAATATGTGGAAGAATGGGGAAAAGGAAGACAAATGACCAATAAACAGAAAAATTGTTCAACCAGGGAAATACAATTTCAAATGGGGCAACACAATTTTAAACCACAGATTTTATTTTTTTATTATTTTGTATCAGGATTGAACCCAGGGCTGCTTAACCATTAAGCCACATCTCCAGACCTTTCTAGTTTTGATTTTGAGACAGGGTCTCACTAAGTTGCTGAGGCTAGCTTTGAACTGGCAATCCTCCTGCCTCAGCCTCCCGAGCAGCTGGGATTACAGGTGTGCACCACCATTTCTGGCTAAACCACAGAAATTTTTAAATGCCATATATTGATGAGGATGATTAGTATCGAGAATATTTGTGCATACAAATACATTGGAAAATACATTTGCACTGTCTTATAATGTTGATGCTGAACATACCCTGGACTCCAGGAATTCCATTTCTAGAAACATACCCTTAGGATATATTTTATAATTAAAAGCATGACTACAGAGGCCCTTAAAGTTCATTTCCCTTCCTCCCTAGTTATCTTTTCAATGCAACTCATCCAAGGACATCCAGTCCAGCACTTGAAGACCTCCCTCTCACCCAAGCCCCTTTCCCCTCTTTTAAATGCCTAGACTGTTGTCTATGCCATTTATGAGACATCTGCTATTTATTTATTTATCCTTCCATCCAGCAAATGATGCCAAGTACTAGGAGCATCCAAATCAAAAGCAGACATAGTCACTGCCTTCACAGAGCCTGCCGCCTGGTGAGGGAGAGAGACAAAGGAGCGAGCACAGAAATCATCTAATCCAGTTGCTAGGAGCTAACAGGAAAAAATGTGGCATGCTTTGAGCACCTGTTACAAAAGAAGCTCACCTAGACTATTCAGTCCAGAAAGATAGATTTCTTTGAGACAGTAATATTCAAGGTGAGATCTGAAGGATGTTCTGAATACTACTTTCTATTGTCACCATTGACAATAATTAATTATTGAGGTTCTATAACCTAGGTGGAGTATAAGCATACATGTCTCTAAAGAAAAACATTAGCAGGAGGGAGTACATATTAAATGCCAAGTGAACAAAATGTAAAATATTATACAGATGTTTGGAGGAGGGATATTCCCTAAGGCCCTTTGGAGAAAGGTTTATATAAAAGGTGAAACCTGGGCTGGGGATGTGACTCAAGCGGTAGCACGCTCGCCTGGCATGCGTGCGGCCCAGGTTCGATCCTCAGCACCACGTACAAACAAAGATGTTGTGTCTGCTGAAAACCAGAGAATAAAACATTAAAGAACATTCTCTCTCTCTCTCTTAAAAAAAAAAAAGTGAAACCTGAGCGGAAACTCACAGGAAGGTAAAACTAAGACAAAGGGGGGCGGGGAGAAGAACTCTCAGATATGAGTATCTAGCCAGAGGTAGGAAAAGGCAAGACAGTTTCAAACAGGTCACTGGAACCAAGGAATAATGTAGAAATGAAGTTAAAAAGTCATGGGTCAGATCATAGAGGGACTTGCTTTATCTTGGATGAAGTTTTCTTTTTGTATCATGGTTTGAGACTCTCAAGCCTAGAATCCCTACTCCTCAAAATAAAAAGTGCATTTATAAAGCTACATAGAACTTGAGGGGTCCACAATCCCCCTGAGCTCGCAATTGGGAACTCCTGCTGTAAACAAATAGCGCTAAAAGGATTTGAGTAGAACAGTGGCATGTTGCAAAGTGTTTAGAGAGTCCCTTGCCAGAGAGGATAATGACTGTGGGCAGTGAGGTCAATTGAGAAACTATTGCAATATGAGATAATGCAAGCAGTAGCCCAGATGGCCCCAGGCTAAGGTGGTGACTATAGGAATTCTTTCATTAATTAAACCAAAATTTAATGACAGCTTCCTCTTGGACAAGCACCATTGTATTGGGGACATTATAATGAATAAGATATGACCACTCACTTCAAGGAGCTGAAAGCTGGGCAGGATCAGAAAGAAAAGCAAGCAACTATAATGTGTGTGTGTGTGGGGGGGTGGAGGCTGAATCAATGAAGATTCTGTTTTTTTTTTTTTTTTTTTTTTTTGGCAGGGTGGAGAGGGTACCAGGAATTGAACTCAGGGGCACTTGACCACTGAGCCACATCCCCAGACTGATTTTAGAGACACAATCTCACTGAGTTGCTTCACGCCCCACTTTTGCTGAGACTGGCTTTGAAATCGTGATCCTCCTGCCTTAGCCTCCCAAGCCACTGAGATTATAGCCATGAGCCATGGTGCCCAGCCCAGGTTCTCTTATGCAGAATTTTCCACTGTCTCTTAGAGAATAAAGTAAATAAAGTGACAGTCTTCAGTGTCATAGTCAAGGCCTTTCACAAAACAGCCACAACTTGCCCTTCTGCTGTCTTTTCCACTTAAGCTATCACCACAACAGCTTTCCTTCCTTCCTTTTTGTTCCCCCCTTCTCTTTCTCATGCCAACACACACACACACACACACACACACACACACACACTCTGCAAGGCAGCTGCACTAGACTCTTCATTGTCTTTTGATCTTGCTTCACATTTCCTGTCTCTGTTTTGTCACTCTTTTCCTCTCATCGACTGGACCTGATCAAATTCCTACCCATTTAGACATGGAGCCTTTCTTGAAACCTGGTTTGATCTCCCCATGCATTTTGCCCTGAGTTACTGTATGGGCCTCATTCTCCCCTCAGTACTCAGTAAGCTCAATAGGAAAGGGATGTTGTTTTCTCATCTTCCTATTTCATGATGTGCCCACGTTTCTGTAATGGTAAGTGTTTGCTATACCTACGAAACTAAAATGCCAGAACTTGGGAAGAGGACAAAGCCAGAGTAGGTTTGAAACCTTGATAGCTAGAATCAGGAAAGGCAACCTAGACACATTCTTATAGAAACCTTTGGGGAACAGGGAAGGATACCATCCCATGAACATATCATATGCTCAGTAAACATGGGGTTTAAAAATACAAGACATTTACATCCAAGCATCTTAGGCAACTAGGCATTTTGCCTACTTAAGATAGCAGTGTCTACAGGGAGACAGTACATGGGACCTGAAATTTCAGATGCTGGGTGCCAGACTTTCACATTTCTATTGGATTACTGTGAGATTATTAAGAAAAGAGCTTGCTTGAAAGGCTAAGTATTTAAAAAACCTAAATCATCCTTAGAAGTATTACAGAGTCACTGCGCTAACTTTTGCTTTTAATCAGCAATTGCAGGGTCAAACTATAGTGTACCTTATCTCACCTTTGTTTGAACTATCAAAATACCCAAGACGTTGCCAAGGACTACTGAATTCTTTGGCTTGGCCACAGAGGCCACACGACGAGTGTGCATTTTCCCCGTCTGGAGTGGGAGGGGATGTGCGTGCCTTTCAGCCCAGTCTTAGAATGAAGTCATCTCTGACTGCGGTGCGCTGGATGGAGGGCAAGTTCCTAAATTGTTCCAACTCATTGGGCAGAACAGTGCCATTTCCCAGCGAGTGTCGCATCTCCCCAGTTTGCAGATGAAGAAGCACGAGCCTGGACCCCCTAACTCTGCGGGCTGCACGGGCTCTTTCCCTTGAGGAGCACTTCCCGCCTTCTTGCGGCCGCAACCCCTCGCAGGTGTCAACAGCTGCCTCCCCGGAATCCTCCTCCCTCCCCGCCACACCCCGCCCGGCCGCGCCCCACCTGCCCCACCGCGCCCGGGGACAGAGGAGACGCAGATCTGATTGGCCAACAGCAAAGGGGGCGGGGCCTGTGCGCCCGCGGGGGTTAGTGGCAACTTCACTGTCGAGGCAGGCTAGGTTCACCAGGAGCAGTGGGTGCCGCGTGCCCCCGAAGACCTAGTGGGACCGCTTGGGCCCGCTCAGCATGAGGATGCGCTGGGCGACCCCTCGCCCCGCGGCGGGGCTCCTCCTGCTGCTCCTCTGGTGCTTCGGGATGGCGGAGCCTTCTGACCCTGCAGGTAACCACGGGCGCGTCCGCAACTACCCCCGCTGGGGGCCTCGACGCTGCAGGTCTGCCCACTTTCCTCCGCCTGAGTCAGGCCGGAGCTCCGGAGTCAGGTCACCGTTGTTTTGCTTTGGGGTCTGGAACCGACGAGGAAGTGTGGCGGAGAAAATGCTCTATTGCCCTCGGGGGCCGGGAGGAGGGCGCGACTGGGCGTGAAAGGGCAAGGTCTTCCTGGTGTTGAGGGGACCTGGATTTACCGAGGGGAGACTCAGTATTTTCTGGGAGCTTTCTCTGCCCCTTTCTCGCCTACCTTTCTCTAAAATGTTGCTTCCCTGGGGTATGGAGTTCCCCATCTCCTACAGGCTATCCCACCATTCTCTCGCCCCTTGGTCACCTTAGCCCCTCAGTGGCAAAGATGAGGTTCCACCACACCCCAAGGATTCTCACGAATTCCCTGACTTCAGTCCACCCACGGTGCGCCTCAAAAAGGAAGTCAGGTTAAGACTTCTTTTCCAAAAGTGACCATGACCAAGAGTCAGTTGTGATGCTCTCTCCCATCGCCTGGAGCAGTGACCCTTTCTTCAAATTGGCTTATCAACACCAAATGACCCCCGCGCCCACACAGGCCGAAGGCATCCAGCTAAAGCGCTTGGAAACCCACTGCCTCTCACTAGGTAACAGACTTTTGCCCATTACTAATAATGCTGAGAGTGGTGCTAGCCTCATCATCTCCCTTGGTACCAACTGGACTTTGCTTTTACTTTCTCTTTGCCTTGGCAAAGGGTGTGCCTAGGACTTTGTTTCTTGGTTGGGCTGCATAATGGGCATTCTTTGGGCAGTCCCCACCCACAACTTCTACAGTCTTTCATGTATGAGGAAGGAAAAGATTATCAAGACAGCTTTTTAAAACCATGAAGTTGATTGTGACTTTTACTTTCTTTGCAGCTAAGTTACTATCTGGTTTAAACTTTATTCGAAGAGAGATGGTAAGAGGTTTCTCAGAATGGCATCATTCTGTCTACATCAAGGGCCTTTTAAATGGACCCTGATCGGACACTCTTTTCCATTCTCCTTTAGCCTTCTGTGCTGGGTCAGAAGAGCCATGAATAAGGCAATCCTTTATTGCTGTTAGAATTCTACTCTGCTTGCCCCACAATCCAAATCTAACTGCAGCAACTAACTGCAAACACTAACCTTTCAATTGCTCTCCTCTTGGCTTCTTCATATACCTGCCTTGGTTCTATTCTGTCTCCTCCACAAAATTCAAGGTTTTTACAATCTACAGTCCCTGTTCTATCTAAGCCACCCAAAACAAAGAGAACCCAGCTTAACTCTATTCTCCCTGAACTAGGGCCCCACAAATATTTTTTTTCCTGCATCATTTCCTCACTCCTAGCTGCTGCTCTGGGTGGCTTTCTCTAACCTTCAGACCAGACTTGGGGTCTTATTAGGGGAAGCACTGGAATTTTGAACACTCAGCCATTTGGGTAGCTTGTTTGGCAGTGTGTCAGCTTCAGGATGCTAGTGATGATATTCACCTCATTACATGTATACCGCTAGGCTTGGGCAGGTAGTCTTGGTCACCCAAATGTTGCAGGAGAACTCTGTGTCCTTGAGGAGATGCCAAGAGCTTAGTTTACTTTTTTTGCCTCTTTGGAGAGCTAACAGCTTGCAGTAAACCAATCCTTCAGGGACTCCTGAGGTTCTCACCAGTCCACACCACAGAGTCTGGCCTTGATGACTTTTTGATGCCTAATATTTTGCTATGGACCAAAATGATGTTACTTCAGGACCTGTTTTTAAACTAAAAAACCAAGACTTCTGATTCTTTCCTACTACACCTGTATGCTCTGCACACTTGGCAGAGACCACAAAATGTTTAACATTGAATGGAGAAAGTTCCCTTGAAATTATCAATGCCATGATCTTTATCCTTTCTGTCATCCCAAGCCATTTCCCTCTCCATTGGTCTGTAGTTATAAAATGTTGTCATGCAGCTTCTCTGCCAAATCCTCGGAGCTCTTTGTTCTAGGGCCTGTAAGTCAGGACTTACTTAGTGATCAAACAACAAGAAAATGCCAAGAAGAGATGGTTTTCCTTTGATGTATATAAAAATACTAAAATCTCACTGACAATTTATGATAATGCTACTTATCCATTTTCTCTCAAATACCACTAGAGTATTTATATAAAATTATATAAAAAGTGAATCTAGGAGTGATGGGTCTTCTTTTCATCAATCTCTGCCTTTTAGATTTGTCCCAATTTTATATTTGGAGAGAAACATGAAAATTCCATTGAAGACTGATGTAAAGTTGTAAAGTGAACAAGATAAAATATAAGGCTATCAATAATTTGTTTTATAAATAACTCTGTAATTACCTTTTCAAAGTGCAGTACATTTCTAAGATAGTTTATATGCCTTCATGTAACAAATTTCTAAATAAGGAATTCGTTTTTTACACTCTTTCAGTTCTTCCCACTCTTCAACACACCATCCCATTGTATCAAAAGACTAAAGCAGATTGAACAGCTCCATAAAGAAAGATGGGGAAACTCATGAGAGAAAAAGATTCTCCTTAGCTAATGTATTGTTATGTATGTAATGTAATGTATGCTTATATACTATCTACTAATAATCAAGTCATTATTAATATGACTTGAGTTTCCTCAAGTCATATTAATAATGACTCTCTGTGCTAAGTGATCTCTTTAAGTGTTGAAGGTTGGTATTAAGTACAAATTTGGTTCAAATAGGTTTAGAATGTGGCAAGTTTCTACAGTCAGAAATGTTGCAGTTTTTTAAGAATCTTGCCATTTATTAAGATGTTGTTGTTCTATATTAATCTACACCTCTCTTATAGTCTAGCTCCTACCATGTTAAATCTGCAGGTGTCCCATAAGTAACACATGTAGAAGATAGGAAAGAGTAAAAAAAAAAAAAAATTCTCGGGCTGAGGCTGTGGCTCAGCATTAGCACACTTGCCTGGAATATGTGAGGTACTGGGTTCAATCCTCAGCACCACATATAATAAAGAAATAAAAAAAAAATAAAGGTCCATTGACTTTAAAAAAAATTATCTTCCAAATAATTTTTATAAAGCAAAACTGTCATCAAACTGTTCATGCCCAGTACAAGTGAAATTAGAATGACCCCAAGTACCACTAGCAGTAGTGTTACATAATAATACCGTGAGCATCTGTTCAAGAACAATATGTGATGAATTCAGCAAAGGCTAGTAAAACTTGCAAGGATGGGAATGTTGTTATCTGGTGGAAACATAGGATATTAGCTCTAGAAGTGGCTTAGATGTCTTATACTCCACTGTTTTCCTCTGATGTTTAGAGATATGAAGACCCTGGGAGATTAAATGGTTTCAACAAGTTCTCCCATCTAACTGGTAGTTTTAATCTAGGACTTCTAATTCCTTGTTCCACTGGCCTTTCTGATATACTAAGACTTTTACCTAATCAATTGAATTCTACGAGGGCAGCTTGAAACACAGAACTCAAAAAGTAAAAGAAGGCAAAGCTGCCATTTGCCTAGATCACCTGTTTGGGGTCAAGTGTCATAGAGCAGAGTGCCCAGAAAAGAGGACAAGACTACAGGACAGAAGAGAGAAAGTTTCCAACAAGGGTGGTGGCCATGCCTCCAGAGGAGCAGACTTCTTTTTTTGTGATACAATTTCTTATACTTTGGAACCCAGATTTATTTTGAAGAGGTGAGAGAAAATAGTTGGGAAAAAGGTAGATCAGGCATCTGCATAGCTGTTGAATATGTGGGAGAAGGACATTAGAGAAAGTATGAGTGGTCATATCAGAGGAGTACACTTTCCTTTTCTTGTTGACTCTTCTCTCCCAACCTGTGACCATGAGAGAGAATGGTTGAGGGATGTCAAAAAAGAAAGAGCAAGAGAGAGATGCTGCTATAATGAGCATACCTAGTTGCAACCCTATGCAATGCTTTAAAATTCAAATTTGAAAGAAGAAATAATTAAAATCTTTAAAGATTTTTTTGTTTTATTTTGTTTTGGTTCCCCGCCCTTGTTGTTCCTCTTACTGCTCTTATTTAGAACAAAAAAAAAAATTCCACCCAAAGTTAAAAATGTAATCAGATTTTACCTTTATAGTTATTATTTACATTGTGAAATTTCCCCTCAAGTTGCCAGCCCTAGATATGTGAATTTTTAACTCTAAAGCTTGATTTATTTCCAGAAATAGCATTTGGTGTTAGTAAAACCAGTGATTGTGAAGAAGGCATCAAAATGAAAGTGCCTTTTGAGAACCAAATTTTTTCAGGTTCTTCTGCTGAATTCTGGTCCATTGATAATGATTGTTGAAGCTTGTTTAAAACATTTCAGCTTTACTTTCATCAACATGATGATGAAAGTAATTGTGCTAAAACTTTAATTTTTTTCTTTGTTAAAGAACTAACCAAATCGTTCAATTATTGTTTGTTATAACAGATGTGAATCTTGCTCCACAAACTCAGGTGTGTAAAAAACGATGCGTTCCTATCTTATCAGGATAATCTAATTAAATCTGACTCTGTTCCTATTCTGCCAGGCTGTCAGAACTTTAATTGCTGTCATTGTTGGGGTCTTCTTCAGCTCAGGATGGTCACCAGGGGAACATTCAGGAAGGCTAATGCTTTGGTCTTCTGTTCCCACTGGTTACTTCTCAGTTTCCCTTTGTCCAAACATGCTGGATCTTGGTGGCTCAGGTCACTCCTGGACTCATGATCCAGTCTTCCCAGGTAATCCACATAGTTAATCCCCCAATCTCTCCTCAGGTCCCATAGGGCTGATCACACATTCCCCCATCCTCAGAACCCAGACCTCTTTTATTTCCTCCAGCTCCTTCACCCCACTATTCTGACCTCTTAGAAATCTCCTCTCTGAAACACCTCAATGAATCAGTCTTCCACAGAAGGCTCAAGGGAGGTGGCCTTTAAGCAAAGACTCCTTTTGTGTGGCCTCACTCTTTTGCCATAAAGAGGGGAGCACAGAGGCCTGACTTCATACTTAAACTGGGGAAAGAACTTAAAGTGAGATCAAAGCATTGATTTCTCATCTACTAGTTTTCCCTGCCATGCTAGCAAAAGTGTAAAAAGACAGAGTTTTGGACCCTAATAGATTCAGGATATTTTTCATTGACCACAGACTACCTGTCTAGGTAAGATGAAAACTAAGGAGCTTCTTTATCCTATTAAACAGGATCTGGGTGGGGGTGGGGGTTCTTTCACAGACTAGCAGGAACAAATACCCAAACTACTCTCGGCTTTAGTTGTATTGATTCATTTTATCACATTCACAGTAGAAAATAGGTACTGTGTTACAAATGAGAAAACTGAAATACTGGTTAAATAATGTGCCCTGATCTCATGGCTAATAAGTAGCAGTAGAGACAGAATATGATCCCAGGCAGGCTGGTTCTACAGACTGGCTCTGCTACACACTGAACTGCCTCTCCAGCCATCTCTGTCCTTCTTCCTTGTGTTGGACATTACAGTTTATCAAGTTGGGAGGGTGGGAGCAGTCTAGGAGTGCTCAGAACTATCATCAGCAAGCAGGGAGCAAGACACATTGGCCACATAATTCCAAATCCTGAAATGTCTTTTTTCACTGCCTGTCTTTAATGCAGGTAATCATCCATTCACCATCTTCAATGAAAACACAGGCAAGTGCATCAAGCCACTAGTTGGCTGGATAGTAGCAAAGGATTGTGATGGAAGTAAGGACATGTTATGGAAATGGGTATCCCAGCATCGGCTCTTTCATTTGCAATCCCAGAAGTGCCTTGGCCTAGATATTAACAAACCCACAGATTCCTTGAAAATGTTCAGCTGTGACTCCAATGCCATGATGTGGTGGAAATGTGAGCACCACTCTCTGTATGGTGCTGCCCAGTACAGGTTGGCTCTAAAGGATGGCTATGCCATAGCCAGTACAAACACATCTGATGTCTGGAAGAAAGGAGGCTCGGAGGACAGCCTTTGTGACCAGCCTTACCATGGTGAGTACTGGAGAGGGACTTGGAGCCATTTGCTGTTGTGCTTATTAACTGTGACACTGAATATGCACGGTCAAATAAAAATGAAGTCATATGCTGGTAAGGGCAGTGAGCAAGCTATTTGGGTCCAGGCACTGTGAGTTTCATTTTTACCACATACGTGTGAGGTCGGTGGTATCTGACCCACCCCTTCCCCTTTATGGGCAAGGCTAGGAGAGGTCAAGTGCCTTTTCAGAGGTCACATAGCCATATTGTAATGAGCCTGGGATATGAAATCTATGTGATGCCTGACTCCTATGATGACATGCTGAACTCTAGGAGAAAGGAAATGTTAGATTAATAGGAAACTCTTCCTGCTGATAAAAATTTAATAATGTTGATATTATAAATGAAAAAAGAAAAAGAAGTGTATTTTTCCTTGTCTACAGGTTTTGAGACAGTGGGAATTTTTTAAAGTCTCATGTGTGTTTTTCATTTTCATTTTTGGCATGGCTGTCGTGTTGATGTTTTTATTTATGATTAAACTTTTTTAAAAAATATTTTTATTAGTTGTTGATGGATCTTTGTTTTATTTACTTATTTAGATGTTGTGTTGAGAATCAAACCCAGTGCTTCACACATGCTAGGCAAGCACTCTACCACTGAGCCACAACCCCAACCCCTATGATTCAACATTTTAAGAGTAAACTTTTTCTTGGTTGCTTCCAAAAATAAGTATATAAATATTGCTATAGTCTTTGCTCTGAGTCTCAAAATGAATTTCTAAGTTTAGAAAAAATAAGTGGATGTATTTTTTAAACTACTAAATGTGACGAGCTATCACCCAAGCAAATCTTTTTTTTATCATGTTGCTGTAAATTAATTGAATGTTGATGTACATATATAAATAATGTGTTACTCTTGTCCTACTTTTTAATTTCGATTATGATTATGATTATTTTGGTACCAGGAATTGAACCCAAGGGTTAAGAGTCACAAATTTGTAAGATGAGGTGTTTACATGGAAAACAAATTTCTTCAGTAATGTAAGATAAAATAGCTTCAGTGGTTAAAGAGGTTGGCAGGCTTCTGACAGTTGCTCAAGCCACCCCTTTTTTATATTTTATTTAGAGACAGGGTTTTGCTGAGGCTGGCTTTGAACTTGAAATCCTTCTGTCTCTGCCTCCCCCAGCCACTAGGATTACAGGCATGTGCCACTTTAAAAAAAAAAAAAAAGTCTCTTGTCCTTTTTAAAAAAAAACTTACATAGCTTTGCAGAGGTTTTCCCCTTCTCTAAAGCTCTTTTAAATTAAATTTGGCCACAGACTCAGGATAGCAGCTGAGTTCCCCTCTTTCTAGCTAAGGAACTTCTTTCTATTTTCTGGTGAGGATCTAGATATTCTGAGAATGTCTGGTTCCACTATTAATGGAGAAATAATACAGACTTAGAGATTGGGGTTTTCCTTCACTTCAATCCCCAGCCTTTGAGTAGTTGAACAAATCTGTTTCTGCTAGCCAGATTCCTCCTAAACTTAAAAGTGGTTACTTAAACTTAAAGCAATTATCAGCTGTAACCCTAGTGACTCTGGAGGCCTAGACAGGAGAATCACAAGTTCAAGGCCATCCTCAGCAACTTAGCCCTAAGCAACTTAGTGAGACCCTGTCTCAAAATAAAAACCATTTTAAAAGGGGGCTGGGGAGTATAGCTCAATGGTGAAGTGCCTCTGGGTTCAATCCCCAATACCAAAAGCAAAACAGGATTCCATTTCCCAAATATAGTGTGTTTATTTCTCCCTTAGCTTTTGCAGTCTAAAAAGATTTTGCTTCTAATATATTAAGATTATTTATAATCTGTCTTAAGTTGCCTCTTCCTTCAACCCCTATCCTGTTTGAGTTATGTTCATATCAGAGGAAGTTTTAGTGGTATAAAATTTTTGAGTAAACTGCTTTTGACTAGCACTTAGATATGAATTTACATCACAAGCTATCTTGACCTGATCATGTTTGGTGAATCATTCCAAAGAATGGACTTTTGGTGGAGAATTAGCTGTAGAACTGTGTGAACTATCTGAGCTTTTGAGCAACTGTCAGAAGCCTGCCAACCTCTTTAACCACTGAAGCTATTTTATCTTACATTACTGAAGAAATTTGTTTTCCATGTAAACACCTCATCTTAGAAATTTGTGACTCTTAAACAATAAGCTATTGTTTTAAGGATGCTATCACCCTAAAGTCACACATTCAGAGAAGACTCTTCTCAGGAAAGCCTGTCTTGCTAAGAAACCCCATGGATTCAAGAGTTCCCGCCATAGCAAAACGTGTGGAAATCAAACTCTCAGTGAGCATCCTTTAACTGCCTCAGTGGTGGTGGTTTGCTTCTCCAAAGCATTTAGTGACTGAGAGCCCTTTTTAAATTTCTTTTTTAGTTGTATATAAACATAATACCTTTATTTTCTTTCTTTATTTCTACCGCTGAGCCACAATCCCAGCCCATGACTTGGAGCTTTTTAATGAAGCTCAGCTTTGAGCTATACTATGTGACTTGAAACCTGAGAGGACAAATATTGGTATCAAAGTTTTGCTTGTATGTCTCTCTCATCAGAGAGCCCAGTCTCATGCCCATTGCTCACAGCTGAGTGATTGAATATTTTACTTAACTATTCCACAAAAATGGGGATTTCACAAACAAGCATAGTATTACATACTGATCTCTCGGGCTTATGGTAAAGAGCATTTAAAGAAATGATCTTTATTTAAATGTATATGAAAGAACTTTGTATGACAGATATAAAGGTTTTAGAGAAAAAAAACCCATATGCTCCTACAAGTCATAGTCATGGTATTGGGGAACTGTACTCTGGGTATTATATTAGAAAGGGAAACGAGTCATGCAATCCTGGGAGTTTTTGGTGTGGTCAGAAACAAACCATATAATAAGCAGAATCCTTATAAAACATAAGGTCAACATACTCTTTAACAGAAGGAACCAATTCAAAGCCATTTATATGACATAGGAAAACAAAACAATGATCCTTAAAAGATTTTATTTTTGCAAAGAAAAGTGCTGCTTAATACATTCCAAATTTAAAAAGTTTCACACTTTAGTCAGATGAACACTTGAGAATGATAGAACACTTGAGGATGATAAGGGATGTAGAATCAAATACCATCTTAAGCACACTTTTAAGCAAATCTGTGAGACATTTCAAGGGACCCTAATAGCTTGAGATTTGATGATTATGCTTTATTTAATAGTCTTTATTCGATCTGTTAATGACCAGGGTTTTAAACAAATTGAGAATATAGAAAAAGGTAACAGAAATAGATACAGGGTTAGGTGTCCTATAGAAATACTTTTTCAAGAGAAATATTATTGACCTAAGCATTAAGCACTTCCTGTAGCATTTCCAGGCATATTTGTGGTTGAAATCATTTTTTCAGTACTTCTCTGAGTATTAGGGAAAAATTATTAAAATATTAAGCTAGATCTGCTACCTTGTTGGCCACCAGTTGGTCTCATGACTTCCCTATTAAAGCCAGTTCTTCTTTCTTTTTTAACATAAGTTACTGTGCCTTGCTCTTCCCCAAGAATCTACTCAGGAACCTAGCCGTTCTTCCTTTATTTCCTGAGAACTGCAGCCTCAATTCTATCAAGCAGTGGGCTGTTTGTCCATCTAACTTCATAAGTAGTTCGAAAGTCCATACACACCCTCCATGATGTTAAGGTATTTTTCTGCTAAGATATTTACACTTAAGTAAAAAAAAAAAAAAAAAAAAAAAAAAAAAAAAGAGGTGAATTGTATCTCAGTCATGGTACACTTTTGATAAAGTACTCTGCCACCCATAGTAGAGTGACCCTTAAGCCAGGATCTTTTAGTGCTTTGTCACACAAAAGAATCCTTACACAGATTATTTTACCAAATTCTGCATTTGTAAATGCAGAAACCAAGCTTGCCCACAGTCATAGAGGGGACCCCAGTCTTCAAGCCCAAACGTGAACAGTCAGCATCATGCTCTTTCTTCTCTGTGCACCCCATTCAGATATTGTATTCCCATAAATGAAAACAGCCATTTCTTTAGAAACAATTGTAGGTATTAGCTAACCGAAAGTGATTATCCAGTTTTCAATTCTCCTTTCCTCAACTTCCTCCCCAACCCACAGAGGTATATACCAGAGATGGGAATTCCTATGGAAGACCTTGTGAATTTCCATTCCTAATTGATGGGACATGGCATCATGACTGCATTCTTGATGATGACCACAATGGACCATGGTGTGCCACCACTTTACATTATAACTATGACCAAAAGTGGGGCATCTGCTTAATACCAGGTATGTGTGGGCTGGTGAACTTCATGAATGGAAAGAAGAGTACCTTTTATATGAGGTAAAAAGGAGAAGCAAGATGTCAAGATGACTCAAAAGTGCAACAAATATTATCCTATATTTGTAAGAAAAAAGAGTAGTAAAATGTAGCTTTGAATTTACTTTCGGAAGCAGGTCAAGAAGAGAGCCAAGACAGCTTATAAAGTGAAAGATACCAGAGCAGGGGAGCATAGTTTCCAAGTTCCCAGTTAATGCTGATGATTTGACCTGTGAACCACTCTGTGAGAATTACTTACTTAGGTCAAGGCCCAGGTGTTTCAACACCAAGAATATACTGAAACATAAAAATCCAATATTTGCTCCAGTTGTAATTGATAACAAGCAGAGTGTGGCCAACCATGTAACTATTTTATTTAGTTCTCACTGTAGTTTGGGGAAGGAATTTCAGATGTTAAAGGTAGCTTAGAGGTTATCTAGTGCAAACCCCTGTTTCTCAGGTGAGAGGCAGCAAGCCCAGGCTGAAGGAAGGGCCTGTCAGGGTCAGACCACATTCATGTGGTGGAGAATTCAGGATTCCTAATCCTGAATTCCTAATCCTCATTCTCCAACATATACACCCCACTCTATTTGATGCCTTGCCTGGGATGTGTCTCAGTGCCATAGACTGATGGGTCCCAGGGGTGGGAGGGGTTGTTATTGAATTTATATGCCTCCCAGAGCTACTTTTTATGAAAGAAGTAATACTGTGAGTTTTCTTAACCCCAAGGATTGCTAAACCACAGGGGTGGTATTGCACGGCAAACACACTGCCATCCCACTGGCAGCAGATTCTGGATTTACAATCAGAGGGCTTCAGTGGCAATAATGAACCTTTAGACAATGTTCTTACAAATTTTTCCTATTTTGTTTTCACCAAATGTCACAACCTTTGTTGCTGTGGAGGTCATAGGAAAGTGAGGAGGCAAAGTGTGCCATTCAAAGAGCAACAAAAGGGATTGGTGCTTTGATTGTAGCTCTGCCACAAACATCTGTAGGTCTTTGTTCCCCTCTGAAATGAGGGCATCAACAAGAGGATCTCAAGGGGCTTTTCAGCACATAGGTGCACGAGGCTGCCATCTGATGTATAATATGGGAAGCCCTTTGGAAAGCCCCCCAAGTGGAGCCTGGGATACACATCACACAGCCTACACTGTTTTTTCCCCTCTTGTTGGGAGCACATGAGAGACTCTAAGTTGTCTCAACACCTATATATTCATCCAGGAAACAGCTTGAAGTTTCTTTGTCTGAAAATATACATTACTTTATATATTTTTAAAAATATTTATTTATTTGTAGATGAACACACAGTATCTTTATTTATTTTTATGTGGTGCTGAGGATCGAACCCAATGCCTCACACATGCTAGGCAAGCACTTTACCACTGAGCTACAGCCCAAGCCCCTACTTTATATATTTACTAAAGAATATATGATGCATATTTAAAAAAGCACATACGTATTTCTATACCTATGTATGTAATATAAATGTGCATATATAAAGTGAATTATATGATATTAAATATTTCATATATAACAAATTACATAATATTAATTATTTCATATGTAGTGAATCACATAATATTAATTATATCATATATTCAACCATCTGCTAAAATATTAAGAACAATCTTGGACTCAGTTTCCAAAATAAGAGTCCATATTTATGGACTGTGTTCCATATCTTAGCCATTTAAACAGCATGTCTGTGTATACACTTGAACACTCAGTGGTTTCTCTATAGGTCGTAAGCAAACCCTCTACCATCTCCCACCATGTTCCAGTGAGCTTGTTTTCCCTTAGCTGAGCATTCCACACCTGTACACGTTGAGACTCCCACCTTCAAGCACAGGACAAGCAGGAGCACAGGTGAAAACATGGAATTGTAACTGATAGGGGACAAAGGGACAGTGGCAGCTTTCATCAACCTGAATATTTGCTGTCCTCTGACTTCAATTTCATTATACCAAAAAATCAAAATATGGTCTAAACAAGCAATGGCAGTCTCCACTTTGGCACATCCTAAGAGTAAGCAAATTGAATTGCAGTATTGTAAGCAGTCCAAGGAATAGAAAATGTTATGCCTTTACTTTATAATCACTAAGTAATCTTTTATTAACAGAAAATGGCTGTGAAGGTAATTGGCAAAAGAATGAGCAGATTGGAAGTTGCTACCAGTTTAATAATCAGGCAACTCTTTCTTGGAAAGAAGCTTACATTTCGTGTCAGAGTCAAGGAGCTGACTTACTGAGCATCAGCAGTGCAGCTGAATTAACTTACCTCCAAGGTAGGTTTGACTTGCATGTCGCAGAGAAAAATTGTTGAAATTGTGAAGACACTTCCTCCTTTTACTTTCATATCCAGGTGTGTTGTTTTGTGTGTATCTTTTCTGTCTTCTTTTGGGATTTAAACTTCAACACTGAAGTTGCCAAACTACTGAATGTTAACATATTCCATGTATTGAGAATGCATGTTGAGATGGAGACTAAAGAGAGATTGATGCTTAGAACACAGGGTAGAAGATTAAACTGCTACCTTAACCTAACCTTTTTTTTTATTTGAAAAAGTGAACAATAAGCTCTTTGAACACTGAAAAGTAGAAAATTCAAGGAAGGTAAGCAGATGGTTGGATCTTACTATATCTGGCCTCAGTAAAAAATCCTCACATTCAAGTGGAGAAATACAGTCCTCGAGGAGAAACAAAGAGAGTTTTAAGAAATCTTAAAGTGGATATAACACAGATGTATAGAATGGATAGAATTTTGTTTTGTTTATAGGATGGTAGTGGTAATTTTTAAATTTTTAATTATGAAAATTTAAATTATATAGGTAAGAACAGAAAACTAAAAGAGATCATTTATTCTTTCATATGAATTTCAGGAACACCTTGTTAATTTCAGTGAAAACCCTATGAAGATTTTCATTGGAATTGTGTTGAATCAGATTAATTAGGATTAGTCTATCTCTACATGAAGTCTTCTTCATTTATAAAAATGGCATTTCTTTTCTCTTTAGGTCTTCTTTTATGTACCCAGTAAGATTCTGTAAATTTTCCCATCATACTCTTGAAAAAAAAAAGCTAATAAACAGAAATTTTTACATTATTTTTTAAATCAGAAGAAATTTAAGTTTCTCAGTCTTAATAATTTATTCTCTGAATGAAAAAATAGTGATAACATATGATAACAATGTTCTAGCACATATTACTAAATTGTTTTCAGACATTATCTCATTTAATGCTGTATAGGAGCCCTAAGAGGCTAGTATTGTTACTATGCTCATTTTGCAGATGAGGAATGTGAGGATCATAAAGGAAGTGTATTTTGTTCAATGTCACTTACAAATACATAGCACAACCTAAATTTGAATAGTCTGACTTGAAAACAAATTGTATTAGGTGTTCACCTTTTAGAAGACTGTAAGTTCTTTGTAAGCAGAGGTAGGTTATTGTTTTACTTTGGCACAAAACTATAAGCCTTACTGGCATATAGTAAACAAATATCTATTTACTAAGTATTTCAGGTGAATCCTGTCCCTGTGTTATAATGAATATAAATATTTGAATAAATGCTAGCAATGAACCAGGCTGGTCTCCAAAGAAGTTAATTATCAGTACACCCCAGCAAGTATCTTTATCACCAGATCAGGAAATTGATATTTAGAAAAAACATACCCAATATCACATAGCTAAGAAATACGAGAATTAGGATTTGAAGGTCAACATACGGAACCACAGAGCCCTTAGTTTTTTACTATAATACTTACATTATATATATATATATATATATATATATTTTTTATCATTGAAAGTCCACTAGTCTTTTTTCATGCTTTTTGCCTAAAGCTTTATCCAGACCTCCTTTCTTACTTAGAACTTTATCCTTTTCTTTTATTGTCTGGGAGTTGAATAATCAGAACTTTAGAATAAAAATCTGTCAAATAAGCCTAATCGGTCAGTGTTTGGCAGTGGAATTCTATTACAGACTTCACTAAAGCCTTACAAAAAATATCATGGAGAATCAAAAGGGCCACTAAAGTTAAGCCTCCTAGAATATTGACTTTGGGAAAGTAATGACTTCAGTGAAGGAAGAAAGTATAAAGAGTGACTCTCACCATCCTACCAAACGTCTGATGATGCAGTTGGAACAAGGAATGTTGTGTTGAGTCTTTATGCATCACGTTTCTTTGCTAACTTGCACAGAAGTGCAGTAAGTTCTGTGAAGAACCTTAATGTCCCCCAACCCAGCAGTTACTCCCCGTAGTTTATGGATATCAGTAAATTTATAAGTATATCTGTTTCTAATGTTCCAAGCTCCTCTTCTAGCATGAGAACTAAATAGCATATCAATAGGACTAATTATAATTCCCCAAGACCCTGGAGAAAGCTGGACTTTAACATCTAAAACTCAAGCATCCAAAGTAGTTTCTATTAAGAATCCCTTTAGGGCTGGGGTTTTGGCTCAGTGGTAGAGTGCTCACCAGCACATGCGAGGGCCTGAGTTCAATCCTCAGCACCACATAAAAATAAACAAATAAAATAAAGGTATTGGTGTCCAACAACAACTTAAAAAAAAAGTAAATATTAAAAAAAATAGAATCCCTTTATAGGGAAGAAGGGAGGAAAAGGAAAGGTTCTGGAGAATGAGATTGATCAAATTATGTAATGTGCTTGTAGGAATATGGCCTAATGAATCCCACTAATATGTGTAATTTTAATACACTGATAAAAAATAAGCTTAAAAAAAGAATCCCTTTATTGCACACAGTCGTTTGAACTAGAAGTAATGAGGCCAACAAATGTGAATCAGAGATTCCGTAACCAAAGTGCTTGATCTACTTGGGGAGATAAGAGTTGTTGCTATGCAGAGCATATATAATGGAGTATGTTGTTCCCAAACAACTTTTGACTTTGGTAGATAATGGTGGGGTGAGACTAGGCAATCAACTGCCAGAAAAAAATGCAGAAGCACCCCCATTGAAGTTAAGTCTCATGCAGTCTAAAAAACTTTTCTTTTAGACTTAATTTTGTTTTGATTTTATTTTATGAATACACATTCTCCAGGGATAATATATTTGGTTTCTTTGTGCTCATCAGATTTTGCTGGGATTCAGATTTTCCATATCTCTGGCCTTGCCAGGACCTGTAACCAACTTACTTATGCTACTACATAAGAGAACCCAAGAATCCCCAGAGCAGGAACAGCACACTTCCATTCTTCCTAATTTGCCTCTACCCCAGGGGTTATTCACCTTACACCACTTTGACCAGTGCCCCAATGCTAGGACACTTCTAGATTAGGGCCCCTGCTGGTTGTAGCTTTTCTGATGCATTATAAGAGGTTTTTTGGCTCTTTTCAGACACATGACTATTATCAGGCCAGTCTCTCATTGTGGGTAAAGGAATAGAAGTGTACTCAGGTCTGAATAGGGGTCTTTGGAACAGTTAAGAAATAACCACCTCATAATGTACAGATTGAGAGAAAAAATTTTTCTCGCCTGCATCTTGCACAGGCAAGATAAACTGTGTTCTCCTGCATGTAGTGAGTTGGCTGCAAAATATTGCAAAAAATCACATGACTCAGAAATAATTTTGAGAGATCAAAGGCAGGACAGCTCTGCGACCTTAAGTTGTCCTGCTTCCACACTGGAAGGAGAGAGAGTGAGTCTGTGTTTTTTATTTTGATATGAGGGATATACAAAGGCTTTTCTATAGAATATTCTTCACCAAATAAGGCAGGGGGTGGGCTGTCCAAGTCCAATGGGTAACACCCAACTCCGGAGCTATAGAGCAGCCTCTATAGCCTAGTGAAGACTGAGGTCACAGTGCTTTGGGTAATAAGCCACAAAATGACTTGCAATGCCAGACCAAAATCTCCTTGGCTTCAAGGCTGAGTAGAGGCTATGCTAATAGCTCAGAGGTGGCCTCCCACCTATTTGCAAACTATATATCTCAGAAAGGGTTAGTATCCATAACTTTTAAGGAGTTTAAACAACTCAATAGCCAAAACAAACAAAAAACCCAATAGTTGATTAAAATGGGGTAAAGGACAGGTACAGTGGCACATGCTTACAATCCCAGCGGCTCAGGAGACTGAGGCAGGAGGATCATAAGTTCACTGCCAGCCTCAGCAACTTAGTGAGGTCCTAAGCAACTTAGCGAGACCCTGTCTTAAAATAAGAAATTTTAAATGCCTGGGATGTGGCTCACTGGTTAAATGCCCCTGGTTTTAATCCCTGGAATGAAGAAAAAAAAATGGGCTAAAGACCTAAATAGAGCCAAGCATGGTAGTGCATGCCTGTAATCTCAGCAATTTGGGAGGCTGAGGCAGAGAGTCATGAGTTCAAAACTAGCCTCCACAACTTAGCAAAGTCCTAAGCAGCTTAGCAACACCCTGTCACCGAAAAAAAAAAAGCAAAATAGTCATCCACAAATGACATACAGATAGCCAAAAGACATATATAAATGCTCAACATCACTAGCCATTAGGGAAATGCAAATCAAAACCACAGTGAGATATGACCTCATATCTGTTACAATGGCTATTATCAAAAAGACAAAGAAGGACAAATGCTGGTGAGGATGTAGAGAAAGGAGAATACACTCTTAAGGATGTAAATTAGCATAGTCATTATGGTAAAAGGCATGGAGGTACCTGAAAATATTAAAAAATAGAACTCTCTAGCAATCCCACTGCTGAGTAGATAGCCAAAGGAAATGATATCAGTATGTCACAGAGAGATCTGCTCCCCTGTGCTGATCACAGCACTGTTCACAGTGGCCAAGACATGGAATCAACCTACATGTCTATCAGTGGATGAAATGGATAAAGGAAATGTGTTACATATACACAATGAAATACTATTCAGTCACCAAAAGGATGGAGTTCTGTCATTTGTGACACTGTGGATGAGCCTATAGGACATTTTGTTAAGTGCAGTAAGTCAGCCACAGAAAGCCAAATACCACATGCTCTCACTCATATGTGCATTCTAAAAGAGTCTCTCATAGAAATAAAGAGTAGAATAGTGATTACCAAAGGCTAAAGAGAGCAGTTGGGAGGTAGGGAGATGGGGGATGGAAAGATTGATCAATGGGTTCAAAGTTACAGTTAAGAGAGATAAGTTCTGGTGTTCTGTTGCACAGTAGGGTGACTGAAGTTGACAACTGTGTATTGAATATATCCAACTAGGTAGAGGGGTCTGGGGTTGTGGCTCAGATAACTCCAAAGCCTTTCAGCCTTCTCCTCAAGCGCTTGTCTAGCATGCATGAGACACTGGGTTCAATCCCCAGCACCATATAAAAATAGAAAATAAACAAAATAAAGGTATTATGTCCGTCTACAACTAAAAATAAATAAATAAATAAATAATAGGTAGAGAGGATTTGGAATGTTCTTATCACAGGAAAAGATAAATGTTTAAGGTTATGATTATGCTAACTACCCTGATGGTATATTTACATGATACATACGTGCATCAAAATATCACATTGAGCCTGGCATGGTGGCACACACCTGAAATTGCAGTGACTTGAGAGGCTGAAGCTTGCAAGTTTGAGGCCAACCTCAGCAAATTAAGTAGACCCTGTCTCAAAAATAAAATAAATATATGAATAAATAAAAAGGCTGGAGAATGTAGCTCAGTGGTAGATTGCCCCAGGTTCAATTCCGGTAACACACACACACACACACATACACAATATGTACAATTAGTATATGTCAATTAAAAACAAATTAAAGGTCTGGGGTTGTGGCTCAGCAGTAGAGCACTCACCTAGCACGTGCGAGGCCCTGGGTTCAATTCTCAGTGCCACATAAAAAAATAAATAAAATAAAGGTATTGTGTCCATCTACAACTAAAAAATAAATATTAAAAAAAAGAGAAAAAAATACCTACTTTAGTGGACACCCATTTGATTTAGGTATGGGATTTTATGCTAGCAATCTGTCTTTTAATGGCAAAGGTTGGGGTAGGTACAGTCTCAAGTTGATCAATGTCTTATCTGGACTGTGTGTGGAATAAAAACTCTAGCTCCAGATTGTCCAAGCCATATAATAAATCTCTATTCTTTATAATTACCCTACCAGTACTTTTAGAATTTATCCATTTCTCATTGTCATGCATAGAGCAATAGACACCTTAAAAACATTTGTGTTTGCCAACACTATCACATTTTTAAAAATCCTGATTCCAGTGAAGTCATCAGTACAAATCACCAAGAGTACACTATATTGAAGCAGATCAGGAGCACATCTGTGTCACAAAATCCCATGATGTAAATGTGTACTTGCCATATGCAGATAAGTGAGAGGCGTGTTCAGAGGGAGCAACTGCTTCCTGCTGGAGGATATTGGAACAGACTTTGTGGAAGGCATGGAATTGAATTTGGGATGAATAGGAAGGATTTGTCCTCCATACTGTCCCCAGTGGAAACCAATGAAAGGAATTCAGAATACCAGGGTTGTGATTCAGTGTGGAGTACCAGAAATATGTCAGTTTCCAGAACCTCCGAGGAATGTTGGAAAATCCATTGCGTTTATTAATAGGGAAAATTTTATATTAGATTAAATCTTCACAGTCTTTGCATGCCAGTGTGGGCAGCCCTTGCATATGCTTATGTGTATGTGATCTGGTTGTCAAATAATAAATATGAATAATGTATGTCCACTCTTGTGCACACATGGGTGTGTGTGTGTGTGTGTGTGTGTGTGTGTGACTCTTCTGTTTCTCTAGCCTAAATGTTCTCTTGGACTCCAGAGCCATATACTCGATACCCTGTGAAATACCTCCTATACGTATTTCTGACCCACTCCAAAATGGTTCACCATGTAGAGGATCTGTATGTTTCCTTCTTTTAGATTAAAATTTTTATAAGGGCAATAATAGCTGGAAAATAATATGTACTTACTGAATCACACTATCAATCTAGAATGAAATCAGATCTTCAAAACCTAGATATACATGAAAAACTGCCTTTGATAAGTATTCTAAATCAGTACAAGAGAGTTAAAAATAGACTGTGAAACAGCTACTCTAAGAGTCTGTTTTTACCTTAGAAGAAAGGGTGTTGGACAAGATAACAGGAAGCAGAATTGAGGAACTTACCAGCCCTTGACCTTTTCCAGGGTCTGAGGCTCTGTTGTCTATCAACATCACTCATCTTTGTTGCCTAGACATTCTCCTACCTGGATTACTGATACAATCAAGGCCTTCAGGAGGTTTGCTATTTATTGAAATCTAATCTGAGTTGGAGAATAATAACCCAGATAATTTTGTCACTTTTTAAAATTACATAATTTTTACAGGACAAGAAGGCATTGCTAGAGTGTTCTGGATTGGATTAAATCAGCTGTACTCAGCTAGAGGCTGGGAATGGTCAGATCACAAGCCATTAAGCTTTCTCAACTGGGACTCAGGTAATTGTTCTTCCCCCATCCATTTTGCATACAGAGCAAAAGCTTCAGAAAACAAGGGCTTCTCACTCTCTGAGATCTTTTAAAAGTTTCAAGAACTGATAAATCTTGTGATTACTTCTCAGAATTTTTTTTCCCTAAACCAGAGTAGAATGAGCACACCACTTGGCCAGGAACCATTCTGGATCCCTTAGGGGTCTTGACATGTCCATGACTTGCCCATGTTATGTCCATCTACAACTTAACTCTAATGTAGAAATATTTCCTTATATTTCAAATCCTTGGGGTCTCCCCATTCTGGCACCCAAGTACTAATAGCATAATGGCTATATTTTATTACACAAATAAATAACACAAGGAAAATTTTATAATGATTAAAACCCTGTTTAGCCAAAAAAAATCTTTTTCCCCAAAAGGAAGAATGAGGTACCTTTTTAAAAATAAAATATGACAAGTGAAAAACCTAAAAGTTAACATTAATTTCAGTACAAAATATTCTGTTCATATATAAGGAAAATGGGTTAAGTACTTAAGTGTCAACTTTAGTTAACTAAATTTTCTCATTTCTAATGAATTAACAACCTATTGTCTCAGTAAATAGAATCTTTAAGTATAATTTAATCTTTTTAAATTATATATATATATATATATATATATATATATATATATATATATTTTTTTTTTATGGTGGTGGCACTAATAATCAAACTAGGGTCTTGCATATGCTCGGCAAGCATTCTATCATTGAGTTACACCCAATCCTTAATTTATTTTTTTAAATTTTTAATTTAAGGTCTTAAAGGCATTACAAAATCATAGATTAATATTTTCATTATATAATAAATATAGATCAGCAATAAACATTTATTAGAGATTACCAGCCACAAGATATATGGCAAAAATTTTTATTCTTAGGGACAAGTTTGGTTTTTATTTTTGTGTTTTAAATTAGCTATAATATGTTAGAATATCCACCCCCCACTTGTATTTTAAAAGAAAGAAAAGTTGTATACATTAATATCCATTTTATACAATTCAATTTAATTAAAATTTTAACTAAATGATGAGTTCTCATAAAGGCAGAAAATGTAATGTGAAATATTTTTTCTAACCACCACCCTGATTCTAACCTTGTTTCTAACTCTTTGAAACTCCTACTTTTTAAGATATGCCAAAGGCACAAATAATAGGTGGATCAAGCTGTGCCGGAATGGATGCCGAATCTGGTCTGTGGCAGAGTATTTCCTGTGAAGCTCAACTATCATACGTCTGCAAGAAACCATTAAATAATACTGTGGAGTTAACAGGTATCTTCCTCAGTTGCTCTTACAAATAAATCTTAAAGCTGCAATTTTGTGAGGTCAAGTGAAATCCATCTCAGATACTCATCTCCACCTTCCCTTCATCTGATACTGCCAATATAAGAAAGTATTTAATTTTTGACCCTATCATTAGATATTACCAATTGCATATGAAAAAATCTGTAGTTGAGGCGATGAAGAATATCAAGTAAAAATATGTATATTCCCATTAGATGGCAGAGGTATTTATTTTTCTTTTTTGATACTGGGGATTGAACTCAGGGGCACTCTACCACTGAGACATATTCCCAGCCCTATTTTGTATTTTATTTAGAGAACAGGGTCTCACTGAGTTGCTCAGCACCTTGCCATTGCTGAGTCTGGCTTTAAACTCAAGATTCTCCTGTCTCAATCTCCTGAGCCTCTGGGATTACAGGTTTGCTTGCCACCACACCCAGCTGGGATATTCTTGATAGGAAATGTATTTCTGCTCACGGATCACTCTTGTTCCTCTAGAGCAGTAGTTCTCAAATGTGGTGCCCAGACCAAGCACAATGGCATCACCTGTCCATTAGAAATACAGATTGCCAGGGCTTACCCAGATTTACTGAATCAGAAACTATAGGCATGGGGTCTAGGAATCTATGTTTTTGTTTTGTTTTTAAATATTGTTTAGTTTTAGTTGGACACAATATCTTTATTTATTTATCTTTATGTGGTGCTGAGGATCGAACCCTGGCCCTCACCCATGCTAGGCAAGCACTCTACCACTGAGCCATAACCCCAGCCCCTAGGAATCTGTGTTTTAAGAAGCCCTCCAGGTGACCCTGCATGCTCAAGTCTGAGAGCCACTGCTATGAGGACAGGCCTTATATATTGCATGCCTCTGTGAAAAATCAAGACCTGTGGACACAGGATACCCCCAGGCTCTCCCAGCCCCTGCCCCACAACACCCAGACCTCCTCTATCCTTCTATGCCAGGCTGGTTCTTTAGGTCTTTGAATTGAAAGAACCCAGTAAAATGAGAAGTGCAGGACAAAGTATCTACAATGAGGGAATTGTTCAGGGAAGTGTGAGGAAAGAGGAGACCAGCTGAAGTTTTTGAGGAATGGAGGTTTGAGGAGTATTTACAAGAATAAAGAAGAGTACCAGCATATACCTGAAATTTGATTAATTCTTCACTGAATGAGAAAAACTCAGATTCAAAACTGGGAGGGGGAAAGGGAATTTTTAAATATCCTACTTTAAGGAATTATGTGGGAAGGGAAAAAAACAATCAAATTTCTTGTCATCCAAAAAGGAGCATTGAGCTATTTTTTTTTTAGGGGAAAAAATACACTTCCTATCAAGAATATTCCAGCTGGGTGTGGTGGCAAGCAAACCTGTAATCCCAGAGGCTCAGGAGACTGAGACAGGAGAATCTTGAGTTTAAAGCCAGACTCAGCAATGGCAAGGTGCTGAGCAACTCAGTGAGACCCTGTTCTCTAAATAAAATACAAAATAGGGCTGGGAATATGTCTCAGTGGTAGAGTGCCCCTGAGTTCAACCCCCAGTACCAAAAAAGAAATAAAGAATATAGGGAAATGTTTTAAGATAATAAGGGGAATGAATATTTATCTTCCGAGTTAATATAAGCCAAATATAATCCATACAACAAAAAGCATAATAGAGAAGCCAGCACAAATGAAAATAAGCTAGAGCAACTGATGTTAGATTAAGTAAATATCTCAAAGTAGCAATTATTAAGTAAATCATGATGTTTTCACATGATTGAATAATATGCATTCATTATAACTGTGCCAGCAGGAAATAGAAAAAGCAGAACAAAATGATATGCCTACTTATCATTTTAATCTTGTAAAAATATGTATTCATAGAGACAAAGACTAGAATATGAAAATGATTGTTTTAAGTTCAATTATGTGTGATTTTTCCATCTGTTCTTTTATAGTAACTGTAAAACACAGTAGTAATAAATGAACGCTATTCAGAACCTTAAAGTTAATTGAGTTATCTTATAATTATGAGAGGCTAGTTAAACCTGAATTTTTATCCTTTAGTAAAAAACAAACCTCTTAAGATGCTGTGTTTTCTTGCAATAAACCTTCCAAGTGGAAGGTGAAGTCTGAGTAACCAGCTACTTTCTAGTTTTGTTAACAAGGATAGAAGTATTTTGTATGGCTTTATACCTGACTCTTTTTGTCCAGAAAGACTAGACCTTTACTTGTGAGTTTTAGCACGGGCAAAACAAAGAATCCCGTTCTATAAGGACCATTGGTCTAGCAGAGGGAGGAAAGAAGAGGTCCAGAGATGTCATTTGCTCTTTCCTTCCATTGCTACTGTCTCTTGGGTGTGAAGTGAGCACATGTCTCATTCTGTTCCTGAAATCTCTGCCTGTCCTTTGGTCAAAAGTGAGCTTTAATGCATATTCCCTTACTAAGCTGGCCATACAAGAAAAGAAGGCTTGAGCTCATACTAATCTTTACAACAGCAGAGACTGGAAGGGAACCTAACAAATCCCAGAACCAGAAAAAGATTCAAGCAACTGGCTTAACCTACATCTTTCTTCTATCTTTTAGGACTAAGTGCAATATCTCCCTTGATTGTGTCTATACCCTTAAATAATCTATCCCCAGCCACACAGCATATTTCTGTCACATTACAGTCACATCATGTAATGGTAATAATGATTCATTATCTGAATCCCTGCAGGAATTCTTATGACACTAGGTATATATTAGGTACAACATAAATTCATATTACTCAAGGATCTGTCATCACATTGCCCAATTTTCCAGAAGCCTCATGATTCAAAACAGAAAATTTTGTAATGTTGTTGATTCAAAATAGATATAGCTTTCCTGGAATATAAATTGCTGCTTTTCTCCCAGATGTTTGGACATATTCACATACCCGCTGTGAAGAAGGCTGGCTGCCAAATAATGGATTTTGCTATCTGCTGGTAAATGAAACTGGTTCCTGGGATGAGGCACATAAGAAATGCAATGCCTTCAGTAGTGACCTAATCAGCATTCATTCTTTAGCAGATGTGGAAGTGGTTGTCACAAAATTCCATAATAGGAGTAAGTTGTTTTTTTTTTTTTTAAATACCCTATTTTAGAGGCTTAAACATTATAAAATATCCCTGCTTTCAGACTTTTGGTGAAAATGAAATCTTACAACGACCCTGTCCACAGGCTTTTCTGTTGGATGGATCTGTGTTGTAGTCTGCACTGTCCAATACACTAGCTACCAGCCAACATGGCTTTTGAGCGCTTGAAATGTAGCTAGGGAAACTGAGGAACTGAATTATTCTTTTTATTTAATTTTATTACATTTTGGTTTATATAGTCACATATGCCCTAGGGGCTACTAATTTGGCAGTAAAAGGTTGATTGAATAATCTGTCTCTTCTCATAAGCTAAATTCTATTTCATTCCCTCCAAAAATCTAAGTGATGATTATTTTACTTTTGTAATTTTTTGGAAGCTAATTTTTTGGTAGACACAGCTATAACAGACTGCTGTTACCATGCCCTCTGCCTAGGATTCTCTAATAATAGTAGCTAGTAGGGCTGGGTTGTAGCTCAGTGGTAGAGCACTTGCCTTACACTGTGAGGCACTGGGTTCAATCCTCAGCAACACATAAAAATAAATAAAAGATATTGTATCCATCTACCTGCCTCATTGAAATTTTTAAAAAATATCTAATTGTTTAGTTATAGTTGGACACAATACCTTTATTTTATTTACTTATTTTTATGTGGTGCTGAGGATCAAACCCAGGGCATGTGCTAGGCGACCGCTCTACCAGTGATCCACAACTCCAGCCCTGCCTCGTTGAAATTTTAATAGGCTATTTAACAGTACCATAAAGGCTCTTAAAACTTATATCAGAATATAAAAATCAGTAGCAATATACATATTCAAGAATGTAGTTTAGTAAAGCCAAACAAAGCATTTTTTTGTTGTTGTTTTTAGATGCCAAAGAAGAAATATGGACGGGACTTAGGAACATCAATAGACCAACTTTGTTTCAGTGGTCAGATGGTACTGAAGTCACTCTAACATACTGGAATGAGAATGAGCCAAACATACCCTACAATAAGACTCCCAACTGTGTTTCCTGTTTAGGAAAGGTAGGAGACCTCTGTGGTGTCTTTATCGTCTTACTGTTATATGTAATAATAATAATATTAAGATTCCTTTGATTATGGCATTTGTGTTTAAGCTAAGAAAATAAAAGGTGAGAGGTTTATAGACTATCTTTCTTGGTAAATAAAAGCAGTCAATCCACTTTCTGACAATGTCTGTTCTGACCTGAAGCAGATCTAGAGACTCTGTGTAACTTCAGATTCTGTGCCAGAGTGGCTCTCATAACCCGCTGTCTCCCAGATCAGGGTCTCTATCAGCCTTTCTGCCATCAGTGTCATATTTGGCAGGTAGCCACAATTTAACCTGAAAAGTCCCATCTTTTTGTGTTCAGGTCAAATTTCATATCAATTCTGGTTTGAGGATGACATGAAAAACACTTTTTTAATATTTTAATTTTAAGTAAAAATTCAAAAAAAATTTTTAATATATTTTTATTTTAAAAAGACTAAACTCATTCATAAAAACATCTTACTCCTGTGGATTGCCTAAATATTCATTGAACATACTTTAATTAAGCACTTAAAACAGACTGTGATTTCAGAAAGGATATACGTACCTCTGCATTTTTGTTTATATCACTTTCCTGCAGAAAACTGTGTAATTGATTATGACGTGTCACCCAGCCATCTAGAGAGACTTAAGTGGAAGCAATAAATGCTTTGTTCAGAAGTGTTTTAGTAGTAAAGATATATTTGGAAAGATGTCACATCTGGTACTCTATTTTAAAGAATATCCAAGATGTCTTTACAAGAGTATCAAAAATGGAAGTGAGGTGGCATTAGCAAAAGTGAACAGAAGGCATACCTAGACAGCATTCTGGTGTTCAAAACCAGTCCTCAGCACAACTCATCTGTTAAAGTCTAACTTCAAGAAAGCAAAGTAACTTGCTCAATTAGGCAAAATTAATTTTAGGTGGCATACTTGAAAGAGACAATGTTGAAGTGTAGACTGAAGTAGACTTGAAAGAAACTTTTGATTCTAGAATTCTTGAAGACTAGCTCTTGGACCACCATCATCATGTATCTGAGGAAACTGAGTCTGGGACTTAGCTGATGTGCCACGCAAATTGAACCTTGCACAGACTTCAGCCATGTCATAGGAAGGAAGAATAGAGTGCTGGAACTGTTTGTGGAGAAGTTCTTCTCACTTTTACTTCTAGGCCAAGTGTCCTTTGGTGGTTTTATTGTCAAGCCTTTAGGAAAATGAAACTCATCCACACTGTGACCAGGAGACAATGCTGAGAGATAAAAGGCTGAGAACCAAACCTTCTCTTTGTGGATTCAGTTCTAAATGTGTGGCAAATAATTTCTTTCACGAGCAAATATATTTCTCTCTCTCTTTGTTTTTAAAAGCTAGGTTACTGGAAAGTCCAATCATGTGAAGAGAAACTTAAATATATATGTAAGAAAAAAGGACAAAAAATGAATGACTCAAGATCTGATAAGATGTGTCCTCCAGATGAGGTATGTAAAATCCCTTAATTTTGTTTAAGCAGAATAACAACTTCTTGGTTAGAGAGGGTAGTTGAGACCTTAACAATTTGGATTTGCAAAATAGAAGAGACAGTAGCTTCTGTTCATTTACATTACAGCAAGCCAGAAGACAGGAGTCATAACATATTGGTGTTCTCACACAATGAAACAAGACATTCTTTTGTGGGTTTCTATAGAAATGTAAACAATTAGGGATATAGCTCAGTTGGTAGAGTGCTTGCCTCGCATGCCCAAGACACTGGGTTCAATCCCCAATGCCACAAAAAAAAAATAAAAAGTGATTGATTACTATCCTTCATATTAATATCCTGTGCTGGGGCTAAGTGTCAGAGCAGCTTCCTAGCATGTGTGAGGCACTGGGTTCAAGCCTTAGTACCACGTAAAAAAAAAATAAAATAAAATAAAGGCATTCTGTCTATATATAACTATAAATTTTTTTAAAAATACTGATATCTTTACTTCTTCTACTGATACTATTCCTGTTCAAAAATGATTCAACTGCTGGGTGGGTGGCACACGCCTGTAATCCCAGCAACTCTGGAGGCTGAGGCAGGAAAATCGCAAGTTCAAAGCCAGTGTCAGCAAAAGTGAGGTGATAAGTAACTCAGTGAGACCCTGTCTCTAAATAAAATACAAAGTAGAACTGGGGATGTCATGTGCCTGAGTTCAAAAATAATAATAATCCAACCAACAATTTTTTTTTCTGTTTTGCCCCCTCTCCTATAGAGAGATGGCCTTTATTGGTCAGCTCTGACAAATGAACTGGTCTCCGTCTTTTATTTCTTGTTTACCCATCTCTTGTTCCTTGCTTTTTCTTCAGTAACAGTGTCCACTTTATGCTGAGTATAGCCCTTGCTGCTCTGCCACTGAGACTTATTTTTAAAAATCCAACAATTGTTTTATGGTAGGCCAGGCCCTAGGGGTAAAGAGGATTATGCCACACCTTCTGTTTGGCACAGTCTTACAGAGGTCATTTATGAAGTTGCAAGCCACCCTCATCGTGTATGACTTCACTAGCCATGTCCTCAGTTTGCACAACTTGTAAATGTTATCAATGTAGCAGAACTTGATTGTCAGAGGGGGACACCATCAAGTCTAAGAAACAATGTGATGCTATTTCTCCTCTGATTTAGGGCTGGAAGAGACATGGAGAAACCTGTTACAAGATTTACATGGATGAGGTCCCTTTTGGAACAAACTGCAATCTGACTATCACTAACAGGTGTGACCATCAGTAAACCTGTACTAGAAAACTTTTAACTCTGAGTTCTTATATTAAACAATCTGCCTGAGAAAATGAGGCATCTTTAATTCAGTGATTGTGAAACATTTGCCAAAGTGGTTCTTCTTTTATAGATTTGAGCAAGAATACCTAAATGATATGATGAAAAAGTATGATAAGTCTCTCAGAAAATACTTCTGGACTGGCCTGAGAGATGTAGACTCCCGTGGAGAATACAGTTGGGCAACTGCCGGTGGAATAAAGCAAGCTGTGACATTTTCCAACTGGAATTTTCTTGAACCAGGTAAGTGTCTGAGCCTGAAAAGGAGTAGAATTAGTGAGTAGTGAAATAGCATCCCTCCCAAGTGTTCTTCATTTGTGTTTGGAACGTGAGGGGATTGATGATCTCAGAACCGGCGACTATGAAATGATCCAATGAAAGAAGTAAGAAAACTCAGGTCTCCAAAACCATCATCTAACAACTCAGAGATAGAACCACTAGTGTGAGGGTTTTGTTTTTGTTTTATCTTTTCTATGCAAGATTCAAACAGAATCTAGAAGCATCATTGTGAAGCACTTCACATTTTCATCTCTTTGCTTAACTTCTCTCTCCAAAACTGAATGTTTATTTCTGTTATTCTTAGAGAGTAAGAATAAAGAAGAGACTATATTGTACATAGTTTTTATTTTTATTTTTTAATTCTAATTTGTTTTATATAACAGAAGAACACATAACAATTCATACTACACATATAGATCATAGTTTTTCTTATTTCTGGTTGTATACAAAGTATATTCAAACCATTCATGTCTTCGTACATGTACTTAAGGTAATGATGACCATCACATTCCACCATCTTTTTCATACCCCTTGCCCCCTCCCTTTCCCTCCCTCCCCTTTGCCTTTTCTAGAGTTTGTCTAATCTTCCCATGCTTCCCGTCCCAACCCGACTATGAATTAGCCTCCTTATATCAGAGAAAACATTCGGCATTTGTTTTTTGGGGGATTGGTTAACTTCTCTTAGCATTATATTCTCCAACTCCATCCATTTACCTGCAAATGCCATGATTTTATTCTCTTTTATTGCTGAGTAATATTCCATTGTGTATGTATATGTATGTATATGTGTGTGTGTGTGTGTGTGTGTGTGTGTGTGTGTGTGTGTGTATATATATATATATATATATATATATATATATATATATCACATTTTTTTATCCATTCATCTACTGATGAGCATCTAGGTTGGTTCCACAGTTTACCTATTGTGAATTGTGCTGCAATAAACACTGACGTAGTCCCTGTAGTATGCTGCTTTTGAGTAGATCGAGGAGTGGGATATCTGGGTCAAATGGTGGTTCTAAGTTTTTCAAGGAAACTCCTTATTGCTTTCCATATTGGCTGCACCGTTTGTAGTCCCATCAGCAATATATGAATGTGCCTTTTCTCCACATCCTCACCACACTTATTATTGTTTGTATTCTTAAAAGCTGCCATTCTGACTGGAATGAAATGAAATCTCAGAGAAGTTTTCATTTGCATTTCTCTAATAGCTAGAGATGTTGAACATTTTTTCATATATTTGTTGATTTATTGTATATCACATTCTGAGAAGTGTCTGTTCAATAACCCACTTATTGATTGGGTTATTTATTATTTTGGTGTTTAGCTTTTTGAGTTCTTTATATACCCTACAGATTAGTGCTCTATCTGTGTGCAAGTGGTAAAAATTTGCTCCCAAGATATAGGCTCTCTATTCACCTCACTGATTGTTTTTTTTCCTGAGAAGAAGCTTTTTAGTTTGAATCCATCCCATTTATTATTTTTTTATTTTAATTCTTGCACTATAGGAGTCTTATTAAGGAAGTAGGGGCCTAATCTGATATGATGGAGATTGGGGCCTACTTTTTCTTCTGTTAGATGCCGGATCTCTGGTTTAATTCCTAGGTCCTTGATCCACTTTGAGTTGAGTTTTGTACATGGTGAGAGAAAAAGGTTTAATTTCATTTTGTTGCATATGTATTTCCAGCTCTCCTAGCACCATTTGTTGAAGAGGCTATCTTTTCTACAATGTATGTTTTTGGCACCTTTGTCTAATATAAGATAACTGTAATTACGTGGGTTAGTCTCTGTGTCCTCTATTCTGTACCATTTATCTACCAATCTGTTTTGGTGCCAATACCATGCTGTTTTTGTTACTATTGCTTTGTAATATAGTTTAAGGTCTGGTATAGTGATGCCACCTCCTTCACTCTTTCTGCTAAGGATTGCTTTAGCTATTCTGGGTCTCTTATTTTTCCAGATGAATTTTATGACTGCTCTTTCTATTAGGAATATCATTGAGATTTTGATTAGAATTGCATTAAATCTGTATAGTGCTTTTGGTAGTATGGTCATTTTGATAATATTAATTCTGCCTATCCAAGAACAAGGAAGATCTTTTCATCTTCTAAGGTCTTCTTTAATTTCTTTCTTTAGTGTTCTGTACTTTTTGTTCTAGAGGTCTTTCAATTCTTACTCCAAAAAAAAAAAAAATAGAAAATATTGAAGGCATTGGCAAATTTCTAGAGCCATATGATTTGCCCAGATTGAATCAGGATGATATACACAATTTAAACAGCTCAATTTAAAGTGATGAAATTAAAGATGCCCTCTACCAACCTAGAGAAGCCCAGGACCAGATGGATACACAGCTGAGTTCTACAAGACCTTTAAAGAAGAACTAATCCCAATACTCTTCAATTTATTTCAGGAAATAGAAAAAGAGGTAGCACTTCCAAACTCATTCTATAAGGCCAATATCACCCTGATTCCAAAACCAGGAAAAGACACATCAAAGAAAGAAAACTTCAGACCAGTATCTCTAATGAACATAGATGCAAAAATTCCTCAATAAAATTCTGGCAAATCGCATACAAAAACATACCAAAAAGATAGTGCACCACCCTACCCTCAAGTAGGGTTCATCCCAGGATGCAAGGTTGGTTCAATATATGGAAATCAATAAATGTAATTCATCACATCAATAGACTTAAAGAGAAGAACCATATGATCATCTGAATAGATTCAGAAAAAGCATTTGACAAAATACAGCACCCCTTCATGTTTAAAACACTAGAAAAACTAGAGTTAACAGGAACATATCTTAACATTATAAAAGCTGTCTATGCTAAGCCCCAGGCCAACAGCATTCTAAATGGAGAAAAACTGAAAACATTTCTTCTAAAAACTAGAACAAGACAGGGATGTCCTCTTTCACCACTTCTATTTAACATGGTTCTTGAAACACTGGGCAGAGCAATTAGACAGACGAAAGAAATTAAAGGTATACAAATAGGTAAAGAAGAACTCAAACTATCACTGTTTGCTGATGACATGATTTTATATCTAGAAGATACAAAAAATTCCACCAGAAAACTTCTAGATCTAATAAATGAATTCAGCAAAGTAGCAGGATATAAAATCAACACCCATAAATCAAACTCATTTCTATACATCAGTGATGAATCCACTGAAAGAGAAATTAGGAAAACTACTCCATTTACAATAGCCTCAAAAAATATAAAATACCTGGGAATCAATCTAACAAAAGAGGTGAAAGACCCATACAATGAAAACTACAGAACAGTAAAGAAAGAAATTGAAGAAAACATCAGAAAATTGAAAGGTCTCCCATGCTCCCAAATAGACAGAATTTATAGTCAAAATGGCCATACTACCAAAAGCATTATACAGATTTAATGCAATTCCTATTAAAATCCCAATGAGACCATTTTTCATAACCAGGAAACTGGAGCATGGAGAATTCCCACAAAATTTGTGACACATGGTCATGACCATCAATGTGAGTATTGTTAATATTAACAAAATCACTTATTTACTTACAAAAGTCAGAGGATACAGACATCAAACTTGGTTAAATCTCACTTAAATTAGAAATATTCTAGCAGGTAAAACATAGATTTCTTTAATACAGACTCGGCCATTTTAGAATAAATGTCACATTCATCCTTGATAAGCTTCAGTGGTTTGAGAGGGCTCAAGAAGTAGCCACCACCATGGTGTCCTTCGCTGTGTGGTCAGAAAAACTTCCATTAGGTAGATAGGTGGGCAGAACAGGGAAGAAGCAGCACACCCATCCTGGGTGGTGTGGCGTTATTTTTCTGAGTTCTTTGTTCCTCTTGTTGCCTATAGGTAAATATGAGACCATATAGCTTCTCTGGTGGGATAGAAGTCATTCTTGTTCCTTTCAGTGTATGTGACTCTTCTTGTATTCTGTTCATTTAGGCAGAATTATAATTAAACTATTTTTCATAACATTGAAATTGGATCATGTAAGCTTACAATGAAAATAATACTTGAGGGGCTGGGGATGTGGCTCAAGCAGTAGCGTGCTCGCCTGGCATGCGTGCAGCCCGGGTTCGATCCTCAGCACCACATACAAACAAAGATGTTGTGTCCACCGAGAACTAAAAAATAAATATTAAAATTTAAAAAAAAGAAAATAATACTTGAAATTGGGACTGCCCTCAAAATTGGTGACACATGGTCATGACCACCAATATCAGGCTATAATGGAAAGGAAGCATAGCATAACTTTTTGCCAGACAAATCTGAGTTCAAATTTCAACTTTTCCTCTCACTTACTATGACTAGGGTCAAGTAATTTAGTCTTCATTCACAAGTAGATCTGAGGGCTGGGAATGTGGCTCAGTGGTAGGGCACGTGTCTAGCATGTGCAAGGTCCTGGCTTCAAGCCTTAGTACCACACACACACACACACACACACACAAAAGAAAGAAAAGAAAATCTGGTAATATGAACTACCTTTTTTAAAAAAAAATTAAATTTGTTCTAATTAGTTATACATGACAGTTGAATGTATTTTGATAAATCATACGTAAATGGAGTATTAACTGCTCATTCATCTGATTGTACATGATGTAGAGTTACACAGGTCATGTAATCATAAATGCACATAGGGTAATAATGTCCAATTCATTCCACTATCATTCATATCCCTATGCCCCCCCACACTTCCCTCTGTCTAGTCCACCCATGACTGTCTCCTTACTATGAATAAGGTGTGCTTATCAGAGAAAACATTCAACCTTTGGTTCTTTGGAATTGGCTTTTTTTGCTTAGCATAATGTTCTCCAGTTCCATCCATTTACAAATAATAACAATTAATACCAATATTATGGTATTAATACCATAATACCATAATTTCATTTTTATTTATGGCCAAGTAATATTCCATTGTGTATATATGCCATGGTTTCTTTATTCATTCATCTGTTGAAGGGCACCTAGGTTGGTTCCATAGTTTAGCAATTGTGAATCAAGCTGCTGTAAACATTGATGTGGCTGTACCACTTTAGTATGCTGATTTTAAATCCTTTGGGAGTAGGTCAAATGACTAGGTCAAATGGTGGTTCCATTCCAAATAAACTATCTTTTAATGTTGTTATGAACAAATAAAATTATGACTGTCAGATAAATAGTAAACAAATATGTTTCCACATACCTCCTTCTGTCTTTATTGTCCTCACCCTTCCTTTGGATCTGAATCTGACAAGGTTTTATTTTGAAGTGAACTGAATTGCTTAGAAACTGCTCAAAGTTTTTTAAGCGAATTGGAACTATTTCCCTGCAGCATAGTGGTTTGGGATACCACCTTGGAAGCAGATTGCTTTGGGTCAGCTGCTTACTAATAGAGTGATCTTGGACAAGTCACTTCATCCTCACTTACCTCAGTTGTGGCTAGAATCACCCTCTGGTTTGTTGTCAGAGTTAATTAGGCTGGATGCAGTGGTGCAGGCCTGTAATACCAGCAGCTTGGAAGGCCGAGGCAGGAGGATCGCAAGTTCAAAGCCATCTTCAGCAATGGTAAGGTGCTAAGCAACTCAGTGAGACCCTGTCTCTAAATAAAATACAAAATAGGCCTGAAGATGTGGGTCAGTGGCCAAGTGCCCCTGAGTTTTCAATCGACAGTAACCCCCCCCCCAAAAAAAAGAATTAATGAGCTTAATCCCTAGAGTGGTATCTGATTGGGAGTCAATACTTCTTTATAATACCTACCACCACCATCATCATCCATCATAATCATTATTCTGAACAATATCTTTCTTTCCTCTTTTTCCTCCATTGTTTTTTCTTATTTTTTCTCCCTACCTTGGCTCAAATAAAGAGAAGAAATACATGATAGAAAATTTTTGGACTTTAAAGTTTTAATTAAACTTTCCCATTCAACCCTAGCGTCTCCAGGTGGGTGCGTGGCTATGTCAACTGGAAAGTCTCTTGGCAAGTGGGTGGTGAAGGACTGCAGAAGCTTCAGAGCACTTTCAATTTGCAAGAAAATAAGTGGACCCCTGGAGCCTGAAAAAGCAGCCCCCAAGCCTGATGGCCCTTGTCCTGAAGGCTGGCATGGTTTCCCCTCCGGTGTTTCTTGTTACAAGGTAAAGCGGCATTCTCATCCAGTCCTTCAGTGGTGTCATCTCTGCACTATCCTAGTTAATGTCTTTGTACAAATTATGTTCCTTGCCATAGACATATAACCTAAAAAAGTGTTTGGGAGCATAGAGTCCTTGGCAGGACATTTGGAAACTTTGGTGTCAGGTGTTTCAATCCCACACTCTGCACATGTCCTCCCCAAAAGAGTAGGGCCAGAGCCAGAACTGGCCCTCTGCCTGGCTTCTCTCCTCCTGAGAGTCAGTGGGCTGCCACCATGCTGATGCAATGCTTGTGATTCTCGTATCCCTCTACTTCTTGTCAAATAAAGAGGTTCATCCCTTCTCATTATGGGAAAAAATGGGTCATTCAGTCAGTCAGTCAGTTCCACAAACCAACCATTAGATACCACCCCAAATCTTAGTAGCAATGACAGTGTTTAGTCTCAGGCTCATAAATCTTGGGGTCAGCTAGGGTTTGACTGATCTAGTTTGAATGGTCAACTCTATTTCCAGCTGCAGGTCAGCTGTGGGGGACTCCCTATGATGACTCTAGGGCTCAAGCCGAATGAGCAGCCTCTCTCAGGAGATTGTTTCTTGTGGCAAATCACTGGAGCCCAAGAAGTCAAGCCTAACCACATAAGCACATCTCAGGCCTCTGCTCACTTTAGCTACACTAGTCTCCCATTAATCACAGAAAGCTACATCGCCAAACCCCACATCAAAGTATAGAGAAGTCTACTCCACCCCAAAGAGGCCATGGCAAGAATGTGTCATTATATCATAGGGAACAGAAGAACTGGGACCAATAATTGTCCTACCAGTGCATTTTCTCTTCTTTTTTGAAATAATGATTTCTTTGACCTAAAATTAATCATTACACAAAAAGGAAACAATCCACAGTGGCAGGTTTTGTTTTGTTGCCTTCTGTCAAAGTTCACACATCAAGACAGACTTTTATTTGCTACTTCCTGATCTGAAAATAGTCCTCTTCTTATGTAGGTATTAATGGCTTGCATTCGAAATTATATTGTTAGCATACTTCTTTGCAGAATTCTTCTCCCAGAGCTTCCTTATGTACCCCTTACAGCCTTGACTACTGGTTCATTTTCTCTCTCAAAGTCCTGGGAATGCATTAGAACATGGTATCTTGTTGGAGCAGTTTACCAGCCTGACTGAGGTAGTTCATACATCTGACAATAGTGATCATCTTTATAGGCCTTTAGTTGACACTTAGAGCATGAAGGGTCCTTGACTCATTGTACACAGATTTTCCTGTGCCTTCATTATGAGGATCAGTTTCAGGTCCCATAATATTTTGACTATAATTGACTTAAAAACTATGAACACTTCATGATTATGCCAGAAAACAAATTAACATTATATTTTGTCAAGGCATTCCATGCAGAAAGAATTGTGAGAAAGAGGAACTGGGAAGAAGCTGAAAGATTCTGCCAAGCACTTGGAGCACACCTGCCTAGCTTCAGTCATATGATTGAAATCAAGGAATACCTTCACTGGTTAAGGGAGCAGTTCAGGTAATATTTCTAGAATGAGCTTCTGTGCTAAATGTGATGTCTTATAAATATTCAGATTAACATGTTATATTATCTTAAAAAAACAGTGCTTAGCAGTCATGCAATATCAAGCACTCTTATATGCAAGATACCATGAGAGATTCAGAGATGAGTGAGACACAGTCCCTGTCCTTTGTCCTAGTAAAGTTCAACAACAGTGTTAAGAAAAGTATGTAAAAAAAATATCTACAGCATAGATAAAGAGGGGCCTTGGCAATTCAGAGAAGGGAGGAAGTTTTCCTGGCAGGTATGATCAAGAGAAATGTCATGAGGAAGGCTGATTATTGGAGGGTAGGTAATATTTTTAAAAGTAAAATAGAAAAAGCCAGTGAAAACACAAGTCAAGGTGCTGAGAACAGAATGTACAGTTGTGGGCAAGGAGAAATGAATCATACTACTTGGCTAAAAAATAAGATTTGGATACGAAATTGAGATTCCTTTGCTTATCAGAGAATGAGTTTAAGTCAATAAGTAAAAAACAAGTAAGTTAATTAGTCCCCAATTAACTTCATTTGTGAAGAGATTAATTAAGTGAACCACTTATATTCCTATATACACAAGCATACAGATACACATATACATATAAATGCATACATACATACACATACATACAGAGAGGGGAGTAGCTCTGTAGGTCGATGCAGACCAACTAGTTAGAAAGCTAGTACAGCTGCTCTGGTGGAAGCCTGCATAGAGGAAGGGCAGTAAGAAAGGGAAAATTGGAAGTGATCATAGAAGTAATAGCCATTGTGATTTTAATGTTGAGGTAGAAGGAGCCTTCCTTGTCAATTTTCCTGATGTCTTTAAGGACAATATGGAAAAATATGAGCCAGGTGATGCTGTCTTGGAAAAAAAAAATTCTAAGCTTTGCACACAATCATGGTTATTAGGTTCATCAACTCCACAAAATGTTTTTCTCTTTTCACTTTCTGAACTGAAGAAAGACCCAAAGCTGTCTTAAAAAAAAAAAAAGTTCAGGGTATACCAGAGTAAATTATATTTTCCCAATCATTTTGAATCTAACAAAAATCTCAAGGAAAACAGCAAAAATTAAAATAGTTTGCCAAAACAAAAAAAAAGTTTAACTAGCCTTCTTTGGAATGTAGAAGATATTTAAAGACTGATATCTAAAAAGTTTTGAGGCAGAAAAAGCCTATAATATATTAATTTTAGTTTCCAATTAATTTCACTTGTGAAGAAATTAATTGATATTAACCACCCATATTACCTTCTTGGAAAAAAAATTTCAAAGACAAATTCCAGTTAAGAGATGAATACAAAAATCAAAAACACTTGAGTAGGGATTTCATTATAAAAGAATCAGAAGCAATAATATAACATTAAAACCTAGCCCAAAGTCTAAGTAGTTGTAATAAATATAATTATAAAGACAGAACGAAATTATCCTCTGTCTTGAAAGAGAAATATAAGAATAATTTAATAACACCAGGTTTTTAACTGTTTATATAAATAAAAATTAGAATGTAGAAAGTTAAAACAGTTGTGAAAAAAATGAAAGCATAGTAAATTTCTCATTTTACCTGGAAATTATTTAGAAACATTGATTATATAAATTTTTAAAGCTTGAAGATAATGTTTAGTAAAATTTAAGCATATGCCCATCTATTGAATGTATAATCTGTTGTGGTGGAGCCCATATAGATAAATATAAATAAATAAAATAATCAAGGATGAAATCCAACATAAAACAAGTTGGCAAAAGACCCATTGTCGGTTTTGATTAAGTCTGAGTATACAAATTTGTTCAATAATAGTATCCAATTCTACGTTGCTATAAGAGACGTAAAAACAGCCAGTTAGCACCTCTGCAGCCCAAAGTAATGATGTTCTTTTCCTGGAAGAAAGGGTATACAAAGTGTTACAAAATTAAGACATTTCAATAAAAACCCATCTTTTTAAAAATTGAAAAAACTGGCAATGAATCATATTACACTGCATATGAGTCAGTGTGAGTAGCTGGTGGCCCATTGAGATGTGACATCACTGTTCAATTTGCCAGGATCCCTAACTCATCACTTCTTGACCTCCTTATGATATGTGCTTGTTCCATATTAACTCAAATAGCAAATGAGTTAATCACAAGAGCCATGTGATCATCTTAATAGGCACTAAAAATGCATCTGGTAAAATTCTTATTCATTTCTGGCTTAATATATATACTTGATATATAGTTAATGAATACAATTAATATATAAGTTCTTTCTGAATTAAAAATAGAAGAGTAGTTCAATCCAGTAGCCATATCACAATTAATGATAAAGTATTATTAAATGAACCTCTGCACCAATGGCAGATTCTCATTCCCATTATAGTTGGCATCAGGCCTGCAATCACTTGACCCAGTGACTGGACAAGGGACCAGTTAGGGATCAAGCTCTTAGTGCCATTTCTAAAGGTACAGCTACTGGTCTCCCAAGATCCTTGAACCCTTTTATGAAGAGTGAGAGTCTTTCTAAATATTTTAGTTAATCCCATATCTTGAATAATTTAAATTTCACTAAGGAGAGCTCATTTCTGAAATCATGCGGATTAGCAACTTCTAGTTTCACTGACGTAAACCCTTTCCTGACTTTCAGCAGAGGCTAATTACCACAGTCTCAGGTGTAGCTTTGGATCACACACATCCCTGTGGTGGCCACCTGTGGGGCATGGCTTTTTTAACACTCTGCTGATCCTCTCTGAAGTGTGAATTTTGAGCAAAGCAGCCGAATGACCCCAAGATCTCAAGCTTGACCCGCACAATATCACACTGTCTAGATAAAGTACTTGTAGTAAAATACCGATGATATGCAAACAAACTCTGGATTCTAGAGTTAGTAATTCTAATTGGAAAAGGGAGTCATGGGTAAGTACTAAGCAGTAAAGGTGTAGGATTTGTGGGAATCAATTGATGGAAAACACTGGAATAACACATGTGATAGAAATGACTGTTAAGAGCCTCTATTACTGACTGGATTACACTAGGAATGTGTTCATATTACACTAATATGAACGATAATTAAAGAACTTCTCTTTATTTCTTTAATCACACTTAAGCACTTCCCATTTAAAAATTAGTACAAGTTCATATGTAAAATTTGGAAACTATTAAAAGGGTAATGAAGAAAATAAGAATCACCTCAAATCCTAGTTCCCAGTTATAGTTAACAATTAGTGTAAATGCTTTCAATTTTCTTCCATTCCTATACATGTAGTTTTTATAAAATGATTGTCCACAGAATTACTATGTATAATGTTTTTTTTTCTAATCACAAAAATAATGTATGTGGAGTTAAAAAAACAGAAAAGCACAGAGGAAAGAAAACAAATCTCTTTAGGAATTATGTTTTATTTGTAGTCTTATCCTAGCAGCCAACATAATGCCATATTAGACAGACTGTGTTTCTGCTTAATAAGTATTCCATTAATAAAGAGATTGTTTCCCTGTGCTGTACTTAGAAAGAAAACATTCTAGAACCAAAAATGTAGCCATGGCTTAAAGGAAAAGAAGGAAGCAGACCTATTCATATTAGAAAATGACTCTAAAGCTTACTCCTTGAATGCATTAGCTTTTATTGCAGGAATTGACCTTTCTCAGCAAGAAGTCCATTGCCCACCCAAATTGTGTATTGCATGCCAAAGAGTTAAGTCAGATTACTGCTATACTTCTCACAATCTAAATTCCACATCTCTATTTGTATTTCAATGAAAAGGATTCATGGCGCACCAAGTCATTAAGGCTCTGAGATCTTTGCAGCTCTTAATAGCAGCCCAACAGGGAAAGCCATTGTAGAGCAAAAATAGTCATAGGATTAGAGAATAAAGGCTTATTTGCAATGCCATTGCTGCTGTGTACACTGCCTCCTGTGAAGTGGCATGAATGGATTTAGATATAAATCTAAGGCTTTGCAGACTAAGAGCCCTCATCAAATAGTATTTATTGGGGGTTATGGCTGAGATACTGTTTTTCTTTGCAACCAGATGCGACAGGAAATTTGATTGAGAATAGGAATTTTGGCACAATCACACATATTCACCTTTTATATAATGTCTCCTTACCCTAAAGGCCTTGAAACTGTATACTTGGTTTGTATACTTGGACTGGAGTACAAGAAATTTATTGAGAAAGTTTGATTTTGATCTGATTCCTATTATGATCAGGTACCTAACTTCTATTTTTCCCTCCAGTTTTCTGAAATCTGCATTGGAGGTTTGCAATGATAGATGTGATTTCCAGTTTATTCTTACCTTTCTTTATCTGGCTACAGGTAAAGCAGATCAAACTTGGAACAAGTTATAATTCAGAAAATGCTTTCCACTTTGGACCACACACACAAACACAAGTAGCTACTATTTTCTGTATTTGTGATGCACTAGTGAATCCCTGGAAATGAAACGGAAGACTAAATTTCTGGGTTGAAATGAAGTTCAGTCTCAGAAAGTAGTGAAGATTAAATATATTTTGGACAATCGGGCAAACTCTTTTTCTCTAGGAAACTGTCCTCTGAGATTCAGCTGAGATGTGGAAATGAACTTGAAAGCAAAAAAGCTTTTAAGTGGGAGGAGGGGCAGCCATTGGCTGAAAGGAGAATAGGTGAGGGCATCAGGAGCCTGGAAATCTGGGGATAGGCCTCTGCAAAGGTTGCTTGGGGGAACCTCCTGAATGCCCAGCAGTTGACCTTTGATCATCTGCCCAGCTATACTGTTGATTGCATAAAGAAGGTAAACTATCTAATGCTTACTTTAGGGAAAAACAAAATTTCTACACTAATTCTCCTGGCCCAAGTATATACTGTGTAAAGATTTGGGAGAAATGAAGTTGTATTGCCAAGTAAGTATGAGGAAGGAAACTTAATCTCCTCTTTATTTTAGCCATCTGGCTTTAATTACGCTGTATGTGGTGCTTATCCAGATCTATAGTGTAGAAATCCAAAACTCAGACAGTATGAGACATTTGGAAGCTGTTAGGAGAACTCTAATTAACTGAAGACACAAACTGCAAATTCCTTTTATAGATACTAAATTTAAACTGACTTAGTTGTCTCCCCTGGATTTATCTGAAGTCCACAAATTGGTGATTGTCCTCTATGAAAGAAAATAATATAACACTGACAACCAAAAAGGACAATCTTCATATTCCATTGCAACAAGTTGAAAAACTTGGGATTAAAATGATGAAAAAGTACTGATTGATATTAAGCTATGAAAGAATATTGAACAAAGGAAAGAGATAAAGGAAAGCAATTATTTTATTAAAAAGTGAAAAGCAATTAAAATAGTTTGTTCTAGCCTTTTATTCAATAGGTCTACAAATTTTTACAAAATTTTCTATTATATTTCCCAGTAGTCTTGTGGTTGCACACTCCATATATTCCACATCCTACTTAAGAGTAGGGATAGTTTTTAGATTTGGATCCTACCCCTTCTTTAATATGTATCTATATTCATACTATATTTATATATGTATTCTGTATGCATACACATATACTCACTTATAGACATATGTATTTATCCATGTGCCACTGATGCCTTGTACCAACAGAAAATTAAATTATATGTACTATGGGACCAGGGATATTAGCTCAGTAGTACAGCACCTGGCTAACATGTAGAAGGCATTGCGTTCAGTCTCAGTACCTAACACACACTCACACACACACACACACACACACACACACACAATTATATGGAATATAACTGGTCTGCCTATGATGTCTTAAATTTTAGAAACTATTTTCATGTAGGGATGGAAACAGAAAAGTTTTTAGTCTTATCACTTCTACTTATGCAGATCTGTTTCCCTGGCTAGAGCTTAAGTTTATTTGAGGAAAGGGATCACTTAAATGTGCATATAATTGTGTACATATTCTTCCTTGGAATGCCTAACTGTTTTCCTCTAGGCCAATCTGAATACTGAACATGGTACACTTCAGACTTTGGCTGGAAAGAAATGTTAGCCATCCTTTGAAAACTATCTCCTAACCTCATGAAAGTGTTTCCTTTGCTTCTGCAGTTCACAGTGACCTCTCCTTCTTCTCAACGTTGGTAGCACTTAAATTTATACAGCTTATTTGATAGTTCTCATCAATGGTCTTATCGTATTTTCTTTTCTTATATAAATCTTGTCTCCCTAACTACTTCATTATTAGGTCTTGTACTTCTCTGTGTCATCATTGCGCCCAGCACGTACATCAAAGTATACTACTTATGAATATTATGTGTCATCACTTAAGTGATCGTTTAATTGTATCTCTCTAGTATATTTCTTTGGCACTTCAAATATACTCAAATTTGTTTACTTTCAACTTAATGGGCAATAGAAATTAAAATATTTTTTGAACCTTGTTTAGTATAAATTTAGCAAAATGGTTCTGTTCTTTTTAAAGAGATGTGATAATGTTTAGACAATGCTTTTTTAAAATGCCATTGTTGTATTTGACTCTATTTGAAAATAAAATAATGTGAAAACCCTGCAGTAAAGTTTTGAAATAATCACAACATTTTTGTCTTGAAAGTTTAAAGCAGAATTATTTTTGTGTTTCATGAAAAAAAAATTTTAGTTATTTAAAAGTATGCTGCTTTTTCTGTAGCTACACCATATTAAGGGTTCAGTTTCATTTCAAAAGGCTTTTTTTCTTTGTCAGCACTGTGAATTGAACTCAGGGCCTTGCACAAGCTAGACAAGTGCTCTGTTACTAAACTACATCCCCAGCCCTTCTTTTTTGTTTTAATTTTGTGACAAGATCTTGCTAAATGGCCCAGGATGGTCTCAAACTTGCAATCCTCAGTTTCCCATGTAGCTGGAATTACAGGTGTGTGCACCACCATGCTCAGCTCAGAGGACTTCTTTATATGGCTTGAGATTGTGTTTTCCAGTCAGTGACAAGATAGTCTAAATAAAGTTATATGACTGAAGCACTTTAAGCATTGTGAATGGTAAATATTTTCACCAAGTATCCTGAAAAAATTTTTAATGCTTCCTCTTTATGTAGTGACCAGCGTTGGCTATGGATAGGTTTGAATAAAAGGAGCCCAGACCTACAAGGATCGTGGCAATGGAGTGATCGTACACCAGTAAGTTAAAACCTTCTGTTGGGGTAGTACGGAAGTAGTGTTTATTTCAACAACAGGTAAGTCATAAGGAATCTCTAAAGAACCTGAATTACCATAGTCTTGAGCAAAAAGTAGAAGATGTCACACTCCTGGACTTCAAAAATGTATTACTTAGCTGGGCACGGTGGTGCATGCTGTAATCCCAGCAGCTCAGGAGGCTGAGGCAGAAGGATTGAGAGTTCAGAGCCAGCCTCAGCAAAAGTGAGGTGCTAAGCAACTCAGTGAGATCCTGTCTCTAAATAAAATACAAAAAGGGCTTGGGATGTGGCTCAGTGGTTGAGTATCCCTGAGTTCAATTCCTGAGTTCAAAAAATAAAATAAAAAGTATTATATACCTATGGCAACCAAAACAAAATGGTACTACCATAAAGAGATACATAGATCAGTGGAAAAATAGAAAGCTCAGAAAAAAAAAATCCATGCATTTACACACAAATGATTTCTGACAATCAAGAACACAGTGAAGAAAAGATAGTCTGTTCAACAAGTAGTGCAGGTAACACTGAAAACCCACATGCAGAAACATGAAATTAGATCCTTATCTCACTCCATCTACAAAAATCAACTGAAAATGAGTTAAAAGACTTAAATGTAAGACCCCAAACTACAAAACTTCTAGAAGAAAACATAAGAGGGAAAGTTCTATGATACTAGTCTGGGCAGTGAATTATGGAATATGACCCCAAAACACAGGCAACAAAAGCAAAAATAGACAAATGGGATCACGCCAAACTGAAAAGGTTCTGCACACCCAAGAAAACAGTCAACCAAGAGACAGCCTACAGAATGGGAAAAATTATCTGTAAACCATATATCTAAAAAGCATTAATATCCAAAATATGTAAGGAACTCAAACAACTCAATAGCAAGAGAACAAATAAACCAACTTAAAATGGGCAAATGATCTGAAAAGACATTTCTCAAAAGAAGACATTCAGATGGCCAACAAATATATGAAAAAATGCTAAACATTACTCATCATCAGGGAAATACAAACTAAAAACACAAACACGTATTACCTCACACCTGTTAGAACAGCTGATATCAAAAAGAAAAAAGACAGTGGGGGGTACGTAGTGCCCACATCTAATATCAGCAATTAGGGAAGCTGAGACAGGAAGATCACAAGTTTGAAGCCAGCCTAGGCAACTTAGCAAGACTCTCTCTCAAAATAAAATAAAAATAGGACTGGAGATATTGCTCAGAGGAAGGACCCTCTGGGGTTCAATCCCCAGTAATACTCAAAAGAAGAAAAAAAGAACTACCATATGATCTAGGAATTGCACTATGGGTATATATTCCAATGAAATGAAATCAGTAATCTTTTTAATATTTTTAGTTGTAGATGGACACCATGCCTTTATTTTATTCATTTATTTTTATGTGGTGCTGAGGATCGAGCCCAGTGCCTCACATGTACTAAGCAAGTGCTCTGCCACTGAGCTATAGTCCCAGCCCCCGAAATCAGTATTTTGAAGAGATAGTTACACTTCCATGTTTATTGCAGCATTATTCATAATAGTCAAGATATGGAATCAACCTAAATGTCCATCAGTGGATGAATGGATAAAGGAATTGTGCTATATATACATAATGGAATACTATTCAGTCATAAAAAGAAGGAAATCCTGCCACTTGCAACAACATGGATGAACCCGAGGTGAAAATATTCGTTGAAATAAGCCAGCTAGAAAGACAAATGCCATATGATCTCACCAATATGTGGAATCAAAAAAACTTGATCTCAGAATTAGAAAAGTAGAATGGTGATTATCAGGGGTTAGGGGATTAAGGAGATGTTTGTCAAAGGATATAAAATTTCAGATACTGATAACAGGATTAATTTCAGGAGATCTATTATTGTGAAACATGGCAATTATAGTTATTAAAAATAATGCTGATAGTGGATGTATAGTGTTCTCACCACCAAAATGATAACTATGTGAGGTAAAGTATATGTAAATTAGATTCAGTCATTCTACAATGCCTATACTTTAAAACATCATGTTGTATATGATAAAAAAATAACAATTTTACTTGTCAATTAAAAAACATAAATATATCCACATACCAAAATTGTGAAGCTGCATGCTTACTGAAATGGAAACAGATTCACATATATGAAGTATATGAAGTGGGGGAAAAAAACAAGGTTCTAATTTACTTTTACTTAAAAATATATATAGTTTATGAATGGTCCAAAAAAGAGAAAAATATAGATACATAGATGTGGTGGCCATCTTTGGTTAGTAAAAGTAATTTTTTTTCCTCAAAGCTTTTCTTTATTTTGCTTTTAATAATTTTTTTTTTTTACTTCTTTTGCAGAGAGGGGCCGGTAATGGGGATTTAACCCAGGGATCCTTAACCACCAAGCTACATCCCCAAATCTTTTTTTTTAATATTTTTAGTTGTAAATGGACCCAGTACCTTCATTTTTTTATGTGGTGCTGAGGTTGAAACCTAGTGCCTCACACATGCTAGGCAAGCACTCTGCCACTGAGCTACAACTCCAGCCCTCAGATCTTTTTAATTTTTGATTTTGAGACAAGGTCTTGCTAAGTTACTGAGGGCCTTGCTAAATTTCTGAGGTTGTCTTCAAACTTGCACTCCCCCTGCCTCAGTGTCCCAAGTCACTGAGATTATAAGTGTGCCACATCATACTGGCTTTAATTTTTTTTTAATAATGAGAAACTTTTATTTTTATTATCTAAAAATAGGAGTTATATAAAGATAAACTATATTTATTGAGAGAAAAAATTCATTGGGGGGAACCTAAAAAATCTTCCAATATTATTTCAAATGTTTACATTATTCTGAAGAGATGTTTTAAATAACACAAACAGCAAAATTTTCCAAATATTCAATATTTGCTACACCTTCCCTTTCTGTTAATTCATTTTGTATTCTTTCTAAATGTTAGACTCCTGACCTTTTTTTTTCTGACTTGTATTTTCAATTTGGAGCATATTTGAGATTAGTTGATCAAATAACCAGCATTTTAACATATGCAAAACATGAAAGAGAAGACGGAGGAGGTGGAAGAAGTAGTTGTTGTCATTGTCTTGGCACTCTCACTATAGCAGTAAAATTACTACATCATTAACCTCCACTTTTGAAACTGTGCCTTCCTTTGTTTAGAAACTTATGACATTATGACATTGTCTAAGTCTTCTCATGATTTAGCATCCTGATTTTTAAACTGTTTTTTTTTCAGTTGCATATGAACATGCTCCGTTATTAAAGCTGCTTAAATTACATCTAAATTGCAAATATTTATGCATCATTCTTAAATTCTCAAGGCTCTCTTGTCTTTTCAGGTGTCTACTATTATCATGGAAAATGAATTTCAGCAAGATTATGACATCAGAGACTGTGCTGCTGTCAAGGTCAGTCTAGTGCTGGAAAATCTGCATTGAAAGTAAATAAATGAATCCGGGACTGAGATGGTAGCTCAGTGGTAGAGCACATGTTTAGCATGTTTGAGGTCTTCGGCCTGATCCCCAGGAAAGAAGGGGAGGCAGTTGTTTTCAATGCTGTTTTGCAACAACATTGGGAAATTAGATTAATGCCACCATGAGGTGTTTGTACATTTTTTTTTTTTATAACAACAGGACAATTAAAAAGGTCTCTGAGGATGGAGGATGACATGAACTGAGAGTATGAGGAAGATTTATCTTGAGACAAATTTCAAAATACAGCAGATAGGAGTGGAAGACAAAAGACCCATTAGGCATTTACCTCTGCAGAATGCATTCCTTTATCCATTTCATAAGTGACATGTTCAGGGAATCTGTGAAGGGGAATAAAACAGTGACAGGCTAAAAAACATTGTCACTGTCTTCAAGGAACTTCCAGTCTAGTAGGAGATAAAGACAAACAAGCAGATGATACCATCAGGCCAGGGCTATGACGGGCAGAATACAGGTTACACACAGGAACGGGGTTGTTAGGAAAGAATAACCGTGGTAATGGCAGTGATGGTGGGGATGGTGAGCAGCAAACACTTATTGACTCCTTTAGAAGTCAAGTACTGTGCAAGGCTTGTCATATATATTATTTAATTTAATACACAACCTTGTTAAGTAGGAACTATTACCATAGTTATTGTGTAGAGAAAGAAATTTGAGCTTTGAGTAACTTACTCAGGGTTAGGTGGTAACAGGATTGAAATGTTGGTGGTAACATGTCTGAGTCCTGTACTCTTAACCACTGTATAATATGATTGGAAGGTGTACTGGTCTGTGGAATATGCTCTATTTTAATTTAGATAGTTTTAAATCCAACCTTGACGTAAGATGTGTCCTATCATAAGTTGAAATTAAAGAAACTTTGAAGGAGTTGAAGGGGAGAAATGAATATTATAAAAAGGAAAGGGCTAAGAAGTAGATTCGAGGGAACTGCCAATTAAAAAATAAAAGAAGACAAGGAAAGAGGACACATCCAGTTAATATCTTTACTTTGTAGCCCAAGAAAATGCTACAGGAAGGTTGGGGCCAATAAAAATTGAGAAAGTTTTTGGAAAACACTATTTTCAAAGTAACTCTTCTTGTAATAAACTCTTATAGTATCATACCATTTGTACAGAATTCCCAAAGTAGCACAGAAAAGGTAAACACTTCAGAGAAGTGGCTGACTAGAATTCCCAGGGAGCCACCCTGGCCATGAGGCATTGGGAAACGTCCTAGAAATGTCAGAACAACACTAAAGGAGTATAGCCCCTGAGCCTGGACTTCTGTGTCATCTTCTGATCTGTTCCAGTCACAGCCTGGTGCTTGAATACTGCTGAAATAATGTTCTTTTATAACTTGATCTTTTCCCAAATTTTATAAGTACAAGATTCTACAATTTCTTGTCAATAAAATCAAGGGGAAAAGAGACAGGAATTAACATGTTGGACATAAACATGGCCTTATAATTTATTTCAGTCCCCTTAGAAGGCTTTTGCTCAGGCAGTTACTATTCAAACATTCCATTCATTCATGTATCATTTATTCAACAGAAAGCTTAAGTGCCAGGGCTGAAATAGGGACCAAGGCCACAGTCTGTACAGTTAATGTTTCATAAGGGCAGCAGCAACCTCAAAATATTCTGCAATCCTTTTCCTCCTTTAGGTTATATACAGGCCATGGCGAAGAAGCTGGCATTTCTATGATGACAGAGAATATATTTATTTGAGGCCTTTTGCTTGTGACACAACACTTGAATGGGTATGCCAGATTCCAAAAGGTAAGTAGTAGCTATTCCTTTTCATGATTTTCTCATGCGAATGTTGCAAATGCTGAGCTAGAAGTATATAAGACCCCGCTTTAGTCCACAGTTGTAATTTTTACAAGTCGTGAGGTGCAATTAATATATTTTGCCACCCCCCTACTGCCCAACTCCCTCTCCTATAAGAAGTCTAGCTTACAGAAATTTGGTAATAGCTTACCAAATTTGGTCATAGAAAAAAATTGTGTAGAAGACAAAATTTAAGGCTCATTTAGGGAGATTAGATTTTGGTATGAAAGATTATTTTAATAAAAAGAGAGATGAAGAGAGAATCGTTCTAATTTTTATTTTGATGCAAAATGAAAAACAAAATGAACATAATTTGGAGAAGAATTAGGCAGGAACCAAAAAAAAAATCAAAATTTGGCAGGTTATTATAAAATTTAGAAGCAATTGTTCGGTGAACTCCAAAACTGCTAATACTTCATGTAAATTCAAATTCAGGAGCTTAGATTTTTTTTTTAAGCAATATTTATTTATTTTTAAATATTTATTTATTTTTTAGTTATTGGCGGACACAACATCTTTGTTTGTATGTGGTGCTGAGGATTGAACCTGGGCCGCACGCATGCCAGGCGAGCGCACTACCGCTTGAGCCACATCCCCAGCCCCAGGAACTTAGATTTATAGCAGAGCCTTTGATGACAAAGAGAGAAAAATAGATTTTTTTAATTTAGTATTTTACAAGGAAAATGTTAGGAAATTATTATTTAGAATGATGAGAAGACTTTACTCCCCCCCCCTTTTTTTTTCATTGGTAGTGCTGGGGATTGAACCCAGGGCCTTAGTGCCTGTGAGGCAAGCACTCTACTAACTGAGCTATATCCCCAGACCCTCCAGTTATTTTTAAGCACACATTGTAAACACAATGGAAAATACAAAGGAAGTTCTAAAGTGAATTTCTGAACTGAATGTAAGAGTTTCAACTAAAGGTATATCCTCCTACAGATTCTCAAAGAACCCCAAAGATTGAGTCATTGTTTTGCCCATTTTCCTAAAAAGGACCACCACATATGACCTCAGGCACAGTAACTGGCAAGTCTATTTCATGAAAGAGGACTGTCAGGCACTAGTAAGAGTGCTTCTGTGCTTATGAATGTGTGTTGATGTGGTTGTCCTGGGGTGGTGGGGAGGACTATGCCCTGTTATTCCTGATTGTTTGATTAAAACTTCAAAAAGGAGCAAAGGAAAACCAGTTTGGAAGGTCTTTTTTTTTTTTTTTTTTTTTAATAGTAGGTCCTTTCTTTCTTTTTTTTTTTAAAGAGAGAGAGAATTTTTAATATATATTTTTTAGTTTTCAGCGGACACAACATCTTTGTTTGTTGTATGTGGTGCTGAGGATCAAACCAGGGCCGCACGCATGCCAGGCGAGCGCGCTACCACTTGAGCCACATCCCCAGCCCATTGGAAGGTCTTTAAGGAAGTGGAAAAGTAACTCATATATACAGCCAATATGCACAATGTCTCTGGTTTGAAGCATTCTGGTGAGCCTCCCATTTGTAGCATTTAGCAGCCTGCTACAGAGTGTCCTTGCTCACTCCAAGGCACCTGCACTGGTATCGGCTACCCCCACCTCCTGTTTGGGTGGAGATGCAGACCAAGAGTGGAAACCAGGGCAACTTAGAAATGACAGAACTGTAATGTCAGGAAATGTTATGATAGAGCATGTGCTGGTTTAAAGGGAACTGACTGTCTTGGCAAATCTAACGTCAACCAAACAAATCTAAATAATAACACCCTTTCTTCCCCCATGCAGAAACAAAATAAAATGCTAAATAACTAAATATCATTCGAATCAACTACCAGTCATTTAAAACAATCAATGATTGCTCAATCCAAGATTTAAATGTTATGTTAACTCCCCTTTGACAGTACCTACTTTCTAAGTTAAAAGGTATTGCATTAATCTGATTGGATATTTTTCTTGTTTACCACAGCAGCCGAAATCTACTCAACTTACATTAATTGGCATTTTTGGTTTTCTTAAAGAAATTTTCCTCTTATTGGCCTAAATCACCATGCCTTTTCTCTTCTTGCCTTTTTATTACCTGGTTCTAAGTAGTCCCCTCTTCTCTAAAAGGGATATGAACCTGTGAATTTTAATTAGCTATAATTACTAGGTATTCTTTTAAAATATTCTTTTTTTAATTGAGGAAAATACCAAAAATAAAATTCATAAAAATGTTTTTAGGGAAATTATCACTATCAAATACAGCAGGTATACTTCTTGCTACCTTATATACACATATGTATTCATAGTCTCATATAAAAAAAGACTTTGAGAATATCATAGACAAGAAACTGTGTTTATTTTTTAATCAATTTGCATTTCTATTGATGAAAACTACCCAATCTGAAGAGAACTTAGAAAACCCAAGGATGCTGCATGTGCAGACTGTCCTCTCTCAGGAGGGTCATCTGATGACTTAAGCCTCGATACAACAGCAATATTAAGAACAGCTGTTTTACCCTGTAATTAAATAAAGTGAATTATGTTTTAGAGTTGAAACCACTGTGACCTGTAGCCAGTATGACTAGGGGGAAGGAAGCAACTAGAATCCTGTGAAGACTGCTCTGTGCATGGGACTGTGTGGGTACCACTTTAGGGGTGATAGCAAGGTCTTCAAGTGCTTTGTGAGTAGACTCATTTTTATAAAGTAGATAATGAAGGCTCAGGGAGTTAGTGAAGCACCTCAGCCATAGTGTGTGAGGGCCCGCACACCACTGTGAAGCCCATGATTCTGTGTAGCATATCATATTTCCCATTTCCATTCAGGAATCTGCATTGACTTTTATTGTTTTCCTCCCAGTTTTGTTTCACTTTCTCAAAAGGTTCAATATTGGACACTTTGTCCAACCGCATCTCATGAGTCAGTAACCTCTAACCCCCTAAGTGTACAGTGCAGTTAACTCAAATTCCATTAGATAGAGAAGTAGTTCCTGAATAGCCTCATCCTACAGGGTGATTACCTTGATGCAAACGCCTTAGTGCTTCTGTGTAAATTATACAACATCATCATTTACTTATTTTTAACTTTCTAATTATTAGCTATGTTTTGTTCATGTCTTCCTTTTGACTTCCAATACAAAGCAAAAAACTGCTAGTAATGCATACATATGTATTGTGTGTATGATATATTTTATATATATGGATTTGTATATTTTATTATCCATATGCATTTATATATTTTTTTAAATATATTTTTCCCTCAATGCTGGGGATCCAATTCAGGGCCTTGTTTGTTCTAGGCAAGTACTCTACCATTGAGCTACATCCCCAGCCCTAGACTGCTTGGAATACTTTATTAATATTTAGCAAGTCTATCTTTTGCCACTGAAGAAGCTTTAGTACAAGCCCTACAAAATTCAACTAAATGACATAACTTGAAATCAAATGATTTGCTCAGAAATGAATAAACCTTCATAACAGTGTAATTAACATTAAAAGGCCCTACTTACAGTAAGCTGATCTGTGATCAGATACTAAACTCAAGCCACTTGCTTTCTTCTTTATACAGGCAGCACTCCAAAAACACCAGACTGGTATAATCCAGGTGAGTTAAGAAAACTGAAATTTAGCAAAAGCTGCTTTTATCCTTTTGACAATGTATATCATTAATTATTTAAGTGCCAGTTTCTTCTCTATCATGTCTTCAAGAGAAATAAAATTGTCTCCAGGCAAGGAAAGTGGGTGGATGGTGTGGAATGAGTCCATGAGGCTAGATTTTTCTTCTCTGTGAATACAGAAAAGTGGCAGAGTCACTGGCTCAGGAATCCTTAATTCCTTGCAGTTAGCACTTCCACAGTCAGAGAGAGCCAGTAATCTAGATGGGTTATTGTGTTAATCCGCTTTCCCTTACTGTAATAAAATACTTGATATGATTAACTCGAAAAGAGGAAAGGTTTAGGCTCACAACTTTGGAGATTTTAGATGATATTCTGTCAACCTTGTTGCTTTGGGGCCTGTGGCAAGATAGCACTTCATAGCAGAGAGCCCTTGGTGGAGCATACTGCTTACTCCTGGTGGCTGAGAAGGGAAAAACAGAAAAAGGAGGCTCCAGAGTACTAATATCTCTTCCAAGGGCACACCTCCATATGACCAGAAGACTTCCAACTGAGCACCACCTCTGAAAAGGTTCCACCCCTCCCAAGAGCATCATGGACTAGGAACCAAGCCTTTAATACATGGGCCTGTGGGAGACACATCCAAACCAAAACAGTTACTATTTGTAAAGTTTTAACCGTTACCCATACTTACAGGGTACAGTTTGGTTGGCGTGGTCCTAACTCTGATCTTCTTATTTAGAGCGTGCTGGAATTCATGGGCCTCCAGTTATAATTGAAGGAAGTGAATATTGGTTTGTTGCTGATCCTCACTTGAACTACGAAGAAGCCGTCCTGTACTGTGCTAGCAATCACAGCTTTCTTGCTACTATAACGTCTTTTACAGGACTAAAAGCCATCAAAAACAAAATAGCAAATGTAATTTAAAACAATGCATTTTAAATATATTTCTTATTATATTTATTCCATTAAAAATACTTCCAAAATCTACAAAAGTTAAATGTTCCTCTAAAGTAAATTTGCCTCACAACATCCATCTTAATTGTTCAGTGTTTGAAAAGTTAAGTGAGATTGCTTAATGTTTTAAAATATGCATGATTTATAATAAATATCAGTTTATGAGATGAGCATTGGTAGATAATATAAATTATCCTAATTCATTACTTTATTAGAAGTTAACTTATACTAAAATTTCTGTTTCTACTTATTAATAAAGTTATAAAATAACTTTTAGGGAGAGAAATAATTTATATATTTTAAAATTTATCATTAATTGCAATAAGACACTGTATGCCCAATTAATGTATTAGTCCAATTAATGTATGCTTCTAATTACAGCAACTCTATTTTCTAGACCCCAAATAGGTTCTGTGAATATATAAAATAGGGGCTGTCAAATTACTTTTTGGTGAAAAGTCATGATTCATGTCATTTTGAGACCAAATAATGGAATGTCTAGAAATTGAAGTTATTTGTGATTAATATTTAAAGCAAAACTTTCCTTAAATTCAGCATCTCTAAGGATAGGTGTTTGTGGTTATTTTTTTTTTTTGCAGATATCAAGTGATGAACAGAAGTGGTGGGTGAGAACTAGTGATCAGCCACTAGATCGTCATTTTATATAGTACGTGACATTGATTCTGCCTTTGTGAATTTATCACTTATTGCCGTCCCAGATTGCCCTTGACTAATGGACTGCTATTTATAAGTAGTTTTGAATATTAATCCATAAATGGCCTAGATTAAAGAAGCCAAGTCCCTTCTCATATTAATGTCAAGAAAAAAGTGGTATAAAATAATGGCATTAATATTAAATTTAGAATTAAAATAACTTAGAGTAAAAAGCCAGAATGGAATATCTAATTACCTTATGAGTTGTTGAATCTCTTATTTACTTTCAGCTCACGACATCCCTGGCACCACTTTCCTATGAGATTTGGGGAGGAATGCTTGCACATGTCTGCCAAAACTTGGTTTATGGGTAAGTTAAGTCCAAACCTTAATGCTGATCATGTCATATGTGAACTTCAGGATCAGTTGCTGGCTTAATCTTGTTTTCATTTCAATTATGTATCTGATAGCTTCATCTTATTCTGATATATTGTTAATGACAATTGCCCAAATTCCAAATCCAAAAAGGTACTTTTCACTGTGAATAATCTAACTTCCTTTATCCTAAAGTATTTACTTATGAATAAACTTACCACTTTCATAAATGATAAGCATTTAGACACACTTACAAAGGTGAAGAGACAGTAGTTGTAAAATATGGTTTATAAGCCTTACTCCTAATTAAACTTCCCTTTCAATTCCTCCTGTTTCTTGCCATCATTCTTTGAAGGGGGTGGTAGTTACACCAATTGTGTTCTTTTCTTTACTGGCAATATTGGTGTGTTAGAACCTACTAATATAAATAATAATGGAAGACAGATAATAATGGAAGGATGATAATGGAAGGCTGGGGAAGAAAGGGAATATATTTTAACCATTTGAGAAAGACTGATTTAAAGAGCCTTTCTTGCAGCTAGGGATTTAACTCAGTCTGTGTTAGAACAGGTTCAATCCCCAGCACCAAAAACACAAAATAAAATTTAAAAGAGCCTTTGTTTACTACGTTTGTTTTTAAAATGTGCTGAATGAAAAATTTTCACCATTGCAATCTTGCTTTTTATTTCTCAGACTTAAATAAACCAACAGACTGCACAACCAAATTGCCTTTCATCTGTGAAAAATACAATGTATCTTCATTAGAGAAATATAGTCCAGATTCTGCTGCTAAAGTTCAGTGTTCTGGGGATTGGATTCCTTTTCAGAATAAGGTAAAAAGAGAATTGCTACACTGTACAGACAGTGATTGCTTTCATGCTGGTTTATGGCCTATGGTGGAAGGCCAACCCATCAGACATCTTCACTAAGCGTCTCTGCATGCATCAGTATCCTGCCTGATCCTTTCTGTTGCCAGAAACCATGGGTGACATCAAGAGTTAACTCTCAAGTTAGTCATGCATGCAGGTATTTCAAAATGCAGCATTTCTATTCTGATGCTACCAACACTTAAATTGCTAAAGTGGATCTGTCAATGGTTAGTAATACATTGACTAGTCAGGACTATCTCTATGGCACATAAGAAACTGACTTAATTTCTGGCTGCTGTTTTCTTTTCCCCCTCAAGGAGAGCATCCAGGCAGCATCTGACAATCAAATAAGATCAGCATTTCCCAAACTACTCTTCAGAGACTACACATATGCTACAAAATATTAATCATTGATTTTGCCTCCAAATGGGAATTTTATGATTAAAAAGGTTTGGGAAATGCTGCATTCTATATCTGCCTCTTTGAGATGCATAATACATTTTGGTATACATATGTGTTAGGAAATGTGTTTGGCTACTAAAAAGAAATTGCAACAGTATGTTAAAACATTTATTTTCTCATATAAAAGATGTTTAAAGGTAAACCAGCTGGGTTGGTGTGGAAACTCCTAAAGTCTTCAAATTCAGGCTTCTTTGTGTCTGCTCTGCCATCCTTACTATAAGCTTTCATGTTTAAGTTCAAATTTTCTCTCTAGGGTCTTTTCTAGAAGTGACTGGGTGACTTTGCCTATATTTTATTGGCTACTCCAGTCTATAAGAAAGCTGAAAAATAATTTTTTTGTAGGATGTTGTTGCAAGGAGCACAATTTGGGGCACAACACTCACACCCAGTGATCATAATGTCAAAAAGAAAAAAATATTTGACACCTGAAAGCATCTTTAGTAAGGGTAGCAGTGTATTCTGACTGCTAAAAATTAGGACAATTTGTTTAATTCTCCAACATACTAGAACCAGGTTAATTTGCATAGTTGATATAAAATTGAATTAAAATATCCTGCCAAGAGAAAAGGAGATGCTTTCTTTTCAAATGTGTTTCTTGATATAGGGAAGTAATGACTTTGAAATCAGATAGAACAGAATCTAAATGCTAACCTTACCACTTGGTAGCTATTTCACTTATGTGTTAAGTTACTTAACTTTCCTGTGCTTCAGTTTTCCCATTTGTTGTAAGAATTAAATGGACAAAACTACAAAAACTGCTTAGCACATAGGAAACATTCAAGAAATGAAAGATTTATTTTCTTTTTTCCATATTTTTGTTAGCGTATTATAATTATATGTAATGGTGAGATTCATTTTTATGTATCGGTACATTCACACAATATAACAATATAATTTAGTCAACATCAAGTACTTTATAAGTCACAACAACCCTACATAATGGTTTACAAATGAGGTAACCAAAAGAGAATAAGTGACTTGTTCAAAGGCACAGAGTTACTGAGTGATGTGACTAAGAAGTTAACTGGAACCCAATATCTCCCCCTTTGAGATTTTTTTTTTAATGTGATAGGTTGGAGACCATTCTTTAGTTCTTTATTTTGAAAGTATGAACCTGAATCCTTATGGTACTACTTTGCAAATTTACATATTTCACAGACGGAATGTCAGCAGCCCTCTGAAAGAGAGGCATTTACTTACTATGTGAGATTTCTTGTGTCTTTAATCTTATGCTTCATATGTGTCTTTGTTTGCAGTGCTTTCTAAAGATCAAACCCAAGTCTGTTAAATTTTCCGAAGCAAGAGATATCTGTCACTCCCATGGTGGCACCCTTCCTTCAGTGTTGAGCCAGAGTGAACAAGGTACCAGCAATTTTTTTTTGAGAAATATATTTTATTCTAATCCGGGAATAAAGTAAGTTTTAAGAGATTGTAGGAAATTAATATATAAAAATAATCTTAATTAATATATAAAAATAGTCACTGTAATCCCAGTGACTTGGGAGGCTAAGGCAGGAGGATCATAAGTTCAAAGCCAGCCTCAACATTTTAGCAAGGCCCTGCCTTAAAATAAAAACTAAAAAGGCTGGGGACATGACTCAGTTGTCAAGCATCCCAGGGTTCCATCCCTTGAACCCCCCCAAAAAAATTTGTTTTAATTAAAGTACATTTTTATAGAGCAGATAAAAGATTATCTTGATAGTTAAACAAAAGGTATTCATTGATATTTTTAGCACAGGTCTATCTTTAATTTCAATAAATCAAATGCTTTTTAAAAAAAAATTTCTTTCTAACAGATTTTATTACATCATTGCTTCCGGATATGGAAGGTAGTTTATGGATTGGTCTGCGCTGGACTGCCTATGAAAGGATAAACAAATGGACAGATGATAGAGAACTGACATATAGCAACTTCCACCCATTGCTGGTTGGTCGAATGCTGAGTATACCAACAAATGTAAGATTTTTTGAATTGATGATGTATGCAATTTTGTGAAATACCTGAGTCTCTCATAAATTATTGGATTAAAAACAAGGACCAAGGGGTTGGGGATGTGGCTCAAGCGGTAGCGCGCTCGCCTGGCATGCGTGCGGCCCAGGTTCAATCCTCAGCACCACATACAAAACAAAGATGTTGTGTCCGCCAATAACTAAAAAATAAATATTGAAAAATTCTTTTTCTCTCTCTCTCTCTTTAAAAAAAAAAAAAAAAGGACCTAGATGGGCATAGTAGTGCACGCTGTAATCTCAGCAATTTAGGGGGCTGAGAAAGAAAGATGGCAAACTCTAGGTCAGCCTCAACAAGTTAGCAAGACCCTTAGCAACTTAGCAAAACCCTATCTCAAAAATGAAAAAAGGACTGAGGATGTAGCTTAGTGGTAAAGCATTCCTGGGTTCACTTCCCAGTAATATGCACATACACAAAAGAACAAGGACCTATTGTATGTTTCCATTTATATTATACCTATGGAATAGGCAAATTGATAAAGGTAGAAACTAACTGAGTGGTTGCTAGAGGCTAAGAAGGATGGCAGAGGTGGTGGGCCATAGAGTATGGGGCTTCTTTTTAGAGTGGTAAAAATGTTCTAAAATTGATTTCAGGGTGGTTGTACTACTCTGTGGATACATTGAAAACAATTAGGTGTACATTTTAAATGGGTGAGTTGTATCCTGTATGAATTATAGCCCAACAAAGCCCTTAAGAGAACAACAACAAGCATCTCATAACTCCAGCCTTCAGGTGGATAACCTAGTTTTTCACAAGAGCATCAGATGCCATAGTACTTAATTAACAAGCATGTAAACTTGTCAGGAGTCTGTTGTAAACAGATGTAAATATGTATATTTTACTTAACACTTAGGGGATGTGGACTCTCAACCTCAGCTTCCTGAGAGAAAAAGATGTATTTGGTGATCATTTTTTTGTGAAGAGCTGCATGTATAGAAGCCATATTCTTACTTTCTGGATGACATTCTCTTTCATAGGAAACAAGGGAAGGAGAGAGGGCAATGTGTTGACAGTAGTTACACCAACAGGACATTGCTGCCCATTGCTTCTGTTCTTCCTACAGGCTGAGTCAAGACCATGTTTGTTCTCACAAAGGGCAAAGATTGAGAACCTAATATGAATGTCCAGTTTCAAAAATATATCCTGGATAATAATCAATTGATTTTCCTAACACAGTGCTGCTTTGTTTAAGGTTGATGTTGATAGCAAAGGGAATTCTGAATTTTGTCTAACAGTGTACAAAGTAAATATCAAAATAAGACTTGGTTATAATAGAAAACGTGGAAGTTACACAAGGGCAAACACACACACACACACACACCACACACACACACACACACACACACACGCACGCACACACACACACAGAGTCAACCCTGATTCCACTTAAATTTAAACTTTGTTTTTATGGCTTTTAAACTTTCAGCCATAATCCATGTTAAGAAATATATTTAAATCAGTATCCAGTACATAGATGTAGATATAGTACTGAATGAAAACACAAGTTTCAAGAAATAATACCCACCCTGAGAGATTGTACATCCTGATATTTTCCTTCTATTATCTTCTAGTCCATTTCATTCCACTCTTCTTTCTTATCCTATCCTATCCTGTTCTGTTTTATTATCACAAAGGCCAGCCAAAATCCACTGAATTGATTTCATGACCTACTTAATGACTTACCGTATTTGAGCCCTGATTTAGAGAACCACAATATATATTTCAGTATCGTTTCTACATATTGGTTCCCTGGCACAGATGAGATCACAGTATAAATACTAATGAGCTCAACTTTCCTCATATAGTATTATATAATAAGTAATTATAGGTGCTATTAAGAGATCAACTTGAGGGCTGGGAATACAGTTCAGTGGTAAGCATTACCAATGAATGTGCAAGACCCAGGGTTTGATCTCCAGCACCAAAAGAAACCCCAAAAACAGCAGCTCAGGAGGCTGAGATAGGAGGATCTCAAGTTCCAAGCCAGCTTCAGCAACAATGAGGTGCTAAACAACTCAGTGAGACCCTTTCTCTAAATAAAATACAAAATAAGGCTGGAAATGTGACTCAGTGGTTGAGTGCCCCTGAGTTTAATCCGTGGTACACAACACACACACAAAAAAAAAAGAAAGAAAGAAAGAAAAGTACTTGATAAGCATTTTAATGTTTAAACATTATTACTTTTTCTTATTTAGGTTTTAGAAAAATAGGTGCATGTTATTAGTTTTCTCTACTCTCTTTTTCACTTTTTATGCCTATTGCTCAATCCATGTTTATTCATGCTACTTCCACATTTTCCTGTCCTGCTTTTCCTGGAGTTACTTTTTTGTTCAGTTTCTAGTTTTTTATATTGAATTTTTAGTCTGCTTTTCCTTTAAAAAAAAAGAGAAATCATTTAATAATACACATTTGCCTCCACAAAAAGTTCGGCCCATATTCCATTTTCGGATTTTTAAAAATTTTATTCTTTATTATAATTATTTTATTTCAATTTTGGTTTAATATTTATGGAGTAGCATTTTTTTTTTAGAATTTCTTGCTCCTGGTATAAGGTTACTTTTAAAAATTTTTGTAAGTGTGATGTTTCAAATATATAAAAAATATAGGAACAATATACTTTGCATAATTTTTATGTCTCAAATTGTTAATTATAGAATGAAATCTAGGTAAACTTTTATCTTAATATATGGAAATTTTGCAGTGACTCATATTGGACCCAAACTTAAAGGTGAATTCTCTATTATGAGGTATAGATTTCATCATTACAAAAAGTTCAGAAACATTGAATAAATTTAATTAATCATGTTTTTGCCTATTTGAACTATTAAGACTGAGAGAATGTTAAGTATTATTATAGCTATTTTTATTTTATATCTAATAATTTTTCTTTATCTGTTGGAAGATATACTTACCATATTGCCACTATTTTGTTTTTTCTCAAATTAATTGTTCTTTTTCTTAGACTTTGAAAGTTTAATCAGGGTTTTCATAGAAATTTCATAGTAAGTTCCTTGATGGGATATTTTTACAGGGGGACAAAAACAATTTGGAATCCAGAATTTTCTTGCTGGGATCTTCAGACTGTTAGTTTAATAATCCGATGTCCATATTTGCCTTTTTGTTCAGTTCTTTGATGAAGAGTCCCACTACCACTGTGCTGTGATACTCAACCTCCCAAAGTCACCTTTCACTGGGTCGTGGAATTTTACTGCCTGCAGCGAATACTACTTTGTATCTCTCTGTCAGAAATATTCAGGTATCAATTGTTATCTAGATAACTAAGGCACTTTATGCTGTTAGAAATATATGGTTCTTTTTTACAAAAATCTTATAAATGAATTCATATGAATTTATAATCATGGGTAAATTATATTGCCTCATTGTGGCAGATTATCTCAAATGGAATGTGATTTTTTTCAAGTGGCATTCCCATACTTAATAAAATATAAAAATTAAATATAATATGGAATTTTTTAATAGTAGTTGTCTACTGAGTGTAAGTTATGGGTGAATTGTGTTCTTTCTACTCTGGTATATTCAAATTTTAGCTTTCATCTTGAGGAAAGGAGAAGAAAAAACAATATTTTAAATGTAATTCAGTACTGTATAAATATTCACTGTTAAATTCAGCACCAATTTTAAAGTTACAAAGCACTATAAATGGATCACTATGACTTCATAACCCAAACACAAATAAAATGGGTACTTAAAAACAGAAATTATCCATAATTTGAAAAAGATATTACATTGCTTTTCATTGACCATAGAGAGTTTTTAACAAGTACTTAAGAACAACAACAACAACAAAAAATTATTACACAATGAGAACCTTAAGTATATTTCTTGTACTTGGGCAGTTTTTTTTTCTAAATTGATCTTTACCCATTTGTCCCACGCTTTTTAGTCACTGCCTTATTCAGATAAATACTATAAAGCAGGAATTCAAATATCTCCTCTTGTAAGTGGCTTTGTGCATTGTTTCAGGGTACTTTGTAAGGGGACTTTGTAAGGGGACACTTTTAATACCTTACCTGGTGAAGCAGTTCAGACAAAGGAAGTATTTGGCACCAAACTAAAATGGTAATCTTATTGCCGACTACTTTTAGAACAACTAAACAAAATCTCGTTCTGATTTTAGAAACCAAATGTTGCAGGTCAGACATTTTGCCTAAGGTACATAGCAAAACATACCTAATTCTCTTACCCCAAAATTTAAAACAAGCAAATAGTCAAGAAATACCTAAAGCAGATTAGTCAGGGAAACATTTGAAAACTTGTCCCATGTCTTGCAATGCATGTGTGGGATGGTTGTTATTATTGTTTTCTTTTACAGACACTGAAGACAGACAGCCCTTGCAGAACACCTCAAAAACTGTAAAGTATCTTAATAATCTGTACAAAATAATCCCAAAGACACTGACGTGGCTCGACGCCCAAAAGGAGTGCCTGAGGGAGAACATGCACCTGGTGAGCATCACCGATGCCTACCAACAGGCATTCCTCGCTGTGCAGGCAGTCCTTTGGAACTCTTCCTTCTGGATTGGACTCTTCAGTCAAGACGTAAGTTTTCAGTTCCAACCACAAGGATTGGATGACAGATGTGACATTTTTATTGTGCATTGCATTTCTTGTAGACTGAAAAAAAAAAAAAACAGAGGTTTTTAAATCTGACTCCAGTAAATTTGATGAATATATGTTTTTCCTTAATTTCCCCTTGATTTTAACATATCCTGCATAGCTTGTATATTATATATCTTCATAACCTTCCCTAAATCTTAAAGAGTATTTCTTAGGATATTAATAAATAATACTTTAGTTTGAGAGCAATGGAAAGATATTGGAAGACTTTTTACTGAAGTAAAATGACACTGGGTGAAGGGTGGAGAGGGAAGTGAGCAGTATGAAGATGGGAAGAATAACTATTTTCCTATGAATTCATACAGGATATGGTGTTCCTCTGACCAAGGCTTGTTTACAGTGTTAGAAGTGTAGCCATTCTGGGTTACAACATCCCTAAGTTGTTAGCTGGGCCAGAAGGACAGAGCAAGACGCAGGCCATCTTAGGGAACGTCAGGAAGGAACTGGGATCCACATCTACAGAGAATGTCAGCCAGAGGCAAGAATATTGGGAGTTTTCAGTGAATAAGAAGAGCATAACCCTTATAGGAAGTGATCAAAGGAGGTAAAAATACCTACTACCCCTTTCTCATGGCCCTTCCATTTCTAAGAATGGAAGAACAAACAGCCTTCCCTTGTGGGTGTTGAAAGGTTATTCCCTTGGAAAAGCCAGGTTTGGATTAAGATCAATTAAGGCCAAGAATTCAGTAAGGAAATATTTATCACTTTAATTAAGAGATCTTATTTTCAGTAAGGAGACTGAGAATGGGATGATTTACTAGGAAGGAATGGAGGTTCCAAAGCCTAGGGCCAGGAACTGAGGGAGGTACAGCGCAGGGGAAAGAGGGCAAGGCAGTGTGGGTAAGAGTGTAGCAAAATCACACCCCAAAGGCCACATTGAGGCCTTGGGGGCTTAGGAATTGGTTGCTATGGTTACAGTTGGACCTCTAGTCAAGAATAGTTCAGAACGAAGCAGCTGGTGGTGCTAAGGCTTGACTGTGTTTGCTGTTTATGGTTCACTAAGGAGCCTATGTCTAGCAAGGCATATGGGCTCAGGAAAGCTTGATTCAGTGTTGGACCAGATCAGCATTGGTTATATAAGGCCCAGTGCCCTAGTGGCACCATGGGGAAACTCAGACGGTGCTGTACCCCACAACCCATGCCCTGGACTTCTACTCTGTAAATCCTTTCTCAAGATAGGTGGGTGATCAGGTCCCTGTCAGGATGTACAGACAGGTGTCCCCAGGCTTCTTATCCACCCCAGACTAGATAAAGGAGGAAACTGCCTTAAAAACAAGTGTCAAACAGTAGTGAGAAATTTAAAAGGCCTAAGGAGTTAAGAGAAAAGGAACTGGACTGGAGTTGTTGCTCAGTGGTAGTACGCTTGCCTAGCATGTGTAAGGCACTGGGTTCGATTCTCAGCATTGCATGTAAATAAATAAAATAAAGGACCATTGACAACTAAGAAATTTTTTTCTTTAAAGAGAGAGAGAATTTTTAATATTCATTTTCTAGTTTTCGGTGGACACAACATCTTTGCTTGTATGTGGCGCTGAGGATCGAACCCGGGCAGCACGCATGCCAGGCGAGCGCACTACCGCTTGAGCCACATCCCCAGCCCAAGAAAATTTTTTTTTTAAAAAAAGAGAGAAAGGGAACTAATATTTATGTGGTCCAGCTAATCATTGGGTTACATATTCTATACCTAACCGAAATTAATTATCCCATTAATTCTAGCCCCATGAAACTGTCATACTATTTAATAGATGAGAAGATGGAAATTTGGAGAGATAGGCTCACAAATCAAAAGTTAGTAAGTATAACTAAACTGAATTCAAAACCAGATATGCTTAGCTCCAAAGCCATTCTTCCCACTGCACCTTTTCATCCTTGCTTACAGCAGTTCTCACTCCATTTTAACTTTCCGGTTTCCAACAACCAATAGTTCCGATGATATGTGAGGCAGCAGAGTGTCATGGTGAGAACCATAGATTTTAAGGACTGGCAGCCTGGATTAGAATCCCAGCACTATGACTTTGCACACATTACATACCCTCAGTTCCCCTCATCTGTAAAATAGAGGTAATAATAGTACCTCTTTCGTGATTGTTATGAGGGTTAAGAAAGTTGATACTTTTAAAACACTTAGAAAAGTGCCTGGGACATTCTAAGTGTTATGTGACATGTATCTCTGTTCCTTTCATTAAAATGTTCCTTTAAAAGTAGAGGGTAAAAATAATACAAAAGGGATAACATGAGTTTTATTATTTGAAATGTATTTCTGCTCCTTTTAGGATGAGCTAAACTTTGGTTGGTCAGATGGGAAACCTCTTCATTTTAGTCGCTGGGCAGACAACAACAGGCAACTTGAAGACTGTGTAATATTAGACACTGATGGATTCTGGAAAACGGCTGATTGCAATGATAAGCAACCAGGTGCTATTTGCTACTACCCAGGAAGTATGTGGATTTCAAATATTTTAATGCTTAAATTATTGGTCTTATCAATAGTAAAATTTTGAGTGGCTTTATAAAATTTGATGTTGGAATTATAAAGAAATTATAATGTCCTTTTTATAACAAATTTTGTTGCAAGCATTTCTATTGAAGTAGAATTATTTTAAAATCACGCGTTTTTATTTGACATTTTTATCTTCATTTTTATATCAGTTAACACTTTATTGACATGTAAAGTCCCATTTTTAGCCTCATTTTGCATATATTTTGAATTCATGTTGTTTTAGAAAATCTACTTTTGTTGGAATTCTTTCATAATTCTTAACATCAACAACTAACAAACTTTTATGATCCACTGTTAAGATTCAGTTGATTGCAAGTAGCAATGACAAGCTCAAGATAGCTTAAAGCAAAAGGGAAATTAGAACCCTAGAAATAGGGAAAGAGCTGAGCCTCCTAGGGGATGGAGATCAGGAATCCAGAGATGTTCCCTTCCACCTGTTTTTCCCTGTGTATCTGCACTCGGTTCTTTATATACATTTTACTTGTCTCTGCATATAGTGGTGTTTGGTGTCTCTTCAACTTTTACTTAATAGATGTAAGTGGAGACGAGTTAATGTTTCAGAATTTCACTTTTTGTATTCTTAGACTTTGATGGATTTAGCCTGAGTCAGATATACAACCTCTAGACCAATTAGAGGAAAATGATTTTATGACTGTCAGGGGCCTACATTTGTGGGTTTGTGATAGAAAGAACATGCTATTTTAGAGACAAAAGAATTTATTGTGAGGTGGGGAAGATACTGAATGGTCTATACTACATATTAAGCTAATTTGATTTATTGTGAGTAGAGCGTATCTATATTTACATCTTCTTAAGTGCACAGCCTTTCATAAAATGAACAAAAAAGCAGACTCTCTAGAGGCCATATTTTAAATTATATTTCTGTTTGATTTGGTTAAAGTAATAACTTAGTTAGAACATCAACTATTTCATTAAACTGTTCCTATAGCCAGGCACCGTGGCACATGCCTGTAATCCCAGTGGCTTGGGAGGCCAAGGCAGGAAGCTCACAAATTCAAGGTCAGCCTCAGCAACTTAGCAAGACCCTGTCTCAAAATAAAAAAAATAAAAAGGGCTAGGGATGTGACTCAGTGGTTGAGTGTCTCTGGATTTAATCCCTGGTACCAAAAATAAATAAATAATAATTAATTAAATTAGAGATGTCAGTAATGAAAATGAATTTTTAAAGTTATAGTGAAGTGCTTGTTAATTAGTAGTTTTGTATAGTTTCTCTGAGGTGGCCCCTTGTACTTGATATTTCATAATGCAGGAAGACAGAAACTGCATTTAATCTAACACCTAATTTTTTACATTCTTCTATTTCACAATAGGGGAAAGAAAATTTCTTCCCTACAGAAAGACAGTTTCAATACATAATATTTGAATATAAACAGAAAAACAAGCATCACCAGGCTATTACTACTTGACTTCCTAAATATTTCTTACAAATTAGTTCTAATGACTATGAACAGGGTTTAACATTTACATCTAAAATTAGAATTCTTATCATTTACTGTTTTTTCTAGATGACACTGAAAAAGAGGTCAAACAAGTCAAAAGTGTTAAATGTCCATCTCCTGTTCTAAATACTCCGTGGATATCATTTCAGAACTCTTGCTATAATTTTATGATAACAAAGAATAGACATATGGCAACAACACAAGATGAAGTTCATTCTAAGTGCCAGAAACTGAGTAAGTATATTATACTGTTATTATATTTTGTATCATACTAATTTTAAAAAAACTGTTATAAATATTTCTAATTAGCACTAGTAATTTGATTTAAAAAATATTTATCTCCTTATTTCCACATTATGAATGACAATGTATAAAATTTTGTGTATGGTTCAAATGACAAGTATTAAATTAATTTCTTTGTTCATCCATTTGAGAACTAGTCTGTCTTTGTATATGTGAACAAGATGGGTTCATCTTAAGGAAAAGAAATGATACTAGAGAGCAGAGAACTGGATGTCAAACAAGCTAGACAAAGGGAAAAGTGAAAAAAAGGTTAGTTCAAGTGGTCAAAAGCTTAGAAATAGCACTGAGTAACAGCCAGGCTTAAAAGAAATGTACATTTTACACTTTTAGCTCTCAAGACTTGAGATACTTCCTATGAAATCCATTGAAGATTTATGACTTCTATACAACAGAACTTTTGGAACTGTGAACTTTGTGGGAAGTACTTTTGGAAAATATCAAGCCATTATTCCCCAAAGTGTTCTCTATGTAACATTAGTCTTGAGAGATGTCCTGCAAAACAGATAGATAAACACTAGACTCCAAAACCTCTTGTTTGACATTCTCCAAGTCATGAGTCTATTTTAATACTGGCATAAATGAACTAGTTTATCTCTGTTTAAACCACTGTTTGCAAATATTTTATCCATGTAGATCTTGTCTGAGATGACCCCTTGCTAATTTCCTGAAATACATTTTAGAAATACTAGACTTTGGGGCTGGGGTTGTGGCTCAGCGGTAGAGCGCTTGCCTAGCACGTGTGAGGCGCTGGGTTCGATCCTCAGAACCACATAAAAATAAACAAATAAAATAAAGGTATTATGTCCAACTACAACTAAAAAAAAAAAAAGATTAAAAAAACTAGACTTTTTTTTTTTTAACCCTAATAGGAAGTTGTTTTACAGTCCATTTCAGAGGCTTTTTTTTTTTCCTTTCTTTCTTTTTTTTTTTTTGGTACCAAGGATTGAACTCAGGGGCACTCAACCACCCGAGCCACATCCCCAGTTCTATTTTGTATTTTATTTAGAGACAGGGTCCCACTGAATTGCTTAGTGCCTTGCCATTGCTGAGGCTGGCTTTGAACTTGCGATCCTTCCAGCCTCCCCAGCTGCTGGGATTATAGATGTGCACTACCATGCCTAGCCAAAGGCTTTTTTTTATTACAGAGTAATCTCTTGATAATATGTCATTAATGTAGGTGGATTTGTGCCACCTGGATGATGAGCTCTAAATAAGGAAAGTTAAATGAATCAATGTCTAAAATTCTTTACTTGGATACTAGTTTTCCACTACACTGTAGGACCACATTTAATATTTAAAATGTTTGAATATTTAATTTATTCATTTTAGTATAATGAGATAGCTTCAGTTTTGTGTCTTTCTAATTTTTCAATATTGCATATGTTTTGAAGAATATTAAATTGGGGAATAAAACTTCCTAAATTTGTCAAACAAAATAAAATGTTCTGGATAATTAATTATTAAAATTATCAACTTTATTATTTAACAGATTCACAATCACACATGTTGAGTATTCGAGATGAAAAGGAGAATAACTTTGTTCTTGAACAACTTCTATACTTCAATTACATGGCTTCATGGGTCATGTTAGGAATAACTTATGAAAGTAAGTTGTAAATCTGCCAATTTTCTCTGTTTATATTAGCCCTTCATTATAGCCTTCTTGTCAAACTGTAGAAGTCTAGTTCTTCAAAGTATGTGATTTATCAATATACAAAAAATATAATTATGCAGGGGTCGGGGATATAGCTCTGTGGTAAAACCCTTGCTTAACATATATGAGGCCCTGTGTTTGATTGCTAGTATTGCCAAAAATTTTTAAAAGCATAACTATGTACTTGCTCTAACTTATACACATACCAAGACAGTTTTTATGTCTCTGCTAATGCCATTGTTATACCTTTACCACCAAGCTAAGAGTTAAATACTGGAAAAAAATTTCTGTCCTCCACTCTTCCTTCTGGAAACTCAAGACTAAAAATGACCACACTCACATATAAATCTCTAGTACTTACTTTATATCTCAACTAACTATGTGGAATGAATGACAACAGAATCACACTTTTATTAATATTTCACCTTTGGGTTTATAGCACTGGCTTGGGGTAGGCATAGGGTAATAAGCAACAGGAAAACAACATCCCTGGTCTTACAGTGGAATAGAATATTTAAAAATAGGACTAAACACCACTAATCCAAAATTTGATTGATGAGAAATTTTTAAAAACACTGCATCTAATATAGAGGACACTGGACCAATTTAGAAAGTTACTCAGAGGTATACTGGAAACCATGAAAGTTATGAAGTTACACAAAAGAAAATCTTTCTGTGGGCACAAAGTATGAAAAACATACATTTCACCTAGAAGGGGACACAGGACAAGAAGCCAGAAGTAGGGTAGAAAAGGAGGCTAAGTTATTCAAATCTACTTTTTTTTTATAGTTGTAGATGGACAGCATGCCTTTATTATATTTGCTTATTTTTTATATGTGGTGCTGAGGATCGAACCCAGTGCCTCACATGTGCAGGCGAGTGCTCTGAGCCACAACCCCAGTCTAAATCTGACCATTTAAAAAAATGTATGCTTTTTTCTTTGCTAATCTAACTGCTTTTTAGGGTTGCCACTGTTTTTTTAAATGTTTATTCTTACAAGTGAGTTAATGAAGATTAAACTGTGAAGCAATATGTAAGCCTTGGGCTGCTAGTTGAGGATGAATTAGTTCATCATAGTAGGACTTAATTGGCCCAGTGCTTTTCTTTAATAACACGTGAGTACATTAAAATTTTAGGGGTAAGAAAAAAAAATGGAGAAAAACATGATAGAATAGACTTTGCCTGAAAGTGACTGAAGAAACAACGGTGTTGTATTGAGCATTAGAAAACAAACCCAGGATTCAGAGATTGAAATTGTGTACTCAGATGTCAGTTGTAGTTATATCATCAGAAACAACAGGAAACATATTCTAAGTTCTGTAAAAGATGGTGGAATGGGCTGGGGATGTGGCTCAAGCGGTAGCGCGCTCGTCTGGCATGCCTGCAGCCCGGGTTCGATCCTCAGCACCACATACCAACAAAGATGTTGTGTCCGCCGAGAACTAAAGAATAAATATTAAAAAAAAAAATTCTCTCTCTCTCTCTCTCTCTCTCTCTTAAAAAAAAAAAAAAGATGGTGGAATGTGATGGACATCATTATCCAAAGTACATGTATGAAGACACGAATTGGTGTCAGCATACTTTATATACAACCAGAGATGAAAAATTGTGCTGTATATGTGTAATAAGAATTATAATGCATTCCACTGTAATTTATTTTTTAAAAAATCAATAAAAAAACACATAAAGCACTTTTTAAAAAGTGTTTTCATATCCAAAGACTTCAGGTTATCTAAACTTTTATAAAATATATAGGTAACAAAAATTTTACTAAAATATATAGACATATGAAGAGACATAGAAGGATTTTTTTCAAACACTAAATTTGGTTTAAATTTAATTTTTCCTGATTTAATTAATATCCATAAGTCACTGTTTTTAGTTACTTTAGAATACTTACAGAATATTTAATTATATATAGCACTTATAAAAGGGCTTTGGTTTTTAAAACCTTCTGATTTTTCAACAGTGGGGCCTTGAATAGGAATTACTGAATCAATATGGCAGCTGAGAGATACTACCTGCTAGGTGAAAAAGTGACCTTTCCTCACGGCAACTTTAGAAATATATCACTGCCTGTTGTATTGTTTAGAAAACTGGTAACTTTTGAAGATCCAAAAAAAGGAAAAAGGAACTGGGGAACTAAGGTGTTATAAAGCAACAAGTAAGAACCAAGTCATACGCACAGCCTTGGGGTGTGAGTTCTTGGTGCCGGCCAATGCTTAGGTCTATTGCTTGCTCTGGGAGATGTTAATCAGTGAAAGGTAGAAGTGACCAGGACTGCAGTGGGTATGGTAGATAATGATGGCATCACTTTTCATTCCAGCCTATAATTTTAACAAACTTAGCATCTTTTTTTTTTGAACTGTTTATTGAGACATGCCTGTATCATATAATCCAGCCACTTACAGTGTATAGTTTAATGGCTTTTAATACAGTCACAGAGTTGTGCAGCCATCACTGTCTCAAAAAGAAACACCTTACCCATTAGTATTCTCTTCCCGCCCCTCCCCATTCCTTATCAGTCTCAGGACTTCAGCAACTACCAGTCTACTGTTGGTCTCTACAAATTGCCTATTCTAGACAATTCATATAAATGGTGTCATACAATATGTGATATTTGGGGGACTGGCTTCTTTCACTTTAGCATCAAGCTTTCAAAGTTCATCCATATTGTAGCATGTATCAGTATGTCTTTCCTTTCTGTGGCCAAATAATGTCCCATTCTATAGGTATACCATATTTTATTTCCATTCATTAGCTGGTGGATAGTCAGGTTGTTTTTACATTTTTGGTTATTAGGAATAATGCTTCTCTGAACATTCATGTGTAAGTTTTTGTGTGTACATGTTTCTATTTCTCTTGATTTACACCTCAGGTATATAATTCCTAATAAAATATATAAACCCCCTGTCAGATAAATGATGTGCCAATATTTTCTCCCATCACTTTCCTGATAGCACAAAATTTTTTTGTTTTGATGTAGTATGATTTATATATTTTTCCCTTCACTACTTGTGCATGTCTAAGAAGGCTTTGCATATTCTAGGGTCATGAAGACTTATTTCTGTGTTTTATTATAAAGGTTTGATAGTTTTAGCTCTTACATTTAGGTCTGTAGCCTATTTTGAGTTAATTTTGTGTGTGTGTGTGTGTGTGTGTGTGTGTGTGTGTGTGTTGCTAGGGATTGAATCCAGGCCTTGTGCATATGAAGCAAGCACTCTACCAACTGAGCTATATCCCCATCCCTTTGAGTTAATTTTGTATGTGGTGACAGCATGGGATACAACTTCATTAGTTTTTGCATGTGGATATCCATCATTTTTTTGAGAAAACTATAGTTTCCACATTGAATTGTCTTATCTTTCTTTAAATCCGTTAACCATGAGTAGGCATAATTCTGTAGAGCTTATGTCCAGAGAGAAGATTTCTGTCATAATTTTGTAATATATCCATATTTTTTATAAAATAGTTGTTAATTTCCATTGCAATTAAATACATGTCAGAGAAAGGGATATTTCACAAAAAATAATAAAACATTAAGTTATTGAAGGATGGAATTATAGGTAAATTTTGATCTTTTTTTTTATTGATTGTTCCATACATTACAGAGCTCTTGATAAATCATCTTTCATACATTTGACTCCATTGGGTTTTGAACTCCCATTTCTACCCCAAATACAGATAGCAGAATCACATCTGTTACATACTCACATTTTTACCTAATGGCATATTAGTGACTGTTTTAATCTGCTACCTTTCCTAACCCCTACTATCCCCCCTCCCCTCCCCTCCCACCTTCCCTCTCTGCCTCCTCTGCTGTTGTTCAATTCTCTCCCTTTTTTCCCCATCCCCCTTGCCCATCATAACCTCTTATACTTTTGTGTATCATTGAAGGTCTCCTACCATTTGCATATCCTTTCCCTTCTCTCTCCCTTTCTCTCCCCCCATTCGTCTTTGTTTACTGTTAGTCTTTTTCCTCATGCTCTTCCTTCCTGTTCTGTTCTTAGTTGCTCTCTTTATATCAAAGAAGACATTTGGCATTTGTTTTTTAGGGCTTGGCTAGCTTCACTTAGCATAATCTGCTCTAATGCCATTCATTTCCCTGCAAATTCTATGATTTTGTCATTTCTTAGTGCTGCATAATACTCCATTGTATATAGATGCCACATTTTTTTATCCATTCATCTATTGAAGGGCATCTAGGTTGGTTCCACAGTCTAGCTATTGTGAATTGTGCCGCTATAATCATTGATGTGGCCGTATCCCTATAGTGCGCTCTTTTAAAGTCCTCAGGGAAGGGCGATAGCTGGGTCAAATGGTGGATCCATTCCCAGCTTTCCCAGGAATCTCCATACTGCTTTCCAAATTGGCCTCACCATTTTGCAGTCCCACCAGCAGTGTACAAGTGTACCCTTTTCCCCACATCCTCGCCAACACTTATCGTTGTTTGACTTCATAATGGCTGCCAATCTTACTGGAGTGAGATGGTATCTTAGGGTGGTTTTGATTTGCATTTCTCTGATTGCTAATGATGGTGAGCATTTTTTCATGTACTTGTTGATTGATTGTATGTCCTCCTCTGAGAAATGTCTGTTCAGGTCCTTGGCCCATTTGTTGATTGGGTTATTTGTTATCTTATTATTTAATTTTTTGAGTTCTTTGTACATTCTGGATATTAGGGCTCTATCTGATGTGTGGGGGGTAAAAATTTGTTCCCAGGATGTAGGCTCTCTATTTACCTCTTTTATTGTTTCTCTTGCTGAGAAAAAACTTTTTAGTTTAAGTAAGTCCCATTTGTTTATTCTTGTTGTTAACTCTTGGGCTATGGGCGTCCTATTAAGGAATTTGGAGCCCGACCCCACAATATGTAGATCGGAGCCAACTTTTTCTTCTATCAGACGCAGTGTCTCTGGTTTGATATCTAGCTCCTTGATCTATTTTGAGTTAACTTTTGTGGCTGGCGAGAGAAAGGGATTCAATTTCATTTTGTTGCATATGGATTTCCAATTTTCCCAGCACCATTTGTTGAAGATGCTATCCTTCCTCCATTGCATGTTTTTAGCCCCTTTATCAAATATAAGATAGTTGTAACATTGTGGATTAGTCTCTGTGTCCTCTATTCTGTACCATTGGTCCACCCACCTGTTTTGGTACCAGTACCATGCTGTTTTTGTTACTATTGCTTTGTAGTACAGTTTGAACTCTGGTATCGCTATACCTCCAGATTCACACTTCCTGCTTAGAATTGCTTTTGCTATTCTGGGTCTTTTGTTTTTCCATATGAATTTCCTGATTGCTTTATCTATTTCTACAAGAAATGCCGTTGGGATTTTGATTGGCATCGCATTAAACCTGTAGAGAACTTTGGGTAATATCGCCATTTTGATGATGTTAGTTCTGCCTATCCATGAACAGGGTACATTTTTCCATCTTCTGAGATCTTCTTCTCTCTCTCTCTTTAGGGTTCTGTAGTTTTCATTGTATAAATCTTTCACCTCTTTTGTTAGGTTGATTCCCAAGTATCTTATTTTCTTTGAGGATATTGTGAATGAAGTGGTTGTCCTCATTTCCATTTCAGAGGTTTTGTTGCTGATATACAGGAATGCCTTTGATTTATGCGTGTTGATTTTATAACCTGCCACTTTGCTGAATTCATTTATTAACTCTAGCAGCTTCTTTGTAGACCCTTTAGGGTCTGTTAAGTATATTATCATGTCATCCGCAAATAGCGATAATTTAACTTCTTCTTTTCCTATTTTTATGCCTTTAATTTCTTTTGTCTGTCTAATTGCTCTGGCTAGTACTTCGAGAACTAAATTGAATAGAAGTGGTGATAGAGGGCACCCCTGTCTTGTTCCAGATTTTAGAGGGAATGCCTTCAGTTTTTCTCCATTTAGGGTAAATTTTGATCTTAATGTTTATAATTTATATTTTCCAAATTAGAAATAAGCATGATTTACTGTTATAATCAGAAACTATTTTAAAGAGATATACATAATCATCCAACCTTTTAGAAGGAAGGAAAAGGAGACAGAAAAATCAGTTGTTTGAAATATTAACCCTGTTGTAAGTTTTGATTTAATCTCTAAGCATAGTAAAAATATATACCTTTCTAGATAATTCTCTCATGTGGTTTGATAAGACCATGCTGTCTTATACACACTGGCGAGCAGGAAGACCCACTGTAAAAAACGGCAAGTTTTTGGCTGGGTTGAGTACTGATGGCTTCTGGGATATTCAGACCTTTAATGTTCTTGAAGAAACACTCAATTTTTACCAGCACAGCATTCTTGCTTGTAAAATTGAAATGGGTAAGTATGCAAAGGTGAGTTTCTATTCCAAGGAAGGAGAGTGTAAGGCGAAGCTGCACAGGTGGGAATCATGCACCTGTGCTGAGAGCTTCATTCAGTCTCAGGACAGGTGCTGCACAGGTTTCAGAGGAGGAGAAAGCCTGGGGCCCGGGTGTCCTGGCCTCCTCCTGAAGGAGTAAAATGTAGGTGGAGAGACATCATTAACCTCTTTGTCGTAGGTAGGTTAGTGTTAGATTTTTTGGTACAAACAAAAGAGCTGAACAAAAACAGGAATAATGAAAGCAAGGAATGCCTCCGGGAGGAAGTGACACTTGGAGAAGAAAAAAATAGAAAACAAGAAGGAATGTTTGGGTAGAGATTTGACATTCCAGGCAAAATTTAATGTCTCTTGACCTTGCCTAGTCCTTAAATAAACCCATTTTGAAATGCATGTTTAAATTTTCACCGCTGAAGACTGCTCTGAGCTCTCAACCTGCTCTCAGCTCTCTGCTGTTACAGAGCACATCACAGTTGCATCCTGGCTCATCAACTCCCCTCATAATGCTGCAGAAGAGCATCCTGGCATCCTCTCTTACCAGTTACTGGGAGTCCATGTAAATTTTTGCGACCTCAGACACCAGCCTCTCTTCCCTATTTCTATGCCTCCTCCCAGCCCCAATCTGCTTCCCATTCTTGCTCCTTAAGCATTTTTTTCCTCAGGCTGGACTTCTTTAATTGTCTCCCTGTGTAGAGTACATTTAGCATCATATTTGTACCTTTATTTATTTTTTCTTCCTGCCAAGAAGCTTTTAATTTTCTTCTCTTTTGTCATTTTTAATAAAGTTTTCATTTTAGAATAGCTTTATGAAAAGCTGCACAATATATAATCACAACCACTCACCCCTGATGACATTAGCATGGCATATCTGTCACAATGAATAAGCCAGTATTAATACATTATTATTAGCTAAAGTCTCTACATTATTTCCTTAGTTTTTACCAAATGCCTTTTTCTGTTGAGGATTCTATCCAGGATGGCACATTGCATTCAGCCATCACATCCCTTTAGCCTCCCCTTGGCGGTGATGTTTCCTCAGACTTTTGTTGTTTTTGATAACCTTGATGGTTTTCAGGAGCACTGGTGGTGTGTTTTGTAGAAGATCCCTTAGTTGGTTTGGCTGATGTTTTTCTCGTGATTAAACTGGAGCTTTGAGTTAGTAGGGGACCTCAGATGTAAGGTGCTGTTTTCATCATGGCATGAATGGTACAAGCAATATGTCTTATCACTGTAGATTTTAACCTTGATAGCTTGGCCCAAGGTAGTGTTTATTAGGTTTCTCTACTGTGCAGTAGCCTTTCCCCCTCTCCACGCTGTACTCTTTGTAAAGGAGTTACTGTGCGCAGTCCACACATATGGGATAGACTGTTATCCTCTACGTTCCTGAGGAGGGAGTATCTATATGAATTACTTGGAATTCTGCATAAGAGATCTGTCTTCTTCCGTTTAAAATTTGGTCATTTATTTATACATATTTTATTTTTTATTTTATGTTTTATATATTTTATTTATATATTTACATTTATTTATGCCTCATTTACTTCTGATTATTTGTTTTTAGGACTCCCTTGTTGCCATACTTCTTTTTATTCTTACTTTTGCCTCACCTTCTAGTCCTAGGGTGCACTCCTGGTTGTTTGCTCTTTCCTCTGGCTGCAGTGTCCCTTTGAAATAGCCTCATCATTGTGGGGTTTTGTTTTTTTAACGCTTCCTTACTTTCTGGATAACTTATTTCTCTTTAGTCTTAATTTCCCCTGAATTTCCAGACCTGGTTTTCCAAGCAGGCATGAATACAGATAAATCTCTCCTTCGCAGTCAGTCTCACATATCCTAGTGGTTAGCAGTTTTGTCATAATTTCAGGTATTGCTGTTTTCTGTCTCCAAATATTACATGAGCTTCTTAAATAAAGACGATGTTTATGCCTTTAAAAAAAAATCAACCAGACAACTATAATATGTAAGAGTCTATTATATGTTCTGTGGCAATAGAAAAATAAAGTATGCTTTTGACTACCCTTATGTATAATGAAATCAGTTTAATTTTTAAATGGTTGCATGTCATTTTATCCAAAATGTGTATTTGAAATAATTTAAATTTAATTACTAACACTTATTTTAAATGTTCCAGTTGACTACAAAGAAGAATATAATACTACACTGCCACAGCTTATTCCATATGAAGATGGTATTTATAGTGTTGTTCAGAAAAAGCTAACATGGTATGAAGCATTAAAGACGTGTTCTCAAAGTGGAGGTCATTTGGCAAGTGTTCATAATGAAAATGGCCAGGTCTTTTTGGAAGATATTGTAAAACGTGATGGATTTCCACTGTGGGTTGGGCTCTCAAGTCATGATGTAAGTCTTGATTTGTTTATCAAATCTGTTACTTTGAAGGTTGGAAACTTGACATTAGATATTAACTCAAAGCACAATATCAGATTAAGTCCTAGAACCCCATCATGGAACAAGTAAAAAATTATATTTGTAGAATGCACTGGGGTAAATGGCCGCCATCCCAAGCACCCAGGGATCCATTTCTGAACAGTACCTCTGTAGCCTCTTTGGGGCTGACCAGTTGCAAAGCTGGCGAAAAGGAAGTAAAAGCAGAAAAATCTGAATTTCAATACTAATAACTGTCTTCCATTTCTACTAGTTGATCATGAGCATCTTATTTAGCCATTGTAACCCAATTTCCTCATATGTAAAATCAGGGTAATAATATTTTCATGGAGATATTAACACAAGAATTTATGTAAATTGCCAGGTAAATTTCTCAACACAGGTAGGACTTATATGAACACTTTCTTCCCACTTTTCTGCTAGAAATTAGCACCACTTAAGATTAATGTTCTGCTGATGAATGTATCAGTGCCACTGTTTTAATTTTATTAATTAATGTAGTTTTCCCATTTTGATTTTCTTGGGAAGTATTTTCCTTTTCTAGCCCTGCTGTTTGATGTGGAAATTGTAGCCAGACACAAACCACAAAACCATAAAACACAAAAAAAACAATATTTAGAGCAATATGAAGATTGGGAATATAAATATGTAATTATGATAAGTGGAAGATACTGCATGTCATTTAATTTCAAGTGTTATGTAAAACTCATCCTTTTTAAAAAAATAAATCCATAAATTTAAATTCTTACCTAAATAATGCCAGAGCAAAAGTCCTAAATCACTGCATCAAAAGTAAATTTCTGATTATATAGATCTAATATGTCCAGATCTATAGTATATATCTGGAACTGTGATATTTGTGAGCAAATAATTAGCATTCCATTCTAATACTTTTTTAAGTATGTATATTGTTCTTTATGTCATATTTGAAGGCATACATCTAAGCTTAGATTGTCTCCATTATTCTTAAAACAGGGAAGTGAGTCAGGTTTTGAATGGTCTGATGGCAGTGCACTTGACTACATCCCATGGAAAGGCCAAAAATCTCCTGGAAATTGTTTGATCTTGGATCCAAAAGGAATTTGGAAACATGAAAAATGCAACTCTGTTAAGGATGGTGCTATTTGCTATAAAACTACAAAAGGTAAGATTCTATTTTTAATAGCTGTTTTACTAAAATATGGCATAATTTATGCACATAATTACAGAAAATATTCATAGATTTTAAATAAGGCTTATCCACAAATTCTACAAAAAATATTTTGATACTTTGTGGATGAAAACGAATATTATATTTCTCCCGGGGAATTTGTCTGCAAAGATTTTCAGTCATTCTATTACTAGAAAAATTTTATTCTAGAATCTGTGAATTCTAGTTTCACATAGCATTGTTGTTTAAAGGCTGAGATACTCCTTTAAAGATACAATCAAGAACTGACCTCTCATTTGTTAAAACACAAAAAATAAGTGGATATTTTTTGAGAAAAACAATTGGAACACATGAGAAACATGATAAAGCATAGAGAAATTTCTCTCAGAGAAATAGACTTTACAAGATGAAGGAGAATGATAGCATGATCAAACAAGAGTTCTGTGCTGTTCTGGATTGGATAGTAACCCACACCAAATTCCTGTCTAATTTCAGAACATGATCCTCAAGAAATAGTCTTTGTAAATGTAGCCTGTTGGAATGAGGTCATACTGGATTACAGTGGGCCCTAAATCCTTTGGCTGGTGGATTTGGGCCCACTGTAATAAGGGACAACACAGGCACATAGTGAAGAAGCCATGTGAGGACAGAGACAGTGATAACAGTGACAGAGCCGCAAGCCAAGGATTGTCAGCAACCACCAAAAGATAGCACAAAACAGATTCTCCCACAGAGCCTCCACCAAGAATAGCCCAAATACCATCTCCATTTCAGACTACTAGCCTCCATAACCATGAGTGAATAAACCTCTGTTGCGTTAAACCTCAAAGCTTATGGCAATTTAGTATAGCAAACCTAGGAAACTAATACAAGAGCCAACTTTAAAGAATAGATTTTCAAAAACCCGGAAAGTAACACATTAGTAAAGATGGGGGGGAAATGGAAACTTTATGCATCATCAGTAGGAATATAAAAATAGCTACTGTACATAATGATATGGCAGTTCCTCAAAACTTAAAGATTACCATATGATCCAGCAATTCCACTTTTGAATATACACTCAATAGGACTAATAACAGGGACTCTAATAGGTATTTGTATAACCATGTTCATAGCAACATAATTCATAATAACCAAAAGATGGCAGCCACCAATTGTTCATCAGTGCATCCATTCATCAGTGGATAAGCTAAGCATGATGCTCACACACACATACACACATAGGAATGTCATTCAGCCTTGAAAATTTTTACACATGCTACAATATAGCTGAACCTTGAAAACCATATATTAAATTAAATCAGCTGGTCATAAAAGGACAAATATTGTATTATTCTACTTACATGAGCTACCTGGAGTTCTTAAATTCACAGAAAGTAGAATGGTGATTATCAGGATGTAGAGAAGATGGAATTTTGGGAACTATTGTTTATGGGTACAGAGTTTCAGTTTTGCAAGATGAAAATTTTCTAGATATGGGTAGAGTTGATGGTTGCCAAAAAAATGTGAATGTACATAATATCTCTGAACTGTACGTTTAAAAATTGTTAAGATAGTAAATTATATGTTGTCTATATTTTACCACAACTTAAAAAATAAAAAACCACTTGTATCTTGTTGAATAGAAATATAGCAGGGGCTGAGCTCAGTGGCTTGCCTAGCATTCACAAGGTTCAGGTTAGATCCACAGAATCAAACACCAAAAAGAACATTACAAACTTAACACAATGCAGACCTCTCTTTGAAAAAGAATTCAAGAATAGGAAACAAAACTTCATGAAGAATAGGAAGCAAAAACAATGTATATAACCCAAGGCAGCCCAGTTTCAGACAATACTAGAAACAAATAGACTTTGAAGATAAGTTATCTACATGTGTTCTCAGTATGAGAGGAAATTAAAAAAAAAAAAAAAAGTAGAAAAGTCCACCAGTCCTAGTGATCCCATGGTATCCAGTGGTTCCACATGCTTTGGATCAAATGAACCAACATGCAGCTAAGCCAGTGTGACAATGGAGTAATCCATAATATTCCTTTGGAAAACCAACTATTTTCACAAAGTAGTAGAAGAAAGAACTTACTAGTAATATCTCTTTGAACCACCGGTATTAATGAGGAGTTGTCAGAAGATTACTGACTGAAACCAGGCACTTACTTGACTCAGATAATCAGTACCCCACCAATGGGATGTTGGCAATTTACTTTTTACTTCTTGTATGCTCCTCTACTGGAGTTGATAATGGACAATAACAGCCCAGCTTCATTGCATAGGTTTCTTGCGTTACTTAGCACAATTAAAAATCAAACACTTTAAGTGGAATTGAAGGGAATTTTAAGACATACCTACTCTTTTGGCTTGAGAGAGATTTTACTGTGCTGATATATTTGTAAACCAAATTACCAAGTTTTTACTTGTGAGTATGACTTCTAAAGATAGTTTTTATGTGTGTCTAGGCAAACATAGGGCTTATATTATCAAAATTAAAAAGAATTCAAGGGAGCTGGAGTTGTGGCTCATGGCAGAGCACTTGCCTAGCAAATGTGAAGCACTGGGTTCCATCCTCAGCACCACATAAAAATAAATAATTAGATGCAGTATGTCCACCTACAACTAAAAAAATGAAAGGAAGAATTTTAGATATTACTTCAGAGTAGTTTCAAGCTTCCCCACCTGTATTTGTTTCTTTTCCCAGTCTGCCTTTCTAGTCGTTTTTACTTCAGTCTAAAATCGTCTTATTGGCTGAGTATTTTTCTCCTTTATTGTCCAGGTTTTAAACATATTATCATAAAAAGCTAAGTAGTATGTGTATTCATAGATTGTGCTGTGTCATATTAACATAGATGCTTCTTACCACCAAAGCAATAGTTTTAAATAATGACATTTAATTAGGTTTGCAAAGGCAGTGTTTTCTCTATGCCTTATTACTGTTATGTCTAACATTTTTACAGCTAAAGAGCAGTCCCCTCATCCATACTCCTCAAGATGTCCAACAACAAAAGAGAACAGGTCACAGTGGATCCAGTACAGGGATCACTGTTACATGGCTGACCAGGCATTGCACAGTTTTTCAGAAGCCAAGCAATTGTGTTCAGAACTTGGTGAGTTAAACTTCATTGATTTTCTTTGACTCAATAATTTCATTCTTAGAAATTTTTCTTAAGGAAATAATTTGAAATAATGATTTTATTTAGGTAATATTTTTAAAGTATCCACCATTTTATAATGGTATTATAAACTACTTGCTCAGTGGGTGGAGACATGGTTAAGTATTTTATGATGTAAGAGCTCAATGAAATTTTGGAATAGTCATTAAAAATTATCAGTGTAAGATATCATGGTAACCAGGAATCTCCTCTTCCATAATGTATTTTCACATGCAGATAAGAATATATTCTCTAAACAGAATCTTTGGCTTGGTATTACATAAACATTCTACAAATTTTATAACATTAGTATTTATCTTTATGTATGTTATATACAAAATGCAAATGTCTTCTTAAAATGTGACTTCCATCTTTAATGGATTGGTATTCCACAAGAAGAGACCTCAAACTTACAACTTTTTAGTAATACATGGGAAAACAGTTTGGTCTCATTATTGTATTGTATTATTGTATTTCAAATGACATTTCTGTTATAGGATGGGAAACAACATCTATATTTGGCTGCAAATTAATAGTGGATTGAACTAGTTAAGAGTTTAGTTCTCTTATATGTAGAAGTCCAGAATCAGTCCAGGGCTTGAACAGTGGTTTTGTTCCACCTTCCTTAGGGACCTCAGCTTCCTTCACCCCTCGGTTATGGTTCTTATCTCATACAGACTAAGAGCTAGAGCTCCAGTTAGCATATCATTTCTTAATGTGTATTTTAATGGCAAAAAAAAACTGAATAAAGGAAACCCGAAAAAAATTTTAATTATCAATGTAAAAATAAGTACATAGAACATAAAAGTAGAAGAAGTAAATAAAAAATTCTAGGTGAACCACACACACACAGTGGTGCACATGTGTAGTCCTAGTGATGTGGAGGCAGAAGCAGGAGGATTACAAGTTTGAGGCCAGTCTCAGCAACTTATCAAGAAGACCCTGCCTCCAAAATAAAATTTTTAAAGGGGTGGGTAATGCACCTTGTAATCCCAATAGCTCAGGAGACGGAGGCAGGAAGATTGCAAGTTCAAAGCCAGCCTCAGCAACTTACTGAGGCTCTAAGCAACTTAGTGAGACCCTATCTTAAATTTAAAATTTTTAAAAAGGGGCTGGGAATGTGGTGTAGTGGTTAAGCACTCCTGGGTTCAATCTCCAGTACAAAACAAAACAACAACAACAAAAAAAAACAAGCTAAGTAAACTGTTAAGAAAAATTATGACAATAGGATAGTTTTTAATATAACTAGCTATGCTTAAATAAAAGGGGTAAGAAGCAAATTTTTTCAAAAAGTTGACTAAGTAGTAAATAAAAAATTACAGATCATCCATTACTTATTTACTAATTAAATAAGCTTAGCCTGGCCAGGATAACAAAAACAAAGCATGTGATGTCCATCATTCTGAATAGGATCACCACACATCCTCAGAGCACCGTGATAGGACTTTTGTCCTCAGGTTTAGATATTTTAGAAAGAGCAGCAATGATTGTCTCCCTCTCAGAATAAATTTAGCCTAAAGTTAATATGTAAAATGACTTTTAGGGCAACCACCTAGAATATTTCAAAGATAGAAATTATTTATCTGTATCCTTGGGTAGCAATTTAGCCAGGCAAATTACATTTAGCTAATTTATTTGCTAACTCTTATGAAGACACCTGGTTAATTAAAAAGTCTCCTAGTTACTTCTTAACTACATAATGGAAACTTTTATGTGGGAACTGTTGTGTGTTACCCATGTACATACATGATGGGAACTACTATAAGCTGAATATATGCTCTGGAAGTCAGAAGCCACTTCCTCCTAAGGGAGAAAATAGAAAAAATTTAATGTAAACAGAGTGTGAGGATTAAGCATTTAAGCTTTTGAAATTGACTGGGTTCAAATCCCACCTCCCACACACTTCCACTAACTTAGTGGAAGTTATTCACACCCAAACAGTGAGAATGAAAATAGTACTTACTTCAAAGGTTGGTGTAGTTTGGGCTGTAGGGATGTGTGGAGGGAGATCATGTATGCAAAGGTAGCACAGTGCCCTGCAAATAGTGAACTCTCTCACACTATTCTTATTATTAAAAGATTAAGATGGACTTTCTAATTCTATAACTAGCTAGCTATGTAAACCTTAACAATTCAATTTCCTTGAGTCTCAGTTTCCTTGTCAGTAAAATAGTGATAATACCTTCCAGCATGGTCTATCGGTTTATATATTAAACAAAGTAACATATAAGGCACCTGCACATTGTAGTGTTTGATAAAGGGATGAAGCCTTTCCTTTGTCTGCTCTTACAATATTCCCCATTACAAAAGAAATACTTTAGCTCAAGTGCAGATAGGCTTGTTGCTTTTGAAGACTCTTTGATTTAATTTGGGGCTGAGTTCCAAGAGTAGCTATTACTTATTTCTGTTCCTTACCTGATGCTAGTGATAACCAGAATCTCTTTTGTAGGTTTAGGGTACCTATCAAACTTGAAGAATATTCATTCATTCAATTCTATGCTATTTTTAGGAACTTACAAGAAGTGTGATAAAGTACATTTATATGTGATATTAACAGAGGGACAATGTTCCCCAGTATCCCAAACCTATTTGTGTTTAATTCCATTTTAGAAAAAGAAAATTTAAAACTAATATAAATGCTCGTTGAGGAAAGAGTGATAAAAAATCTACAGGGTGACACATATTTCTACCAGTTATTATGACTCCTGTCCAAACACAAAGATTTTTCTTAGGCAGTTCTAAGATTTTAAAATATTGCCAGATAAATATTTTGAAGATATATGAAATTTATGCATGTAAATTTTCAATGTAGAAATGTTTCTGTTATTTTTGGAAATACTTTTAAATTTTGACATAAGTACCGATTTTTAAAACAATCTCTGTGTAAAGCTTGAATTTTTCAGTGACATTGTTCATCCTAGATATTTTGTTCAGATGGCTGGTTTAGAATAAATGACTTGCCAGTTTTCATAGAGCTAATTAGGTACAATTTGTTTTCTTTCAACAGATCATTCTGCAACTATTGTCACCATAGAGGATGAAAATGAGAATAAATTTGTGAGCACATTGATGAGGGAAAATAATAACATCACCATGAGAGTCTGGCTTGGATTATCCCAACAGTCTGTTGGTAAGTGACACAATTGTGTGTGCAGTGTGCTGAGAGGGTTCTATCTTGTCCTAAATACCAAGTCAGCCCTGTTAAAGAATTTCAAATGGTGGCTACGTCAGTGTTTCTCATTGATGGATAATCTAGGTCTGCTGGCTGTTGTGGAGGCTTGTAAATTTTGAATGAATATGTAAGTAATTTATTAATAATGATGGAAAACATTAATGAAATAAAATATGAGGTAGAATCAGCTAAAATTGTTCTACAGGCTTATTTCCTAAGATCCCTGAATCAACATCAGGATTTTTTTTTCTCCTATAGCAATGCTGTGTCCTGTGTCTCCATAAGGAACTCATGATTTACTTCCCTTAGAGTCCTAGTGTCTATCACTCCTTGATTTTGCAGCTTATAACTCTGTTATTCAGAAATGGGTCCTCTTGTTATTCCTTTCCCTCATAGAATATTCTACCATGGATTAAAATTGTTTTATCCCCAGCACTGCAAAACAAAAAAAAATATTGATTTTTTCCACATAGGTTACTAAAATTACAGAGAATTAATTTAAAAAGAATTTGTAGAATAATTTTTCAAATAAGAAATAATACAGGGTTAGGGGCTGAGGATGTGGCTCAAGCGGTAGCATGCTTGCCTGCATGCACGGGGCGCTGGGTTCGATCCTCAGCACCACATAAAAATAAAAAAAAAATAAAGATGTTGTGTCCGCCGAGAACTAAAAAATAAATATTAAAAAAATAATAGTAATAATAATACATGGTTAGAGTGAAGTTGGAATTGATGAAAAAGAAGTTAAGCATATAAATTTGGTAAACAGGAAGTATGTTTCACACTTTATGCAAAATTGAATTTTAAATACTTGAAATAAATATGAATTCTAAAATATTAAAAACTTCTCAAAAACTGAATGGAATCAAACTTGGCCTTCTAAATGACTTAATGATACTGTGTTCACAAGCTCACCACAAGGTGGTGCTACCTCAGCTAAAAACAAACATGGAGTCAAGGGGGTGACTCCTGAGCCTTCTAGGGTTCATCCTCCTCCAGCAGCATAACTTTTTTCAGTAAATTTTCTAAAGAAGGGAAGATATGATCCCAAGAAATCTTGCACAGGAAAAATGTGCATGTGCCCTGCATATTAATCAGAACATCATGTACTATAGCAGTATCCAATAGAACTTTCTACAAAGATGAAAATATTCCAGTTCTGCATTAAGATAGTATTCACCAACCACATGGCTATTGAGTTCTTGAAATGTAACATCAAGTGTAATTAAATATCTTATTTAAATTTTTTTTCTGTTCATTTTTAATGGATTTCATTTTTAAATAGTGGCTCTCATAGGACAACACCATTCTAAGTAAATGAGTTATTTGAGCCACATGTTTTTAATCCAGTAATTTAGTAGCAGTAATCTAGTTATATTTAATGTCATTCTTCAGATCAATCTTGGAACTGGTTAGACGGATCAGAAGTGACATTTGTCAGATGGGAAAATAAAAGTAAGAGTGGTGATGGAAAATGTAGCATTTTGTTAGCTTCCAATGAAACTTGGAAAAAGGTTGAATGTTCACGTGGCTATGGAAGAGTTGTCTGCAAAGTTCCTCTGGGTAAGTATCTAACTTGTCCTTAAGAAATCATTCAGAGGGGCTGGGATTGTGGCTCAGCAGTAGAGCACTCGCCTAGCATGTGTGAGGCCCTGGGTTTGATCCTCAGCACCACATAAAATACATATATAAAATAAAGATGTTGGGTCCAACTACAGCTAAAAAATAAATATTAAAAATAAATCATTCAGACTACCAACTAAGAAAAGCCCAGGACCGGATGGGTATACAGCAGAGTTTTACAAAACCTTTAAAGAGGAACTAACACCAATACTTTTCAAGCTATTTCAGGAAATAGAAAAAGAGGGAGAACTTCCAAATTCATTCTACGAGGCCAACATCACCCTGATTCCGAAACCAGACAAAGACACATCAAAGAAGGAAAACTACAGACCAATATCTCTAATGAACCTTGACGCAAAAATCCTCAATAAAATTCTGGCGAATCGGATTCAAATACATATCAAAAAAATTATACATCATGATCAAGTAGGATTCATCCCTGGGATGCAAGGCTGGTTTAATATACGGAAATCAATAAATGTTATTCACCACATCAGTAGACTTAAAAATAAGAACCATATGATCATCTCAATAGATGCAGAAAAAGCATTCGACAAAGTACAGCATCCCTTTATGTTCAAAACGCTAGAAAAATTAGGGATAACAGGATCATACCTCAACATTGTAAAAGCAATATATGATAAGCCACAGGCCAGCATCATTCTGAATGGAGAAAAATTGAAGGCATTCCCTCTAAGATCTGGTACAAGACAGGGATGCCCTCTCTCACCACTTCTGTTCAACATAGTCCTCGAAACACTGGCCAGAGCAATTAGACAGTCAAAAGAAATTAAAGGCATAAAAATAGGAAAAGAAGAACTTAAATTATCACTATTTGCAGATGATATGATTCTATACCTAGCAGACCCAAAAGGGTCTACAAAGAAGCTATTAGAGCTAATAAATGAATTCAGCAAAGTGGCAGGATATAAGATCAACACGCATAAATCAAAGGCATTCCTGTATATCAGCGACAAATCCTCTGAAACGGAAATGAGGACAACTACTCCATTCACAATATCCCCCCAAAAAATAAAATACTTGGGAATCAACCTAACAAAAGAGGTGAAAGATTTATACAATGAAAATTACAGAACCCTAAAGAAAGACATAGAAGAAGACCTTAGAAGATGGAAAAACATACCCTGCTCATGGATAGGCAGAACTAACATCATCAAAATGGCGATATTACCAAAAGTTCTCTATAAGTTCAATGCAATGCCAATCAAAATCCCAACAGCATATCTTGTAGAAATAGATAAAAGAATCATGAAATTCATATGGAATAATAAAAGACCCAGAATAGCAAAAACAATACTAAGCAGGAAGTGTGAATCAGGCGGTATAGCGATACCAGACTTCAAACTATACTACAGAGCAATAGTAACAAAAACAGCATGGTACTGGTACCAAAACAGGCGGGTGGACCAATGGTACAGAATAGAGGACACAGTAACCAATCCACAAAACTACAACTATCTTATTTTTGATAAAGGGGCTAAAAGCATGCAATGGAGGAAGGATAGCATCTTCAACAAATGGTGCTGGGAAAACTGGAAATCCATTTGCACCAAAATGAATCTGAATCCCTATCTCTCGCCGTGCACAAAAGTTAACTCAAAATGGATCAAGGAGCTTGATATTAAATCAGAGACACGGCATCTGATAGAAGAAAAAGTTGGTTATGATCTACACGCTGTGGGATCGGGCTCCAAATTCCTCAATAGGACACCCATAGCGCTAGAGTTAACAAATAGAATCAACAAATGGGACTTACTCAAACTAAAAAGTTTTTTCTCAGCAAAAGAAACAATAAGAGAGATAAATAGGGAGCCTACATCCTGGGAACAAATCTTTACTCCACACACTTCAGATAGAGCCCTAATAACCAGAATATACAAAGAACTCAAAAAATTAGACAATAAGATAACAAATAACCCAATCAATAAATGGGCCAAGGACCTGAACAGACACTTCTCAGAGGAGGACATACAATCAATCAACAAGTACATGAAAAAATGCTCACCATCGCTAGCAGTCAGAGAAATGCAAATCAAAACTACCCTAAGATACCATCTCACTCCAGTAAGACTGGCAGCCATTAGGAAGTCAAACAACAATAAGTGCTGGAGAGGATGCGGGGAAAAGGGCACTCTTGTTCATTGCTGGTGGGACTGCAAATTGGTGCAGCCCATTTGGAAAGCAGTATGGAGATTTCTTGGAAAGCTGGGAATGGAACGACCATTTGACCCAGCTATTCCCCTTCTCGGTCTATTCCCTAAAGCCCTAACAAGAGCATGCTACAGGGACACTGCTACATCGATGTTCATAGCAGCTCAATTCACGATAGCAAGACTGTGGAACCAGCCTAGATGCCCTTCAATAGATGAATGGATAAAAAAAATGTGGCATTTATACACTATGGAGTATTACTCTGCATTAAAAAATGACAAAATTATAGAATTTGGAGGGAAATGGATGGCATTAGAGCAGATTATGCTAAGTGAAGCTAGTCAATCTTTAAAAAACAAATACCAAATGACTCCTTTGATATAAGGGGTGTAAACAAGGACAGGGTAGGGACGAAGAGCTTGAGAAGAATATTTACAGTAAACAGGGATGAGAGGTGGGAGGGAAAGGGAGTGAGAAGGGAAATTGCATGGAAATGGAAGGCGATCCTCAGGGTTATACAAAATGTCATATAAGAGGTAAGGAGGGGTAAGTTAAGAGAATACAAATGGAAGACATGATTTACAGTAGAAGGGGTAGAGAGAGAAAAGGGGAGGGGAGGGGAGGGGAGGGGAGGGGGGATAGTAGACAATAGGACAGACAGCAGAATACATCAGACACTAGAAAGGCAATATGTCAATCAATGGAAGGGTAACTGATGTGATACAGCAATTTGTATACGGGGTAAAAGCGGGAGTTCATAATCCACTTGAATCAAACCGTGTAATATGATGTATTAAGAACTATGTAATGTTATGAACGACCAATAAAAAAAAATTAAAAAAAATAAAATAAATCATTCAGAAAAGGTCAAAAAATAAATGTATAGTCCAATTATGTGCTAAGTTTTTGTACTTGGTCCTGAAGTATTTATGAAGTGTATCCAAAAATCTTCATTAAATCTTAGAACTTTTCTCCCTGAAAAATAGATTATAATATGGGAGTTCATAACCAACTTGAATCTAATGTATGAAACATGATATGTCAAGAGCTTTGTAATGTTTTGAACAACCAATAAAAAAAATAGATTATAATAAACAGTAAATACATAAGACATCTAGGGATTCCAAAGGAAGCTATTAAATAATCTAAACTTTATATAATTATTTCCTCAGAAAAATGGAAGCCACCAGAGTATTAGGGAGGTAATTTCTTTGAAAACATTTTTAAGATGTATTTTATTTCTTAGTTTGAATATATAAAGGCTTAAAGGTCTATTTCTGAAGTTGACTTGCTTCCTTTTTCCCAACTCCCATAAAACTCATGATTAATTTTAAAACAATCTAAAACTAAATTTAATACTTACAAATGTTCAAGGTGTCTGAAGGAAATCATAATTTGAAGTTAAGTTTAATCATGAATTAATAGATAAAATAACTATAAAATATTTTAACTTCATTTATGGAGAAAACTAAATTTTTCACATTAACATTTTAAAAGACCTAGCATAAAGCTTTCCATTTTGGTGTATAAATATTAAAGATAAAACTCCAATTGTAGGTACTTGGTATCTTTTTATGCATGCATTCATTTAGCAAATATGTCTCCTCTTTGATGTGACCTGCTCTACACGCTGGGGTGCACCTGGGAACAGACAGATCAAGTACCTCTTCTCACAGGGTTTACAGTCTAGTAGAAGAAGATAAATAAACAAGCAGGTCAGTCTTTGCAAAAGAAGAAAATATCAGATAGTTATAAACTGTGTGACTAGGTGGATGGCTGCTTTAGATTAGGTTACCAGGGAAGAGCTGGAGACACAGAAACCGAAATCTGAAAAGTCAGCCCAGCAGAGATCAGGGGAAGGCACAGCAGGCAGAGGAACCAGGGCAGCAAAGCACCTAAGGCTGAATGAGCCTGCCCAGAGCTTAAGGAAGAGCTTCAAGGTAGCAGGGGCCAGACAGACTTGGAAGCAAGGTATGGGGGCAGCTGGAAGATTGGCAGGGTGCATGCATGGGAGGGCAGGGGAAGTTAGAATCCTATAGGGTTAGGGTATTATAAATTAAGAGTTGTGTTTGGCTGTTTTGAGTTGTCCATATGGGGAAGAGATGGTTACATGGAAATTTCTAGTATGCAGTGGAATATGTGAGAGAGACAGGATGTTGACATAGAGACGGTATTTAAAGCCATGGGTCAGGGCTGGGGATGTGGCTAGTGACAGAATGTTGGCTCTTGGCTGCACAAGGCCCTGGATTCCATCCCTACCACAGGATGGGGACGGGCAGGATTCTAACTCTTATAGAATGAACCCATATGGGCAGCACACAGAAAAGGGGAATGCTAAGGGCTAAATGAGGTCATTCTTGAGGATTAAATCATTTTTAAAGCAAATAATAGTATATTTGGCCCTAGATAAGTCAGACACAACAATTTACAGTTTTTAGCAATTTGCTATCAGGGGAGGATAATGTATGAGAAGTGATTCTCCCAAAAGAGTGGTAGTAAGGAACTGAAATCTATTTCCATGCATATTAGGATGCTTATTAGGATGAAACCAACAACTATGTGTAACTATAAAACAAAAAAAAAGGAAAGAAAGAAAAGTGGTGGTAAAGGAAAGTGGAAATAATAACAGTGCTTTAATTTAATTTCTTTGAAAGAAAATTCTTATAACAACAAAAAGAATTTGAATGAAAAGAAAAACATAAAATTGAAAAGGAAACGTTAAATGTTTGATAATGAGTTTGAATTTTTTGTTCAAGCTGTGAAACAATCAAATATTTATTGTCTTTAATTTGGACATGGCTTATGTATGTGACCCACACCTTAATGAACAAAATCAATAATAACATAATCATAATATAATAACCACAATAACATAATAACATAATAATCATAATAACGGGTGCATTCTCTCTCCTGATGTCAAACCTTTCCCTATTCCAGGCCCTGATTACAGAGGAATAGCTGTCACGTTTGCAGTGCTCAGTGTCTTAGTTCTCATCAGTGGTCTGATTTGGTTCCTCCACCGAAGAAACCGTTTCCACTGGGCAGGCTTCTCATCAGTTCGGTATGAACAAGGAGTGAATGAAGATGAGATCATGCTTCCTTCTTTCCATGAGTAAATTCTTCTAAAAGTTTTCTTATTTGCACTACTATGTTTGGAAAAATGAGCCACTTAAATTTTTCCCAATGTCAGTGTTTACTATGTTCCATAGTAGACATCTTAATTTCTTTTTTAGTTGGTTCCCTGAAATTCTGGTGTACACAGTTGTCCACTAAATGCCATGCTTTTATCTCTGGTTGATAGAATGGAAAGGACTTAAAGCTGGAACTCGTCCAAATTGTAAATAGGCTAAGTTTAACTAATGTGAATTATCTCTGTAAGAATGTGGCTGGTAACTAGATAATTTAATGGCATTTTTAACATAACTTCTTAGAAAATGAAAATGAAAACTGGCACATTACTAGGTCACATATCTATCCTTTAATTTTTAAGAGCATCTGACATAATGCAAAATTAGTACCTCAAAGTAAAAACCCAACTGCAAATAATGTCAACATTGTTTCAAAATAGTCTGTTGCAGCATTTGGGAAAAATTATTACACAGTGAGACATGCTTACTTTTTATACAGCAAAATGATGCCTGTTGGCAAGATGCTTCTTATACTACTCCAAAGATATTTCATATCAATATCATTTATATGGAAATGTTTCTTCTATTCATAATTACTCATAAAACAACGGCTTTTAAAGAAGATTTAGTACTTAGCATTTTCTAAGTCATGAGAACATTATTGTTAGATTGATTAGGAACCCTGTAGCCATGTGTTTTGTGTTTTCTAATTTAGTACATTTAACTTCCTTATAAAAGGGACTCAGCTAGGGATGAGACTGAATTTTACAATTTATGTTTCACATAACATGTCAACTTTTGACTAGGAATTTTTTTATTACTCTGTTATCTTTTTAAATGAGCTAAACAGAGGAGTCTATGAAGGAAATTATTTAACTTGCATTTGAAAAAACAAGAATTTTATAGTGAAACTCTAAACTTTATGATTATTACTAAAATGCTTAAAAATTTGAATGATTAAGGATCCATTATTTGTGGTAATTTTTTCAATTTCCCCACCCAGAATATAGGTGGTATTATTAGCATCCACTACATATGGTGAATGTTTTATTCAGTGTTTAACTTATATTTGTACTTAAGAGTATTTTTGTACAAAACATAGATTTTATTTTAAATTTAGAGTGTTTATACTATCATAAAGTTGTAAATAATTTTCTAAGACAGTTTTAATATAGTTACAATTGTCCTAAAATATTAATTGAAGTATCATTTATATTTTAATTCTCTTGACATGTGATCTATACAATTTTAGTCATTTAGAGTTTCCTCAAATAACTAAACCAACTTGATGTGAAAAGTACAGCTGTATACAGTGGTGATGCCATAATAAAGTTGCTTTATCTTTTAAGTAAAAGTATTGATTCTTTTTGAAGAAAAACATCTCTAGTTTGGGCTTTCCTACGTTAGGAATATAGTTATAATGAGAAATAAAATGTTCAGTTATTTTAATCAATGCATTCTTTAACGATTTTATGAGCACTTTTTAAAGAATAAATCATTCCTACATCTCTGGATGCTTGATTTTAGTTTCCTTTTGAGATTCCTCCATTAGTGTGTGTCTCGACTATGAGAATCATCAGGGATCCTTTCTGTGCTCCTCTTATTTCCCATTCTTTGCGCTCCCTTGAGTGGGTCCTGTCTACCACCTCCCCTCTGAGGCATTTCTTAGCTCATAGTTCAATACATAGTCCAGGTTCATATTTTCAATTATTCACTGGAAGAGCTACGTGAATGTCCTTCTCAACATATCCAGAAAGCCCCTAAGGGTTTCCCTCCCTCATTTCCTCTGTTCCAGATGTCTCTAAAGAACTAAAAGACAACCCATTCCATTGTGCCTCACCAACCCAACTACTACATAAAATCTGACAAAATTGGTCTTTTAAAATCAGGCACCTAGAAAGTAAGTCAATAGATGTAACAGTGGAAGTACAGGGGAACCCATACCAAAGTGATACTAATAATCACCTTCCTCCTCTCAGCATTTCCCTTTCCTGATTCTAGGGCAAGATATTTTCATTATCTGGCAATTCTGTGCTGCAAAGGACTACTGTAGTCTTAGAAACCCCCAATTCTGACCACACTGCTGAGATTTTTTCTGGAGAAAGTCAGAGGTTCATATATTTTAATCTTAACCTTTTTTAATCCTAAAACCATCTCGGACAAACAAAGACCTAATTGTTATTAATTAGCTCAACATCTTACTTAAGAAGACAAATTTAGTTCTCACAACATTTTTTTAAACTACATGATCTGAACCATTGTATGAAATTCTCTGTATAATCTAAATTAAAACATTCTATGTCTACATCTCAAAAGATTTAGAAAACACATATTTCTATTTCCCCCCAAGCTACATTAATCACAAGCAGGATTTAAGAAACTTCTTTTCCATTTCTCCAACCATCCTCTTTCAGTTAATATGATGACAGCATATTCTGTCTCCCCAGCTAGAAGCCCAGAAGTCATCCTCAGATCCTCTTTCTCATGTCCCCTAAGCCAGCAGTTTTCTCATTTCACATTGAACTTCTCAAAAAGCAGGTTATCTCCAGTTGCTAACTGTATTATTTTAGATCCTTATCCCCGACCCCTGCCCTGGATTACTTGCACCTGCCTTTTCACGGGTTCCCTCATCAGCCTTTTCCCTTAATCTGATTTTTCCCCACTGAAAATACACAGCTGAAATACACAGAGAAGGACTCGCCCTCCATTTTAGGCTACAGTTACTGTTTTAGTCAGCTTTTGTGTCACTGTGAACAACTTAGAGGAGGGAAAGTCAAACTAGTATGAATTGATTAGCTTAAAACTCTCACAACCCAATCTATCTCTAACATTTCTGCATTAACAGGAACTTTGAGGTGTGTGTGGGGGGGAGCACCTAATATCCAAACTATAATAGTTACTTACGTTTTACTATCTCAGGCCAGAGGAGGGCTCAGCAATGCCAAACCAAAGGACCTTATGTGGGTTGGTGATCAGTCCTCTGAAGAGTCTGGGTGCTTAATTCCCTGGCCAAATAACCTTGCCTTCATCCTGAACTGGGGATTGAAATCAGGGGCTTCCACACACTAGGCAAATGCTCTATTGCTGACCTACATCCCCAGCCCCTTCCCTGCTTTCTTGGAGGCAAGTTCTTGCTCAAATTTGCAATCGTCCTGCTTCAGCATCCTAAGTAACTGGGATTACAGGAGTATACGACTGCACCTGGTCCAAATAACTTTTTTGTATGATGTTGGACCAAGCTGATGTTGATCCCATCACTAAAGAACTAAGAAGTGAAGTCAGACCAAGATTAGGAAACCATTGGTGATCTTAGCCAGTGGAAATTCAACAGAATGGTGGGGCCACAATCCAAATGGAAACATAAGCCGAAACATGAAAGGGAAGTTAGGAAATGGGGAACATTAGATTTTGAGAAGATGGTGGAAATGAAAGTGTAAAGTATTTTAGGAAGTAGAGATGGGCCATAGTCAGAGGCAGAAGAAAGATTAAAGTTTTTTCAGGGTTTTTTTTGTTTTGTTTTTGTTCGTTTGTTTCCTGAAAGAGGTGGGAAAAGAGATTCAAAGGTTAAGAAGCTGAGAAAGAAAAAAGAAAAACAGTGACTCCTCATTAATAAAGTTTTGTTTCTATGTATGTATGAATCTGTCAGGATGAACCCAACTATTATGTATAACCATAAAGCTCTAATAAAAAATAAATACATATGTAAATAAATATATTTTGTGGCCTGAGGTGGGAGTGGAGAAGAGAACTTTTTCAATTGCATGATTTCATAGAACTGTTCATTTTACTAGTTAGCAGGGCAAGAGTCCAACTGGAATCAAGATGTGCCAATATTTAAATGCACAAGAAACTTTGGAATGATTTGCTTTCAAGTTTGGGTTTAGTAATGTAGACCCATTATTGACATCTTTAATGGAAATAAAAAGTTATGCAAGACTTTGAAACTTTGGCAGACTGAACCTAGAATCATGGGAGAATCCAGCAAAAGACTTGGGCTGTGGCTCAATTTTTTGTATTTGCTATGTATCCGTGGGTAAGTCTTATCCCTGTTTTGATCTCAATTTTCTTATCAGTAAATGAGGATGGCATGCACTACATCTAACACTCTATGGCTCTCCTTATGGATCCTTTTGATCAAATTTAATTGATATAATTACTCCATTTCAGACTGGACTATCAGAAGCATAAAAGTGGCTAGAAAGGATTTGAAAAGGGCTAGACTTTATTTTCTTAATACACTTTAGTTTTGGGGTGTGCAAAAAGTATTGCCATATACTTCCTTACACGTACACTCAGTTTCCCTATTATTAACATCTTCCATTAGAGTGGTACATTTGTTAAAATCAATAAGCTAATATTCATACATTATTTTTAACTGAAGTCCACAGTTTACATTGGTGTCGGAAAAGGATCAGACCCTAGGAAACACATTCAGGATCCCAGTAGGTAGAAGAAGACACTTTTATCAGCCTCCAGCTCCAGCCCCAGACAGTTCCATTTAGACCCCTGAACCATTTCCATAGACCCCCCTTTTTTAATAGACAAATCAGACAAGAAAGGCACATTGCCAACAGGTTACATAAGTGGGCGCATGCTCACAAGCAAATGTTTATGACCGTGAGTTCATATGCTAAATCAGGATGTTCATGACCTTAGCTATATACTAAAAATATAGCCTGCTGGGAGCTTTGGTAAGGGAGCCTAACTATACCTACCTTGGACCTGTTTTACAATTGGGTTAATCTTTGTTTTGTAAATTCTATGGATTTTGAGAAATATATAATGATATGATCTACATTATAGCATCACAAAGAATTAGTTTCATTTTCTAAAAATCCTTTGTGTTCCACCTATTCATTCCTTTTTTTTTTTCCTCAGCCCTGTCAAGCCCTGGAAACCAACTTTTTTCTTTTCTTTTTCTTTTCCTTTTCTTTTCGTGTGTGTGTGTGTGTGTGTGTGTGTGTGTGTGTGTGTGTGTTGCTGGGGATTAAACCCATGGCCTTGTGCATGTAAGACAAGCATTCTACCAACTGAACTATATCCCCAGCCCCCCTGGAAATCATTTTATATTTTTGCTATGTCCATAATTTGCCTTTTCTAAAATGCCATAAATTGGAATCATAGCCTGCTCATATTGGTTTCTCCATGTCTTAGCTAGATCGCTCATTTATTTTTGGCACAGAATATTTCATTGTATGTATGTATCACAGTTTGTTTATCCATTCACCTCTTGAAAGACATCTTGATTGCTTCCAGGTTTTGGCAATCACAACCAAAGCTGATAACAAGAATTTGTGTGCAGTTTTTTTTCATGTATATAAGTTTGGAACTCATTTGGGTAAATACCACGGATTTGTGATTGCTGGATTGTATGGTAAGAGCATTTAGTTTTGTAGGAAGTTGCCAGACTGTCTTCCACAGTGGCTATACCATTTTGAAATCCCACCAACAATGAATAAGAGTTCCTATTGCTCCACATTTTCACCAGGATTTATTGTTAACATTCTAGATTTGGGCCATTCTAACAGATGTGCAGTAGTATTTAATTTCTGTTTTAATATGCAACTCTCTAATGACATTTGATGTTGAGCATCTTTTCCTACTCTTATTTACCACCTATGTATCTTCTTTGATGTCTTCTTCAGTCTGCCCATTATTTAATTGGGTTGTTTGCTTTCATATTGTTTAGGTTAGGCTTGATTTTACAGAACTCTTTTCCCAGTACATGAGGCTGAATCAAGCAGCATGATTGGCCCTGGTTTGTGTTGTTTGGCTCCAGAGACTCTCATGGGTCAAGCTATAGCTATATAATCGATACCCACATTACAGAATCAGTTTATAGCATAATTTAAAGCCTCTTGATCCAAGAGTCAGTGACAGAAAAGGTTTTTAACTTCACCAGTAATGAGACATAATGATGCCATGTGTCTCCTGAGTGGTATCACTTCTGTGGTACCCTTGCCTATCAGAAGGAGCATCAGACAAATCAAAACCCAAGATTATTCTACACAAGACTGCCAGTACTTTTACAAATGGTTTCGATCAGGAAAGAGTCAGAATGACAGAAGACTGTCTGAGATTAAAAGAACTAAGGAGATGTGACATCTCAATGTAATGTATGATCCTGGATTGGATCCTAGAATAGGAAAAGAGCACTAAAGAGAAGGACATTGGCAAACTGTGATAAATTCTGTGAATAGTTTAGCGAATAGTAGTATATCAGTGGTAATTTCCTGGTTTTGATCTTTCTACTAGAGTTACATAAGAAGTTAATATTTCGAGAAGCTGCCCGAAGGGTTACAGAAATGCTTTGTACTATTTTTGCAACATTTTCGAAAGTATGAGATTACTTCAACCCCCCCAAAAAAGTTTATTTGTTTTATTTATTTTTCCCCCCAATTGAAGAGGGAAGTTTCATAAGGCTTCTTTCCAGCCCCTTTTGCGCAATCTGGAGAGCCCGGGTCAGCGTTAGGTGGGACCCTCTGTAGCGCACTCCCTTGGCCAGGGCGGTGGGAGGGGTCGGGACTGCAGCTCCACTTCCGAGAAGCACTGCCCCCGCCCCGCTCCGGCCCGCTGTCGCCTGCCGCCCGCCCTCTGGCTCTTGCCGCCGTCATGCCCCGGGCCGTGCTACCCAAGCTGCTACTGCCACTGCTGGGCCTTGTCGCTGCCACGGTCGCGGGTAAGCTGCCCCTTGCCGTGCCCCGGCCCCGGCCCGAGAGCCAGAACAGCGAGCCAGCAGAGACTGTCCACTGCCACCCGCACCGGGGCGGCTCAGAGGGGGTGCACCTGGGCGGGACATCTCGCCCTTTTCTGCACGCACACCCCAGGCTCCCCCTTGGACCCTGCTATCTGGTCATATCCCTATTCGCCCCTCGGGGTTCCGTGGGTCTCCAGAGAGCGCCCCGAAGGGAGGTGGCGGAGAACGTGAGGGCTCCTTCCCCAGTGCCTACAACTTCAGTTCAGACCCCACTCCGCGGGGAGGGCCTCCGGAGGGACCCCGCCCCACACCCCGCAACCAGGCTGATTGGCCAGAGAGCGGAGGGACTCAGATCTAGTCCCTCGACCTGAGTAGTTTCAGGCACATTTGGGTCATTGAGAAGCGAGAATGTTGGCAGCTGAGATTTTCCCCAGCTAGGGCGCAGCGTGGGTAGGGGGTGCTGGGAGGAAGTAAGCCCTCTTTAGCAGGCGCCAGTTGTTTGTCCAATTGGTTGGGGCTCAAGTTTTTGAAACGGGAAAAGGGTTCAGCCAAATAACCCCTGGATGGAAGAGGGACGTGTACATGCGAGAGTTGGATTCCACTAAGTCGTGATTTAAAAAAAAAACAATCATCAACAAGAAAAACAACAAAAAACTTTGCGGCAGATACAGGTACTTACCTATAATTCTAACTACTCCAGGCTGAAGCAGGAGGATCCAAAATCCGAGGCCCGCCTCTGCAAGTTAGCAAGACCTGCTTGGTCTCAAAATAAAAAGGGATTGGGATGTAACTTAATGGTGAAGAGCTTGCCTAGCATGCGTGAGTCCCTGGGTTTGATTCCCAGTACCGCACACAAAATAAATAATAAAATATTTGATCTGCTGTTGTGCGAGTGACATATGAAAAATTACACAATTAGTCATTTCCAAAATGAGTCCTGAAGAAAATAGACAATTCCGTTGAATATGTGTCTTAAACAAATTTTCTACACAGTGATGTTAAAAATATGTTGATGGGGAACCTCTGGGGAAGACTTTCATCCAAAAACACTATTGATTTAACAGTTCCAGGAATTACACAGCAAAATAAACAAGAACTAAATGCTTGCATTGGCTTGAACAAAAGGATTATGCAAGAGATCCCCCCCCCCACACCAATTTCACTGCCTTTTTTATAACTTCCTATGAAGTCTGCTGACAGGCAGGAATATTTTAAAGGCCCTCAGAGATGGAAGTGGCAGCAGAGTAAGCAGCTAGAACTTGCTTACAAATTCAAAGCTCCTCTCCTGAAAGCTTTTGTGGACCAGCATTTATGACCAGTTATGCCATCTGCTACCAATTGGAGGAGCAGAGCAAGATGTACCAGTTTTCACAGTTCAACCCATACATCTTGTGTCTAAGTCAGGCTGGACTGGAGATTCTGTGAAGGCTGACCTGTTTCTGAATTCTCCTTATGCACATCCTCCTGAGCCAGTCACATCTGAACTCCCATTGAACCACCCTCTGCAGTGTTATACATTTGTACTTCAGTCAAAAAAATATATGTGTGTGTGTGTGTGTGTGTGTGTGTGTGTGTGTGTGTGTATATATATATATATATATATATATATATATATATATATATATATCTTGACAGATTTTGAAAGAGAATCAGTTTCCAGATTTTGGTATCTTTCCTTTTCAGAGAAGCTGTTTTGACCAGCAATAGAAAACAAACTTTTCTTTGGCAAGTTATAGTCTTTTCCTTTTATAAGTCTAGTGTGGATAAATAGAGTTTTTGAGAGCTTTAGAAGAAAGAAGTGCATGTTGAATAATTTCAAGCTATAATCAGCTTCTCTCAGGCGCTTTTAAAGATTAATCTAGAAAAAGTATGAGCTTTGCCCTTGTTACCCAACTTAACTGCACTTGAGTAACACGGAAATAATACCTATTTCATAGGGCTGTTATGAGCACTAGTGAGAACTCTGTGGATGGTGCTTATTAACATGGTAAAACTTGATTTCCTTCCCTTTGCTAATTTCATCCAAATGGCAGGGTAATTATTGCAACTGGAAAACATCATGTGAGTTCTGCTCTATGTTGGATGTTTATGGTTTCTGAGCACATTCACATTCTTTATAATGTTGTAAGGCTGAATAACTGGGATGCTTTTCATCACAGTATCTCACAAATCTATCCAGACAAGATCAGGAATTACATTTGGCTTAAAATGGTTTAGAACTAAGTATCCAAAGAACTTGTCAAAGTTATCACAGAGTTAGCTGAATGACAACATCTTAACAGAAAATCTCTTATAATATTAAAGTTTAAATGTAATGTTGAAATAGAAATCATTGTTATTCTTATCGGTTATTTATTTAGTGAAGGAATCTTACATTGTTCTTAGTTATTATCTTAAAAGTCACAATGAGATGTAGCTCAGTGGTAGAGCACTTGCCTAGCATGTGTGAGAGCCTATGTTTGCTCCCTAGCACTCAAAACAAAAACAAAAACAAAAATACAGTGGACCAGACATTCAATTTCTAAGTAAAGTTATGATATGTCTTTTAAAAGCTCTGTAATGGATTTTCCATGTAGTATATGATCAGCATATATCTTTTGGGTCAGTGATTCCCATGAATGGCATGGGACAAGTGTATATAAATTTTTGTTTTGGTATTTTTGTTTTTGTTTTTGTGCTAAGGATGAAACCCAGGGTCTCAAATAAGCAAGCAAGTGTTGTACCTCTAACTACATCCCAAGTTTTGTGTCAGAATCTAGATTTCTCATTTTGAATTGCCATGACTTTAAAACTAGATGAGTTGGCTTTCCCTCTCTCCCTAACGTCATCTCTTACATTACAACACTTCCTGACATTCACCCTGTTTAGCCACACTGACCTTCTGGGAACACTGACACCTCTGGTCCTTTTGCACAGAATATTTCCCACTTGTCCTTGGCATGGCTGCCCTTTCTTCACCATTCTTCACATGATCTCTGTTCATGTCACCTCCTAAGCCCTTCCATAAACACCATATTTTTCTGTTCCATCTCCATGTTGTAACTGAAGCACTTTCAAATGCATTTTGTTTATTCATCTGTCCTCTTGCCTGTTACTTGTCTTACTAGAATGAAGATCCAGAACAGCGGGGATTTAGTGTCCTGTGGATTTGTTTTGATTTGTGTCTTCGTGCTTTATTCTAACTTATAATAAAATAGTGAAAAATTGTGGTGAATGGTTTGAAAGTAGAGGATAACTGGATTATACTTTCTTTCAAATTATGTTACTTCTGCAATGAACTCATCTCATAATTGAATTAAAAACATTAAATCCTCTTAAATCTATCAATGCCACATTTTCTGACCCTTCTAGGTAGCAAAGTTGTTTCAGGGGAGCTTCTCTCAGATTAAACATTAGAATATTTTTGTAAGTTTTGAAATGTTAATATTTTTCTTCCAATAAAAATGTGAATTTAAGGGCTCAAGAGGTAGCGCGCTTGCCTGGGCATGCACGGGGCGCTGGGTTCAATCCTCAACACCACATAAAAATAAAGATATTGTGTCCACCTAAAACTAAAATAAAAAAAATAAATATTAAAAAATGTGAATTTAAGTATTATTTTAAGATTTCTTTCATTGTTGAGAGCTTTTAAGAATTTACTTATACGCTGAAAATCACGTGTTGAAATAGTTATCTTTCACAGTTTTTTTATTGTACATGTATTTTATTGATTTGGTGGGTGGGTTATTTTAGATTTTGAGAGCAAACCTTGAGACTGGGGCTGGAGATGTGGCTCAGCGGTAGCGCGCTCGCCTGGCATGCGTGCGGCCCGGGTTCGATCCTCAGCACCACATACAAACAAAGATGTTGTGTCCGCCGAGAACTAAAAAATAAATATTAAAAAAATTCTCTCTCTCTCTCTCTCTCTCTCTCTCTCTCTCTCTCTCTCCCCTCTCTCACTCTCTCTTTAAAAAAAAAAAAAAAAAAAAAAAAAACCTTGAGACTGAATCTGTGAGAGCAGACCAGTAATGCCCAGTGAGAAATGTACAGATGAACACTGGCCACCTCTTCTATGAAAGAGTATCATGGCAGCTCTTCTGCCAAGTGAGGGGAGAAGATGGAGGTGGGAATCTTGGAAGCTAGGCTGGGAAGGAAGATGCTGAAAAGAGAAGGGGTGTCGGAATAGCTCAACTCCCTTGGGATTCACGCAGACCTTGCAGCTGAGAGCACAGCCACAGGACCTCTGGATTATTATAAATCCAAACAGCCCCTCCTCTTCTGTCCTGCCAAGTTGTCCTTATGAAGATAAGTGGCTGCAATTCTCTTTCTCTTTTCTTTTTTGGTACCAGGGATTGAACCCATGGGTGCTTAACCACTGAGCTAAATTCCCAGCCCTTTTTATTATTATAATTATTATTATTATTATTAGTAGTAGTAGTAGTAGTAGTGGTAGTAGTAGTAGTAGTATTTATTTTGAGATAGGGTCTTGCTAAGTGAGGCTAGCTTTGAACTTGTGATCCTCCGCCTTACCTCCCAAGCTGCTGGAATTACAGGTGTGCACCACCACACCTGGCTACAATTCTCTCTCTCTTTTTTTTTAATTCCAGAGATTCTTCTTTATTTTTGTCTACTATCTACCTTTTATTTTTATTTTTTTAATTTTTGAGTTTTTAAAAATAAATGACAGTGGAATGCATTACAATTCTTGTTACACCTATACTGCACAATATCACCAATTCGTGTCTTAATAGCAGAGGAGCAAAGGTCTTTTTATTGAGAAGGAAAGAGAAGAACATTTTTATTTTATCTATGTTAATATTTAGAACAAGCATGTTCCAAGGACTGCTTCCTCTTGTGCTGTGCCAGGCTGTTAAAAAAAAAACAAAAACAAAACAAAAAAATAGCTTATAAGGAAACAGAATTTTAGTAGACTTGACTGGTTATGCAAAATTTCCTTGGGATATGTCATTTTATTCTTTTAGCACAGATAATTTTAGGCAGAGGAAACTTTTAGAGTTCAATATAACTTCAATTTTTCATCAGATTCCTAAGTTTCTGTACATATTTTTTAAAAAAAATATTTTGTTTTAATTTTAGTTGGACACAATATATTTATTTTATTTTTATGTGGTGCTGAGGATCAAAGTCAGTGCCCTGCACATGCTAGGCAAGCACTCTACCACTGAGCCACAACCCCAGCCCCATCTGTACATATTAAATTAATAGAGGGGATTATAAAATTATAAAATCCCTAAAAAGTCATTTAGGTCATTATTAACAACCACCTATCTTTCAGGATAGCTGTTAAAAAATAAGACTAATAGAAAACCACTTTGTGGAGAGCTTTGTGGGCAGGTCTTTAATTATAACAGGATTAGAGCAAAAATACTTAGCATTGAAGATAACTTACTTGGGTTAGCGTTCTGCTCATGAGGTGCATGAACCTCAACAACTATCCTCACAGGAGTTCTCCAGCCTCTTTTTTTTTTTTTTTTTTTTTTTTGTACTGGGGATTGAACTCAGGGGCATTCAACCACTGATCCATATCTACAGCCCTATTTTGTATTTTATTTAGAGAAAGGGTCTCACTGAGTTGCTTAGTGCCTCAAAGTTGCTGAGGCTGGCTTTGAACTCATGATTCTCCTGTCTCAGACTCCCAAGCTACTGGGATTACAGGCGTGCCCCACAGTGCCTGGCTCCTGCCTCTTTTTAACACTGTTCTTTTCAAAATAAATATATATCTTGAGTAATGCCTAAAGCTTATTTCTGGGGCACACACTCTGACCTAAGTATTCATTGTTGAATTAACTGGAGTTACAGCTAATGCTGGAATAAGCCTATGAAGGCAATTAAAAGTTTTTGGAGAAGTCAATAATCTATTTTCTGTGTACAGCTTTTTTTTTGCTTTCAGACTTATCACATATGATTTCATTATTCCTCAATGATCTTTGATAACTAGCTATCATTGTCATCATCACTTTGTCCCATCTCAGGGGCCTTATTTTCACTATTCTATCTAACCTACATCTCCATATGACTTTTTCCTTCAGCTTCTTCAGATCTTTGTTTTCTTTATAATGTGATCTTTTCTAGACACTGTTGTAAAAGTGCAACCCAGACCCTGACCACCACACTCATGATCTTTTTTTAAAATATTTATTTTTTGGTTGTAAATGGACACAATATCTTTATTTTATTTTATGTGGTGCTGAGAATAGAACCCAGGGCCTCACATGTGCTAGGAGAGAGCTCTACCGCTGAGCCACAACCCCAGCCCCACACTCAGGATCTTGCTTCTGTTTCTTTTCCTTTTTTCTCTTTCTCCTTAGTACTTAATCTGTGGCTGCCGGCCTCTAAGATGGCCCTCAAAGATTCTTACCTCTTCATATTCATATGTGTGTGGAGCCCACTTCAACATTGTATAGGGCTTACTTGTATAACTGTAATAGTTTAATTTTATGTGTAAACTTGACTGGGCTACAGGATGCCTAGATAGCTGGTATAACATATCTCAGTGCATCTGTGAGAATGTCTCTGGAGAAGATTGGTACTACCCTTTATCAATGTGGGCAGGCCTCATCCTATTGAGGATCCAGATGAAACAAAAACTGCCCCTCTGCTAGAACTGAGACATCCATCTTCTGCCTTCAGATATCATATAGACATCTCTGGTTCTTGGGCTTTTAGATTCCAACAATATCCCCCACCATTCTCAGGCCTCAGACTAGGACTGAATTACACCACCAGCTTTCCTGGTTCTCCAGCCTGCCATATGTATCTGTCATATATATATATCTACATCTCTCTCTCTTCTCTCCTCTCTCTCTCTCTCTCTCTCTCTCTCTCTCTCATATATATATCTACATCTCTCTCTCTTCTCTCCTCTCTCTCTCTCTCTCTTTTATTGGTTTTGTTTCCCTGGAAAACCTTAATACAAGAACCGATAGGATATTACAGAAATAATGGAAGGTAACAACTGAGGCTGAATTATATAAGGCATTGCACTTGTACCTTGCTCTCTGAATTACTGAGTCTGGAAGAAGCTGTGTCATGGGGATCCTCTAGCACCCCTGTGGAGAAATCACCTAGTGAGGAACTGAGGCCTCCTGCCCACAGCCAGACCAGCTCACCATCCTTATGAGTGATCTTTCTTGAGGCTGATCTTCCAGTTACAATTTAGTGTTCAGATGACTACCGCCCTTGGCAACACCTTTTTTTAAAAAAATTTTTTTGTAGTTGTAGATGAACAGCATGCCTTTATTTATTTTTATGTGGTGCTGAAAATCCAACCTAGTGCCTCACACATGCTAGGCAAGCACTCTTGCCTCTGAGATCCAGCCCTAGCCCCTCTTGCCAACATCTTGACTGCAACTTTATGAAAAACCCCAAGCCAGAGTCACCCAACTAAGTATCTGCTTCCGAATTCTTGACTCAGAGACTGTGAGATATGTTTCTTGCTAGGCTTGGTGGCACATGCCTGTAATCCCAACAACTCAGGAGGCTGAGACAGGAGGATTGCAAGTTTGAGACCAGCCCCCAGCAGCTTTGTGAGAACCTGTCTCAAAATAAAAAATGAAAAAGACTGGGGGTGTGGCTCAGTGGTTAAGTGCCTCTAGGTTCAATTCCCAGTACGAGAGAGACAGAGAGAGAGAGAGAGAGAGAGAGAGAGAGAGAGAGAGAGAGAGAATATCTCTTGTCTTTTGTTATCATTGTTGTTGTTTTTTTTTTTTTTGTCTTTTTTTTTCATTTGAGGTATTGGGGATTGATCCTAAGGGTACTCAACCACAGAGCTACATTCCCAACACTTTTATTTTTAATTATGAGGTCTCACTTAGTTGCCTTGGCTATTCTTGAATTTGAGATTCTCCTGCTTTAGTCTTCTGAGTAGCTGGGATTACAAGTATGCATCACTGTACCTGCTATGTTTCTTGCTTTGAACAGCTGATTTGTTACTAGCAATAGATTGTTAATACACTTCTGTATGTGTGTGTGTGCACGCGCATGTGCCAGAAATTAAACACAGGGCCTCATGCATTCTAGGCAAGTGCTCTACCCCGAGCTACATCCCCAACCCTAACCCATTATTTTACTTATTCATCTTGCTTTTATGCATCTGCTTCAGTTAGAATATAAGCTACATAAGGGCAGGAATTTTTTCCTTTTTAGTTCACTGTGGAATCCCAAGCACCCAGAATATCTTTCTCACTACCACCCAGAGAAGTATTGTTATCCCCTTTTTAAAAATAAAGGGCGTAGTAAGGTTAAATAACATACCCAAGATCGTGCCGTCCAAACTAGACTTTTCCCCAAGCCTCACGTGCACCACCTGCACTGTCCCACTTCTATGCATGTTCAAGATAGCAGCGTAAGCTGGATGTGGTGGTGTATCTGCAACGCCAAGGCTGGGGCAGGAGGATCACAAGTTCAAGGACAGCTTTGACAGTAGGACAATAGTAACTAATGAGGGTACTAATGAAGTAATGGTCTCTGCTGTCATGCAGTTAACAATATAATAGGGGAAACAGGATAAGTATCAGACAACTACTATATAGAGCAGGATTTGATGAGTGCCATAGGTTGTATACTGGCTCTCAAAGGGTAGCACAATTCCTTTTCCAAGAAGAATGACTATCTGTGGTTCTGTATAAGTACCTATGGTTTGTGCCCTACTAGGTGTACAACCCTAGCCACAACCAATCAAAATAAGGCTAATTTCTTAAATTAAGCTAGGCAGGCAGCCCAAGAGGGGACTTGGTATAAGAACTTTTAAGAGAGCTGGGCACAGCAACATGCACCTGTAATCCCATCAACTCAGGAGACTGAGATAGGAAGATGACAAGTTTGAGGTCAGCCCCAGTGAGGCCTTTAGCAACTTAGCAAGACCCTACTTCAAATATGAAAAAATAAAAAGGGCTAAGGATGTAGTTCAGTGGTAAAATGCTCCTGGCTTCCATCCAAGCAAACAAAACAAACAAACAAACCCCCAAAACCTAAGAAGCTTGTTTGTTGAGATAGTGTCCTATTACAATAAATCTCGATCATCTGGGGTAACCTGAACATATATTTAGTCCTTGTAATCAGAAAAGCCTTCTTTTAATTTTTTTATTTTTTTTAGTTGTAGATGGACACAATACCTTATTTTATTCATTTTTATGTGGTGCTGAGACTTGAATCCAATGCCTCATACATGCTAGGCAAACACTCTACCACTGAGCAACATTCCCAACCCCCAGAAAAGGCTTCTTATTCAAAGTGTAATGAAAAGTTCTATAGTAGTTCAGAATAATCAGAGGTATGAGGAGGGCAAGGGTTGAACACTTTATGGAGAATTGACACATGAGCTTCCACTGAAATAAGCATATACTTTAACCAGTATATTAGAGGTCATTTTAATTCATAAAGTATAAGAACTACATTTATACAAAGAAGTCATTTGTTTTGCTTGATTTGGGCTTTGATTATATTTCTATGTACTAATAATTAGACATGCTTTATTTCACATAAACAGTATTTTAAACGTTCTTCATTTTGGTATATTCTAGAGGTACTTGTTATCAGCAGAAAACACTATCTGTAGTTTTGACTAGAAATAACATTAGGGAACACTTCTCAACCTGTTTTAGAATGTCCAGTGATTTATAAAGATGCTCAGGTGTCATTAAACATGCTAAAAGGATATATTTCCATTTCAATTTTCTTTAATTCCACAAGGCTAAGGAAAAAAAGAGCAGCAGGAGGGATCAAAATAAACTAGGATAAGGGGGCGGGGAGAGAAATAATAAATAATAAAAGCTTACAATTCAGAGAGCCACCATTATGATTTTCAGTTTGAGTTTCATTCTGGAAGTGACTGCTTGTTTTCTCTGTCATGACCTAATATGTCACATTCTATGGTGGCATGGAGAAAGAGGGAGGGAGAATCCTGTCTTTATATTTTTGTTCACTCATGCAACAAGTATTTGTTGAGTTCTTACGAGATGCCTGTCTGTGATATTTATGGCATTCCTTCTGTCTGGACTTTTTCCTTTTTGCATGGAAACTCCCATCTATCCTGTGAGATTTAGCTCAAATATTGCCCACTTTTTGAAACATTCTCTTATTCCACACAGTTATATACTCCTTCTTCTCTAGTCTTATAATATTTATCATATCTTTTCATACCTTTTATGTATATCCATTTTACTCTTTCATCAGACTGACCACTTTTAGGACATATCTCCTCTTTAATGCACTGAGCATTCTGTCTTAGCAACATGTAGGAGTTATTCAGCAAATGTTTGTTGGATGGATGGTGGATAGATAGAGATGAATAATTATTGACAACTTGTTGAAAAGTGTAAGAGGGAATTCTGCTTCTGGTTATAATGTAATGGGAATTAAATATACTTGCTATGAACAATTAGGAAATCTGGCTCAAATTCCATGAGAATCCTGTGTACAGACCTCAGACAGTTCCTAAGTCAATTCACTTCCAACATTCTGTGTAACTTTTCCCATTAGGAGAACTGCCAATTTAAACAGCTAAAAGCAGGGCAGTTTCAGACATTCTAATGACATTGAGACAAAAATTTGAGTTTTAACCCACCAAAAAAGAGAGACTCTAGTTAATATCCAGGTTTTTACTTGGAATCCACAAACTCTCAACACTTCCTCACTTTACTCAGTCCCTGATTGTATTCCAGTGATCTCTGCTACTCAGATAGCTACCAGAATCCATCCAAGAGGAGAAAACATCATTTAGAGGCACTACATTTTATCCTACACAGTGTATGGCATTTGATGTAAAACTACCAGGCACAACAAGAAACGGGCCCAAGGGGCAAAGGACAGGGAGGGTTTAGAGGGATAGAGGACAGGTGACCTAGAAATTGTGTTATCCAAAATAGACTTCTATGATAAGTTCAAGAATATAGGTGATAAGATTGAGAATTTTACCAGAGACCCAGAATCTATAAAAATATATATAAAGAAAAGCTGGGCACAGTGGTGCATGCCTATAATACCAGAGACTTAGGAGGCTGAGGCAGGAGGATTGCAAGTTCAAAGCCAGCCTCAGCAATCTAGCAAGATCTGTCTCAAAATTTTAAAAAATTAAAACAAATAAATAAGGGCAGGGGATGTGGCTCAGTAAAATGCCTCTGGGTTCAATCCCCAATACCAATAAATAAATAAATAAATAAATAAATAAATAAATAAATAAAATGACAATTCTATAACTGAAAAGTCACTGGCATCATGAGCTCAGTAGATGGTTTAACAGCATCAACAACCAAAGTTACCTTTGTCTTCAGGTTATAAATGAAGAATAGGTTAGCAACTACCCCTTACTCCTGATTATAGTATGGACAGCCCAAAGTATTAAAAATGTATAAGAAAAATAGAGGGAGTCCAAAAGGGATATATGGGACATAGTGAGAAGTCTAATATATATGTAGCTTGAGTCCCAGAAAGAAAAGAGAGAGAGAATAGAGCAGAAGCATATTTGAAGGGATAATGGCCAAGGACTTTTCTAAAGTGACCAATGAAAATAAGCCACAGATTCAAGAAATGCATTGAATTCTTTGTAGGATTAAAACATTAAGAAGTAGGCATACCATTATAAAACTGCTAAAATCCAAAAACAAATAAAATCTTGAAAGCAGCAGGGGTGAGTTGGGAAGAACAATGAGGAAGGGGACATTATTGGTCAAACAGCAACAATGACATTGATAGTTGATTGCTCAATAGAAATGATAAAAGCCCCAAACAACAAAACTACATCTTAAATAAAAGATGAGCTGCTATTTCTAGAATTCTATATTTGCAAAAATAACCTTTAAGCATGAACGCAGTATAAAGACATTTATAGAATTTCACGAATTGAGGGAGTTTCCAAAAAAAAAAAAAAAAAAAAAGAAACACCAAAGAGATTTCTTCAATTGAATGGAAAATTATCCCACTCAGTAATGAAGAGATGCAAGAAGGCACAAAGAGTAACAGAGAGAGCAAATAAAGCTAAAGGAACACTGACCATGCAAAACAGTAATAGAACAAACAATACAACGGAAGGGAGGTCATAGAAATTAAAATACTGTGTGATCCTAGCATTTTCCAGCAAGTGGTAAAAGTCTTATTTTAGGTGCTAAAAGGTCAAATTTGTATATTGTAATTTTCAAGTTATTCACTACAGAAGAAAATCAAAGAATATATATTTAAAAAGTTAAGAAATGGAAAAAATATATAAAAATATTTAATAATCCAAAAAGAAGACAGGAAAAAAGAGAAGAAAAAGGAGACATTTTATAAACATTTGTTTATAAAAATATACCAAATAGATGGTATATAGACATTCAGATTCATCAGCAACTTATAAAATATGAATGGAAATCCTTCAATTAAAAGATAAGGATTATCAAACTGGATTTTTAAAATATGACTTACTGCTTATAGGAATGACAGTTACATTTGGAAAAGCATTTGGCAGTATCTGAAAGCTGGACACATGCATACTTGATGTGTCTGTTGCACTGGTAAAATGGAATACCACAGATGGAGTAATTCATAAAAAACAAAAAATGTCTTTTCTCACAGTTCTGAAGACTGAGAAGTCCAAGATCAAGATGCTGGCATCTGTGAGGGTTTCTTGCGGTGTCATCCCATAACAGAAGGCAAAAATACAAGAGTTGGGGGACTGGATGGCAAACTTTTTTCCTCTTTTATGAGGAAACTACTCACTTGTTAACCCACTCTTGCAGCACTAATCCATTCATAAGGACACAGCCATCATGACCTAGTCACCTCTTTATAAGTCTCACCCTTTAATACTATCATATGTCAGTTAAATTTTGACCTGAGTTTTGGAAGGGATGTTCAAAGTATAGTACCCAACAATTTACTCCAGAAATACACTTATGAGAAAGCATGCATAGAATGCTCATAAGGTCATTACTTGTAATAACCATAAACTAGAAACTGTCTTAATATTCATCAACAAAAGAATAAATTCATACAGTGATATAGTAGAAGTGATACAGTGATTGATGTACACACTACAGCATAAATAAATCTTGTAAAAGTAATGTCTATCAATGCTGACTCATAATGGTGATGAGGGGAGTATGAGAGGAATGGAGGAACTTTAGATAGAGCAAAGAGGAGGGAGGGAAAGAAAGGGGGCAAAGGGGTAGGAATGACAGTAGAATGAGTTAGATATGATTGCCCTAAGTACATGTATGAAGACATGAATGGTGTGAAAATACTTTGTGTACAATCAGTGACTTGAAAAATTGTGCTCTATATGTGTAATATGAAATGAATTGCATTCTGTCATCATGTATAACAAATTATAATAAAAAATTTAATAAAAAGTAATGTCTATCAGAAGAAGCCAGACACAAAAGTGTACCAACATGTATAATTTCATTACTATAAAATTCTAAAACCAGCAAAACTAATCTATGGTATTAGAAGTTAGGTTGATTACTTTTGGAAGGGTTAATGTATTGTTTAATTTTGCTGATGATTGTATGGGTATGTTTTATAAAAAAATTCATGAAGCTGTGTATTTATGTTTGTGTGCTGTATGCATGTTGCATTTCAATAAAAAGTACATCGATTTTGGGGGTTGGGATTGTGGCTCAGCAGTAGAGTGCTCTTCTAGCACGGGTGGGACCTGGGTTTGATCCTCAGCACCACATAAAAATAAAGGCATTGTGTTCGGTCCATCTATACCTAAAAAAATAAATATTAAAAAAGTACATCAATAAAGTATTGAGAATTGACAGCAAGGTAAGTTCAGTTATATTTCAGAATATGTTATATTTTAGACTATAGCATGTTTCATGTCACAGTGAAGCAAGTTGAAGATGATCAAGAGATGATAAGCCATAGAGGTGAAGATGAGGATTTATTAATCAGTAAGTACTTAAAGTCCCTGTTATAGTCCAAGAGCTATTTGAGGTGTTAGGGATCCAAAAATTAATTAAGACTTAGTCTGTGTTTTCAGTGTAGTCACATTCTAGGAGAGAAAGATACCAGTTATAAAACTGGATGAGTGATTATGGTTGCCAAAAGCTACATATTTTTTAAAATTTTTTTATAGATGGACACAATACCTTTATTTATTTATTTATTTATATGTGGTGCTGAGGATTGAGCCTAGTGCCTCACACATGCTAAGCAAGTGCTCTACCACTGAGCTACAACCCCAGGCCCCCCAAAGCTACATATTTTGACTACTTTCTCTGTATTAAACATTGTGCGGTGCAATTTTGCAGCACCTTAGCTAATGTTCACTGTAACAATCCAATGAAGTAGATATTTATCCCTTACCTTCCTAAGAAAATATAGACAAAAAGATAAGCAATCCAAGGTACAACCACCAAGATAAAAACTCCTGTCCTGAATTCAAGGTTTTGTTCTTTCTGATATCCTATGCTGCCATAAGATGGTTGCTTAAGAGAGAAAGAACTGTGTGGTAAAATTTCGAGGGAAAGTTAAAATAAATTCCAGTGATGATGTCTTGGGAAAGGTGGTATAGACAGATGACCTGCACCTCTGAAGATGAGCAGAGAATAATATTTGATGGTCTGGGAGTAGATTTAAAGAAATAAAAGTTTCTCACCTGAGTAAAGCCCAGGCTTTCAGAGGCAGAGGCAAAATGTGTACAGTAGACCTGAGATGGCCAAGTGCTCTTACTCAGCAAAGGGATTGAAGGGTCTAGCTGCTCCATAACAGTTTTTTAACCAAATGCCTTGGTTTCAGGCCCTCTGAACCTACCTCCTACAATAGTGTCTGGTATGTCCTAAATCTTTCTGGGTTTTCTTCTTTTTATCTTAGGATAATACTGTACATTTAATTTTATAGCCAGCTTTTTTTCCTAATGTTTCACTATAAGAATTCTCTCAAAGAAAAGGTCTTGTTGCCAATTTTTTTTGTCCTCTCCAATTATCTTTAAGCCACCATAGGGAGAGCGTTTTAGATTCTTGCCAGATTTCAAGCCAAGGTCGCCACATGTATAATGTGCTTATAAAACAGCAGGAAGGAACACTATCTGCATTAAAAAAATAAACGGTGTCTTGGGACACTTATCCTCATCCTAGTACATCTTGGGTGGTTTAACTTTTAAATAAGATATCATGCAGCCAGCAAAAGTTCACATCTTATGAATTTGAATATATTTATTTATTTTTTGGATAATTTTAAGTAGTCCATCCTTTTAGGTTATTTGTCCAATTGATACGTGAGTGACCTAAATTAACAATGGCTTACTTCTCTCTCATTACAATTGAGTGTGATACGACAGCTTCACCTACAACCCACCCATCTTGTTGCTTTGTTATCCTAGGGTGTTTCCTTTGGTCACATAATTAAAGGTGGCTAATACAGTTTAGCAAGTGGGGAAATAAATGTGATATTAGGAGCACACTCTTGCCTTTGAAGGGAGGACCTGTGTGTTGAACACTTCACTTGTGATCGCTTATTATCCAGAAGTTACTAGAAGACTGGGAAATAATCTATCTTGGTGGTATGTTCTCTGGGCTGTAAGAAGCTTGAGATCAAATATTGGGAACAACCAATGGCCTCTGGAATATTCTGAGCTCAGTAAAATCAAGTGTTGAATTTAGGCTAAAATGACTGGTAAGTTCTGATCTCTGTAGTAAGGCTTGTTTCCACTCTTTTATATTAAAAAAAATTATAATATGCACAGGTCTTGAAAATAAAACTATATAGGAAAAAATCTTTGTGATTTTAAATAAACTTAAGAGAATATAGAAATATAGTGCTTTGTGCTCATTTATTCACTAGAATTAAGGAATTCCATTCCTTCTTCCAGTTTTAGTGAAATTAAGCTCTTTCAGTCTTACTTTTACTTACAATGCTAACTAGTGACATTCTAGAACCTGGGCATAAAGATATACATCATCATGGTGAACAAAAAGAGACCAAGGTAGAGATAGTTGAAGATGTTCTTCCATCCTACAGGAATAGCAAAAAAATATGACTGTTTTCTAGAACTAGCAAAGAATGTGATTTGATGAAGTGTTAAATTAAGAACATTCATAAGGACGTTCATCTTGTTTTCCTGTGCAATACTAAATGTCTGAATATTCATAATCCTACCACTTGTTCTCTGTTCTTAGAGGTATAATTTGAACAAAGGGATTTTTAAAGCTCTTAAGACTTTTGAAATTGTGATTACACATTGCAAAGATAACCTTTAAAGAGAATCCTGTAATTCTAACTGGTTGTCTTCCTTGAGACTTTGTTGCCTTGGTAATAATGCTGCAATTTACATGTCTGAATTGCTAAACAATCTAAAGACTTGTAAATTATACATCCCCACATGTATAATGAAGAGAAACAAATTTCTGTTACACTAGTTTAACAAATATTTAACAAGGGAAATTGCCTTTGTGTGTGTGAAAATTAAATATCTAATATTCTTCAGGAATTCATGTTAAATCTTTTTAACAACAGCATTTTTCTTTTTTTCCATAGACTGTCCTTCATCTGCCTGGGTTCAGTTCAAAGACAGCTGTTACATTTTTCTTGAAGAAGCCATCAAAGTTGAGAGTATAGAAGATGTCAGAAATCAGTGTACTGACCATGGTAAGTGGCTTTTTTCCCCCCTCTCACAAATTAGCAGCATTCATTAATATGTTTCAAAAGTGATGTTATCATATCTTTCTCTGGGTTCTTAGAATTAATGTCCAATTCTTCTTCTACAACATGCAAGTAGAACTGAATGTAATTCTTGATTTAGAAGACAATAGTTGGATGATACTGTCCGTAATAGTGACAGAATCTTAGCAACTTCAGAGTCTATGCAATGTGTGTACCTTGAGCCACGCATTGTACTTCAGCACTTCATATTTCACCTAGCTTTAATTATCACAACAAACCGATCAAGCAGTTTATTATCTTTCTTTTATTAAGTTTAGTTATTTGTTCAAGGCCACACAGGCATGGACTTGGACATGTTCTGGTGCTCCCTCTCACAGAGGACTGCCTTCCCTACCCAGCATCTATCTACGCTACTGTCTTCAAAGATGGCTGTCAATAACTCCTTTTCTCCCCCTTCACCCATATAGTATGAGCAATCTATTTGCCCTCCCTTTGAATTTAGGTTGGTCTTTATGACTTGCTTTAACCAATTAAATGCAGCTCGTGTGGTGTCCTGGGACCTTTAAAGCCAGGCTTTAAGAGGACTAGTAGATTCCTCTGAAAGCCAAGAGAATAAAGTGATTCAAAAAGAAGATAAGCAGCTTTCTCAAACGTGGCTGATAATTAAGTAGGATGGGAATGAGGAAGAGGCCGTTGGATACAATCATGTGAATGTCATTAGAATTTGGATTGTAGAAATCTCTATGGAGAGTTTTAAATAAAATACTGAGTGAAGTGGGTTTAAGAAAAAACAGAAAGAAAGGAATAGGGGAAAACTAGTACAAATAACATCTCTTCCTGAAAATCCAAAAGCAATAGAGTAAAAGTATCTGAAGGGGGATGATGATATATGATATATGGCAAGAGCTAGCCTCCAGGTAGAAATAGCATCAATTGAGCTGGGGTTGTGGCTCAGTGGCAGAGCACTTGCCTAGCACATGTGAGGCACTGGGTTCGGTCCTCAGCACCACATAAAAATAAATAAATATATAAAATAAAAGCATTTTGTCTATCTACAACTAAAAATTTTAAAAAAAGGAAATAGCATCAATTTATCTAAATACATAGGTTTAACCTACAATTCAAAAACAGCATCAACTTATTGTAAAAACAGGATTCCTGAAAGCAAAGTTAATGTTTGACACACAATACCTTGGCAAATTGTCTTCCCTGAATTTCATTTTCATAATTTGTAAATGAGTTAAAATTATCACCAAGGTCTGTTGGGATTTAGGCTTAGAATTCTTCATCACTTTTTTATTCTATTTCAGAACTACTGTTGCAGGCATGCAGTGTGGGCAAAAGTTAAATTACATAAGCCCACCAAGTAAGTCTGTGGTAAAGAAGAGTAAGATAAAAGGGCTATTTTTTCAGTTAGAATACATATTCAATTTGAGCTAGAGTTGTGGCTCAATAGTAGAGTGTTTGCCTAGCACATGTGAGGCACTGGGTTCCATCCTGAGCACCACATAAAAATAAAGGTATTATGTCCATTTACAATTATTTTTAAAAATTAAAAAAATACACTCAATTTCACATTGTGATATATTTTAGACTTTAAAAAATGCTTTTGTTTTTTCAGTCAGGGTCTTGCTATGTTGTCCAGGCTGGCTTTGAAATTGAGATTCTTTAGTCAACCTCTCCAGTAGCAGGGACTACAGGCACATATTACTGCACCAGGCAAAATTTTTTTCTTTTTTCATGGTGCTGAGGACTGAATCCAGGACCATGCACATGCAAAGCATACACTCTACTTTTGAGCTATATCCTCAGCCCTGTTTTTTTTTTTTTTGGTTGTAGATGGACACAATACCTTTATTTAATTTATTGGTGGTATTGAGGATCGAACTCAGAGCCTCACATGTGCTAGGCAAGCACTCTATCACTGAGCTACAACCCCAGTCCCAACTTTTCCCCCCACCTGGGAACTGGGGATCGAATCCAGGGCTTTGCAGATGCTTTTGCCACTGAGCGACATCTCAGCCCTCCCAGCCCTTGTTTTTAAAGGTGTGCTTGGAGTGGAGGCAATTCAGGTTTTTGGATTTTGGCAGTCATTAGCTCAAACTAAAGCTATGCTGTAAGAAAGCATCTTTTGCAACTAAAATATAGCTTGTGACTTGAGAGTCCTTGGGTCTTACTAAAGATAGTTTTTATTACTGTATAAAATCTATACTCTCCACTATTTATGTGTTTTCTTAGGCATAATCACAATTCCAGCATTTAGAAGTGTCCTCCCCCTAAAAAACAATTTCTAACAACTCACTAATATAACATTTTGGAGGCCTATCAAATTGTATTAAAGATACTTTAATTAAAATCATATTCATTTATTATATAATGAAAGAAAACAAACAGTTTTTAATTCACATAGTTAATACATATTATTTTCCCTTGGAAAATTCTTACCTATCAAATGGTGAGTAGCATAAGCTTTTAGAAAAAAGGACAAAATTTCCAACGTGCCAATATTATTTTATTTCAAGGCAGCTGAATAAAATAACAGCAATTTGGCTGGTTATACAAGATTTTTTAAAATGAAGTTTCCTCTCCAACTACTTTGTCTTTTTTAAAAAACAATTTCTATTAGCTATACTTAGACATTAGTATGTATTTCAGTAACAAGTTATATTGAGGCTGAGAGTCAAGAAAGCATGTTCCTATATCCTTATTAGCTTGTATAAACTACAAAATCAAAGTTCATTGTCAGCATTAACATGTGTCTCAGTTAAGTAACTGTTGACTATACAGAAGCAAAATGAATGTGTTGATTTACTTCCTCTATGACTCAAATGTAGTCCAGTCATAATAATTTTTTAGCAAACTAAGCAAAACTAAATTAAAAACACTGAATAATGGGCTAGGGTTGTGGCTCAGTGGTACAATGCTTGTATAGCATGTTATGAGGCACGGGGTTCAATTCCTAGCACTACATAAAAATAAATAAAATAAAGGTATTGTGTCCACCTACAACTAAAAAGCATTAAAAACAAAACAAACAAACACTGAATAACTTTGTGGCCTGAGGGTTGTGTTTTTCAGAAATATTTTTTAGTTGTAGGTTGTCACAATATCTTTATTTTATTTTTATGTGGTGCTGAGAATCGAACCCAGTGCCTCACACATGCTGGGCGAGCGTGCTACCACTTGAACCACATCCCCAGCCCAAGGGTTGTGTGTTTTTTGTTTCTTCCTTTCTTTTTTAAGTTGTAGGAATTGAATCCAGGGCCTTGTACATGCTAGGCAAGTACCCTCCCAGTGAGCTACATGCCCAGCTCTGTAGCCTGAGTTTTGATTGCTATATTTAGAAGTCCATTAACTAGTTAGAGTAGCTATTTAGGAATATTGCATAGTATATACAGATCTTTTCATAAAATGTCTTATGTCTAAATAAAACTGTCTTTTTCTCGACTTAAACATTTATAAATTCAGGGGATTAAGTGTGGCTTAGTGATAGAGTACTTATCTAGCATGCATAAGGCCCTTGGTTCTATCCCCAGCAGACACACAACATTATAAATTGTAAATTTATAATTTTGATTTTTTAAAAGTTCTTCATACATGGCTAAAATTCCTTCTGTTTTTTTTCATAATCCTATACATTTTCTTCTACTCTGGAAATACCCATTTCATAGATGAGTCAGACAGCTAGCTAAATTTAGTCAGTATTACTGTCACATATTTTTAACATGGTAGTGTTTTGTTTAGAACAGCAGAGTAGATCAACATGAATTGTTTTTTTCTCTACTATGTATAAAGAAGAAAAAGCTTATTACTAGAAAGTCTTCACAGTCATACAAAATCATTTTTTTGTAGTTGTAGATGGACAGCATGCCTTTATTTGCTTATTTTTGTATGTGGTGCTAAGGATCAAATACCAGTGCCTCACACATAGTAGGCAAGCACTCTGCCACTGAGCCCCGCCCCAGCCCCAGCCCCCCAAATAACTTCTTAAACTTACCATTGGGAGTACAGAAAATAAGTCACTTGTTACGTTTTGGCCTACAGATAGCTATATTTATATTATTCACAGTGCTTTGTGCTACTTAATGTGCTAATTTTCTTTCTTTTCTAATATTACTCATTTAGAAAATAATTGTGAAAAGCTAAAATATTTTATTTTACAACATTTACCTTTATAACAAATTATATATATTTCACTCTTTCCTTTTGGTCATATAAGCTACATATCATTAGTCATAAAAAAGAATTAAAGAGCTAAATTATATCTCAGTAGGTAGTATCACTGGTAATGCATTCAGCACAAGCATTTATTCTGCCATTTAAGAAAATGAAAATGTGTCTTATTTGCCTGACATAATAATTTAAGTATATACATTTAATTAGGTTGTAGTGTAAAAATATCATTAAAGTTTATTAAAGGCTGCCATAAGATCAAAGAAAAGAATAAAAACCATCATCTCTGGATACTTAAACCTAAACTATCACCTAGTTAAATATTTCTCTTTAGGATTTTTCTTGAGTGTTGTTTTGGTCACATTTTAGAAGTATTAGGGTAAAACAGGTTAAAAGTCATTGTGACATTTAACAGACATGTGATAGGAGCTAGAGCTGATAAAAGTTACCAAGTTTTTAAAAGGTGAACTGACTCAAAGAATCTTGCTGAATTCTGTGGACTAAATAAGTATTTTAAATTGTCAGTCTCATTTTTTCTTTTAAAAGTTTTTCATACTTACATAAGAGATGATCATGTACATGAAAATTAAAAAACAAAATCAAAATCACCCTAAACTGCACCACTCTGAGGTACTTAATTGTTAACATTTTGGTAACTGTGCTTCTAGACTAGGGAAACTATCCTAGATTATTTCCAATTTAATTGTGCCTGTGATTTGTGAAAACAAATTTGGGTATTGTTGAACATGTGACTTTGCCTATATGTTTAAGAGCCAATGACTACCTTAGCATATATTGATTAAAGATTGCTGGGTTAAAGAATATACTTATTTTAAGGCTTTAGGCTTATATCACCAAATTGTCTCCACAAAGTTGATGCTTTTACTCTACTGCTTTTAGTTCTCATTTTCTACAATAAAAGCCAGAAATGTATAAAGCTAATATGGAATTCTTATTTTTTTTTTCGTATTTTAGAAGCAAGATGAGTTTTCACGTTTCTTGTGTTACATTTTTCTTTGGGAAGGCAAATTGTCTTTTTAATAGTCTGAGATCTATTTTTCCCCTATTAAGGTGTTTGCCATTTTATTTCATATTCATAATAGAGCTATAGGTTGTCTGGTTTCTGATTTCCTCTTTAACAATATGTTTTGATTTGGGTCCTCAGTTTTCTGTTGTCCTGTAGTTAAATTTATTGTCCCCTGCCCCAAAGCCCTCTTTTAAAAGATGTAAAGGTGAAACAAATAAAGCTCATAATTTTTTATACCTCATGTAATTTTCACTGATTCTTGAGCATGCGCTCCCCTCTTTAAAATAATTTCAGGAGCAGACATGATAAGCATACATAATGAAGAAGAAAATGCTTTTATACTGAATACTTTGAAAAAGCAATGGAAAGGCCCAGATGATATCCTCCTAGGCATGTTTTATGACACAGATGGTAAGTGTGACTGTTTTTCTGTTTGTAGAGCTTAGGGCATTTTGATTCTTCAGTTTTACAGATCAAGTTGATGTTTCCTGGGGCATCCAGGTATTGCATTTCCAGTGTGCACCTATGACTTGTACCATACATAGCTTTCCCCTAAGTAGCTTGATGTGTTTGACAAATGAGATAGTTGATTCTCTTGTCTGGATTAAAATGTTTCTAGGCTTAGTATTTTTGTAATATGGCACAGTCATAAAACTTATTAGTGTTAGCAGTTAATAGGATAAGGTTAGAGTAAATGATCTGTATGTTATATAATGTAAATGTGTATTTTGTCACTACAGAAAACTAGAAGGGACATATTTAAGCATTTTCTTTTTTTAATATTTATTTTTTAGTTATAGGTGGATGCAGTGTCTTTATTTTACTTTATGTGGTCCTGAGGATCTAACCCAGTGCCTAACACATGCTAGGTGAGAGCGTTCTACCTCTGAGCCACAACCGCAGCCCTATTTAAGCATTTTCAAAAGAAATGAAATTACTAAGGTTGATAATATTTAAACTTAAAAATAATTTTCCCATGGAAATAGCTTTCCTTACAAAATGGGATCTTTTTCTGAAACCACTTAAAATAAATACTTTTTTTTTTTTGGTGTTGGGGATTGAACCCAGGGCCTTATGCATGCAAGGCAAGCACTCTACCAACTGAGATATATCCCCAACCCAATAAATACCTTTTGCTGATGTGGCTGCAGAGAGAATATATTCCTCCTTCTAACTTTAATCCAAAAAATTGAAAACCAAAAATCAACTACATACCTTTCCACCTTTAATCCAAAATATTTTTCTTTGGCTCTAACACATTTTTAAACTGTCATGATGTTGAAAATGTTCCTTAATTGACAGATGCAAGTTTCAAGTGGTTTGATAGTTCAAATATGACATTTGATAAGTGGGAAGACCAAGAAGATGCTGAGGATCTAGTTGACACCTGTGGTTTTCTGCACACCAAGACAGGTGAATGGAAAAAAGGAAATTGTGAAGTTTCTTCTGTGGAAGGAACACTTTGTAAAGCAGCTAGTAAGTATGACTGAATGTCTTTTTTCCATTCTAAGAGGGCTGTGAAAAGTAAGGCTGATTTCAAACAATTTTTTTCCGAGATTAGCTTTTCTTATTAAATAAATGGAGTAAGAATTCAGAATATAGTAGAATAGTTTGTCTCCTGGAAATTAAATATGTAATTGCCTTACACTTCACAGGCAGGGCCAGATAATGCACACCAAGCATAATTTAATTCTATCTGCTTAAAGTTTCCAAGAGATCAAAAATATGGTTTCTTTTTTGTTCACTATGTATTTTTTAGATGTAGTTGGACACAGTACCTTTATTTTGTTTACTTATTTTTATGTGGTGCTGAGGATCAAACCTAAGGCCTCGCAAACGCTAGGCGAGTGTTCTACCGCCGAGCCACAACCTCAGCCCCCAAATATCTTGTTTTTCAAAAGAATTACCATAAGATTTTGGTGTATGATTTGATTGAGCAGCAGTGGTGTAGAGTAAGTTTGTATAATCCCAGAATTCTAATGTAACTTTACAGAGAATTAGATTATTTACAAGAAGTAACATCCTTCATTTAGGCAAACAGAAATGACATTATAGTTCATGATATATTTTAGATTAAAATAATAAATTTTCTTCTGATTTATTAAAATGAATTTTAGTGAACAAAACTGTCACTTTCCACGATATTTTCATGTGATTGTTAAATTTTGTAAACAGTTTGTGCTTTTAAATTCTGGAGAGTAAATCTTTTCTCAGTAAAGAAATTTAAAATGCCAAAATATGAATTTGGGATGCTTGAAACATGACACAGACAGACATTTCCCCATTTTGCATCCTTAGTATTCTCTCCTGCTTTAACTGTAAACCCAAACCAGACATTTAGCTCTGGTTATTTCCTTTTTAAAAATTAGTTATGTATTACAGTAGAATGCACTTTGATACATCGTATACAACGGAGTATAATTTCTCATTCTTCTGATTCTACCTGATGTGAATCACATCAGTCATATAGTTATATATGAACAGAAGGTAATAATGTCTGATTCATTCTCCTATCCTTTCTACCCCCCCCATCCCTTTACTCCCCTCTACCTAAAGTAACTCTATTCTTCCCCAGCACCACCAACTCCATCGCAAATTAACATCCATATATCAGAAAACATTTGGCTTTTGATTTTTTGGGGATTGGCTTATTTTGCTTAGCATGATATTCTCCAGCTCTATCCATTTACCAGCAAATGCCATGTTTTCATTCTTTAAGGCTGAGTAACATTCTACCCCTATATATATATATATCTTAAGTTTTTAATCCATTTCACCTATTGAAGGGCTCTTAGGTTGGTAGATTATTTCCGTTTTTAACATCCAAAATTATGCACTTTTAAGACTTATTGCAGCAGGATTCTTGAGTATAATTAGTTTTATAGAGATTACATAAATATTTGTCATTGTTTCATAGAACTCAAATATCTGATTTTTTAAAAATTAGATTTTATATACTGTCCTTCAGGGCATTGATATATAAAACAAGTTTTTAATTAAATGTTAAATTCAAAACACCAGAAATAGAAAATCCATACTAAAAAGGTAAGGTCATGACTGTTTAATTTTACATTTTTTCTCCACAAAATCTCCAACCAGAATCCTCTTTATTCTTCCCTCTTCTTTGTCCACCAACTAAGTTCTTGGCTTGTTAGGGCTCTGTATCTATCTTTAAAAGCTACATTCAATAACACAGACAATTCACAAAGCAGTAGAAATAGGAATATTAAACTAATAGTATTTATGGTTAACACTGTGAAAGTGTTTAAGTCAATCTTATAATATAAAGCATACTAAAATTTTATTTTCTTTTGTATTTCAGTCCCATATAACAAGAAATATTTATCAGGTAAGTAATATTCTGGTCTTATTTTTTTTTCGTTAATTAAAAAAGTATTAAAATTCTGGCATGTTGAAACACACTATAGACTATAGACCCCTTTAAAAAAGTTATGTAACACATAATTTTATAAAAATGTAGAAAAGCCTTTTAGCTTAGTAATAAGGTTTGGCATTTTAAATATGGTAACCATAAGTTATACATGAAATGAACAATTCTTTACACCAAATTGTATTTTCCCAAGGAACTGCATTATGTGTTTTTGTGGTATATGACTGCATATTTTGGTAAAAAGATTCATCTTCTAGTTGTAATTTGCAATTCATAGAGCTTCCATATTAAGGACTTACTAAAACATTATTTTAAAAATTTTTTGAAGACTTTTTTTTTTAAAGTTGTAGATGGGCACAATACTTTTATTTATGTGGTGCTGAGGATTGAACCCAGTGCCTCATTCATTCAAGACAAACGCTCTACTACTGAGCCATAACCCCAGCTCCTAAATACATTCTTTTAAAAAAGGGGACACGTAATACGTGATTCAAAAATCCAAAGTATAAGGCAAACACTGCTGTCCACACTTTCGTATCTTTACCTTTATTGGGAACCATTTTACTTAGTTTCTTCTTTAACCTTCTTGTGCCTTTTGCTAACATAAGCAAACTGAGACATATGACTTATTTTGCCCCCAATATAGTCTTTTAACATATCATACATTGTCCTCAACACTGATCTATAAATAAATCAATCTTCTTTCTTTACAACTACATATACTTCCATGGTATGTATATACCTAATTGACCCAGCTTCAAACTTCCACTTGGTTGTTCCCAGACATTTGTTCTTATAAACAATGCTACAATAAATAACTTTGCACAAAGACAGATTTATCTGTAGGTTCTTTGAAATTGCTGGATTAAAAAATGAATCCAACTTTGACTATTACTAATCTATAGGAGATGTAGTTTTGCAATGTGAGAACCTGTTCTGAAAAATTTTCCTCAATTGGATAGTTTTTAATCTTCATATTTTGAAGTATAATTGAGTAAAATGCACAAATCTTACACATACAGCTTGATATTTATGTACTACTAGTAACTACCAGTTAAGAAACCTAGCATTTACTTGGGTGTGGTGGCACATGCCTGTAATACCAGTGATTTGTGAGACTGAGGTAGGAGGATTGCAAGTTTGAATCCAGCCTCAGCAACTTAGTGAAGTCCCAAGCAACTTAGTGAGACCCTGTCTCAAACTTAAAAAGGGCTGGGGGTGTAGCTCTGTGTTAATATGCCCCTGGATTCAATCCCCAGTACTGAAAGAAAATGTCAATATTATTGCCCACGAATCCCAGAGGTAACTAATCACTAACTTTACCATATTCCACTTTATGCACTTTTTTCTTGCTTTTTTTCACTCAGGAATTTTTCTATAGATTTGTTTGTTGTTGAGCATATACAATATTTTAAAAATTGCTTAATAGTACTTTTATAAATATCAATCTGCTCACTTTCTTTTCAGATATTTGAATTTGTACCTTGCAACTAATATGAATACAGCCACCTATAAACATTCTCATGTCCTTCTGGGGACCTGCATTCCCATTTTGAGTACATTCCCCAAAGTGGAATGAACTTACTGCATTTTCATTTTCTTGAGCACCTTTGTGTGTCCTCTTTTGTGAAATGCTCATTCAAGTGTTTAAGAGGCAGACTGTGTAGTTTGGGCCTTATAACTAGAGTACACAAGTGGCAGGAGACAAAAGGTCACGAAGGAGAGGTTAAAAAGATAATATAGCACCCTTACCCCCAAACACTGCTAAATTGTGTCCACTAATTTTATTTTAGGATTAAAAATAATTCAGTTGTGGACATTTACAATGTGTTTTTAAAGAATCTTGTCAATTTAAAAATACAAATGGCTCTCCCCAACCCTAAAAGTAGTAACACTCAGGGCTGGGGATATAGCTCCATTGGTAGAATGCTTGTCTTACAAGCTGAATGTCCTGGGTTCAATCATCACCGCCCCCACCCCACCCCAAATAGTGATTTACCTAACCAAACTTATTTCCGTTAGGTCCCATTTTTAACAAACACAAGCTGAAATAATGAGTATCAGTATGGCTAATAAAAAATGCATCAGCAGCTAGGTATGATGGGACACACCTATAATCCCAGCAACCTAGGAGGATGAAGCAGATTTCCAAATTCGAGGCCTCAGCAATTTACTCCTGGTCTCAAAAAGAAAAAATAAAAAGGGCAAAATAAATAAATAAAAGGACTGGGGATGTGGCTCAGTGGTTAAGTGCTCCTGGTTTAATCCCCCACCACCAAAAAGGGAACATCTACAAAAATGATAATTCTGAGAATTTCTCACATTTTTCCAAGCAAGGTGGCGCATGCATGTATCCCAGTGGCTTGGAAAGCTGAGACAGATGGATTTTGAGTTCAAAGCCAGCCTCAGGAGAAAAAAAAAAAAAAAAAGTGAGGCGCTAAGTACTGAGTGAGACCCTATCTCTAAATAAAACACAAAATAGAGTTGGGGATGTGGCTCTGTGGTCAAGTGCCTCTGAGTTCAATCTCTAGTACCTAAAAAAAAATTCTCACATTTTTAGTCCTTTATAACTATAATAGTTACCTTCTCAAAACTATTTCCTTCCTAACTACTAAATCAAATAATTCTCCTCAATTTGATAAGCTAAATTCTTTTAGGAAGATTACAAGGGTTCTAAATGGGCAAGAATTACAAAGTTGTACTTAAAGAACTTCAGGGAATAAACAAATATATAGTATTTGAATGTTTGCAAGGTAACAAAAGTGGAGGATACTGCAGCTTATGGTGCGTCATCTGTGAAACAAATCTTAAATCTTCAAAAGGCAAACCATTAAAAACTCCACTGATGTAACAGAGATTTAAATACCACTATTCCTAAAAAGAGCAGTATACATGAATTTGCAAAGTCTTAATTCAGAAAAGAAAGCCAAGGAAGACAAACAGGATTGTGGACTACTTTTATCATTGTTAATGCAAAGAAACGGCAATATTTACTTGAAATTTTGAAGTACAGCCATTTTTCACACTAAGAAATTTAAATCTTGATAGTAGTTAATGTGTAATTTCTTTTTCTTACGAGTATGATTAAATTAGATGATTAAATTACAATGTATTCTTTAAAATGCAATACTTGCAACCTGATCTCCCATATATTCTTTTATCTTCTTTTTCAGATAACCACATTTTAATATCAACTTTGGTGATTGCTGGTACAGTAATTTTGACAGTTTTGGGAGCAATCATTTGGTACCTATACAAAAGAAATTCCAATTCTGGTTTCACCACAGTTTTTTCAACTACACCCCAATCACATTATGATGACGACTGTGTTTTGGTAGTTGCAGAAGAAAATGAATGTGCTGTTGGATTTGACTGAAATTTGGTAATGTCAAAACAGATAGACACCAAATGCCTTGACAGCAATTCCTGTGCAAGATTTTCATTTAAAACTTGATACCGAATATCATAGCTTTTATGGTTATTCCATAACAGTAATAGTATTTTCATGTACTCATTGGGACAAGAATTAATCTTCCAGTTCATTATTAATGTAGATTTTAGAAAAGGAAAGATCTTTAATTTATAGGTTATAATCAGTTCTTCCAAAGCAGAAACTTTTCACTTGAATGAAAGAAAGCTTTATGTCCAAGAAGTAAAGTTGATAATCCAGTCTACTTGTCTTAACTACTCCATCTTCCTCTCCATTTAGTTGAACCAGTTTAGTTTTTAATTCAACAGTCTTGCTCATTTATTGATAAATGTGATTTAGGGAATCAATCCATTTTTTAAATAGACCCTGTACATTTAAATATCCCTGAGACTGGCTACTTTGACAGAAAATTCCTCCATTTGTATTTTATGATTTAGATGAAAAAAAATCAATCTTAACACTCCATATACCACATAATTTTAGTTTCATTGTTTTTAGATCCATCATTTTGGACCACAAACAGCACTGATCATGAGTGATTAAACTTTTATAAAAAATTTTAAAGAAGAATATGGCTATATCTACAAACTCATGGAGAAGTCTGGCAATCTAATTAACACTGATATCATAGTGTCCATTTAAGGATTCTTCTGATCTCCTATCTTTATGAACTCAAGGTATTATGCTCCCAAAACATTTAGAAATTTTATCTTTTAATGATATGAAATTATGGAAAAAATAAAAATAAAAATCACTCATGTCCCCACTGTTTAGAGAAAAATGACAAAAACTAAGCCAAGACAAAAAACAAACAAAAAAACCCTATGTACAACTAGTGAAGATGCACAAAGTTTTCAGTATATTCATTGTAAATTTCAGGACAAAGGTGAAAATAAACATTTGGGAGTTAGAAGAAAGTTGAAATAATTTTCCTTAGTATTTTAAAAAATAGTATCAAAAAAGATGAAGAATGTATCGGTTTCACTTGAAACTGTATTTACTACCTATATTAGCTTGAAAGCTCTAGTAATCTCTCCATAACCCTCACCTGATAAATCATTTGGAAGCAGTAATTTTCTTAAAGGAAGATCCATTCTATCTCCAGCTTCACTACTGACAGTTTATACCATTTGTTGTCACTAACCACTGTTAAGTCAGAAACACCCCTCATCACAATTAATGGCCCTATTGTTAATAAGACTCCAGTAACTACAAAGTCCTAACAGAAAATTATCAACAGTGTAGACAAGTAGTACTAAAAGAGCAAGTGTTAACATACTAGCTGCATTACATGTGCAATATTATTGTTCTATAGAAGACTGAGATTTTATATAGTAATTGAGATTTCTAATACATAATTGATAGGCTATTTATAATTGTATTAATGAATATCTGCCAGGAATTCCTTCCTACTCATCCTACCCTAACTGTACCATTCCTTTAAAAACTAAGACCAATCTTATCACCTACCCCCACCAATCATTCAGATCTCTAGATCTGATATCTAGATCACTACCCACAGGAGGCTACCTAAGTTAAAAATAAACAGTTTAAAATTCAGTCCTTCAATTACATTTAAGAAACATTTTAGGGGCTGGGGATGTGGCTTAAGCGGTAGCGGGCTCGCCTGGTATGCGTGCGGCCCAGGTTCGATCCTCAGCACCACATATAAACAAAGATGTTGTATCCGCTGAAAACTGAAAAATAAATATTAAAAAAAAAAACACAACATTTTAGAGGCCAGGGTTGTGGCTCAGTGGTAGAATGCTTGCCTAGCATGTGTGAGGCACTGGGTTGGATGCCCTGCATCACATAAAAATAAACAAATAAGATAAAGGTATTGTGTCCATCTAAAATTAAAACAAAACAAACAAAAACAAAACACCAAATCGAAACATTTTAAGCACTCAAATCATATGTGATTAGTGGCTACCATACTAGCTAGCATATACTGAAAAACACTTCCACCATCACAGAAAGTCCAAACAGAACAGTGCTACTCTAAATAATCTACTAAATTTTCATGTAACTATTTTCTGTACACATTTTGACAATTTCTACTAAATGCAGCTCTTGCAAATGGCTGTTTTAAATTATTTAATTTTCAATGTTTGATTTCATTTTATAACAAGTCTAGAGGTCCCTGGTAATTAAATGTTAAATCTTAATTATATTTACATATCAAAATATCTGGCCAGGGACAGTGGTCTCGCCTGTAATTCCCGCAACTTGGGAGGCTGAGGCAGGAGGATTACAAGTTCAAGGGAAGCCTCAACAAACTGAGCCCATCTCAAAAAAATAAAAGGGATGGGGACATAGGTCAATAAAGCACTTTGGGTTCAAAGTTCCCCAAAGTGCTTTAAAAAAAAAAAAAAAAGGCAGGCTTGTTAATTACTTTCAGAATGTGGAAATTGCTTTCTTCAATAACTTGTTTCTGGTTGATGATGACTTTTTACTTTTTTTTTGCAGTGCTGGGGAATAAAACCCATGGCCTTCCACATACTAAGTAAATATCCCCAGACCTGACAACATATGCTTGGCAGTAGTGTAGAGAGAACAGTTTTAAACTAAACGGTCTCAGGAGTCTGCATTCTTTGTAGTGATGTATGATCTCTTTTGTTCAGAATTTAAAACTGATAACCAGTGAAGACTATTCTTATTCCTGTTTATTCCACTATAGTGTTAAATTTACACAACAGCAGAAGCTGACACGACTATAAGACTCAAACCATTGTCTTGTTATCAATGTCCTGTTTTTGCAGTTAATGAAAAACAATAAGAAAATGACATTTTAAAAAAATAAAATATATTGTGGATTAAGCAGAAGACAATTTTCATAATAAATTCTATTTAAATATAATATTTTGAATCCAAAGCATCTCAAAGGACTGACAGAATATATTGAAATTGGTATCCTTCAATTTTGTGTTTTTGCTTTAAGGAGGCAATGCAAAGACAACAGGGAAGAATCCAGCAAATGTTTTAGAAGCATATTGAAATGGGATGTGAAATTTTAATAAAAGTCTTGGCTACAAGGTCTTAAGTCTTCTTTGAGCAACAGTTTAAAAGGAAACAGTTCAAACTGTAAAATAGAATCAATCAGTATGCACTTTATTTCAAGCCAAGGTTTTACATAGGACCAACAAACTAAGTGTGGGCAAACTGTTCATTCACATTTGAGAAATTACATGGTTTCTATTTAGATTTTAAAAGAGTAGTTTGTTGCCATAACATCAGAATTTAATCTGAAACCACCTGAAGGTGTTTTAAGTGTATCCTAAAGTTGTTGACAGAGGAAAAATACAATGTTATGGAAGTATACACAACTCATGACCACACTGTAGACCATTCATGTTGAATAGGTAATGTTCATCTATTTGAATTTCAAAGGTAGTGAAAAATATTAATCATCAAATAAATGCTCAGAATTACCAAGAAACAGTTAAAAATGACCAGGATCCAAATTGGTTATTTATATCATATTTATCTATAAAGAAGTGACAACACTAAAAAACACGTTGAAAACCAGTGTTTTAAACTTTGAATGTGGGATTTAAAAATATTCCATTAACTTGAGATTGTAACAATTTTTTTTAAACCAAATATCATTTGACTGGCAATTCTGATATAATTTATAGCTATAATATTCCTAAAAGGAATACTACACACACTATGGCCTATCAAATATAATCTGCATTTTGAAAATCAATACAAAAATTTATCCATCATTTCTACATCTCTTACACATTTTTTTTAAATTAGGTTTTATTGCTAAGTGAATTAGAATTCAAATTAAATTTGGAAACCTAATATAATGTTCTTCATAACCTCCTTCCCATTCTTAAAAAAAATTTTTTTTTCAAAACACTGGAAGTAAATGATTATTAAAAATATGACTGCAACTTAAGGCATTTAAAAAGGAAAACTAGGTGCCATTTGGCATTTTATTTTAAAAGCATATTTTGACCCACTTTTCTCACTAGCAAGAGACTAAAACACAAACCTTTTCTCATAAATATGACTACTCAGAACACAAAAAAGGGTTGATGGGCACTGCTTAGATATTGAAAACAAGGGTAATACTTTCCCACTCACCTAAAAGAAAAAGTCTTTTGATTACCAATTTTATAAACATTGAATTTGCTGGCCAGTGTTAAAAGGTCCAGCAGAATTTTAATTCAGCAACACTTGAGAATGAATATATATGTACATGAATACATGTATATGTATATATTCATTTTATGTATAGTCAATATATTTAATAGGCATTCCCCCCACAAAATTAATTCATACTTAATTGCCAGTTTTAATAAACACTTGTTCACAGATCATCCATTTGTCTTAACTGAAGTTAGGCAATATCAAATGTTCTGTTATGGTCTCCATCTTCTTCAGAATCATCCTCTGAAGCTGTTGAAAGAAAACAGGATGATCAAGAATGATTTTAAGGGGGATGAGAATGGGAAGTGTAAATATGAAGCCAGAACAGCAATGACTTGTAAAATAAAAATCCCAATTTAGTACACTGTTTTGGTCAAAATGATAAGTTATCATGACAGGGTTAGGGTGGTTTGATTGTGAGTGATGCCTATCTGAAATGCCCCCACCCCCACATCTTTTTGTGATGTTACACAGTTTTTATAAAAATGAAAATGCTTTAAAATGTGGTTCAAAAGTATCTTCTAAAATGTTTCTGAGATAAATTTGTGTTCATAGTAACTAATGATAAATATATCAGAGAAAAAGTGAATTTAAGGCAAGTCCTCTCACACACCTGAGTAGAATCTGGCTTATTACCGCTGCATGTTTGATGCATCCGATGAGAATGGAAAAAAATGTACATAGAATAATAGGTTATGGGTGTTCTTGCAATTTACATCAATGCTATGTCTATACAATGCCAAGAAAAAAGTTTATTTAGTAAGTCAAAAAGCTTTATATAGACACAGCCTAAGTTAAAAGATTTGGCTTCACTAAACAACTACTACTGAGATTATTCCGTCTCTAAACTGTCAGAAACTTATCACTTTAGCAATATTTCTGACCTCAGTTTATTTAAGAGTCATTAGTAGATCAAGATTTAACATAAAACATTGTGGAATGTCTTTAGGAAGGTAGTAAAATACTATGTATTCTGTAAATTGCTTAACATGTGAAGTAAAATGAAAGTCTGCAAAAATAAAAATCTAATTAATACCTCTCCTACTATCAAGGGCAGAAAAGTTTAATGTAACTCTTTTCTTGTATTTTCTATGCCAAACTAAAAAAACAGAATAGCCTTATAGAAAACTTCTTGTGTTTTCTCCTGGATTAATTCCATAGGAGAAAAAAATTCAGTTGGAATTAATTTTCAGAATATTAGTACTTAAAAAAAGACTATGTTTAAGAAACCATATTCTAAATAAGATTTTTTTAAATTTTAAGTAAGAATTAAAAACAACCCCCCCCCCAAAAAAAAACCCTAGAAATTTTGGGGAAATATACCAAAACATTATCATCACATCTTACAGATTATAAATAATAATAATAAAATTATTATTTTTAAAAGAATAAAAAACTAAAGAGACTTGTATAATGGCTAATATAAGGGATCAGAACTAAGAAGTCATAAAAAAAATTTACACTAAATGAATTCCAAGTGATTCCTTTATTTTCACATATACTAATTAAAATGATAAAAATGTGTTGCTCAGTTTTATCTGAAATCCTTTAAAAACTTAAAATTAGTAAACTAACTTAGAAGAATCCACATCCTGAGAATATTCAAGAAATCAAAAGGTTTTTACGAGAACTATTATCAAAGGATGCTGAGCTTTTTGTCTAAATGCAAAAATCTTGTACACACTATAGGTAACACACCAAGAATTTTGAGGATGAGTATATGGGTAACCAAATGGTGAATACATAGTTAAAAACACTTCAAATTGCATACTAGAATGGGGAATCTTTTGCTTTGGGTGGAAAAGTAGAAGAGGCAGATATTGAATAGGGGTAACCTTGGATTTTCGAGCAACCGTTATAGAGATGTACCCACCAGGCATGAAGCAATTGGACTTTGAAGAGGACGGGCTGTTAAATGCATTTGAAGATTTGGGGTTTATGTACTTTCATCTAGAAACTCAGACAAGCCTAATGGTGTGTGTGGTCTTAAAAGAGATTGGAGCTATCTACATAAAATGTCCACAAGGACCTGAACAAGGAACAGAAAACCTTAGGGCTTTTGTTATGGACTTATAATCAGGATTCTTTTCTCCTTTGTTTTCCTAGAACCATGTAAAATACCAAGGAAAACATTTTATGATCTAATGAACTAAATAAAAAGTAAAATTTCTTGAAACACTAAAATAGGAGATATGCCTTGATTAGTAAATTTATGATTTTATTACAAGTGCTAAATTTGAAGGGATCAAAAATAACTTATTTATAATAAAATGCTAGTGGTTAAAATTACATCCTTCCTTACCTTAAAATAAATAATTTATTTCAATACTGTTAAAAAACTAGTATCAATTGCCCAACCCATATTTCCCAGATTAATCATTTTGGTATTAATAAGCCTATAAATGAAGATCTAATTTGGTAGAAAAGAGTTTATATACTTATGTTTTGTTCTGTGGGTTTAATTTGCAAAAGTAAATTCAACAAGTCTGGGGAGGGGAAATTCCACCTACTTTCGAGATCTTCCATATGTGCCTGAAGAGTTCTTGCAAGGTTAATAAACTAGAAACAATGCAGAAAGAAATACAGTAGTTTAAATGTTGCAAATGGATCTAAAGAAAGAATCAGTATAGGAGATTCATTTTTACTTAAAAAATCAAACATCATTTTAATCCTTTTAATAGGGGACTTTCTCCCCCTACATCAAAAATTATAACCTTAAGGGTGTTATTATTAAATGTTTTATATAATCATTATCAATGAGGTAGAAATCAGTTTATTGGAACTGGAAACATACAATAAAATAATTACATCCAATGGCATGGTCTTCTTATATTTTTTAAAAATTATGAAATAAAGGGGGAGGGCCCCCCCCCAAAACCTTGCTCTTTGGACAAAATGAATTCAGATATGCCTGCCTAAATTTGATAGCTCTAGATACATTTTATACTTCAAAAAATTCTAATAATCACTTTAATCTTATAATAATAATGTTTTTTTTTCAAGGTATAAATTCTGCAGACATATGCTTTACATGGTTTGTTCATTCTCAAAAGAGTTAAGACACTTGTAGAAATCATTTAATGCAGTTAACTAAAGCTAAGGGCTCATGATTTATGAAGTACTTAGAAGTCAAGAGATCTTTGCTTAAATTCTCAGTGTTGCTTCTGATAGTTTATTCTCTTTTCTTTCAATGATAATTTTTCAATAGACTCACTGTTATAATATTCACATGATAAAAGAGAATAGAAGGAGTATTATATACATTGAATTGTACCCTTTTGATATAATTTTCAAAATAAAAACATTACATCTTAACATAAAATCTACTAAATTTTTAATCAACAAAGTGAACATTTATACAAAAATCTAGTCTGAAAGATATTTATGAACACATTTCAATATATTAATATGCAGAATGATTCTGTAATAATAGATAAAGACCCTAGGCCCTGCTACGCAAAATGGCCTAGACAACAGAATACAAGTTTCCTTCAGTATACAGAGGCAAACAGCATTGTTTACTTAACAAATACCTAACATACAGCTAGTCTAAATGTTTTATTATGGTTAATAGTGTACACAGTTAACAGCAACTAGTCCATATTTTAGTCTGTATTATGGACACTTAAAAAAATTAGTTTGCTGATCATTTTTTACAGTATACTAACAAACAAATGAAGTCAATTTACCATATTCTTTTGGCTTTTAGAGTTCAATTTCAGGATCCTAACCTGTTAATACTGAGGCCTCCCCGCCTTTAAATATTAAAAAACACATATCCTTTGTGTTCATAATTCTGTCCCTTTTTTCCCCCGAAATATATTCCAATTACTTTCAAGAGCTAGAAAATTACTTCCTTCTCTAAATAGCTTTATGAGAAAATAAAGCTTGTGCAGAAGTAAGGAAGACAGCAATTTTCATTAAATCTACAATACTTTTATTTTTAACTTGCTTTCCAAGGCAAATACTTGCTGCTGTATCACACCCTCCCTCTTCCCCACTCCAGTATTACTTACTCGGACACGTGTGCTTGGTTCATTTGTATTTCCCATCATATCAGAAAAGCTTTGTTCACACAAGTGTAATAACACAACTAGGTAGAGACCAGAGCTGATAAACTCATACTCAGCCTTCAACAGGGAAGCAAACAGGAGAAAAAGAAAAATGGAGAAGGAAAAATTAAAATGTGACTGATAGTCAGAGTTCACTGATAAACTAGAGGAAATATATTTATATCTAATTCTTGGTAAGGCATACAGTGCCATTCTATTAAAATAAGAAATAAAAAGTTGCCCTTCATAATTCCCTAACATTTTACTAATGCCAAACAGGTGTGACTATCTTCTTTATTTTCAGTTTTCTTTTGTGTAATGATTTATATAAAAGTTTAGCTTTTAAATAATTTTATAGCAGAATGAATGCTTTGGTTTTTTATAAAGTTCATAACGGATTGCCTTTTACAAAAAGTAAGTAGCTATATGTTGGCTTAATGTATTTATTTACACTAAATCAATATATTACTAAACTAATACCTATTCTGGTAGCTCAAGTATTTCATGTGTAATATAATTAGTTTGAAGGCAACAGAAAAAATATAAGAATGAACTAACAAGATAATACTGTAACTCATTCACACAGAAATTTAAATTGGTAAAAAGAGTCCTTTGGTTTCAAACTGTGTGTGTGTGTGTGTGTGTGTGTGTGTACACACATGGATGGTGTGTTGGAAACAGAACCCAGGGTCTCAAATATGCTAGGTAAGTGCACTACCACTGAGCAATATCCCTAGCCCTGTTCTTTTATTTTAAAGCTTTAATTACAAATCATATTAGTGTTTTTAAAACATCTACGGTTAGGAATGTGGCTCAGTGGTACAGCAATTTTCTGGCATGTGTGAGGCCCTGGGTTTGATCCCCAGCACTGAAAAAACAAAAATCTGATTTGTCCTACAATTTTAACGGTGAAAAGGTAAGTTGTGCCTTTTTAGAGCAATTAAATCATCAAGTTAATAATTGTATATTTTTAGTATTTATTTTTAGCAAGTATTTGTTTATCAGATTCTACAGAGTATTCAAGAAATCTGAAATTTGTTTTTTAAAATGCTTACTTTGTAACTAAAAAAAAAATCACATATCAAGAAAATTTTTATTAAGCCTTAAATGCTTAATCACCTTGCAGAAAAATGAAGCCACTAGAAAATGAGGAAATAAACTAGCAAAATAATCACTTAAAATTAGGGTAGTTGTCAGGTCACTAGAATCCATGATTCATACAAAACAAACAAATTAAAGCCTGGAAGCTTAATCAGACCAGTCATTGTCTTAATAATGACTCCACCAGGTATTTCCAAACATTTCTAAGTCATGTAAGAATGTGAGTCATTAAAGTGCTTGAAGAACAATAAAAACACTCCCTGAATGAAAAACCAAAGCCTTCATTTTAAGAGAAATGATGAACATCAAAAGAAGGAAGATGGCAGGAGAGAATCCTTTTGAAACCTACTCATTCTTTAAAAGACAAAAATTATTTCTTTTCCCTGCACTATTCCATATATACTATATATTCTTTCCCCTGTCCTTTAAAATACAAATGCTCAGCTGTCTATGTAGACTTTTTGGGGATTGAAGTGATTGCTGAAAGTTATTTTCTTTTTGGACAACTGGCTCATTAGAGGAATATAATAAAATTGTTATAAAATAAAGCAGTTATTTTATATAAACCACAATGTTTCATTCTTTAGAGATCAGTGATTCTTAAGCCTGATCTAAACAATCTAAGCAATCATGATCTTTTATTTTTAAGAGATCTGGGAATTCTTAAAATTATATACAGAATTTGTGCTATATATTTTGAAAGGAGGATCCATAGTTTTAATCAGATTTTCAAAGAGTATCCATTATTTCCATAATTTATTTTAAAAATAAAGGCTTTTCATAAGAGACCTTATATATTATAAAATTTTATTTATATGAAATGTCCAGATCAGGACAGAATAAGAGTTCACTGATAAACTAGAAGAAATGTATCTATATCTAATTCCTGCAAGGTCATTAAGCATTTAAATTTATTAAACATACTGGTAGATGCCAGGGGCTAAAAGATTGAATGGGAACAACTGGTAATGGCTATAGAATTCGCTACAGGATTCTCTTTGTAAAGTAATGAAAATATTTCATAGCTAGACAAATGGTGGTTGCACATCACTTTGAACATGAATTGTCCACTTTAAAATTATTTTGATATTGTGTGTACCTCACCTCGTATAAAATTGGGGTCAGGGAAGGGTCAAGCACTTCATACATTCCCTTGCCATCATATTTCTTTTCATAACAAATACACTAACCACACTTAGATAGTTGGGCTCTAGGGTCACCCTTTTGATCTCCTTAAACACATACTTTCTGCTCCTGGAGTCTTCCTTCAGTAGGGAAAGATATTGAGCTCTTTATTCTAACTGTCATTTAAGCATCTCAAATACAGTTCTGGGGAACTGCCTGTTCTGGGACCACTTTCCTAAGCTTTTATTATTTTCAGGCTTATTTAGGGAGCACGACAAATTTTACCTTGATGGATTAAAAACCTGTACAATGATTGCCTTTCACTTAAAGTTACAGAAAAATTATAAACACCTAATGCAGTAACAGATTTATGTTAAAAGTATTATTGCTAGTATAATGTAGGGCTTCTGACCATGACTTAATCTTTTCTTCAAGAGCTGTCCTTTAAGCATAGAATAGACACTTACCAAATTAGGCAAAATATACTAACTTGTTCATTTGCATGAGCTCTATGTAGTTCATGAATATCAAAATCCTCCAGGTTAAGCTGCAACTTCTCTTTACAAAGTTCACAGGTGGTTACAGCCTCTAATGAAGAACCTGGTAAAAATTAAATTACAAGTAAAACTTATTTTACTTGAAAAACATTTCCCCTCCTAATTTTTAGGTTTAAAATGCAGAAAGTTTCAAGAAGGGGACTAGAAAAAAAGGGGAGAGTATAGTAGAAGAGAGATTATGTTCTTTCAATAAACCAGTAACATCTCTTAAAATAGTAATCTGTAACACCCAATGTGCATGTCAAGTCCTATCCTATGATATTTAAGCCTCCACCCATTATTCAAATATCTCTGCTATATTCTTCTTGATGTTCACATATCCTTTTGATTGAGGGAAGCTGAAAGAGGTAATGGAATGCCAGGCAATGGAATGTCATCCATACTTCCTACATCCTCCTCAAGTATCTTGACTAGATACCAAGTAAGCAGTTTAATGATAACATCTCAAGCAGCTAGTTTTTACATAATCAGGCCAGTGTCTTTCAGGTAATAGCCTACACTAAGATCTCCTGGCTTCTAAGGAATGTGCCTGCCCTGCTGACTAAGAGGGGAAAAATGCGTCCACACCTGTGTCCAGATAAAAGCAGCTCTTTGGGAGTGGAAATGTAGTTCAATGGTGGAGTGCCTGTCTAGCATTTGCAATGCCCTGTGTTTGATCCCCAGTACCACAAATCCAACCAACCAACCAACCCAGCTACTTTTGCCTATAAAAGAATTATTAAGTCCTGATACATGCTAACACTATGGCTAAACCCTGAAAGCATTCATTATGCTAAATGAATAAGATAGATACAAAACAAGAAATATTTTATGATTCTACTTACGTGACATATCTACATTAAGCCAATTCAGAGAGACAGAAAGTAGATCAAAAGTTACCAGGGACTGGGAAGGAGTGGGGGGTTACAGCATTTTAAGGGTACAGTTTCTGTGTTGGGTATGAAAAGGTTTTGAAAATACATGGTAGTGATGGTTACACAATAAATGCAACTTAAGTATATACTTAAATAGTCAAAATGGAAAATTTTATATCTATTTTAACACATTTTTTTATTTTTTATTTTTTTTTAAAGAGAGAGTGAGAGAGAGAGAGAGAGAGAGAGAGAGAGAGAGAATTTTTATTATTTATTTTTTAGTTCTCGGCGGATACAACATCTTTGTTGGTATGTGGTGCTGAGGATCGAACCCGGGCCGCAAGCATGCCAGGCGAGCGCGCTACCGCTTGAGCCACATCCCCAGCCCTTAACACATTTTTTTAAAAGAGGGAAACATTTGTTTCAAATGCACTAAACAGCTGATTATTATAAAATTCTGGCTCCAATTTAGTAGGTTTAGTGTAATTAAAAATGTAGATTCCCCCATTCTTGCTTTAAACATTTAAAAAATGTCCTAAATTAGAATAAGTTACATGAATAACAAACAAGATGTTTAAATTAAATTCAACTCACACTTCTTAGTGTTTTGTGCCAAGCAATAATTAGAGGTTTTAGAGATTCTGCAGAGGGTGATCAGTAGCCCATCTTAAGAAGTACAAAAAACCCTTAAACTAATGCATATTTTCAAGAAAACAGCTAAAAGTAAGGTGAATTCCAATCTGAAGAAGTATATGATAAAGTCTCACAATGAGTTGTAGAAAAAGTACATTAGATTTTTGCTATATAATCATGCACAGTTTAGTCAACGAGAAGATTGATACTCCTTTAGCTTATGAAAACAAACGTTTATTGTAAAAATGACATGCTGTGTTATACTGGCATTGGCCTCATGTATCTTGTTTTTATAGTTTCTTGAATGCATCATTTTCTCTCATACTTGATTCAATCTAAGAGCATTTTGTTTATCATGACCCTTAAGTTCAAGTCCAGCAAGACTCTTGACGAAAAATAAAAAATAAAAGGGCTGGAGATCTATGAACCCAAAATAAGAGTTGTTCTTAATAAGAAAACAAACCAAAACCAAACAATAACAAAAGAAGTGGCAAGCTATTCCACAGGAAAAGGACAAGCAAACAGGAGAAAACACACTGGTATTATAGCTCAGGGGGTAGAGTTCCAATGGGTTCAATCCTCAGTACCTTACAAAAATAAATAAATAAATGAATATAATCATTCTCAAGAGCCTATAGCTAGCTGAGTGTTGAAGACAATAGTCTAGTATAATTCCAAAAAGGCAATGTTCTTAAGCAATAAACTTGTATTATATGTTCCTCCACACTCAACATTAACAATCCAATTGCCAGGGTATCAGAAGTTGAATCAAGTTGTTCTTCATTTTGGTAATATATAACATTGCTGGGCCCTTACTCAGTGTCAAGAACCATGCTAAGCACTTTATGTGTAATCTCTTAATGAATCTTAATCACACCAAACAGTAGTGACTAATTAAGCCTATAAGGTTATCATAACACGAAACTACTAAGAGAAGAGGCAGCTACAAAAGAAATGCCTTGTTCCAGAGCCTGGGACTCAGACAAGCTTATAAAGTAGCTATTTCCCCACTCATACTCCTTCAAAGAAAGATTCTGCTTATTCCTTAAGAACCACATTTCAGAAATTTGCAGGAAAAGTTTCCAGTGGCAGGCTGGGGATAGAGCTCAGTTGGTTGGGTGCTTGCCTTGCATACACAAAGCCCTGGGTTTAATCCCTAGCACCATCACCAAAAAAAAAAAAAAAAAAAAAGTTCCCAGTGGGCAACTAATCTCTATCTTGAATGGGTAATTTGACTCCTCCAACAGAATATGAAAATTAATAACACTGCTATCAAACTTCACAACATATCTACCTATGACACAAAGCTATACTTATCAGGCCCTAATCTTACACTTATGTTCATTTATTAATTTCACACCCTACCAGGTCATTTCCACTCTGTTCTCTAGTACTCATGGTCTAACACCAATAAATTCTTTTAAGAACCAGACTTTTTTGAATCATCTCCTTACCTTTATGTGTGAATCACAGTGCCTTTTGACTAAAACATCCTCTTTTCTAGTCATTTTTATTCCAGTCCCTCGTACCTCATAACCAAGAAGTGAGGGCAGATGCTCACTCATCGATATTTTTAAACCTCATTCATCAAATGACTTGCTACTTTCTTTTTTTAAAAATACATTTATTTATTTATTATTATTATTTTTATTTTTATGTGGCGCTGAGGATCGAACCCTGTGCCTCTCACGTGTGAGGCACTCTACCACTGAGCTACAGCCCCAGCCCCCATTTTCTTCTTTTTTTGGTACTAGAGATTGAACACAGAGCACTACCACTGAGCAACAAACCCAGTCCTTTTCACTTTTTATTTTGAAACAGGGTCTTGCTAAGTTGCTGAGGATGGCTTTGAACTTGCAATCCTTATGCCTCACATTTCCAAGTCTCTGGGATTACAGGTGTGCACCACTGTGCCCAGCTTGCATCTTCCTTATCAACTTATTTTTTGGTTATTTCAACATCCACATAGAATAATTCACTTTGGATTCCATTATGATCCCACCTCAGGTACTCACTTTAAGGTCATACCCTGACCTGCACTACTCCTAGGATCTTCATTTCAAGCATCTTCTCATTTTGCATACCTACAATTTAATCACTCCAGCTCTTTTCAACTTGTCTGGCAGCTCTCTTTAATATCAAGACTCAAAGACATTGACTTTACCATTTTCTATCCACTTCCTGATTTAAATTTACAGCACCATACCACAATTATGTGCTTAATGATACCCTTAACACCCTCTGTGATATTTACCAAGTAAAGGACCCAAGCCCAATAAACTCAGTGTCTGTATCCAAGAAACTGCAAAGCTGTTTTTTAAAAAAATGCATGTGTCTCACCTTAAAATGTTATTTAAAATTTGTATTTCTGTAGCACTGGGGATCAAACCCAGGGCCTTGCACATGTTAGTCAAGCATTCTACCACTGAGTTATACCCCCTGCCCTAAAATCATAGTTATGGATACTACTGCTACCTGGAAATCCTACCGTACAGACATAGAATGCTATTTTGCCCACATTTCAAAATCTCCTAACCTGTCTCACAATCAGATAAAAAAAAGTATTTCTTTAACAAATTAGAAGCAATTATATAGAAAACAATGCATCCTCCCACCAAACCAACAAACTGATGTCTACAAAAGCTTTCGGGAAATGAAACATCCCTTCTTTCAAAGGGTAATCATTCAACAATTTGTGCTCTGGATCCCATCTTCCTCTCTTTTTCACAGATTTTTCCTCCTCTCCACTGGATTTTCAAACACATGACTGAAAGTATCCAATATGAAACACTTTCTGTGACCCATTAAGATTCTCTAATTCCTGCTGCTGTCTCCAGTAGCCCTGGCAATAATTTGTTGAAAGAGAGGTCTATATTGCTGTCTGCCCTTTCTAATTTCCTTTTCTCTCCTCAGTCCTGTCTAACTCACTCCAGAGACTGAAGTCACCAAGGATATCCATGTTATCAAAACTGTCATTTTACTATTCTTACTTTACTTGACACCTCAGCAGTACAAGGTTGATCATACTGCCCGTAGGCTTGAACAACATAACATTTTCTTAGCTTTCTTCCTGTCTAACTAGAGGCTGCTCTTTAAATCTCCTTTGCTCTCAGTAAATATTTGGGTGTCCCAGGGCTCTGGGCCTATGTCTCTGATATTTAACTCCTTCACTAAAAGACTATTTAAAATGTTATTTATTTCCTTCTGGTTCCTTAACTGTAACTTCTGAGTACTTCTCCCAAAGTGCCAGGCTTGTCTAGCTAATAGAATACTTGACACTTTTATATGGTCACCTAAAAAGTAGCACAAATACAAATGTCCAAAACAGAAAACTTAGTTTCCTGTCCCAAACCTGTTATATTTCTGGCTTCTTTCCAATCCAATTTTACCTCCAAAACCATATCAAAATCTATGAATTTCTATCATCACTGTCACTACTACCACATCTAGATAGCCATCACTAACTCTAGCAAGTGCTACTGTAATAGTTTGCTGCTTGGTCTTCCTGCCTCTACACCTGATCTCCCTAAAATCCATTATTCACAGAGCAGCCAAATATAAATAATACCATTTTATTCCTTTCCCCTCAGTGGCTTCCCATCATACTTAGGTAAAAATCTAGCTTTAGAATTTATCTTCAAAAGTCTTGCACAAGGGGCTAGGGCTGTAGCTCAGTGGCAGAGTGTTTGCCCAGCACCTGTGAGGCACTGGATTTGATTACGAGCACCACATAAAAATAAAAATAAAGGTAACTAGTTCCTTCCCTCTAAAAAAACAACAACAAAAGCCTCTGCTGACCTCTCACTACTGATGTATCACACCTTCCCCACCATCACTAATTATACACAAGCTATACTGAGCATCATACACTGAAGTCATCCCCATCTTTTAAGTTTTTGTACTAGCTGTTCTGATAAAAATTCCCTTCTCACTCTGGAATAGCTAGTTCCCTCAATGATCAGCTATCAGTTTAAATATCCTCACCTAAGAAAGGTATTCCTTTAACAGCCAATATAAGCACAAGAGCAGGTGCCTAGTTGTTCTTATTTACTAAACGTGCCTGGCTCTGAAACAGTTCTCAATGAACAAATGGACCCTGTGATAGGTATTATCCTAATGTGCTAAGTGATACAACAGCATGAGAAACGAGTTTTTCTCAAAAATACACAGATGGTAAATGGTGAGTATATTTCTTTGATTCAGAAAGATTTTCATGACATAAATTTTTTTATAAATGTATGAAGAAACAGTTGGGTAGCAAAACCATAGAAATATTATTATAAACAAATTTATAGAGCATGACAAATGCTCTTTTTAAAAAAATGATTATGATACTTTTTGTAAGAGTCTAAATTCAAAATTAGGTAAGTCTAAATTCAACAATTAATAAATTATAACTTTGTTAGCCAAAATGAATACATACGTGTATCTCTTGGAAAAAAATTGGAAACAAAATACATAAAGGGGTAAATCTTACCAGAGTTAATTTTGGCCTGTAACCACTTTTTCATACACTCTTGGTGGACATACTGTAAACTTCCTGTGCACTTGCATGGCTCTATCAGCAAATTAGATGATGATGCAGCTGCCATCTGACAAATTCTACATAAGTCACCTTCTTCTTCTTCAGAATCCTCTAAAAGAAGGCTAGAAAAGAAGGCACAGTTTCCCAAGACAGAAATAATAATTCATCTTAGTATATCATTCCAATTATATATAATCCTAATCTCTCATTATTATTCTCCTCACACTAAGTGGAAAAAAGTAAAGGACAACAACAACAAAGCAGTGACAAAAAATAAACAGTAATCATAAAAAAATTTCATTGACAATAAAAATTTATAACAAATATTTTAAAGTAAATGAAATAGGGTATTCTACCACTTATCTTTAAGTGATTTAAGTAAATATGTCTTTGGTAGCACAGTTTTAAGTTCCACATTTTTCACAGTCACTTTATATATATTCTTCATTTTTGTCTCTCATCACTCCCCCAAATTTAAGACTATTTCAGTGAATAAACACATATTGACTTGTGCTTTCTCAGTTATATGTTAGCAGAACCACCTATTTTTCAACTGTTAACTTTCTTGTATTAGATCATAGTAAAAAATGAATAAGAGGTTAAATTCTCCATTTCCCCACCCCCAGCAATCCTACTGAATATCCCGATTTCTACAAGGGTAGACTTCTAAAGCACAGAACAGTTTCTATTAACATTTGTCAGGTCAACAAATTCTATTTAATTTAGATGTTATTTAATTTACATACAGAATAGTAGTTTTATAACAACAAAATAACTTTGTTAAAATAGTCTACCTTGACACCAAAGGGCAAATAAACAGATAATACTGAATGCTGAACTGCTACCAAAATACTACCTGAATTGTACAGTCTCCTAATGAATCTGGCAAAAGATTTGTGGAAAGAAATATGCAGATTTACAACTTTTAGGTAATTTTCATGTCTTTTAGCTTTATCAGAGAAACAACCACGCATAAATTATTTAGAAAGGTTGAAAATATGGCATTTGTATTACTTTTAACTTTCTAACCTATTAAGTTTATTTTTCACTTAGGAGATCAATTCTTAAAATTCTCATATATAAGGCAAAATGAAAATACAGACACATATTGTGGTAAAATATCCTCAAAGTGCTTTTCAAACTAACAGAAAAAGGGTACAGGCCTAATGTTTTGTGGCAGAGACATCAGACCTGATTATAAAATGAAATTATAAGAACATTATAATGAAAAACCAAAGCCTGAGGAAGGGGTTAATTTCCCACCCTCAGCCTTTCTCCTCGAAATTATGGGTCCATATCTACTGGATTGTAATTAGCTATCTTTAGGAGACTGAAATGCAAACATCTCTGTGACAGGCTTCCAAGGCCAGAGATCCAACAGATGCCTATAGCCGGAGATCCAACAGATGCCTATAATTTTTAACTTTCTGAACTGGGAAGAAATGTTCCTACATAGCTTAATTGCTAGGACAATTAACTGTTGTCTAAACAAATACCTCCAAGACTTAGTTCTTAGAAATACAACTCTAAGGGAAGTAAGCTCAAATTAACTTGAGTTACTGTAGTGGCACCCCGCCTCCTCCACAGAAAATCTTAATTAAGTTTCTCCAGAAATCTTTACCATAATTATCTTAGGACTAAAGAATCTCTACAAAAGAGTTCAACGGAGTTGTGCTTCCTATTTCCTCTTGCTCTATCTTATAATAATTAAATTTGGCCACAGGCCTGAAAGAGACCAGCACTCAGATGCTGAACACTTCTTTACTAGTTACTCAGGGTTCAGGGGATTAATTGATTACAGTGAAAGCTATACCCTCTGAACCTGGCTGCAGCCAACTAAACTGTTTCCTGCTATCTTTGGTGTCCTACCTCATCTGTTCCCTACAACATTACTGCTGCCTGTGGTGAAGGCTACTTCCCAATAAAACTCACAAGTGCTGTACTGTTTGTTCTACACCTGTGAGCCACTTACCATAAATTCCCTATGCATGGTCTTTGGTCATACAGGCCAAGAATTAAAACTCATCAATGTTGTTATGGTTAAGAAATGATGTCAAATTTCCTATAAAAGCCCCTTGAAACCTCAGCTTGGGGCCCAGAACTTCGGAACATTAGCTCATGAGTCCCTGCCTGGTCTCTTGCTGAGCTGAGGCAACTTCTCCAATTGTTTCTCTTTGACTTTGCCTTCTATGTACAATATTGCATTCTAATCAACCTAACCTTGAGGGCAAGAATTATAATAGTTACTACATTCCTCCAGCAGATAGCTCATAGAAGAAGTTATGTAAAAGATTTCTTTTGTACAAAAACACTGCAAGACCTGAATTAAAACTGACACTTGCAGGGCACCGTGGCTCATGCCTGTTATCCCAGCGGCTAAGGAGGCTGAAGCAGGAGGATCCTGAGTTCAAAGTCAGCCTCAGCAAAAGCAAGACACTCATCAACTCAGTGAGACCCTGTCTCTAAATAATATACAACAATAGGGCTGGGATGTCATATGTCGCTCAGTGGTTGAGTGTCCCTGATTTTAATCCCCCAGTACCCCACCCCCCAAAACAAACAAAAAAACCTGACACCTATTAATAAATCCGAATATGTAAAGAACATTCAATATACACTTAAGCTTCAAAAACAAAACAAAGTTAGGTGCAGTGGTGCATTCCTGTAATCCCTGTTATTAGTGAGTCTGAGCAGGATTTCAAAGCCAGCCTTGGCAACTCTGTAAGACCCCATCTCAAAAAAAAAAAAAAAAAAAAAAAAAAGGTGGGGAAGAGGTGGCTAGGTATGTAACTCAGTTGTAGCATGCATCTGGGTTTGATCCCAGTAATGGTAAACAAAATAAACTTAGTAAAGACTAATACAGATTTATTATCTCTTGCCAATCCCATTTAATAAAAGTCTAATCAAGAAAGAGGATAAGAGACTAACATTTTTAAAAATCTGTTTGTACCTACATCCTAAATTGGTTAAAAATAACCATTAGATTATTTCTTGATGCAATTTACAACCCCAAGTGCCTACCTCATTATTAATTTTCTCCATTTATCTGTAAGTGAAACAGTATCATCATATGTTTGGGAAGTAATTTCAGGTATCCATGTTTTTAGAAGTCATACAATTAAAAAGAATTCTTTCTCCAATTTGTTCTAGTTATATAGCTTAAGATGAATATTCAGATTTACCTCTCTTTTATTTTCTGTAATCTCTCTGGATCTCTTGAAGGTGCACTTTTAGTTTTTTCACTCTTTCCCTCAGCTGAATTCCATCCTGAAGGAATAATATCTACAGTGATCATGACATTGTCGGTCAAATTACTTCCAAGTGCTGGGGGAACTGCAAATCGGAATAAGGAACCAGGAAGAATCCCTGCTATTCCTGTATTTCTTCCACCTTGAGCAGAATCTGATGAGGAGCCACCTGTAGAGGTACTGCTTGATGCTCCAGCTGCTTGTGGTCTGTTGGCAGTAGCCCCAAGAGAATCACTCTGTGCTTCAAGGTGAACTACTTCATTTGATTCTCTTCTGAAAATATGAGATCTAGATGGTATGTCAGAGGTAGTTATCCTTGAAGATTCATCTCTTCCCTCTCGTCTCCTTCTAGAGAACAAAGGTGTGCATCTATTTCTAAGGGAGGAAGATAACCACGGTCCTGTATTTCTACCTTCAGATTCCTGGCTAAAATTTTCTGAATCTGGCTCAGAGCTATGATTCTGGCTGAGTGATGACAAACCCCATCTTCGCCTCAGAAATCGAAATCCTTGAGAAGCTTCAGATCCCCTATTATCATTAACTTCAGAAGGTGATGTTGCATTACTCCGAGACTGTGAAGTTGTTAGAATTCTTGGAGAAATGTAAGAATTTTCAGAATTCAGGGATCTTGTATTCAAGGAATCCTGACTAGATCTTCGTGAAAAAAATGTAGATGACATGCTAGAAGCTATACGTGACAACAATCTCCTGGTTGTGCGTCTACCTTCATTGTCAGAAGATTCTTGAAATGATCTTTGAGATGAACCAACTCTTTCTGAACTGCTTATGGTTGGGGTTTCATCTCTGCTTGAAGTATAAGAAAATCCAGGATGTGCACTGCTTCGAACAGATTCTGATTCTCTTGGAGAAAAATTTGATCTTAAAGAATTTCTGCTGGAGTCCCTATAACTTGGTATTGTTTGATGTTCAGAAGGCAACTGGTGGCTTGTGGATGATGTATTCAACTGTAAAGTGCTCAATGAGTTCTCTTTTGGTCTCGCTCCCTGTGAATATGAAGAAGGAACTCTGTCTTGAACATCTATTTTTGAAAGGAAGGAAAGGTAACCAATTATATGAAATAATATCATTAAACTTGCATTTATTAACTACTACTTGCTAGCAAAATGAAATGCTAAATTTGAGCTGAATACTGCTGTCTTATAACTAGAGAGCTTAACTATCATTAGAGAAAAAACAGTAATGTATTTCTCTTCTTATTCCTACTGGTAAAATAAAGTACCACCATGTCAAGTCAATATTACAAATTCAAAAGAAAGACTATCTCATGAGCTAATGAAAAGAAGTATGAAGGCTAAGCAGTTGAATTTATTATCAGAAACTGATATAATAGAAAAGTCTCCAAAAATATAAACTGATAAACACAAAAGTTACTTTATGTAAATATTATCACCCTTCTAAATTTATGACAAACTCTGCTAATAGCTAAAATTCCTCTAATTTTTTGTCTTTTAAGTTAATAACAACAGTTTGGATTTCTGATTGCTCATTAGAAAAAAGTTTGTCTTGGAACATTGCTTGGAACTGAAGTAGAACAGAGCTCTAGCACCTGCATTTTAAAAAATATATCTTAAATGGAGTTTTGAACTTTTCCTTTGTGAAGAACAGTTAGCTATATACCATGTAGGAGAGCTCCATTACTAGTGTGCTAAACATAGAGACTCATGAAAGGACAAACTGTTAGGGATTTAATCTATTTTTGTCCTGTATTTTCACATCCCCCAATCTAGAAGCCATTGATACTGTCTATTCAAGATCCTTCCACCAAAGCCAAATAAATAAAACAGTGTTTTTATTTGTCTTCAATAAAGCACCCCAGTAAGATTACTTAACATAACCCAAACTTTTTTTTTTAAATGTACTTTCCTCTTCTATGTAAATTGAACTCCACTTCTGTCTGCTATATTTGTCAATTTTGACTACTAGTTTTCCCTTTCAATTACTTGGGGTAAATATTTTAAACGCTTAAATCTAGATAACAGTGATGTAAACTGTGCAAGTCTTTACATCAACTTAATGAAAAGAAGCATACTCAAGTTATACTAAATAATTCGAAATTACAATTTAAAATAGCTGATTTCAACATTTAGCTATTTCAGAATCTAATTAGAAGTAGTTACTTATTAAACTATATCTTATAAACAAATTGACTAGAATTATCTAATGATACTTTTTAACATACACATTCTTAAAAGGAATAATTTAACCAAACAAAAACTTAAAGGCAGATAAACTCTAAATACTCAAGTAAATTGTTTACATTTTTTAAAGCAAAACAACAAATACAGTACAACAAAATATATTATGTGGTTTGGGGATGTGGTTCAGTGGTAGGGCACTTATTTGCCTGGCATGCTTGATGCCCTGGGTTTGATCCCCAACACTACCCACCCACAAGGAAAGAAACATAATACTATTTTTTATGAAGTCTACATAAGGACATATGATTCAATTCATTTATTTCTCTGTACTGTTTATAATGACATAAAGAAGAAAACACAATATTATTAAATAAGTTGTACTTAACAACTGAAGTTCATACATACATGATGAAGCTGTGAAATCACCACTTCGGTGACTATAATCCATAAGATTACTAACAGAGGAATCTGTTCTTCTCTCCAAATCTCTCCTCTCTCTCATTAGGTCTGTTCCAAATGAACCAAGTACCAATGATGAAGATCTGGGAACTTGACTATGCCTCCAAGAAGAATCTTAAATTAATCAAAGAAGTTTTATTTTAGAGAAAATTTAAGACTTTTGGAAAGAGTAAATCTTCTGTAATACAGAGGGAGGTTACTGTTAATTATTATGGGAACCCCCACAGGTACCTATTGCAACCAAAATTCAGCAAAACATATCATTCACTAATGAACTAATCAGTTATAACATATTTTTTCTGTCCTACTCATTCTCTTTTTGTTTGTTTTGGTGCTGGGCAATGAACACAAGGCCTTCCACATGCTAAACAATTAACACACTTTTAACAGTAAAATTTATCCTTATATATGATATCAGTGTCTCAGTCACCTCCTCCTAAACATATTTTACAATGTAAACATGATAAAAAAATGCTAATCTGCCAAAGATGACAGAAATTCATAATCAATGAAAGTGATGTTGGGAAACTGCCAAAATCAAATCAAAGTCATCTTGACATGCAATTTTAATTACAGATCACAACACAATTTTATCATGGAAAAAAATTTGGGGAGTACTGGGGATTGAACCCCAAGGCTTCACTCATACTAAGCATACACTCTACCAAGAGCAAATATACCCATCCCAGAAACATTTTTATGGCTACCACATTTGGTTCATTCTTTAATGTAAGAATTAATGTACTGTAATTATGATCAAAATTTTACTCAATTTCCTTTTAAAGTAAATTAAAAATTAAGTCTCACACCTTGTCTTACTATTTATTGTGAAATTTTGGCTTCCTTTCATAGTCCCAACAGCCTTAATGAAGGGAAAAAGCTCTAGGTACTTAATGCTGTGCCTTCATATAGTAGAAGGAAAAAAAACACCTCTGCAACAGTGGTGTTTGTCTACAAAGTTAGGCCAATCTGCTCTTACCCATAACCCATCCTATACAGTACTTTTAATTTTCTTCATATGGGCAGTGTCTTTCACATGGCAGTCCTGCCTATCAAAATAAAAATGAATTGCTTACATTCATTCAATTAGTAATCCATGAGCATTTTGAGAATTTTATCTCCAATTTTGTTATCAAAAGTTTTGTCTCCCTCTGACAACAATTTCAGGCACTAACATTTCATTTAGAGAAGTATAAATGAGGAGAAAACCTTTTTGCTCTCTCAATAACAGATCTCAATTTATACAAGTATGTGTCTAAGAGTACAAAATATCAGACATGGAGTTTTGTGGATAAGTTACCTAATCTCAGTAACTTGCCTAATGCCATTCATCTACTCAGATGGCTAGAATCAGAACTAATTCCTTGAACAGAATTCTTTCTAGGATAGCACCAACTTCATTTTTTAATTAAAGAGTTTCCAGTTTCCTTATTTTGTTTTATGGTACTGGGATTGAACCTGGAGTATTCCATCACTGAGCTGCTAAGTTGCTGATGTTCTCCCTAAATTGGTGAAGCTGGCCTTGAACTTGCAATCCTCCTACCATAACCTCCCAAGTTGCTGGGATCAGAGGTATGCACCACTACACTGGGCTCAGTTTCCATATTTTCTGAAAATAAACCTCATATACCATGTTTATCATTTCCATAAAATATGCTCAGGAGGTGTTTACAACATGTATCAATAGTTTTGGCTTTCCTAATAATACTTGAAAAATTAATCTCCCATAAGAAACAGCATATAAATGCATGCCACTTTTAAACAATTACTACTACTACTACTACTACTACTACACTTTTAACCTGATTACTACTCTGTTAATATCCTTTATATTGTAGGATATTTGTACCAAATTTAGAAAAACTGCAAAATGAAGAGTTAATTTCAGTTTTAGCACTGACTTAAAGTAAAATTTGCAAACTGCACTACATTTCCAAACCATTATTTTACATGAAAGTCTATCTGCTTATTCCCAAACCCAAGATCAATAAATGGCTTTAGTTCAAAATACATCTACAGTGACTTTTACAGAAATTGTATAATTCTTACCTGATACTGCATTTAAACCACTTCCAACATTTCTCCCAGCTGAGGTAGATGTACAATTTGTACAGGAAAGTTTAGGTCTTTTTGAATCATGATCCCGTTGTTGATTCTGTGATCTTGAGCGTGCTCCCTGAGTTATCTCAGATTCACTATACCATGCAGATTGAAACGGTGATGCTGATGCTGATGCTGACGTAGACTATTAAGTTCAAAAAGTTTTAAAGAAACAAAACTTGCTTGCATTCAACATTAAATTTAACCTATAATGCTCTAATAAATTCCCAAGGGACAATTTATTCCCACAAGTATCAATTTTCTATCACGTTTTTTTCTTAGCTTTTATTTCCTTCTACCCATGTATCACTTTACTATACAATATAATTGTTATTTTGCTAGTTATAAATCTCATTCACAACAAGTTCTCTTTATAACTGTACATACACACTTGGTTATGAAACACTGAAGAGCAAAAACTATCATTTTTCGTGGTTAAATATTTCAATCTTCTGAGAAACTTTGTTTCTTCTTCTTAAAGGTAGACAAGAACACCTTTAATAAAGATTTTGACATAAACTAATTATGAATACCCTACTATGAAAATGAGATTTCTAAAGTAATGAAAAATTTACTTATCAGCTGGGGGGCCATACACTCACTGCAAGAGTTCCCTCTTAGCATCTATAAAGATCTGGCTTTGAACCCCAGTAGAAATAAAACAAAACCCCAAAACTTTATTACTGATCTGATTCCCATTGTCAGGAATACAGTCAGTCAACACTACTTATGATTACGTTAAATAATAAATCCTAGCATTTGGAATTTCTTCACTAGTGAGTCAACAAACTAAAATAATATTTAAAAACCCCTAGCTCCTTTTTTAACATATGTGGATACAAATTAAAACTTGTAACAAATGTTAATCATAATGTACAAACACTCCCAGTTACTTCACTGATTAAGCAGCTCCAAAAACAGGCAAGTAAAAAATAAATATAAAAATATAAAATATGTAAATAAATATAAAAATAAGTAAGTAGTATAATAGGAGGTATGCTGAGAGTTTTCAGAAAAAAGCCTGTCTGCTGGAGGTAGGGGAGGATTTAGAGGTGGCTGAGGTACTTAGTGAAAATTGGAGTTTATTGAGCAGGCAAATGAAGGAGGACATTATAGCCAGACAATAAAAAAACATGTCTATAAAGCATTCTATCACAATTCATGGTTAACAATGAAATTTATTAACTTTGCATATATATGGAAAAGTAGAAGATGCAAAGCTAAAAATTCAAGAACATGGAGATATGATTTCATCAATATTTTATGACACTCTTCAGCTTAGCATTAACTTGGTCCTATAAGCCTTCTGGACCTAATAATCCATAGAGACACAATGAATTAATTGGCATAAGAAATAAAGTTCATTATATATCTCAGAACCAAATAATTTATGTGTTATTATCCTCTGGGCAGTGGTTCTAATAACTTTGGATGCCAAAGATCAAAATTAAAAAGGTTTTAATTTAAAATTTGAAAAGAATGCTACTTACAACTGGCAGGTTTTTCTACTACCTAATCCTGCATAAATTGGTCAATTTCACTGTGTATTACCTCCCCTTCTCCCTCACCCTAATTCCCATTCTCTACTCTACTGGTCTCCCTTCTTTTCTCACAAAAATTTCTTTTTCTGCTTTTCATATATGAGAAATCACATGACTCTTAACTTTCTGAGTCGGACTTATTTCACTTAACATGGTATTCTTCAGTTACAACCATTTTCCTAAAAATGACATAATTTTGTTGTTCTCTATGGCTGCATAAAACATCATTGTGTATATACACTACATTTTCATTACACATTCATCCATTGATAGGCACCTAGGCTGGTTCCATAACTTGGCTATTATGAATTGTGCTGCTATAAACATGGGCATGCATGTGTTGCTAAGTATGCTGACTTCAGTTCCTTTGAACAAACACTGAGGATGGGTATATTTTATTTAGAGACAGTGTCTTGCTGAGGTGCTTAAGGCCTTGCTAATTTACTGAGGCTAACTCTGAACTTGCCATCCTCCTGCCTCAGCCACCCCATCCCCAACCTCAGGCACTGGGGTGATACCCCACCCAGATTATTTACTCTTGATAAGAGATGAAGTCTCCATGTAGTTTTGATTTGCATTTGCTTGATTATTAAGGATGTTGAACCTTTTTATCATATTTGTTGGTCATTTGACTTTTTCCTTTTGAGAAATAGTTTGATTCATTTGTCATTTATTAAATGGGTTATCTTTTTTCTTTAATTCTCTATCAGAAGAGTAGTTGACAAAAATTTCTCCCATTTCTCTCCTCACTCTTATTTCCTCTGCTGAAGAAGCTATTTAATTCTTTTTCCTGGTTAAGGTGGGTTGAACCTGGGGGCGCTGCACCACTGAGCCACACCCCTCGCCCTATTTTGTATTTTATTTAGAGACAGGGTCTCACTGGGTTGCTCAGCATCTTTTGCTAAGGCTGGCTCTGAACTTGTGATCCTCCTGCCTCAGCCTCCTGTACCACGTGCGCCTCCACACCTGGCAATTTATTTATTTTTATGTGGTGGTGAGAATCGAACCCAGTGCCTCACAGGTGCTAGGTAAGCATTCTATCACTAAGCCACAACCCCAGTCCCCAAAGCTATTAAATCTGATGACAATTTATTAATTACTGATTTTATTTCCCGAGCTTTAAGAGTCCTTACTGAGGGGCTGGGGATGTGGCTCAAGCGGTAGCACGCTCGCCTGGCATGCGTGCGGCCCGGGTTCGATCCTCAGCACCACATACCAACAAAGATGTTGTGTCTGCCGAGAACTAAAAAATAAATATTAAAAAAAAAAATTAAAAAAAAATCTAAAAAAAAAAAAAAAAAAAAAAAAAAAAAGAGTCTTACTGAGGAAGTTGGAGCATATGCCAATGTTGGTGTACAAACCCTATGTTGTCTTCTAGCAGTTACAAAGTTTCTAGTTTAAATCCTGTCTTTGATTCACTTTGAGGACATTTGTCCAGTATGACAGAGACCTAGTTTCATTCATCTACATATGGATATCCAGTTTTCCTGGCATCACTTGTTTAAAAAAGTTTTCATTAATAGATGTTTTTTGCACCCGGTGTTAAGGATTACATGACTATCTGTGGGGGTTTGTCTTTGGGTCTTCTGTTCTGTCGCAATGGTCACTGTGTACATTTTTAAGCCAGTACTATGCTGATTTTGTTACTATAGCTCTATAGTGTAATCTTAAACCAGGTATTATGATGCCTCCAGCATTGTTCTTTTTGCTTAGAATTCCTTTGGTTATTCTGGGTCTTTTGTTCTTCCATATTTTTTTTAAAAAAATATTTTGTTTATTTAATTGTAGTTGGACCCAATACCATTATTTTATTTTTATGTGATGCTGAGGATTGAACCCAGGATCTCGCATGTGCTAGGCAAGTGCTCTGCCACTGAGCCAAAATCCCAGCCCTTCCATATGTATTTTGGGACAGGTTTTCCTAGTTCTGTAAAGAATGTCATTGTTATGTAAAGTGATCTGCATTAAATCTGTAGATCACTTTGGTAATATCTGCCCTAAACTTCAAGGGTATTAAATAAATTATAGAAACACAAAGGATATAATTCAGAATAAACATATTTTAAATTGGACAAATTGGGCAAACTATAAATTGTCATTACTTTTCTCATTTTGCATATGTTATAGGAACTTGTTGAACAGCATTTCTGCAAACTTGACTTTGGGAATAATGGAAGGAGGGAATACTATCAGATCTACTACTTTACAGAAAGACTTAGAGAAATGTAGAAGATGAAATAGGTGGAATGACTACATAATAAAAAAACAAATTAGGAAGCCAATGGAATAGCAAGAAATATATCCCAGTGATAAAATAAATGAAAACAGAAAGCAATTATAAAAGATTCAAGCATTCATTAGATTTAATACGGAAAAAAAAATCAGACTTAAGAGATAATCTGAGAAAATTTTAAGGACCTAAAATCACTCCAGAGTTTTTTGGTACTGGCTACTAATGAGATACTTGACTATGCCAGTCATTAAAAATATTGACCATAGCAGAGGAGACTTCAATAAAACATTTCATTTCAGATACTTGAAATCTGCCATCACTAAAGGCTTAAACACACAATCACTGTTCATGAAACAATTTTCATAACTGCCAGCTCAAATGGTAGCCTATAAAGTCTATACTTATTCCCCCAGAGACAGAAAAACACTTGTTATTATACATGAACGGGAGAAAACCCTGGCTAGTTTTGCTAGTGGTTTAAGTTAAAAAAAAAAAAAAAAAAAAAATCAAACCTTTTCCTAGTTCCTACCAATCCAAATTTGTTCATTGTTCAAACACTTTCAGCTGAAGGTAATTAGATACACCCCAATTATTCATATTTTTGATAGCACTGGGAACCAAACCCAGGAGTATGCAATCACTGAGCTACTAAGCTACACTTTTTATTTTTTTATTTTAACTTTTTAAATTTAATTGATTTTACTTTTTAAATACATGACACCGGAATGCATTACAATTCTCATTACACATATAGAGCACAATTTTTCATACCTCGGTATATAAAGTATGTTCACATCAATTCATCTCTTCATACATGTACTATGGATAATAATATCCGTCACATTCCACCATCATTGCTAACATCCCTGCCCCCTCTCTGCCTGATCTAGAGTTCGTCTATTCCTCCCATGCTCCCCCTCCCTATCCCACTATGAGTCAGACTCCTTAGAGAAAACATTCGGCCTTTGTTTCTTTGGGATTGGCTAACTTCACTTAGCATTATCTTCTCCAGCTCCACCCATATTACCTGCAAATGTCATTATTTTAATTCTTTTTTATTGCTGAGTAATATTCCATTGTGTATATATGCCACATTTTTAAAAATCCATTCATCTACTGAAGGGCAGGCATCTAGGTTGGTTCCACAGTTTACACTTTTATTTTGAGACAGCTCATTAACTCGTTCAATTATAGAGGCTAGCCTCAAACATGCCTCCTGCTTCAGCCTCTGAAATCACTGGGATGACAGGCATGTGCAACCAAACCCAGGCCCCCTCTAATTTCTTTTAACAATTAAATTGGGAATTCATGTATCAATAAATTTTCTCCTGCTATCTAGAACTATTCAGACATAATGAAATCATTTTCAGCTGAAGGTAATTAGATACACCCCAATTATTCATTAAATATTCACAGAATACTCCATTTTATTTATTTTTAATTTTTTAGTACTTATTTTTTAGTTGTAGTTGAACATAATATCTTTATTTTATTTATTTATTTTTATGTGGTGCTGAGGACTGAACTCAGGGCCTCATACGTGCTAGGCGAGCATTCTACCCCTGAGCCACAACCCCAAGCCTCTCCATTTTACTTTTAACAACATGAGTTTTAGGAGTTAAATTTTTATTTTCAAAATATGTAAAATTCTGTTATGAAGAAGGGAGGATAATCATAGTTTTCAACATTCAAATTGTGATAAAAATTTAAAGATGTAGCAATGGAAACACTAGTAAGAACAAGTGAAGTCAAGCTTGTAAGTGGCCAAGAACTAAAAGAAAGATATTTAGGAAACTAATTTTTCAGAACTTAGAACCTCCAAAGAAACAATGCTATCACAAAGGCTTGGATTCTTCGGCTTAAGTACATCACATACATACTAATCATGTAACAAGGGAAAATAATTTATTTATCTTTCTAGATTTCATATCCTTTACTATGAATGATAAAAATATCCATCCCTATATAAAGCGTTTCCATACTACTTTATCCATAACATAGCTAAAACTGATCTATCATGCCCTAGACCTGAACCTCCTTTCTGAAGCTTTAGATTCACTAAATGCTTGAGATAAGGTTTTATGTATAGAACAGCTGTTCAGAATGCTTCAGCAATTTAAAAAAAGTGCTCCCTTTGCCATTTATAAGGGCTCATTCATTAAATAAAGTTTGCTGTGTAAATTTAAGACAAAGAAAACAACATATGTGATATGTAATTTAAATATTTGGATAATATTATACTATAGATATTATCCACTGAAATTAATGCAAAGCCAGAAAACAATACTAATAGAAATAACAATTATCATAAATGTAACTGGTAACATCTGAGCTCCTCCTATGTTCCAGCAGTTATTGTTCTGAGTGCCTCACATGTCTTGTTTCTTTGAATTAATCTTAACAATACCTTATGAAGAAGTCATTATTACTTCAATTTTACAGCACAGGAAAGAATTTGCATTTTTAAAGCAAATCGAAAAGACAAGGCATGATAAAGAAGCTGATTTATTACTGGAACTATTCCTGTAATTAATTTTTTTTTTTTGAGGTACTGTGGATTGAACCCAAGGCCTAACACACAATAGGTAAGCACTGAGCTATATCCCCAGCCCTTTTTATTTTATTTTTGAGATAGGGTGCTTCACCTTAAAAAATCACTGGGATTAAGAGTGTATGCCATCATGCTCAACTATAATTTGCTGCGGGTGGGAACAGGACTGTAAGCAATTTAAAGCAACTGAAGACAGTGTTAATGAACCTCTCCCCAAATTTCTCAAACTAATATTATTAAGAATTAATAATAATAAAAAAAACAATTTAAATTTTACTTCATTTGGTTTTTAAGTGCTGGCAAATAATTTCTGGATTTTATTTTGGTACTTAATGACATTAAAATTCTGGACAGAGGGATTGGCAGTATAGCTCAGCAGTACAGGGCTTGCCCTGGGTTCAAAGTCACCAGCAGCAGAGGTTAAAAATTCTAAAACAAAATGAATTCATCCATTCAGCCAGTCTATATTTTGTAATTGCAGAGTTGAGACCACTTATAAAAAGGAATGAATTCGACATTAATAGGCTATTACCAGCGTGTTTTAGGTAGGGTCATTTTTATAGTAATTAAGATTTCATTTAAATGATTTTCTTATTTTTACATTTGTTTACTATAATAAAAAATATAACTTTTGGAATAATCTACAACAATGAGAACAATCTGGAAACAGTGAAAATCTTTTAAAAAAGAGTATAAATAAATCTTATATAAAAATATATTCAAAACTTTAGTCCCATAAAATAGTGTAAAGATTACTATAATTGGGCAAAGTGGTGCACACATATTATCTTAGCGGCTCAGCAGACTGAGGCAGTAGGATCATTAATTCAAAGCCGGCCTTAGTAACTTTATCAGGCCCTTAGCAACTCAGTGAGATCCTATCTCTAAATAAAATATATCCCCCCCCCAAAAAGGGAGGGGGTCCGGGAACAATTTTTTTTTTAAAGGACTGTGGATGTGGCTCAGTGGTTAAGTGCCCCTGGGTTCAATCCCAGCAGTCCCCAGCCCCAAAGTTACTATATAAGAAAATAAATGAGGGGCTGGGTATGTGGCTCAAGCGGTAGCGCGCTCGCCTGGCATGTGTGCGGCCCAGGTTCGATCCTCAGCACCACATACAAACAAACGTTGTGTCCGCCGAAAAACTAAGAAATAAATACTAAAAATTCTCTCTCTCTCTCTCTCTCTTTTAAAAAAAAAAGAAAGAAAAAGAAAACAAATGATGCATTAGTAGCTAGCATTTATATAGTTTATCATGAGCAGCACTTGTCTCATTCAATATACTAATTCATTTAACTCTTAGCAACCAGACAGGCAGATGAGGTAGAAGATAGACAAAAACAAAAAAACCCCATTAACTTCCTCAGGCTCATACAGATTTGAAGTAATGAGGCAGGACTTCAACCCTGGTTTCAGAGTTTGTGTTTCTCATTAATAATCTATATAAAAAATTAAAGATGAGTAGTCAGAATTTTATGAAAAGATAAATGGGACAAAATAAACTTTGCCTTTTATGAGTCCATGACAGCATTCTACAGAATGCAATATATAATACTAATATCATTCAATATTTTAAATGAAATCAAGTGAATAGTTCCAATTAAGTCAGTTAAAATGGGTAATAGAATCGGACATTTCAAAGAAACTTTTTATTCATTCTTTCTCTGAACATTTTATAAAATGGTGATGACTATGCAGGAATTTTCTTATTAAATGAGACTGTCATATATTACATGTTACATGATACAGAAACAATATCTAAAAAGAATTTTTTAAGTGGGTTCTTTTAGATTGTTACTTTAAAATTACTTTTGCAATTCACATGCTACTTAATTAGATGTTCAGTCAAAATGCAATGAACTTAAATTTAAAAGATGAACAACTGAATTAAACCATAAACCATGCCTTATGAGAGTTATACAATTTTATACTATAACTATTGTATTATAAAACTGATAAGCCCTTTCAAAAACCAATATGCTAGAACAAACAAAAAACCCAATAAGCTGTTGGTCCCAAGGAAACTGAGTAGATGAATGAATTAATGCAAACATGTCATTAACCACAAAAATAAAATCCAAAATTCACGTAAAAGGCTGTCAAGTATCTTCTTAAAAGGATGGACTGTTACCTTTCCTCCTTTTCTTCCTGGGGATTGAAGCCAGGTCCTAGGGCTATGCACACACTCTACCACTGGACAAGAAAGCCCAACTACTATTAACAATTGCCCACATTAAAAGCAAAATTCTTAAAAACCATATTCTCAAAAATAACATTTAATAATAATCCTTATTCTATCACCACTTTGGGAACATTCAGAGAAAAGTTAGATGAACCAGTATGCTATTTAGAGGACAAGGATTCAGGTTTTGCTCTTTAACAAAGCTTTCCAAGTCTTTAGAAAGTATTTTATGTAAGGCCATGATCTCTCACCCATAATTCTGAAGTCCAAAGTTTTAAAATCACTAGTCATTTATTCTGCTACTGCTATAATAATGTTTTCATTATAGGATGCATTAGATCCAGCAACTTAAAAAAATAAATAAACTGTGACCCAAAGACTTCTGAAAAGGACTGTGTGTACACATATTCCAATATAGATATTACCTGATATTCAGACTCCAGTCTAAATGAAGAGTCTCTTGAGTGATAGGCATCATTTAAACTACTTCCTCTGCTTCCAGACATCATCCTAGCACTTAAGGAGCTGGAGGGCTGAACAGAAATTCTTCTTGGAATCCTTGAAGGTTTAGACTCCATTCCTTAATTTCCTGTGAAATGCAAATTTGAGGTAATTGCTCTTGGGAACATGCAAACTTTTATTTTTTAATCCTTCTTAATCATCAGCTCAAATCAAGAACTATGTAAATTAAATAAATCCCGAGAAAGTAAACTGAAATTATGACCACCTCTTCTCTTAAAGGCAAGAGGTTTCCAACTGTCCATACAGATACAGAGATGTACAATAAGAAACATTGTTTCCATCTTTCACTCAAAGTTGTCTCTGTATAAAGTCCTACATCAATTTGTCATGGTTGCCTTACCATTCTTCACTGTTAGTGTTCAATGCTCACACCTATTATACTATTTGCAAACCCCCTAACACAATGTGCTCTTGGCCTTTTAATATGCCTGGGAAGTCCTTACATTCCCTATTCAATTTTCCCTCATCAGTTTAAACACAAGCATCATTATTATGTTTCCAGTTGGTAAAGAGTTATACGAAGACATTACACCTACTTTATACTTTGTTTAGTACAAAATTTCTCTAGGTTAGAATAATTTAAAGTTATAAAACCATTACCGAGAATAGGTACTCAAAAAACAAGCTAAGGGCTGGAGTTATGGCTGAGCTGTAGAGCACCTGCCTAGCACACGTGAGGCCCTGAGTTCAATCCTCAGCCCCACATGAAAATAAATAAGTAAAATAAAGGTACTGTGTCCAACTAAACTAAAAAAGTAAATATTTTTTTAAAAAAACAAGCTAAATTGTAATGAATGAATATATTTTGCTTTTATTTACCACCAACAGGATCTCTTTAATTATTACAACAAATAATAACAACCACAGCAGATAATTATTATTGAGTATTATATGCCAGTTCTGGGGGCAAGGATCTTCTGATTATTTGTTAGTGCAAGCAGCCTGGGTGGTGGTGGTGGTGGTGGTATTCTATCATTCTTACATTAAAGATAAGAAAACTGGGGCTGAAGTTGTGGCTCAGTGGTAGAGCACTTGCCTAGCATATGTGAGGCTCTGGGTTTGATTCTCAGCACTGCATTTAAATAAATGAATAAAATAAAGATCCATCAACATCTAAAAAAATATTTTAAATAAAGAAAACTGGCAGTGAGGTTAAGTAATTTGCAAATGATTGCCCAGCTATAAATGTTTTCCTGGAATGTTTCCAAAGAATGTTTATAATAATACTGGAAAGTGATAATGTTTTAAGGGAAAAGCTCAACCTACAAAACTATAAAATCACACATAGTATTGATTCTAATTATATAAAAAATGGAAAAAAGGGAAGAAAATCCTACAGAAATGAACAAAATGGTAAATGTGGTTTATATAGAATGTGTAATTGAATGCTTTCGCCATTTAGATTAATAATTTCTAAATCTTTTTCACTAAATATTTTTCAACCCATGCCAAGAGTAACCATTAGCTATGCCTGATTTTTTAGCTATGCACAAATGGAATCATACAATGGGTACTTTTTGCATCTGACTTCATTTGTTTATCATTATACTTGTGAGATCTTCTAAGTTGTTGCATATAGTTGTAGTAAATTCACTAACTTTTCATAAAGTATTCCACTGTTTGAGCATACACAATTTATTTTCCTTTTCTAATGTGAATGGACAAAGGATTATCTTCAGTTTTGGGTCACCACCATTAGCACTGCTATAGAACAACTTTTCCAAATTAAAATAACTTGCTGACTATGGCAGCACTCAGCTACACAGGAGGCCGAGGCAGGGGGATCTCATGTTCAAGGCCAGCCTGGGCAATGTGCTCAGACTATGTCAAAAAAAAATTTTTTTAAGGGATGGCGGTATAGCTAGGCAGCAATGTGCAAGGTATGGGTTTAATCTCCATTATCACAAAACAAAACAAAACCAAAAACATTTTAAAACTTTCTGATACAAATTTAGAAGATTGTCTCTGGAGACGACCTAGGAGGCCTACACTCAGAAGAAAAAGGAGGAAGACCAAAAAAAAGTAACAAATGAATTTCAAAATAATCTATCCAATTTCTTCTGGTTATCCATTTTCAAGGTCAAACTTATTTATCCCCTTATTGTTCTGACAGTGGATTAGACTTCAGGCAAATATAATGCACTTCATTTATCAGATATACATCTTGGATAAAGTATATACTTGTTTTATTAAAACACTCAAAACATTTAAGTTAAAAATATCTAATTCATTTTCTGCATGTAACCTTATTAATTTATCAACTAAATTTTATATTAGTCACATCTTTCTACCTTGAAGTTATTACAGAAGAATTTACTTTTCCAATAATCTTCGTCTTAAAAACATGGTTCAGTAACAGAAAAGAGGATGAACAGAGCAGGGCATGGCAGCACACACCAAGCGACTGGGAAGCTGAGGCAGGAGGATGGCAAGTTCTAGGCCAGCCTAGGCAATTTAGCAACACGCTGTCTCAAAATAAAATGTGAAGTGCTGGGGATGTAGCTAAATGGTAGAGCACTTGTCTAGCACACAGGAGACCAAGGGTTTGATCCTGAGTATTGAGGGGAAAAAAAGCAGGTATGGTTAGTGGAGCAAAAACATCAACAAAATATAAGGCTCATATTGTAGTGAAAGGCACATGAACACAGGCTAATTATCAATTAGAACTATGAAACTATGAAGAAACCTAGAGTAAGAGTATATTATACTACAGGATCTAATCCTTTAGATCAAAGACAGTTCATCAAAACTTCTAGGTAAACATATAACAGATTATCTTTAGGCATCTATGATGCCCTCTACTCTTAAAATCCATGTAAAACGACACTATATGAATCAGAAGCTTTAACCATGAAAAAAAATAATAATAATGGAAAGGATCACGTAAAGCAAAAAATTTAAATGGAGCTGGAGTTGGTGGTACACGCCAGTAATACCCAATCAGGAGTCTGGGTCGGGAGGATAGCAAGTTTGAGGTCAGCCTAGACAACTTAGTTGGATGCTATTTAAAAACAAAACAAAACAACAGGGGATATAGCTTGGTGGTAGAGTACCCCTGAGTTCAATACCTCCTCCCCACTAAAAAACAAACAAACAAAAAACCCCCCAGAAATTTAAATGTATATTTGGGTAATCTAAAGTAAGGGAGATATAGTAATTCAACAGAGAGGATGCAACTACAGGTATCTAGAAAGAGGCAGAAACTAGTAGCCTTCCTATCATGAAAGGATCAAGACTTAGAAATATAAGCTACCATAAAAGGGAATTAAGCTTTTTAATAATAAATTTATATTAAAAAAAGAACTGTTGTGGAAAACAGTATGATGGCTCCTCAAAAAACTGAAAATATAATTACCTCATGACCCAGCAATTTTACTTAGGGGTATACACCAAGCGACTGGGAAGCTGAGGCAGGAGGATGGCACACCAAAGGAACTGAGAATAGGGTCTCAATGACATATTTGTATGCCTATATTCACAGCAGAATTATTCACATTAGAAGTTGATAGTCACAAGCATCTATCAACAGATGAATGATAAGAAAAATGTGGTAATGGACCTTGAAAAGGAATGAATTCTGACATATGCCATAAAAGATCAACCTTGAAGACATTAAATAAAACAAGCCAGTCATAAAAAGACAAATACTCTTATGAGTCTATGAGATATGTACGGGGTAAAAATCCAAGAGAGAAATTAGAATGGTAGTCGTCAGATTCTAGGGGAGTGGGGGAGTTACTGTTTAATGAGCACAGAATGTCAGTATTGTAAGAAAAAAGATGGTGATGGACAGAGGTAATGGTTGCACTCTATTATGAATCTATTTAATGAAACAATTATCTGTACACTTAACCATAGTTATGGTGGTAAATTTTATTTTATATGTATTTTACAACAATAAAAATACTTGAGGGGGAAAAGGAGTGATGTGTGAGGATAAAAAGTTAAGTTGCTGAATTAAAACCTAATTTTGGAGCAGAACCCTAATTCTTCCTCAGCTAGCTCCATTCCCCCAACAGACTATTTATGCACTAGAAAATAAAGATTTTATAGGTGACCCACTCCTACAATGCACAATCTCTGCAGGAGTTCAGGCAATGGTAAGTAATAAAGGAAAAGTTATGTAATAAATTTTGACCTCCAGTCTTTTTCTTGTTCCTGTTTCTATAATGTTGTCAGGAAACTAAGGGTGTCTACCCTTGGATAATTAACACCATTGATAAGATTTATTGACTTGACATATGGAATGCAAACATTTGATTAGCCTATCTCACAGACAAGTCCATTAGATAGCAAAAATTTCAATAAGCTGTTTTAGTGCTTCTCTCTAAAAGACAAACATCCAGATGGGCATGGTGGCATAATTCCGTAATCCCAACTACTTGGGAGGCTGAAGCAGGAGAATAAAAAATCTAGTAGTGAGGGGCTGGAGTTGTGGCTCAGTGGTAGAGTGCTTGCCTAGCATGTGTGTGGCACTTGGTGCAAACCTCAGCACTATATAAAAACAAATAAAATAAAGGTATTGTGTTCATCTACAACTAAAAAAAATATATTTAAAAAAATCTAGTAATGAGATCCTGCCTCAAAATTTAAAAATTAAAAAAAAAAATGGGAGTGGGGGAGCTGAGGATGTAGTTCGGTGATAAAGTGCCCAGGGTTCAATCCTCCGTGCATGTGGTGGGGTAGAGGATATATAAACAAAAATCAAGGATCACTTGGTATACAAGGGAAGCCTCAATATAAAAACCAAAGTGGCAGCAAAAAAGCTAACTACAACACACAATCTGAAAAAAGATTCGGATTCAAAACTAAAAGTGTCATTTCTACTGAATGCATCCTTTTTTTAAAAAAAATATTTTTAATTGTAGATGGACATAATACCTTTATTTTATTTACTTTTATGTGGTGCTGAGGATCAAACCCAGTGCCTTGTACATGTGAGGCAAGCACTCCACTACTGAGTTACAGCCCCAGCCTCTTCATATTGCTTTTATAAGTTAAGAATGGTCTATAACTTCCTCTAGATTTTTTTTTAAAAAAATAAACTATACTTCTGTATCCTGCAGTATGTGCTACTGGTGCACCTAAAATAGCACCTCCCCCCCCCTTTTAAATCACATCAGTGCTCTTAAAAATCTCATCTGTTCACTGGACAAATATTTATTGACGATTTAGGTATAATTTCAGATGCTGGAGATGTGTCAATGAACAAAATGGGCCAAATTCCATGCCCTCATGAGTTTAAATTCTAGTTGGGAGAAGAGAAAATAAACAAAATAAATTATATAGGTGAAAACAAAAACACCACCAAAACAAGCAATAAATAGATAAATAAAAATGCCTACAGATGATTCAGGGAGAAGATTTTGGGAGATGAGAGGCAATTACTATCCTCAAAAATATCAAAATCATTTATAAAATAAGAACAGGATGCTTGAGCATGCAATCAGTATAATAAAGAGCTTGTAGAAATTCAAACTGTGATATACTTTTAAAAATGAGATACACTGAAATAAATTCAACATATTTATTATAATTTGAGGACACCTCCCAGAAAGCAGAACAAAAAGTAGAAAATTTAGACATTAACAGAATTGCCTAGAGAGTTATCATTTTGACTATGGTTAGAAAGAGAGGAAAGAAAAATTACCAAAGAAATAAAGGAACCTTTCCAGAATTGAACGTTACAAATCACTACAGTGAACGGATTCAAGAGTACTCAGCAGCAGGGCACAAGGCAGGGCACGCCTGTAAACCCAGTGACTCTAAAGGCTGAGATGGGAGTATTACAAATTCAAAGCCAGCCTCAGCAACAGCGAGGCATAAGCAATTCAGTGAGACCTTGTTTCTAAAAAAGTACAAAATAGGGCTGGGGATGTGGCTCAGTTAGGTCCAGTGCCCCTAAGTTCAATCCCTGGTACCAAAAAATAAAAAAGAATACTCAGCATCACCAGTGAAACTCCACATCATGTACAACCACAGAATGGGATCCTAATTTGAGTAAGTTAAATTCCATGTATGTATTGTGGCTCAGCAGTAGAGCTGTGCGAAAGAAAGAAAGAGAAATTGTGTCCAACTACAAGTAAAAAATAAATATTTAAAATAAAAAATAAAAAGAACCAAAAAGAGCATTCGGGAAGATCTAAGAAAACAAATAAGCCCAACATTAAAACACAATGTACCATTTTTAAATGTCATAAAACCAGAAATAAAGGTTTTTTACAATGGTGAAAAGATCCTATGTCTGTGGAAAAATGGATCTTGTACAAAAGTAAAGTAAAAAGAATAGCTTAACAATATTAAATTCAAGACACTGCCTGTAGTAGTGAGAAGTGTTTATTTAACTTTCAATTGAAATCTAGCAACTAAGTGTGAGGGGAGGAACAGGACACAACTGCATATATTCACAATGAATCAAAAACCAAACAAGGGGCTCTGGGCATAGTTCAGGAGTAGAGAACATCAACGGTGAGACCCTGGTAAATCCCTCACACCACAAAAGGAGGGTGAGAGGACCCACAACCATAGGAACCTAAATGAAGAACATGTCCTAGGAAAATGGGAGTGTAAATCATGAAATAATCAGATGAAAGAACCTAAAAAGCAGTGACAAAAGGGAAGGTTTATGGTAAAGCATGTAAACTATTTTTACAAGTTGCATCATAGGCAAACTATTTCATTGGCATGTGGCAGAGATAATAGATAGTACAACTGGGAAAAACCACACTATAAGGATCAAAAGATAATTTTCAAAAATCAAGTTTTTTACCTTAGAAAATATAGCCATCATTAAAGATGGGAGGTACAGCTGTATTGGTTGAACTTTTTAAAATTTACAGTCATAATAATATGAACACAGACTATTCAATCAATTTTGTTACAAATACACTGGAGAATGAAGGTTAGAAGAAGAACAATGGTGAAAAACAAAAAAAAAAGCATTATTTAAAATAATTTTTAAAAAACATGAAATAACAGTATAAACATATTACGAAGAAATATGGAGGTAAATAAATCCTAGAAGAAACAGAAAAAATTGTAAAAACAACTTTGGAGAGTAAAAATAGGGATGCAATGAAGGGTGGGGCAGAGCTTCCATTTTTTTTTTTTATAAGTAGGATGCCTAGAACAGTCCCAGTTTATGTCTTGTAACAAATTTATGTTCATTACCCAATATAATTATTAAAACACTGTCTACATTGTCACTTACAAGTGTCCTGGTTTGAAAGATAAAGCATGTGGTCACCTTACTTAGAAATCTTTTCTATCATCAGCTTTTTATAAGTTATGTGCAATTTTGGTAAGGCCATACAAAATCTTTTTAGAAAGGTGAATTTGGAAATTTAAAGAAGGCATATATTAGGAGAAAGAATATTCATGTTTAAACACTGACATTCAAAAACCCATAAATGAACCCCGAGTACAAAGAAGGAAAAGCTCACAAACAATAAGCAGTAGACATCATTTTATTAAGAGGGCTATGAAAATACTAAACAAAGGACTATATTTGTGATCTAAGGATTTAAAACAAGGAGACAAAATGCTTTTTGAAAAGTAAATGTCTACAGTTGCTTTTTAAACAAAGTAAATGTCTACAGTTGCTTTTTAGACAACAATAATGCTCATAATTATGCCTATCATAGTTCATTTTAGCAATATTTATACCCAGTTCTTACTTGCAGAATGAAACTAACCCAGTAGGAAATCTGCTCAAACAAATCCCTTGGGAGAAGGCAAAGAGGCAAAGTCCTAAGAGAGATTTAATTTGATACTGTATGAAACTATTTTTGGCAACTCCTCTACATAAACTGATTGAATTTTGACAATGTAGGTGTTAGACGAAAACTTATATAATTTGGTTGTGTAAGTTGTAGGTCAAAAGCACACCCAATAAATAAATAAATAAAATAATGTGCAGTCCTTGGAAAACTCTACCAGACCACCTAACAAGGTTCTATAAAGCATTTTTTTTAAGAGTTTGCTGATTTCACTTAATAGTTTTTCTGACTTTTTCTATGTGCTAAACAAAAGGATGATGTGGGAGCGAGTCACATTGAAAATACTGATGTGGTACCTACAAAGAAATTTTAACCCTGTGAAAAACAAACTACAGAAATAATCACACAATTTAAATATTATAAGCACTATAAAGTAAAAGGTATAAGGAAGAATAAAGAGCAAATCACAGCACCACAGTAAGAGGAAGATATTTTAAACGTAATATTTTTTAAAAATTTTTCTTTTAGTTGTAGGTGGACACAATATCTGTTTTATTTATTTATTTATTTGGTGCTGAGGATCGAACCCAGTGCCTCATGCATGTGAAGCAAGCACTCTACCACTGAGCTACAACCCCAGCCCTAAATGTAATATTTTTAATAAACAGTTACGAGTACTTCACAGCACAAAATTCATATGTACAATCTTTCAACATAATGGTCTCTTAGCTTCCTTCTGTTGTTACATAATGAAGCTTTAAATTCAGATTTGATTCCAGAATTGGAAAGTCAAGTTCTCCCTGTGCTTGGTGATAAGATAAAAATTTGTCACGAGGGGTGGCTTCAGAGGTGGGCCTTGTACTTGACTAAAATTTCTGCTGCCTGACATCCTGAAATTCCTTAGAATTTTATCTTGGAACTCATGTTTTACAAGTGACAATGGAACCTGAGCTTCAGCAGGAGAGGGTATATGCCTCTCCACCATATCTCACCACTCAATCTGCATATAGCACACCTGACTATTGTGCAGTTTCTATAACACACCTAATCTGTATTTGCTTTGAGCCTCACTGAACTCCCAGCATGATAAATTCACTGGAATTCTTTGCTTATGTCCCTCATGAACAAGTCTATGACTGAGCAAGGGGAGGCAGGCATTAACAGATATAAGAAGCCAAACTTTCCAGTTTCTAGAACATGCTTCAAATGCATAAAGGCTATGAGACGCAAAGCCACAAAAACCTTGCAATCAATATTTGAAACTGTGAGTTTGATCCCCAGCACCACAAAATAAATTCCCCTCATCTTAAGTAAGGCATTTTTATTGTGGATGATATATGCAACTAGAGTAGTATTTGTACCAATTTCGCAGTTTATATAGTCTGTCCATTCACAAATGTATTTTGCATTATTTTTTAATTTATTGGTACTAGGGATTGAATCCAGGGATGCTTAACCACACAACCAGCTCTTTCTCATTTTGAGACAGGGAATCAATAAATTGCTGAGGGCCTTAAACTTTCATCCTCCTGCTTCAGCCAGCCTCCCAAATTATTGGGTTTATAGGCGTGGGTCACCACACCCTGTAGTTTGCTTTAATTACGAAAAAGATTAACTAATTTTTTTCCACAGGTAATTTCATTCAGCATCCTTCGAAGTCTGCAGAGCTCTTTAAAAGAAGCTAATGTTTGTGGCCTGATAAACACTACATCAAAGGATATTTAGAGAAATTTCCAATCACAAACAGCATTAAATCTATTTGCATCTATTCTGTAGAAATAATTTTGCTTTAAAGTTTCTCTTAGCCCAGGTAAAAGTCAAATGGAATTCTGTTTCATTACCCAACAGGCAGAATTCTGAAATTAGTTGCCAACTGTGTTATTTGAAATTCACCAAGTTCTTAGTCATATGTTAACTGCACCTAAAGAAACTTTTACCTCACAAACTTATCCTAGGCCTGGTATCAAGCCTAGATTGTCTCATCACACAAGACTTACATGGATAACAGGATAAACCAACAAAGCTCATCTCTAATTATATCCTATACCAGGCTTTCTTTAAAGGGGAATTCATAACCACATATTTTCTTTTTTATCTCATCCAACCAGTAACAGCAGCATTTCCCAAGCAAATTTTCAATTGCTTTCCATCATCTTACAAAGGAAGGCTATTATGGTTTGAATATACACCCCACCTCCCAACAAAAAGTGTGTGCTGTAAACCTAGTCCCCACTACAACAATGTTGGGAGGTGGAGCCTAAGAGGTTTAGGTCTTGAGGACTCCAACTTTATGAATAGGTTAATGTTGACTATAAGAAGGCTTGAGACAGTTCAATTCTTTCCCCTACCCCTTTTATAGGAAGATGCAGCAAAAAGTCAACTAACCAGATGTAGCCCTGAACCTTGAACTTCCCAGTCTCCAGACTGTAAAAAAAAAAAAAAAATCTCTCTCTAAAAATTAAAAAGTTTTTTTTTTTTGTTTTTGTATATGGACACAATGCCTTTATTTTGTTCATTTATTTTTATATGGTGCTGAAGGTTGAACCCAGTGCCTCACACATGCTAGGCAAGCCCTCTACCACTGAGCCACAACCTCAGCCTCAAATTTCTCCTTTATAAATTACCCAGTCTCAGGTATTATATAGTAGCACAAAACAGACTAAGATGAAGTCTAAATTCTTTAGCCTACCATCCAGAATGCCAACCGACCTTTTCCATTTAATTTCCAATCAGATCTTAAAACATCTTAGCTCCTGTTCAACTTTTAAAAGTTAGTTAGTGGGCTGAGGTTGTAACTCAGTGGTGGAGTGCTTGCCTAGCATATGTGATGCACCCTCAGCACCACATAAAAATAAAGGTATTGCATCCATCTACAACTAAAAACAAACAAACAAACAAATAAATAAAAGTTAGTTCTCAGTACCTAAGAGTACTTACTTTAGCTGCTAAACTCTATGAATATAATAATAAAGATCTATCTCCTGAAATTGTATTTCATAGGTGGGGGTAGCATATGGAACATATAAATAAACAAACATGATATAACATTAAGACAAATAGAGACCTACAAAATGCTATGAGAGATTGTCAGTTCTTGATAATGGCAGATCATTCACAATCCTTTCTTAAAGCAATGAAAAATAAGAGAACAACATAGAGGTTTCTAAAGCAATAAAGTGATGAAAAAATAATTATTAGGTTAAGCTGGGTACAGTGGTGCATGCCTGTTAATTCCAGTGAATTGGAGGTTGAGGCAAGAGGATTACAAGTTTGGGCAACTTAGCAAAACCCTGTCTAAAAAAAGAGTTGGAAGATAATATCTCAGTGGCTGAGTACACCTGAGTTCAATTCCCAGTATCTCTCCCTCACACACACACACAAATTACTAGGTCTATAATGAAGGCAAAAGGGAATCCAAAGAGATATGAAAGTATAAGAACGATTTCTGTCCTTAAGGCATTTATAAAGCCCCAGATTTAAATGTTCATTTTGCCAGTCTCATGGAAGAATGTCAAAACTCAGCACACAAACAAGGTGAGAAATTTAACAGGTCACTAACTCAAAATAAGCTGGACTCCAAAGAACCACAACGTCAGACTAAGAGTTATCCCAATAATAAACAAGCTCCTGTGCTGATTTGCAGACCAGGCTGATGTTATTTGGATATATAAATGGAAGTTCAACCCTGAATTTGGCTTAGGTAGTCCCAAACTAGTAATCAACCAACCTAAAATTTGCTGAAGGGCCATGTCTTTATGCTAGGCTTCAAATTATTATTATTATTATTATTATTATTTTTTTTTTTTGGCAACAGGGATTGAACTCAGGAGTTCTCAACCACTGAGCCACATCCCCAGCCCTATTTTGCATTTTATTTCGAGATAGGGTGTCACTGAGTTGCTTAGTGCCTAGCAGTTGCTGAGGCTGGCTTTTAAGGTGCGCGCGATTCTCCTGTCTCAGCCTCCCAAATCCCTGGGATTACAGGCATACGCCACTGTGCCTGGCTTCAAAGTTCTTTCTACAAATTATTTTTCAAGAGCAAGAAGTAGGGAATGACTAAATATATGCTGAAATAAGGCACTATTTACAAGGACATTGAGACACATAAGAGAGAACAAGAAAAAGTAGCCCAAGTCTGCCAAGTTATGTATTTAGGCAGATATAACTGGATTTACAAAATTTAAATAGAAGCTTGAAAATATGTGCAGGGAACAGGAAAATGCAAAATGAACACTTCTAAAAAAAGTACTAAAAATTTCAGACTGAAAAATATAATAACCATAATTAAAATAAATGACCACACAAAGACAAGACATCCAAAATGGAGGACATTCTAGAAGATTAATTGCTCAAGTCTTCAAAAAGTCAATGACACACACACACACTTCTGAGTTTGCGACTGAAGATACAAAACCAAATGCAATAAATGCATGAACCTCAATTGGAAGCTGTTTCAAAAAGACAACTGAAAGATGGAATATGCACTCAATTTTCATAGTGTCATAATACTGACCAGTAAAAATAGGCAACATTATGTGTATATTTAATTTACTATCCACCCCCCTTCTCATCTTGAATACTTCCATAACAAAACTGGGGGAATTGTTCCATCTTTGCATTATATAAAGTCAAAAAAGAACAAATCTCTAACATAATGAGAATAAGCTGGATAATTTATAAAATCATGTTTCTTGAGTACACCTCAGAACTGAGGTGGCAAAGCAACCAGATGAACTGAGCTACAAAGAGTGGCAAGCCTCTCTAAAGCGATGGGACAAAGGTGGCCACCATAAAAGTGCTAAGAATATAACAAAATTTATTGAATTCCTAAATTCATAAAGGCCAAAAATTTCTTAATGAAACAATTAACTCAAGGAAAAGTCTTTTTCTACAGGCCCTCACTAAGTCTTCACAAGAATGGTGGCAGGCAAAAGATCTGAAAGGTCCCTCTCTGCAGCTTGACCACAAAGAACCTGGCTACATTTAAAAGAAGAACCTCAAGAAACCCATTTGTGTTTCACATCCTGATCAAGTTCAAGGCTGCAAAAAGCTACTATTAGGGTAAGGTTAAGAAAACTAGTTTCTCCAAGAACTCTGCACTGATATAAGGTAGGTCTGTGGCCACTAGGAAGAGGCCAAGACACAACCTGCTCAAGATCCACCACTGACACAAGGCAGAGATAAGCTGACATAGGGGGAAGAGGAAGGTATAAACTTCCTATGCCCTAGACTCTATAAGAAAGAGCAGAAATGCTGGCAAAGAGGAGCAGGAACACAGAGCCTCCCAAAGACTGAAGATATATCAACGAAATTAAGAACTCCTGCCCCTACCATCACCACCACAGCTTTGCTTCATATAAGAAGGAAAAACAGTCTACTGATGAGGAAGGTATAACAGCCTTTGAGAAACCTCTCTGTGGAATATGGACAGCAGAGACCCTTAAGGGGGCTTTAAGAATACTGAAAAAATATTATCCAGGATTCTAGGACTCACACTAAGCACTGAGCAGTAGCAATCTACTAATGGAATACTCTGAAGGAAAATAAAGCAATAATAAAGTTCAGACACAGCTTAACTACAGACTAAAAACCAACTCAACCCATCACACTAAAGCCTTAAGCAAAAGTAGAGTATACCTTAATCAAGGCAGTCTCTATTCCTTCACTTACAGTATTTGTTATTCAACAAAAAATTTTAAAGACACACAAAATGTAAGATATAAAAGAAAGAAAAATAAAGAGATAAAACAGTAAAGAGAACCAAACCCAAAGACACCCCCCACTAATGTTAGCTAGTGGGGAAATAAATGGTAGAATGAAGCACAGAAAGACAAATAACGGCAAATACAGAAGAGAGGGTTTGAGAGAAAGAATGATGGTCTATTGTACATATAACTGGAGTGACAAAAGGAAAGGAGGCTTCAGAACAAAAATTTTTCTAAAACTGATGAAATTTTAGCTGAAACTGATGAAAAGTCAAGAAGCTTAACAAATACCAACTAGAATAATTAGTAATTCACACCTAAATAACTCCTACCAGACTGCTGAAAAATCACTTTACTTAAACAAACAAAAACCTTCAATGTTATGGAAGCACTGATTGGGGAGTCAAATGTTCCAACAAGATGAGGATTTCAGAAGAGGTAACATTTGAGTTGACCTCTGATGACAAACTAGAAAAAGAAAAGGCAGCATAAAAATACTAAAAGCATGTTTAAGAACTAAAAATAGAAAACAACATATAAGGGGTGCCATTCAAAGCACAGAAGGGGGCACAGGAAATAAGAACACTGATGCTAATAAATGCAGAAAGTAGATTATATCCAAATTATAAAGGCACTTGTGTTCTCTGCTCAGCAGTAATTTAATAAGGAGGTGACCCTGGAGATCTCTATCACGGTGCTTGGGGACTATTTTTCACCCTAATGACTTAAAAAATTATGTTTCTGACAAACAACCACAGCTTTCAGAAAAGAAACAGAACTCCAACAAAACACTGTCTAGCTTTGTCTGCCCTCAAAAATATGTTCATATATAGCTTGCTGTATTTTTAAGGCTTTGGGACCTATAAAGAATTTTGAAACATGGTAAATTAAAAACAAAACAAAACAAAAAATTTTGAAGCTACACTGGTATCCTGGTCAATTTATAGGAAGAGAAACACTGGCTCCGAGACAAATATGTGAGGGCCCCAAGTAGTGAATGGATAGAAAACAGATTTGATGCGTAGAAGAGAATTTTAACTGGGGGAAGAAGGAAGAAATTATACAAAATACTGATAAAGAACAAATATTTTAATATTCTTTTTCCCTCCAGGGGGTTGGGAATAGAAACAAGCTGGTTTTAAAGAATGAACTGTCTGAAGTAGGCAGAAATCCAGAGGATGTTGGAAGTAAAGTTTGAAAACATGGTAGAATAGTGTGAGCTGACAGATTTTTCTATCATACTGATTTATTTACTTATTCCCAGGCATATGTGCTACCTATGCCTTCTATCTGGTAAGTTTAGCACTCCCTTCTCCCAGATTATTCTTTAATTAGTAAAACTGGGGAGCTATGAAAAAGGAAACAAAAACTTTGGGCAGTGTAGGAAAATACTTGGAACAAAGCTCCACCTACTACCCTACCTTACAAGTACAACTTTCTCTGTATACTACCAAAAGTTGCTTATCATGTAGAGCTTGGGCGTTTTATTTCACCAAATTTGGAAAGCTGTGAATTCCTAAAAGGAGAGCAACAGCAGGACAACTGCCCAAAGTTTTTCTTTGATTCTGCTTACAAAGGCTTTATTTAAGTATCCTTTTTTTTTTTTTTTTTTGGTCACTCTAAGATCACTATGCCCCATTACTATACTCATGGTTTTCTTCAGCTGTCAAGAGTCACATAGTAGTCACAAACCAAATAACCAGCTTAAAAAAAAAAAAAAAAAAGAAAAAAACCTTATCCATATTAACAAATGCTAATTCCTACACCTAATAGTCTTTCCCTATCTTTTAATATATTCATTAACAAAAATGTATTAATGCATTAATAAAAATTCACTTCCCATTCTTTCCAAAATAGGAAACTGAGATGTGGCAGGAAATACAATAGGCACTGCCTGAATTTTAGCATATGAGCCTATTTCTGACAATACATAGAGAAATGAGTTAAGAGTGCAAGTTTTGAAATAGGCCCCTTACTTGATATAACTCTAGATTTACTGTAATTCTTCATTTCCTCATCCATTTCACAGGTATATTATGTGTTCTGAAGACACACAGCATGTGCTTAGCACATACTAATTATTAAGCAATGCCATCAATGTTAAGAATTTCATATTAACAACTCAGTAGAAATTCTTTTAGCTTTTCTCATTTCAAATTTGTCTTTAATGCACTGTAAAAAGACCTTTTAAAGTCACTCAGATTTATGAAAGGATATTTACTGCAAGGAAAGAAACTTCCCTGAGCTTACATATATAATTATGTGCATTTAAAAACTGGAAATTTATAGCCATTTTATTCACATTTGCAAAATGTGAGAGGAACCTTTCAGATCTTTCACATTTGCAGTATTCCTGGGTGATAGCATTACTGGTATGTTTTTTTCTTTTATACTTGGCTTTCCAAAATTTCATTAATGTAATTATCCTACTTTATTAATTAAGAGAAAAAGTTACTTGGGGGGGGGGACCCACATTTTTTTGCCGTGCCCCATTTGGAACACACCTGTAATCCCAGTAGTGCCAGAGGCTGAGATAAGAGGATTGCAAGTTCAAGGCCAGCCTCAGCAACTTAGCAAGGCCTTGTCTCAAAAGCAAGCAAGTAAGTAAGTAAGTAAATAAATAAATAGGTAGGTAGATAAATGGGCTAGAAATGTGGCTCAGTGGTAAATTGCCTCTGGGTTAAATCCCCAGGACTAAAAAAAAAAAAAAAATATTAAAAATCATAACATAATAAAATCTATACAGTATTTCAAAGAAGAATAATTGATCCATTCTGTCTCTAAACTGCAAGTTTATAGTCTTGGCACTGAAACACCACAAAGTCATAAATATCAAAAATTAAAGGGCTGGGGCTGGAGCTCAGTGGTAGAGTGCTTGCCTAGCATGTGTGAGGCACTGGGTTTGATTCTCATCGCCACATACAAATAAAATAAAGGTCCATCAATAACTAATTTTTTTTTAAAATTCAAGTTTGGTTCTAATACAGACCAATTGGGAGCTAAAATTAAAATTACTTAATGAAGTGGAGTTTAGATTACCTGGGTATGAACTTCCACATACCAATCAATAGTCTTCAACAATTATCAACATTTGAACAATCTTGCCTATTTTACCACCCCAGCCAACATTATTTTAAAGCAATCCCAACGGTGACATTTATAAGAATGTCTAGTCTTGCTGGTCTCAGCAAGCCAAGGAAGGAGGATCTCAAGTTCAAAGTCAGCCTCAGCAACTTAGCAAGGCCCTAAACAACTCAGGGAGACCTTATCTCAAAATAAAAAATAAAAAGCAGTAGGGATATGGGCTCAGTGGTTAAGTGTCCCTGGGTTCAGTCACCAGAAAAAAACAAAAAACAAAAACAATCTTAAAATTGTCTAACTGTGGATCAAATATGGATAAAAAAAAATCCCTCCACCATAAAATGGAAACACCTTTGCAATGCAACCCTAACAGTCTGCCCTGGACAAGACAGAGTCTCATTTTCCCATCCCCCTCAACGTGAACTAGTCTTGTAAGAGACACTTCGATGATTTGAAAAGGTTTTAAGAAGTTTTATAGCTACCATTTTTACTCTTGGAATGTTATCTGAGACATTCATGTCATAAAAAAATCACACAGACAAGGCCTAGATGTCAACCAACACCAACTGAGAAACCAATTGAGAGCCACTACCAGACATGTGAGTAACAACATCTTGAACCTCCCAGCCTGGGAAACCCTCCAACTGAAAGCTGGTACACAAGTGAGCCCAGACAAAACCAGAACTGCCCAACAGGCACAAAGAACAGGGGGGAGAAAAAAAACAAAACAGTAAATAGTTGTTTTAATTCATTAGGTTTTAAGGTGGTTTGCTATGCATCCAACAACAGCACAAAAGCTTCCTAACAGTGTAACTTTTACTTTCCTAATATTATTTGATGTGAAAAATCTGATTCTAACAGATTCTGACTCAAAATTTATCTTAAATATTAAGAAAGGTTAGTTAATGAGTTGCAAAGAGCACAACATTACTATATGATAAATTTGTGGCACAAAGGCCAGAGCTTCACAAAACATAAATGTGTTTTGATAGGTGAGAATCTTCCAGAAGAGTTACAATTCCATTATTTATGTATACTTCCTTATCCTTCTGTTAAAACAAACAAATAACAACAACAGCAAAAACCACTAGATCCTGGATAAAACTTTTTTTTTTTTTTTTTTTTTGGTTAATGAGAAATTATTTGTTGATTCCAGTGAACAGGGAGACATGGAAGATAACAATGGCAAAATGAGAGAAAGCAAAGGACTTTTGGGGCCTTAAAAAAAATCCCTGATTTTTAGCTGATATAATTTATGGCATAAAAATATACCCCCCAAAAGTTTCAATATCCCCATGGGAAAAAATAATTATGGTGTTGTCTACATTAGAGAACTTGTTCTTGAAGTGATTTTACTCTGTAGGTGTCATGTTTCAATCTTCATTCAGGAAGTGGAAACCATTTTAGGGTTCTTTCTGGAAAGTGAGAAACTCGTGATAACCAGCTTTTAAGGTTCAAACCTTGCATTTTCTTAAAGAAGTTGACAAAAATGAGCAAGAGCAATAGTGATTTTAAAACTACGTGTTAACTTATCTACTTTAACCTGTAGAGTCAAAAGAAATGTTTTTGAGAACAGGAAAAACTGGCTTTGACCACAATAAGTTCATATCAGAACAGAAAAATTAGAAATGAAGATCAGAGAAAACCAAAACCCAGCCAACTCTCCAATTATAAAGTAATTTTATCCCCTACAACCAATCATTTTGGGTTGATCTTACAATAAGCAACTTTTATGATTAATTAATTCCCTATAATAAAATTCTGCTTGAGTGAATTCCAGTAATCTTAGTATGAACTTAAAATCCTTTCCATTTTAATTTTAATCATTCTAATGTGATCCATTGTTGATTTCATGATTTAGCTGTTAAAAGGTACATTAATTTGTTGCTTAGAAATGAAGTTTGATGTAAACCTATGCATTTCACTTAAGTATTTCATATTTTTTTTTAAATTTATTACTAGTACTTAATTATCTGTGGAAATAGGTTTCAGCTATGGGAAGCAAACTGTCACTTCCTAAAACAGACCATATCATGACTTTGCAGTTTTCTTATCAAAGTCCTAGCCATCTTTCACATCTTAGCTCAAGCAATATTTCCTGTAAAATTTCCCCCCAAGATTTAGCACCCCTGCTTTATGCTACCATAGTACTACAAAGTACACTAAGTCAATAATAGTAGTTTCTTTATATATTAGTCTGATGACTAAATTGTGAGCTGTGGAGAGAAGCACTATGTCAAGCTCCTTCTTGTAATGAGAAGCCCTAATCTACTAGTCAGAAAATAAAGTATGCAGTATCAAAACATTTTACATTACTTGATAAATTTTGCACTATAAAATTACTTGCTAAAAATATTTTAAAATGTGGGCAATTCTTGAACATATACAAGATGAAGAGGTGTAAGACATGGGATATATAGCTGCCCCCAAAAAACATGACAGTCACTGATGACATGTCCATGTTGACACTTTCACGAAGAACATACAGGGGAAATAAGCCCTCTTATCAACATGGCAGAAGAAAAGACATCACTTGAATTTATTATAGGAGGAGTTCTTATTAAAGACACCTGACCCTGGGCTAGGAGTAAAGCTTTGTAGTACAGTGGGTGCTTGGCATACACATGACCCTAAATTGGATAAAGACACCTGACCCATCATGACATTGAAAATAACCCAAGATTATGCAAGTTGACCATTTAGGTTAAAAGAATAGTTATTAAAAGTTCTTATCTAAAAAAAACCTTTGTAATATAGACCTTGAATTTAATGTAATGTTCCTGAGGAAACCTCAAGAGGTTAAATAATTATGACAAAAATCGACTCAAACCAGGTTTTCCTACCCTAGTGCACCACTCTTACTTCATGAAATACTTAAAGAGCAATAAAATAAATCCTCCATTTCTGAAACAAATTTGTTACCTCATAAAAATCACTAGTTAACACTAGCTATCTGCTTTCATAATGGTTTACTATTTGCCTCAAATCAAAAATTCATCTCAAAGCCCTTACCTTTCAATACTGGACAGAATTGGGGAAGATGGGCATAAGAAACGGGGAGATTTAAAATCATAAAAAAAAAAGTCCTACAAAAATTGGGTCCCTATTAAATTCAATTTTACATGCCACGCTTAATAGTATCAGACAGCAGTCATAACGAATTTATTACTCACACAGATTTTGAATATTGATATTGACTTTGGAACAAAGGAAAAAGTATTAACTGTAGTATTTTGCTGTGTGTTTACGTTCATCTTCACTACGCAGTTTCATCGAAATCAGAGTATTCTACTACTCGCGCCTTCCATATTTTCACTTCTTAGGCCAACAGGTCTGTTCTAATACATATCGCCACGTATTTCAAATGAAGAATACATTATCTACCAGAAAAAGTGTCACGATATTCAGGAAGTGGAGCTGTCAATTAAGGACCCTTCACCGAATACAAGGGGCTGACAAAGTCTCTTCAATTCGAGGGAGGGTTCGCTAAGCCCTAACCCTCCCCGCCAACACCGCACTCACTGAATACCTCACTCGCGACACCCCAGACTCGCAAGGCGAGGTTGGACCCTCCGGACACCAGCCGAGTAGAGGGCCGCCCCGGGCCGAAGTAGGACACCAGTCCCTTCCCCGCGCCCACCACGCGTCCAAACGGAAGACGCACAATCCTGTCCTACACCCGTCACAAACTCCTACACCGGTCTATTGGGTACCGGCGGCGGAGGCCTGCACCGGGACCCAGCTCCTGCACCCCATCCGGCGAGGTGGCGGCCTCTATGCCCAGGCCCGCACTTGGTGGCCTCCCCTCCCCCACCCGCGGCCTGGCCTCGGACCCGCTCCTCCGGAGGGAGAAGTCCGAGCTACGCAGCATATTACCCAGCTCCCGAGCTGCCACCGTACAGGGCACGACGTGCTGGCAGCGACCACACCGCCGCCTTCCTCCTCCAAGTCCCAGGCCTCTGAGCGTGGCAGAGTCGTCTGCAGCGAAGCACAATGGCGCCGGCCCCTTTCTCAGATCCGGCGCAGAACCAGCAGCCACCGTTAAATGCCCCTCCCTTCCTCTCCCCCCGCCCCACTACGCGTACTTCCTGGCTTCTCGCGAGAGGGGCGGCGCTGCGGGAATCCGAGAGAAGCCGGCGCGCTCGACGTACCCCACCGCGGGGTGGTGCTCTGACTGCGGCAACCGTTGAAGGGCTGCCCCCCGGGAGGCAGCGAGGCGCCTCGGGTAAGCTGCTGCGGCTGGTCGGCCGGCGTGCTTGTGGCTGGGCGTGCGTGTGTCCGGGCGCGGGGAGCAGGCGCTGGAGGCCTGGCCCTGGTTGGCCGTCCTCGCCTGGCTGACAGGGAGCTCCTAGCCAGCCTCCTTACTGCCTGGCGCCCGGGTCGCCGCCCACAGGCTCTCGCCCCCTGGGGCCAACCTGCAGGGCCACAACTGGAAAAAACAACGTTTTTTTTTTTTCTTTTTTTCTTTTTTCTTTTTCGAGCGCTTGGCAAGTGGCGCAGTGAACGTTTATCGGATTGAATGAAGCACTGCCTTTTCTAGCCTTCCCTTCTCCCCGCCTTCTCCTTGCCCTCCCTGTCTGATTTGAAGCCAACCCTTGAAGGGTTTGGTTTGTCCACCTGTGGTTGTGTCCGTGTGGTAATGAAGCCTTGGTGGGGTACTTTCACAATCATATCGTTTAAAATCATAATATTACCCTTTGATAGTGTAACTACAGATTTTGCAGTAAAATTTCACTTATAAGAAGGGAGGGAAATTGTGACAAATGGTTTGTGAATATTAGACGAAACTTTCAAAACTACTGTGAATATAAAATAAGAGGTAAGTAATTGATACATAAAGGAATAGGCTAAAGGGAAAAGCCACAGTTTGTGTGGATTTCGATGATATGTGGATTTTGAATAATACATTAAACATTTTTAATGGTAAAGATCAGTTACTTATTGAACCTTGGACATATACTTAAGGCAGTCAGCATTATAATGTTATTAAAAACAATCTATTGATTCCTAAAAATTCCATAAGTGGGATATGATGTTTATATGTATTTGTCATTTCATCTGAAGGGAATGGAATATCAATCTCTATCATCCTCATTTTACTGTATCTTGGAGACTGTCTTTCACTATATTTTAAAATATTGTGAATTTTGAAGATTTTTTTTTTTTTCCACTGCTGGGGATTGCTGTACCACTGAGCTACATCTCCAGTCCTTTTATTTTAAGACAGAGTCTTGCTCAGTTGCTAAATTGCTGAGGCTGGCCTCAAACCTGCCATCCTCTATCCTCAGCCTGACAAGTCCGTGGAATAACAGGGGTGTGCCATGGCACCTGGCTAATGTTGATTATGTTAAAAGTTGACACAGATTTCACTCTTTTAGGGTATGAGATGAAGATTAAATGTCTAGTGCCGGGTAAAGTGAACACAGATTACTTGTGAGGAAATTATTTTGCCAGTTTGAGTGGCCCTATAGCACAGTGGATGTATAAATAAACACACACACACACACACACACACACACACACACACACACACACACACACTCCCTGAAGAATTAGACTGCATGGATTCAAATCTTAGTCATGCCTCTTACTACCTTATCTTGAACAGTTCTTTAACCTTGCTAAGATTAGGCTTCCTGTGAAATTGGAGTTAATAAAAAATACTTATATCTCACAGGTTGTCAAAGGGATTAAATGAGATCCTACTGTAAGTTTCTAAAATAGTCATCATTCCAAAATTATTAGCTATTACATTCCATGTCTAAACTATCACTAATATTGTGTTTCTGGGGCTTAATATCATATAGGACCCTTAAACATCTTTTCAAGTTTATTCAACGCCAAGAGAAATGATGGCATCATTTTCCTGAGCTATGGCAATCAGACCTGGTAGTGGGAACTTCTCAACAGAACTCCCAAACCTGGCAAGAATGCTGCAGATTTTGGCAGATGATGGCTTCATCCCCTCCCAGCACTAATGATATTATTAGAGGTGAGTGTGGCACCAATCCCCCAGAGATTCCAGATTTTAGTATTTTTATTGATGCTAGTAAATAAAGGTCACTAATATATCTGGTTTTATTCTTTTTTAATTCTTAAATTTCTTTTAGTTAGTTTTACATGACAGTAGGATGCATTTATCCACTTTGTTATATCATACATACATGGGATATAATTTCATTTTCATGTTGCAGAATCATATTGGTCATGTAGTCACATATATACATACAGTAATAATGTCTGTTTCATTCTACTCTTTTTCCTATCCCCACATCCCCTCCCCACTCCCTTAATCTAAGGTAAAGCTATTCTTCCCTAGTGCCCCTGCCTTATTGTGAATTAGCATCCGTATATAGAGAAAACATTCAGCTTTTGGTTTTGTGTTATTTTGCTTAGCATGATATTCTCCCAGCTCCAACCATTTACTGGCAAATGCCATAATTTCACTCTTCTTTAAAGCTGAGTAATATTCTATAGAGTATATATACCTCATTTTTTAATCCATTCACCTATTGAGGGACACCTAGATTGATACCATAGTCTAGCTACTGTGAATTGAGTTGCTATAAACATTGATTTTGCTATGTTACTATAATTTTCCTTTGGGTATAAACTAGGTCAGATGCTGGTTCCATTCCAAGTTTTCTGAGGAATCTCCGTACTGCTTTCCATAGTGGTTGTACCAATTTTCAGTCCCACCAGCTATGTATGAGTGTACCTTTTTCACTGCATCCTTGCCAACATTTATTGTTGCCTCTATTCTTGATGATTGCCATTCTGACAGGAGTAAGAGGAGGAAACCTTACAGAAGTTTTTATTTATATTTCTCTAATTGCTAGAGATATTGAACACTTTTTCATATATTTGTATTTCTTCTGGGAAGTGTCTTTTCAGTTCCTTAGCTCACTTATTGATTGGGTTATTTGGTTTTTTTTTTTTTTTTTGGGTTTTTGTTTTTTTTTTTTTTAGTGTTAAGCTTTTGAGTTCTTTATATATACGGAGATGAATGCTTTATCAGAGGTGCATGTGGTAAAAGATTTTCTCCCAATCTGTAGGCTCTCTCCTTACATCATTAATTATTACCTTTGCTGAGAAGAAGCTTTTTAATCTTAATCCATCACATGTATTGATTCTTGATTTTACTTTTTGTTCTTTAGGAGTCTTGTTAAGGAAGTCACATCCAAGGCTGGCACGGTGAAGATTTGGGCCTGTTTTTTCTTCTGTTAGGCACAGGGTCTGTTGTAGTGCCTAAGTCTTTGATCCACTTTGAGTTGATTTTTGGGCAAAGTGAGAGATAGAGGTTTAATTTCATTTTGCTACATATGGATTTCCAGTTTTCCCAGCACCATTAGTTGAAGAGGCTATCTTTTCTCTAATGAATGTTTTTGACATCCTTGTCTGAGGTAACCATATTTATGTGGGTTTGACTCTGTATCCTCTATTCTGTACCATTGGTCTACAAGTCTATCTTGGTGCCAATACCATGCCGTTTTTGGTACTATATCTTTGTAGTATAGTTTAAGGTCTGGTATTGTGATGCCTCCTGCTTCACTTTTCTTGCTAAGGATTGCTTTAGCTATTCTGGGTCTCTTATTTTTCCAAATGAATTTCATGATTGCTTTTTCTCTTTCCATGAAGAATGTCATTGGGATTTTATTAGGAATTGCATTAAATCTGTATAGCACTTTTGGTAGTGTGGCCATTTTGACAATATTAATTCTGCCTATCCAGCAGCACGGGAGATCTTTCCTTCATCTGAGGTTTTCAATTTCTTTCTTTAGTGTTCCGTAATTTTCATTGCAGAGGTCTTTCACCTCTTTTGTTAGATTGATTCCCAGGTATTTTATATTTTTTGAGGCTATTGTAAATGGAGTAGTTTTCCTAATTACACTTTCAATGAATTCATCATTGATGTATAGGAATGCATTTGATTTATGGGTGTTGATTTTATATCCTACTACTTTGCTGAATTCATTTATTAGTTCTAGAACTTTTTTGGAGGAATTTTTTGGATCTTCTAGATATAGAATCATGTCATCAGCAAGTAGTGACAGTTTCAGTTCTTCTTTACCTATTTGTGTACCTTTAATTTCTTTCTTTTCTAATTGCTCTGGCTAGAGTCTCAAGGATGATATTGAATAGAAGTGGTGAAAGAAGACACCCTTGTCTTCTTCCAGTTTTTAGAGGGAATGCTTTCAATTTTTTTCTATTTAGAATGATGCTGACCTTGGGTTTAGCATATATAGCTTTTACAATGTTGAGATACATTCCTACTATCCCTAGTTTTTCTAGTGTTTTGAACATGAAGGTGTGCTGTATTTTGTCAAATACTTTTCTGCATCTATTGAGATGATCATATGGTTCTTATCTTTAAGTCTATTGATGTGATGAATTATATTTATTGATTTCGGTTTGTTGAACCAACACTGCATCCCTGGGATGAATCCCACTTGATTGTGGTGCACTATCTTTTCAATATGTTTTTGTATTTGAATTTTATTGAGAATTTTTGCATCTATTTTCATCAGGGATATTGATCTGAACTTTTCTTTCCTTGATGTGTCTTTGTCTAGTTTTGGTATCAGGTCTTGTAGAACGAGGCTGAGAATCCATCTGGTCCTGGGCTTTTCTTGATTGGTAGGCTTTTGATGTGTTTTCTATTTCATTACTTTAAATTGATCTGTTTAAATCATGTATGACCTCCTTATTCAGTTTGGATAGGTAATAAGTCTCTAGAAATTTGTTGATGTCTTTGATATTTTCTATTTTATTGGAGTATAAATTTTCAAAATAGTTTCTAATTATCTTCTGTATTTCAGATGTGTCTGTTGTGATTTTTTTCCTTCATCTTGTATTTTAGTAATTTGAATTTTCTCTCTTTTTCTCTTTATTAACATGGCTAGGGGTTTATATATTTTATTTATTTTTTCAAAGAACCAACTTTTTGTTTTGTCAGTTTTTTTCAATTGTTTCTTTTGCTTTGATTTCATTAATTTCAGCTCTGACTTTAATTATTTCCTGTCTTCTAGTGCTTTTGGTGTTGATTTGTTCTTCTTTTTCTAGGGCTTTGAGATGTAGTGTTAGGTCATTTATTTGTTGACTTTTTATTCTTTTAATGAATGCACTCAATGCAATAAACTTTCCTCTTAGTAATGCATTCATAGTGTACCATAGATTATGATATGTTGTATCAGTGTTCTCATTTACCTCTAAGAATTTTTTTATTTCATTCTTGATTTCTTCTACTATCCATTCATCATTCAATTGTGTATTATTTAGTCTCCATTTGTTCTAATAGCTTGTATTTTTAATTTTATCATTGATTTCTAATTTCATTGCATTGTGGTCTGCTAGAATTTTATTATCTCTTTTTTTTTATTTACTAAAAGTTGCTTTGTGGCATAAGATATGGTCTATTTTAGAGAAGGTGCCATGTATTGCTGAGAAGAAAGTATATTTGCTCATTGATAGATGAGATATTCTATATATGTCTGTTAAATCTAAATTTTTGATTATAGTATTTAGTTATGTAGTTTCCTTATTTAGTTTTTGTTTGGAAGATCTGTCCAGTAGTGAGAGTGGTGTGTTAAATTCACCCAGTATTATTGTATTGTTGTCTATTTGACTCTTGTAGTTGAGAAGGGTTTGTTTAATGTACATAGATGCTCCATGGTTTGGAGCATAAATATTTATAATTGTTATGTCCTGCTTATATATACTTCCTTCAAGAAGTATGAAATGTCCTTCTTTGCATCTTCTGATTAACTGTGGTTTGAAGTCTACTTTGATGAAATGAGAATGGGAAATCCCTGCTTGTTTACGCAGTCCATATGAGTGGTATGTTTTTTCCCATCCTTTCACCTTCAGCCTATGAATGTCTTTGCCCATGAGGTGAGTCTCTTGAAGATAGCATATTGTTGGGCCTTGCTTTTTAATCCAATCTGCCAGCTTGCGTCTTTTGATTGATAAGTTTAGGCTGTTAACATTCAAGGTTATTATTGAGGTATGACTTGTATTGCCTGTCATTTTTATTTATTTGTGGTTTTTGATTTGTCTTAGTTTCTGATTTAGTTCAGTGTCCTTTTAGTGTAGATCCTTCCTTTGCTGGTTTTCACTTTTTTTTTCCATTTGATCCTCATGGAATATTTTGTTGAGAATGCTCTGTAGTGTAGGCTTTCTAGTTGTGAATTATTTTTTGCTTATCTTGGAATATTTTAATTTCATCTTCAGATCTGAAACTTACTTTTGCTGGATATAAAGTTCTTGGTTGGCATCTGTTTTCTTTCAGAATTTGAAATATATATATGTAAATATATTATTCCAGGACCTCCTAGCTTTGAGGGTCTGGGCTGAGAAATCAGTTGAAATTGGAATTGATTTACATATACATATTTTGATTTTTTTCCTCTCACAGTGTTTAAGGTTTTTTATCTTTATTCTCTGTGTTAGTCATTTTCATTATAATGTGTCTTGGGATGGGTTTGCTATAATTTTGTACATTTGGGGTCCTTTAAGCCTCTTGTATTTGATTTTTTATTCCATTTTTTAGATTTGGGAAATTTTCTGCTATTGTATCATTTAAAAGATTGTGCATTCCTTCAGTTTGTATCTCTGCTCTTTCATCTATTCTGATAACTCTTAAATTTGGTCTTTTCATGTTATTCCATAATTCTTGGATGTTCTGTTCGTGGTTTCTTACTATCTTCTCCACACATTCAACTCTACTTTCAATATTATATATTTTGTCTTCATTGTCTGAGGTTCTGTCTTCCAAGTAGTTTAGTCTATTGGTGACGCTTTCTATGGAATTTATAATTTGGTTTACTGATTGCTTCATTTTGAGGATTTCTGCTTGTTATTTTTTTCCCACAGTCTCTAACTCTTTATTGAAGTAGTCTCTCACTTTTTATATTTTTTCTTTGATTTCACTCGAGTTTATCCTTTACTTCACATATGAATTTAACTATATACAATCTGAACTCCTTCTTGGACATTTCTTTTATTGTGTTATCAGTGGCTTCTGTTGTTGAAGTATCTCAGTTTGTTTAGGGTGTTTTTTTCCCTTGTTTTTTCATGTTGTTAGTGTGTTTTCCCATCTAAAAGTATGGATCTAAGGCAGGATAAATTCCGCCCTGTAGACCGATAGTGTCCCTGAGGGTTTCCAGTGCTTCCTCTTTACTGGTGAGACCAATATCAATAGCACACAGTGTACACAATATGTAGCCTTAAACGTAATAGCTCCCACTAAGTCGTCTACTGCTTTTTTGCATTAAACCAAAATTATGAGTTCAATAACTATCTATAAACAGAATATCTGTTAAAATGATTTACAATTTCAGTGATAAGAGAACAGAGGTAATGTAGTATGTAATATTTGTAAGAGAGGAAGAGAGAAGCTAGAAGTAAAAATTCACAGGAAGATTGGAAGAGGAGCTGACAGAGATTGGCTTTTGGTTGGAGAAAAATTGGAAAGAATATCCAAGAAAATATATGAGAGAGGATGAATACGAATAAAGAGAAAAAAATTAAAGACATAAGAATTCAACAGAAATGCAAAACACCATTCAATTATCATTGTCCTACACACAGTGATGCATAAAAAAATCCTGTTCCAAATATGGTAGAAAGATTAGTGAATCAAAAAATAAAGTAAATCTTGCTGGAAAGTTGATCTGTCTCCGTCAATGTTCAACAGTTTCTCAGCCCTGTCTTTTGATGTCTCTCAAGATCACCAAACCCAGATCAGCCCTTGCAAACCCAGACTCTGTCCCACCAATTCAGGCTTCAGATACTTCAGGCTCAGACACACTGCAGTCCCGAGATCTCAGTGGTGCTCCTACTTACAGAGAGACCACCAGGGATATACTCATGAAAAGGAGCAAACCTGAGATAAAGCAGCAAGACAAGGGCTACCAGTACTCTCAGCAAGAAGATCCCAGGCTCCTCCAAACCCACAGGCACACCTGCACTGGACCTGCAGGTCCCAGTTGGTGTCCCCAGACAGAGCTCTTGTGGTGGTAAGCCTGCTGGCACCCAGGTCTCAGGCCCTGGCTTGTGTCCCAAAATGGTGCAGCCACCTGCAACTAAACCTGGAGTCTCCCCTGAAGTAGTCCTTGGTAGCAGCAGTAGTGGGGGTGGTTGTTGGCAGCAGGCAGCTGGTCAGCAGTAGCTGTGGCTGCAACTGCAGTTGTGGGGACAGCATCATGGGCGATCTTCAGGAGTTAGCAGCAGTATCAGCTTCAGTTGCATCTGGGGCAGCGGTGTCTTCTGTGGCAGCAGCACACAGAAGGAAGACCTCCAGGTGACCTCAGGCTGGCAGCAGAGGAATCAGAGGGAGCAGCAGTGGCGGTAGTGGTGCAGGCAGTAGCGGTACAGGGGGCTGTGTTTTTATTGTTCTAAACAATTTAGACACCATTGCTACCTTTCATCTATGGAGTTCCCCCACTTGACTTTTCTTTGCTAAACTTTTTATTCTTTGTGACTGACTGGCACTCTTTTCTGTATCTAAACATCTTTGTTCACCACTTGCCAATACCATTCACATCATTTTACATTTTTGAACGTGGCTTCTATTCTAAGATAGTGACTATTATTAATTTTCCCCCTTCTATTTTAAAAATTTGTCCATCTTATGTTTAAGTACCTGGCCTTGGGTTTGATCTCCAGCACTGCAAAAACAAAAGAAAACAAAGCATTCAAAACATCAGTTGGTTAACGTTTGCTAGGTTAGCAGCAAAAGCGTTCAGTCCCAAAAACAATAGTCAAAAAGATTTAAAAAAAGAAAGAAAGAAAGAAACACATCTCAAAACTCTTTCTGAGAAATCACTCTTACATATAACTTTCAATCTATAACTCATAATTAATAGGAAGATCATTTCTTAGTTTCTCCAGAATATCTGACCTGATCAGGAAAAATTCCCAACTTCTGGGGCATAGTTCCTATTCCGTATGAAAGTGCTTTTCATACTGCCTTAATAAAGGCAGCTATCTTACCAATAAATCTAGAATTTGGAAAACTATGGTACACAGGAAAATCTGGCCCAGCACCTGTTACTGTAAATACTTTTATTGGAACAAGTCGTGCTCATTAGCTTATGTATTGTCTATGGAATAGGATTCTCCAGAAAACAGAATCAATCATATACATTATCTATTAAGAGATTTACATTAAAGAATTAGCTGATGCAGTTGTGGGGTTTGCACATTTAAAAATAGGTAGGGCAGACTGGCAGCCTGGGAGCTCATATAGGAGTTGATACTGCAGTCACAGAATTTCTTCTGTAGGAAATCTCATTTGTTGCTCTTAAGGCTGATTGGATGAGGCCCATCCACTTTATAGAGAGTAATCTTCTTTTCTTGAAATCAGCAGATTATAAATGTTGATCACAACTACAAAATACCTTCACAGCAATACCTAGAGTGTTATTGACTGTGTAACTGTGTACTGTAACCTTGCCACATTGGCATATAAAATTAGCCATCACCCATCCATGGTGATTTCTCCTTGCAATAGCAGAATTGAGTAGTTGTGACAGAGGCTATATGAGACAAAAATCCTAGTCAATATTTGGTTCTTTATAGAACATTTGCTGATTTGTGGAGTAAACCATAAAACTAGATTGAACTAACCTCTGTTCTTATAATGGAGTCCAGACAAATACATGCAGACACATGCTTGGTTATGCATACCCACACAAATATACATAGAAACTTCACAATGATGATAATCAAGAATTGTGTGGACTGGGAGTATAACTGAGTGGGAGAGTGATTACCTGGATTCAATCCCCAGCATCCCTCAACCAAAAAAAAAAACTGGCCTTCATGGCCACTTCAGATTACATTTTATGAAACTAGAAATAGAAAAGGATACTAATGTAAATTCCTTCTGAAAAGTTTTTATATCTCCCTTCTTAAATTGTTTTATGTGTACATAAATACACAGATTTATAAAAAGTATGTAAGCAATTATATATCATGCATGTTATTTTATTGTAGTCCTTTTCCTTTCTTCCCCTTTTTCTTTCCTTCCTCTCCCTTTTGCTTTTTAATTTGGCTCTCTTGCCTAGATCTATTACTTTATTTATTTATTTTAAAGTTCAAGGCCAGCCTGGGCAATTTATTTTATTTATTTGTATGTGGTGCTGAGAATAGAACCCAGTGCCTCACACATGCTAGGCAAGTGCCCTAAGACTGTGCCACAACCCCAGCCCAGGATCTATTACTTTATAAACATCCTTTGCAACCTACATTGACAAACTACTGTAAATCTGTCTATTTTTTTCTCTGTATGATCACATAATCTTAAAAGATCTCTGTGTATGTGTGTGTTGTGTGTATATAGAGAGATGTATACATAGAAATACTTATATTTAGATATATTGATTTTTAATCATTTATTTTATAAACAGTATAAAATGTAAACGTGTATATTTAGAGCCAGGAGTACAGGTCAGTGATAGAGCATTCACTTAGTATGCAGGAGGCCTTGGTTTCTATCTCTAGCACTGCAAAAACAAAACAAAACAAAGCAAAAAAACCCCGAAAAACATGTATCTTCATCTTACGTTTTTTTCCTCAATAGTATTTCTTCTCTGAAAGTTTATTTGTAATTGGTTATTTATCTTTTACTATCAATTTGCAATTCTTACTACCATTCTGTTGCCTTGGTGTTTTCTCACCTCTATTGATTTTGCATTTACTATCTTTTCTTGTAGATAGACACTTTTTATCATTAAAATTGTGATTCCTTTTTAACTTCTAGATTTCCAGTTTAGGTTTAAAAAAATCTTAACTATGCCTGAATCGTATTATATAGTACCCTAGGTATTCTAGATTAAGCAATCTTTTTTTTTTTTTTTTTTTTTTTTGGTATTGGCGTTTGAACCCAGGGATGCTTACCCAACCAAGCCTCATCCCCAGCCTTTTTTAATATTTTATTTGAAGGCAGGGTCTTGCTCAATTGCTAAGTGCCACACTAATCTATTGAGGCTGGCTTTGAACTCGTGAACCTCCTGTCTCAGCTTCTCAAATTGCTGGGATTACAGGCATATGCCACTATGCAAAGCAAGATTAAGTAATCTTAATTAATCTCTTATGTTTAAAAAATTTTCATTTTTATATGTAGAATAACATTATAGGATCTAGTTTTATCTTCTCTAAAGGTAGCCAGGTGTGTCAGTAGCATTTATAAATACTTCATTCTTTTCTATGTAATTAGAAAGACTACCTTTGTCATATATTAAATTTTTAAATTTTTTAAAATATATTTTTAGCTGTTGATAGACCTTCAATTTATTTATTCATATGCAGTGTTAAGAACCGAACCCAGTGCCTCACACATGCCAGGCAAGTGCACTACCGCTGAGCCCTAGCCCCAGCCCCCAATTTTTAAATTTATACTGAATTTATTTCTAGATTTTTCTATCCTGAGAAGGATGTTATTTGACATTACAAGCACTAAACTGTTTAAAAAACAGTTACTACCTTTTGAATCTTATTTGTTAATACTTTTCTGCAATTCTGTCACCTTTCTATTCTATGATATTTGAATTTCCTCTAGAATCACCCATCATACCTAAGTGCTTTTTGCATTATATAATGCATGTTAGGTTATCAGTCTGCCTAAAATTATCTTAATTCCTTTTTTCCACTTTTATTATTTTCCTTCATCAGCAATTTGCTAAAGCCATTGAATATACTTCAGTTACTTAAAAACACCTCATTAGAGCTTTTTGTATATCACAATCGTTTTTTAAAAAATGTACAGGTTCACACATGCATCAAATTAATTAGTTTATCAACCCTGTTTGTTGTCCCAGAGTCCAATCTTGTAAGTTTTGTACCATGGAGCTTTAGCTACTCTTTTTTTTTTTTTAACTTTTTTATAGTTGTATATGGACAGTGTGCCTTTATTTAATTTACTTCTTTTTAATAATTGTGCTGAGGATTGAACCCAGTGCCTCCCACATGCTAGGCAAGTGCTGTGCCACTGAGCTACAGCCCAGCCCACTTTAGCCACTCTTAACAGCAAGTCTGCCATTGTATCATGCTCAGTATAGAAGAAATCATGCTTTTTTTTTCATATTATAACATCATAAATAGTATGGAAATGGTGATATACTTTAAATATTTTGCATAAAATGTGGTTATAAGTCTTAACTTTTGCATAACATATAAGCATTTTGGTGATGATTATTGATTTGTTGTGGTTTGAATATTGTCCTCTGCAAAACTGAGAACTCTGCACTTTTAAAAATTATATTTTAACTTAGTTTTTAGAGTTTGTTATTTCGTACTTTTTTTTTTTGTACTAAGATTGAACCCACTGAATTAAATCTTCAACCTTTTTATTTTTTATTTTGAGACAGGGTCTTGCTAAATTGCTAAGACTAGCCTCGAGCTTGCAGTCCTCCTGCCTCAGCCTCCCCAGCTCTGGGATTACAGGCATGCTTCATGACTCCTGGCTATTTAGTACATTTTTGTTTCTTTCCATAGAATTAATTTTGCATTAATTTGTGGGAAGACTTTTCTTGGGAAATTGATTATTTCATTGTTTTCAAGTTCATTAAAGTATTCTTTTAAGCTTGTGTTTATCTCACATAGTTACTTACATTGAGAGTTTAGTAGCAAGGAACAATGGTGCCCACATGTAATCACAGCTGAGGCAGAAGGATGGCAGGTTTGTGGTCAGGTTCAGTAACTTAGTGAAACCCTCTCTCAAAAAGTTTGACAAAAGGCCTGGAGCTATAGCCTAATGGTACAATTCCTGGATTCAGTCCCTAGTACTAGAAAACAGCAATAACAACAACAAAACTCAGAATTTAAACATGTATTTGCATATTAGGGTATTCATGAAAATATGGAAGACATTTTAATGAATATTTGATTACCTCATAACTTTTAACAGTCTTTTAATATACTTATGTGACTGTTTTATGTTAGAATATATTATCTCAGGTGAATAACCAAATTTTTTTGTTACATGAATTTTATGATTACTTGTAATAATACAAAAAAAATTACTAGAGTAGTTCTATAATACAATTTTTTGTAAAGTTGTTTATGAGGATTTTAATAGGCTTTATTAATAATTTTCAGTCTCAATAAATAAGGCATTAATCATATTGTAGCATTTAGGCTGAGGGTACAGCTTAGTGATAGAGCACGTGTTTAGTGTGCACAAGACCCTGGGTTTAATCCTCAGCACCAAAAAATAATAATGGCAGCATTAAAATTTTAATTGGGTAGATTAAAAAAATCTGGAAAAAGTTTGGGTAAGCCACATGTAGTGGCATTCACCTATAGTCCCAACTGTTTGGGAGGCTGAAATAGAAATATAGGGGCCAACTTGGGAAATATTGGCAGAATACTTCTCTTAAAAATGTTTTAAAAAATAAAATAATTTGGGTAAATAGTTTTATGTTAAATTTAATAATTCTTCTTGATAATGTTCAGAAATAAAATTGCTGTGTTTAGCTTTATGCTTAGAAGAAAGTTACATAGAAACACTTAGCATTTATTCTTTTATTAAAAAATAAATATATAGAAAAGACTAAGAATACTACAACATCTAGCTTCTAAATCAACAAAAGTGGGAGGAAAAAAAAAACTCAGACTTTGAATAGCAGCTTTATAAGCCCTATTTAGAAGAATTTTGTTTTCTTGGTAGCAGAACCAAGTGTGGAATTTATGCTTTGTTCATAGCAAAATTGGCACATATCACCCTTATATGCATTCTTAGCTTGCTTTGTGCAGGAAAAGAATTTATAGTTGGAAAGAAATGTACAGAATTATTAATATAAGGCAGATAAAGAAAGCAGTTTTAAGAATAGAATATAAAGTAGAATTTTAAAAATCAGATAACAACTATTAAAAAATACTTGATAGATGTGGTGATAGGATATAATTCAGTGGTAGAGCATGGCACTGGGCTTAATTCCCAGCACACCCCCCTCCCCACAATTATAAAATTTTAATTAGTAGTGAAATAGTCTCATAACATTTTTTATAATATTTTGATGTAGTAACCCATCAATTCATACAGATAAGTGAGCAAATTATTTTTACTTGTTAAACAGTGATAGCAAAAACAGAAGAAACAAGTCCTCAGTTCTTTAGAATAAGAGACCAAGCCAGGCAACAGGGTTTGTACCTGAACCTAGTTACTTGGAAGACTGAGGCAGGAGAACCATTTCAATAGGAGTTTAAGACCAGTCTGGGCAACATAGTGAGAACCTGTATCAAACAGACACACACACACATACACACACACACACACACACACACACACACACAGAATATATCTTTTAAAAATCAAATTTTGTTTTTTAATTTGTGAGAGTAGCCTTCATTATTACTTATAAAAATTAATGAGAAAAGAAAGAAAAAAGAATAGTGTTTATGTTGTGTCTATAAATGAATATTATGTTTTAAAATTTTTACTGGAAAATATATGTAAATTTTATGTTACAATAAATTTTTAGCTTGGTGACTGACATTAATTATATTTAGGTTTCATTTGTTAAATAAAATATTCTTTTTGATTGTTATAGCTTAGAAATTTTATTCTGTAGTGTTTTTTTTTAGTTGTTGATAGACCTTTATTCTATTTTATGTATTTATATGTGATGCTGAGAATCAAACCCAGTGCCTCACACATGCCAGGCAAGTGTGCTAACACTGAGCCCCAGCCCCAGCCCCTATTCTGTAGTTTTATTGGAGACCAACATTATTCTGTTTAGCACATCAAAAGTAAGTGTTGTAATAGTTTCCTTAATCAAAAATGTTTGTTAGTAAAATTTGTTAACATTAGGCATAGTTATATCACATATTTAACTATCAAATATATATAACTAGAAATTTAATATAAATTTTACTTGAGTGTCTTTAAGAAAACAGATTACAACACTTTATGAGAATAAGAAAATTTTTACTGTTAGTATAAAATATTTGTTTAAGTGAAATTTACAAGGAGACAGAATTTATTCTTATAATTATTTTGTAAATTTTGAGTGTTATTAGGGAAATACTATGTTCTGAATGTCACCCAAAATTTGTTTTGAAACTTAATGGCCAATGTAATAGTAGTAAGAAGTAGGGCACTTAGGAGGTGATTTAGTCATGAGAGCAGAGCCCTCATGGATGAGGTCAAGGCCCTTATAAAAGGACTTGAAGGAGTGGATTCACTGCCTTCTGCTTTGTCAGGTGAGGAGGACATAGCAATTTGCCCCGCCTAAGAAAACAACAACACGGCACCTGTGGGAAGCAGAAAGCAACCTTTTCCAGACACCAATCTTGCCAACAACTAGATCTTGGGCTTCCTAGCTTTTAGAACCATAAGAATAGGTTTCTTTTATTTAAAAATCACAGTATGTGGTATTTTGTTATAGTGGCATAACTGGACTAACGTAAGAATCAAGTAGTATGTTTGAATGATCAAACTTTATTTCAATAATGAATGAAGTGGGGGGCTGAGGTTATAGCTCTGTTGTAGAGTACTTGCCTAGCATGTGTAAGGTACTGGGTTTGATCTTCAGCTATAATTAATTAATATATAAATAAATAAATAAAATAAAGATATTGTGACCCCCAAAATAATAATAATTGGAATAGAAACTATCATCTATAAATACATAGTAGATTTTAATAACAAGTAAAATAAAAAATGATTAAAATATTTATTTTTTATACTAATATTTATTTATTTTTTAATTTTATTTTTGATGCTACTGGGGATTGAACCCAGGTCTTTGTGCATGCTAGGCAAATGTTTTACCATTAAGCCACATCCTTAGCCCCTGTATACTGAGTATTTTAATAGCAGTTGAGGTGTATGACATCTTCCTTGAATTTAAAAGGAAGAAAATAATCTATATTTTTATAGATGCCAGTTAAATAAATCATTTAAATGGTTAGGTTGAATATACTTTATAATTCAAATATCTTTAAAATAACCATTACCACAAGTTAATTTTTTCAGATTTAATGTACTTTTTTTCTTTTTGGTAGTGTTACACAGTGTTTATAAAATCTTATATTTAAAATAGAACTTTTCAGGGTATATTCATAAAACTTCACATACTTTATTCAAATAAAGTATTAATGCAAAATTCTCAAAGCTTTTTATTTCTTTTCTTTTTTAAGAAAATATTTTATAGTTATAGATGGATAGCATACTTTTATTTGTTTATTTTTATGTGGTACTAAAGATCAAACCCTGTGCCTCACACATGCTAGGCAAGTACTCTGCCACTGAGCTACAATTGTGCCCTTTTTTCTTTTCTTGTAATGCTAGAGGTCAAATTCATGTCCTTCCACATGCTAGGCAAGCACTCTACCACTGAGGTACACATCCCCAGCCTTCTCAAAGCTTTTTAAAGAAACATTTGACTAAAAGGAATATAGGAATTAGGCATGGTGGCACATGCCTGTAACCTCAGTGACTCAGAAGGCTAAAGCTGGAGGATCACAAGTTTGAAATGGGCAATAAGCAGTCTGGGCAATAAGCAAGTCCCTGTCTCAAAATAAAAATAAGGAAGCGGGGCTGGGGTTGTTGCTCAGTGGTAGAAACGCACGCCTAGCATATGTGAGGCCCTGGGTTTGATCCTCAGCACCCACAAAAATAAATAAAGTAAAGGCATTGTGTCCAACTACAACTAAAAAATAAATATTAAAATAAGTAAATAAATAAAGAAAGAAGGGCTGGGGGTGTAGCTATGGTAGAGTACCCCTGGGTTAAATGTCCAGTACCACCAAAAAAAGAGAAAGAGGTCTGGTAGGGATGTTGTTTAATGTTCAGTTCCCCTAGGTTCAATGCTCAGTACTGCAAAAAAGAAGAAAATAAGTTAATAGGAATCTTTAGGATTACTTATGTTTGTGATTTGAACTGAATTTATAAAAAATTAAAATAAATTTTAAAAAATTCATTACTTTAATTCAGTGGGTAGGACACATATTTTGGAAACCTTATGCCTTCATTAAGTTTGGTTTTGCAGCACTGGAGATTGAATTCAAGGCCTCACATGTTAGGAAAATACTCTACCACATTACTATGTTATGTGGTTCCATAATTTTAACACATACCTTCTATATGTTTGTTTTTGTTTTTTTCTTTTTGTTGTTACTATTATTGTTGCTGTTTTGTACTGGGGATTGAACCCAGGGATGCTGTACCACTGAGTTACAACTCCAACCCTTTTTATTTTATTTTGAGACAGTGTCTTGCTAAACTGCTGAGACTGGCCTCAAACTTGCCATCTTCCAGCTCATTTTTCTGAGTTCTTGGGATCACAGGGCTTCATGGATCTGGTGTTACAGCTAGACCTAGAGAGAGGGGTAGAACTCAGATGGGTGGTAAGAAGTAACATTCTGAGTAACTGATTAGTCAAGGTACAGAGAAAAATATTAGAGACCATGCATCCACTGAAATTTATTGCCTGTTTCATGAATAACATAATTAGAAAATTCAAAGTCTGTTTCTAACTCTAGTCTTTTAATAGAGTGTTGATGTGCTTAGGCCATCTTAAACATTGAGTTGCTATATAGCCTAAAAACCTCAAATGAAAGGGCATCACAATTTTACAAGGGAAGCTAGAGTTGTCCTTAGTTATATGTTATTAGCCCCTATGAGGGTACTGGGTATGATTAACTCCCTTCTATATTCTTTGCTTTGTCACCACATGCTACTTCTAGTATTTGGAATTACCAGAGGGCAGTCCTTACGAGGTATAGGTATTCAGTAAATGTTGACAGAATAAGCAAACATGTTATTGTCTTAGCTGTTTGGCTTTTAGTTGCTTAAAAAGTTAAGTAGTAATTATCTGGTAATACTCCATATCCAATAATATATTCAAGACAAGCAAATACTTTTTTGTTCCTAATAAATCTTCAGTCAAGATACTTTTTTACATCAGAAATGTTTATAGCCATGACAAACATTAAAATTATTACCAGTGCTTTGGATACAATAATGAATAGGTTTTAACTCACAGGAATTACTGAGAAAGAGAAAGAAAACATTGATTCAGAGGATTATTAAGAATGAACTCATTATCATATAAAAATATGATAGGAAGGACTAAACATTCTTTTCTGTGTGTGTGTGTGTGTGTGTGTGTGTTTTGATACCAGAAAATGAACCCAAGGGCACTTAACCACTGCGCCACATTCCCTAGCCCTTTTTATTTTTTATTTTGAGAGGGTCTTGCTAAGTTGCTAAGGCTTGCCTTGAACTTGTTGTGATCCTCCCGGCTCATTCTCCCCGGTCACTAGTATTATAGGCATGCACCACCATGCCGCCACACTCCACTCTAAACTAAACATTCTCAACATATGAAGTAGCAGAAGTTCATATTAAAGTATTTTTATATTGAGAAAAGCAAACTGTAAAACTATGTACTAAATAAATAAGTGGCATTTTCTAGAAAGAGCAAAATAGTCTTATGCATGTGAAGTAGCAGTTAATTTTTAGTAAAAAAAAACAAAAACCAAAAAATATTTTTTTTGTGGTGTTAGGGATTGAACCCAAGGCTTGCATATGCTAGTAGGCAAGTGCTCTACCACAGAGCTATACCTCTAGCCTCTAATAATAAAACATTTTTATGTTGAGGAGGAGTAGATTGTTGGAGAACTCTGAGCTTCACAAGATACCACAATGAGTTCTACCATTGGTGGTTAGCATTGTACCATACACTAGGCAAAATTATAATTTCTGGTAATATGCATTAAGCCTTTCCATTCTGATATTTTGAAGTACTTTATAAACACTAATTAAATTTTCTAAAACCTATGATGGCTTTATATGATTAAATCAGTTATATATTTCATATGAAGAAACCAAAACTGAGAGAGGCAAGTTATTTACCTAAGATCACATATTATTTAACTGATGGAAACTGAGTTGTTTCATATTCCCATTAATTAAATCTAACTCTTATATAAAATGAAATCACTGTAGTGACACCTAAGGAATGCTCTTGTTGCCCCCCAGAATAAATTAAAAGATATTAAGTCACAGCAATTTAAAGAACTATGTCAATAAAATGAGTATTCTAATTTGTTAAGTATAAATTAATATATTTTTATTTTATTTTGAGACAGGGTCTTGCTAAACTGCTGAGACTGGCCTCAAACTTGCCACCCTCCATCATATATATATGATGTTTATATTTAAGAATATAGTAATTTCATTTTATATTTAATTTTCAATATCATGGTCATTAGTTTTTTTCCACAGGCTCTTTTCATGTAAGCAAACCTCAAAACAGCCCAAACTGGAGACTGAGGCGGAAAGATTGCAAGTTCGAGGCCAACCTGGGAAACTTAGTAAGATCTTTTCTCAAAATAATAAATCAAAAGGGCTGGCGATTTAGCTCAGTGGTAGAATACCTTTGAGTTCAGTCTCCTCTAAAACAAAAATGAAACAAAAAAAGCAAAATTGGTGTACATTGTGAACCAAATACTCTTAAATGATAAACTACTTAGTTAACTTGACTGTTTAAATAAAAAAAAAAATTTTGTAGTGGATAACCCTAAACTTTTTTCTACTGTAGTCATCTCTGATTAGATACATGATTTTTGAATATTTAAATGTCATAGTAGGAGTATAATATCTTCAGAAAAAAATTATCTTATACTATATTAACAAATGATCAGCTGTTTTCAGTTTTATCCACGTATAGTATATCATTGCAATGGTAGAGTAGACAAATCCCAGATCATTAAAAACCTGACAATTCTTCATCCAGGAAAAACAAACTACTTACAAAAGTATTTTAAGGGCTGGGGATGTGGCTCAAGCGGTAGCGCGCTCACCTGGCATGCGTGCTGCCTGGGTTTGATCCTCAGCACCACATACAAACAAAGATATTGTGTCCACCGAAAACTAAAAAAAATAAATATTAAAAAAAATTCTCTCTCTTTCTTTAAAAAAGAATTCTCTCTCTCTAAAAACAAAACAAAACAAAAACAAAAACAAAAATATTTTAAAATATTAAAAGATTGGGTAGCTGAAGTAATGACAGATACATTTTAATTAATTAATCTCAATCTCCCCATACATCCTCTAAAACACAGTAAAGAAGAACAGATAAAACTATCCAGAATGCTCCAACTTCAAATTATCTGTAAATCAGAAAATAATACCAAATTCTAGACAGCCACCATTCAATCCCTTGTGTAAACCTTGGTGGAGAACAAGAGTTAACTGGAAAAAACTGTACCGGAGAAGGGAGCTAGTGACAGGTTTAAAATGATTGACCTAAAATTGTTCATAGAAGTTTCTCTTGAAATACTGATTGATTGAAGCATACTACAGAGAAAGGACTTTCAAGTTTGTGAAGAACTCAAGGAGGCAGTTTTGGGTAAAAAAAATGAAAGACTAGATGCCCTTTGGAAACTAACCAGTTTTTGTGTGAGGGGGGAAGAACTGAAGGGGGAGGGAAGTTTAGGATCCTGAAATATAAAAGCATATTTTAAAAATCAGGGAAAGGTATCCTTACTCTACTTTGCACCCAAATTCAATGAATAATGAAAGCATACTTTATTGGAAGCAGGAGGCGTTCTGGTTTTGTCTATTTTGAAGCACAAATTTCCCAAGGGAAATTTTATTGATGGCTCTAGTTTATTCCCTCCCAAAAGACCAACTGCATCCAAATGAAGTGATAAATGAATATAACCTCAAGATTTTATTGTCTTTTATAATAAAGTATAAAAAGAAGCTTAGAACTGACTCACATGATTTCTTGTTCCTTTCAGTTCAAAATGCTTCTCTTAGTAATCAGCACTCTCTCAGATCTGCAGTTGGGCTTAACACACAAGTGCAGGACAAGCCTCAGCACAATCTTTTTTGTAGTTTTAGCCTTTTTGTAGAAAATCACCTTAGTCTGCTAACCATAGCCACCTTGCATCCCATCATAATACTGTTCTCCCTGGGCATTTGGAGAATCCTTGCCCTTCATGTACTCTGTCATTTATGTGGGGTTGATGCTTTCCACACTTCCTACAGTCTGGCAGTTATTACTTATATTTATCATATTTATGGAAGTATTATCTGTTGGAAAGAAGTGAGAGAACATTGTTGAACTTGAATCTTGTAAAGTGCCTTGAATATCCAGTCATGTTCACAAAAATTGATTTTAAAAAAATTACAAAATGAGGACCTAAAGAGTTCACTTGATAAAATACCTGTAATACCTGCCCTAGCCTCCCCAAATAACAGGCATAAAGGTAGACATGTATATCCATGAAATAGAATTGAGAGTCCCAAAATAAAGCCTTATGTTAATTGTCAATTGATTTTAAACAAGAATGTCAAGATAGTTTAATAGGTAAAGAAAAGTTTTCTTAAATGATGTAGGACAACTGGAAATTGACATGTGAAGAATGAAGTTGGACTCCTACCTCACACCATACAAAAAATTAAAGTGACTCAAACATCTGCAAGTACTAACATATAAAACTCTTAGAATAAAATGTATAAATCTTCTTTATCTTGTATTCAGTGGTTTTTTTAAAAAGATATGAGATACCTTCAAGCATAAACAATGAAAGAAAACTAAATAAATTAGACCTCATAAAAATTAAAAACTTGTGCTTCCAAGGATACCATTAAGAAAAGACAACCCATATAAGAAGAACTTTATGAATTCTGTATCTAAAAAGGAACTATTATTTAGAATATTTTAGAAATCTTGTACAACTCAACAATAAAAATACAAATGACTGGCCAGGTGTGGTGCCACATGCCTGTAATTTCAGATATTCAGGTGGGAGACTGAAGCAGGAGGGTCCCACATTTGAGGCCATCCTTGGCAATTGAGCAAGGTCCTAAGCAACTTAGTGAGACCCTGTCTCAAAATCAAAAATAAAATGAGCTGAGCTATAGCTCAGTGGTTAAGCACCCTGGGTTCAATTCCTGGTCCTAATAAATAAATAAACAAACAAATAAATAAATAACAAAAGACCTAATTTTTAAAATTATTTATCAAGATTTGTTCCAATTATTATACATGACAGCAGAATGCATTTCATTTCATAATTCGCTAGTGTAGCACAACTTGTAATTTCTATGCTTGTACACAATTTAGAGTTGCACCATTTGTGCAGTCATACATGTACCTAGGGTAATGATGTCCTTCTCATTCCACTGTCTTTCCTACCCTCATGCCTTCACTTCTCCCCTCCCTCCCTTTGCCCAGTCCAAAATTCCTCCCATGTCCTCTCCCCCCATTATGGATCAGCATTCACATATCAGAGAACACATTTGGCCTTTGGTTTTTGGGGATTGATTTAGTTCACTTAGCCTTATATTGTCCAATTCCATCCATTTACCTATAAATGCCATAATTTTATTCTCTTTAATGCTGAGTAATATTTCATTGTGTAAATATACCACAGTTTCTTTATTCATTCATCTATTGAGGAGCTTTGTATTTTTGCAATCCTCAGATAGACCCCAGGGCCTCATACATTCTAGCCAAATGCTCTACCATTAACCTATATTCCCAGCTTTGAGGTAACCTTATTTTATTTTTTCCCACATTTTTAATTAATGCATTATAGTTGTATATATTCATGGGATTTGTTGTTACATATTTGCCCATATGCACAATAAACAGTAAACAAATAATTTGGTGAATATCACTCACCAGCACTTTTCTCCTCCCTCCCTGCCTGGTAACTCTTGGCTCCCTTCTTTACTGATCTCCCTTTAATTTTCATGAGATCTGCCCCATCTTTCTTTTCCTTTTTTCTCTCTAGCTCATGCATATGAGAGAAAACATATGACCTTTAACCTTCTGAGTTTGACTTATTTCACTTAACCTAATAGTCTCTAGTCCATCTGTTTTCTTACAAATGCCATAATCTAATTTTTATTTATGGTTGAATAAAGCTCCATTATGTATATGTACCACATTTTTTTCATCCATGCATCTGTTGAGGACACATAGGCTGGTTCCACAGTTTGGATATTGTGAGTTATGCTACTGTAAACATTGTAGTATGTCTTTAATTCTTAAGGGTAAATATTGGCTCATGTGGTTGTTGGTTCCATGCCTGGCCTTTTGAGGAACCTCCTTAGTGGTTTCTATAGAGGTGGATTATACTGATTTACAATACCACCAACAGTGTAAAAGTGTTCCTTTTTCTCCACAACCTCTTCATATTTATAGACCAATATCAGTATAAATATTGATGTAAAGTGCCAAATAAAATATTAGCTAACAAATTTCAATATATATATATATATATATATATATATGCTTTTAAAATATTTTTTTTAATTGTAGATAGGCACAATACCTTTATTTTGTTTATTTAGTTTTTTAAGGTGCTGGGGATCAAACCCAGGGCCTCACACATGCTAGGCAAGTGCTCTACCACAGAGCTATAACCCCAGCCTCTTATTTATATTCTTGATGACTGCCATTCTGACTGGTATGAGATGAAATCTCAGTGTAGTTTTGATTTGCATTTCCCTAGTTGCTAATGATATTGAAATTTTTTTCATATATTATTGGCCATTTCTTCTTAATTTATTTGCCCATTTATTAATTGAGTTATTTGATTTTTTTGTTGTAATGTTTGTTGAGTTCTTTATATATTCTAGACATTAATCCTCTGTCAGAAGAGTAACTAGCGAAGATTTTTTTCTCATTCTGTAGATAACCTAATTCTAAATATAGGTTTCCCAAAAAGATGAAAATATGGCCAATAAACACATGAAATGATGTTCAGTATAATTAAGGGAGATGCAAATCAAAACCACAATGAGATAATTGGTCACATATACTAATGTGGTATAATAAAGAAGAATAACAGGTTGATGAGAATGTGGAAATTTGGAATCATCATCATATATCATGTTGGGAAAAGAGTTGGGCAGTTTTTCAAGAAGTTAAATATAATTACCGTATGACTCAGCCGTGTCATTTCTAGATATGGCTCCAAGAGAATTGAAGACACATATCAGACAAGAATCTATATATGAATGTTCATAAAACCAAAATGTGGAAACAACCTTCATCCATTGACAGATGAATGGATAAATAAAATGTTGTATATTCATATAATACAATAGTATTCTGCTAAAAGAAGAAATAAAGTTTTGTAACACGCTATGACATGGAGGAATCTCGAAAACATTATCATAAGTGAAGGAAGCAGATATAAAAGGTCATATATTACACAATCCTATTTTTATGAAATATCCATAATAGGCAAATTTATAAAGATAGAAAAATAGTGCTTGCCATGCCGCAGTCTGGCTGGGCACAATTCAGGAGCCATTTGTCAAAAGAAACAAACTTTATTTTTAGAACCACACAGGCCAAACAAAACAGCTCCTCAGGAAAACCCCTCAGAGCCCAACTGCCACCACCGGCTTCCCACAAGCCTCTCACCAAACACAAGCCTCACCATCTCCCACAATCCTCCTGCTCTTGAGGCCGATTGTCTGGGTCGCCTGGGCGGAGCCAAAGAAGTCCCCCAATGAGCATCACCGCAGAGGAGCCAATCAGCTAGATGTTGCTGGGGCCGCTGTGAGCCAATCATCAGCTGGCAGTCTGAAAGTTTGCTGGGGCCCCTTCGGCTGTGGCTCTCAACATCCCCCACTCTGTTTAAACAACAAGCATGTGGCTTAGGGACCGTGCCTGCCTTAGATTGTCCAATAGTACATATGGTCCTTACCCGTTATCGGATGAGCTGACCTCAAGGCGTCAGCCTCCTGTCTTAGGTTGGTACCACTGCAATTGGATCTTACCCGTCACTGACTACCGGTCCAGTATACAGCCACACCTATGGAAAGGTCTTTGTACCAGCATGGGGGTGAGGTTCTTTGCCTCACCTCTGTTGGCCCCCAAATTTTAGCTGAACGATCATGACAAGCAGAAGGGAGGAAGATACACCAAGCCAATTGACAGCTCCTTTTGGAAAAATTGTACCACCGATGACATCATCAGCAAAAATACCCCAACACTACCACAAGTCGCTGCACCAACAGATAGTTCACAAGGCATACAGGTGAATTCACAATGCATACAAGTTAGTCCAGGCAAGTTCTGCAAGCAGTTCAGTGATAACTATTGCAGAAGTTGTAGATTGGTTTTATCTTTGTCTTCACCGGCACTGGGATGAAGATAGGAATTCTGGCAATAATGGCTAAAGAAAAAATTATGTAACATTCCAGAGGCACTAAAAGAAAACAATTTTATTAACAATTTACATTATCTTGGAGAGAATTATTAAATATAATGAAAAGGAAAGGTGAAAGTAAACAAACAGATCTGTTAACCTCCTTTTTTGTTCACATATTAAAACAATCCTCAACAGTTGTTTACCCAATTTAAATTAAACCATTTAAATCACGTGAATAAAAAAAAATATTTGGATCCATTTTTTCATGAACGCTCATCATATATGATATATGGATATACGTACATTCAAACATATAACACAAAATACAAGTGTGCACACATAATATAATACATACAACACATAACATAATAGTAAAGGCCTTATAACTTTTTATAGGTGAAATCTCCATTGCAATGTTTAAAAACTCTATAGTCAAAAAATAGAACTGATCAGCAAAACATTAACCTAGGTCTGTATGAGCTCAAAAAACAAAATAGAACTTCATGATGTGGGAAAGGGCAATAATAAAATAGATATTGAATAAAGCATCCTGGTTCTATTGCAGATGTAAGGATAGCCAAACTGGAGTTTTGGATATCAGCTGTTATGGATTTGAGCCAAATCATCTTCTTTTTGGTCTGTAGAAATCACTTTAGTTAATCTCTCTGGAATCCAAATTGGCTGCTGTTCTCCTTGTGGAAACACACAAACAGGCCCCCAACTCCAGACAATCACTGGGTCAGGACTTTAGTTAATCTCTTCGGAATCCAAATCGGCTGCTGTTCTTCCTGTGGAAACACACAAACAGACCCCCGACTCCAGACAATTACTGGGTCAGGACCTTTTCATTGTCCTGTTAGAATATCTTTCCAAAGTACCTTGGGCTTATGTACATTTTTTGGACACATATGCCTTTCCGCAGCAGTAAGTCCTGATGAATCCAAATTTTAAAAGTTTAGAGTAAAAAGGGTTATTTTAAGTTTATCTTTGGGGAATATATACCCCTTCCCAATTCCGTCTTTTTGCTTTAATAAGTACATTTTAATAGTTTGCTGAGCTCTTTCAACTATGCCTTGTCCCTGTGGATTGTATGGGATTCCTGTTATATGAGTAATGCCAAATGATGAGAAAAATTGTTTAAAAGAGGTAGAAGTATAACCAGGGGCATTATCTGTTTTTAACTGTTTTGGAACGCCCACAGTTGCCAAATTTTGTAAGCAATGAGCTATAACATCTTTAGTTTTTTCTCCGGCATGAAGGGAGCCCATCAAAAATCCAGAAGAAGTATCAACTGTAACATGCAAATATTTTAATTTTCCAAATTCTGGCAAGTGTGTGACGTCCATCTGCCAAATGTGGTTAGGTATCAATCCTCTAGGATTGACTCCAAGATTAACTTGTGGTAAAAAGGTCACACAATTTTGACATTGTTTTATTATTTGTCTGGCTTGTTCCTTAGTTATTTTAAAACGCTTTTGTGAAGTATTAGCATTGACATGGAACCTTCTATGAAAATTTATAGCTTCTTCTAGTGTAGAGAAAATATGTACGTCATGTGTAGTTTTATCTGCTAAATCATTGCCCAAACTAAGGGCTCCAGGCAATCCTGTGCCCTGATATGTCCTATAAAGAATGGATCTTTTCTGTCTCAGATTAGACTTTGTATAGTGGAAAGCAAAGAGAAAACAGGAGAGGAAGGGGAAATCCTACCAGCATCTTCAAGGGATACTATAGCATTAACTACATACTGACTGTTGGAAAATAAATTAAATACAGAATCTTTAAACATCACAAAAGCTTGTAATACTGCATTAAGCTCTACCTTTTGAGCTGATTGTTTGGGTACTAAAAATGTAAAAGTTTGATCAGGTGTAACTATTGCTGCTGTACCATTATTTGACCCATCAGTGAATATATTTGGAGCATTTATAATAGGTGTTTTTCTTGTCATTTTTGGAAAAATTACAGGATGCAATGACCAAAAAGACAATAAAGGATTAGATGGTAAGTGGTTATCAAATGAAACATTAGATTTGCACATGATTATTGCCCAAGTATTTAACTCATTAGCTAACTCATCAATTTGATTCATAGTATATGGAGTAATAATTTTATTGGGAGAAATTCTAAACACTCCCTTTGCTGCTTTTATTCCTTTGAGTATTAATTGTCCTACAGCCTCAGGATAGCTAGTAAGAATAGTGTTAGGAGAATAAGATAAATGTATCCATAATAATTTGGACCTTCTTGCCAAAATACTCCTGTAGGAATATTTTTTGTTGGTAATACAATAAATAATAAAGGCAAACTTGTATCAATTCTATCCAAATGCATATTTTCCATATATGTTTCAATGATTTTTAATGCCTTTCTTGCTTCAGGTGTTAACATTCGGAGTGAATTTGGATCTGATGGACCTTTTAGGATATCAAATAAAGGTCCCAACTCTCCTGTTGGTATACCTAGATAAGGCCTTATCCAATTTATGTCTCCTAATAACTTTTGAAAGTCGTTAAGTAATTTGAGTTGATCTACTCGTATTTGAGTTTTTGGTGGACAGACCATGGTTGAGGATAATAGAACTCCTAAATAATTAATTGGAAAATTTAATTGTACTTTATCTAGTGCTATCTCTAGATTATAATTTTTTAATAAGTTTGTGTGGCATAACATTCTAGCAATGTGTTTTTAGTTTTGTGTGCTAATAATACATCATCCATATAGTGAAATATTTGTAGTTCAGGATTTTGATTTCTAAGTGGCTGGATTACTTTGTTAACATAAATTTGAAACAAAGTTTGGCTGTTAGCCATCCCTTGAGGGAGTACTTTCCATTCATATCTCTGATCAGGACCTTCATGATTCAGTGCACGAATAGTAAATGCAAAACGTGGACTATCCTCAGGATGAATTGGAATTGAAAAAAAAACAATCTTTAATATTTATAACTAAAACATACCAAGATATTTTAAGGGGGACTTCTTTGGCTCCGCCCACGCGACCCGGACAATCGGCCTCAAGAGCAGGAGGATTCTGGGAGGTGATGAGGCTTGTGTTTGGTGAGAGGCTTGTGGGAAGCTGGTGGTGGCAGTTGGGCTCTGAGGGTTTTTCCTGAGGAGCTGTTTTGTTTGGCCTGTGTGGTTCTAAAAATAAAGTTTGTTTCTTTTGACAAGTGGCTCCTGAATTGTGCCCAGCCAGACTGCGGCAGTCTGAAAGTTTGCTGGCAGCTGAAAGTTTGCTGGGGCCCGTTTGGCTGTGGTTCTCAACATGCCAGAAATAAGGAAAAGCAGGAATTGGAAATTGTTAATGGGGATGGGGTTCTTGTTGGAGTGATGAAAATGTTCTGCAACTAGATAGTGGTGATGATTTCATGAACTTGTGAATGTTAATATAGTATTCCAATATACTAAAAAACCACTAAATTTGTGTATTTCATTTGCTAGGACTGTTATAACAAATACTGTACCACAGACTTGGTGGTTTGAACAACAGAAATTTATTTTCTCAGTCTGGAGGCTAGAATTCCAAGATTAAGGTGCCAAAAGGTTGATCTCCTTCTGAAGCCTTTTACTTGCTTTGTAAATGGCCATCTTCTTGCTGTGTGCTTACATGATCCCCCTTTACTTGGTGTGTTGTTGGCATCCTCTTCTTATAAGGACACCAGGCATATTGGATTAGTGCCCATCCACATGATGCTTCTATTAAAATGCTTCTATTAATATTTATTCTATTAAAATGCTTCTATTAATATTTACTTCTATTAAAATGCCTTTCTCCAAATATGATCATATTCCAAGGTACTAGAGGTTGGGACTTCTACACTTGAATTTGAGAGAGAGAGGATTGGAGAGACATAGTACTTTAAAACATAACATTTTAAAAGGATAAATTTTATGGTATATGAATTATGTCTCAATATTCAAAAATGTAAGGACCAAGCAGGGAATGTAGCTCAGAGGTAAAGCACTTGCCTAGTATCTAAGGTCCTAGTTTTAATCTCCAGCACTGAAAAAAAATCATAAGAATCTACTTTGTAAATATCTCTGAAAAGAAATTTGAAAACCTAGATGAAAAAAGATAATTTCCAAGATAAATATAGTTTTCCAGAATTGACTACATTTGAGCTAGGTGAGGTGGCACACATCTGTAAATCCCAGTTACTCAGAAGGCTGAAGCAGGAGGGTTGCAAGTTCCAGGACAGCTTCAGCAACTTAGTGAGACCCTGAGCAACTTAACAAAATCCTCTCTCAAAAATAAAAAGGGCTAGAGATGTAGCTCAGTGGTAAAGCATCCCTGGACTTAATCCCCAGTACCCCAGTTAAAAAAAAAAAAAAAGAAGAGAGAGTAAAGAATTGAGCACATCTGATATAATCCAAATTTCTGTAGAAGAAATAGAAACAAATATCAAGTAACTGCCTCATAGCACCCAGCCTAAATGATTCCACAGCAATAGTCTGTGATGTATTGAATGATCAAACAGTCTCAATGTTCCATAAATTGTTGCAGAGCATTAAAAGTGAATGATGCCAGTTCCTAAAGAGTATAAAAAAGAAAATATTTATAGTCCAACATCAGTATAAATATTGATGTAAAATGCCAAATAAAATATTATCTAACAAATTTTAACATCATATAACTATATGTAGGATTTATTTCAGAAATACAAGGATTGTTCAAAATTAGGAAACATATCATATTAATAAATATGAGGGGGAAAATTATGGTTATTTCCATAGATGCTGAAAAGATCTTCAACAAAAATCAAAATCTTGAAGTAAAAATCCTCCTAGAAAATAGGAATTGATAGATATTTTCTTAACATGATTATACATACCTTAGTCCTAAATCCATCATCTTACTTAACCTGGATGTAGTAGAGACATTTTACTACTGTTATGAGGAACAAGGCAAGAATATCCAGTAATTGCACTTGGTGTTAGACAAAGAAATAAATGTGTCTCTTTGCAGATAAAAAATGGTATACTTGGAAAACCCTAGAGCAGGGATCAACAAACTAAGAGCCAAATCTGGCTACATGTATTTATTTTTATATTTCCTGTGCTTTTGTATTTTCTCAGCAAAGTTGAAGAGTTACAAATAGAAACTTTTTGGCCCAAAAAACAAAATATTTACTATTTGGTGTTTTTAGAGAATATTTACTATCTGATGTTTTTACAGAAAAAGCTCATTTACTCCTGACCTATAGAACCAATGATTAAACAAACTAAACAATAAAAGAATTCATTTTTTATGAATTCTTAAAATTTATAAATTTTAAGAATTTATGAATTCTTAAAATTTAAGAATTTTAAATCCTAATTCAAAATTAGGGTTTAGAAGTCAGTATTCTTTATGTATACAAACAATGACCAGTATGAGGGTATACTGGTAGATAAACCCCTGTTAACAACAAGGAAGATAAAATATTTAGGAATAAACTAGAAGAATACACAGGTTATTTTAGAAAAACTTTAAAACACTTGCAAAATACACAATTAGATTTGAACCAAGGAAAAGATAATAATTTGTAATTCATGATGAGGATATTTTTTGCAGACTCAAAATTTCTCCCACAAGATGCTAACTGATCACACCACACACACACACACACACACACAAGGATATTAGACATATACTACCTTTACCAAGTTGTCAGAATTAACATCAGTAGAGGGATAAATAGACCTCATGCATTCTTTTTTTTTTTTTTTTGAGAGAGAGAGAGAGAGAATTTTTAATATTTTTTTTTTAGTTCTCTGCGGACACAACATCTTTGTTGGTATGTGGTGCTGAGGATCGAACCCAGGCCGCACGCATGCCAGGCGATTGCGCTACCGCTTGAGCCACATCCCCAGCCCCCTCATGCATTCTTGTAGGATGGACTCAGAAGAGCGTAACACCTCTGTGGTCTTCCTGTATTCCTGCAAGAATGCAAGATCTAAAAGTAAACATGAAGCAAAACTAGTCAAATGTTAAGTTAGGGACATTTCACAAAGAAACGGTTTGTACTGTTCGAAATGTCAAGGTTATGACAAAGCCTGAGGAATTTATTACAGCTCCAAAATGTCTAAAGAGACATGAAAATACAACATATGACTGGATTAGATCAGGGACCAGGAAAGAAATAATTTAAATTTTTTCAAATTTTATTATTTCTGATTTTAGTATAAAAGACAGTAGTGGAATAGTTGTCAAAATGTGTGAATATCTGTTGATTGGACATACTGTATTAATGCTAACTTCCTTGTTTTGATAAATGTACTTTTAAAGGAAATATACATTGAAATGTTTAGAAGTAACGGGGAATAATGATAGCAGTTTATTACTAAAATCAGAAAAAGTGTAGAGGAAGGGAAAGACTGATAATGTGGTTAAGTCTGGGGAATCTAAATGAAGTATCTATTGAAATTCTTGGTACTTTTTAAAAACCTTTTCTTTTGCAATGATTTAAGATTTATAAAAGTCAATAAAAGAAAATCTCTTTTCTTTAGACTCACAGTACTTGTTACACTGAATGTATGGGTTTTCCACATCAAGCAATATTCTGGTTTTTCTTTTCTTTTTCTGTTTTGTGGTGCTGGGGATCTAACCCAGAGCCTTGGGCATGCAAGGCAAGCACTTTACCAACTGAGCTATATGTGGAGCTCTGGTCTTTCTTTCTTTCTCTCTTTCTTTCTTTCTTTCTTTCTTTCTTTCTTTCTTTCTGTCTATCTATCTATCTATCTATCTATTTATTTATTTATTATTTATTTTTATTTATTTATTTTTTTTAGCAATACTGGGGATTGAACCCAGGGCCTCATATATGCTAAGTAAGCACTCTACAACTGAGCTACATCCTCATCCCTTATTTTCCAGTTATCTTTGGATACCAACTGATGTGTCCTTCAGTTTAACTCAATTCTGATTCTAGCTAGGTAAAGTGAGCAGCTGCAGACCCCACTGGTTAAGAGCTCAGTCCCACAAGAGTGTTCCCAATTCTAACTACTAATCCCAAATCTCAGGCTTTCTGTGCTTGTACATATGAGGGATTTCATGACTTCTTTTTCAAGCTGTGTTTTAGTCAGCTTTTTCACTGATGTGATTAAAACATCCTACATGAGCAATTTTAGAGAAGGAAAGTTTATTTGGGGGCTCAAGGTTTCACAGGTCTCAATTTGTTCACAGCTGGCTCCATTCGTTGGGGTTGGAAGTGAGATAGAACATCATGGTAGAAGAGTATGGTATAGAGGAAAGGCTCACATGATGATCAGAAAGCAGAGACAGAAAGAGAGAGAGAGAGCCTCCAACTGCCAGTACAAAATATACATTCAAAGGCTTCCTTCAGCCACACCCTACCGGCCTCCAGCCACCACCCAGTTAATACCATCAGAGGATTGGCTTACTGATTGGATTAAAGCTTTGGGGCTTGATCATTGCACCTCTGAATGTTCTTGCATTGCCTCACACATGAGCTTTTGGGGAACACCTAATGTATAGGGGTCCTGATACAGGAGTTTCTTACTGTGTGGGGTACATCCTCTTTCCTGGCATGTAGATACATTTAGGTTTTCTGAACAACTTCATTTAGGGTTTTTATGAAGGTTTCATTACATAGGCATCATTGATTAAATTATTGTTCATAAGTGATTTCAATATCTAGCTCTTCTCTCTCTAGAGATCTAGAGGTAGGACTCAAAGTTCCAACTATCTAATCACATGGTTGATTCCCCTGGTGACCAGCTTCCTTATTACCATAAAATCATTATCATAAAGTCAAGTGTAGTTGAAAGAGACTTACCAGCAATAACAGAATATTCTCCTCTCACCTCACAGAAGTTCTTTGTCAGAAACTGGGAACAAAAAACAACTGTTATATTTATCACAGCTGAAAAAAAATAGTAGCTGGGCATGAGTGGAACATACTTGTAATCCTAGTGACTTAGAGATGCAGCTCAGAGGTAAAACACCCTGGGTTCAGTCCCTAGTACAAAAAAGAAAAAATAGTATAGTGAGTTTTGTATTCCCTTCACTCAATTACAGTTTCTCCTGTTTTTTAAAATTACTAGGTTATATTTTCTAAAACTAAGAAAGCAACATTGCTACATTACTATTAATTATACTCCAAACCACTTGGATTTTACCCATTTTTCTCTCAATGTTCTTCTAAACTCCTTTAATTTTATTTAGATTTCTCTTAATTTTTCCTTTAATTCCTTTCCTGCTACAAAATCCAATCCAGGGTACCATGTTGAATTTAGTTATTATATCTATTTAGTCTCCTCTAGTCTGTGATGCTTTCTCAGTCTTTTTTGGTTTTTAGACTTTGACAGTTTCAAGAGTACTGCTAACATTTTTTTTTTTAGGATATTTCCCAATTTAGGTTTGCTTTATGTATTTCTCAATACTAGACTGGGGTTATAGGTTTTTGAAAGAATACTACATAAGTGAAGAACCTTTCCAAAATATCATATCAGAGGTAAATGGATATCCTAATGATAAAACCTTGATATCTTGGTTAAGGAAGTTATCTACCATATTTCTGTAATATAAAGTTTTGATTTTCATACTGTACTTTTTGTTACTAAGTCCAGCCCATCTTCAGATGCAGGAGTAGGAATGAGAAGTACATCACCTCCTAGAAGGAATAGTTTCTACACATATATTCTATAAGGAAGATTTGATTCTTATTATCTATCTATCATGTATTTATATCATTATTTGAGTATATTTATTTTACTCTTTGGGTTATAATATGCCACTATTTATTTTTTCACCCAAATTATTCTGGTATTGGCCATTGGGAGTTCTTTCTGATGGATTTCTAAGGCCCTTTAACATACACCTATACTTTTGTTTCTTAATCATTTCTTTAGTGATACTACAAGATGCTTCTACTTTATCTTGTATTTTTCCCTGCTCCAGTTCTGTAATCATATATTTCTTTAAAAATCTCTTGTTCCAGGGCTGGGATTGTAGCTCAGTGGTAGAACACTTGCCTAGCATGTGTGAGGCTCTGGGTTCAATTCTCAGCACCACATATAAATAAATGAATAAAATAAAGGTCCGTCAACAACTAAAGATACATTTTTTTAAAAATTCCTTGTTTCTTTTATTAGACAATGATACTTAGAAAACAAGATCTTTGCACTTGTTGGTTTGTACTATTTTGTATTTTGTATTTTTATGTAAATTTGAAGTTATTGCAAATTAAAAGTTAAAAAACTTTAAGAGCTAAAAGTTAGGAGGCATATTCCATTTGTTATTCTTAGGTGTTATTAGCTATTATTGCAGTTACTAAATATTACCTTTATAAGATTATAAATGCTTGTTCTTTGTAAATTGTATTAATACTTCATTTGATAATTGGAATTTATTAATAAAATCACACTACAACCTCAGTGTAACATTTTTGTATATTTTTTTGCAACTTTTTATAAAGGATAGAAACTTCTTGTCATGTTTTGCTCTTATGAAAAGTATTGAGGATTATGATTAAATTTATAAAATTTATGTAATAGAGCTAATCAGTAAGCAGTATAGTTTAACATGCATACATAAAAGGGTATAGCTGAGGCATAAAAGAAGATCTGGACATAGCCCATGACTTTGAGGCAATGATACCTCCTCCCTCATATTTCACTTGAGTGAATAAGTATGATGTAGACATCTTGACCTGTTTAGCAGGAAATTTTGTTTATGAAAATGTAGCATTCTTATGGAAGGTTTTAAAAACACCTTTCACCTATGACATATGAGAAGGTTAATACCAAACCAGATGATTTCTCATTGTAGAAAGTAAATTATGTCTTCTAGAATATAAGAATGAATAAGGAAAGTAAACAAATGAGAACATAGCTATGTTTTAACTTTTTAATATTTATTTTTTAGTTTTAGGTGGACACAATATCTTTATTTTATTTTTATGTGGTGCTGACGATCGAACCCAGTGCCTCATGCATGCTAGGCGAGCACTACCACTGGGTCACAACCCCAGCCCCATATGCTTTAACTTTTTAGTGAAAAAAAGAGTATATTACCAAATAATGTAAAGGGGAACATGAGTAAGGATAGTTGCAGTGTAACAAAGACAGTTCAAATGTCTGATTCCTTATTTATTGTGATGCTGGGAATAGAATCCTGGGCCTCATGCATGCTAAGCAAGTGCTCTTCCATTGTGCTACACCCCTAGTCCTTATTTTTATACAGAAAGATAAACATGCTTATTTATACATGCATAGAAAATTTTCAGATCACTATCAGTGCTATCTATTGATGTTCATAAAATCAATTTGGTAGGTGATGACCAGCATTTTTTCAGGTTAAATTAAAAAAAATGTCAAGAATTTTTAGTACCTTTTAATTTGCAATAATTTCAAATTTAGTATTACTGAAAATTTGGAGGGGAGTGTTACTGGGGATTACTTGTAGGGCCTTGCACATGCAAAGCAGGCAGTCTGAAGGTCCTCAATCACTGAGCCACATCCCCAGCCCTATACTGTGTTTTATTTAGAGACAGGGTTTCACTGAGTTGCTTAGCATCTTGCTGTTGCTAAGAGTGGCTTTGAACTCATGATCCTCCTGTCTCAACCTCCGAGCTGCTGGGATTACATGTGTGAGCCACGATGCCCGGCTCAAATCTGAATTGCTGAAATGCATCTGGTTCCAATATTTAAAAAAAAAAAAAGTTGAAGATTTTTAAAATTACTTTGTTTTCTGGCCTTTCCTATTACAGGTGAAATGTTTACTGTCTGTTTTAAGTTCATTCTCTTCTTTCTGGTGGGTTTTAAGATCTTCCTCTCTATTCTTGGTATCTATATTTTAATCATAACCTATCTATCATAACCTATGACTATTCTATTGATATTTAGGGTTCATTACTGTAGATTTATGTTTTTTTCTTAATTTTGGAAAGTTTTAGCTATTACCTATTCATTTCTCCTCTGGTATTCTCTACATTATTTCTAAAATTATTTTTTTCAAACTCAGTGCATTTTCATATTTTTACCTTTTTCTTTCTCTATAGAAAATTCAAATAATGTAAAAGGGAACATGAGTAAATGAATAAACATAAATTCATCTTATCTTTAAGGTAGATAGTGTTGTCCAATCAAAAAGTATTTTCTGGGTTGGGTATAGCTCAATTGGTAGAGTGCTTGCCTTGCATGCATAAGGCCCTGGGCTCAATCCCCAGCACCACACACACACACACACACACACACACACACACACACATAGCAGCTATTTTCCTCACTTTTTCTTTGCTTATGTAGTGAGTAAACACGTACTTTAGAAAAGACATGAGGTATAGCCGCAGTGGACCAAAGTTTGGCAACTTCTTAGAAACTTAAATATGTACTTACAATCCTATTCTGAGGTAGTTGTCCAAGAGAAATGGGAAATTTATGTTTACACAAAAAACTGCACATCAGTGTTTATATAAAGCAGCTTTATCCATTACTTTTTTAAAAACCGGAAATAATACAAATATATCCTACATCTTGTACATGGGAAACAAAACATGATACATAATGCAATGTAATGCTCTCAGCAAAAGAATGAATAAACTACATATGGAACTGGTCCTCCATCCATGCACATTCTTTATCTGTGGATTCAACAAAACAGATAAAAAATATTCAGAAAAAGGTTGGGGATGTAGCTTAGTGGTGGAACACTTACCTAGTGTTTAAGAGGCTCTGGGTTCCATTCTTAGTACTGGAAAAAATTTTTTTTTCAGAAAAAATAAATCACATCAATGCTGAACAAGTACAGACTTTTTTCTTGTTATTATTCCCTAAACAATACAGTACTACAACTCTTTACATGGCATTTTACTGTATTAAGTATTATAAGTAATGTAAAGTATACATTAGAATGTGTGTAGTTATATGCAAATACTATGCAGTTTTAACAAAAGGACTTGAGCATCCAGTGATCTTGAAATCCTAGAACTCCCCTCTACATACTAATGGATAGCTATATTAATAAATGCAACAGCATAGAAGAATCTCAAGTGTATCATGTAAGAAGCCAGAATCAAAAGGCTACATACTGTAATGACTATATTTATGTGACATTCTGGAAAAGGTAAAACTATAGGGATTAAGACAGCAGTGGTCAGCATCTGTGTAACAGAGGAGTTGCCTACTGTGGTAGGATGAATAATGACTGCAAATATATCCACATTGTAATTTCTAAAATGTGAAAGTGTTGCCTGATATGCAAGAGGAACTTTGCAGACTGATTAAAGATGGGACAGTTTTTTTGAATTATGTGAATGAAACCAAAACGTAATCACAAGGGTTTCTTGTAAGAGAGAAGCAAAAGGATTAATAGTAGAAAAGGTGGCAAAATTGCAGATTGCAGTAATACTAGGAACCAAGAAATGCCAGCAGGTTCCAGAAGATGGAAGAAGTACAGACTAGATTCTTTCTAAAGCTTCCAAAAGGAATCAACCCTTTTGTTACCTTGATTTTAGTCCAATCTAGTTTGTTTCACACTTCTGATATGCAGAACTATGTATTTGTGTTGTTGTTGTTGTTTTACATATTTTTTAAGTTGTACTTAGACACAGTATCTTTATTTTTATGTGGTGGCTGAGGATTGAACCCTGTGCCTCACACATGTGAGGCGAGCGCTCTACCAATGAGCTACAGCCCCAGCCCTGTATTTGTTTTGTTTTAAGGCACCAAGTATTTGGTAGTTTGTTATAGCAGCAGCCAGAAAGTTAAAAGACAACTCAAAGGTACACAATGAAATATTATGGATGATGGAACTGTTCTGTATTTTGGTTATGGTGGTGGTTATGACTATATGTATTTGTTGTAATTTCTAGAATAGTACATTTTTAAGTGTTAATTTTACTGTATATAAGTTATACTTCAATAAATCTAACTTTAAAAAAATGTTTTGTTCAGAACACACTTCCATTAAAAACAAAATTAGAAATGTTGGTGGGTGTCTTAGGCAGCCCACGAAAATCTATATATTTGTTAGGAGTATAATACAGATGGTAACTTCTATTTAAAATAATATAGAGCATAGATAATAATGCTTCATGGGGAGTAAGCCAAAAACTTGTAAAAATTTGTTTAAAAAGAAAATGATGGCTAGGTGCAATGGTACACAGGTGTAATCCCAGCTACTTGGGAGGTTGAGGCAGAAGGATCACAAATGTGAGGCCAGCCTCAGCAAGTTAGAGACCCTATCTCAAAATTTCAAAAAAAATTTTTTTTTTTTTACAAAGGGCTGGTGATGTAACTCATTGGTTTAAATCTCTAGTACCCACCCCAACAAAAGATGACAGCTTAAGAGAGATCTGCTTGGAAGACTCCTAGAAAGAGTGTGTGTGTGTGTGTGTGTGTGTGTGTGTGTGTGTGTGTGTATGGTTCTAAGTATAAGAGAGTCATGAGAAGAAACAGCCTCTCATTGTTCCTCTTCTGGAATAACTGCAAGAGAATGTAGTCTTTGGAACTGCTGGAGCCTAGAAAACCGATTCCTGAGAAGTTGAACTGTTATTCCATTATTGAGCAGATGATTTAGAACTGTTCTAATTCTATCTTCTTATTATATGAGATAATCAGTGTTCTTTTTTAACCTTCACATTTAGTTGTCAGTTCTATTATAGGTAGCCAAGAGCTTCTGTGCCAGGTGTCTTTTATTGGTGGCTGACCTGTATGAATAGTATCAGCCTCTCTTTCCCTCTGATGTCTTGTGCTTTGGCCAATAGAAAAAGCCTGATCAAAGAGAAGAAAATGAGTGAGATTAGGATATTTATTCCCCTGTTTCCTGTCCTGCAGGATTATTTGTTGGCTACAACCTTTGACTAAAAGCTCCGTCTTCGCAGTTGTGTCCCACATACATTAATCCTGAGCAAACTGCATTATTCTTTATGGTTTCTCTACATGCTTTATTAATATTCTTAAATGGCCTTAATTTGAGTATTCTGTATGTTTTAATTGCTGGCACCCTAGTGTATAATATCCAAACTGATAAAACTTTCAATATAGTAAATCTCTCTTTCAATCTGGTATTCATCAGATCCATTAAGGTTTTTATTTCAGTGGCTATATTTTTTACTTTGAAGCATTTCTTTTTAATTATCATTGTTTCATTTCTACCTGATTTTGTTTTGTAATTTATTATTATTATTGCAAATATGATTTCTTTATTACTTAAAAAATTTTTTTTGTAGTTTATGCCTTTATTTTGTTTGTTTTTATATGGTGCTGGGGGTTGAACCCAGTGCCTCACACATGCTAGTCAAGTGCTCTGCCACTGAGCTACAGCCCCAGCCCTCTTTATTACTTTGAACTTTATATTTTTTTCTTTTTTGTTGCTGGGGGTTGGTTGAACCCAGGGTCTCATGTATGCTAAGAAAACACTCTACCACTGAACTACATCCCCATCCCTATTTAGAACCTCCTAAACACACTTATTTAAACATTCTTGGGGCTGGGGATGTGGCTCAAGCGGTAGCGCCCTCGCCTGGCATGCGTGCGGTGCGGCCTGGGTTCGATCCTCAGCACCACATACAAACAAAGATATTGTGTCCGCCCAGAACTAAAAAATAAACATTAAAATTCTCTCTCTCTCTCTCTCTCTCTCTCTCTCTCTCTCTCCCTCTCCCCCACTCTCTCTTAAAAAAAATTCTTATTTTTAAAGTCTTTGTGAGATTTGCATAAGATTAATTTTACTTTTAGTAAAATTTTTTTTGATTAAATTTGATGGTTTACTCTTTAAACATTAGATTCTTTTGCAGGTTTTGAAATTTTGACTATCAGGCTCATTTTAAGTAGAGGGAGATTTTGTGTTTTATTTTCCCCTTTCTCTTCCTATCGTTACACCTATGCTTATCTATCCTTCCCTATCAATTATTACATTACCTCTACCTGAGCCTTCCCCAAGTCTAGGAATAGGTTTATGCATTGTCATTTTAGGAGTATTAAATTGTAATATTATGGGAATATGATATTGCTGATTCTGACGCCAAGTCATGGTCCTGAAACTATATTTTTATTTTCCTGTCTCATTGGATCCACACCTCTCTATAGAACTGGAGACTGAGGCAGTAGATTTATAACACATTATTATGGCTTTCTTTTGGAGTAGGGATTAACAGCCAATAAATATATCCTTATTCTTGTACCATTTCTGTATCTAGTTTCAGTGAGCCTTTATCTGTTCCTTATTAACACATATAACATATTTAGTGAGAGTTATTGCACTATCTCTGCTTGTTTTGGATGTATAAGGTATCAGCCCCATTTGTTAATTTGTATTACTCTTCAGTTTTTTGTACAGATATGTTTATTTTAGCTTTGAACCTGATTATAGCTATTGGTTTCCTACTTTAAAATTTATCTGCCATTATTAATCTGTTTGAAATACAGGAAGCATGTCTATGTACTTATTTTATTAGAATTTAACCCTGGTATTTAACAAATAAGTAGTATAAAGACATAAAAGCACAGATGTATTATCAATAAGTATAAGATGGGAAGCTGGAAGAGTTAGCTTAATATAATGACAAAAAAGAATTTTATGGATGGAGATATAGCTTAGTATAGAAAACTTGTCTACTATGCACAAAGCCCTGGGTTGGTTTCCTAGCACCTTAAAAGAATTTTTTTTTTTTAATTTCTCAATAGGTTGCAATCTTCTTGTCCTTCCCCTCTTTGTCCTTCTTTTGCTAAGATTATACTCTTTTCCCTTGGATACTTTGGATTTTGTTTGTTCTGATTGATGACTATTTAAACTATGCTATCAGTTTTTCTTGCTCAATTGAGAAAAATCACATATTTGTAACATAATAGATCCAGGATTAAGAATACTATAGAACACTGTTTTTTCCTTAGAAGTACAGTAATTTTTATAGACATTGGAGGGTTTTTTAAAATATTTTTAGATGTTGATGAATCTTTATTTTATTCATTTATTTGTATGTAGTGCTGAGAATCCAACCCATTGCCTCATACATGCTAGGCAAGCACTCTGCCACCGAGCCACAACCCCAGCCTGACATTAGAGTTTTCTGAAAATAATTTCTCCTAAGTCAAGGATGAAAAAAGTGTTACAATAGAAGTCCCAGTTCTGATTACGTAGTAGTATCTGCATTAGTTAGATCTATGCATTAAGCATTCTGAGGCCACATTAAGCTTTATAGCTTTGAATGATTTTTGTTTTCGTTTTTTGGGTACCAGCGATTTAGGCCAGCAACACTTTACCACTGAGATAACACCGCGAGTCTTTTAAATTTTTTTTATAATAGAACAAGTTCTCACCAAGTTGCTGAGGGTGTTGATAAATTGCTGAGGCTGACTGAACTTGCAGTACTCCTACTTCCTGAGTTGTTGGGATTATAGGAATGCACACCCACACCCAGCTTGTATGATTATTGATATTTGCTGTGCACAGAAGGAATAATGACCCAAGTATTCATCATTCCCTTCTAAAGTTTTTAAGTAAATTATATGTTCTGTGTGAAGGCAGTTTGATTATTTCACTTTTTCTATATATATAAGTGGAAATAATTAATGCCAATTCCTGAGTAGTGATGAAACACATTAGTTATTGAAAGTTTTTATTTAAATTATCCCTCTCATCCAGGCATAATGGCCCATGCCTATAATCCCAGCTACTTCAGAGGTTGACGCAGGAGGATCTCAAATTCACAGCCAGCCTCTTCAATTTAACAAGACCCTGTCTCAAAATTTAAAAATTACTGGTATGAAAGTACACTTTCATATCGCATTCTATGTAAGTATCAGAATTATGAAATAGTAAAGCACCTATATTTAAAAATGAGAAAAGGGCTGGGGTTGTGGCTTATTAGTATAGTGCTTGCCTAGTATGTGTGAGGCACTGGATTTGATTCTCAGCACTGCATATATATAAAATAAAATAAATGTTCCATTAAGAACAAAAAAAATTAGAAAAGAGCCTAAATGCTTATAACTCCCCTATTCATAATTTCCCCAAACCGAAAACAACTCAAATGTTCTTCAATGGCTCAATGTATATATAAACTATGATATTACACTTTAATACTGTATGATATCCTGTACCAAAGAAAATTGCTTAGCAATGAAAGAAATGGACTATTGATACTTTAAACAACTAGAGTGAATCTCAAAGGCATAATGAATAGAAGTTTTTCTCAGAGATTGCATACTGTGATTACATTTATAAGCAACTCTTGACAAGACCAACCTTAACAGATCAGTGGATACCAGTTATTAGGCATGGTGTGATAAAAGTGTAGTACACAAGATTTTGTGGGGCAGAGGGGGCTGATAGAAGTGTTCTATAGGGGCTGGGGATGTGGCTCAAGCGGTAGCGCGCTCGCGTGGCATGCGTGCGGCCCGGGTTCAATCCTCAGCACCACATACCAACAAAGATGTTGTGTCCGCCGAGAACTAAAAAATAAATATTAAAAAATTCTCTCTCTCTCTCTCTCTCTCCTGTCTCACTCTCTCTTAAACAAAAAAAAAAGAAGTGTTCTATATCCTTATTGTGGTAGAAGTTACATGAGTCTATAAATGTTTTTGTTATTTCAGTTCTGAAGATCAAACCCAGGGCTTTGAGCATGCTAGGCAAGCACTCTACCACTAAGCTATACCCCAATCCCTATAAATGTTTTTAAATTCCTAGAACTATTTACCATCCCCCCAAAAGTCAATTTTGTTACACCATTTTTTAAAAAAGTTTATTGGATCTTTTTAGTTATACATGACAACAGAATACATTTTGATATCATAATTATATAAGCATGGAATAGATCTTATTGTTATAGTCCAATTCTTAAGGATGTATATGATGTTACATTGCACGTATTTTTTAAAAATGTCTTTATTTTATTTATTTTTTTAATGTGGTGCTAAGGGTCGAAACCAGTGCTTCACACATGGGAGGCAAGTGCTCAACCACTGAGCTACAACCCCAGGCCTTGAACATATTTTTAAAGAGTATAGAATACTACTTTGAATTAGCTTCAGGTTATAAGCATGGTGTAATATGGAGTGAAAGGAAAGTTCTAGGGATTAGAATAAAAGCTCTAAGAAACCCTGCAAAACGAAAACAGATTGTGATTTGGCATTAGGAAAAGTATTTAATGTCTCATGACTTTGATTGGTGTTTTGTAATGGAATAGGTATAAAACCATCTGTATTATTGACACTGCTCTATTAGTGTCTAGTTGAGAATACTTGATCAAGTAACTTAATTGCCTGGGTCATCAGGTTATTTTTCTATAGATTGAGAAGTTTGGACCCTATGTTTCTCAAACTAAAATACTCCTAATAATCATTTTACTCTACAATGTTGATAAACAAATGTTTTAAATTATTTAGCATTAAGAAGGTATTCCAAGAAAATACTCCATGATTTTTCTGGTGATTTGACATAGTCCCTAACATACCATTTAATTTTCTAATTGTAATAGAATAAGAATAGATAATATAGTATCCCTCTGGTTATAAGTTTTTGGTCATTTTGTGTTTTTCCAAATAACTTTTTTGGGTTTTCATTTTTTAAATGTTCATTTTTTTTTAAAAAATTTGTAGTTGTAGATGGACAGAATGCCTTTATTTGTTTATTTTTATGTGGTGTTGAGGATCAAACTCAGTGCCTCACACATGCTAGGAAAGGTTCTGCCACTGAGCCCCAGCCCCAGCCCCTGAAGTATTCATTTTTTTTAATACTATGAAGAACAAAAATTTAAAGACCACTAGGTGGGGATGTAAACAATACAGCATTTCTCTCTCTCCTAGGCTTTAACTCGATAAAGCCTTGAGTATAATTCCTGGAAAAGAATAGAACATGAACAAATCCATATAAGTACTTATGTTTATCTTTTTGAATGTTGTGATAATCTAGATTTGGGAAAAATAAGCTTCTGAATTAAGAATGAAATCATCTGTGCTTTTATATGTTGTTCTTTGCTTTTTGTTATATTTTTGTGTTGTTTTGTTTTATAAATATGCAGATATATATATCTTTCCATATAATTATTCTTACTTTGTCTTATTTCTTTGAGAGAAGTGAGTTGCTAAGTATATATACTTTTTTATTCTTTTAATTTTTTTTTACCTCATATGTAGAAAATACCTGGAAATCACTTTTTGTTAGTTCAAAGAGATTTTTTTTTTTTTTTGGTGGTGGTGGTACTGGGGACTGAACTCAAGGCCTCACGTATGCTAGGCAAGTGTTCTACTATCAGGCTATATCCCCAGTCCTCATCATTTTTTTTATACCTTTATTTTATTTATTTATTTTTTATGTGGTGCTGAGGATTGAACCCAGCGCCTCACATGTGCAAGGTGAGCACTCTACCACCGACCACAACCACAGCACCTTCATCATTTTTTCATAGCTACATAATTTATGATGTTCAGTATGTTGATATTCTATATTTTAACCAACCAAATTATTAACATATTTTTTCCAGTTCTGCAATCATAAATAATAACATAAATAATTCATGACTTGTATATATGTATATTTACACTTGTGGAGATATATTTTCATGGCAAATCCTAGATATTGGATTTTTAGAGACAAACACCCATGTTCTTTTATTTGACATTGCCAAATTTTTGTTTTTAGAGATAATAACATTTTGTATTCCCTCCAGCAAGGGGTAAATTCCTGTTTTCCCAACACCTCATCAACAAATTTATTATGAAACATTTGAGTTTTTAACTGGTCTTATATGTGAGGAATGTGTCATTTTAATTTGCATTTGTCTTATGAAAGTGAAGCTGAACACATTTACATATGTTTAAGAGCTATTTTATATTATTTTTCTAAATCATCTGTTAAGACTCTTTAAAAATTGAAGTTTGGGATATATATTTTAAAATGTACAATAACTCTGTGGGAAAAGGAACCAGAGATATAAACAAACTTCAAATAAAAAAGCAAAATGTTGGTAAAGCACTTGTCTAACATGTATGAGCCCCTGGGTTCCATCCCTAGCACCACAAAACAAACAAAGTGCTTTTAAGCAAAAGAATAAATGCTAAAATTTAGTCATAGTAAAAAAGATAAGAAATTAAAAGTACACTAATATACAATTTCTTGAGAACTCTTTGGAGGTTCTAGCAGGTGAGCATAGCTACTTCTATACCCTTGAATGAAGAATGGACCTCGCCTATTGAAAAGTTTGCCCTCTTCAAGGGGGCAAATTCGGGAGGAGCTCACAACTTTTGAGAGGGGCTTGCAACTTGAAGAGGGGTGCACATGGAGTGGTGAGGGAGAAAGGGGACACCTGCCTAGCCAGCCAGATCAGCTGAATCAACCGGGTGGTTAATGGGGTGACAGATGTCACAGCTAGATTGCCCTCATATCCTACAATTTCTTACTTTATGAAATTGTCAGAATTTTCAACTGTTGGTGAGGCTATCGGGAAGCAGGCATTTTCATATACTACTTACAGGAATATAAATTTGTTTTATCCTGTGAAAAGGCGTTTAGTTTTCTATATATAATAAATTTACTCTTTCAAGTAGCCATTCCATTTTTAAGAGTATATGGCATAATTTAATTGTAAAATATGGAGAATGACTTATTTAAAAATTTTTTATTTTTTCTAATTAGTTATACATGACAGTAGAAAGCATTTATGCATTTTGATATATCATACATAAATGGAGTCTAATTTCTCATTTTTTCTGATTGTATTTGTTATAGAATCACATCAGTCATGCAGTCATATATGTACATAAGATAATGTCTGTTTCATTCACTGTCTTTCCTATCCACTCCCTCCCCTTCCTTTAGTCCTCTCTACCTAAAATAATTATATTCTTCCCTGGCACCCCCCTCCCTTGTGAATTAGCATCTGCATATCAGAGAAAACATGAAGAATAACTTATGTACAAGGCTATTTATTATTTAGCAGACTAACAGACTGAAGATAATCTGAACATCTACCAAGACAAAATGATTGACTAAACCATGGTGTAAAGGATTGAACCCAGGGCTTTATGTATGCTAGGGAAGCGCTCTGCCACTTAGGTACCATCCCTAAACCATATATTGCTTCTTGGTTTGTTTATTTTGTTCTTTTTTTGGTGGTCCTGGGGATTTAATCCAGGAGCACTGTTATCACTGAGCTACACTCTCAGCGCCCCCTCCCTTTTTAATGTTTATTTTGAGGTAGGGTCTTGCTAAATTGCTGAGGTTGGCCTTGAAATATGGGATCCTCCTGCCTCAGTTTCCCATATTGCAAGAATTACAGGCATGTGTCATTGCACCTGGCTGTAAGTCAGAGTTCTTGAGTAAAAGCATAAACTATGGGGGAAAAAATATTGCCTTCCAGTGAATAATAACTAAATAAGATATATCAAAATTTGAGGGTGCTGGGGATGGAGAGTAGCTTAGTGGTAGAGCTTGTCATGGGCATGTTCTTGGGTTCAGTCCCCATCCCTAAAGTAAACAAATAAACTTGTGCAATACATTCCTCAGAGCAAAATTTGGAGCCTTATATGCGTATATTACAAAAGAAGAAGAAAATTTAAAAATTTCTGGTATAAAAAATATATTAAGAAGTTAGAAAAATGATAGCAAGACTGGGCATGGTGACACACAACTGTAATTCCACATAGTCAGGAGGCTGATGCAGGAGGATTACAAGTTTTTGGTTAGCCTGGGCAACTTATTCAGATTGTCTCAAAAAAAAAAAAAAAAAAAAAGGTTGGGAAACGTATCTCAGCGATAGAGCATTTTGTGTGAGGCCCTGAATTCAGTTCCCAGTAACACACACACGCCAGCGTTTTTTTTTGTTTTTTTTTTTTTTTTTGAGAATAGTCACTCCCATGTTCCTAACATGAGAAGATAAGACTGGTCTATACGATATTATTGTGTGAGAAAGAACACTTTCCAGGCTGGGGATGTGGCTTAGTTGTCTAGCATACGTGTAGCCTTAGGATCAATTCCTAGTACAACTCCCCAAAACACAAAGAGTACTTCCCAAGCTATCTGAAAATTGTGACAAAAATGCCAACTTAAAAGATCTTTTATTGGCCAAATTTTGACAATTGAGTTTCTTAAAGAAGAACCATGATTACAATAACTGGAATCACTTGAATCTTTGAAAAGCCATAGGTTCATCATGATGCTTTAAAATAACAAATGTTGCTCTAAAATAGCAAATAAACCATTTATCAAAATCATACCTAGCTATGTAAGTCAATCAATTGATCCCATTTATAAAGAAAATAGAGAAGTATATACCTCATGGTTACTGGCTAAATAATCACTCATCAAGTTTCAAAGACTAGAACATAAAGAAAAAGATCCTCAGGCCATATTCAGTCCAAGAACTTCTCCAGTGCAAGAGTGTTTGTTTTGTTTTGTGGTACCGAGAATTGAACCAAGGGGTGCCTTTACTTCTGAGCTACATTCACATCCCCAGCCTTTTTATTTAATTAATTAATTTATTTATGATACCAGGGATTGAACTCAGGGCCACTCAACCACTGAGACACATCCCAGCCCTATTTTGTATTTTATTTAGAGACAAGTTCTCACCGAGTTGCCTAGTGCCTCACTTTTGCTGAGGCTGGCTTTGAACTAGATCTTCTGCCTCAGTCTCCTAAACTGCTGAGATTATAGGCATGCACCACCACACCCGGCTAAGATTTAAGATTTGAGGGCTGGGGTTATGGCTCAGCAGTAGAGCATTCTCCCAGCATATGTGAGGCCCTGGGCCCTGGGTTTGATCCTCAGCACCACATAAAATAAATAAATAAAATAAAGGTAGTGTGTCCAGCTACAACTAAAAAGAATTTATTAAAAAAAAAGATTTAAGAATTTTATAACCCACTTGCTCTAGGGAAACTCCCAGACATATGCAAGTATATGTTGTACAAGTGTACATTGCAGATTAGTTGGCAAGCATTCCCCAGAGTCTCAAGCAACTGAAGGAGTTAGGAATCTATACCTTGTCCTTTCCTTCTAAAATATTAAGTAGATGCAGCTTATCCCTGGAAAAAAACTTCACATTTATTGGGATCTCTGGCACCTGTATTTCCACAAGGATTCTAAGGTCCCAGGATTCTGTACAGGATGCAGTGTCATCTAATTTCTATCTTTCCTATTTTAGTCAAAATTGTATAATTGTTTTTGGCTTACTTTCTCACATGGGAGATTTATTGGAAAGAAAAAGATAATATTGACAGCTGTTGAAAATTGTTTATATAGGGTGAGATCATTTGGATTTAGTAATTACAAGACTACAGTTTGTGTATTTTTTATGGTATATTATATAAATTAGCTAAATTGTAATTCTTAAGTACATACACAATTGTTATATCATTTTATTTTTCAACATTTTTGAAATGTATGCCATAAATTCTGATATTTTCCATTCATTTTAAGCATTCTTATGTTTTAAAGCAAAATCACTATTTTTCTTGCCACAAGAATACTAATCTGCCAAAGCGGGGGTGGGGGGAGGGGAGAAAAGCAATCCACCAAAGTTTAGAATGGTTATTTATATGGAAAATGAAATAATAATGTCTAATATAACAGGATAACATATAGACAAAAAGAAAAAAAGTCAAAAGGTCTATGTGATAAAAATGAGGTGAAGAATTTTTAGGTTACTCTGAAGTCTGACAACATGATGTTCTTCTTGGACACTTCCCAAGAGAAACATTCTAAGAGTTGTGGGACAACCTTATATATTATTTGGTTTAGTTGTTTTATAAAAGAATTTATTGATCCACTTACAAACTCTGTATCCAGGAGAAGTAGAGGGGTGGGGAACAAAGCATGTTTCTAAATCTGAATGGATTTTAACATAAGCATCTTCAGTCTTTGGTATTCATTACATAAGTATATCAGATCATCTACTAAGAATATGTGAACTCTTTATTTCTATTAATTTGACTAATATACTGGGTACCTCAGAGCAGAGAGTAAATGTTCACTGATCCATCATGGTTCTGAGGAGTTCAACAGAGCTAGACAATTTGTTCCTTTTGTCTAATAGATGAAATTGCCAATTACCATATTGTGTATTCTTTTCAAAATTGGAACTTTTATCTGTGAAGTTTTTTTAAAAAATCTATATTATTGTTGATTGACTTTCATTCATTCTATATATCTATCTACAGTGCTGATAATTGAACCCAGTGCCTCACATATGCTAGGCAAGCAGTCTACAACTGAGCCACAGCCCCATCCCCATCTGTGAACTTTTTTGTTTTTTTGTTTTGGTACCAGAGATGGAACTCAGGGTTGCTTAACTACTGAGCCATATCCCCAGCCCTTTTTATTTTTATTTTATTATTTATTTGTTTGTTTGTTTTGGTACCAGGGATTGAACTCAGGGGCACTTGACCACTGAACCACATCTCCCATCCCTATTTTGTATTTTATTTAGAGACAGGGTCTTACTGAGTTGCTTAGCGCCTGGATAAATTGCTGAGGCTGCCTTTGAACTCTTACTCCTCCTGCCTCAACATCCTGAGCTCCTGGAATTATAGACATGTCTACCGTACCCGGTTTATTTTTTATTTTGAGACAGGGTCTTTTTAGCTTTGCTGGTCCCAATTGATTCTCCTGTCTCAACCTCCTGTCACTGGGATTACAGGCATGCACCACCACACCCTGCAGTCTGAACTAATTTTTAAAGTACCTCTCAGGCCTGGGAGTATAGCTCTGTGGGAAAGTGTGTACTAGGGTAAGTCCTTGAGTATATTACCCAGCACCAAAAAATAAAAATAAAATGAAAAGTAAATGTAGGTATATATGTGTGTATAAACGTGTGTGTACACATATGTGCATGTGTGTGTGTGTGTGTGTGTATCCCCTCTAGATTCCCTTTTTAAGGAATTTGAGGTAGTGTCTTCTAGAAAGAGTTTTTTTGTTCGAAGTCCTGGGGATACAACCTAGGGTCCTACACATGACAAATAAGCCCTTCGCTACTAAGCTACATCCCCAGCTCTTTTTACTTCTTTATTTTGAGACAGGGTCTCACACTTATTTTCTCAGTCTGGCTTCAAACTCTCAATCCTTCATGCCTCATCTTCCAGGTAGCTGGGATTATAGGCATGATTACTTGGCCAAGAGTTAGTTTGTTAAATCTTATATAGCTACTAATTTTGTGTGTGTGTGTGTGTGTGTGTGTGTGTGTGTGTGTGTGGTGTATGTACCTTATATTTTGCATTTTTTATTTGGAATGGTCTCTTGGGAGAATTAATGTATTGCTAAGTAACACCAGTGGCCCAATTGAATTATAAAACATTAATAATGTTATAAATTAGCCGTTCTGACCATTAATGTTGACAGCTTATAAGTGAAGAAAGTATATAGTAAAGGATAGGCAGATTTAGAGGACTGAAACAATGGACAAGACAGAAAATGAAGGAATAAAGCATACTGAGGTGTAGTTTAGAATCATAAGGACTGTTCTTAGAAAAGCAAGTGTGGACACATTACAGTCTGAACCTAAGAAAAACACATAATCTGGAAAGTAGATTAAAAAAAAAAAAAAAGCAATTCTTAGCCAGGCATGCTGATGCATGCTTATATCTCAGCTACTCAGGAGGTTGAGACAAGAGGATGGCAAGATCAAGACTAACCTGGGCAACTCAGTAGTGCCCTGTCTCAGAATAAAAAATGAAAAGGGCTAGGGATGTGGCTTAGTAGTAAAGCACCCAGAATTCAATCCCCAGTACAAAAAAAAAAAAGTAATGCTTTATATACAAATGGATAATAATTCAAATGCCAGCATTTTTTTTCTTCAGAAAATGTAGAAACCAGAGGACAGTATGACATCATCTTAAAAGCTGAAACAATAAATCAGTCAGTCTAGAATTCTATGTCCAGTGGAAGTGTCCTTCAGGAATGATGGCAAAATTAACAAAGTTTTATATATGGAAAACTAAGAGAAATTTGTTTTCAGCAGACCTGTACTACAAGAAATGATACTGGAACTTCTTCAAGTGAAAAAGGAATGATATTAACAGAAAAGTTGGATCTTCTGGAGCAAATGAAGGACGTCAGAAATGGTAAATATTTGGATAAAAATAAAAAAGAGTATTTTTATCATCTTACATTCTATAAAAAGATCAATGGATGATACTGAAGCAAAAATTATAACATTGTCCTTCAAGGTTTTTAGTGTATTTATTTTTAAAATATATAATAAAAGTAATATAAAATACATAAAATTAAATAAATATGGTGTTTGGGAGATAGTGATTAAAGGGACCTTGTCTCAAATTAAAAAACACAAAATACTGGGAATGTTGCTCAGAGGTAAAGTGCACCAGAGTTCAATCCCCAATACTGCAAGAAAAAAAGAAAAAGAAAAGCCATAAATAAAAGGAGTGAAAGAGATTTTACAGGATATCCGAGAATGTTTTTAACTTAATATCATCAAATTCAATAAATTAAGTCAGATGGATGAATTCCTTTAGAAAACAGCTTATCAAAATTAAGAAACAGAAAAATCTCAAAATATTCACAAATATTTCAGAAAAAAGGAGAAAGGAGAACATTGTTAAACATAATTAATTAGGTAATGATAGCCTTAATACCAAAATCTGACAAATACATTACCAAGAAAACAATTCAGACTAGTATCCCTCAAGAACATAAATGCAAAAATAATTTAAACAATAGCATGTTAAATAATATATAAAGAGATAATATCCTGAATAAATAGGATTTATTCTAGGAAAACAAGGTTCGGTCCACCCTCAATACTTCAAATGTTACTACATTAACAAAGTAAAATTAAGTGGTCATTTCAAAATATGCAGAAAAAGCAGTTGACAGAATTCAATACATATTCGTGAAAATCCCATAAAAAATTGAAACTTCTCAGGTTGTTGGTGGAAATATAAAGAGCATCTACTTAAAAAGAGCATCTACTGGGCTGGGGATGTGGCTCAAGCGGTAGCACGCTCGCCTGACATGCGTGCGGCCCGGGTTCGATCCTCAGCACCACATACAAACAAAGATGTTGTATCCGCCAAAAACTAAAAAATAAATATTAAATTTTCTCTCTCTCTTGCTCTCTCTCTCACTTTCTCTAAAAAAAAAAAAATAAAGAGCATCTACTTAAAAATCACAGTTAACGTCATTAGCCATCAAAGCAAAATTACAATGAGGTACCACCTACCACTCATTTAGGTGATTTGTCTAGTTTGTTGTGCTAGGGATGGAACCCTTAGCATGCTAGGTGTGCAATCTTAACACTGAGCTACACTACACCTCCAGTCCCTAGAATGAAAAGGCAGGGGAAAAAAAACCCCAAAAAACCCACAAGCATTGAGGGCTGGGGAAGTAGCTTGGTGGTAAAGCACTCGTCTAGCATGCATGGAGCCCAGAGTTCAGTCTTCACTACTGTAAAAATAAAAACAAACAAAAAATACATTGATGAGAATATGGGAAAATTAGAAACCTCCTTATTAGTAGGAATGTAAAATGGTTTTGCCACTGTGAGAAAGAGTTTGGCAGTTCTTGAAAAGTTAAAACAGAATTACCATATAACCTCAAAAATTCTACTCAAGTATGTACCCTAAAAAATTGAATATAGACACTTAAATCACTTAAATACTTATCTACAAATGTTTATAGCCACACTAATCATAATAGCCAGAAGGTAGAAACAAACTAAATGTCCATTAGTGAATGAATATAGAAACAAATGGTATTGATACAATGGAGTATTATTCAGCCAACAAAAGGAGTGAAGTAATGATACATGATACAATACAGATGAGCCTCAGTAATATGCTAAGTGAAAGGAATTAGACACAAACATACACAGATTGTATGTTTTCATTTATATGAAATATCCAGAATAGTTATATCTAGAGACAGAATTGACAGTTGCCAGTAGTGGGACTTGGGTGGTGATGGAGGAGAGAATAAAGAATACCTGCTTTACACAATTCACAATAGCTATATTGTGGAACCAACCTAGATGCCCTACAATAGATGAATGGATAAAGAACCTGTGGTATATATACACAATGGAATATTACTCAGCACTCAAAGAGAATAAAATCATGGCATTTGCAGATAAATGGGTGAAGCTGGAGAATATTGTGCTAAATGAAGTAATCCAATCCCCAAAAACCAAAGGCTGAATGTTTTCTCTGATATATGGATGCTGATCTATAATGGGGGTGGGGGAGGGAGCATGGGAGGAATGGAGGAACTTTGGATAGGGCAAAGGGGAGGGAGGGTAAGGGAGGAGGGCTTTGGTCGAAAGATGGTGGAATGAGATGGACATGTATGAAGACACAAATGGTGTGACTCTACTTTGTGTCCAACCAGAGAAATGAAAAATTGTGCTCTATATGTATAATATGAATTAAAATGCATTCTGCTGTCATGTATAACAGATTAAAATAAATAGATAAATTTAAAAAATATTCAGTGGAATATTACTCAGATTTAAAGAAGAATAAAATTATGGCATTTGCCAATAAATGGATGGAGTTGGAGAAAATCATGCCAAGTGAAATAAGCCAATTCCCCAAAAGCAAAGGCTGAATGTTTTCTCTAAAATGTGGATGCTAATTCACAATAAAGCGGGGGGTCAGGTTAACTTCAGTAAAACTATTTTAAAAATAACCAATATTTGGAGAGGTTACAGAGAAATTGAAACCCTTATACACTGCTTATAGGAGTGGAAAATGTGCAAAAATAGTTTGGAAATTTCCTTAAAAGGTTAAACATGGAGTTACCATAAAATCCATCATTTCTACACTTAAATATATGCTGCCCAAGCTAAAGGAAGACTTGTTCCCACAGAAGTCACGCCTGTAATCCCAGTAGCTCTGGAGGCTGAGACAGGAGGATTGAGAGTTCAAAGCCAGCTTCAGAAATAGTGAGACCCTGTCTTTAAATAAAATATGAAATAGGGCTGGGAATTAGATCAATGTTTGAGTGCCCCTGAATTCAATCCCCAGTACCCCCACCCCATCCCACAAAAAAAATTTCACATACTAGTGTTCATAGAAACATCACCACTAATAGCTCAAAGGTAAAAATAACTCTAAGGCTATCAAGTGAAGATGATATGATAAAATTGATGTATGAATACAAAGAAATATTATTCAGTCACAAAGAGGATACATAGTCCATGATTGATTCTTCCAAACATTATGCTAGCTGGTTGTGGTGGTACAGTCCTGTAATCCCAGCCACTTGGGAGGCTAGGCAAAAGGATGGCATGTTTGAGAACAGCCTGGGCAACTTAGTGAGACCCTGTCTCAGAATAAAAAATAAAAAGGGCTATGAAATGTAGCTCCATGGTATATGTGATACACAGTATAGGAAAATGCATAAAATGGAAAGTAAAGTCAAAGTTACCAAATGTGGGGGGCAAGAAGAATATGGATTTACTATTGAGAGGGTGCAGAGTTTTTCTTCAGTATGATGAAAAACTCCTGGTAATGGGGAGTGGTGATAGTTGTACAACATTGTTAATAAGCTTAATGCCACTGAATTGTACACTTAAAAATGTTTACTGTGGTTAATTGATGTTATATTAATTTTATCATAATGAATAAAATAATGTACAAAATTATTATAGCCTAATATATGGGAGACTTTGTTATGTTGGTTAGAAGTGGTTGGCAGTTCCTCTCTACAAAAAAATAAGCATGAAGTGTGGAGAAAATTGTCAAAACAACTATTTACATGCATTGAAAATTAACCTAAAGCAGACAACACATTGAGAAACATTTATTACTGAAAAACTGCTGCAATTTTTGTCATTCACAGTTTCAATAAGTTTTTCTTCATATGAGCTATTCCTGTATTCCTACTCCAAAATGGTAGTTTTACCACCTTTTGACCTACTGTGAAAATGATCACATTTGATGTCAAAGGGTGCTTAGGATTGGGGAGTGAAAATCCATGTCTTTGACAGCTAAAATTGTCAAATTATGTTGGAAACGATGGCAAGAACTTCTATGTTTGTTAACCAGAGGTTGTAGTTCCAGCTGGAACTGCAGATATTTAATGGGAGATCATGAAAATGAGATACCTACACAGGATTCAGGTATGCTCTCCACACAATACCTGGCAAACTAGGAAACTGTATATATATTAAGAATCCTCAAGATCATCTCGCAAAAGCTGAAAAGAAAAAGAGACTAAAGAATTAGCTGCAACTTTGAAGGTGTTCTGAAACTTGTACACTGATAACTGTCAAAGGGTGAAGGTATTATTGTATCATATTGATCACAGCCTCTGGCCACATCATTGCTTGACTACTAAGTTATGCCAAAATGGAGGAAACTTCTGAGAAGCCATATTACAGAGCTGGTTGCAGTGGTACACGTCTATAAACCTGTGACTCAGGAATTCAAAGCCAGCCTCAGCAACTTAGTGAGGCCCTAAGCACCTGAGTGAGACTCTGTCTCTAAATAAAATACAAAAAAGGGATGTGGCTCAGTGGTGAAGTGCCTCTGAATTCAATCTTCAATCCCTGGTATCAAAAAAAAAAAAAAGCCATGTTACAAAATAATAATAGAAATTTTAAAACTGTACAAAAACGTCAAAGGGAGGTATTGTACACCAAGTCTCCCCACTATCTTCCAGAAACATGGAAACAGAAGAAATGCTTCCTGACACATTGTGTGAGGCCAGCATTAACCAAATCTAACCACACAGACATTGCAAGAAAGGAAAAATGTAGGTTATTATCTCTCATGCACACAGATGAAAAAAAAAACTTCAATAAAATACCGATGAATCAAATATCACAGTGTATCAAAAGAACTATGTACCATGTCCGTTTATGATTTATCCCAGGCATGCAAGGTTGGTTCTGCATTCAAAGAGTAATTAATGCAATCAAACCAGCTAAAGAAGAAATTTCTCATTATGGTTTTTGTTTGCATTTTTCCATGATTAATGTATTAAGCGTGCATGATGTCTTTTTTTTTTTTATGGTGCTGGAGATCAAATCCAGGGTCTTGCATATGGTAAGTATATCCTCTACCATTGAGCTACATCCCCATTCCCCCTCTCTTCCCTTTTCTTCCTTTCTTTCTTCCTTTCTTTCATTTTTCTTTCTTTCTTTCTTTTTTTTTTTAGTATCAGGGATTGAATTCAGGGGCACTTACCCACTGAGCCATATCCCCATTCCTTTTTATTTTTTGAGACAGGATCCTGCTAATTTGCTAAGGCTAGCTTTAAAGTTATGATCCTTTCAGTGTCAGCCATACAAGCCTCTGAGATTACAGGCATGTGCCACCACGCCCAGCCCCAACCTTTTTTATTTTTTTATTTTGAGGCATGATCTTGCTAATTTGCTAAGGCTGACCACGAACTTATCTCAGCCTCCCAAATAGCTGAGATTGCAGGTATGTGCCCCTATATCTGGCTAAAATGTCCTTTTAAACTTCTTTATTTAAAAAATTCCACAAGAGGCCCAGGGATATAGCTGTTTGTAGAGTACTTGCCTCCCATGCACAAGGCCCTGGGTTCAATCCCTAGCAGCACCAAAAAAAAAAAAAAAAAAAAAAAAATCCACAAGAATTTTACCTAACAAATATTCAATAAACACTGATATTAATGTTTTTAAAAATATTTCTAGGGCTGGGGATATAACTCACTTGGTAGAGTGCTTGCCCTGGGTTCAATCCACAGCACCACACACACACACACACACACACACACACACACAAAATATTTCTATAACATTTCTATTAGACTGTTTTTTAATTTGTTTAAATGTATGTATACAGAGTTGACCCAGAGATTCTATAATTCTTTTAAAAGAATATATAAATATCTAAAAGGGTTGGGAAGAATCGTAGTTTATATGTTTTGCATAACCCAGTATCTCTCATCAAAACTTAAGGTAGTCTTTACTTGGTTTTCTGGAAATCAAAACAAATTGGAATTGACTTTTAAATTTGTGATTAAAACCCCCTATATTATATGATTTAGAGGGATGAATTTTAGGACAAATAAACAATATTTTAGTGACAAAATGCACTTCAAAAAATGTATGTTCTACCAACCCTGACACAGCTGATCTCACAAATGTACTCTGGAAGACATAGCAATACAAGAAAATCAATGGTAATGCCAATGAGTAAATAAATTAGTAGGGTGGGAGATTGACAGAAGAGTGATTACAATAGTGTACCAGGTATTTTTACTAACTCAAAGGAAAGAGTTGGAATGGAAAAAAAATAAATCACATGCTTTCCTTCATAAAATGAAAATAATTTTAGTCATTAGAACAAAAGGTAGAACTGGGCATGGTGGCACAATTCTGAAATTCCAGTGACTCTGAGGCAGGAAGAGCACAAGTTCAAGACCAGCCTCAGCAACTTAGTGAGACCCTGTCTTATAATAAAAAATAAAAAGGGGACTGTGTTGTAGCTCAGTGGTAGAGCACCTGCCTGATATGTGTGAGGCACTGGGTTTGATCCTTGGAACCACATAAAAATAAAGTAAAGGTATTATGTTCATCTACAACTAAAAAAAATTTAAAAAATATTTAAAAAAATAAATAAAATGGACTGGGGATGTGGCTCAGTGATTTTAAAAAAAAAAAAAAGTGGAATTCTTCTTCGACTCCTAGCATTCTCCTGAATGAGACAAGGTTTATATTATTCAGAATGAGCTCGAACCATCCATTACTGCTTTTTGAGTTGGCTATAAAACTGAACCAATTCATTTTCATTTTTTCTCTTTTCATAAATAAGAAAAATGGGAATAATGTGTTGCATTCTTGGATACATGGTTCCCCACATAGATGAGGAAGCATCTTGATAAGCTTTATGTGCTGGGATTGTAATTACTATATATTTTTTTAATATTCTTTAGTTGTCAAATGGTCTTTATTTCATTTATTTATATGTGTTGCTGAGAATGGAACCCAGTGCCTCACACATGCTAGGCAAGCGCTCTACCACTGAGCCAAATCCCAGCCCCTGTAATTACTATAATTTTAAAAGGAATTTTTAAATAATTTCCTTAGACAAGATGGGTGAAAAGATTTTCCCTTATATCTGAAATAACTGAAATTAAAAAAGAAAAGGAATATGTGAAACAAGTGTTTTGAAAACTTGAGGCATTAGGTGGAAATGGTTCCCTGAAAGAGGGAATATGAAACAAGGTGTGCACTACTATTGTCTGCATTGGAACACATTCCAGGCTCTTTCACAAGACAGGATAACAGAGAGGGGCTGGAGATAAAGTTCAGTAATAAGAACACTTGCCTACCCTGTGCAAGGCTTTGGGTTCAATTCCTCTGCCTTCACTCCCTCCAAAAAAAGAAAGAACAATGGAAAACACAGAGATGGCTCAATTGAGGAGACATTACTGATAGTTTCTGAGGTCAGGGTGACTAGAATTCACAGGGTAGAGTATTGGAGCAACGTGAGTTACTACTAGATCTGCAAAGATTCAAGTTTTTAAGAAAGCACTAATCAGCTGATGAATGTGATGAAACTACTTGAGGCTATGGAAAGAGTCATTAAAAGCATTAGAAGAGGGAAGAGTGTGCAAGTTCTCAAAGGAATAGAAATATTGCCTGTTTCCACCAGCCAAACTACAAAACCTTGAAATTCTTGGAGCATAGGATATAATATTTAAAAGGAATTACCTCAGTGGTATGAAATACTTAGCCTTAAATTTAACTTCTTCTATGGTTCTGCTTTAAGAAATGTTAAAAGAAAGACCTGAAAAGGCCAAATTATTTCTAATCAATCATATCTCGGGAAAAAGCTCAAGAATATTTGCATCAAAAAATGTCTAGCATCTCACAAGGTTAAATTTACATATCTGACTCCTAGTAGAAAATGGTTAAACATGCAAAGAAGTGAGAAAATATGACAGTTTCGAAGAGATAAATGAACTAAATGCAACTGATTAATGTGGATGGGAGCATTAGCAGATGAAGATATCAGTTGTTATAACTGTATTCCATATGTAAAACAAAGCTAAAGGAATGGTTGAATATGTTAAGTGGAAAAATGGAAGGCACAGAAAAGACCTAAAGCAAACTTCTAGTGCTGATAACTACAATGCCTAAGATGAAAAACTCAAGATATAGCCTTAACAGCATATTACATGTTGTAGAAGAAAAAATTAATGAATTTGAAGATATGATAGAAATCATTAAAAGGAAAGCACGGAAAGTGAATTATTACAAGATGAATAGAACATCACTAAACTATGGGACAACTTTATAAATAACAGATGTGTGTTATATTAAATTATAAATACAACCTAATATATTTGTAATTGAATTGCTCTTAGGTGGGAATGGGAGGAAAAAATGCTCAAAGAAATACTGGCTGAATTTTTCTAAATTTAATGAAAGCTTGAAATTCAAAGACTAAAGAAACCCAAAACCAAGAAACATGAAGATTGTATTAACATAAGTTATTGAATTGTTCAAAACCAATGCTTAAAGAAAATCTTGAAAAGGTCTGAAGGAAAAGAGACCTATGACACATATAGCATCAAGCATATGGATCTCAGCAGATTTTTTCATCAGAAACAATGCAAGATAGGAAAACCATATCTTTAAAATACTTGATAGAACTATTAACCTAGAATTGTAATTGTATCAAACATGACCTTTTTAAACGTACAAAAAGTGAACTATCTGCTAGGGCTATAACTCAGTGGCAGAGCTCTTGCCTAGCATGTGTGAGGCACTGGGTTGCATTGTTAGCACCATATAGAAATAAATAAAACAAAGGCATTCTGTCCATCTACAACTACCCAGAGCTAGGAAAATGTATCTATAAGCCAAATGATGAACATTCATCATACATTCCATTATATTTAAAGATGAATTATCTCCAAATGAATCATACATAAGTGTAAAAGCTCAAATATAAAATTTCTGAAAGAAAGTATATACAAAGGAGAAAATCTTTTTGTTTTTTCTACAGATTTTTCATATATATATAATCTATCTATCTCACTGATTTATTCAGCTTTTCATTTATAACCTAAATACCTGTCAAGAACAACTAGAGGAGGAAAAGTTTATTTTGGGCTCACGGTTTCAGAGGTTCAGTCCATGGTTGGCCAACTTTTTTGGCTTTGGGCTCAAGGCAAGGGAGAATACCAGGGCAGAGGAGTAGCCACAGAGGAAAGCTGTTTACCTCATAGTGGCTGGAAAGCAGAAAAAGAGGAAAGAAGGTTAATGACCAGAGGGAAGATAAACTCTTCCAGGGCACTTTCCCAGTGACCCATTTCTAACTACCTGCCAACATTTACCACCTAGTTAGTCCATTCAAACTAGGATGGTCTGATTAGGTTACAGTTCTCACATTTCAGTCATTTTACCCCTGAATGTTCCTACATCAACACTGGAGCTTTTGAGGGACACCTCAGATCCAAATAATATAAAATCTAGACCTATAAAAGTTAGACTTATATAAATCTGCTTTCATCAAAATAAAAAATAAGTTCTGCCAGGCACAGTGGCGCACACCTATAATCCTAGTGATTCAGGAGGCAGAGGCAGGAAGATTACTAAATTTGAGGCCAGCATCAGCAATTTAGCCAGACCTGCCCCCTTACCTCTGCAAATTAAGAGAGCTACAAATATAGCTCAATGATAAGGCATTCCTGACTCAATCCACAGTACTTTAAAAAATAAAATAAAAATTCTGAGTTTGTAATCTCAGCTACTTGGGACTCTGAGACAAGAAAATGGTAAGTTCAAGACCTGCCTGGGAAACAGCAACTTCCCATCTCAAAATAAATGATAAATAAATTCTACTCTTTGGAATATACTCTTAAAAGAATGAAAAGACAAACCACAGTTTGGATGAAAAATATTTGTAAATTATCTATCTGGTAAATTATTTGTATCCAGAACTCTCAAAGCAGGGTATGATGGCATATGACCACAATCTCAGTCTTGGGTGAAGGAGGCAGGAGGATCAAGGCCAGCCTGGACAATTCAGTGAGATGGCCTCAGAATAAAATAAAAGGAGTTTGGGATGTAATTCAGAGATAGAAAGCTCCTGGGTTCAATTCCCAGCATTAAAAAAAGAAGAAGAAGAAGAAGAAAACTCTCAAAATTTAGTAATGATAAATATATAGCCCAATTAAAAAATGGGCAAAGATTTGAACAGTTCACCAAAAACATAAAAGATGGCTGGCAAAAGCAGCATATAAAAATGTTCAATATCATTAATCATTAGAGAAATGCACTATAGACCTATGATTAAAATAATAAATAAATAAATAAAAAGACCACTTCACGTTTTCACTAGGATATAGGAGAATCTGGAGTGTTCATTCACTGATGGCAGGAATGTAAAACTGCAATAAACCCTTTGAAAAAGTTTGACAATTTTTAAAAAATTATATACATTCCTTCCATATGATCTGGTTATTCTATTCTTTTGTAAATATCCCAAAGAAGTAGTGTGTTTCATTTGCATAATACTTTGTACAGGAATGTTCATAGCAACATTATTTGTAATATCTAAAGCGTAGGAGCAACCCAAATGTTAATCAACTGAAGAATAATTTAAATCCTATATTTGTATAGTGGATACACTTTATCAATAAAAGGGAATGGAGATGCTTCGCTGTTGTGGCAGCTACTTGGATGTTGAGGCAGGAGCAGAACAAGCTTGAGACTAGCCTGGGCTACTAAGTGACACCCTGTCTAAAAGTTAAAAAAAAAAAAAAAGGCTTGGGGTGTAGCTCAGTGATAGAATGCTTGCTTAGTGAGCTCTAGTCCCTGGGTTCAATCCCTAGTACTGCAAAAAACGAAAGAAAAGAGTAATGAGCAATTAAAATATGCAGCAAAATGAAAGAAACTGAAAATAATTATACCAAATGGAAGAAGTCAGACAAAAAAGAATATCTACTATGTAATTCCATTTTTTTATGAAATTCTAGAAAATGAAAACTAATCTATTGTTAAGAAAAGAAAATCAATAGTTGCCTTGAATCATGGAGTTGGGTAACATGGAAGAATAAAAAAGCATTTTGTATAAAGGGATAAGAGGAAACTTTTAGAGATAATGGATAATTATGTTAATAGTTTCATAGATATATATGGATGACAGAAATGGCCTAATTACATACTTTAAAAACATTTATTTTTTAGTAGTAGGTGGACATACAATATCTTTATTTCATTTTTACATGGTGCTGAGGATTGAATCCAGTGTCTCCACATGCTAGGCAAGCACTCTACCACTGAGCCACAACCCCAGCCCTAACCATAGACTTTATATGTGTACAATTTATTGTATGCAAGTTACAAGAAGTCTTCATTTTGCATCTTTTCAATATATACAAATTTTAGCATGGTTGAATTAAACCACACCTATCCCCTAAAAACACAGTTCCAATTTTTAAAAAAATACTTATTTTTTAATTGTAGTTAGACCCAACACTTTTAATTTAGTTATTTTTATGTGGTGCTGAGGATCAAACCCAGGGCCTTGAACATGCTAAGTGAGCGCTTTACCACTGAGCCACAACCCCAGCCCCACACAGTTCCAATTTAATTCACCATAGACTCTTCATTGAAATTCCATGAAGTATGGACTTTGTTGCTAGCTCTTCAGTCCACAAATCATTATAGAAGATATACAATATGATCAATGACCAGTGACATGACTCTTTAAATGCTGCTGCTGATTTTTCATTGCACATCTATCAGTTTTTGATCAGAGAACAAAGCATGTTTCCATACCCTTCATGATAAACCTATATGATGTTTTACCAAAATAGATAATTAAAAGTAGGAATTTTCTGTGATGTATGTATCAATTTGATTAATGGGGGACATAAATATTTGCTCTGTCTTTACTCCAAGTGCATTTGTGAGATTTACATTTGAATTAGTAGGCTGAATAATGCAGATTGTTATCTCTAATGTGGATGACTGTCATCCAGTCACTTGACGGCCTAAATAGAACAAAAGTTTAACCTTAATGCCTCTTACCTGAATATTGAGCTGGGACATAAATTTTTTCCTGCCTTCAGAATTACACTAAAGCATATCTTCATGGGTCTTGACCTACCACCTTTGTACTAGAACGTGTACTGTTGGCCCTGTGTCTGCAGTTTGCTGACTACAGGTCTTAAAACTATTACATAATCACATGAACCAGTTACTTATAATAAGGTTCTTTCTATATATACATACATCCTATTGGTTCTGTTTTTCAGGAGGATGCTAATACTAATATTGATTCCATGATGTAGGATACTGCTCTGCTGTAGCAATACCTAAAAATGTGGATGTAGTTTTAGAAATAATAGGTAATGGATACAGGCTGGAAGAGTTCTATCATGCTAGAAATAACATTCAACATGATTCTTGTGAGGGTTCATAAAGAAAAGAAAACTAGAAAGAAAACTTTCATCTTCACATAAAATACATAAATAACTCTGAACAGAATGTTGGTAGAAATCTAGGTATTCAAAGGCCTTTCTGGTAAAGTCTCAGATGGAAATAAGGAATGGGTTATTGAAACTGGAGGGAAGTTGATTGTTATAAAGTAGCAAAGAACTAGCCTGATTCATTTTCTAGAGCTTTTAAATAGGTAGAACATTCAATAAAATAAATTGTTCATTTAGCAGAGGAGATTTTAAAGCTATTTATAGAAATTATGGCTTGGGTCCTCCTTACTGCTTATAATAAAATATGAGAGGACAGAAATGGTGTTAGTAAGCAAAAAGAAACCAGAACATGGAAATTTAGAAAACACTCAGACTATTCAAATTGTACAAAATGAGAAAGCTTGTTCTATAAAGAACACTAAAGAAGTGGCTGAAGAACAATTTGATAAAGAAATCATGAGTGTAACTCATGGATTTATTCAGCCATCTCAGCAAAAGTTAGGAATAGAGATGTGATTATACCAACAGAAACATTGACAGTTTGAACTAAGGAGAGGGAATGAAGGACAGAATGAATAAAGGCTTTCGAATTTCTCAATTCTATAGGATTGGACTATATAGCAATTCACCTGTCCTTGAAGGCAGGGCATCAGGCCAAACAGGATTATTTTCAAGTCTTAAGATTTAATGGCATTTTTCTTGCTAAGGTTTGAATTTCCTGGGGACCTGTCACTTCTTCCTCGTTTTCCCCTTTTTCCCTTTGGAATGGGAATATCTATTCTATAGCTGTCCCACCATCATATTTTTGAAGCATGTAACTTAATTGGTATCACGGTTCTACAACTGGAGTAAAATTTTGCTTCAGGAGGAATAGATACCCTAAGTCTTATCCATATCTATTTTAGATATATTTAGATGAGAGTTTGAGTTTTAAATGTTTGAATTGGTGCTAGAATTAGTTAAGACTTTTTAAGCATATTTATGCATGCAAGAAGGATTTGAGTTTGGGGGGCCCAAGGGTGAAATGCTTGTGTCCTCCTAAAACTCAGATGTTGAAACCATAACCCTTAATATTTGAATATGGGGTTTCAAAGGAAGTCTTTAAGGTTAAATGAAACTATAAGGTTGGAGCTTCACTTCATAAGATTAGCAACACTAGAGAGCTCACTTTTAATATGTAAGGTTGCAGAGAGATGGCAGCTGCCTATAAGCCAGGAGAAAAGGCCTGAGAACAAACTGATCTTTCCATGACCTTATCTTGGATTTCTCAGATTCCAGAGCTGTGAGAAATAAATTTCTGTTGTTTAAGTCACATAGTCTATAGTATTTTGTTTTGACTGCTGAAACAGAAAAATACATTCACAAAAATAAAAGTGCAACAAACAACCAAAATTTGATAAGGTTGTTCAAATGTATCATAAATGGAGTTACAGAAGAAACATCTGACCATGGGAATGCTGACACTATTGTCATTCTAGATATTAAGTCAGAAACTTAGTGAAGATGAAATTGTCAATGTAATTGAGGAAAGCAGTTGAGAGGAAAAATATTAAGATATTTCAAGAAATGTGATCTAGAAAAAAATTTCCAAAATAACACCTTGTAGAGGAATGGGCTAATAGTTCAGTGGTAGAGCACATTCTTATCATGCACAAGGCTATAGGTGTGATTTTCAGCGCGCGTGCACACACACACACACACACACACACACAACACGCACACACACCAAAACCCAACCCACAGAAAACGAAACAAAACACAATCCAGTCTACTTGAGAGGTTGAGGCAGAGGATCAAATATATAAGGCCAGCCTGGGCAATTTAGCCAGACACTGTCTCAAAATGAAAAAATAAAAAGAGTAAGGGATGTATCTCAGTGGTAGACCACTTGCCTAACATGTACAAGGCACTGTGTTCAATCCCCAGTACTACAGCAAAACAAAACAAAATAAGATAATACCTCTCATGTGTTGGAATGACTGTTATCAAAAAGACAAAAGAGCCTTTTGAGGGTGCACACCTGTAATCCAGGCGACTCAGGAGGTTGAGGCAGGAAGATCACAAGTTCAAGTCCAGCCTTTGCAACTTAGCACAAGACCATGTCTTAAAATTTAAAATGGCTTGGTTGTAGTTCAGTGGTGGTAAATTTGCCTCACATGTGAGGCTCTGGATTCAATCCCCAGTCCTGGCCCCGGGGTGGTGGGGGGGAGACAAAAAATAAAGTTGTTGATGAAGATATAAAGAAAAGGGACTGCTTGTACATTGTTGGTGAGGAATGTAAGGGCATTTTGTTTTACTAGAAGTTCCTTTAAAAAAAAAAAGTGTACACACCTGTAGTTCTAGCTAATCGGGAGCGTGAGTGGGAGGATTGCAAGTTCAAGTTCAGGGCTGACTGTATTGAGCAAAATTTTTTTAAAAATCTAAATTTGTATCAAAATAAAATTTTTAAAAAGGTCTACGAATGTAGCAAGGTAGACAACTTTTCTAACACTAGTGAGGCCCTGTGTTCAATCCCTAGTATTGCCAAAAAAATTTTTTTTCTAAAAATCAGTATTACTGTGCTGGGGATGTGGCTCAAGCGGTAGCGCGTTCACCTGGCATGCATGCGGCCTGGGTTTGATCCTCAACACCACATACAAACAAAGATGTTGTGTCTGCCGAAAACTAAAAAATAAATATTAAAAAATTTTTCTCTCTCTCTCTCTTAAAAAAAATCAGTATTACTATATGATACACAAAAATCCCACTTCTGGGTATTTACCTAAAATATTTGAAATCAGTATGTCAGAAAGATTTATGTATTCCCATGTTCATTGCAGAAATATTCACAATAGCTAAGTTTATGGAATCAACCTAAATATCTATCATTGGATTAATAGAAAAGAAAATATGGTATGTATACACAATGGCATATTATTCAGCCTCTAAAAAGAAAATTTGTTATTTGTTACAATATGGATAACTGGAGAAGCGCAATAAGTGCAATAAGCCAAGCATAGACAAATACCACACATTCTTACATGTAGAACCTAAAACAATTGAACTCAAAGAAAGAGTAGAATGGTGGTTATCAGAAACAGGGAATTGAGAGGAATGGGGAGATATTGGTCAAAGGATACAAAGACTCAGACAAGAGGAATGAGATTTATTTTTTTCTCTAAGAAAGATTGCGCAGTGTTCTAAATGTACTAAATCATGTACATTTCAAAATTGCTCAGGGTAAATTTCAAATGTTCTCACCACAAATGTTAATTCGCTTGATTTAATTTTTATACATTTTTTTTTCATAAATCAAAACATTGCTTTGTACCTTATAAATACATGCTGCTATAATTTTTCAATGTATAATTAAAATAAAAATTTTAATGTATAAAATATTATAAAAATTTGTTTAGTTTTCACATATGAAAGGAATATAAGAATATCCTTAGATTTTCAAGAACTCAGAAAGTTTCTTTATGAAACTCTGTGGAAAAGGTTTTATAAAGGCATACTTCATAACAAAAGATTCTTAGCACTTTTTTTAGCAACTTCATTAGAGCTGTGCCAACTGTGTTGCCAAGTCTAGTTGTCAATTTCAATTTTTATTTTACGCAGCTTATCAATGGCAGTCAATGCAATACATCACTATGTTCTTATTGAATATTTTTTTACTTAATTTCCAGAGCATTGTTCTTGATTTTTCACTCACTTCACTGGTCACTGCTTCTCAACTTCCTTCCCTAGTTTTTCTTGTTATCTTCAACTTGTAAATATTGGAACACTAAAGGGTTTGATCTGTCAATACTTTATATTTTGTGATAACCCATTTTGTGGCTTTATATACTATAAGCAAGTAGTCCCCAAATTTATATCTCCAGCCTGAACCTTTTCCCTGAACTTGAATAACCTTCATTTGTGCCTAACATCTCCACATGGATGTTTAATTAGCATTTTCAGCTTAGTACATACATACTAATCTCTTGATTTACACCAGACCCCAACTCCTTCGCCCAAAGCTGCTCTTTTTGCAGTCTTCCTGTATAAATAAATATTTTAGCCCTTTGCTACCTGAGGACAAAAACTTTGGAGCCATCATTCACTCTTCTCTTTCTTTTATAGTATATATGTCCAATCCCTCAACAAATCCTTTAGCTCTACTTTCAGAATATATTCATTATCTAACTACTTTCCACTATTTTAATCACTACTTAGTCTGTTTGGGCTGCTCTAACAAAATACTATAAACTCAGTGGCTAATAAACTATAAGTATCTTTCTTGTAGTTCTAGAGACTGGGAAGTATAAAAATGCATAGGTAAATTTATTGTCTGATGAGGGCCTATTTCTTGATTCATATATAGTGCCTTTTCCCTGTGTTCTCAGTGGTACATGAGGAAATGAATTCTCTTGGGCCTATTTTATGAGGACTATAATCCCATGAATGAGGGCTCTACCCTTATGTCCTAATCATATCCCAAAAGACCCCACTTTTTAATACCATTGCCTTGGAGGTTAGAATTTCAACATGAGTTTGGTGGAAACAAATATTCAGACCACAGTTATAACTATTCATTCTAAGTTCTCTTGTTTTGACTCTTATTAACTCTCAAAGTGATTTAATTTATATTCTTGTTCTGCTACAGTGTGTGTGTGTGCATGCACGCACACGCGCACATTAGGGAATGCTGGGAATGGAACCTAGGGCCTCATGCATGCCAGGCAAGCACTCATACCACTGAGCTACATCCTCCACTGTATAGTCTATTTTTAACATTGAAGCCAGAGAAAACTTTTTCAAAGGTAAGTGTGATGATATCCTTTCTTTGTTCAAAATCACTCAATGGTTTTCTACTGTGTAAAGATTCAAAATCTTTATAATGGTCTATAAAGCCCTACAGAATCTGGCACTCTCTGTGGCACTGACTCCTTTATTGATGTTCATCTTGACCACATCAGGCTATTTACTGTTCCTTGAATAAACTAAATATGCTCCTGTTGCAAAACCTTTGTGCATCTTATTTCATCTGCCTGGAAGGTCTTGCATCATGTGTCTATGTCCCTATTTTTTTTTACCCTTTTATAAGTCTTTGCTCAAATGTAAACTTGCCAGTGAGGATCTTATTCACTATCTATAGAACTTCTTGTACATTTGAACTTAACTACTTCCCTGTGTAATATTTGTTACAATCATATATAACAGGAGTGTGAAAACTGTGGCCAGTGGGCCAAATCTGACCTATAACCTATTTTTGTAAAATTTTATTGGAACACAGATATGCCCACTTTTTAAAATGTTTTATATTGCTGCTTTCTCACACTAATGACAACTTTGAGTAGTTGCGATGAATATGAATAGGCCACAAAACAAAATCTTCACTCTATTTTACAGAAAATGTTTGCTGACTCCAATATATACAATATGTTTGCTTGTTTGCTTATTCCCTATTAGGACAGTTATTTATTGTTTTTTACTGTTTCATCCCTAGTATCTACAATTATACCTGTTAATCAGCAGGTGCTCATTATGTATTTCTGCAAAAATAAATAAATGAAATAAAGGACATTGGTGTGGTATTGTAATACATAAAGGGTTTTGGGTTTTTTAAATTAATTTTTATTATGATGCTAGGGATTGAATCCAGGGCCTCATGCATGCCAAGGAAGCACTCTACCACTGAGCTATATCCCCAGCCCAGATCTTAGAGACAAAAAAAAAAAATCTCCACATTATTAGATTTATTATTTGTCATTATCACCTAAAAAGTAATTAACATGCTTTCAATCAAGCTCTGTGGGTTTGCATGTGTTACTTGGGATTGAACCCAGGCCCTTCCACATGCAAGGCAAGTGCTCTACCACTGAACTACCCGTCCCCCCGGCAACCCCAGCTTTTTTAAAAAAAATTATATTTTGCGACACAAGATATTGCTAAGTTGCCCAGGTTGGCTGCAAATTTGTCATCTTTCTGCTTTAGCCTTGAAAGTACCTGGGATTACTGGTGTGTACCCACAAACCCAGCTCAATTAAGCGTGTTTTTAATTAAGAGACTCTTCGGTGTTAAGATGGTAGGAAAAGCTACAGAATTTTCCTTCTTTGATACATAATGATATTAACTATGACAATCTAAAAAGAAAAAAGAAGTTAAGAACAGCAAGACCAGGGCTGGGGTTGTGGCTCAAAGGTAGAGTGCTTGCCTACCGTGCGTGAAGCACTGGGTTCGATCCTCAGCACCACAAAAAAATAAAATAAAGGTATTGTGTTCACTTACAATTAAAAAATAAATATTAAAAAAAGAACAGCAAGACCAGAAAAAAAGAAATACAAAATATTCAACAGCAGCAACTAAAAATAAGAAACTTAAGTAGAAGAACTGAGGGTATAGCTTAGTGATAGAGCACTTATCTAGCTTGCTTGAAGTCCTAAGTTCTTTCCCCAGCTGCACAAAAGCAGAAAAACTGAAAAACTAAATACAGTCTTATAAATTTCAAAGATAATAGCCAAGGAAGGAGAGAGAAAATTTGCTGATGTATGTACTCCTCAAAAGCTGTGACCTTGATATTCATCATTAATATACTCGAAATAGTGGTGTTTCCTTACATTTTTATTTTTCTTAATATGTGAAAGTAGAAACAGTTATTGGGAAAGTAAAAGATTAAGGGCTGATTTCTTGGCAGAAGCACAGGCCTATGGACTCCTCAATTGAGGGAATGATCTAAATTCCAAGGTCACCAACCTATGAAATAAAGATATATACCCTCTCTGGAGTAGGGTGAACTTACCAGACAATCTGCTCCATATACAGCTTGCCCCAAAGTGCCAGCTCAATTGTCCTTCCACTTTATTTTGAACATGCTAACTTGCTCAGAATGTGGCCATTTTGCTTTGCCATTTTTAAAAATCCAGCTTTTATTATCTTAATGCCAGATGAATTCTTGTCATTTGTTCTGCTTCTTAAAAGATAATTTTTTTTTATGTCTTTGGATTGCCTCTCTTCTTTGAATATCTAGAGGGGGAGAGACGTTATAAAAAAGAATTTGAATTAATTCAGGCCAGCAATATTTTAAAGTCACTGGCTCCCTTTCAAATAAAATTCAGTAGGATTGGGGATATAGTTCAGTTGGTAAAGTGCTTCCCTCACATGCACAAGGCCCTGGGTTCAATCCCCAGCACCACAAAAAAACAAACAAAAAAACTCAGTAGCTTTTTAAGCTGCTATAGAAGCTTTTCCAGAATAAGCACAAAAATAATGCTTTACATTATTTCTCCCTCCAAAGATATGGAATACACTAAAGCTAAGAAAGTATTATTTGGTATTGTACTTGAAGTAGAAACGTACAAAACCACATGGTTTCCAAGTTTATTAAACCAGAAGTAAAATAAGAAATATTAATGTCTATTGTGAAGGCAGATTGAGCTGGCAAAATTCCTTTAACACTTGATACTTTTGGAAATTATAATATTAATGACAAACAATATTAAAGTGTTATTTCATGTGTGGATGCTAATAAATAGCTTTACACTTGTTGTAAAGCTTTGGGAAGTCTATATGCATTTCAAACAAGGGTGAGAAGCGTGTGATAATGTCTTGTTCTGGATAGGTTTTGTTTTGATGGTGCTGGGGATTGAACCCAGGGTCTTGCACATGCTAAGTACATGTTCTGTCACTAAGATGCATCCTCAACATCTTATGCATTTTGAATAATTGAAAATCCATGCAAAAAAAGAGAAAAGATTTTTAAAAATTGGTTTGTGGTGGTTATATGAGTTTATATGATTTCCTGAAAATGTTGTGTGGCCAGGGGAGTATTACTGATGGAGCACCAGCTACAAGACAAGGAAGAACATCACATTAAATAGATTGCACTGGAACTCTAATCTTGATTCACTCATTAAAGAAGTAATGACAGTTGTACTCAAAATGGAATGGTGTATATTTTTTTTAGAATGCTGTGAAAATAAATGGGCAGTGAATATAAAACTCTGATGTCTGACTCACAACATGCTGGCTGTCAAGAGGGAAGATAGTTATGTGGAATTTTGAAATCAGATATGAGATGATAACATTCTTTTTCATGACTCTTAAAAAATACCGTTTCTGCCAGACATAGTGGCAGACACCTGTAATCCCAGTAATTTGGGAGGCTATGGCAGGAAGACTGCAAGTTTGAGGCCAGCCTCAACAGTTTAGCAAGGCCCTAGCAATTTAGTGAGAGCCTGTCTCAGAATAAAAAATAAAAAATAGTTGATTTTTACTAAGCTCTTTTGTCTGTAGCACTAGCAATAGGCAATCTGTGGTTGCAGTTTTTGAGTGAGAGTAGTTCTGATATGAATGTTCATTGATATTTTTATTTACATAAATGGATAGGGTAAAAGTGAGACAACAAAGGCATATTGTTAGAACTCCACTTTTTTATCAATGATGTGAACAACTTCTTGTTAAATTGTTAATAATTTTCAAAATGAGATTATTTTTCCATTTTTTGTTCTACTTACAGTGTGACTTCAGCTTACATCATTTATATTTTTTTCTCATTTCTTTCTTAAGTCTAGACTACCAACAAAACATTAATTTAAATGGTGACTTGTAAAGTAAACATTTCCATAGTGTAAATATTGCTACCATGGCTGATTTCAAGCTACCTACATGACATCACTGAACACAGAGTTGGGTAGAAACAGGCAGTAGCACATCACTATATAGTTTGTTTTTTTTCCCTTGGCTGTACTACAATGGACATAAATAATCTCATGTGAATAGATAATAGGGGAGTAAAATAAGGAGTGATAAGTTCTGAGGATTTGTTTTTAATATACTTTAAGTTTAAAAATGTTTATTTTTAAAATAATGACAGCCATCTTGCATAATTCCTGAAAATTTAACATTTGATTTCCTTGACCTTGACTTTCATGGGTGATTGCTTTGGAAAAGACCATACATATGAAGTTTATGTATCTACTGTAAAATTACTTCAAACACTCTTTCTTATATATTACTCAATTTTTAAAAAAGTTTATATCAATGAAGCTTCGTTTTTACTAGATAAGGAGAATGTTATCACATACCTTTTTTTTTTTTTTTTTTTTAAGGGTGCTGGGGATTGAATCCAGGCCCTTGTGCATGCAAGGCAAGCACTCTACCACCTGAGCTATATCCCAGCCCTCCTTCTTTGTTTTGCTGCCCCCATACTCACAGATAAATTGTATTCAACTTTACCCGTAACTATTAGTGCAGCCTGGTGATATTTTTCCTTCATCAATGATTTTTATTAGATAATTTTAGTTATACATGGACATAATATCTTTGTTTATTTACTTATATTGGCTTGATTTGAAATCTTGCTAAATTTACTGATGTTCTTTGAATTCAGGATCCCCCTGTTTCAGCCTCCTAATTTCTCTGTAGCTTCCATAGAGTTTTCTATATTAACTCCCATATTATCTGTACATAAGTACAATTTTACTTCTTGTTCTATTTAGGTTTTTTCCCCTATCTTTTTTTTAAAATTTTTTTTTTGTTGTAAATGGACACAATATCTTTATTTTTATTTATTTTTATGTGGTGCTGAGTATCAAACACAGTGCCTTGCATGTACAAGGCAAGCACTCCACCACTGAGCTACAACCCCAGCCCCCATCGATGATGTTTTTAAACTTAAAAATAAAAACTATGTTGAAATCTATATAATTTATATGTATAAATAAATATAAGGTTTATATGTATACACACATATATGTATGCTTATATAATATACATATACACATGCATATGTATTTATATACACAATTTCAAATTAGACTTTTTATCAACATTTCCTTATTTTGTAGTTTTCAAAATTAGTTGAGGCTAGGGATGTGGCTTAGTAGTAGAGCCCTCACCAGCATGTTCAAGGCTCTAGGTTAGATAGCCAGCACTGCAAACAAAACAATGAGTTGGTTCCCCAACATCATTCAAAAGTGAACAATGAGCTTTTAAAATTGTTGTTTCATCACAGTGAATCCCACCATCAAGTACATCCACAAGAATGGGGTCCTAACTAGAATAAGATATATTTCATGCTTGTGTAATTGTATCAGAATGCATTCTACTGTCATACATAACTAAAAATCAGTAAATAAAAAATTGTATGTTTCACTTAATTGCAGTTATTTTTAACCATGTTCCAATTTTCTCATCTCTGTCCAATGAGAGTACAACCATTCTGGAAAGCAATGTGGACACTCCTCAAAAGACTAGGAATGGAACACCCTATGACCCAGCTATTCCAGTCCTCTGTATCCAAAAGATCTAAAATCAGCATACTATAGTGATACAGCTACTTCATTGTTTATAGCAACACAGTTTATTATAGCCAACTTATGGGATCAACTCAGATGCCCAGCAATAAATGAATGGATCAAGAAAATATGGTATATATACACATGGGAGTTTAATCAGCCATAAAGAAACATGAAATAATGGCATTTGCTGGTAAATGGTTAGAAATGGATAAAATCATGCTAAATAAAATAAGCCAGACTCAGAAAATTAAAGGTCAAATGTTTTCTCTCATATAATGGAAGCTAGAGTAAAATAAGGGAAAGAAGGCCATTAGAGAGAGTATTGGATATTATAAAGTTACAGGGAAGATCAGTGGAGTAGAAGATGAATGAGATGAGGGAGGGAGGAAGGAAGGCAAAAGAGGAAGAAATGTGGAGTCAATTTAACAAAATCATGTTATATTTGTCTATAAAAGTACCAAAGGAAATTTTACCTTTATTTATATGTAAAAGAAAGGAGGTTAATAGGGGGAGAAAGGAAGGGAGGAAAAGGAGATGAGGAATGGGAGTTGAAATCAAATTCCTTCCATATATGATTTTGTCAGAATGAACCTAAATGCTCTGTATAATTATAATGCTCTAATAAAAAAGAAAAAATACAATTAACTCATAATTCTTTAATTTTTTTTTTTAATTTAATATTTATTTTTCAGTTTTGGGCGGACACAACATCTTTGTTTGTATGTGGTGCTGAGGATCGAACCCGGGCTGCGCAAATGCCAGGCAAGCCCGCCACTGCTTGAGCCACATCCCCAGCCCCTCATAATTCTTTAAAAAAGGTTGTTATGTTTCATTTATTGCAGTTATTCTTAACTATGTTCAAATTTTCTCATCTTTGGCAATGGGAGCCACTTTATGTTGTTCTCTTCATATTGGCTCCTAGAGTCCTTTGGACATGACACCAATAATCTTTCATAGTTTTCATGCTTAATGGTATGTCAGGGTTTTCCAAGTTCATCTTGAATATTTCTTTTCCCAAACTTGGAATCAGTAACATTCAAGGAATTATTTTCACTGGCAAATGGTATTTAGAGACTGTAATCTGGGTACTATAGATACGCAGTGCTTTATGCTACTTTGCTGGTCCCTTTTCCTAGGCATATACAGTGAGCAGACCTAAGAAATACACATTTAAAAATATAAACTATGTAATCGGTTTATTCTAATACAGGTATTTTTGGGTCACATGCTGTTTATGTAACTCATTGATTTTTCTCTTTCATCCCACATAATTAATTTCACCCAAACACCAGCTTACTCATTTGCTTCTTCTCGGACTATGCATGCAACAATATTACACCGTCACCACCAATAATAGCACAAAAATATGGTTACTAACGACAGTTTAAGTTGCTCTTTAGTTGTTGTCAGAAATTCTTTTTGAGGGTACATTTTGAGGAATATACTGTTAAATTAGTGTGTGTGTGTGTGTGTGTGTGTGTGTACTGAGGATGAAACTAAGGCCTTACACATGCAAGCACATGTTTTACCACTCAGTTAAACCCCAGCTCAATTATTGTTATTTATTTTTTTATTTATTTGGTATTGGGGATTGAACCCAGGTCCCTTTCCCACTGAACTATATTCCCAGTCCTTTATTTTATTTTATTTTTTTAATATTTATTTTTTAGTTTTAGGTAGGCACAATATCTTTATTTTACGTTTTTGTGGTCCTGGAGATCAAACCCAGTGCCTCATGCATGGTAGGCGAGCACTCTACCACTGAGCCACAACCCCAGCCCCCAGTCCTTTTATTTTTAAAAAATATATATATTTTTTATGTTGGTGGACCTTTATTTCATTTGTTTATTTATATATGGTGCTGAAAATTGAACCCAGTGCCTCATACGTGCTAGACAAGTGCTTTACCACTGAGCCACAACCCCAACCCCCAAGTCCTTTAATTTTGGGATAGGGTCTTGTTAAATTGCTGAGGATGACCTTGAACTTGGGATCCTCCTGCCTCAGCCTCCTTAGTACACAGGATTATTGGCATGTGCCACCACAACCAGGCCTAATTATTATATTTTAAAGTCATTTGGAATATTTCTTTTTTTGTGTGGTTTTGCCAGCAATTCTATATACAATTAAATTAATTTCCTTTAGGTTTAATTTTTATCAGATTTTGTTGTAACTTTTAACCATGATTTTGTTTTATAATAATATAAGCTATTATTATGAATAGCTCATTAATATAAGCTATTATTATGAATAGCTCATTAATATAAGCTATTATATTATTATTCATTCTAATGAAACTATTTTATAGTTCCCAAATCATATCTACTAAGAAGATTTGACAATAAATACACATACTATTCTTAAGTTTTGCTATCCTGTTCTTTTTTTCTCCTTATGGATAACCATATTTTTGAAGGTTTTAATTTACCCTTTCATTTAAAAGATAGGTAAATATATAGATTAATGGTGGTGGCATATTATATATGAGTTTTCTCCAGTTAGTTCTTTTCACTTAGCAGTGTTTTCTGGAGTTCGCCATTTAGTACTTCATAATACATATACATCTATATTCTTTCTTAAAAATTGTGTAGTACTTTACTATGTAGATACACTCTGAATAATTCAACCATTACTCTAGGATGGACATTTGGCTTATTTTTAGGCTTTTTGTTTTTGTTTTTTTTTTTTTTTTCTCTATAACAGTGCTTCAATGAATAGCTTCCTAAATACCTATTTTCATATTTTTGTCAGTGCTGGTAAGATTCTTAAAATGAGATTTCCAACTTCAAAATAAATACATGTATAACTTTGTTAGATACTGCTTTATTCTGCCATTTTAGGGTTTTCCTTTGTGTACTCCAGCAACAACAACAAAACAAAACAAAAAAAGAATAAAGAAAAAAAGAAGTTTGAAGGAAGCTTTTTCTCCACAAGAGCTTCACTAATAGGCTGTGTTGTAACTTTGGGGTTTTTGCCAATCTGATGGGTGACAAATAATATCTGAGTGATCCTTATACTGAATTTCTCTTATTGTGAGTAAGGTTATGAATGTTTTAATTTAAAGGGGCATTTATTTGTATTCTTCTTTCTGTTAATATGTTTATATCTCATGCCAATTTGGTATCAAGTTTATCTTTGTTTCTCTAGTTTCACATACTTTTTATACATAAGATTATTAAATTGTCTCATATGTCAAGTTTTTTTTCATAATTTGATATTTGTGTTTATATTTTGCTTGTGGTGTTTTTTATTTGCTTATTTTTTTAACCATAAGAATCTTTTATTTCATGTAGTGAGATTTACTAATACTTGAATTTATTATATCTGATTTTGAGTGTTGTAAGGAAAGTTTTCCCCATTTTATAATTATTGATGAATCTCCCACAATTTCTTCTATTTCTCATATGGTGCATTTTTTTATATTTAAATATTTGATCTTTTTGAAATTCATTCTTGGAACAGATCCAAATTTATCTTTTTCTTTGGGAATACTCAGCTGTCTGAGCACCACTTATTAAAAAGTTCATCTTTTTCTCAGTGCTTTGAGATACATTTTAATCTATGTTAAATTCCATAACCACCTCAGTTTTTTTATCTTGTATTGGTGTTTTACTTAGGTGCCTGCTGTCAAAAGTGACATTTAAAGGTTTCACAGTTTAATATCTGATATGATTGCCCCCCCCAACTCTTCTTCTTCAAGACTTTCTGTGCTTGTTTTATTTTCCCAATAAATTTTATAATCAATTTTGTTTATGGCAGTGTTCTTGAACAGAAAGGTTCATCAGAGGCACCTTTAAAAGGGAGGGAGGGAGGGAGGGAAAGAAGAAACAAAAAACTTGGGATTCTCCTACCTTAGCCTACAGAAGCTTATCTGGGTTTATAGGTGTGTACCACTGGGCCTTCTTGATAATTCCATTTTTAAAAAGGCCTGTTGAACACAGTGTTATATTCTAATTCTAGACTAATTTATGATTTGGTTTTCTTTACATATTCTAGACTATAGTTGATGACTTCAGCTCTTGTCCAGTTCCTTAAGCTAGAAATCCCTCTATTCCTCCTTCACTCTTTACTCTAATTCTCTGTTTTTGGTTAGTCACCAGGTTGAATTTTTACTTAATAATATCTGGCTCTAAATCTCCAATGCCATAGTCTTGTACTATCTTTTTAAAGGACTATTGAACAATCTCTTGATATTACAGTCTATGATTTGAACTGCCTATTGTTGTTATTTCCCTTAAATCAAGGTTGGTCATATTACTCCTTTGCTAACCGTTGTTGGCTTTCAGTATAAATTCAACCACCTTACCATGGCACATTAGGCCTTTTACTCAGAGGTCCCATCCTTCTTTAATCGTCTTCATTCTTGTCATGACAGTATGTCTTACCCTCAACCCTCCATTAAATACTCCTGTTATGCTCAATTTCTCACTAATGTATGGGACACCAGGCCTAGTTACTCTATACTTTTACACTTAGGATTTCTTCCTCTTAGGGTACTTTTCTTCCCTCTGCCCCTCTGCCCCACCCCAAACATCTTTGTTGGTAAGTGCTCTATTTGAGGTGCAGTTCAAATGACATCTCTTTCATAAAGCCTTCTTTAGTCTCCTAGTCAGAATTGGTTGCCCCATCTTTATTCTCACAAGTATCTGTATAATGTGATTTATATTGTTCTCTAATCTCCTAGGATTTTTCACACTTTCAATAGCAACCAGAAAGTGAGTTTTTTATGTTTTTCCAGCCTCTAGCACAGTTCTTAGCATATAGTAAGCATTCAGATGTTTATTCAGTGAATGAAAACAAAGCTTCATTAGTCTGTAGTGATTGAAACAGAAATAAGATATGACAGTGGCCAGCTTGTTATACTATTAAGATCTGTCATTTGTTTTTGTTTGCAGTCAGCTGCCCTAGACATTCTTTTGTGTGTGGCAAGTCCTTATTCTTTGAGGAACCATTGACAATATCCTTGGTAATGAATTAGGTATCTAACCATCTCTCTCTCTCTTATCTATGTTGTTCCTAAAAACAGATGCTGCTTTAGAGAAGAAAGTGCAACAATTTAGTCTATAGTAGTGGCATAATTAGTGTGGGAGATAAAAGTATATATCATATATATAAATATACAATTATTACTGAAATTAGAAAAGATCTGCTTGATCATTAAGTTCTTTCACAATTCTGTACATGATTTAATGTGCTGATTTAGATGATTTTGATAGAAGTGCTATGGGAGCCAAATTATTTTATAACCATAGTAATTATTTACTCTGATTTTTTTCTTCAATTCTCTGATTATAGTCTAATTTCTGAAATGATCAAGTATGATAATATGAAAAAAGAGAAGAAATTATATTTTAAAAAACCAATTTAAGTATAAGTAAGAGGATATAAAATATTTGGAGTAATCTAGTTTAAAATTTTTAGTATACTATTGTTTTTTAAAATTAATCTTAAAAGTATTGATTAAATTATTAATTAATATATTTGAATTACCAAATAACACCAAATTATTTTTTAAGTTATTTTAATATAAAATCATAGCTTTTATTATTGAATTACTGAATTTAGAAATTCACTTATGAATTTTAGATATCTGTGCATTTTTCATTTACCAACTATTTTGTTAATTATTGATTTCCATCTAATCTTATTTCACCTTTGAGAATGTCATCAAAAATATCTCCATAGGCTGGGGTTGTAGTGCAGTGGGAGAGCGCTTGCCTAACGTGTGAGGTTCTGGGTTTAATCCTCAGCACCACATAAAATAAGTAAATAAAATGATGATATTATGTACACCTACAACTAAAAAGAAAAATCTCCAAAACTTTAATTATACAAAGTGCCCTTCATGATAATAAGAATAGTTTTCAAATGTCTTAAAAAGACATTAAGAGCCAATGGTGCACATTCATAATATAATTCTTCACCATCATTTAAAAAAATTTTTTTCGTTGTAGTTGGATACAATATCTTTATTTTTATGTTATGCTGAGGATCGATCCTAGCACCTCACATGTGCTATGTGAGCACTCTACTGCTGAGCCACAGCCCCTTCACCATCATTTTCATTCCAACTTTTTTCATAATGACAAGATTTATTTCATTATTAGGCATTTTATCATATAATCAAGAAAAAGACAACTTTGTGTTGTAAGTGGCTTCAATTTATATTTTTATATATATATTTATAAAAAATTTTGAACTGTAGTAATAAAAGTATATAAACTTTAGTACTAAAAGACATAATAAAAATTCTTATATAGCTAATCACTTTCATTATATATTTACCATTTTTTAAAAATATTTATTTATTTTTTTTAGTTTTCGGCGCATACAACATCTTTGTATGTGGTGCTAAGGATTGAACCCGGGCTGCAGGCATGCCAGGCGAGCGTGCTACCGCTTGAGCCACATCCCCAGCTCATATATTTACCATTTCTATTTTTATGGTTATTAGGCATATTTCCACAATTTAATGAATTTTACTACAAATTTTTCACTCACAGTTTCTTTTCTAAAAATTGGCAATAGAAATTACATATCTGACAAAACCCATTGTTTGGAAAACCAATGTGTCAACTATAAGCCAATATTTTTATTTTTTTCCACCAAGAGATTTATTGGGGGGCTGTTTGAAGGGGAAGAAAAGGAGAGGCAGAGAGCAGACAGAAGAGAGAAAGAGAGCAGAGAGAGGAGAGAAAGTATAAGCCAATATGTTAAAAAATATTATTGGAACAAAAAAAATCAAACCATATTTTTATGAGATATTTAAACAAAATAAAAGAAAAATTCTTAAGTTATACATGTTTAGTATGCCACTTTCAAGAGAAATATGTTAAGTGAATTCAAATTAAGGTGCTTTGCAATTGGTCCTGTTTTCTTATTCTTTCAAAATTAAATATTTTCAGCAATAATGTTTATGATTAGAGCAAGTATCAGTAATATTCATTACTGATACTTAATAATAAAATATTAATATTATAGCCAGGTATGGTTGTGTGCCTGTAGTTCCAGCTACTTGGGAGGCTGAATGCAGGATAGGATAGCAAATCAGAGACCAGTACCAGTAATTTAGTGAAACCATGTCTCAGTTTCAAAACAGGGCTGGGGAAGTTGCTCAGTGGTAGAGCATTTGCCTAGGCCCTGGGTTCAATCCCCAGTAGGACAGAAAGGAAATATAACTTTATAATACTTTTATTTATGTGCAGAAATATCACTGAATTCCACTGTTTACTTCCAGATATTTAAAAATATTATTTGAGTAATAACCACTATTATAGAATAATACAGGAACATTTTTACATATGACTTGGGATGGAAGTCTAATGTTAGCATTCCTACTTATATTTAATCTATTTTCTTCTGGAACATTATTAGTAAATTTTGAGATTGTAGAACTGTTGACCCAATCATACATGTATAGAGCTTGGCCTCTGAGTTAATTAAATATGAGTTAATAATATATTATAAGGAAATTATTATCCTTATTACAGTTATTAGGTAGTTACTCAAATTATAGCTTGAAAGGAATGCAGAGCATGGAAAACTCAGGATTAAATTATGCATTTGAACCTTAGGCCAGCTTTTACTGTAGAGACAGTTTGCTGCTAAAAGAGAAATTGTGTGTCATTGAAATTAAATGCTTTTCGGGGGATGGAAGATTCCAGTTTTTAATGAAATTACTGAGTGTGGTGTAGTGAAATGATTAAAATCTGTATTCCGGGAATGTGGCAGGGGAAAAAAATCAATAAGTGTAGCACAGCTTTGCTGCTCTATGTGAATCCTGAGAATGAAATAAACTACTACAAAAATAATAATTAAAAACATATCAGCACATTAATTTATTTAGCATCAGTCTCCTGAGACATCATCTTCACTAATTTTTAGCATACATTTTACTATGTAATGAGCAGGCTTCTTCTCAGATATCCCTATTAGACAGGCAGTATTTCTGCCCTTCCCCCAGAGCTCCTGCATTGCAATCATTGTACTTGCACTTATTATGTTACAAATGACCGAGGTAAGGCTGACATTCTCAGTGCATGCAAAAAGACCTAGTCTGCCAGCTTTTTTTTTTTTCCTAATGAAGCAGCTTTGTGAAATCTCCCCATGTGTTAATACTAATGAAGATCCTCCAGCACAATTAAAATCACAGCCAGTGGTTGAGGAGAAAACATAAAACAATAGCATTCTTTTTAAGATACATTTATCCTCATATGTATGTATAAAATATGTGTGCATGGTCAAATTATTCTCTGGTGGCTTAATTTTTACTTGTTCTTCCTCCTGAAAATTAAATTATGCAATTTGTAATTCTATCAACTTTGAGATTTTAATGTGTTAAGAGAAAAACACTACCTCAATGAGTGAAAATGAGTGAAGGTTTTTTTTTTTTTTTAAATAAATTATTACCATGAGTAAGCTTCCCCCCCCCTTTAATAAATCATTTTAGGAAGCTGTGGAGTGGGATGTGGGAGGGAATAAATAGGGTGCACTACCTTTAGTTTAACTTGATTGGTTGCAGGATGTGGGAACTGTGGGGGGAGTGGAAGGTTAAAAACAAAGTTGGAAGAGATTGTGGGGATCAGACCAATAGTACATCTGGTGTATAGTTAAGAGAATGGAGTAAATGAGCTATCAAGTTTTACTCATAATCTGATTTTCAAAAAGGTGTTTAATTCTACAGTTAGCTATCTTTTTTTTTTTAAGTTCTAAGAAACTGGAAAAAAAGATTGAGATTACTGTTTACAGTTTTACGAATCTTTAAAACAATTTACTATTTTAACATCTTTCATGTAAATTTTATTTTAACTCAGTGCATAAACATCACAGCCAGTTTTAACTCGCAGATGAAAAGGTAGTAGCATTTTACCCTGGTACCATTTTGCATCTTGGTTTTTGAATCCTAACATCTACAAATTATTGGCATATTAATTTAGTTGGTTTTGTAGACTTCAACAGAATTCTGAATTTGCGAATATAAAAAGTTTAGGTGGAGATGGTTAAGCTATGCCATCTATTAATCAGTTTTTTTAAAAATAATTGTTCAATCCCGTTTTCTGTCCTCTCTTCTTTTAAAAGCAAAACAAAACATTTAAGTTTCTTAACTTTTTCCTGGGACAAGGAACCATGCAAACTCGAAGCTACAGTATTCTTGGAAAGAAGCAGCAACCCCCTCCCTCCCTTGGCTCCTTTAGGAGCTGATAGGTCATTTATTATTGGAACTGAAATGGTATAAACAATTCTCTCTCTTTTTTCCCTTGTTAACAGCAACTTTCATTGTTAGAGAGAGGAGAGAGAGAGAAGCCTTGTTGGTTGACGTCACTTGGTTCATGAAGCCTTCGCCTAGAAGTGAAGCTGCTGAACAAACCTTGAGAAGAATCATCTCCTGCTTCAATCTGCTGCTGGATAGGAACTAATCAGAGAGAGAGAGAGGCGGAAGACGGAGGAGGGAGTCAAGGGCTTTCCCGATCACCAATCTCGCCTCCACTCCAACTCTCTTTATACTTTTCTTGCAGAAATTATAACAGAAATAAGGAGGTGGTGGGGATTCCAAAAACCTTAACCTTCAACCATCTGGGGAAGGAAAAATCCCATCCACCGCAACTCTCAGTTCGAAAGTAAAGGTGAGTTAAAAATCTTCGGGTGTGAATGGTACGGGTGAAGCTTGAAAATTCCAAATGTTTTGAAGCCGGTAAAAACAGAAAACGAGAAACTACGCTCCTGCGAGCAGGGAGGACTCCGGAGTTGCTTATCTGGAGACGCTCGCCCTGCCCGCCCTGCTCCCTGCCGCCGCTGTTTACCCTCGCCGGTCGGTGTGTCTCTTTGTTGTGCTGGCTGGAAGGATGGGGTGATTCTCAGAGTTCCGAGTGGAGTTTGGGGGAGGAGGACGCAGAGATGTGCGGTCCTGGGTGGGAGGCTGGGGGTGCGGTCTGAGGAGAACGTAAACTTTATTTCTAGCTGCCAGAGCGGGACTTCGGGCTCTTAGGGCCGTGGGCCGCGCTCCCCGGGCCGGGGCAGACGCAGCCGCCGCGAGTCCGCCTCCTTTGTGCCGGCCGCCCTTCTTGGCCGCCCAGGCTTCGCGTCTCCTTCCTCCTCCCCTTCGACTTCCAGCGCTCACGTCTCCGCCAACAGTTTTGCTTCTTAAAAAACAACCTCTGGCAGCGTTGCGATCGCGGTTCCTACCCCGGAATATCCACCGCCTGCCCTACTCCCCGCCGGGGTAGTTTCGAGATTACCCCCCCCCCCCCGTCCGCCTACTGCTGCCCTTTTTTGCCTCCGCCCCTTCTTCCCTCTAGGACTGATTAGTTGCGTCTGCCCCCATCCCACCCCCCAATTCGGTCCTCATTTCTCTCCCTGTGTAGCTTGAGGCTCTGGAGTTTCCTGAAAATAAGTGGGGGGTGGAGGTGGGGGGTGGGGCTGGTGGGATTGGGAGAAGATATGGATACCTGGGAAGGTCTGTGTCAGAACGCAGAAGGTTTGAGAAGCTTTGCTTTCCCTACAGTAATGTCTGTGAATCGGTCTCATCTAGCAGTTCTTCCCCAGGAACGGCCGTCAGCTCTAAACTCTTCTGCTTCCCTCTTGTAATCTTCTTGTCGCTCCCCTCCCCCCTTTTGCTTTTTCGGTTCCCCTCCCCTTAAAGTAGTTCCACGAACCCCAGAATTGGGATTTGGAAAAGGAAGTGTTTGAAGAGTCAGAGCTGGCCCTGCTGTTTGAGAGATTGTCTTTTCTTTTCTCTCTCCCTCTGTATTTATCTTTTGTGTGTTGCTTCCTTATAAAGAGAGAAGCAGCTGCAGTCCTTGGCCGAGTTGTTGAAATTTATCCCTTTGTGTATATTACAATATCCTCCATTTTTTTTTCCTGCCCTCTAAACAACAAGCGTTTCGCCATCTTGGGCAATTTTTATTCCAAATCTCTCTCTCTCTGTGTCTATTTTTTATTTTTGAGGAAGGGAAGGAGGCCATAGAAAGGCCAAAACTGTGTCTGGATAAGGCTCAAAGTTTAGGAAATGTTCAGGGGGTCCAGTGACGTCATGTAAACTTTATTGAGAAAATTTTCCCAAAAGTAAATTTTTTTTTTTTTGCTCAAATTTCCCCGTTTCGAAGGATCTTTTAACACTTTAACGATAAGTTGTGTGGCTTATTTTTGTGTTTTGCTCTCAAAATGAACTGACAAAAGTCTGCACATTTTGTTTGGTAACAGGTGGAAGATTATGTGCAAAAAAAAAAAAAAGATATAAACTTTTATTTTCTTTGTCATTAACCTAGTTTTTGTGTACATGTTTCTTATGGTTGTTTCAAATTTATAGTCAGCATGTTCCCTTTCTTGTTTGCCTCCCTATGGATTTTTCTTTAATTAGCTTATTAGTTAATATTTATGTATACATTACTAGATTACCTTGCTCCCCTTTTGTAACTAAGTGTTCTGCTTTTTGTTTTTTTTTAATATTTTGAAAAACAACTATAACAAAAATCTCAAAATACTAAATGTTTTTCAATTTTAGTAAATATTATTAATTCAAACCATTGGCAAAAATTTAGTATGTAAAAGGCAGAATAGATTTTAATTCATAATCTCTACCTATGAACTCTGTCAGCCATTATGAAAAGATGTACAGTAAAAACTAGTGTTTTAATTTGCTTGTCTAAAATAGTTTTTCACCTCAGGAAAGTTGGGCTGGTCACATGATCAAACTTAATGATACACTCACTGACTAGTGTATAAATAAGAGACACTGTAAATATAATGGGAAAGTGGAATTCTGTCTCCTGTAGTCATTTTCAGTCAGCGTATTTACATCTCTTCTAACAAGGACAAGAAACTGTCTGTATTTAATTTGCATTCTCTTTGTCTTCTGGGTTGGAGAAAAACATTGGCTACAATTAACTTAAAAAAACCTATTAGAAATAATTCTGAATATGTTAAAAAGGTTTGTCTAAATTGTAAAAACTTACAATGTAAACGGTATGTGTTTAATTTCTGTATGTTTTCAATTTCTGTTATTTGCTATTTATCCAGGAATTTGCTTTATGTAAAATGCTATATAGAGAAAGCTTGACTGAATTGAATGTGTGCCATTTATGTGAATTGTAGGTAGGTGAAAAATGTTTAAATAGTTAAAAGCACATAGAACAGATGGTTCTAAATTATACATGCAACAAAGGACTGGAAGATTTGGCAGATTATAAATGGCAAGCAACAGAGGATAAGCAGTTTAAGAAAATGGTAGTTAAGTACATTGGATGTCTCACACCTATTGTAAACACTACATATTATTGTCACTGTGTTTCATAATAATTTAGATAGCATTATGACACTTGTATATTTCAAATAGAAAAAAGTGAGATTTTACAAATATTTGCAATGAGTTGTTGAATGTAAAAATATTTTAAGTCTGTGATGACAGTTTTTTTTTTTAGAAAATTAGATTGATTTGAAAACAAGATGTTATTTATGAGAAATTAATATTATGTTCATATAAGGGTTTAATGAGAAATAAGAGTAGGTACATATTTTAAAATCCAAATAATAGAGCCTTTACTGCTGCCTTAGATTAAATTAGTACTGAACTAGAACAACATTTACTCTTACAAACACTTAAGATTAAATATTTTTAGACTGTTCAGTGTTGAAAATGCATTTGTTAGAATGCTGTTGGGACTATTTTCTAAATATTAAGTGGAAATGATATATATTAGTTTTAATTTTTGAGTTTTGTGATACTGATTTTACTTTATGAATATAGTTTATTCTAAATTTTTAAAATGCAAGGATTTTATGTAGTTTTTGCCTTTCTAAAAGAACATTTATTTATATTTAGTATTTTCAAAAAATTAGAATAACAAAGTATTCAACTTTGTAGAAATTTGTTTTTATTTTTTATAAGCCATCATTTAAAATGCATATAAGACTATAAAGGAAATCTTGGAATTTTAATTCTGTTGCCCTTTCTCCCATTTCTTTGTTTGCATGTTTATTATAGAACTGCAGTGTAAAGGAGCAGATGTTTTGCCAAACATCCTGATGTGTTGCTTTTTCTTATGGGAGTGTATAACTGTTCCTTCTGATGCATCAACTTGACAGCTGGTTGATTTCATGGAGCTGCTAAGAAGCCATTAGTGGTGTCATTGAATTGAAACAGAACAGTCACTCCCAGCTTGAACTGCAATTGTTAATGTCTTTGTTGCTACTTTTGTGTTACTATACAAAATGTAGGATATCACAGTTGTATGAAAGTTCAGGGTTTCTGTCTTACCTCCTTGAATTAGTGAAAGCGTATGTTAGAACTTGATGACTTGTAGGTTTAAAGATTTCTCAAAGAAAAAGATATTAATTCTAGTTTTTGAGTTTTTGAACTAGTCCTTGTTAGAACTACCAAGAGAAAGAATGTGATTTAACTCAAAGTAACAGGGTGATTTTTGATTCCTAAATGAAATTGTTATCATCATGGTTTAATGATTTTTAATATATTTGATTTCCTGAGGGATTAATCAGATTACCTAGTTTGGTTTTTAAGAGGCTTTCGATTAGATAAAATTAAACATCTTTTATCATAAGATCTTAAAAATATTGTTGTTTATTTAATAAAGGTTGACTCATTTGGTTTAGTGTTCTTTTAAACTTTTTGTAGGAGACAATCAGAAGAGAAATAATTATTGGAGTAATAAGCTATTTTGTTTTTAATTTTCTTTCATAAGGAGGCCAAAATGTTACTTAAAAATTCTTACAAACGTATCTAAATTATTCTAAGTAATTTAGTGATCTTTTAAATTAAAATTCTATTTTGTTAGAATAACTTTTATTGATAGTTGAAATGGTGATACTAAAATGGTGTCACTATCCCACTGGTACCTAAGTATTGTGTACTTATTTCTAAGTATTTGCATGGTTTGGTCAGTGGGAGGAAAGATGGGAAAGAGGAAAAAGGAAGAATAAAGAATAATAGTAACTGACAAAACACATTTTTAAAAAATTTATGTAAAAAACTTGAAGTTGATAAGATGGTAAGGATATAGTGTGTTTTTTTACTATGTTAAGAGACTTGATCTATCCCAGTGTTTACTGATTTTTAAAAATTTTAGACTGTTAGATGTATTAAGCATTTAACAATTCTTTAAGAAGCAAAAAATTTATAACATTTAAAATAATTTGCTTGTTTAAAAAAATAAATATTTAACTTGTGAAATTTATGGTTAGAATATATATATATTCTGAGGCAAATATTATTAAATATATATAGCTGAGGCAAATATTATTAAAAGGTTTTCCTATATAATATAAGCAAACTTTTAATGCTTATACCCCTGACTGATTCTAGAATTATTATTTCCTGAAATCATGTTTATGGAGACACTTTCCTTTTAAGTAGGTCATATATTTCTTTGACTAAAAGTAAGATTTATATTCGGATAATATGCTCTCTCAAGCCTTTTTGTATAATAATTTTAGAACTCCTTAAAAAGAAAATCTTTGTTACCTTAGACTGTGATTTGGTTTTTAAGAAATATATTTATTCGTTGCATATTTATATCAAGGCAGATAGTCATATAAACCAAATAATGATAAATTGAGTTACATATTAAATATGAACTATTTTCAAAGGAATTTCAATGCTTAGTCTATTTTTAGAGATAATATAGTAGCCACCAGTAAGCATCCTACAATTTAAGTGGGAGTTTTCAGAATTTAGTTTCTTAAAGGAAGGTAATTCTGAGTAGAAGTGTCAGAATTTAACTTTATAAGCTTTTCTGTTGCCATATTAACTTTGAAATTGTGGGTAATAAGTATATTTAATTCATTTACAACAAATATGGAGTTATAAACTATTGGTAATATCTACTGAAAGCAGGAAAATTAAATGCATTTATATGATTTTCCAATCTCTTCTGAGTGCTACTTGATTTGTGGCAAGTTATAATAGAATTTGAGATATAAAATATTTTAAAAGTCCAGATATTTGTAAGTTAAACATCAGCTTTCTCAAATTAATAGGCTTTTATAAAAATGAGGTTAAAAACAAGCTTTTATCCCACATATATAAATTGTTATATAGTGTAGTTTTGATTTGTTTTTAAAAATAAAATTAATGCTTTAAAAATCATTTTTTATAATTTATAAAATTTGGCATTAATTTGGCTTTTGAATGCCTTTTAGTTACATATATATTATTTAATATTGGAGATAATAAGGAAAGTAATTTGTAGGTAAAAATCTTTACTTTGTGCACATGTGTACATGTGTGCATAAGAAAAAAGAGCATTTCGTTTGAACATGATTGTTGCATTGGTTCTTCACATATATATATATGTAGACATAGTTGTGTTTTTTTCTATTTTCTCCTCTTAACACTTTTTTCACAAACATGCACTCATTAATCAAAGATGGTGCACTCCTGCTGAGGGCAGAGAGGTTCATCAAATTGGCAGTCAGTTTGGTGTAAAGAACGGTGTTCTGAAGCTCTTAACTCGCTGGGACATAAATAAATCTATGGTCTTTGTATGCAAACCCTGGAGGTTAATACTGTATAATTCAGCATCCTGTCTTTGTTTTTATGATTGATGTTTTTAAATGTTTGAAGCTTAGTGCAAGTCTTCTAATAGATCAGGTCTGACAATCTGATTGGCTGTAGTAAGAAAGCCTTAGGTTGTCAGAAGGACTTTGAGTATGCTGCAGAGATTTTGATTTTTTTTCCCTACAAGATCATTGTCATATTGCTTGAGCTGTTATAGGAATGTACCAGTGATTGACATTCCCTGCTGTGATAATGGACCTAGTGCATGAAATGCCAATAGTTTGGTCCTATTTGTTCGGAAGCTTACTGCTATTTGTATCCTTAACAGAGCTAACATGTAGAACAAGCAAAACTACTGGGATTTCTCTGTAGAAATAGTGCTGGGATTTGGCTTTAACATGAATTGGTTGCATATTCATAATTTAAGAACAGCTGGTTACAGCAAGCACATAGTCATTTGCAAGCTATTATAAACCGTTCCACTCACACATGAAGCTTGTGCTTGTTGGTGATTTTTCTTTTCTTTCCTTTTTTATTGATCTACCTGCATTTAAAATCTGGTCACTGCTGCTACAGAAGGTCTTCATTTTAGCTGTGTTTGCAACACAGAACAACCTCAATTTAAAATATTAATTGAAACTAAATTCTCGGTAAAATGAAGAAGCTTTGAAAGAAACAAGAGGTCATGTCTTATCTATCATATATTTAATCTTGGTCAAAACCAACCAAATATACAAACCTATATTATACAATCTTTTGTAATTTTTGGAAAGTAATGTTTTATGATTTTGTCCATAGATAGAAAATTTGTTTTTGGCTTGAAAATATTGTTGATTATATTTTACAAGTTATATATAGTTTTGGGAAACAGCATTAACAATAGATCGTGATTAATTAGCTGTAATTAGTCCTAAGAGTAGAAAAGTGATAGTACTTTTAGTTTATGAGTAACGTAAAGCAAGATAGAAAGGAAAATTGATAGAACTTTATAATTTGATTAGGATATTACTATATTAAAGCTACTCTAAAAATTTTAGAAGGAATCTAATGAGTAGTCTCTTTTGCTTTTGGGGGCCTCTTACAGTATTTACAAGGTATATATAAGTTAGTCCAGCAATACTGGTTTTCTGCACATTGTCAATAGCGATTATAAGGAGAGAGGAGAAAACCTCTCTATCCCAAGTTTTCAATAAGAGTGGGAGGAAAAAAATGGTAATTGTAATTTCAGATATTCTTTTATGAATCAAAGGGAGCAATGCCTTGATTTGTGTATGTGAAAAACAAATGGATACCTGAGTGATTTATGATAATGCATTTATATTGAACTTTTCACACAACATAGTGTTAGGTTCACATGTACATGCATGTGTTTGTCTCCATGCCGCGTGATAAAGTATCTCTCAGCACTTCTAGGTTGAGAACCAGTCCTAAGAGTGTATTTTACTCTTTCTTAGCTTCACAATTGACTAGATATGTTGGTAATATAACAGAATATATGGCCAAGTTTGATCTAGCTGTTAGTAGCCTGTACACTTTTTCAAAATAATAAATTCAACAGTTATTAAAGGACGAGGTGTATGTTTCACTTTTGAGTTGCATAGGATCACAATTTTATGTATACAATTAAGTTTCCATTATTTGAGGTCACATCGGTCATTTTGTGAATTACTCCTTACACTTTTTTTTCTCTCTCCCTTTAACAACTGACCTTTCAGGTATTACCTTACTTGTTAGCACCTCAGCACTGAATAAGCAAAGAAAATAAAAGGAAGTAAAATTTAAATGTCTAGTTTTCCCCACTTCTTGATTGTTCAAATTGAGAATTGGTCTTAGTTTTTTGCTAAAAGAAAGTATCTTTTCTAGTTCTAATTACAACAAATAATTTTATTTAGAAAAGAGAAAGGATGAATTAATGGGCTGAATTTTTTATAAATAACTAAGCAAAACAAAAAAAACTTAGGAAATTTTGTTTGTAAAATGAATTGATTAATGCCACACAGGAGAATTATAGGTGTTTAATACACTTTTATTGTTCTAGTATCAATATTAAGGAAAAGAGGGGGCAGCTGCCTTCATTTTTCAAGTTTATACATAATACTGTCTCTAAGCATGCCTTTGGAAAGTTATAGACAGAAGTTTGTGGAAATTCAGAATAGGAGAGAGATGGCTTGTTGTAGGAATAATTATCAAAGGCTCATTGGATTTAGGAGCATTGAACTAGATCAAGAAGAATGAGTGAACTTTGGACAGGTATGGTGGCACATGCCTGTTATACCAGAAGCTCCAAAGGTTGAGACAGGAGGATCGCAAGTTCAAAGCCAGCCTCAGCAACTTAGTGAGGCCCTAAGCAATTCAGTGAGATCCTGTATCTAAATAAAATACAAAAAAGGGCTGGGGATGTGACTCAGTGGTTAAGTTCAATACCCAGTACTTTATACAGAGATCAGGAAGAAAGGATCCAACAAAGGGAGGATAATATGAGCCTCCAGTTGCTAAAGTACATTAAACTACTCCCTTGGGTATCTGGGGTTGTTGTTCTGCAACCTTTTTGAGGTCATCTCAACCCAGACCTCTTCCACTAAAAGGAAGAGAATATGTCAGGGAATCCTTCCCTTTTCCCATTGCTTTCAAAATGGACTGCTGGCTTTCTCTGAGGAAGGTGGGTTAATCAGTTTCTAATCATTCATTTCAATCACAGGCTTGTTTGTGGAGGTCAGGTTAAAACCTACAGAACTGCCCTTTCTGGTCAGAGGTATCCCAAATCTTCTGTTGTATGTGAGGTTTTCCATTCTTCTCATTTCTTCTATGCTTTTGTGAATTTTTTTTTTCTTGAAGCTTACTGTGTGATCATACCTGCTAATAATATTGAGCATAGAGCAGAGTGGATAATCACCCCTGTTACCCTTTTCTCCACTTGGTGGAGAAATTCTCCACAAATTTCCCTCCAAGGGAAATTTGATGGTGTTGAGTCAAAAAATATTTTTATTTCTTTTAGGGCTGGGGATGTAACTCAGCGGTAGAGTGCTTGACTAGACTGCTTGAGACCCTGGGTTTAATCCCCAGTCCCACAAACACACACACAAATAAAATTATTTGTAGGCAGACTAGTTGGACTACCATAGGCACATTCATAGGGTCAAAAAGCAACAGAACTTGTAGTCCTTATTTTTAATAATGCCAATACTGAATTGCACTAAAATTAGAAGTATCATTTGAGAGTTTGAAAACAAGGAAAGATTTTTTTAAAAATTCAAACATAAAGATATAAGGGGATGGGGGCGTTGTAGCTCAGTGGTAGAGTGCTTGCCTTTCACGTGCGAGGCCCTGGGTTCCATCCTCAGCACAACATAAAGATAAACAAATAAAAATAAAGTTCTTGTGTCCATCTACAACTAAAGAAATTTCAAAAAGATATAAAATAGTCTTATATATAATGTTTTGGCTAACAATAATAAATTTCAGTTGTTAGTATTTTCCTAATTTTATTATTACATAAAAATGAAATTTATTATACTGTACAATAATAATGAAGTTTGCTTTCTTTATTTGTAATATTGTGATAAGCATTAACCTTTATGAAACTTGTCATAAGAAAACCTTTAAAACTTTTACATAGGTGGGTACAGTTGCAGTACTTGCCAGCTACGATGGACGCTGAGTCAGGAGGATCACTTGAACCCAGGAGTTTTGGACCAGCCTGAGCAACATAGTGAGACCCTATTTTCAAAAACAACAATAACAAAAAATATCTTTTACACAATCATTTTTTTTTTATCTTGCACAAGGATAAGTTTTGAGAATAGCCATACTTCCTATGTTTTCTAGTTTCCATGATGACATGGTTATTGAAATATACTTCTGATCTTCCTTGTGAAAAATGTAATTTTTAACATAAATCATTATGATGACATGAGAAGCAGCAAAATACATCTTGAACATCTGAGAAAGTCAGAAGCAGCCTATAAGTCACAGGATGATGTTTTTCTCCCTTTTATGGGTTGTTCATACAGGATGCTAAATGAAATAGGGTCTGCAAAGCTACAGTAACTAAGAGAGGTTATGGATCCATCCTCTTTATTTTAAAAAAGGGGTTACTACAGAGCTTTTGACCATAGTGTTCTAAGTATCATTTAACATTGAATTCCTTTGCATCATCAGCAGCTTGTTTTGAAAATAGCTCTTTATCTGTAATCTTACCTTGGGGATTTGAAGTAGATAGTTGAAGGGTTAGTAGAGAAGGGCAGTGCAAAGAGGCTTTGCACTTTTAAGTGAAAACTGTCTTTACCCTTCCCCTTCCAGAAAGCCTGTTCATAGTTGTACTTGCCAAAACTCACAGAAGAAAATTGTTCTAGAGAATGTGTAAATATTTTCATATTATGTATAAAATGGGAGGGTAGGAACAAGGGAAACTCAGAATTATTTCTCTTTCTCTCTCTTCTTTCTTCCCTGGTACTACGGATTGAACCCAGGAGTGCTCTATCACTGAGCTACATCCATAGACTGTAGTATTTTATTTTTTTTCTATTTTTATAGAGGGAATTTTTTTCCCTTTTAGTTTCTTTCCCAGCATGAACATCTTATACTAAGTTGTAGTAGTCAGGTCTCATAATATTTTTTGGCATGTATTTTTTATGTAAATATCTTGGCTCCTAATGTAGGCCATCCATGATATTTGGGGCTCAACTACATAAATCATATTTTTCAATGCTAGTAGTGAAACTTTATGTCAGACATATGAAGTACAGTATTTTGGTGTGCACTGTGATACAAATGCAATATTTATCATACTTTAACACTATCATTGACTAAAACCCACTCTTTAAGAGTCTCTATTGTTATGTGAAGGTAGCCTGGTTAGAGATAGTTTCTGTGCTCAAGTATTACTCTTGATGTTACTTAAGTATTTTTTTAAAAATTAATTTGCAATTAAAAGGGTGCAAGAAGATGGTAGAACTTGACTTAGATCTTGGAGGAAATAGCTTAGACTAGCTGAACGAATAAGAAGAAATAGGGATACTTACTGTTTTAGTCAGCTTTTTAACTTCTGTGACTAATTGTAGAAAAGCTTATGGTTTCACAGATCTCTGTCTATAGACAGCTAACTCCATTTTTGGGGGCTTGAGGTGAGGCTGAACATCATGGCAGAAGAGGATGGCAGATAGAAGTGATTCACATGATGGTTAGAAAACAAAGACTAAGCTCAGATTACCAAATATATCCCACAAAGGCACACCCCCAATGACCCACCTCCTCAGCCATACCCCACCTGCTTTCAATCACCACTCCAGTGGGATTAATTCACTGTTTTCACTGTTTGGATTAATGCTCTTATAACCCAATCCTCTATACTTCTTGAATTGTCTCATAAATGAGCTTTTGGTGGACACGTCACATCCAAATCATAACACCTATCTACCTAAAATGTGCCTAAATAGTGGAAGATAGAGTTAGTTAGAAAGGGAAATTTGGATTAACTAATACATTTTTAAGTATAAGGACAAGGTGATTAAAAAGTTGTTTTAAGGGCTGGGGATGTGGCTCAAGTGGTAGCGCAATCGCCTGGCATGCGTGCGGCCCGGGTTCGATCCTCAGCACCACATACCAACAAAGATGTTGTGTCCGCCGAGAACTAAAAAATAAATAAATAAAATATTAAAAAAAAAAAGTTGTTTTAAAAAGGTTTGGAAGAAATCTGTTGAATGAATAAAAAGGTTATTAAAATAGACCAGTGATTTATTGAAGAAATTTTAGTATAAAGTGGTAATGATCAGGCTAATAGCGTGAATATTTAGAAGGATAAATGTGATGAATGTAATAATTCAGAGAATGGGGTTGGGCTAATTTGGGGAGCTAGGAAATTATATTACCTTACATTCATATTGATTTCATATGATTGTAATAATAATTTGATGTAATTGAACATTTATGCCTTCTTTTCAGATGATGAAAGTGAGAACTACAATGATTGGTTATAGTTTTCTGCTTACCATTGATTAGGTTTTCTTTCTAATACATCATATGGTCTTCTTAAAAAATATATATATATATATATTTTTTTAGTTGTAGTTGACATATAATACCTTTGTTTTATTTGTTTATTTTTATGTGATGCTGAGGATCCAGCCTCACATGCATTAGGCGAGCGCTCTACTGCTGAGCCACAACCCCAACTCCTATCATCATATGGTCTTAATGATGGGTAGGTTTAAGGCAAATTCTTATCTGTTTATTTATTATGGTGTGTGTGAGGGAAGACTGAACCCAGGGCCTTGCGTATGCTAAAAGCACTGGCTCTACTGAGCTACACTCCCAATTCCTCTTGTGTTTTTTAAACCCTTCTAATTCTTTCTTGTTAAATCACATTACACATTGATGAATAAGTACACCAACTAGCATAATACTTTGCATTTCCATTGTGTGTAAAATTGCTTTAATTATGTTTTGTATATATACCAATGCCAAACACTGGTTTCTGAAAATCAGTGGGAGATAGAAGATAGTATGTTCTAAATGTATTAGAACATATAATACTTGTTATGAATCTGTACTTGTTATGGACCACTGAGTGTAAACTTTCATGACTCCATGATTGTGTATGAGTGAGACAGAGATTAAGGGCTGAACCCAGGGGTGCTCTACCACTGAGATACACCCCCAGTCCTTTTAAACTTTTTTATTTTGGGAGACAATCTTGCTAAGTTGCCTAAGCTGGCCTAGAACTTGCAGTCCTCCTGCCTTACTCAGCTATGATCCCAGCCTCTGGGATTATAGGTGTTGGTCTTGCTAAGCTCAGTGATTTTGCATGTGATGTTCCTTGTCAGCAATTCTTACTTCTTTCCTTTTGGGGGTGGTGGGGCTGAATAATAAGGATGGAACCCAAGGCTTGGCACATGCCCTGGAGGAAGCTAGGCAAGTGTTGTACCACTGAGCTACATCCCCAACATTACCTTTTTTTTTTTTTTTTTTTAAGATTGGAAGAGATTTTTTTTTTCTTATTGGTGCATTATAATTATACATACTAGTCCCTAGCCCTTTTTATTTTAAAGATGTAGTCTTGCTGAGTTGCCATGGCAGGCGTGGAACTTGCAATTTGCTTGCCTTAATCTCTGGAAGAGCTGGAATAACAGGCATGTGCTTCTATGCCCAGTGTTTCTTTCCTTTTGCTTGGTAAAATTGCTTTCTTTTTTCTTTTGTGCTGCTGGGATCAAACCCAGGGCCTTTCACATGTTAGGCAAGTGATCCAATACAGCCACATCCTCAGCTCTTGCTTATTTTCAATAATATTCTGAAGAGTTGATTTTGTAAAATCTTTCCATCTATTTCCCCATAGGGTTATCTAATTCTTCCTTGTGCTCCAATAGTCCTGTGGCTAGTGGCAGAACATATACTTACCTACCTTCTTTCTTTCTCTCCTTCATTTCTTTCTTCCTTCCTTTATGCTTCAGTGAAAGTTTTTTGGCCAAATGCTAGGAATTAAACCCAGGGCATATGTTCTTTCACTGAGCTATACCCCAGCCCTACTTCAGTGAACTGTTTTTTCCTATAATTCGTTGTTCTGTTATTTAAATAGGATTAATTCCCAGAAGTACATTTAATGGGTCAGAGGCTAGGAATATATAAAGACTCTTCCATATATATGGCAGTCTCTCTCTCTCTCCCATATATATATATATATATATATATATATATATATATATATATACATACACATACACACACACACATATATATATATATATATATATAAAATATATATATATCAGGTTTTAGAGGATTGTATGAATTTACATTTCATACCTAATATATAATAATCTCACCATTTTACGACATAATTGGATTGGGTGGGTATTTTAATCTTTTATAGCCCATTCTAATTCCAAAAAATTATCTTAATTCGAATTCTATGTGGTGAGCACTGTCTAGTGTACTACATATTATATTTCTTTTTTGTGATTTATCTTTAATATTTGCCTGTTTTTGCACTGGATCTTAGTGTATTTATAATAAGCTACTTATTATACTACTTAATTATTTAAGTATTAATGGTACTTGCTATTTTTATTATTTAATCAGTTACTTTGCTTTTTAATATTTTGTGTACAGAAATGTGATATGTTAGCTTGCTAATTCTATTCTTAAAAATAATTTCTTTTATTTTTAGGCTTAAAATGCCTTTTTTTACCAAAGTTTTTATAGTTATTTATCATGTTTTTATTTTATTAAATGGCATTTAATTCTGCATTCCTTTCTGCTAGTAAATATGTCCTTTTCTGCCCATGTTAATAGGCCCAGCTTCCCATCAAGACTTAATATCTGAACCATATTTTCATGCTTTATGTTGTATTGTACAAAAGATATACAATCTTCCTATTTTAAGAATGCTGAGCTAGATAACTAAAAGTTAACTTTTAAAACTTTTTTAAATTTGTTTTTAGTTGTCAATGGAAATTTATTCATTTATTCACTCACTCACTTATTTATTTATTTATTTATATGTGGTGCTGAGATTGGAACCCAGTGCCTCACACTTTTTAGGCAAGTGCTCTACCACTAAGCTACCACCGAAGCCCTAAATTTTTTTAAATTGTAGATGGACACACAATATCTTTATTTATTTTTATGTGGTGCTGAGGATTGAACCCAGTGTCTCACACATATGAGGCAAGCTCTTTACCACTGAGTTCCAACTTTAGCCCCAAGGTCAATGTTTTAAAGCATTTTTTTGGTAGTTTTGTTTCAGTCTCTTGTGATAGTAATCTTTCTTAAAAATTATAGTTTTATTAAATTTACTGAGCATTCTAAAAATAATCTTCCTTGAAAAGGTAGGGTTATCATCTTAGTAATTCTGTTACCTTTTAGATATCTGAATTAAGACTATTTGAGAACATAACTTGACACTTTAAAAATATAAATTGTCATATTAACTTATTTGTGTCATTGGCTTACTTATAAGTGTATATATAACTCTACACCTTTCCATTTAGTTATTCCTTCTTACAGTTAATCATGTTCCTTGTCCTTTGACTTTTTAAAAAAAATCAATAGTATTTTTCACTGTAAAGACTTATAAATTTTGTTTAACTACAGAAATCATTAAAATTTCAAATGTCTGAAATTCCATTTTTATAGTCTTGATATATGTTACTAGTATTTTTTTATGTTGAAGCATATTTATTGAAATGAAAGTGTACATGAATGAAACAGCAGGTTAGTGTCATAAACCTTCCCTTACAAAATATAAAAATGAGGGACATGGGTATGGAGTGAAATATTATATCAGGTAAGAAAGAACATAAATACTCTGTTGGATTAAGAGACAAGAACATTGGTGACCTTGGTGTACTAATAGTTTCAGTGGAGTAGTTTGGGCCAAACCCCAAGAAACATGGAATTTAGATAGTTTTTTTTTTTTTTTTGGTAAGGTGAAGGGAAAGAAATCAGGCAGTTTCTGGGAGGGCAATGTGAACCTGAGGATGATTATCTTAAAAATGAGAATGGGGTGAGGATGTAGCTCAGTGGTAGAAAGCTTGCCTAGCATTCACAAAGCCTTGGGTTTAATCCCAGCTCCCAGAAGAACGAGAGAAAAAAAGAAAATGAAGATACAGTTGGGCACCACTTGCCTGTAATCCCAGTGGCTCCGGAGGCTGAGGCAGGAGGATTGAGAGTTCAAAGCCAGCCTTAGCAAAATCAAGGTAAGCAACTCAGTGAGACCCTGTCTCTAAATAAAATACAAAAAAGGACTGGGGCTGTAGCTCAGTGGTTAGGTGCCCCTGGGTTCAATCTCTGGTATCAAAAAAGAAAGAAAAGAAATTGAAGATACAGGGGCAGAGGATATAATTTAGAGATTGTCTGACAAGTGTGAAGAAATGGGCTTCAGATACATGTTAGACTGACATTAACTAGAAGGAAGGCTGTTTCTTTCAGTGTAATTAGGGTGAATGAGAAAATGGATAAAGTGGTGAAATTGGAGGATTGATGGAAATACATTACAGAGAGTTCAAACAGATACCAGAAATTCTTCACCCAGAAATGGCTCTTTGTTGCTTTTTTAAAAAATTTTTCTTATAGTTGTAGATGAACAGAAGGCCTTTATTTTATTTGTTTATTTTTATGTGGGGGTGAGGATTGAACCCAGTGCCTCATACATGCTAGGCAAGTGCTCTGGTACTGAGCTACAGCCCCAGCCCTCTTTGTTGCTTTTTGAATAAAACTAGTTTTATTTCCCAGTTTTTTTTCTGGATAAATAATATACATTTTTTTCTTTATTCTTCTGGTTTTTTTTAAACAAATGTTATGTAGTTTTGCATTTTACATTTTTATATTTTTTAATCATTTGAATTATATCAGAAGCATTTTTACATCTAAATATTTTCAAATAGCATATCATAATATATTCAACTACCCAATTTTATCTTACTTTTCTTTTTTTCTTTCTTTTTTTTTTTTTTTTTTTTTGAGATTGAGCCTTGCTAAGTTGCATAGGCTAGCCTCAAATTTAAAAATCCTCCCGCCTTGAATACTACTAGCTGGAACTACAGGCATGCGCCACCGCATCCAGCTTTTTAAGTTACTTTTTAAAAAACATATATTGTTGTGTAATGGACTAATATAGCATCAAATGTACCTAAGCCCTTGTGCGTATTCTAATTATTTCCTTAACATTTATTCCTAGAGTAAAATTGCCATGTCAAAGGATATTAGTATGTTTTATATATCTAGTAGTATTCTGGAAAATATGTGTGTTTGAATGGAGCCCTGATTTATAGTGTCTCTTCTTTTCTGTATGTCCTATAACAATATCACTGAATAGAGTTAATTGTAGTTGCACAACCATTATATGATGTTTCCACTATAATATAATAGATGAAAATAAGCTCCACAACATAGATAATAATAAAATGTAGTAAAAAATTACAAAGTGATGAGCTTTGAGTGTTGATTACCTTATTTTATTTTGTGACACTAGGAATTGAACTTAAGGGCTTCAAGCATGTTATGTATGTTTTACCACTGAGCTACATCTCCAGACCCCTTAAATATAATTTAATGGATTATAAATTTATGTAATTTAATTAATAATGATTGTTGCAAAATTCCTGAGAATTCAACCACTGACTCTTAGGAGCTACATAAATAAGCTCCAGTAGACTTGCTAGATTATTTTCACTTTTGTTTTCTCCTTTTTCTATTACTGTTCCTTCTTCCAATTTCTGATGCATAGGGTAGAATTTTGTACTCCCACGTTGTTGAATATCGGAAGAAATGTGGGTATGAAAGACCAGTGTGTAGGCTAGGGATATAGCTCAGTGATATAGTACTTGCCTAACCTATAGGATGCCCTTTATTATGTCCCCAGCATGGGAGTGGGAGTAAGCAATGTGTCATTCTTTTCATTTATGGCTTTTAGGTTTGTTTTACTTTTTCTTTTTTTTTTGGGGGGGGGGCGTATTGGGGATTGAACTCGGGGACACTTGAACACTGAGCCACGTCTCCAGCCCTATTTTGTATTTTATTTAGAGACAGGGTCTCACTGAGTTGCTTAGCACCTCATCATTGCTGAGGCTGGCTTTGAACTCTCAATCCTCCTGTCTCAACCTCCCAAGCCACTGGGGGATTACAGCCGTGTGCCACTGCGGCCAGTGATGTATATATTTATATTTTTTTTTCTTTTCATTTTGAGATGAGGTCTCACTGTATTGCCTATGGTGGTCTCTAACTTATGGGTTTAAGTAAACCTTCTGCCTCAGCCTCCCCAATAGCTGGGACTTACAGGTGTATGCTGCCACTCCTGGCAGTCTTACTTTACTTTTCTCATAGATGAAATTTAAGTGTAAGTAAAAGAAGTAAAGTTAGAATTCCCAACTTTTTTCCCCCTCTAAATGACTAGTTTTTCCAGAAACATTATTAATTTGTACTGTTTGTTGAATTACTCAACTCTTATTTTTCTAATAATTTTTTAGTTGATCCTGTAGGTTTTTTCAAACACTTAGTCATATCTTATACAGATAAAGATCTTTTTGCTGCCTTGTTTCCAATATTTAAAACTTTATTCTTCTGTGTAATGTATAAAATTAAATTGGCTAGAACTTGGAAAGCAGTGTTAACACTAGAAACCCTTGCCTTTTTTCTTGACTTTGGAAATGATACTTATATTTCATTTTATCTATGATATGCCTTTTTATTTATTATATATATTTAAAAAGTCTTACTAAATGAGTATAAATCTATTTCTAGCTTATTAAGACTTTTTAAGTGAGGAAAGGAAGTTAAATTTTATTAAATGCATGGGCAACATGGTAGTGCTTGATGGCCGCCTTTGTTTATTTCAGTGTCGCTTAAGTGTTTTGGGTTTTCTGTTGGTGGGGTTTTTTTTGTTATTGTTTGCTTGTTTGTTGGTGATGGGAATTAAACTTAAGAGCCTTGAGCATGCTAAGCACACAGTCTACCACTATGCTACATTCCCAAACCTTTGTTGTTTGTTTATTTGTTTTATGATTTATGCTAGAGGTTTAGATGTTGATGGTTTTAATTAAACATTTGGAACAAGTGGGACTGTGAATTGGGCTACAGAAAGTATAGCTTGGATATGTTTTCCCCTAGAACTTTTTTTCTGAATCTGTTAAGATGTTTGCTGTGAAAGTTTCTATGATCCTGTGTGTGAGCGTTGACGGCTCATTTTAGCAGTTTTCCTGCTTAAAGGAGAATCTGGCCCACCTAAGAATGTAGATGGGAAGAGGGGGATAATGGCACTCTGTAATACTTGGATTATGAGTTTTGTGTAGTGAATCAGAATTTATGACTGCTTAGTCAAATTTGATCACCTTCAAAGATGGTTCCTGCTGACCTCTATTACTAGCTTAGTTAGGAGACTAAGTTAGGAGGATCACTAGAACCCAGGAGATTTCACAAAAAAGAACATTCTTGTAAAGGGTAAAATTTTAGATGGATAGAATAAATAGAAGTACATTCCAGGTGAGCAAAGCATAAGATGTAGAAATTTCACCAAAGTTTACATGCCTACTGTGGAAAGTAGTGATAGAGACAGAAATACAGATTTTGGAAATACTTTTTGTTCTCTGATGGTACATATTAGCACACCTTATGTTTTCTTAAGTGACACTTGTTTTCCTTTTATTACTTCAGTTTTCATATAGAGTTGGGGTCTTAATTTTTGTTTCTTTCAGAAGTAGAACAAGCCAATTTGGTATGAGTTTTGGGTAAATTGCATCACCAACCTTTTCTTTTGTTTGCTATTAGGAATTGAATCCAGGGATGCTTTGCCACTAAGCTACAGCCCCAGCCTCCCCCACCGTCTTTTTTATAATTTTGATATAGGGTCTGACTAAGTTGATTAGAACCTCACAGAATTGCTGTAAACATGTATTCTATTGCTGAGCTACACCCACAGACTGAAGTTATTTTTAGACTCAAATCTTCTATAATAATGGTCTTTGAACTATTTTGATTATGCTTTCTTGACAGTAAAAATATTTTAGAGCATGAATCACTGGTATATGTATATTTGTTTATGAATTATATGTTTACAACATTCTAATATTTTATGTAGGACATACAATATACTAATAAATCTAAATTAAGATAGAGGATAAGATAAAGATCTCATATCCTAAAATATTCAATTTTGAAGGCCTTATTGTATATTGGACACAAGGTGATGATTAACAATAATAGATACTGTAACTAAAATAATTTCTTCTTACATTCATAATTATTTTTGACTGAAATCATCATTTTTTCCTCACAGTGTGGCTGATAAGCAGAAACATCAGGTTTGACATTTCATATTGTTTCTCAAGATTCTAGTAACTAGTAGTGTTTTTAGTCCATGAATTTTTTTGAAGGAATCTTTGAAGTAATTTTTTTGAAGGAAGCCCCTCATTTTTATGAAAGTTGGCTTAAAATAGTTAATATAATTTAAAAATCCAGATCATGATAGACCCATAAATGGTGTTTTGGGGCAAGATGCTGCCTATATGAGTAGGGATGCCTCTCTGAACCTCTCTGCAGTATGCAGTTCATGCTTTTCCTACTAGATGGATTGGGTATATATATGATGCATAACGTGCCTAACATTCAACCCCAAGGCTGATAGCAGTCTGAATCCTCACATTAATTCTAATAATAACATTTTTCTTTATCTTAATAAAAATTTGACTCCATAATTTCTTCTTTCACTAAAAAAGAGCACTATGACCATTCCACTTTTTAAGAAATTATTTTATTCAGTTTCTCACAAACATTTCCTTTCTGGGCTCTACTACTTCAGCCTACCTTTATTCTCTTTTTGATTTTGTGTATCTCCCTGATCTACAGTGGCTAACTATATTAAATGTGTTCCTAGCATTTAAATAAATGAGCAAGAGAGGAGTAAGGTGTTAGAAAGTCATCAAGATTACTCATTTTGCATACAACTCAAATTGAAATAGATCAAAGACTTAGGAATTAGGCCAGAAACGTTGCAATTGCCAGAAGAAAACATAGGGTCAACATTCTGTCATATAGGTGCTGGCACCAACTTCCTTAAGGAGACCTCCAAAGCCCAAGAAATAAAACCAAGAATCAATAAATGAGATGCTTCTGCACAGCAAAGGAAACCATTAAGAGCATGGAAAGCTTACAGAGTGGGAGAAAATCTTGGCCAGCTATTCCTCCAATAAGGAATTAATATCCAGAATATATAAAAAAGTAAAAAAACTTAACACCAAAACAAAAAACAAAAAACAAAAAACCCAATCAATAAATGGGTAAAAGAACCAAACAGAAACTTCTCAAAAGAGAAAATCCTATGGACTTGGGACTAAGGCAGGAGGATTTTAAATTCAAAGCCAGTCTCAGCAACTTAGCAAGACCCTGTCTCAAAATAAAAAAATAAAAAGGGCTGGGGATGTGACTCAGAGGTTAAATGCCCCTGGGTTCAGTCCCCAGTACAAAGGAAAGAAAAAAAGTGAAACACAAATGGGCAACAATTTCTCTCTCTCTCTCTCTCTCTCTCTCTCTCTCTCTCTCTCTCTCTATATATATATATATATATATATATATATATAATCTCCTCGATATGTTTAAGCAGTCAGGGAACTGTAAATCAAAACTATCCTAAGATTTTACCTTACTCCAGTCAGAATGGCAATTATCAGGAATACAAACAATAATGAATGTTGGTGAGGTTGTTGGGGAAAAGTATACTTGTACATTGTTGGTGGGACTTCAGACTAGTACAACCACTCTGGAAAGCAGTGTGGAGATTCCTCAAAAAACTACGGATGATGGCTGGGGTTGTGGCTCAGTGGTTGAGTGCTCACCTAGCACAGGTGTGGCACTGGGTTCGATCCTCAGCACCACATAAAGATAAATAAATAAAGGTATTGTGTCCATCTCCCACTAAAACATACTTAAAAAAAAAATTGAGATGAAACCACTATATGACCCAGGTATCCCACTCCTTGGTATTTTCTACAGAAATCTGAAATTTACATATTATAGCAATGCAGTCACCTCAGTGTTATGGCAACACAATTCACAATAAATTATGGAATCAACCCAGGTGCCAGATGAATGCATTAAGAAATTGTGATATGTGAGATATATATATATATATATATATATGCATGCAGTGGAATTCTACTTAGCCATAATAAAGGATGAAATTATGGCATTTTCTGGAAAATGGATGGAAATGGAGAATTTGCTAAGTGAAAAAAGCAAAACTGAAAAACTCAAAGGTTGAATGTTTTCTCTCATGTGGAAACTAGAGTAAAATAAAGGAAAGGGGGATGGAAGGATAGGACACCAGAAAAAAGATAAAGGGAAGATCAATAATGGAAAAAGAGGAAATCGAGAGGCAGAGAGTGGAGAGATGGATAAGGGGAGGCAATGCAGAATGATTATTTTTTTAAAGTATATATATATATATATATTTTAATATCTTTATTTTGTTGTTTATTTATTTTTATGTGGTGCTGAGGATCCAACCCAGTGCCTCACACGTGCTAGGCAAGTGCTCTACCACTGAATTGCACTCCCAGACCCCCAACAGTGACTTTTGCCAAAAATATGGCATCAGGGGACATATAAAGAAAAGAATCATTTATTTAAACCAGTAATGTTGAAAAGATTATTTTTAAGTTAACATTCAGACAGCCAGCAGGTGTCACAGGTGACAAGACTTTTAATAAGAGAGAAAACTAAAAAAATCAAAAGCAGCCTAGCTGGTACAATTTAACATAGCTACAAAATCCTAGTCATTTAGTGAGGATACCACTATATTACAGCTATAAAACTATTACATAAGAAATATCTGACTGATTTTATTAGATGATTGAATATCAGAAAAAAGACTCTTATGTAAGAGGAAGAGAAAATATGTTAAACAGTTTGCTTAGGATATTTTCAGTATGGATTCTCAAATTTTAAAAAATGGTTCCAGGCATTTTCTTAAAATGTACAGCAAAGAACTTCTTATCCAATGCAATTAGAGATAATAGCTAATCATTTAATTAAAAATGTCAAATGAGAAATAATAAAAAGATACATATAGATAGAAGAAATATAAACATTTAATAAAACTTTCACATTCATTTGCCATTTATTTTTTATGTGTTTGTGTTTCGGGCACAAACACAGACAGATTTATATGTGTAGCTTAACAGCACCCCCACTAAAGCCCCCACCAAATAACCCACACAAACACAAACACATAAAATCTTTGAGGATACGTTCTCTAATTGGAAATCATTATCTTTCTTGCATACCTACCTCCAAAATAAAAATTTTATATCAGATTCTATAGAGTGAAACAAGAACTCAGTTATTTATAAAACTTTCTGGGTGCAGAGTCTTTGTGCATTTTTATGATATTTTCTGCTGATAGTTCATATAGTTAGTTGTTTTACATCTAATTTAACAGTAATTTTAATTTTTATTTTTGTTAGTTTTTTTATACATGACGAGTATAATTTTTTTTTTTGGTACTGGGATTGAACACAGTGGCACTGACCACTGAGCCACATCCCCAGCCCTATTTTGTATTTTATTTAGAGACAGGGTCTCACTGAGTTGCTTAGTACCCTTGCTTTTGCTGAGGGCTACCTTTGAACTGGAGATCCTCCTGCCTCAGCCTTCCAAGCTGGCACCCGGCCAGTAGAGTATAATTTGATGCACTAATTTTTAATTTTAAACAGAACTGCTATTACAAAGATTTTAAGAAGTATTTAATTTTAAGGGAAAATCTTTCTTTTTTTTACCCACTTCATTGGTGTATGTAATAATTCAATTATATAATTACAATATCAAATACTACTAGTTCTACTAGATTTGAGAAAAAGAACATGACCTTTAGGCAGGTAAATCAGTGAAATTAAAAAATAAAGGCCTATTGGAAAGGGAGAGAAATATATAAGTGCTGTTAAAATTTTTGCCTTTGCACTTTTTTGTCATATGTACCTAAAAAATGCCACACACATTATTTAACCAAATCATCTTTGAGAGGTATCTCAAAGAGTTGTTTGCCCTGAAGTCATTCTGGGAGGTCTGCTCTGACACACTCACCTTCCCATATTCCAGTCAAGGGTCTTATTGGATGAATATAATCCCTTTTGTTTTTATCTAATCCCTTTACATTACTAAAATTTCTTTTTCCTGCATCATTATTTTTACATTTCTTAGATTTTAACCATCTACATGATAGGAATAAAAAAAACAAATTCTCTCTTGTTTGTTCTCCTCACTACTACACCAGTTCTCTGCTTTTCATTCAATAGAATTGTATTTGCTTCTTCTATTCCATTCCTTCCATTCTTGATTCTGCTTCTTTCATGCTTCTGCTTCATATTAGCTCTACTGAAAGTTCTCATTGTCTCTGGTTTATATCAGTAAACTTAATCTCATGATTAGTTCTCATTCTTGTTTTTTTGACAAAATTAGCAGTGTTTGACACAGTTTATCACTCTGTCCGCCTTTGAAGTATTCTATTTTTTTTTATTTTCAGAATTTCTTTTTTGTTTTTCCTTTAGTTTTCTGGTTAATTTTCTTGTTATTATTGTTCCTCTCCCTTCCTCCCTTCCTTCCTCCTTCCTCCTTCCTTCTTTCCTTCCTTGTCTCAGCAATCAATCTGCCAGTTTTAGATAATATCTACATACTGCCAAATTTACTTGTTTTGTTTTGTTTTGTTTTGTTTTCTGCGTGTGTGTATACCATGGATTGAACTCAGGGGCACTCAGCTACTGAGCCACATCCCCAGCCCTATTTTTTATTTTATTTAGAGACAGGGTCTCACTGAGTTGCTTAGCACCTTGCTGATGCTGAGGCTGGCTTTGAACTCACAATCCTCCTGTCTCAGCCTCCCAAGATGTTGGGATTACAAGGGCATGCCATCACACTTGGCTGCTTAATTTTTTTTTAAAGGAAGACTTTTGTAAACTCAGATTTTTTTCTTCAGTTTAGACTCTGTACCTCTCTAACTATCTGTCTCCTAGCATCTCAAATTTAGCATAATCAAAGTCAGACTTTTGATTTTACTTTCCTTGATCTATTCCTTCCACAGGCTTTCCCATCTTGGCTAATAGCAACTCATTCCTTTTACTCATCAAGAAGATTCTCTTTCCCACATTGACTCTTCTTTTCCTTATCTTGACTTCTCTCATATTGCACTTGCAATCTATCAGCTAATTGTATTGACACTTCTTCCAAAATATATTCAAATTTTCTTCCCTTTTTATCACCCTATTCCCAAACACAGGTTACTATCATCAGTTAGATTAGTATTTTTTTTTAAAGAGAGAGAGAGAGAGAGAGAATTTTTTTAATATTTATTTTTTAGTTCTCAGAGGACACAACATCTTTGTTGGTATGTGGTGCTGAGGATCGAACCCGGGCTGCACGCATACTAGGTGAGCACGCTATCGCTTGAGCTACATCCCCAGCCCCACTTAGATTATTTGTAGTAACCTTCTAAATGGTTTCTTGCTCTTATTCCCAAAAATCTATTTCAACATGGCTTCCAAAGTGATCCTTTTAAAACCAAAATCAGATCACATCCCCCCTTTGCTCAATTCTCCCATAAGATTTAGAGTCCTTTCATTAACCTACAAGGCCCTTCATGATCTTCTTCATAGATCCTTATCCCTCACATAATTTATTAGTATACCTCCTCTAATTCACTCTGAGCCAGCTACACAAGTCTCCTTGCTGTTTCTGGTACACACTTCAGACACATTCTTGCCCTCAGGCATTTGCATTTGCTGTTCCTTTAAATAATCTTATGACTCATTTTTCACTTCATTGAAACCATTGCTCAAATGTATTCTTCACTGCTTTATTTTTCCTGTGGCACTTATAGCCTTCAAATGTACTGTGTATTCTTGACAGAGATAAAAATTTGTCTTTGCTTTTTCTGGGAATAAAAGGCAGTCTCTTTTTTCTTACTTCCTATAATATGTCTTCTTAATCTTTCATGTACTGCCTTTATTTTTTATTTCATTTTTATTATTAATACTTTTTTTAGGTGTTTAATTTTTTTATTTTTTTTAAGTATGCACGACAGTAGAGTGCACTTATATATTTTGGTGTATCATGCATATATGAGATATAATTTCTCATTTTTGTGAGTATATATATTGTAGAATCACATTGGCCATACAGTCACATACATACATACAGTAATAATGTCTGTTTCATTCTGTTTTTCTTATCCCCACATCCCCTGCCTTTTCCTCCTTTCACTTCCCTCTACCTAATATAAGGTAACGTTGTTATTATTATTTCTTGCATCACAAGTCTTTTTTTTTTTATTGGTCGTTCATAACATTACATAGTTCTTAATACATCATATTACACGGTTGATTCACGTGGATTATGAACTCCCGCTTTTACCTCGTATACAAATTGCTGTATCACATCAGTTTCCCTTCCATTGATTGACATATTGCCTTTCTAGTGTCTGATGTATTCTGCTGTCTGTCCTATTCTCTACTATCCCCCCTCCCCTCCCCTCCCCTCCCCTTTTCTCTCTCTACCCCTTCTACTGTAAATCATTACTTCCATTTGTATTATCTTGTCTTGCCCCTCCTTTCCTCTTATATGACATTTTGTATAACCCTGAGGATCGCCTTCCATTTCCATGCAATTTCCCTTCTCACTCCCTTTCCCTCCCACCTCTCATCCCTGTTTAATGTAAATATTCTTCTCAAGCTCTTCGTCCCTACCCTGTCCTTGTTTCCTCCCCTTATATCAAAGGAGTCATTTGGTATTTGTTTTTTAAAGATTGACTAGCTTCACTTAGCATAATCTGCTCTAATGCCATCCATTTCCCTCCAAATTCTATGATTTTGTCATTTTTTAATGCAGAGTAATACTCCATAGTATATAAATGCCACATTTTTTTTATCCATTCATCTATTGAAGGGCATCTAGGCTGGTTCCACAGTCTTGCTATCGTGAATTGAGCTGCTATGAACATCGATGTAGCAGTGTCCCTGTAGCATGCTCTTGTTAGGGCTTTAGGGAATAGACCGAGAAGGGGAATAGCTGGGTCAAATGGTGGTTCCATTCCCAGCTTTCCAAGAAATCTCCATACTGCTTTCCAAATTGGCTGCACCAATTTGCAGTCCCACCAGCAATGAACAAGAGTGCCCTTTTCCCCGCATCCTCTCCAGCACTTATTGTTGTTTGACTTCCTAATGGCTGCCAGTCTTACTGGAGTGAGATGGTATCTTAGGGTAGTTTTGATTTGCATTTCTCTGACTGCTAGCAATAGTGAGCATTTTTTCATGTACTTGTTGATTGATTGTATGTCCTTCTCTGAGAAGTGTCTGTTCAGGTCCTTGGCCCATTTATTGATTGGGTTATTTGTTATCTTATTGTCTAATTTTTTGAGTTCTTTGTATATTCTGGTTATAAGGGCTCTATCTGAAGTGTGTGGAGTAAAGATTTGTTCCCAGGATGTAGGCTCCCTGTTTATCTCTCTTATTGTTTCTTTTGCTGAGAAAAAACTTTTTAGTTTGAGTAAGTCCCATTTGTTGATTCTATTTGTTAACTCTAGCGCTATGGGTGTCCTATTGAGGAATTTGGAGCCCGATCCCACAGCGTGTAGATCATAACCAACTTTTTCTTCTATCAGATGCCATGTCTCTGATTTAATATCAAGCTCCTTGATCCATTTTGAGTTAACTTTTGTGCACGGCGAGAGATAGGGATTCAGATTCATTTTGGTGCAAATGGATTTCCAGTTTTCCCAGCACCATTTGTTGAAGATGCTATCCTTCCTCCATTGCATGCTTTTAGCCCCTTTATCAAATATAAGATAGTTGTAGTTTTGTGGATTGGTTACTGTGTCCTCTATTCTGTACCATTGGTCCACCCGCCTGTTTTGGTACCAGTACCATGCTGTTTTTGTTACTATTGCTCTGTAGTATAGTTTGAAGTCTGGTATCGCTATACCGCCTGATTCACACTTCCTGCTTAGTATTGTTTTTGCTATTCTGGGTCTTTTATTATTCCATATGAATTTCATGATTCTTTTATCGATTTCTACAAGATATGCTGTTGGGATTTTGATTGGCATTGCATTGAACTTATATAGGACTTTTGGTAATATCGCCATTTTGATGATGTTAGTTCTGCCTATCCATGAGCAGGGTATATTTTTCCATCTTCTAAGGTCTTCTTCTATGTCTTTCTTTAGGGTTCTGTAATTTTCATTGTATAAATCTTTCACCTCTTTTGTTAGGTTGATTCCCAAGTATTTTATTTTTTTGGGGGGATATTGTGAATGGAGTAGTTGTCCTCATTTCCGTTTCAGAGGATTTGTCGCTGATATACAGGAATGCTTTTGATTTATGCGTGTTGATCTTATATCCTGCCACTTTGCTGAATTCATTTATTAGCTCTAATAGCTTCTTTGTAGACCCTTTTGGGTCTGCTAGGTATAGAATCATATCATCTGCAAATAGTGATAATTTAAGTTCTTCTTTTCCTATTTTTATGCCTTTAATTTCTTTCGTCTGCCTAATTGCTCTGGCCAGTGTTTCGAGGACTATGTTGAACAGAAGTGGTGAGAGAGGGCATCCCTGTCTTGTACCAGATCTTAGAGGGAATGCCTTCAATTTTTCTCCATTCAGAATGATGCTGGCCTGTGGCTTATCATAGATTGCTTTTACAATGTTGAGGTATGATCCAGTTATCCCTAATTTTTCTAGAGTTTTGAACATAAAGGGATGCTGTACTTTGTCGAAAGCTTTTTCTGCATCTATCGAGATGATCATATGGTTCTTATTTTTAAGTCTATTGATGTGGTGGATAACATTTATTGATTTCCGTATATTGAACCAACCTTGCATACCAGGGATGAATCCTACTTGATCATGGTGTATAATTTTTTTGATATGTATTTGAATCCGATTCGCCAGAATTTTATTGAGGATTTTTGCATCAAGGTTCATTAGAGATATTGGTCTGTAGTTTTCTTTCTTTGAAGTGTCTTTGTCTGGTTTCGGAATCAGGGTGATGTTGGCCTCGTAGAACGAATTTGGAAGTTCTCCCTCTTTTTCTATTTCCTGAAATAGCTTGAAAAGTATTGGTGTTAGTTCCTCTTTAAAGGTTTTGTAAAACTCTGCTGTATACCCATCCGGTCCTGGGCTTTTCTTAGTTGGTATTCTTTTGATGGTTTCTTCTATTTCCTCTATTGTTATTGGTCTGTTTAGGTTGTCTATATCCTCCTGGCTCAATCTGGGCAGATCATAAGACTCAAGGAATTTATCTATGCCTTCACTATCTTCTATTTTATTGGAGTATAAGGATTCAAAGTAATTTCTGATTATCTTCTGTATTTCTGAAGTGTCTGTTGTGATATTGCCTTTTTCATCCCGCATGCTAGTAATTTGGGTTCTCTCTCTTCTTCTCTTCGTTAGCATGGCTAAGGGTCTGTCAATTTTATTTATTTTTTCAAAGAACCAGCTTTTAGTTTTGTCAATTTTTTCAATTGTTTCTTTTGTTTCAATTTCATTAATTTCAGCTCTGATTTTAATTATTTCTTGCCTTCTACTTCTTTTGCTGTTGTTTTGCTCTTCTTTTTCTAGGATTTTGAGATGAAGTATGAGATCATTTATTTGTTGGTTTTTTCTTTTTTTGAGGAATGAACTCCAAGCAATGAATTTTCCTCTTAGAACTGCTTTCAATGTGTCCCATAGATTCCGATATATTGTGTCTGTGTTTTCATTTAACTCTAGGAATTTTTTAATTTCCTCCTTGATGTCTTCTAAAACCCATTGATCACTCAGCAACCTATTGTTCATTCTCCAGGTGATGTTTGATTTTTCCTTTCTTGTTTTATCATTGATTTTCAGTTTCATTCCATTATGATCAGACAAGATGCATGGTATTATCTCTACCTCTTTATATTGTCTAAGAGTTGCCCTGTGACATAGTATATAGTCTATTTTTGAGAAGGTTCCATGTGCTGCTGAGAAAAAAGTGTAGCTACTTGATGTTGGGTGGTATAGTCTATATATGTCAATTAAGTCTAGGTTGTTAATTGTGTTATTGAGTTCTATAGTTTCCTTATTTAACTTTTGTTTGGAAGATCTGTCCAGTGGTGAGAGAGGTGTGTTGAAGTCTCCCATGATTATTGTATGGTGGTCTATTAGACTCTTGAACTTGAGAAGAGTTTGCTTGATGAACACAGCTTCACCATTATTTGGGGCATATATATTTATGACTGTTATGTCTTGTTGGTGTATGGTTCCCTTGAGCAGTATGAAGTGTCCTTCTTTGTCCCTTTTGATTAGCTTTGGCTTGAAATCTATTTTATTAGATATGAGTATGGACACTCCTGCTTGTTTCCGCGGTCCATATGAGTGATATGATTTTTCCCAACCTTTCACCTTCAGTCTATGTATATCTTTTCCTATCAAATGCGTCTCCTGTAGACAGCATATTGTTGGGTCTTGTTTTTTGATCCATTCTACTAGCCTGTGTCTCTTAATTGGTGAGTTTAAGCCATTAACATTTAGGGTTATTATTGAAGATATGGTTTGTTCTTCTATCCATGTTTGTTTATTGATGTTACTAAACCTGATTTGTTATCCTCTTTGACTACTTTCCCCCCTTTACTGTCCTACCTCCCATTGTTGGTTTTCAATGTTATTTTCCATTTCCTCTTCCTGTAATGTTTTGCCAAGGATTTTTTGAAGAGATGGTTTTCTAGCTGCGAATTCTTTTAACTTTTGTTTATCGTGGAAGGTTTTAATTTCATCTTCTAACCTGAAGCTTAATTTCGCCGGATACAAGATTCTTGGTTGGAATCCATTTTCTTTCAGTGTTTGAAATATGTTATTCCAGGATCTTCTAGCTTTCAGAGTCTGTGTTGAGAGATCAGCTGTTATTCTGATTGGTTTACCCCTAAATGTAATCTGCTTCCTTTCCCTTGTAGCTTTTAAAATTCTCTCCTTATTCTGTATGTTGGACATCTTCATTATAATGTGTCTAGGTGTGGATCTCTTATGATTTTGCACATTCGGCGTCCTGTAGGCTTCTAGGATTTGGGATTCTGTCTCATTCTTCAAGTCTGGGAAGTTTTCTTGTATTATTTCACTGAATAGATTGCTTAATCCTTTGGTTTGGAGCTCTGTGCCTTCCTGTATCCCAATGACTCTTAAGTTTGGTCTTTTGATATTATCCCATAGCTCTTGTATGTTCTGCTCATGGTTTCTTAGTAGACTTGCTGAGCTATCTATGTTCTTTTCAAGTTGAAATACTCTGTCTTCATTGTCTGATGTTCTATCTTCTAAGTGATCCACTCTGCTGGTAGTATTCTCAATTGAGTTTTTAAGTTGGTTTATTGTTTCCTGCATTTCTAGGATTTCTATTTGTTTGTTTTTTATTACCTCTATCTCCCTGTGAAATTGATCTTTTACTTCCTGGATTTGTTTGTCAATGTGATCTTTCATTGTCTGATTTTGCTGTCTCATGTCTTCCTTGAGACTCCAGATCATCTGAAGCATGTATGTCCTGAGCTCTCTATCTGACATTCCATCTGTTGCAGCTATTACCTCTTCTAAAGTTGAGTTGACCTGCATTGCCTGTGGTCCTTTCTTTCCTTGTCATTTCATACTGCTGGCGTTTCTTTCTGCTTGGTGAAATTGTTGTGTCTTTGATATTTTCCCCCTCTATTTATTTATATTGCTCTTGTATAGTTGAAAAATCACCCTTGCAGGGCAGGTAGTGGCTGTGATCCTCCTCCAATTAGTGTGATTCATCTACCATGCTGGCAGGCCCTAGGTCTGCTTTGCTGGTTGGTCAAAGGTCCACCTACCCAGCAGGCGCCAGGGGCACCTGTGTCACTCCATAGGTTGCTGGGCCTAACCTCCCGATGGGTTGCAGGTTGGCCTAGCTTGCAGGCACTGGGGGAGGGGCCGGTTCCGCCCCTCAGCAGGCTTTGGGCCCGCTCTGCTGGTGTTCACAGACCCCCGCCTACCTGCAGACACTGGGGGAGGGGACGGGCCTAGCCCTCAGCCATCTGCCGGGCCTGTCCTAGTGGGTCCGGCCCCCGTTCCCCGCCGGCGCGTGTAGCTGCTGTCACTTGGCTGGTTGCTGGGCCTGACCCGCCCGCCCGTGGCTTGCAGGTTCGCCTCGCTTGCAGGCACTGGGGGAGGGGCCGGTTCCGCCCCTCAGCAGGCTTTGGGCCCGCTCTGCTGGTGTTCACAGTCCCCCTCCTACCTGCAGACACTGGGGGAGGGGACGGGCCTAGCCCTCAGCCGTCCTCTGGACCTGTCCTTGTGGGTCCAGTCTGCGTTCCCCGCCGGCGCGTGTAGCTGCTGTCACTTGGCTGGTTGCTGGTCCTGACCCGCCCGCCAGTGGCTTGCAGGTTCCCCTGGCTTGCAGGCACTGGGGGAGGGGCCGGTTCCGCCCCTCAGCAGGCTTTGGGCCCGCTCTGCTGGTGTTCACAGTCCCCCTCCTACCTGCAGACACTGGGGGAGGGGACGGGCCTAGCCCTCAGCCGTCCTCCGGACCTGTCCTTGTGGGTCCGGTCTGCGTTCCCCACCGGCGCGTGTAGCTGCTGTCACTTGGCTGGTTGCTGGTCAAGACCCTGTCTGTAATAGAGTGCTTGGCTGGCAAGATCTTCAGGGCTCTGGCCTGTCACATCTGGAGCAGACCCCCTCCTCTCCCCTCAGCCTTCCATACATGCTCCTCTTGCGCAGCAGCCCAGCGCGCGGCCAGCAGCAGCCTGGCCAGCAGCGGCAGCAGAGGCTGGCCCATCACAAGTCTTAATACACATAAATACCATGCTTTTTGTATTTCTATTTGAGTACAAAGTATGTTGACATCCAATTCAAGTCTTCTTACATGTACTTTGTATAACATATTAACTGTACAAGTTATTGGGTTTCACTGTATCATTTCTATAAATTCATATGTTGTGCCTTGATCATGTCTACCCTTCTTTCTGCCCTCTCTTGTTTCTCCCTCTCCCTCCTATTCCTTTCCCTAATAGTCCCTCTTCCACTTTCAGGGTATTTTTTGTTTATTGTGTGGTTTTTTTTTTTTTTTTTTTAGTTTCCAAAAATGAGAGAAATGGCAATTCTTGTCTTTCTGTGTCTGGCTTGTTTTGTTTAACATGATGTACTGCAATTCCATCCATTTTTCTGTAAATGACATATTTTTCTTTATGGATGAATAATACTCCATTGTGTATACTATATTTTCTGTTTATTCCCCCCTCCCCCCCGCAGGAGTGGGTACTGCAGATTAAACCCCAGGGGGCTTTACCATTGATCTATATCCTCAGTCCTTTTTTTTTTTTTTAATTTTGAGTTATGTTCTCCCTAAATTGCTAAGGGTCTTGCCTCAGCATTCCAAGTTGCTGGGAATTACAGATATGTACCACCATGTCCAGCTATATACCATACTTTATTCTTTCATCTGTTTATAGGAACCTGGGCTGATTCCGAACCTTAGCTAATGTGGATAGTGCTGTACTAAATATGAATAGGAGGTATCACTTTTGTATACTGACTTCATTTTCTTTGGATATATTCCCTGGTAGTATTCTCTCCTGAGAATAGAATTATGATAATTATGATAATTCTATTTTTAGTTTTTTAAAGGAACTTTCATACTGTTTTCTATAGTTGTACTAATTTACATTCCTAGCAATAGTGTATAAGTGTTTCTTTTCCTTCACATCTTTGCCAGCATGTTATTTTTGTATTTTTTAAAAAGACAATAATCATTCAGACCAGGGTGAGATGTAATCTTGTTGTAGTTTTGATTTGTATGTCCCTTATGACTAAATATATTGATCACTGTTTTATTTGTTATTTGTACTTCTTCTTTTGATAAGTGCCTATTCAGATCATATTGATTTGGATGTAAGGTCCCCCCACCCCCGCCCAAAACTTCTGTGTTAATACAGGAATATTCAGAAGTACAATGACTGGATTATGAAAGTTGTAACCTAATCAGTCCATCCTAGTTTGAATGTGCTAATCTGGTGGTAACTGTAGGCAGGTGGGGTGTGGTTTGAGGAAATGGGTCACTGGTGCCATACCTGGAAGGGTACTCCCCTCTCTCCTACTCTCTACTTCCTGACCCTTCCATGAGCTAAGCAGTTTTCCTCTACTGGACCTGTTTCCCATGATGTGTTGCTTCATCTGGGCGTAGAGCAATGGAGTCAACCCTCTATGAATTGAAATCTCTGAAACTCTGAGCCTCAAACTTTTCCTCCTTTACGTTGTTCTTGTGGGCTGGGGATATAGCTCAGTTGGTAGAGTGCTTGCCTAGCATGCACAAGACCCTGGGTTCGAACCCCAGCACCACAAAAAAAAAAAAAAAAAAAAAAAAAGAATAAGTTGTTCTTGTTAGATATTTTGGTCACAATGTTGCAAAAGCTGGCTAAAACAGACAATTTGACCTGTTTTTTGAATGGATTACTTTTTCTTATATTGTTAACTTTCTTGAGTTCTTCATATATTCTGATTATTATTATTCTGATAGATCCTACCTGGCAGATTCTCATTCTATAGATTTACTCTTTAATCTGTTGTTTCATTTGTTGCACAGAACATTTGTGGGTGGGAAGGTACTGGGGATTGAACCCAAGGGTGCATAACCACTGAACCACATCCCCAGCTCTTCTTTTTTTTTTTGTTTTGAGGCAGGATCTCACTAAAGTTGGTTAAGGCCCTTGCTAAATTGCTGAGGCTGACCTCAAACTTGTGATCCTCTTGCCTCAGCCTCCTGAGTTGCTGTGATTACAGGCATGTGCTACCATACCCAGCTGTACAGAGGCTTTTAAATTTGATGTAATACTATTGTCAATTCTTGGTTTTGTTTTGGAGGTATTGGAGTTCTATTCAGACAATTATTGCCTGTGCCAATATCTTGAAGTAATTCCCCTATGTTTTTCTCTAGTAGTTTCAGAGTTTAAGGCTTTCCATTATATGGCCATGTACCCTAGCTGGTGACCTATGCTGGGTTCACAAAATCTGACTATTCCAATAACTTAAGAGTGAAAAAACACTCAAACACAAAGAAGTACCTTTTCAAAATCTGTGATAGCTCTCCGACCTTAAGGGTCCGTGGAAAGAGAGAGAACCACTGGAATTCTTTATTCTTATATAGGGAATACATAAGGGGAGGTTCCATGGAACATTCTATCCCAAAAAGGGCAAAGAACAGGTGTGTAACTCAACCCCAGTGGGTGACGCCTATTCTGGAGCCACGCCTTGTTATCTGAGTTGGGGTAACAAACGCCCAGGTTACTGCCGTGCAGTAATTGTAAAGAACCCTGGTGTGCATCAGGACTTAAAGGTGTCTGCATCCAGGGCAGCCCCCTGACACCATTAAGGTCTTTTATCCATTTTGAGTTCATTTTTCTACAGGGTGAGAGAGTGTGGTGTGGTTTTCAATCTACTATATGTGGGTATCCAGTTTTTGTTGCACTGTTCATTGAAGAGACTGTCTTTTCTCCAATTTATGTTTTTGGCTCCTTTGTCTAGAATCAGTTATCTAATGATGCATGAATTTATTCATGGGTCCTCTATTCTGTTCTGTTGGTTTATATGCCTATTTTTATGCTAATACCATGCTGCTTTTGTTGTTGTGTTGCTAATATGTTTTGAAATGAAGTGGTATCTCCATCTTGTTCTTTTGGCTCTGGATTTCTTTGTTTATTTGGGGTATTTTGTGCTGCCATATAATTTTCTTTTTCTAGATCTGTTAAGAAAGTCATTGGTAATTTGATGGGGATTATATTGATTTTGTAGATTGCTTTGGGTAGTATGGCTATTTTTAACAATATTAATTCTCACAGCCCATGAACTGGGACTTCTTTCCCCCTTCTAGTGTCTTCTTAAATTTCTTTCTATACTTTTTCATTATTTTCATTGAAAATAGTAATATAAGTGGACTTGAATCTTAATAAATCTTAATAAACCTACCTCTTGGTTAGGTTTATTCCTATGTGTTTTTATTATTATCATCACTAGTATGAGTATTAGTGTTATTGTAGCTGTCGTAAATTGCTTTGCTTTTCTGATTTCTCAGTGAATTCATTATTGGTGTGTAGAAAAACTGCTGACACTTGTATGTTGATTTTGTATTCTGCTCCTTTACTAAATTTATTTATCACTTCTAACAGTCTTGTGGTGTAGTCTTTAACAATTTTCTAAGTAGAATCATACCATCACCGAACATGGATAACTGGACTTCTTTTTTTTTCCTACTTACATCCTCTTCATTTCTTTCTCTTGCCTAATTGATCTGGCTGAATTTTCTAGAATCATATTGAAATAAGAGTGGTGAGTTTGGACACCCTAGGTTGTTCCTAATCTTAGAGGAAATGCATTCAGGTTTTTTCTCCATTCAGTATGATATTGACTACGGGTTTGTCATATATAGCTTTTAATATGTTGAAATATGATTCTTTTATAACTATTTGCTCAGAACTTTTATCATGAAGTGATATTGAATTTTATCACAGGCCTTTACTATATCTGTTGAGATTATCTTATAGTTATCCTTGATTCTATTCCTGTTTTGAATTATGGTATTGATTTGAAATGTTGAAACATCCTTGCATCCCTGAAATACACCAATTAGGTCATGGTATATGATTGTCTTAATGTGCTCTCAAATTCAGTTTGCAAGTATTTAAAAAAATTTTTTTTTTAGTTGTAGATCGACCCAATACATTTATTTTATTTGTTTATTTTTATGTGGTGCCAGGGATCGAACCCAGTGCCACACGCATGCTAGGCAAGCACTCTAACACTGAACCACAATCCCAACCCCAATTTGCAAGTATTTTGGGGGGGATCTTCACATCTATGTTTATCAGGAATATTGGTCTATAGTATTGTGTGTGTGTGTTTTTTTTTTTTTTTTTTTTTTTTGTGTGTGTGTGTCCTTATCAGGTTTTGGTAGCAGTGTAATACTAGCATCATTCTGAGTTTGGAAGGTCCTTTCCTTCCTATTTTATGGAATAGTTTGGGGAGCTTTAAAAGTCTGGTAAAATTCAGCAGTGAATTCATCTAGTACTGGGTTTTGTTGTTGTTGTTTTTGGGAGATTTTATTACTTCTTCACTTTTGTTACTTGTTATGGATCTGTTTAAGTTTTTTATATCTTCTTAGTTCAGTTTTTGTAGATCATATGTGTTCCGATATTTGTCCAGTTCTTCTACATTTTCCAATTTATTGGTTTAATAGTTTTAAAATATGCTAATTCTTTGAGTTGTTTGCCCTCTACTTATTTTTTTTTTGTTGTTGTACTTGTTTTTCTAAGGCCTTGAGATGAGTTATTATGTATATTTATTTGAGATCTCTATTTAAAAATATATATATATATATATATAAATTTAGTTGTTGATGGACTTCTATTTTATATTCATTTATTTATATGTGGTGCTGAGAATCAAACCCAATGCCTCACACAGGCTAGGCAAGTGCTGGACCACTGAGCTACAATCCTAGGCCAAGATCTTTATTTTTTGACATAAACACTCACTAATTGCTATAAAATTCTATTTTAGTATTGCTTTCTGTATATCTTACAGATTCTGGTATATTATGTTTCCATTTTTGTTTGATCATTTGTAATTTTTCAGTTTCCCCTCTGATTTCTTCGGTGACTCACTGTTCAAAATATATTGTTGTTGATCACAGTGGCACACACTGTGATTCCAGTTACTTAGGAGACTGAGGAATGAATATTGCAAATTTGAGTCCAGTCTCAGGACTTTAGCAAGACCCTGTCTCAAAATAAAAAGTGCTAGAGATATAGCTAAGTGGCAAAAGTGCCTTGGTTTTAATCCCCAGTACCAGGCCTGCCCAAAAAAAGAAAAGGAAAAAAAAAAAAGTGGGTATTCAGTCTCCCTGTGCTTGTATAATTTCTACAGTTTCCTTTACTATTTGTTCAGTAGGCCCTTTACCTTTACCTGTTTTTTTTATTATTTTTTAATCTTTTTCTTTTTTTTCCCATTGTGGTGCTGAAGATTGAATTTAGGGCTTTATGCATTCTAAACAGATGCTTTATCACTGTGCTACATTCCCAGGCTTTACTTCTTCTTCTTCTTGTTTTTTAATTTGCAGGTTTTACCTTATTTATTATAATTTTAATTTGAGCTCATAATGATGAGAAGGAAGCATTGGTAATATAAGGAATACAAACCATGAGCACAGTAATATAAGTGGACTTGAATCTTAATCTACTGGTTCCCTATCCCCCATATTGAGGATTAAACCCAGTGGTGTTTTACCACTGAGCTACTTCCCAGCCCTTTTTGTTTTTATTTTGAGATGGTGTCTCTCTGTTGCCAAGGCTAACCTCAACTTTGTGCTCTTCCTTCCTCAGCATCCAGAATTACTGGAATTATAGGCATGAGCAACTGTACCTGGCTTTTCAATCCACATCTGTATAGGTTTCTACAAAAGCTGAGCCTTAGTAAATTCAACACATGCAACATTTTAAATAATCATTATTAGAGATGATTTTGCACAAGTATTGAATCTTTAAAAAAATTTTTTTTAGATGTTGATAGACCTTTATTGTATTTATTTACATGTGGTGCTGAGAACTGAATCCAGTGCCTCATACATGCCAGGAAAGCATGCTACTGCTGAGCTCTAGCTCCAGACCTACAATTATTCAATCTTAATACAAATTATTGACCAAGATGTAGAATTCCTGATATAACTGACCTCATTATATTTTCCAGTTTGATGAAAGGTACCAAACTAACATCCTTCATAATTTAGGTACGCTTTGCTAACGATGCTTTCAAATTATATCTACATTTAAAAAAGAAATTTTTTAGCAAGAGTTATATGCTAATAGTTTCTTGTATTTAGTATCGTGAATTAGAATTCTTTATGCAGCTTCTACATATAAAGCACAATTTTTAACCATTTATTTGGGCCTACTTTTTCGTCTGTTAGTCATAGGGTCTCTGGTCTAATGCCTAAGTCCTTTGAATCCACTTCAAGTTGATTTTTGCGCATGGTGAGAGATAGGGGTTTAGTTTCATTTTGCTGCATATGGATTTCCAGTTTTCCCAGCACCATTTGTTGAAGAAGCTATCATTTTTCCAATGTGTGTTTTTGGCACCTTTGTCTAGTATGAGATAACTGTATTTATGTGGGTTTGTCTCTGTGTCTTCTATTCTGTATTATTGGTCTGCATGTCTACTGTAGTACCAATACCATGCCATTTTTGTTTTGTAGTACAGTTTAAGGTCTGGTATTGTAATGCCTGCAGCTTCACTCTTAGTGAAGATTGCTTTAGATATTCTGGGTCTCTTATTTTTCCAAGTGAATTTCATGATTGCTTTTTCTGTATCTATAAGGAATGACACTGGGATTTTAATTGGAATCTCATTGAATCTGTATAGCGCTTAAGTTCCAGGATATATAAAGAACTCAAAAAACACCAAAAAACAAAACAAAACAAAAAAACCAAACAACCCAATCAATAAATAGGTTAAGGAGATATACAATCAATGAACAAATTATATGAACAAAAATGTTCAACATCTCCAGTAATTAGAGAAATGCAAATCAAATTACTCTAAGATTTCATCTCATGCCATTCAGAATGGCAGTTATCAAGAATACAGACAACAATAAATGTTGGCGAGGATGTGGGGGAAAAAGCACACTCATACATTGCTGGTGGGACTGCAAGTTGGTGCTGCCAATATAGAAAGCAATGTGGAGATTCTTTAGGAAAAAACTTGTAATGGAACCACCATTTGACTCAGCTATCCCTTTCCTTGGTCTGTACCCAAAGGACTTAAAAACAGCATACTACAGTGATGCAACTACATCAATGTTCATAGCAATACAATTCACAATAGCCAAACTGTGGAACCAATCTAGATGCCCTTCAATAGGTGAATAGTAAAGAAACTGTGGTATATATACACAATGGAATATTACTCAGCAATAAAAGAATAAAATTATGGCATTTGCGCTAAACGGATGGAGTTGGGGAATATCATGCATGCTAAGCAAAGTAAGCCAATCCCCCAAAACCAAAGGCCAAATATATATATTTATATATATATTTTGTTATGTGTGTGTGTGTATATATATATATATATATACACACACACATACATACAACAAAAAGTGTATTTTTGTTTTTTAAATAATTTTTAACAGTTTTCACTAAAGCCTGAACTTAAGCAGTAAGTTTGAAGTTTAGAATCTATAGCCTTTAAAGTTTTCATGAATCCTTTTCAAATGTATCAGTTGTTAATAAAATAAAAAATGTGGCATATATACACAATGGAATTTTACTCAGCAATAAAAGAGAACAAAATCATGGCAATTGCAGGTAAATGGATGGTTTTGGAGAAGATAAGTGAAGTTAGCCAATCCCCCCAAAACAAATGCTGAATGTTTTCTTGATATAAGAAGGCTGATTCATAGTAGGGTAAGGAGGGGGAGCATGGGAGGAATAGATGAATTCTAGATAGGGTAGAGGGGTGGGAGGGAAAGGGAAAGGGCAGGGGATTAGCAAGGATGGTGGAATGTGATAGACACCATTATCCAAAGTTCATGTATAAAGACATGAGCTTGGTGTCAACATACTTATATACAACCAGAGATATGAAAAATTGTGCTGTATACGTGTAATAAGAATCATAATGCATTCTGCTGTCATTAAAAAAAATCAATAAAAAATAATATGGTATTTAATATGTATACTGTGACTCTACGTATTATATAGGTACATATTATTTATTATTAATTATTGATGGGTGATTGGGTATTGCAATTATTTGCTATTATAAATCAGGTAGAAACAAATATCTTTATTCTTATATCATTAGTCCTTGGGGCAAGTATTTCTGTAAAGTCAATAAAGAAAAAGATTTAGGTTGTTTGTAAAGAAATGCATTTACTTCTCCAAGGTCAAGGGGCCACTTTTGGTGAGGGATTCCTTGTTGTGTTACCCACAACAGAAGACAACACTTGGAGAAAGAAAGGGCAGGATTGGGTTTGATACCTTCTGAAAAACAAGCAACATAGATATTCGTATCTATGTTGATATAATAGATATAATCTTCCTTTGGTATATCAGGGTCAAAAATGTGATTTGCTGGGGCTGGAGTTGTAACTCAGTGTTAAAGCGCTTACCTAGTATGTATGAGGCAATGGGTTTGATTCTCAGCACCTGATATATATATATATATATATATATATATATATCTCCATCAACAACTAAATAAATAAACAGAATTTTTCCTGTCATCTTTACTATTAATTTCAGCTGCTGATTGAATCTGGTTAATTAGCTTGAACATGTTTCAGTATCTTTAATTTCTATTCCTAGAACTTTAAAGAACATTGCCTGTTTAGTTCAGAGCAATTCAGGCATTGGCACATAACCCATGGACACTGTTGGTAGAATCAAACTAGCATTGTCTTTAAAAACAAACAAACAAACACAAAAACAGTTCTAGGGATTGAATGTAGGGTTGTTCTACCACTACCCTTGCCCTTTCTATTTTTTATTATTTATTTATTATTTATTTTTTTCAGACAGGGTTTTGCTAAGTTGACCAGGGTGGCCTAAAGTTGTGATCCTCTTGATTCAGCTTCATGAGTAGCTAAGATTACAGCTGTGTGCCACCTGACTTGGCATACCTTTTGGTTAAGCTGTAAGCTAAATGTACATAAATAAAAATGTGATCATTTTCAGCATTTAATTCATCTGGGAGATTATTTTTATGCCTATCTTAATTATAACCTTTATGATGGTTAAAGTGGTGAATTTTATCTCAAAAAATTGTGCTTTAAAATTGTAATATTTTAGGGAAGAAGATACCTGAAACATGTACAGTATTACTCTGAAAATTTCAAATCTTATCCTTGAATTAAAGTACTGTGTGACATACTTGGGTTATATTTTTTTAGCTGCTGAAATGTTCAAGCACCAATCTACTGGCCATCTCTGGCAGATATTAAATAATCCTATAAAACTCATTACATTTATTGCTAGACTATTTTTGAAAACTCAGTAAAACAGATTTCCTCCAGGTCTGTTAAAAAAAAAAAAAGAAGAAAGAACTGTGCTTTTTTTCCCAAGAAAATGATACATCTTACCTTATAAATATTATGAATGATATGCACATGACAGTTATTTCTTCTTTGCACTGATTACTGAGAAACTCAAAAGACATTATTTGGTTCACAGGTTACAGGGTCTTGTGGCATGTGTTTTGATAACAATCTCACTTGTGGCATTTCTCACACTCAATGTTTTTAGTTCTGTCTCTTTGTTTATTATATAGGAGTTTTAGTCAGCTATTTTTGCTGCTGTGACCAAAAGATAAGAACAATTAGAGGAGGACAAGTTTATTTTGGAGCTCATAATTTCAGAGGTGTCACTCCATAGAAGGCTGGCTCTATTCCCTGGGGCTCAAGATGAGACAGACCAACATGACAGAAGAAAGTAGTGGAGGAAAGCAGCTCAGGAAATTGCACCAGAAGCTAAGAGGCTCAGCTCAGCTGGGCTCAGCTCAGCTCAGCACCACACCGCTCAGCTCACAAAATATATACCCCAAAGGCATGCTTCCAAGACCCATCTCTTCCAGCCACACCCTACCTGCCTACAGTTACTACTCAGTAATCCGTAACAGAGTATTAATTTACTGATGGGTTAATGCTCTCAGATCCCAATCATTTCACCTCTAAACCTTTTTACATTGTCTTACATGTGAGTTTTGGGGGAATAACCTCACATCCAAACCATAACATGGGGCTGAGGATGTGCCAAAGTCTTGGCTGGGCTCAGAATCACTAGCCACTCACAGCTTTGTAGATTCAAACAGAAATTCTTTATTCCCGAACTCACACCGGCCTCCACACACGTTCAGGGGAAATCTCAAATCTGCCGCCGCCCAATTCACCTACTCCAGGAGCTTTTTTCCAAATACCATTTGAATCTCAGGAGAACTCAATGGGAACTAAAGCAGCAGGAACGCCCTATTCCCAGCAGCAATAATCTTCAACCTCAAACTTCCCTAAAACCCATATTGTCTTAAACCGGGAAATCCTTAAACTTGTCTTAAACCGGGAACGCCTTAAATCCAAGGAGCAGGATACTTCCTCAAACCTGATCAGCTCTAAACCTGGATCTGCCCTGGTCCTTGAGCAAAGTCACCTTACTAAAGCATACATGCAATGTCCCAGCGAATGTCCTCTAAGCAACATGGGGTACGCTGGCAAGGAAATTTCGATGCGTCATTCCTACTTGGCAATGGCCCTCAGCAAGGATGTGGCTCAAGCGGTAGTGCTATCGCCTGGCATGCCTGAGGCCCAGGTTCAATCCTCAGCACCACATACAAACAAAGATGTTGTAAGGGGGGTCCGGCGAAACGTCGGAGGGAGAGACCACTCAAGAAACTGACTCCATGCAATTGGCAAAAGGGGATTTATTGAGGATCCATTCCAGCGCGCTGGGACTCTGTGCTCACTCAAGAAGGGAGAGCAGCCCAGAGCCCAGAGCCCAGAGCAGAGTTCAAGCAGAGCTTAAGTACACTTTTTGGAGAGGGTGGGGGGCTTTGCATACATCAGAACAAATCATCATGAGGCGCGGGAAAATTGAACAACAATTCTGAAACGTGATTAGTACATACATTGGCGGGAACAGATTGGACAGGGGTGATTGGTGCTCCTAAGTGGGGTACACATTCAAACTGATTGGTTCAGGTCCTGCAATGCCTACGTGCCAAGCAACTCAGAACCCTTAGCTATTAAATAACCAGAAAGTCAGTGGAAATATTTACTGGGCAGTTCCAGCATTGTCCTAACAACTTTACAGAGATTACAGGTTCCGGGGATAGCAGAAGAATTTTAACAATACCTAGTCTTTACTTTTTAGCCCAGGCCTTGCCATTTAGAAGCTTTATAATGCCTGGTCTTTTACACTTTAACTCAGACTTTTGCAGCTTAGAATCAGCTTAGAAATTTTACCTTTACAATGTTGTGTCTCCTGAAAACTAAAATAAATAAATAAATAAATAATTCTCTCTCTTTCTCAAAAAAAAAAATGAAATAAAAAATAAACCATAACATGTAGCTTAGTAAATTACCTAATATTTTGGAATAGGGCATGGTATAAATATACACAGGTGGAAAAGAATCTTGTAATTTGAGGGGGAAAGTTTAAAATGCAAATGTGTTTTAATAATTTATATAAGTTAATTTATACCAATATGTAATTAGTCTGTAGTCTTTATCATTTCCAAATTCTTAACTTTTTCAGGGAGGCAGAAGAACATAATAGAAATAATGAGTAAAGGCGACTCTGGAGATGAAGATTTGTATAAATGATTGAATGGCTTCCTGTTTTGAGTGTTTAATGAATTAGAGACTAGAATGATGCTAAAAGTCCAGAAGAGGAAATGGGTCAATGGTAGAAAGGGAAAAAGAAAAGTACAGTGGAGATTTTTTTTAAAATTGCTGGTGTTACTCTTTGTCTAATGTTGATGCTATTTAAATCCCACTGTGTGTAATCAAATAAAAGCTGTGCATGGCATTATTTTTACTGTGCAGCTGCATGTGTATACTTTAGAAGGGCATCGCTGTCACATCATATGTCAATATTGCTTTGCATAATATTTTCAACATGACAGCTTCTATTATAAAATAGTATTGTTTCCAAAGATTTTAAATTTAATTATCTATATGTGGTTTTTCACCCCATGATTTTCAATATAGTTTCCATATAATCCTTTAATCAGTCACATGTAATATTTATTAATTATTTTTGTATTTTCAACAGCAAGGACAGATTTATGCATTTATTAGATGCTTAGTAATCATTGATTTTGTTTCTGCAGTTTTTTCCATCATCATTTTTCCTCTCTCTAGATCATGTCATCAGCATATAAATTTATCTCTAAATCCACTGGTCATTTCTCAACCTTTATGTTATGAGTTTTTTCAGAAGTTTATCATGTTGTTTATTATGAAACTCTCTTCACTTGCCAAAACCCTAACTCTGATTCCTTTCTGCTTTTACCACCAGCATCACCACCAGACCTATTCCTATCCCAGTGTTCTCCCTCTCAATATTTGGCAATATCATCCACTCAGTTAATCTAACCAGGACCCTGGACTTTCTTCCCTCAAATTGAACCTAGGGCCTCATGAATACTAGCATTATTATTAATTGTACTGCCTTTCTTATTCTATCAGCAACCAAATCTCTAATAACTTCTCACCAGAAGTGTTGCTGCCTTATTTCCATCTGAGTCCCTAAACTGGTATTTCTGTTTTCCTCTCCCTCCCCCAACCCTGTGATTATTTTGTACAGAGTGCCTAGAGTGGTGTTGTTTTTAAAGTCAGATCACATCACACTTGTCAAAACATCTCAAGGCTTTCAGCATATGTAGAACAACATCCAATCTACTTTCCAGCCCTCCTAGTTCTTCTACCTGCTTCTTCCACCCACTGCTCTAACTTATTGTGCACCTGATCTGGACCTTCTGTTCATTTTTTGAAAACACCAAATGTTTCCACTTCAGGGTCTTGACACTTGCTATTCTCTTATCTGGAGTATTCTTTCTTCATTCTCAGGACAGTTATCTTCTCAGGGATGCTTTTATTGCTATTGCTCTATCTCTTTGCCTGTTAGTGGTATATTTACTATATGAAAGCATAACTTTTCTTTTGGATTGTTTTGTACATCTCCACTAGTAGAATGTAAATTTTGTCAAGTCAGATTTGTCTTGTTCACTGGTTTATTTTCCAGTCTAGCACAGTGCTTGCCACATAGAAAGCAGTCAGTAAATATTTACTGAATGAACAAAAGAATGATTTGATTGTTTCAATGAGTGCAATAGTGAATAAGAAAGTTTTATGATTGATTTATGATTTATAATCTGATTTTCACACTTGTTGATTTTTTTATTATGGTAACATATAACATTGAATTTATCACTTTAGACTTTTTAAAGCATATGTAAGTATAACTAAGTACATTAATATCATGTACAGCCATCACCACTGTCCATCTCCAGAACTTTTTTTTTTTTAATTAGAGTTTTATGGTTATGTGAAGAAGTTGGGTTCCAAAAACTTTTTTCATTTTCTAAAACTGAAATCTGTACCCATTAAATCCCAAACTCCTGGCAACCATCCTTTTACTTTTTCCACCTGGATTCAACTATTTTAGGTACCTTATACTTGTAGGATCATAGTATATTTGTGACTGTCATATTTCACTTAACATAATGTTTTTAAGGTTCATCCATGTGGTTAGATATTTTTTCTTTTTTTTCCCTGCCCCTAGTACCTTTGATTGAACTCAGGGGTGGCTTTTTCACTGAGGTATACCCCTAGCCCTTTTTCTCATTTTTCTTTTGAGATGGGATCTAAGTTGTTACAGCTGGCCTTGACCTTGAGATCCTCCTCCTTGGTCTCATGAGTGCCTGGGATTATAGCATTGTACTCAGATGTTAGATGTTTTTAAGTGGCATTTTTCATCAAGTACATAGTAGTTAATTGTATATATGCCACACCCCTCTCTCTTTCATCTGTGTTCCTCAAAAAAATTTTATAAGCCTAATTAGCCAACTTCACAATGTCCCTATGAAGTTTATAATTATGGTGTAGCAACAGAAGTGCTGATAAATTGCCTGAGTACCTAATGAATATATGGCAAAATTCTAAGTGAGGATCAGGGTTATGTACTTCCTTATTAAAACAGAAAACATTAAACTAGATTTGTCATTTATGATGAAAACATTCTAAGAGTTCTAAGAGAACTAAGGGAAAAAACATAGCAGTAATCATTATTTTAAATCCCTAAATATTCATAGAAAGTTATTTTAACAGAGAAAATGTATAAATTATCTGGAATCTAGAGTTTGTTATTAGTGATTATATCTTTAGTTATTTCTTTGAACTGTATATTGTTAGATGGTAGAATTGCCTCAAGAGTCTTCATAGATATGGTCTAAAATGGATTTTTGAAGGTTTGTATTAGAATAACATAATTTTATCTTCTTAGCCAAGGTACATAAAAACTGTGTAACACTATGAGCTTATGTTTGACTTGATGCTGGCTTGTTCAAACAAGGTTTGTTTGTTTGTTTTTTAAAGGCATTCTTATGACTGGCAAAGTTTCTGTTGATTTGATGTTTGTTGATAGAACTAAGATAAACTCTAATTGGATATAAAAATCTTTCAGATTCAAATATTGTGCTTTAACTTAGTTAATAGTATTCTTGGAAGGTTAAAGCCCTGTCTTGTGTATTGTTACAATAGAATTTTATTCTCTAAGGAACTTGTAGCTAAAACAATATTAATTATTCTCAAATGAAACTTTATTGTATTACTTCACCTCAGTGATTGGTTCATTTTGGGGTATAACCTCAAAAATGTTTCAACATGAGTTGGCAGTGCTGGGGACCTTCTTCCTCTGCTGGATGCCCATTTATGGCTTTAAAATTGAAACCTAGGGACAAGTGAGTCAAATTTTTGAGAAGTGCTAATTAGTGTTGAAATAATAGAGTGGTAAAGTTTGGAACACTAGGCAGCTTGTATGTACTTAAAAAATGTTTTGTTTTGTTTTTTATTTACCAAGTCTAACTGCCAGTTGTTCTTTGTTTGCATGTTTTTTCTCAACAGCAAACTGTGAAACTGTCATCCTGGCTATAACTATACTTCATGTAATAGGCTTTTGTTAATTCTCTAAAAATTTTGTGAATCAACCCATGGAAATTATAAATTTTTTCCCCTAGAGATATCTTAGTCACAGGAAACAATAAAGATAAATGAAGAATATGTTGTAAATGAAGAATACATTTTGAAGACTGTAATTTTTTTTACAGAAAGGAAATTAGTGAAAATTATGAAGTCATAATTAATAAAGTTATTATTTTAAAAAATATTTATTTTTTAGTTTTAGGTGGACACAATATCTTTATTTTACATTTATGTAGTGCTGAGGATCGAAACCCAGTGCCCAACGCATTCAATGCAAGCCCTCTACCACTGAGCCACAACCCCAGCCCATAAATTTATTTAAAAAATTTTTTTTTGTAGTTGTAGATGGACAGAATGCCTTTATTTTATTTATTTTGTTGTTTATTTTTATGGAGTGATGAGGATCGAACCCAGTGCCTCATGCATGCTAGGCAAGTGTTCTGCCACTGGGCTACAGCCCCAGCCCATAAAATTATTAATTAATTCATTTTAGTAATTTGGAAATTGCTAATATAAGAAGTGCTTTTATAATGTTTTCTGTTTTACCTGAAGTACTGCTACTGATAATGAGTTGTTTAGTTTGAAAAAGGTGGCTGAGAAAAATAACTGTTTCTCTACAGGCACAGTATTTCTGACACAGATTTGTTCTCACTAAGCAATTCTTTAGCTTTCTGGACATCAGCTAGGTGTCCTGCAATTTAATTCAAAGTTGGACACTATATACTTGGAGTTGGTGTCAAATCCCAGATTTGACTGCCCCTACTTCAGTTGCCAGCTGCCAACTTCTGAACAATAATTATAAGCTGGGAGTTCCCATGGCCCCCTCTTTGGTTTAATAATTTGCTAAATGTTTTACAGAACTTGAGGAGACATTTTATTTAAGTTTACTAGTTTTGCTGATGCATCTCCAGATGAAGTACATAGGTTCATTAATGTCCAGAAGGGTCCCAAGCACAAGGGCTTTTTTCTTCGTGGAATTGGGGTGAGCCACCCTTCTAACATGTGGATTTGGGCATCAACCTGAAAACTCATCAAATCTTGCTCTTCCATGGTTTTTATAGCATTTAATCTTTAGTCCCTCTCCTGATCCTCATTAAAGTTAATGGGGTGGCACTAAAAGTTCCAACCTTTTCCTTCTTTATATTGACTGGCCCTATACTAAAGCTGATTTTAAAAGTATAAGACACTCTTTATTACTCAGGAATTTGAAGGGTTTGGGTGTTCTGTGCAAGGAATGACTATAGATACCAAATATATTTTAATTATATCCAATGACAAAACATTGGTATACTGATAGATCCATCTCATAAGTTTTAAAGAGATTGCATTGCTTTTTATTTGTTTTTGCTTTGGGTTTTGCTTAGTACTTAGGGCAGCTTTCTTTTGAAAGAAAATAATATTTTAGGTTTTAGGTTATAGTACGTATATAGTGTATATTATCCATTATATAGAACATTGACTACCTTGCTTTTCTTGATAAAAATAGTTAATGGTTAAAGTTAACAATTGATAGCTTTGAAGTACTCTTGGCTTCCGTTAGTTCTACAGGTATGAGAACTTTATTTAACTTTATGAGACAGTTGTCAATTTTAAGAGTAAGAGTCTGTAATTCCTTTCATCAGTTTCATTGTGTCTTAGCAAGAAATAATTTGTAATAGTAGGAATCATTGGGATAGTTGCCTTGGTTGCCTCTGTGAACATTAAAGGAAAGCAGGTCTAATATTTTAACTATGTACCCTGCCAGAACTACAGTTAAAACTTGAGGGAAGGAAGCATTTAGTGAGTATGATGCACCAAAATACTGCTTGGAATTGGAATCCATAGCTATTCAACATGTTTATCTTTCTTCCTTTCTCTATCTTGGATGAGTTAAAAATTTAGCATTTTTAATTACTATTTAACAAACCAAAGCTCATTTGTAAATAGTACTTCTTTTTTAAAAAATATTTAATTGTCAATAGACCTTTATCTTATTTATTTGTATGTGGTGCTGAAAATTGAACCCTTGGCTTCACACATGTTAGGCAATTGTTGTACCACTGGGCCTCAACCCCAGCCAGCCCACCTGCCAACTACTTTTGAAGGACTTTCCACTCTAATGATCAAATGTATTGTCTTTCGCTTTTGGCTTATACAGTTTGCTTCTGAACCTCTTCTGGTTCTGAGTGCAACTTTCTTTGTGATCACTTTTTGCTCTTTTAAATATATTTCATCTGAAATTTTTCTCATGAAATTGGAAAACAGCTCTTAGCCAGGGTACCAACAGATCAGGAAATGATCTGTTGTCTACTTTGTTGCATTGTATTTAAATTGGTGTGTTTCTAACTTGGCAAAATTGCTTGGTACAGTAGTAACAAAACATCTATTTGTTTTATAATATCTTCGGTTTTTATTTTAGTTTATTTATTTGTTTTAGTTCTGGGATTGAATCTAGGGCCTCACACCTGCTTAACTACTAATGAGCTATACCCCTAGTATCTAATGTTTTTATGCTTGCTTTAAACTGAGATAGCAGTCTTCTTTTTTTATGTACCATGTTAAATGTTTATTTAAAACTGTCTTGCTATTAAAACTGCTTATCTTTTTTTCCTTAAAACTTTAAATAAGAAAGGGAAAATAATTGGTAGCAAATGAAGTTTCCAATGATCAAGAATATTAAAACTGTTAATAAAATATACTTACTTTTTTTTTTCTGTGTTCAGTTGAGGTTTTAGTCCTTAACAGTACATTAGTAAATGAAGCCAAAGCATATCTGCACAGCTGAACAAAGTAAATAAAGCAAATTGAAATTTAAATACCAGGCAATAGTAATGCATCCTGGAGAGGTGTAAAACTCAGTTCTCCAAAATTCAAGACATACATACTATTAAATAAATATTAAGTATTCTGTGGTAAAATAACCTTTTTTTTCCTGCCAAATATAAACCTGAAAATAATTGGAAGATAAAAGTTTATCTCCAAATTTGGAACTTTACTGAAGTTAGTATATTCTACCAGAATTGAGACTGTTCCCTCCACCCTCCAATTGTTAAAAATAGAGATAATTGCCTTTTATTTATTTATTTGTTTGTTTTTTTGGTGGTGCTGGGGTTGAACTCAGGATCTTGTACATATACACCTGCATATACACCAACCTCTAGAAAATAAATTTTCAAAAAAAAATTTAAACATATTTTTAGTTGTTAATGGGCATTTGTCTGAAGTTTTTATTTATTTACATGTGGTGCTGAGAATTGAACTGAGTTTCTCACACATGCTAGGCAAGCACTCATTCTACCACTGAGCCACAACCCCGGCCCAAATTTTCAGATATTTAAAAACATCATTATATAGTTCAGCATTGGTATTGTTTGAGAAATGCATAAATGTGGAGCTTGAGGGGTATAGCTCAATGGTAAGAGAACTTGCCTAGCATGCCTAAAGGCCAATCCCCAGCACTGGAAGAAAAAAAAAGTACATAGTTGGCCATCTAATATAGTAGCCACAAGTTACATGTAACTGTTAAATTAAAAAACTACATATTTAAAAATCAGTTCCTTATTCATATTAGTCATATAAAAATATACTGTAGCTGGGCGTGGTAGTGCCTACCTATAATATCTGTGACTTGGGAGGCTGAGATGTGAAGATCACAAGTTGGAGGCTACTCTGGGCAACTTAGTGAGACCCTGTCCCAGAATAAACAATAAAAAGGACTGGGGTTATAGTCAGTGGCAGGTTGACTCTGGGTTTAATCCCCAGTATCAGAGGGGAAAGAAAAAAAAAAATCAGCAGCATCCTATGAGGCTGGGGTCTAGCTTGTTTAGCATGTATAATGAGACCCTAGGTTCAATCCCAGTGCCAAAAAATGGTATGGGGGAGTCTGTGATTTTTTTCCTCATGTCTATAATTCAGGATTACAATATTTTATATACCCTGGAAATAGCATATGATATGTGAAATTATTTTTCATGTGTACATTTTGAAAATTATTTAAATTTTTTTTGTGGTATTGGAGATTGAACCCAAGGGTTTTCCATATACTAGACAAGCACTGAACTGCACGCCCAGCCCTGTTTTTTATTTATCTTTTTGTAACCAACCTTAAAAAGAGCCTACAATAAAGCAAATATAGTGACTATTACTTTAAATGAATTTTGGGGACTAATGAACATTTTTTCCATGTTAATATTGAATAGTGGGTAAAACAGGGAAGTGTCCATTTCTTTCAGTGTTTTTAGTGGGTTAGATAGAGATAAATATTCTTACTTTGTAGATATGGGTACTTACAGTGTTGTCATGTAAAAGTTAAGACTTGAATATACTAAAATTGATCACCTAAAGGCTTTCTCTGTTTTGGGGCAAAGTGAGGGTAAAATTAAGAATAGTACGTTCTAATTGCTGGGAAAATACGTAGAATTCAACAGCATAATTTAAAATTCTTTTCCCACATTAGTAGGTGGCAAACATTAGTAGGGTTTTTCTGTGGGTAAATACAGTTGAGATTCTCTGTGTGTATTTACTGAAATAATGACTTGTAGAGAAATAGTACATAACCAGTATATTAGTTGAGTTATGTTTACATAAAATGTAATATTATTTTTTATATATGTAATTTGAATACATTTCCTAGTTTTGACATGATTTTAAAGAATTACCTTTTGCTTGTAAAAACTACTTAGGAATTTTATGAGAAGCTTTAATATTTGTCTGGCTTTATCCTCTAGAGTCATTTCAATTTCATCAAAATTTTTTCCTCATGCAATTATAAGTACCCAGTAAGTCATGTGTAAAAATTGCTACCATAAGGAAGGAATGATTTTACTCACAGTATATGAGCTTAAGGGCTTTAAGTATAAAATTTTAACTCTAGACTTTGTCTTAATTATTCTACTTTTTTAAAATCAAAAGCAAAATGGAATATTTGTCTTTTTATTCAGTTACAAATAATATGCTGTTTTTTTTCTGTTACGTTGGTGAACTTGCCCATACTCTTGGCTTAAACTATAATTTTCATGACTTATTTTCAAACATTGGATTATTCCAAATTTCTTCCTGCTTGTGGAAGCATCTCTATTTGACTGGCATATAGTAACACCATCTTTACTGTTCAAAACATAATTCACTCTTGCATTTCACTTTAGGTTTTTTGCATTGTGTTAGAACCTTAGACATAATCTTTCATTCTTGCTTTGCTGTCCTATTTCCTGATACTTCATTTAGCATGAGGTCTTGTTTCCTTCATTTAAGATGTCTTAAATTTCCTATTCCATCTGCAACTTGTTGTCTTAACTGTCTACATCCTCATTATCTTATATTTATAATTCAACATCCCCTCTTTCCAACCACCTCCTGCCTTTTTTTTTTTAAGCATCCTAAACTCTTCCTGCAATGGCTTTTTAAAATGTACACCAAGTTGTCAGTATGTGGTGGAGCATGGCTATAATCCCATCTACTTGGGAGGCTGAGGCAGGAGGACCTCATGTTTGAGGCTAGCCTGGGCATCTTAGCAAGACCCTGTCTCAAAATTAAAAAAATAAAAATAATCAAACTTATTTGTAGCACACCTTGCTAGCTTGCATGAGCCTTAGGGCTCATTCTCTAGTACAGAAAAAAAAATTAAACCAAGTTGTTACAGCTTATTGTCCTTGCATATGTAGTAAGTATTGTGTTTTTAATTTATACTTTGAGGACCTCTGTAGCTCTGGGCATAGTGCTAGATGCAGTGGGAATTCTAAGCACTGTTTCACTTATTCATTCAGCAACTAATCAACTGAGTAGTTATTGGGTTCCAGGTACTAAAGTAGTGTTCCTATGATCTTTCCTTGCAAAACTTGGAGCTAACAGTGTCTAGTGGTAAATGAGAAAGTGAGATGATGGCATTTGTTTTAATACCAGGTTGGGTTGATAATAAGTCTTCTAAAGGTATGAAGAACAAATTGCACTAAGCAGGGGGAACAGCAAGTGTCAAGGACCTGAAATGGGACAAGTTTGGTATGTTTGGGGATTATCAAGGTCATTGTGACTTTGAGTGCAATATGGAAAGAGTGGTAGGAGATGTAATCAGGCATCCAGCTAATAGAGAGCCTGATAAGCCACAGTAAATTTTGTGGGGTTTATTCTAAGTGAGGGTAAAACCATTATGCAGTTTTGTAGCTGGGGATCTAGCTCAGTGGTAGAGAATTTACCTAGCATATATGAGGCTCAGAGTTCAATCCTCAGCACCATAAACAAAATAAAAACACCAGAAACAAAAACCACATTCATACACACCCCATTGTGAAGTTTGAGTAAGAGAGCAATGTGATCTGATCTATCTGCTACTGCATCAAGAAAAGAAATAGGGCTGGGTGCCAAGGCATACACCTGTAATCCCAGTGACTAGGCAGGCTGAGGCGGTAGGATCACAATTCAAAGCCAGGCTCAGCAATTTAGGGAGACCCTGTCTCAAAATAAAAATAAATAAATAAAAAGGTCTGGGAATGTGGCTCACTGGTTAAGTGCCTCTGAATTCTATCTCTGGTACCCCCTAAACAAATAAATAAACAAGAGAAGTAGGGAGGCTATAACAAGTAACATTGGAGAGCAATATCTTGAAGTAGTATAGGATAACTAGTAGTAATCAGTGATTTTGTACTAAAGGACAGAGTGAGGAAAAATAGTTGTCAGAATGAATTTTCAGTGTAGAAAATATAAGGTACAAAAGGAACCAAGAAAAACTCAGTTTTGTGTTCTTAGACAAGTCATAAATCCTCTCCAAATATCTTTTCCTGAAATGTATACTAATTATTTCTTTTCTGCTTCTTTGAAGGAATTATTCTGAGGATTTAATGAAATAAAACATGAAAGTCCATTATGAACCATAACACTGGATGATAATATATTAGTTTATTTTTATTTTTTGCAGTACTGAGGATTGAACCCAGGGCCTCTTGCATGCTGTAGCAAGTGCTCTACCATTAAAATATATCCCCAGTCCTTTTTTAAATTTTATTTTGAGTATTAGGCTGGCCTGAAACTTGTAGTCTTCCTTCCTCAGCTTCCTGAGTAGCTGGGGTTATAGGCTTTGAAACACCATCAAGCTGAACAATGTGTTTCTTGTTTTGGATACTGAGGATTGAACTCAGGGGCACTTGGTCACTGAGCCCTACTTTTTGTATTTTATTTAGAGACAGGGTCTCACTGAATTCCTTAGCACCTCGCTTTTGCTGAGGCTGGCTTTGAACTTTGAGATCTTTCTGCCTCAGCCTTCCGAGTTACTGGGATTATAGGTATGCAGGACTGTGACCGGCTAACATGTTCTTTTTTCAATAAACATTTAAGAGTTCATCTTAAATTAAGCCTTGTTAATAAAGAAAATTTTAAAGGCCGCATTTTGCAGGGATAAACTGGGAGTCATTCATTAATAGCTAAGAAAATAGCTTAATTTATAACTTTCTTTGGGTTTATAGTTTATATTGGACCCTTGTCAGTTATATTTTCAGTTTTTGATCTATTTATAAGGATTAGCATGTGCCAATTTCTCCTGTGTTAAATATATGACATTTTGGTTCTAAACTGAGCAGCTGATTATAGAGATAAATGTATTTACAAACAATACCGATCTTCTTTGGGTTACAGATTGTATTTATTTTCAAGTATTTATTGAATGATTTTCTCAATAAATACTTCAAAATAAATACAATCTGTAACCCAAATATCCTTTAATTTATGTTAAAATATATTTTGTTCACTTCAGGGTTATTTCTGATTATAAACAAAACATAGCATGCCATACTAAAATAAATACTGATCTATAAATAAACTTCAGGTATTTTATGCTTATTTCATATTATGCCAATTATGTTTCCTGATATTTTAGATTAACTTAAATATGATGTATGGTATCAAAGAAAGACAGAAGTTCTAAACAAACTTTTTTGTTTCTGAAATTACTCAAATGTGATTCAGCTAAGTGCTAATTCTGTCTTCCTCTTGCAGGTTTCTCAACAGTGATGTCACAAGATTGACCACGCTGATCACAGTAAGGCCAAAAATGGTTGTTTGGCTTTTAAGGATGATTTGTTTTCTCTGAGAGTAAGAATGGAATTAGAAGATATATACAACTTAAATTATTATTATTTCTTTGAGCAGCCATTTGAATGTTTACATTTTCAGTGAATTGTAGTTCATACTTCTAGATAAATACTTCAAAAATATTGCCTTAAAGTATTTTAAAAACATTTAAAAGAAAAATTATTTAAAAATATAACTGAAGTTATGGGTGGGGCTCTGGCTCCGTGGTAGAGTGATTGCCTAGCATGTGTGGGGCGCTGGGTTTGATTCTCAGCACTGCATATAAATAAATAAGATAAAGGTCTATTGGCAACTAAAAAATATATTAAAAGAAAAAACAATTAAAAAAATAACTGATGTTATATCCCTAATTATATTAATATATTTCAGTGTGACTCATGTTCTAAACATCATCTTTTTTAGTTTTATTTTTTACTGAAATGTGGCAAAAATGTAAGGTGACTCTATATTATATAGAGAAATTATATAAAAATAAAATTGCTTGAGACAGTCATGTTAGTAAGAAAAAAACCTTGAAAGAATTCTTAGGCTTCTTGCTTACAGTTTTCATTTGATATTCAAATGATTTATAAAGGGTTTCCCTAATAAAAAGTAGTTTGATAAAGGATAGTTCTCCTAAGTAGCTGATATTTTTTTCTCTTTAATTTTATTTAAAAGTGTTCATCTTTATTATGTGTAAGGAAATCTATTACCTAAAAGTAAACTTTTTCCAAGGCCTACATTCATGTTACTATAAAATTACTTTTTAAATAAAAGTTTTAGTTTTTATTCTTTTTTCATGTTAGGAATTAAATACAGGGCTTTGAGCATATGGAGGCACATACTGTACCACTGAGCCTCAGCCCTATTATAGAATTCTAACTAGTAAATTCTGAATTACAGTGATGAGATTTTGTAGCATCTCTGAAAAATCTTATGTAGCAGAAGAATAAGTTTTGAGTAAATTGTATACTCAATGAACCTACTTCTTTAACCCTGTCTTAATTATTCACTAAGTAAAGAAATAATTATTAGAAGAATAAACTAATATATAGATGATCTTTGAATTTATGTTCAAAAATTTCTTTTGAAAACTTTTATTAAATTTAATATTTTGCAGGATTAGGGGGAACTTTTGTGATATTTTTAAAGGCTTTATCGTATTTTGTTCATTCATGTTTATGATATGTTTATTCAGTTTGCTAAGGGGACATTTTGGCTTTCTCTGGTTTGTAACTCTTTGCTTGATTGTTATGTGAAAGGCTGGGTGGTTCTCTACCTCTGAGCCATACTTCCAGCCTTTGTTTTTTCTTAATCAGAATTTCATTGCTCTAACTGAATATCTTACAACAAAATATTAGCATATTGCTGTAGTAACCTTCTATTAAGTATCTAGTGTTTAATAATCAAAGATGTTTAAATTAACATTAGATAAAAGGTTTTTGTATTTTTTTTAATGTAAACATGGTGACTCCCACTGTTTATTTTTAGGAATGTGAGGGAAGTGTATCATTACAAGTGTTCAAAATCCAAGAATTTCAGGAAGAGACTTGATATTCAGCATTATCAGACATTTAATAAGTTAAATTCTAGGAAGTGTTCATTTGAAATGTTTATAAGTGACTGATATTCGAAACCTTTACCTTTTTACCAGTGTCAGGGTTTTGATGCTTTCTCCAGTCCCTTGAGTTAAGAAGAGAGGGTAGATTTCAACACAGATTGAGGTTGAGAGTGCTAATGAAAGAGTAGTTCAAGTGTTGACCATGAATCTAGAGAAAATCGATTCCAGGAAAAGGGCTGATTTATTCAAATAAAATGGAGAGGTCAGGGGACTAGTCAGAGATAAGTTATGATAATGAGATGATATACTAAGAACTAAGGGTAGAATATTGTGGTTAGAAAGGATGATATTATAGATTGTTATAGAGCTGAAGCTGTACTGGGTATTTATATATTCTATAATATACACATATTTTTTCCTCAATTTTCAGATATCAGGGGAATTTCTATTTTTCCTCTAGGTTACAATTCACAAAAATGTTAAAATACTTTTTTTATTTAAAAATTTTAAAATTCTAATTTGTTACATATGACAGCAGAATGCATTACAATTAATATTACACATACAGCACAATTTTTCATATCTCTGGTTGAATACAATATATATTCACACTATTCGTGTCTTTATACAGGTATTTAGGGTAATGATATCCATCTCATTCCACCATCATTTTTACCCCTTTAGTCTCTTCTTTTCCCTCCCACCCCTTTGCCCTATCTGGAGTTCATCTAATCCTCCCATGCTCCCCTTCCTGATCCCATTGTGAATCAGCCTCCTTATATCAGAGAAAACATTTGGCATTTGATTTTTGGGGATTGGCTTACTTCACTTAGCATGATATTCTCCAGTTCCGCCCATTTACCTGCAAATGTCATGATTTTATTCTCATATTGCTAAGTAATATTCCATTGCTTATATATACCACATTTTCTTTATTTATCTACTAAAAGGCATCTAGGTTGGTTCCTCAGTTTAGCTATTGTGAATTGTGCTACTGTAAACATTGATGTAGCTGTGTCCCTGTAGTATGCTGTTTTTAAGTCCTTTATACATAGACAGAGGAGCAGGATAGCTGGGTGAAATGGTGGTTCTTTTCCCAGTTTTCCAGGGAATCTGCATACTGCTTTCCGTATTGGCTGTACCAATTTGTAGTTCCACCAGCAATGTATTAATAGCTGCCATTCTGACTGGAGTGAGATGAAATCTTAGAGTAGTTTTGATTTCCATTTCTCTAATAGCTAGAGGTATTGAACATTTTTAAATATATTTGTTGATTGATTATATATCATCTTCTGAGAGGTGTCTATTCAGTTCCTTGTTCTATTTATAGATTGGGCTATTTGTTTTTTTGGTGTTTAACTTATTGATTTCTTTATATACGCTAGAGATTAGTGCTCTGTCTGATATGTGAGTGGTAAAAATTTGCTTCCAAGCTGTAGGCTCTCTATTCATCTCACTTATGATTTCTTTTCCTGAGAAGAAGCTTTTTAGTTTGAATCCATCTCATTTATTGATTCTTGATTTTAATTCTTGCACTATAGGAGTCTTTTTTTATGTTTATTTTTTTAGTTGTAGATGGCCACAGTACATTTAATTTATTTATTTATATGTGGTGTGAGGATGGAACGCAAGGCCTCGCACGTGCTAGGCCAGCGCTCTACCGCTGAGCCACAACCTCAGCCCAACTGTAGGAGTTATTAAGGAAGTTGGGGCCTAATCCAACATGATGGAGATTTGGGCCTACTTTTTCTTCTAATAGGCCCAGTGTCTCTGGTTTAATACCTAGGTCCCTCTATCCACTTTGAGTTGAGTTTTGTTCATTGTGAGAGATAGGGGTTTAATTTCATTTTATTGTATATGGATTTCCAGTTTTCTCATCACCATTTGTTGAAGATGCTGTCTTTTCTATAATATATGTTTTGGGCCTCTTTGTCTAATATAACATATTTCTAATTATGTAGGTTAGTCTCTGTGTCCTCTATTCTGTACCATTGGTCTATAGGTCTGTTTTGGTGACAATACCATGCTGTTTTTGTAACTATTGCTCTGTACTATAGTTTAAGGTCTGGTATAGTGATGCCACCTGCTTCATTCTTCTTGCTAAGGATTACTTTGGCTATTTGGGTCTCTTATTTTTCTAGATGAATTTCATGACTGCTTTTTCTATTTCTATGAGGAATGTCATTGGGATTTTGATCAGAATTATATTAAATCTCTATATTGCTTTTGGTAGTATGGTCATTTTGACAATGTTAATTCTGCCTAACAAGGGAGACTTTTCCATCTTCTAAATTCTTCTTTAATTTCTTTCTTTTTAACGTTTAAAATATCTTTATTTATTTATTTTATGTGTTGCTGAGGATCAAAGCTAGTGCCTCACACATGTGAAGCAAGTGTTTTACCACTGAACCACAGTTCTAGCCCCTTAAAATCTTTTAATTGGAACCAGGTGTGGTGGTGCATACCTGTAGTCATAGCTACTCAAGGGCTAGAACAAGAGGATCTCAAGTTTGAAATCATCGTTGGCAACTTATTGACAATCCTGTCTCTAAAGTAAAATAATCAACCTCATCATTCTAGTTGAAATGATTTTTTCTCCCTAATAGTTTGGTTGTGCATAATTTTTGTTAATTCTTGGTTGTTGATAAAAATATTCTTTGGTGTTTTTTATGTTTATTTTAATATACGTTTTCTTACTGTTCTCAACAAATGCTTGTTGATAATCATTAATACTATAGAAAATCCTAAATCAATTAGCATCTTTAGTTTTTCAGAATTAAAATTGAACTGAGGATATTTATACATGAAAATCCATGATTGAACTACAGAAAACAGAGTGAATAGGAAGGAGCATAGTTTTTAAAACCAGATAAAATTTACATATTAATATCACTATTTACATGATTTGAGCAAATCAGTCTCTTTGTACCTCAGCATCTTCACATGTAAAATGATATATTAGGTTTATTTTAAAAGAACTGTTATGAGATTTAAATATAATGTTTATTACCTTTCTTCCCTCTTATTCTTTATGGCTTGCTTCTTTATAGATACACCAAGGAACATGAAATAAATCATAAAGATAAGGGATATTTCTCAAACATCCAAATTTATGTTACATTGTAGCCCTTTCATATACAAGTTTTAATAAATGGATTTTTACTTTCTACATTACATATATTAGTGGTAACTTTATTGACTTCTGTAAGTTCCAGCAAAGAGGCCACTAGAACTACTGAATGTTATTTTATTTGGGCAAAGGGGTTCAGACCTCACTTGAATGCCAACTTCTTGAAAGGCCAGAATGAACTTTAAAGCAGTTCATACATACTCCATTCCTCTTATAAAATGATTGAGAAAAGCAAGGTCTAGAGAGCTTGAGGGGGAAGTGGTATACATAATAGTTAAGAACATGGACTTGGGTCAGAAAAAGTTTGTACTCTGCTATTTGTATAGCAGCTGTAATCTTGTGTAAATTACTTAATCTGAGATTCAGATTTTATCTTCTCTAAAAAAGGGATATATTTGTATATCAGGAGTTTTTTGACTATTAAATGAAAAAGTGTTCATAAAGCACATATTACAGAGGATGGCACTAAATTCTTTTGATTTTCATCATACCATCATCACTTGCCTAAAATTACATAATTTGAGAATTTAGACTCAATCTGGTTGTGCTTTATCATGTTAAAATTTTTACTATTTTGTTTCGTGATCAGTTTTTATTTCATTTAAAGTCTCTGAATAGCATTTATTAGAAAGCATAATAAAGTAATCAATAGATTTTTCTTAAATTTATTTAAATCCTATTTCTCTAAAAGTGTGAATACAATTTATTTACATGAAGTTTTGTTTATTTGTAATTTCATTACTACAGTGTATATTGTGGTAATATTATTTTAATATGATTTTATTTGATATTTTACTACATCCTTAATAATCTGTAACAAAGCACCTTTAAATAATTATCGTGGTCTTTTCTGTTTTTTTTAAATTCCTTTTCTCCATGGTAATTTTATTATGAATTTTACCTTAATTTTGTAAAAAATTTATAATTTTTAAACATTTTTCTATACCAATCAAAATATTTAAGTTAATAATTGATATTTAGGAATAATTAGCATATAATTGTACAGTGTACCCACTGTTTATTTAAAATGCTTGTTAGTTAACTACCAAAGGTATAACCAGGTGTGAAAATAACTGATAATTGACCCATACTATTGACTTTTCCCCCTCTTCTGTTTTTCCCTAGTGTATCAATCTGGAATAAAAACATCATTTCAGTCTCTTAGAACTAGATGTCATGTGACTAATTTTTGACTAGAGAAATATAAGCAGAAGTAGTGTGTGCAATGTTCAGAAAGTAGGAAGGATGTACACACCCTTACTTTTTCCCCTTATAAACCAAGATATTTGGTAAGTGTCAGGTGCCTGGTGATGTTTTGTTTTAACATTAATTTTAATATTATTTATGGCTTTTCCATTAAATATTTTTAGGAATTATTTTAGTGTTGAGAAAGGAAAAACAAAGCTAATATTTATTTATTCACTGTTTCTTCAGATGCTAGGTGCTTTCTATTTGAACCTTTAAAATTTTTGAAGCCATATTATTATTACATTTTATAGGTTTCTAAACTGAGACTTGGCAAGGTCAAGTGTCTTAACCAGTATGTTCTCTCTAGAAGTTAAATCATTATTTGAAAAGTACAAAAATCAACAATTTCTAGAAAAACTCTACTCTGTATTATCTGGCTTTTATTTGTCCACTGTTCTAAATACCAAATGTGGAGTTACAGTCAATTTTAAAATACCTTTGGTAAAGTATAGGAACAGTGACTAAGCCCAAAGTAAAAGTCTGCATAGAAATTTCTATATTTTATGGAAACCAAAAAATCTAAAATTGTTAAAAATATTATTGAAGTTATGAAATATGTCTTAAATGTTTTATAAAGTTTGAATTTTTTGAACAACAGCTTCAAAATTATCATGCAGCAACCATTTTAATTACTTCATATAGATTTTATTTTACATTGCTATTTCTAACATGTTTATTTATATACCTCAACTTCATCTCCTCTAATGATTATTGGAGTTAAAATCGCATGTGATATTTTATATATGAGTGGTCGCAGATATAAATGATACCATGGGGCAAAAAGAGATTAAACTTTCTTTGAATGTGTGAAACTGTATAATGTTTCACAATCACATGATTTTATTATCTGAAATTCTAAATGAATTCCTATTTTTATATCTGCCTAAAAAAGAAATATTAACAGGTCTAGGAATAATTATGAAGCATGAGTAAGATATGAAAGAAAACCCAGCTCTCTACTTTGGTTTAATGGTTTCTTATTGTAATTAGCACAGACTCTACTACATACATAGACTATAGAGGAGAATATTGTATAAATTACGGTTATATGAAATTTAATCTGGCTAATAAATCGTTCTCTTCTTTTTACACTTTTTAGAACACCAGTGCACACTTCACACTTCTGCTGTGAGGTGTACATTTACAGAAATGTTAGTCAAGGAGTGGCTAAAATACAAGTGTCATCTGTAGGAATTGTTTAGAGATGGGAAAATAAGTGTTGTACACTACCTATTGCATATCTGATTTTTTTTGTTCTTTTTCTATAAATATATAAAAAATGGAGAAGAAAGGATTTTGACAAAAATTAAAATTTTTTGTTGTATAGCATCAAAAGTTTACTGAAGTGGGGCTTGTGTTGTAGCTCAGTGGTTGAGCGCTTTCCTAGCATGTGGAGGCACTGGGTTTGATTCTCAGCACCTCATATAAACAAATAAGTAAAAATAAAGGTCCATCAACAACTAAAATTTTTTTTAAAAGTTTACTGAAGTTAGCATGTCATGAATGTTGTTACAAAATCTAATATAGATAATCCTGATGCTTCCTTATGTAATACATTCTTTTTCTTTCTTTTTTCTCTTCTTTCTTTATTTATTGGTACTGGGCATTGAACCCAGGCCTCACACATGCTAGGAAAGTACTCAACTTATAAAGTACTCACTGAACTATATCCCCAGATTTTTTTTTTTTTCATTTTAAGATAGGGTTTTGCCTACTTGCTCAGGCTGCTCCAAGTTTGCAGTTCTTTTCCTCAGTCTCCCAAGTCGCTGGATTATAGGTATGTGCCACTGCATCTGACATGAATACATTTTTAATGCATTTTGGAAAATTACATCATTAAATACATTTCTATCACAGTGCAAGGGAGACTGTATAGTGTGCAAAGAATATCATATCTAATGCTTGCAGTTATAATCTTTGATTTCTTTTCTCCTCAAAAGAAATTCCTCAACTTTGTGAAATTCATGACTTTTGTTTCTTCATCGTCCTTACTTCTAAATATCCCTGTATGTCTTTGTTTTACTCTAATAGCTTTATATTTTCAATGTCAACCATATGGAAAGGGAATTTCAGGAAATGTACATATTTGACAATAAATTCAGATGTCACAGTTCATTTCAGATATACTCCATAAAACCTGGATCCCCAAAGTTAAAAGTAATTTCCCAACAGTTTTCTCCCTTCCTAGTATTTGTTATTTCTGTTATTAGCAATATTCTTCAACACTGGGGTTCTTGAATTTGAGTATATAAATAAATTCTCTTCAAAGTGAAAGATAGTTTCTGTAAGAATTTTAAAATTTCAGTGATAATATAAACATATTCTTAGATCATCTAGGATGCCCACCTTATAACCAATTACTAAGCATTTTCAGGGCTATAATTTGTTTTATACTTTCCGTCTAATAAAAAAAAATTAAAAAATAGATTTGGTTATGCAAATGGTTTATTTGTACTAAGTGAAGGCCTGATCACATCAGAATGAGCTAAATCAAAGTATTATAGATAGAGAAAGAAATGGTGAGGATCTAAAAACATTCAAAGCACACAAGACTATAGAAATATCAAACCCACATGTAATCAGAAAATAATGGCAAAGTAGCAGTCAGCAACACATTCATATTGAATATGATTCGTGTTAGCAAAACCATCATATGATACTAATTTGAAATCTGTTAGTTTTGTAGATTTTGTGTGTATATTTGTACATGTGTGGTTTTTTTTAGAGAGAGAGAGAGAGAGAGAGAGAAATTTTCAATATTTATTTTCTAGTTTTCGGCGGACACAACATCTTCGTTTGTATGTGGTGCTGAGGATCGAACACAGGCCGCACGCATGCCAGGCGAGCGTGCTACCGCTGGAGCCACATCCTCAGCCCTACATGTGTGTTTTTAAAAATATTTATTCTTAAGTTTTAGGTGGACACAATATCTTTATTTTACATTTATGTGGTGCTGAGGATCAAACCCAGTGCCTTGTGCATGCTAGGCGAGTGCTCTACCACTGAGCCACAACCCCAGTCCCTGTAAATATGTTTTGTATTACATTTAAGTGAGGTCTGGAAACAAAACTTATTTTTCTATATTTCATAGTTTTATTTTTCTACATTTCACTAATATAATATTTTAACTAATTTCAGTCAATACAGGTATAAACAAGACATTTTTCTCTATTTATGAGGATTCCACAAGTAATCTAAGTTTCAGAAATATTATTATAGAGCTCTTAGATGCCTTATATGCATGAGTTATGTGTTCTGCTGTTCTCTGTATTAGATTGTAAACTCCTTACAATCTAATAAAGATACCTTCTAGTCTTATTAGAGTTCCACTATACTTTTCTACCTAGTAATGGCCCAGCAGATATTTATTCAATAAACTTACCCTTTTTAGGTGTGATTTAAAGGAATTAATAGACATTTTTGCCTCCATTTGTGTTGATAATTTGCCCAGAGTAAGCTAGATTGAACATGCATAGAAGACAGAGTATGTATATATGTGATATAGGGTTGTGTGTGTGTGTGTGTGTGTGTATAACATTTTTTTTTGTAGTGCTGGAGACTGAACCCAGAGCTTCACATATGCTAGATAAGTACATTACCACTAAAGTATAGCCCCAGCTGGAGAGAGTATATATTTTAACAGTTTAAATTCATATGAGCTAACAAATTCCTTTTTCTAAAGTTAAATATCCCTTAGAATTTTTATTTTATTTATTTACTTATTTATTTTTTGATGCTAAGAATTTAACCCAGGGCCTTGTGCATGTGAGGCAATCACTGTACCAACTGAGGTATATCCCCAATCCTCCCCTAGAATTTTGATTACTTATAGTGTATGAATTACCTTAATTAGATAATTAAGTTGTTTTTCTCTAAGCCAAGCTTTATAGTCATACCTTGGATATATTAAAGGTTCTGCTTGAGACCACTGAAATAAAGCAAATAGCACAATAAAACAAGTCAGCATGAATTTTTCTTTTTTCTTTTTTGCATTCCAGTGCATAAAAAGTTATGTTTAAACTATACTTTAGCCTATTAAGTGTGTAATATCATAATTTCTTAAAAAATGTACATCTCTAAAAAAATGTACATACCTTAATTTTAAAATACTTCATTGGGACTGGGGGCATGGCTCAGTGGTAAAGCACTTGTAAGCATTTGTCAGACTTTTGGCTCAATCTTCAGCACCACAAAAAATAAAAGAAAGACTTTATTGCTAAAAAATGCTAATGATCATCTGTGTCTTCAGTGCATCATAATCTTTTTGATGGTAGGGGGTTTTGCCTTAGTGTTGATGGCTGTTCACTGATCAGGGTGGTAGTTGCGGCAGTTTGGATTGGCTGTAGCAGTTTCTTAGAAGGTTGTTGCATTGACTCTTCTTTTCACAAAAGATTTCTCTGTAACATTTGATGCTATTTGATAGCATTTTCACCATGTAGAACTTCTTTCAAAATTGGAGTCAATCATCTCAAACCCTGAGAGTGATCTAGCAACTCTTCTTTGTTGTCATTTCAATAATGTTAACAGCCTCTTCACTCTGTGTAGATTCTCACTCTCTGCTCATCCATAAGAAACAACTCTTTATCTGTTAAAGTTTTATCATGAGACTACAGCAATTTAGTCATTCTTTAGGTTCTACTTCTAATTCTAGTTCTACTATTTCCACTGCAGCGCATCTAATTTACTTCCTCCACTGATTTTTTTTTTTTTTTTTTGGTACCGGGGATTGAACCATCTAACCACTAAGCCACATCCCCAGCCCATGCCCCACCTCACCCCAATTTTTGTATTTTATTTAGGGTCTCACTGAGTTTCTTACGGCTTTACTAAGTTGCTGAGGCTGGCTTTGAACGATCCTCCTGCCTCAGCCTCCCAAACTATTGGAATTACAGGTGTGTACCACTACGTCCAGTCTCCACTGAAAACATGAACCTCTCAGATTCATCAATGAGTGTTGGTACCAGCTTCTTCCAAACTGGCTATCTCACAGTCAACTTAATTCAACATATCCATATCTAACTTGAACTCCTTTTCTTCCAATTTTCAAACTCTTGTTACTATTGACTTACTCCCATGAATCATGAATATTATTCATGACATAGAATTGTGAATCCTAAACAGAAGGCTTTTGATTTACTTTGTCCAAATCTATCAGTGGAATCACAGTGGCAGCTGTAGCATTATGAAATCAATGCCTCCTTGATCCATGGGTCATAGAATGAATGTTTGTACATTGGCAGGCATGAAAACAACATTAATCTCATTGTATATCTTCATCAGAGCAATTGGATGATCAGTGTTGTCAATCAGTAACATTTTGAAAGGTTTTTTTTCCCCCTTAACAGTAGGTTTCAACAGTGGGCTTTAAATATTGAGTAAACTGTTTTGTAAACAGATGTGTTCTCACCCAGGCATTGTTGTTCTATTTATTGAGCACAATCAAAACAGATTTAGTGTAATTCTTCAGGTCTGTAGGATTTTAAGAATGGTAATAGCTTTGTCTTTAACTTTATGGATTAACCCCTAACAAAAGAGCCTGTTCTTTGATGCTTTTTAGCCAGCCATTGACATTTCCTCTCTATCTATGAAAGTTTTAGGTGGCATATTTTCTAATATAAATCCATTTCATCTGCACTGAAAATCTGTTGTTTAGTGTAGCCACGTGTAGTTACCTTAACTTGTTGTAGTTTCCACATAAGCACTTGCTTCTTTACCTTGTACTTTTGAATCATGGAGATGGATTTTCCTCAAACCTCATGAACCAACCTTTGCTAGCTTCAAACTTTTCTTCTGCAGCTTCCTCACCCTTCTTAGTCCTTATAGAATTGATTAGAAGGGCCTTGCTCTAGATTAGGCTTTGGTTTACGGGAATGTTGTGGCTGGTTTGATCTATCTAAAACTTACACCAAATCAGTAATAACTTTCCTATCATTTATGTGTTCACTGGAGTAGCACTTTAATTTCCTTCAAGAACTTTTCCTTTGCATTTGCAACTTGGCTAACTGGTTCAAGAAGCCTAGATTTTATCCTATCTTGACTTTTGCTATATCCTCCTCATTAAACTTAATCATGTCTAGCTTTTGATTTAAAATGAAAAATGCTCAGGAGGCTGAAGCAGGAGGATTGCAAGTTCAAAGCCAATTTCAGAAACTTAGTGAGGCACAAAGCAACTCACTAAGACCCTGTCTCTAAATAAAATATAAATGAGGGCTGGGGATATGGTTCTGTGGTTAAGTTCCTCTGGGTTCAATCTCCAGTACCAATAAACAAACAAACAAATAACATGTCTTACTCTTCCTTTTATTAAGTTTGTAAGGTTGTTAACTGGCCTAATTTCAATATTACTGTGTTTCAGGGAATAGGGATGCCCAAGAAGAGGGAGAGGTGGAACAGCCAGTCAGTATGTGGCTCAAGGAGAGGGAGAGACAGGAACAGCCAGTCAGTTGAGCAGTCAGAACACTCTGCCTGGCACAGTGGTGCATGTCTCTAATCCCAGCTATTTTGGAGGTGGAGACAGGAGGATTTCGAGTTCAAGGTCAGCTATAGCAACTTAGGGAGATCCTGTCTCAAAATTAAAATTTTTAAAAAACAATGGAGATGTAACTTAGTGATAGGCCTCCCTTCACGTCAATCCCCAATACTGAAAAAAGAAAAAAAAAGTCTCCTGGCTAATATGGGTGCAGTTCATTGTGCTTCAGAACTAGAATTAGTAACATCAAACATAACAGACCACAGATCACCATAAAGGATATGATAATTAAAAAGTTAGAAATGTGAGAGTTACCAGAATGTGACACAGTCACAAGAATCAAACACATGCTTTTGGTGGTTGCCACAAATCTTTAATTTTGGGGAAAAAATGTAGCTATCTGTGTAGTGCAATGACATAAAGTCTTAATAAAGTGAAGTATGCCTGAATAGGATCACAGGAGAATGGACAATTTTATGACAGGCTGGAACTGAGCAGGGTTATGTAACCAAGAGTGCTTCAGGGAGTAAGACAGTGCATCTTTGCAAAAATGTAGGTTTTTGTTCTTAGGGCAGTTTGAGAGGCATTGATCCCAGGCAAGAGAGGAGAGAGGCAGGAGGAACCAGAAAGGGATACGGAAAGTAAGTAAAGATACCATCTCCTACCTTTGAAGGCAACATCATTCCTTTACACTTAAGTGGAAGTAAAACTGACATAAATTAAAATCCTCTAGAATAATGTAGCAAGTATATTTTCTAGTTTTTCATTTCAGTTATGGTATATTTGTATTGTGTTTCCACAGCATAATGATCATCTGTCTTGCTGACTTCTTCAGTTTCTTATTGTGTACTTAAATAGAATTACCTATTCCTGAATTTCAAAGACTAAATATTTTAGCCTTGTCCTATCTACATATTTTTACTTTCCAACACATCCTTTTATTGGGAGAGCATTCTTTCAGCCACAAAGATAATAATAATTTTGTCTGCTTGTCTTTTTCTATACATTTCCTTTTCTTTAAGTGCTACTGCCTCTCTTTATTCACTGCTAACACATTCTTCACATGGTCTTGTAGTCTTTTCTGTTAGCTACAACTTTCTCTAAGCTTCCTTTCCTCTCTTGTGATCTTTATTTGCAGCCTCCCAGACCTCTCTTTTAGATTATATAACCTTTATTTCTAGTTCTCTATAAGGCATTTTTACTGGCTGTCCCACAGTCAACTTAATTCAACATATCCATATCTAACTTGAAATCTTTTTCTTCTAATTTCTCATAAACCTTTCCTTCTCTACAAATTCTTTATATTGATCAATGATATCAACATCTACTTAGCCATCCAAGAAAAACATTAGTTATCTTTAACCATGTGAAAAACTCACATCTAATATAAAATTCTGTTGATTCTCTACATGCAGTATAATAAGAAGTAATATTTGTGGAATGCTTACTATTTGCATGGTACCAATTGATTTATTTAATCCTCTTAATTTTGAGTTAGCCATTATTGTTGTCCCTATTTTACCTAAGAAATACAGAATGTCTTTGGTAACAGAAGTATATACCACTATCTTGAAGCTATCCAGAAAAAGCAAAACAAAATATGATCAAGCCTGGTTTACAAGAAATAGATAGAAGGACATATTAAGTGATACTAGGGAGATACAATCAGGAACATCCAAAGTGTGGGAGACTCTAAAAGAACCTTGTGTCTTTGATAAAAGCATTATAAAGAAACTCTTGAGGTATAGCTCAGTGGTAGACTGCACACTTAGCATTCATGAGGCCCCAGGTACATTCCCTAGCACTAACAACAACAACAACAAAAATTATCATTGAGGGGGACTGGGGTTGTGGCTCAGCTGTAGAGCACTTGCCTAGCACGTGCAAGGCCTGAGTTCCAACCTCAGCACCACGTAAAAATAAATAAAATAAAGGTACTGTGTACAACTAAAAAATAAATATTTTTAAAAAATTATCATTGAATGGAGATGGAAGCATTTATACATTAAGAGACACTTCAGAATTATGTAAGCCAATTCCAAGGAATGGATTTTATTTGAGTTCAGATTTAAACAAACAAACAGTTTAAAAATATTATAAGATAAAGAAATGTGTATAAAATGACTATGTATTTGGTATTAAGGAATCATTGCAAATTGTTTTACCTATGATAATTATGTGGGGCTGATTTTTACATAAAAAGAACAAATCCATACCAAGAAAAAGGATAAGAATCTCTTTCAGAGACAATCTTCTTTTTTAAAAAAATTACTTAAAAAAAAATTTTATGTGGTGTTGAAAATCGAACGCAGCACATCACATGTGCTAGGCAAGCACTCTACCACTGAGCTACAATTGCAGCACCTCAGAGACAATCTTAAAAAAAAAGAATCACTTTTTTTTTACTCAGTATCTCTGACAAAATGAGTTTGCTAAAGAAAGTGACAGAAATTGAGCTAATATTATTAATGCATTTAAAATAAATTTTTCTGATTTTGCTAATCCACATTTCTCCATCAAATAAAAATTTACTATTGTTGATTATAGTTCCATAACTTTCTCAGTATTTGGTGTGTCCTTCGCAGAAATATAGAAAATTCAAAGAAATAGAAACTGACATTTCTAAAACCCCATAAAAATGGCGATGATGATGACAATAATAATAAGCAATTGTCAACATTTGAGTGCTTAATTATGTGTTAGGGACCCCTTCATTAGTTTATTGATTTAACTTATTTAATCCCCTTAATAACTTCATGAGGAGGGAACATCATTATCCTCATTTTACAAGTGGGAAAAGAAAGCCATAAAGAAGTTAAGCAATTTTCCCAGGATCACACTGAGCCTAAATTTTTCATTTTATGCTACATTGCTTCTCTTTTTTGCTATAGTGCTAGATGCTTTTAATGTTAATCTCATGCATTTTATTAATCTAGTGGTGTCTTAATTTTTTCATTTGCAAAGTATAATTTTGTCAGATATGGAATTCTTAGTTGGCAGGATTTTTTTTTTAACACTTGTTCATTGGTCTTGCACTGCCTTTTGGCCTTCATGATTTCAAGTGGAAATTGCTAAATATAGGAGATTCCTTGTTTCTTCTTCCTTACTGCTTTCAAGATTCTCTGTTTGGCATTTAGCAGTTGATTATAATGTGTCTTGGATCACTTTGAGTTTATCCTACATGGAGTTTGTTGACTTTGTTCAAAATATGTGGATTCAGGTCTTTCCTCATATTTTGGAAGTTTTTATACATTATTTCTTCAAATATTGATTGTTTCTCTGGGTGCTTCTCATTTCTGCACACCTATAAGGTATTATGTTGGCCCACTTGTTAGTGTCTCACAGGTTCCGTGGAATATATTTGCTTTTCTTTATTCCTTTTTCTTTTTGCTGCTTAGATTAGATCATCTCAATTGACCTGTCTTCAAATTGGCTGGTTCTTTCTACCTGCTCACATCTTCTGTAACAACTCTAGTGAATTTTTATTTAGGTATAGCATTTTTTCTTTAGCTCTAGAATTTGTGTTTATTTCCTTTTAAAATTTCTCTTTGCTGATATTATTATTCATATATTGCTTTTCTGGTTTCTTTTTGTTCTTTGTCTATGGTTTCCTTATGCTTTTTGAACATATTTTCAAAAGGGAAATTGTTACTAGTAGACCTGCCTTATAAGAAGTGCTAATGGGAGTTCTTTGTACTAAAATGAAAGAATCCTAGATGGTTACATAAGACATCTGAAGAAACTAAAAACTCCAATAAGCATACTACACAGGTAAATAGGGAGGAAACACAGAACATTGAAGGAAAGAATACAAAGCCAATGTGACTGGAATACAGAGAACAAAGCTTATGGTATGAATTAAGTAACTAGAATATATAGGCCATATGGGACCAAAATAAAAAATTTTGTTTTTTTTTACCCTAATAGTAATAAATATGAAATTTTAAAAGTATGTTTAATTTGTCAATAATTATGCCCCCCATCTTTTATTGATGCTGTGTATTGAATCCAGAGTCTTGTGCATTATAAATATACATGCTACCACTCAGCTACACTGAGGCCCCTAATAACCTAATTTTAATTGAGACTTATAGAGATTTAGGAACTTGTTCAAGGTCATACAATGACTCAATAGTAAAACAAGAATTATGACTTAAGGATGTCTGTATTAAACATCTGTACCACCTCATTTCTTAAAAATGCAAATCTAGGAAATATGTAAGAAATCAGAAGCTTGAAATTTCTGTAGCTGTAAATTACTTATTTTATTATTTCAACAGATGATTAGTGAATTGCTACTATGTTTGAAGGATATGACTTTGCCCATTATAAATGTAGTCAGTTATTTAATTTTTTATCTTTGCTTATGACCTGTTGCTTCTCAGTAAACAGGTAAACATAAGAGTGTTCAACAAAACAGATATATTTCATCTACTTTTATAATTTCTTCACTCTTTCAATTTCTGCCCTCTAAAGAATTAAAATGAAGGCTATTTATATGGTAGTTTTCAAGTATCATTTTATTAGACTTATATTATGCTCTAGCTGTGTGTAATAGCATGTTTCTGTAATCCTAGCAACTCAGCAGGCTGAGGCAGGATGATTAAAAGATCAACGCTAGCCTCAGCAACTTAGTGAATGAAACTCTGTCTCGAAAAGAAAGGCGGGAGTGCTAGTGGTAGAGCACCCCAAGTTTCAGTCCTAAGCACTAACCAATCAATAACTGTTCCAAGTTGACATAATTAGTAAGGGTCAAAACTAGGTGGGCTAGTCAGTTTTTCATCACTGTGACCAAAATCCCTGATAAGAACAGATTTGAGGAAGAAAAATTTATTTGGGGTTTATAGTTTCAGAGTTTTCAGTCCATGATCAGCCAACTCCATTGCTCTGGTGGAAGGATGTAGTAGAGGACAGCTGCTCAGCTTATGATAGCTGGGAAGAAGAAAGAGCAAGCAATGCACTAATGACAAAATATAAACTCCAAAGGCATGCCCCCAGTGACTTCCTCCAGGTATACCCTACCTGTTTACAGTAACCACTCAGTACAGTAGTTCTTTCAAATTACTAATCCATCAGATGGACCAATTAACTGATTAGGTTTCAGTTCTTGTAATCTAATCATTTCATCTCTGAACATTCCTGCATTGTCTCAAACATGAGCTTTTTGAAGACACCCCCCTCTCCCCAGGACTGGGGTTATGGCTCAGAGGTAGAGCACTTGCCTATCATGCGTGAGGCACTGGGTTTGATCCTCAGCACCACATAAAAATAAAATAAAGATATTGTATCCACCTATAACTAAGTATTAAAAAAGGAGATACCCCAAATCCATAACACTAGGATTCAAATTCATGTTTCTCTAACTAAAAACCATGATGTTTCTACTATAGTGCATTCAGAGAATATAAAACTATTTTGTGTTCAAGATGTGATAGACATATTTAGAAATAGAAAGCATAATGCTCAATAAATACTTGCTAGCTGTTCAAACAATAGAAATGATATTATGGAAGAAAAGAATAAGCCATTGTGCTATGGTTTAAATGCTATAGTTTAATCTCATGTAGAAATTTAATTGTCAGTGCGACATTAAGAGCTGAGACCTTTAAGAGGTGATTAGGTTATGGGGCACTGCCCTCATCAATTTATTAAGGCCTTTAACATGGAAATTTAGTTATAAAGAGGGGAGTTTCACTGTTTTACCTCTCACACATGTATACTCTCTCCCAATGATGCCTTCACCATGTTATGATGCAGCAAGAAGGCCCTCATCAGACACAGCAGTTTAATCTTGTACATTCCAGTTTCCAGAACCATGATCCAAGTAAATATTTTTTGTAATTTACCCTGTCTGTGCTCTTCTGTTACAGAAGTGGAAAATGCACTAAGACATAGTGTGTGCCCTGAGTTAAATTTATGAGAGATATTCTTCAACAAATTTATACACTGCCAATCTTTGTCTTATTATTTTTGTTTTTGTATACTTTAGTTATAGTATTGAGAGAAGAGAAATGAAGCAAAATGTCAAAAAGGAAATTGTTTACTCTCAAAGATTTTGGTTGGCAAAAATTCCCTCGGTAGAAATTGTGAGCAATTCATTCACTTAATCAATATGTTGTGTGCCTGTATTCAGTCACTTATTCATGTGTTTGTTTATTCATTGATTTTATATTGATTTATAAATATGTAGTGATTTATAAATATCAAAGGGAAGGGTTTTAGAAAGTTGAATTGTATGAGCTATAGGCAGAGACCTAAAGAGAGTATAAACTTATAAAATGCAGAGTACACTTATGTCAGGATATGACATAAATTAGGATAAAAGTGTGCTGAGAGAATTGAAGAAACTAAAGGAGGAAGGGTCATTTTATTTCTAATATTTAATATAAAATTTTAATAAAAAGGATAGTATGATATTGTACAAAGGATTTAATATAGAGAAAGTATAAAAAGATATGATAAAAGAAAAATAGCAACAGCAGCATAGTTTCAAGTGAGGTTAACAAAGCTGTGTGTGTGTGTGTGTGTGTGTGTGTGTGTGTGTTCAAACTTTAAAATTAATTGCAGAATTTTAACCCTTGAAACTGGCGGCATGTTCCTACATAAGAAAATTTTCAACACTGAAAAGCCTTTATGAGATTCAAGAAAAGTATGGTAGGCTTCTGATGAAAATGGTTGATTTAACTTACATGTTTATCTCAGCTAACTGCTAATGCCCTGCTACTCTGATAGAAAAAGATTTTTAAATAGACATAATCAAAGAAAAAGGAGAGGAATAACAACACTCTCTGGAAGTTGGAGAAATGAATATTAACTGATTTATCAGAGTGAGACAACTAAGTAACTAAATAATCAGCTAACAGTGACAAAACCAAGAAAAAACACAATTTACATCTTTGAAACCCCTCAGCAGCAAGCAGTTTTAGGTATTTCTCTTTGGAGAAGTGGGACAGTTACAGGTATAAGTGAAGATCTACATACAAAAACTTTATGAAAATTTCTAATGTTTATTAAAATTCATTAAACATGAAAAGTCTGTTTAACCAGTTAATTTTCTCCAGTCTCTTTCACTTTTAACACGGTCGGGTAGCAGTGCCTCAGTCATATAGTAGAAGACTAAAGTTTATCCTTTGAAATGCATAAAACTGAGTCTTGGACTTAGTGAAATGAAACACCTTTGGGTGATCTTAAGTACATTCACATTTTTTGTGCAATTATCACCGATATTAATCTCCAAAATCTTTCCAACTTATAAAACTGAAAATCTGTGACCATCAAACAATATCATCCATTCCCTCTTTTCTTTAGATCCTGACAACTACCATTCTATTTTTCTGTTTTTATTAATTTAACTCTGGAAGTACCTCATCATGCATATGGGATCAAAGAGTAATTATCTTTTTATGACTGGTTGATTTCTCTTAGCATAATGTCCTGGGGGTTCATCCACATAACATGTACTACTAGATTTTCTTTAAGGCTGAATAATATTCCTGTATGTGTATGTGTTTTTCACATTTATTTATCTACTTATTTTTTAATGGACCCTTGGGTTACTTCCAGTTCTTCACTATCATGATGATAATATTTGAAAATCAAATTTAAAAACAATTTTTTTTTAGTTATAGATGGACACAATATCTTTATTTATTTATTTTTATGTGGTGCTGAGGAATCAAACCCAGTGCCTCACACATGTGAGGCAGGCACTCTGCCACTGAGCTATAGCCCCAGCCCTTGAAAATCACATTTTAATTTTGTTTATTAAGCACAGATTAAAAATTTTACATTATAGCAACATTTAAAGTTAAAAACTACTTTTACATACTAATGCTTGAAGTTCTTTCCGTATCAATAAATAAACTGGTTTGTTTTATTTTTGTCTTAATTCAGGAGAGAATTACATCATTTGACTTTTCATATAAAATTATCATTAAATTTCCTCTTTTTAACATTGGTTTTTGAATAAAGACAGCTTGATGTGCTATCTAAGATCTTTGATTAGATAAACGCAACTGAGGAATTTAGTGAAGATCTTCTTGGAATGAATTTGCTGGGTTGTCACTTTATGTCCTTCAGTGACTTTAATTTTGCTGTCAGTGCACCTTATGCTTCTATTCTTCAACAAATTAAAAAATGTAAAAACATCAAAACCATCATGTCAACTAATATCATTGTTTACCTGTGTGTTACAGGCATTGGGTATTCTAATCTGATTGCTACTACTACACATTATATGCATTTATAATCTTCAGAGTCCTGTTCTTTGTTTTCTTCCTAAGAAATCTTATCTTTTTTATTATTAAAATTGGAAATTTAAACATTGTATTTTATCATTTAAAAATATGAACACTTTGAAACATTATGTGAAATTAACATATGCAATGTGAACAGTTTTAATTTAAATGTGGCCTCTTTTTAAATTAGGAAACCTTCTCATATTATATTTTTCTGTTCACCACAGTTTTCAGATTAGATTCGACTAGATCTAATTAGATTGGATCAGTATAAATTTATTTTCTTGGAAATGATTTCCTTGGTATATAGTTGGTCTACATTAAAAGGCAGTTTTTGATTATTTTTATATGCATTCATTTTTATCTCACCAATGAAGGTCTTTAAAATTTTATTTATTCTAATTTGTAATATATGACATCAGAATGTATTACAATTCATATTACATATAGAGCACATTTTTTCATATCTCTGGCTGTATACAAAGTATATTCACACCATTTGCGTCTTCACACATGTACTTAGGGAAATGATGTCCATCTCATTCCACCATCTTTTTTATACCCCTTCCCCTCCCTTCCCCTCCCTTCCCCTTTACCCTATCTAGAGTTTGTCTAATCTTCACATGCTTCCCCTCCCAACCCCAGCATGAATCAACCTCCTTATATCAAAGAAAACATTTGGCATTTGGTTTTTTGGGATTGGCTAACTTTACTTAGCATTATATTCTCTAACTCCATCCATTTACCTGCAAATGCCATGATTTTATTCTCTTTTAATGCTAAGTAATGTTCCATTGTGTATTTATACCAAAGTTTCCCTATCTATTCATCTACTGATAGTCATCTAGGTTGGTTCCACAATTTAGCTATTTTGAATTATGCTGCTATAAACATTGATGTTTTGATATGTTTAAATATGGAAACTGTATCTCTTTTGGCTTCATTCTAGCTCTTACTAAAGGATATTTAATGAATGATCAAGTAATGGCCAACACAGAATTAGCAGTGCAAGGTTAATTCTGAGATTGCAGATTGTGCCTTCAGTTTTGTGACAGTTATGTTATTTCTTTTATCTCTTGGATGAAAGTAATCTTTCTTGTATTTTTAATAAAGAACTTTGTATTTCTCAACTTTTCATATTTACAGAAATATTAAATCTTAAATCAGGATTAAAACTATTTTAAAAGATTGTAACTTCAAGTCTGTGTGAAAATTAAGATAATGTGTTACATATAAAGCTAAGAAGAACTTTTTTTTTTAAGGCAATGACTCCATCTTTTTTCTTTTTCCTTTATTTTATTTATTTATTTTTATGTGGTGCCAAGGATCGAACCCAGTGCCTCGCATGTGCTAGCATGTGCTAGGCAAGCACTCTACTGCTGAGCCACAACTCCAGCCCAAAGCTAAAAAGAATTTTAAAATGCTTTTTAAGTCCTGTATTTTCATTTTGAAAACCCCAAACTTCAGAGTGACTTGGTCTGTATTAAACTGCTAGTTTAAGGTGGAGACTCTGATATGTGTGTCTAATTGAGTCCAGTGTTCTTTTCTGAAAATTAGGTGACTTTATTTCCTTTAATGTATTCCGTCTTTCTCTTTTATTGTTTAAAAGAAAGATCACATTTCAGGCTTGTTTCTCTTCATAGTATCACCATTTCCCAATCAAGATATGAACTCTTGGCATTACTTTGGATTACTGTCTCTCCTTTGGCTCCAGATAATCAAAACTTAAAAGTGCCTGTGATCTGTCTTCTATATCTTTTACATCCTTTGTTTTTCTTTCATTCCCATCACTATTCTATTCAGTTCATGCTTAGATAGTTGTATTCGTTTACTTAGTAGTTTCTCTGGATCTAGTATCATGTCTCCTCTTACTCATTGTGGATAACATTGCCACATTAACGTATCTAAAATCATGATTTCTTTCTTTACACCTATGTGTGTGTTATTCTCCTTTTCTGGAAAATTCTCACTGCCTTTTCATGTATATGCATATCCTTTAAAGCTGAACTTAGATCTTATTTTCTTATCAATACTGGCCTAATGGGAGTACAATGTGCAAAATCTGAAGTCAGGTCGTGTCTGTAATCTTTTGACATCTAAACACATGGTATCCACTTATCATAGCATGGTAGACCAAGAGGAGAATTTAGATGTTATTTGTTCTCATCTTTACGTTTGAATGAATAGTTTTCCTGAAGTTAAAAGTATTTGAAAGGTTCAGGGCAGAAATGTAGTAGACTTAGTTTTCTAACCTCTTAATTCCAGAATTCTTTTTGTAACACTTCCTCTCACTGTAAAGTGCCTTGTCTTTTTAGATGTTTTTTTTCATGAGTAAATTTATTATTTTACTAGCATGAGGCCAAAAATCTTGTTTTACTCTTTTGTACTTCCCATAATATTTTACACATAAATAGGCCTTAATTTATTCTTTATTTATAGAGAATAATTACTTTCAGATAAAAGTAACATTTTAAATAAAATTTTATTTCCATTTGTACAGATATTAATGGCCAAGAATATATTGCTTTTGTTTAAAAGGGATGGAAGATGTGTTTTTAGTAGTTCTTGGTAGTTACATCTACTTCCAAGGCTTTGTTAAACAAAATTAGTGGGGGAAAAAATATAATTGAAAAATTCTCTGGTTGTACTTTTACTGCTAGGGAAGCGGGTTTCACTTGTTTGCAATAGTAAGAACACTGACTAGAGTACAAAACATAAACTTTATCAACATTTCTTCATTGTTTTAATGTTTTCAATTTCTAAGTGAATAAAATGTTTTATAAAAAATAATTTTGAGGGGTGGGGATGAAGTTTACTAGTAGAGCAGTTGCCTATCATGCATATAGCCCTAGGTTTGATTCTCAGCACTTCAAAAAAATAATTTTTATAGCAAATTGTACTAAATGGAAATATGATAGAATTCTGTTGTTTTAGTTATCAAGCCACTATTGTAAACTAATTACTTTGTACCATCTTTTAGGTTTTAAAGTTTTATGAATATATCTGGCTTAAAATATGTAAGTAAAGCAACAGGAATTGTAGGAAATATATATAGTTTAAAGTTACTTTGTAACTTAGCATTAAAAAGATGTTGCATTAGGGGGCTTAAATATATATCAGGTGAATAAAGCATGGGCTTCGTGCTCATAGTTGGGGATATTTGTATCATCTGCTGAGATGTATTACAGAGGTGATGTCAAGGTGAAAGCAGGCTTTCAGAATGGTTGGAAATCATTGATATTCTGACTTGGAAACTGTAAATGGCTCAGTGGCAGATGGAGTCTTTGTCAAGGAAGAAAAATGGCAGCTTTGGAGCACATAGATGTTTTGCTAGCAGCACAGTACATAGGCTTGTGACCTTCTAGTATTCAGGACTCCTTTCTATGCTTTAATAAATTGTCCTCAGCTTTTATTCACCCCAATAGATAAATAGTAGTCATCACATTTTGGTACAAATTGAAGTGTTTTATTATGTAGAAGCATAAATATGTTTAATTTTCAAAGAACTAAGCTTTTAAGGGAACCTGGATTCCTTTGTATCAGAAATATTTCTCTTGATTTGCAAGAGTAAAAGCACTTAAGGAGTCTGAAACATGTTTGTTTTATAATTACAGAATATTAAATCTTGAAAATATGCAAAAAATCCTAAAACAATCTACTTATTTTACAGAAGAAGAGACTAAGGCTAAGAAGCTATAAGTTAACCATGACCACTTAGCTAGTTAATGATTTTTAGATTTTTTTAATACTTATAAAATATCTTTAGTTTTGAAGGTAAAACAATTTAGAATACTATCGTATACACCTACTTATTCATGATACTTGCATAATGAGAGTGGATAAGTTTAGACTTTTATTTACTTTTATTTATCTAATTGCAGATAATTTTATTGGAAAGAATTTAGCCTTTTTTTTTTAATCTGGTGTCACTAGACTACTGTATAGAAATTTTTTTGTTGGAGGGTTAATTACTTGGATTATAAAGTTACCTATGACCAAGGTATGTTTTTATTCCTTGATAAATATATTTCATGAATATTAACCAATTGGTATATAAATGGTCCTAACTTACAGTGGTTCTGCTGATGATTTTTCAACTTTACAGTGGTGTGAGAGTAAAATGCATTCAGTAGAGACTTAAGTTTGATCTTTTCATGGGTTATTGATGTGAGTATAAAAAAAACAGTACTCTGTGGTGTACTATCTTGCTAGGCAATGATGTTTAGTAAATTAGGTATATTAAATGCACTTTTTATTCATGGAATTTTCCACTTACAATGGGTATAATGGGACATAATCCCATTATGAGTCTAGGAACATTTGTATATAGTATAGATTATTTATATATATACTGTGTTGACTTATGATTTTTTCTTTTTTTAAAGAAATAGTTGTAGCTTGTATACTGAGATATTTTGAAATTTTCTGCTTGTGTCAGTGAGAATAGTTTTTAGAGGGTTATGTGTTCCTATGAGAGTCTATTGTCATGTATGTTCAGTTCAATAGCTGACATGTATTGAAGACTAACATCATCATTTACATTAGGACTGGTAAATAAAGATAATTTTGTGCTCTTGTAAAAAAAATTAGGACTGGAAGCATTACACTCCTAAAATCGACTTGATAATTGATAAAGTTACAGCATTGAAGAAAATGACACTTTGCTTTACAGGGTGAACTTTGCTGTATTTAATACTTCAGATTGTAGTCTTTTGCCAGCCAGTGCCTAAAGAATTCAGTTAAAGAAAAGTTTATAACAACAGTTATACTGAAATGCTGTCTGTGCATTTTCTAGAGATGAAATTATGCAACATTTTTACCATTGTTTTCAATTAAGAGAAAATTTTGAAGTTAGAGTCAAAGGCTTCCAAAATCCTGAAATAAGTTTTTGTTGTTGTTAACAATAAAACTACTCTCAGCTAGGTGTGGTGGTAATCCCAGCAGCTCTGGAAGATGAGGCAGGAGGATCAGGAGTTCAAAGCCAGCCTCAGGAACTTAGTAAGGCCCTAAATAATTCAGTGAGACCCTGTCTCTAAATAAAATATAAAAATAAAAAGTGCTGGGGATATGGCTCAGTGGTCAAGTGCCTCTGGGTTCAATCCCTAGTACCAAAAACAAACAAAACTAATCAGATTTTATATAGAATGTGAATATGAAAAGTATGAACTATATTATAAATGAAATCACTATTCTTATTGACATGTTGATTTTTATCTATTTCACCTATTATCTACTTTAATATGGAATAAATTGTTGAATACAGGTAAAATGATGGTCACTAAATTATTTAACAACTAATTAGTTCCTATTTACACACAAGTGCTAAAGATAATGTACTGTAAGAAAACAAAGACTCTGAACTCAAGTTCTTATATTTAATATATTAAATATATTATAAATATATAAATTATATTATAAATATATAAATTAGATGGCAACCAATACTATAAAGAAAAGTAAAGCAAATTAAGGATCATGAGTGCTGGGGGTGTAAGTTAACATTTGTTTCAGAGTTGTCATCAAAGGCCTCTGTAATAAAATGACAGTTTAGCCAAGATCTTAAGGAAGTAGGGAGCAAAGCATGCATGTCTCGAGTGGGGACTCTTTCTAAGGAAACAGTAAATGCCAGCACACTGCTTGTCTCTGAGTGGGGACTCTTTCTAAGGAAACAGTAAATGCCAGCACACTGAGATTATGTTTGGCAGCATGGCTGGACTGGAGTTGTGTAAGTGATGAGCAAGAATTAACAAATAAAGCCAGAGAGATTTCACATAATCAGCATTTAAGTCTTTTTTTAAAAAAAAAATTATAAAAACCATGCTTTCCAAGCTTAACTAAAGCCCTTATGTCAAACCAGTGGTACCCAAAGTAGTTTGGTAGAACATTGTTTATATGGAATATTAAATGAAAAGATGGTTCCATGGTTAAATAAATTTGGAGGACATGGGATTATTGTTAAACAAAGTTAAATTGGTTTTGTTTTAATAATTTTCTGAGCATCTTTTAACGTGCTGATGTGTTTTGTGAATTTCCAACTCATTTGATCCTTCCTTCAAAGATTGTATCTTATGGGACTAGTATTTTTCATGTGTTGGCAAGTGCTGTATTAGACAGGTTAACTACAGGTTAATAAAAGTGTTTTTCCACAATAGTTATTTTGTAACTTCTCTGCTTTCCCGAAGGCCATACCTCTTCCTATCTGCTTTTTCAGTAAAGATTGCATTTCTTTCTCTCTGTAAATATTTCTCCAATCTATTCATTCTGTATTATGCCTAAATGTAGGTTTGCATCATGTCTCTCCTGGGCTGTCACAGTAGTTGGCTAACTGGTTTCTCTGCTTCTAGTCTTGCTGTGTCCATATTCATCATCCTCATTGACGATTTAATTGACATCACAAATCTAACTAGGTTATTCACCTACTTAAATCCTTTACCAGCTTTCAATCACTACAAAATTAATCTCATTTACAGAGCATATGAAATCTTTCACAATCCGTCCTCTGCCTACATCTGAAATTATGCTTCAATCTCCCATACTTAATGCTTTCCAAATTTAAAACCACTTATACTTGCCTAAAGTAGGTAATGGATTGTACAGTCTTTTTGCCTTTATTCATTGCTGTTACCACTTCCTGACACAACCTTCTTCTGTAAGTAGCCTAATTTTCCATTCTTAAAGGTTTAGAGCAGATATAATCTTCTACAGGAATACTCTAAAAGATCTTCTTGGGTATACTCATAAATCTATCAAAATACTTTTAAGATGAAATAAAAATACATATCTGTATTTTTTCTACTCTCAGATCCTACACCTTGTAGCTGTGTTAAGTGCCTAATACTTTAAGTGAATACGCAAATTAACTTCAGTAAGTAGTTGAAAAGATCTATCAATTTCTCTTTTTCCCTAGTTCTGACCCTGTTTGGATTATAGAGTTTAAGTGTAAAACTACAAAATATCTGGAAGAAAATGGGGAAATCTTAGTGAAGAGTTCTTATTTATATATGACACATAAAACATGATCTATAAAAGGAAGAATATTAGTAAATGGTTATTTGTTTTGCAAAAGACCCTATTATGAAGAATAGACAAACTACGTATTGGGAGGAAATGTTTGAAAACTACATATTTGACAAAAAAAATCATACTTAGGATATAAAAAATATCTCAAAACTCAACACTTATAAGCAAACAGTCCAATTAGAAAAAAATGAGCAAAAGACATGAAGAGCCATTTCATCAAGGAGGATATGTAGATGTCAGATGAGCTCATGAAAAGATGGTTAATCATCACTAGCCATTAGGCAAATGAAAAAATATTTGTTCATTGGACACCTGTCATAACAGCTAAAACAAAACAAAACAAAAATCACAGTATTACATTCTAGCAAAGATGTGGAGAAACTAGTGTCCAATAGACTGCTGTTGGAAATATAAAATGATAAAACCACTCTGAAAAGTAGTTAGGTAGTTTATTAAAACAACAACAAAAAATTACAAAACTAAACACAAACTTAAAAGTTAGAGTTGGTAAAGAAGAAGAGCTTGTGTGTGACTATAAATGAGTAGTATGAGAGAGATCTTTCTGGTGATGTTATCTTGATGGTAGTGTTTCTTACATAAATGTTCATGTAATAAAACTACATGAACTCATACATACACATTTGTAGTTAGTTTCTGATTTTTATTATTTAATCTATATTATTATGTAAGTTATAACCATTTGGAAAACTGAGTGACAGGTACATGAAACTTCATTAGACCATTCTTTTAACTTCCTCTAAAGAATATAGTTATTTCAAAATAAAAGTGGGGAAAAATACTTATTTTGTTTAAAATTTTTACCTCCATACCCATTTCTGTGGGGAAAACAAAGTTTCATTTCCTCACTAAACTTTAGGCTTTATTCATGTTTTTTGATTTTTATCATCTTCTGCCATTTTTAGAGATTTTTTTCACTGATCTTTCATAAGACACATTCATATTCTCTCTCTTGACAGGTGTATTTTATTGTTATCTATAGGATTATCCTGTTCTAAATAAAATTATAAGCAGAAATACAAATAAAACCTTCACATACCTCCCTCAAGTTGTAAATTAAAGATACATTCATGTTAATATGTGTAGCCCTAGTTCATTAATTTTAATTGCTACCTAGCATTTCATTATAAAAATATGTCTCAGTAGTTTACTTATTCTTTCTTGAATATTTCCCAGCTTCTTTCTTTTCATTCATTCATTTTTTTTTTTTTTTTTAGGATGTTGTGAATCAAATCCAGGGTCTCATGTATGCTAGGGAAGTACTCTGCCCCAGCCCACAATTAACATCCTTATGCATAACTCTTTATGTATATATAAACATTTCCAGGTTACATATCCAGAAGTGGAATTACTGTCTTATATGTAGGCTACATGCACTTTTTACTTTATGTTGTCTAACATCTTTCTACAGTTATTGTACCAGTGCGAAAGGATTTCTTGATATATTTAGCATTTGTTTAATTTTTGCCTTTCTATTCCCCCCCTCTCTATAGATGTCCAATAGATATAATATAATATACTTTTTTATTTCTTGCTCTACCTTGACCAGCCATGAAATAAAAACAATTGTGATTCATTTTGGCTTCCATAGCTTTCATATTCATCTCCTCTTTTGTGACACTTCTGTGCAACCTTAGTACAGACACTTGCTCTTACTTAAACTATTTCAGTAGACCAAATACTGTGACAATCCTTATTGGAAATCTCTTCCTCCTCCAGTTCATCCCACTTAAAACTGCTAGGTCAGTATTTCTAATGAAAGTAGTTTACCATTGTTTGCAGCATACTTTTGAAAACCTTAATGTGGTATTCAAGGTCATTTTCAATAAGGTCCTATGTTGTGACACAAGACTGAAGCAGTCAGGGTCACTCCAGGTGAACTGGGCTGGCACAAAATAATCACACAGAGACAGAGAAATACTTTTTTCCTTGGGTTCTGTGACAGCTCCTCTGACTCAGCTCCCATAAAGGAGGCAAGGCAGGCAAGAACCAGAAAGAGCATGCCTTGAACCCATTTTTATTGGGGAGAAGCCATTCATATGAGGCAAGGAATCAGGTTTTAGGGGACTGAGTCTAGCTTCCTGATGTCCTGCTGTGAGCAGGTTGCCTGACATCTTGGAAGCCCAAGCCCATCTCATGTGCTGTGTGGGAATCAAAGGCAGAGCAAATGAAAGGGACAAATACGTGCACAGCCCAGACAGAACAGCATCATCAGTCCAGTCCACTTTGTGCGCTCAAGATGCTCACAGCTCACACACACACAGCCCATGGCTGTTTGCCATATATATAGCTCCTGTCCAGAGTGGCTCCCAACAATCCTAAACCGCTTTTACAGCCATGTCTTCCACTATTTTTTACTTGTGCTCTATGTACTTGCCAGACTACATTATTTTTTATTATTTGTTGATTGATTTATTCAAATAATAGATATTCAATGAGCTTTTATACTGCTTTATATCTATATAACTATATTGACATTGTATTTTAGGTGCAAATCATGATTCTTGTATAACGGAACTTGCATTCCACCTCATCCTAGTCTTTGAACATATTAAGTCCTTTTAAGCTTCTGATCCTTAGCATATATGTTGTTTCTTCACTTGAGATATCTGGTTTCCTGATTCCCCCATCTGGCCATCTTTTGCATTCAAATTCCTACACACTTTTCAAGGTCTACTTTACATGTCACCTTTTCATGAAACCTTTTCTGACATCTTCAGTTCCCTTTTGCTCCCATTGTACTTTAATTATACCATTCTTATGGCACTTGGTATGTTCCATGAATTTGTCTTACCCTTCCAAGAAATTAAGTGTCAAGTACTTTGTCCAGTCATCTATTATTAGTTGTGTAATACTTAACATAGGCTTTGTATTTAATAATTAAAATAATTTAGTCAAAGATAACATTATTATCCAACTTCATCAATTGGATCTATTTAAAAAAATAATTCAAATTAAGAAAAAATAATTACATAACTTTAATTTGGTGGTGTTCTTAAAACACTACAGAATAGGGCTTGGGTTGTGGCTCAGTGGTAGAGTGCTCATCTAGCACGTGAGAGGCCCTGGGTTAGCTCCTCAGCACCACATAAAAATAAATAAACAAAATAAAGGTATTGTGTCCAACTACAATAAAAAATAAAAAAAACACTGCAGAATAAACCTTATGACTTGCTTTGATAAACAGTAAATGTGATTAGTGTTAACAAGTTTGCTTTTTTTTTTTCTTTTTTTATTTTTAAGTAGTTCCCTTTTCTCAAAGCAGACTGTACTCTGGATCCTACTTGTTAGCTTCCCAAGAAGCTGGAACTACAAGCAAGCACCACCCAACCTGGCCTGGTTAGTTCTCTTGAGTTGCCTTGGCAGCTGCTGTGTGCCTCCTTTACCCCAAAGAAAAGCCCTTTGTTTATTTTCTACTATATTGGGCTTCTTCACAAGATTTTGTTTGAAGAAAGAACTCTCACACTAAAATAATTTTAAATCATTGCTAAGATAGCATTAAGTACTTCAGTTTTATCTATTTTATATTTTCCAAACTTTTGTTAGAAAAGTATTAATCTGGTGCTCTTCTTCCTTATATTATCATTGATTTCAAATCAGTAGTCAATTGAATGAAGACTTTAGATGATGAAGCAAATGGTAGACAATGGACTTTTGGATAAAACAAATAGATTGTTTATTTGCTGAATATTCTGGGTTTTTTTGAGGGGGCTGTTTATTTGTTTTGTCCTCTAGTACTGAGGATCTAACCCTTAGCACTTTATCATTGAACTACATTCCCAGCTTTTTTTATTTCTTATTTTGAGGCAAGGTCTCACTTAATTGCCTAAGTTGGCCTTGAACTTGCAATCCTCCTCCCTCAGCCTTCTCTGTAGCTGGAATTACAAATGTGTGCGCCTCTGTATCCAGTGAAGATTCTGTGTTTTAATATGGAGTTTTGAGAAGTTGTTAGAATATCAGAGATTACTGGAATTGGTGTATAGATGTTTAGTACGCTGAAGAATTTTTTAGGTTACAGCATCTGTAATGTATAAAAGAAGATTCTGATTCAGTTTGTCTGGACTGGGCCTGAGATTTCACATTTTTAACAAATAATTTCAGTATTGCTGATGTTTCACTTTGAGTAGCAAGAATATAGATGACCTTCCAATTTTAGGATTGCTAATAAAATTTTAAGATTGTCCTAATAAAAGTCGATTTTTGGTTGCTTGTAGACATTTATTTAAACTGATTCTCTACTCTGATTTGTATTTTACCATTTTAATAGAAGTTTCTAAGTTTTAAGGAAATGTGTGGATTATGGATTAATGATTGCTCTAGGATATGTGATTCTTTGCTTAAAGTTATCCTTCAGTATTTTCATTCATTCATTCATTCCTTCATTCATGCACTACCCCATAGAACCCAGAGCCTCATGCATGTTAGGCAAGTGCTCTCCCACTGAGCTACACCTCCAGTCCCAAGATTTTTATAACTTTGACCGGTATGACATTGTCAATGGAACTTTAATAAGGAATCTCTTAATTACTTGGTTTACTTTTCTAACTGAACTAGAATTCATAATTTTTTGTTATTTTAGCAGGATATTGTTTTAAGGCATACTTATATTATAAAAATAAAAATAGGAAACAGTCTTCTGTTTGACTTTGTTTTAGTTGGTATAAGTACTATTTTTTCTTTTGTAAAACTGTTATTATCACAAATTAGTTGCAATTATATACTATAAAGGTTAGACTGTTTATTTCAACTGTAGCACAGGTGGAATTGAAAACCAAATGTGTCAATAGACAACCAATAGGATAGTTAGTTCTGTCATTAAATAGCTTATACTCAAACAGATATAAATTGATTGGGGGTGATATTAATATTTAACTTTAATTAAATAATATAAAAAACATTGATAGTCTTTTATGCTTTTACAGAAAATTATAACTTGGTCATAATTCTTTAAGAAAGTTCTCAGAATTACTTATTTTTGATAAATGGAAATTGGAAATCAATATTTGAAGACCAAGATAGTAAAACATGTTTTTGAGGAAAATATGATTTTATTTAAAAAATTAGAACAATTTTATGTTGATAGTTATTATATTATCCCTACATTATTTTAATTAATAATTATCAGCAGTAGAAAGTGCTAGAGGATTTATATTATTACAAAAGTGACTTTAAAATACATTTATTATCATTTTATTATTTCTTATTAAATGAACACTCACAGGAAAAGTTTTCATATGGAATTTATGGCAAATGCTGATAAAATGTTTTTAGATCTGATCCAGAATTGTCTATAGAAAGGAACTTCCTTTGTCTCTTCTGGTAGCATCCATAGATTTTTTTTTTTTTTAAGGTACATTAATACTGCCGCTAGAAGCAGAACCATTGGAATTTACATTAAAAATAAATGTGATGAATAAAAAGCAGCACACTATAATATTATAGTCTTGACTGCTTTATCAATAAGTTCTTAAATTTGAAGTACAAAAATAGTGAAAAGGTCGAGAAAAAATGAAAGAAAGAACAAACGATGCAAAAAGAAAATGACACTGAGGTCTTCTTGGTTTAATACATATGTATTTCAGGTTGATGGTTGATTTCATTAGCAAATCTCATTGTTATGCAATGAATGTTCTTCTGCAGCAAAATGAATATTGTATTCTCTCAGACTCTGTATCTATTATGTTTCAATTACTGAAAATATATACATTTAGCTGACTTCAGTTTACTTTTACCAAATTGTTTTTAAGGAAAAGAAAGAAAACTGAATCATATTATTTTGTTGTTTAAATTTCTTCAATAACCTTTTTAATTTTTATTATAGATTTATTTTCTACTATTGTTCTCTAAAGTAAACATCTAAAAGAGGTGGATAATAATGTATCCATGTTAATTACCCTCTAACTTGTTAAATGAACACAATGTAATCTTGATTGATTTAAGCTGATAATTAATATGTGCTACTTAAGCATATGCTTTCTAACATTTTTAAATGTTGAGTGGTTTTTCTTATTGCAAGAAAATGTTAAGTAAGTGTACATATGGCAGATCTGAAGACTGCTACCTTTTGCAATAGCAAAAAATGTATGTTGAATTTTCATAAAATAAGAAATTCCGAAATAACAAATTTCAGTGGTTATACAGTGGAAGTGTTCATTTAATCACAAAAATGTATGAGGTTGCATAATTCTTATTAATGTGTTCAAATATGGATCAAGCAGTATTGGACATTTAATGTAAGTCATTTTGATGTCCCACAATAGTTTTCAAAATCAGTTTGGTTTTCATAGTGCTCTGAAAGATTGCCACCATAGTTGACATTCTTTTGACAAGCTTAGAAATCAAATAGCCCAAGATTTGATTAAATGTGAGTTGATTTTATACTGCACAGAAATTGTCTGTTTGGTAAAAATTGGCCTTCTGGTTCACTTAATGAAATCCTAATAAACACCTTGGCTATGTTGAACAAACATGAGCTGGTGTGTGTGTGTGTTAGTTTATTAATAGCTTGTATTAAGTTAATTTAGTGTTTGCTACATGCTGAGTGTTTTATTATTCACAATGAGTAATATAAAAGAAGAATTTCCAAGTTCTAGTTAAGGAGATCCCCAAATTATTACAGAGTAATGTAAAATAAATCACGTAGAAAAAGAAAGTTTTATGGGCCCAAATAGTCAGATACTGTGAAAGCAACGTCCTGCAGGTGATGAGACCTCTCCTGATAATGAGGTGTGGTGGAAGAAATAGGAAACAACATAAAAATAATCTGGGAGGTGGGAATACACAAGTTTAGCAATTTAGGGAGATAAAGGAGACTCAGCCAACTATAATGAAGATTTGATTTGCTACTCCCTGTTTACCTCATATGAATATCAGAGTGAAGCATTGTTAAATTTTAATAGTGTTCATTTGACATGGTAGCAACTGACATGGTGCAGTTATTTTTTTAAGTTACTGAGTTATCTGTCCTGTTTTTGGACTTGCCAGGGAGCAGAAGAATATTTTCTGAATCTTTTGCCTTTATAGAATCATTAGGTACAGTTAGTTGTGCTGAAAATGCTCTAAAAAGAGTGCTTGGCTGAAATACCCTAAGGAGATGGGGTGGGGGTAGGAGTTCCCTTTTCTCATTTGTCAGCTCAGAGAGGGAGTCTTTTCATAACTCATAGGATGCCATATATACTTCTCTCCCCTTTTGTCTTATCTATAAATTCTTAATATCCAAACTCACCAACCCTTGATAAATGCCACCTTGAATAAAATAAAATATCAAATTTATTTTCTCTTCCTTTCTACATTTTTCTTCATCATTCTCTAAATTTTGGCCCTTTATGGGAAATTAAGATAATCATGGATTTTTTAAAACAAAGTAATAATTTTCTAATTTAAATTTTTGTTTTGTTTAGGCAAACGAATTACACAATCAAACCTACCAATATCATAGGAAATACAATTTAAATTTTCTATAGTAGAAATAAGAATTGTGTTTTTGCATTCCAAGTGGCTGTAGAACATAGAAGTTATTTAATTTGACCAGGAAATTCAGCTGAAACTGTTAATGCCTTAATCATAGTTTTCCGAAAATTCCCTCATTCACATGTCATTTTTAGTAAAGGTGGTGATTAGTGATTGTTAGTGACTTGTGTTACAGTGATTTAATACTGAAGGTATACTTCTGAAATGAAAAATTAGGTATTTGTGATGAGAGATTCTGTACCCTTGGCACAGTCTTATCTGCTTGGGTGTTCTTTTTGTTGTTGATTTTATTATTATTCTGTTTTGTTGTATTTTCTATTTTAGTGCATTAACTTTATTTTCCAAACTGAATTATTATAAACCTAATCTAAGCAATATAATTTTAATGTTTTGATAAGATTATATTGTTAAAAAAGTCTTGAGAGCTCTTTGCATTACGATGAAAACATACTATGTTCATAATAAAACAAAGGTGTAGTGTGCGTAAACATAGAATTTTTAAGAAATGCAATTTTTACAGATTTTTTTAAAACTCCTACATATTTTAAAAGTACTGACTTAGTTTATCATAGGTTTTTATTTGTCTTATACCTATAATTAATTTAAATCAACCTTCATTGAACTATATTAGAAATTTAGGGAGCAAAAAGAAGAGCAGTTTAGGGAGGAAAAACTAAGGACAAGGAAACTTAGTTTTCAAGCTAACAATTTTTTTTAAGTGCTCACAGTTGACCAGTTTTTTTTTCTTTTTTGAAATTCAAGTTTAAAATGATATAAGGAATAGCTTCAAGTTATGTAAACTTTTTGATTCATACGATTGAGTTTTTTTCAAAGACTGCTACATAAATTTTAAAGTAGTATTTTGGAGGTGTGCTTTGGCAAAGAATTTTAATTTTGGTCTTTTATTAAGACTCAGAAATTTCTTTTATTTATTTTCTTGAAGGAGTTAAAATTTAAAGACTTTTCCTTAGGGTTTTTTTTTTTAAATCCTTATTTGTTTTTAAAGCAATTTGTTAGCATTTGTCTCGTTTTTTACAGCTTATTTACTAAAACTAATTTTTGAAAGCTGCTTAAACCATCTCAGTTTTCAAGCATTTTTTATTTTAAACTGTGAGTTATTTCACGTCAAGAATGAACTCCCTTTTAAAAAGGAAGTAACAAAATTCTTCTCATTGTTGGTTTTGATAATAAAATTAAGAAAAGAACCGATTACTTGAGACGTCAGCTTTACCTGCCTTAGTTTTGTCACGTGAGCCTTCACGTTTACTGGTGATCTAAGTGCTCCACCTGCCTTTCAGTTTGTTTACCAGGAAATCAAGATGTGTAAACTGCAGGAAGTACTATTTGACCCTCTCCGACAGTATCTCATTACAATAATTGCTAATCTCTGAATAAGACAGCCATGTTTTGTGAGTAACTGAGAGAGAGAGGTTGTGTTAGGTAGATTTTAGGTGTTTCAAGAAATAGAGCATACTAAATGCTTGCTTGGATTATGTTTTCATTATAGCTTTTGATAAAAGACATATGGTGACCTTTGGGGTCAGCAAAGCTAGGACACAATAGCAGGTATTCTTTCATGCCTTTTAACTGAAAGAATATCACGGCTTGTTGTTTTGGAGTGCTGTCACTGCTCTGAATCGAAAGGATAATGGCTACTTCCTGATTAAACCCACTCTCCACAGTAAGCTGCTAATGTTATACTGTCTTTTTCTCCTGTGAATGCAAGAGTATTTGATGTTTGCTTTACTTTTTATCATTGTCTTTTCATTGATAGATCTCTTACAAATATATCTTGAAGTTGAAGTTTATAATAAGAGTAGAAACAACTGGTTTTTAAGTTTGTAGGGTTTTTTAAAAAAAATGCAAAAGTATTTCTGTTTGATATCTTAAATCCAACCATCTCATATACTTATTGTAGATTTTGGTTAAAGAAGTTAGCTATATTTAAAGACATTAGAATGATAAAATATATTAAGCTGCTACTTTCTTGGCACTCTAAGCAAAATTTTAAAAATAACTTATGGAGTAAATTAGATTAATTTTTTTCAGTGACTACTGGGATAAAGTAATTTTATTATTTAATAAATTTCATAATTCTGTTTACATATATTGTGTTGATAATAATTTTATTATATTAAATTGTTGTTCTTAGTTAAGAGATCATCATGACTTAAAAACAATGTTCAGTATTCAAAATTTAAGAAGGGAATAATGAGCTTCTTAGCTTTAATCCTAAAGCTGGCAGTCACTCCATCTGTAGTCTTGGGACAATCATTTAAATTGCTTACCTCAGTTTTCTTGTCCACTACCATATGAGTGATTAGGTAAAATTTTGCATGTCTATTTCCTGGTGGTAGTACAAACTATAAAGAAAACAAATTCACAAGTATTTTATAAAATAGATAAGTGACTCTGCAGATAGGAAGACATTAAGAGCCACAGTAGACAGAAATAACAGAAAATTTTTAGAGCTTTAAAATAAACACTATTACATTAGCCTTTTAAATTGAACTGAACTCCCAGTGTTGTTCCAACATCAATATAACATTACCTAAATAATGTACATATAATTGGACACATGACTAAAATGAGAAATGGCAAGCTTGGAGATAATTTAGTAAAAGTTAGAATTTATTTAACTTTTTCTCAAAAGTCTTACTTTTTAAAATGAGATTGTTCAGAGTAGAAGGAAGAATATATGTGTATATTATAGGCCTATATGTATAGGTGACCTAAATAGTACCATATTTAATTTTTAATATCTAGTGTTGAGTATTTTGGTTATATAAGAGAAATCATTTAAAATTTTTTAAAATTTGAAGGTAGTTACTGAAGAATATTATAGAGCCTAACATCTTAAAATATTCAAAAATATTCTGGGATTATGTAAATAGAATTCCTCTTTATTGAAAATTAAGGTATTCTGTAAAATGCTTATCAAGTTTATTTTTGGTGACTCAGTAATTTTTAATATAAATTCTTGTTATATCCTAAGGAGATTCTAAATATTGTGTTTAGTGAATATTCAAACTTAGTTATCAAACAGAATTTAAATGATAATCTTCACATTATCTTTGCTTTACAAATTTACTAACTTAAGTAACCTATTTTTGTAATAACAAGTAATAGATGTCGTGTATTAAATGCATACTATGTGCAAACATCTGGGCTAATTCTATCATCATTTTTAAAATTTTTTTGTCATTAATGGACCTTTATTTTATTTATTTATAAGTGATACTGAGAATCAAATCCAGTGCCTCCTCACACATGCTAGGTGCTTGCCTCTTCCACTGAGCCACAACCCCAGTCCCCGCTATCATCATTTAATATTGATGATAATTATGTCATGTGCATGTACTTTTATTCTATTTTAATTGATAAGGAATTGTTTTAGAGAATTTAAATAATACAATCAAGGTCCTTTAGCCAGTAAGTGCCAGAGTCAGACTAAAATCACTAACAGAATCTAGAATCCAGAACTCAGTCTCCAGTGTCATACATTTAAGCATTGTGTTTAGATTATGGAGATAGTAAAGGTGCTTAAATCTTTGATCTAGTTGGTTTTATTTTTTATTAATTTATCAAATGTTGCTGAGTATTTCCAAAGTGTTTGGGCCTGTAAGGAAGTATAGGTGATAACAATAGAAAGCAAAACACAATGGTCGAAGGGGCAGAAAATTAACAGGCTCTTTACAGTATAATGTGATAACTATACAAGAGAGGTAAGCACAAAATACTAAAGTGGCACAAATGTATTGTTTTATTTACATACTTAATTCGCATTTTTGTGTGCTGTTCTATGTATATGGAAAAATATCAGTAAATAAAACGTTCAAAGGTCTCTACCTTTGTGGAATGTATAGTAGACTTAGAAGTAAACAATAAATAAAGTGATATTGAGCAAAGATCAAAGAAGTTAGCTGTGTAGATGCCCTTAGGAGGAGTCTTCAAGGCAGAGAGCATGAGGCAGGAGCCTGACTGGTATGTGCTCTAAAATGAATGGAGGCCATTGTGATGGAAAGTAGAGTTAGGGAGAAGGGAGAGTACAAGGGAGGACCTTAGAGACCACTGAAGCCTTACATGGCTTTCTGTAGATCTGGATTATATTTTTAATTGAACTGACACATAGGATCACTTCTGTTGCTATGCTGGGAATAGACTGTATTGTGGCAAGGCCCACCAGTTAAAAGGTTCTTATGATAATCTAAATGAGAGAAGATAGTGGCTAGGGAGAAGTAAAATCTGGATGATTTATCTGGGCACAGTGACTCAAAACCTGCAATCCCACCAACTGGGGAGGCCTCAGGCAGGAGGATCACAAGTTCAAGGCCAGCCTCAGCAACTTAGTGAGACCATGTCTTAAATTAAAAAAAAAAAAATTTTTTTTAAATGGTTGGGGATGTAGCTCAGTGGTAGGTCACTTTGTACAATCAATCAATCAATCAATAACTGGATGTTTTTAAGGTAAAACAAAATAGTTCTTGATGGAGTAGATGTGAGAGGAAAAGGAAGAAAGGATGAATAAGGTTTTGGCTTAGCAATTAAAAGATGAAGTTGGATTTTCAGGTGGAACATATTTGGAATGGGGATGGAGAAACAGGACTTCAGGTTTGGATATGGTAGATTTGAAATGTCTATGTGCAATTGGAAATATAGGAAGGTTCTACAGAGGAGATAACAACCTAAATTGGGATTAAAGAATGAATTGCATTTACTCAGCAAAAGAGGTAGTTAGTAATGGAATTCAGGAGCATTTGCTATAATACTTAAGTGAATCTCTGCATTTTTATGGTTTTGCATATTTACTAACTAGAGTAACATCTAAGCATCTGAAAAATAATAAGACTTAAAAAGTGAAAAAACTGTTCATATCAAAGAAATAATTATTCTGGATATCCAAATTTTTAGAGTATTTCAGTAACTACTATATTCATGAGTATCATACCAGCATGCTTTTACATTTGTTGATTCTAAACATAGCACTCTAAGGTAAATAAATATTTCATTTCATATTTAGAGAAAATGAATGTGAGGCAGATTAATATTTGCCTGACATCATTAATAAAAATGGTGAAGCTAAAGACTGGATTTAAATCCAGGTCTTTAGATTCTGTTGATAATGTTCCTTATGTTAAAAAATAAAGTATGTGATGTTAATTTTTGTATTATTTTGAGGTCTTGTTGAACATTAATTTTTGTTCTGCATTGTAGCACAGTGATAGTCTTGGGACATAAATTTTATAGATTCTTAATCATGGAGTCAAGTCATTTGTACAGCTTTCACTATAGTTACCTAGTACAGATACTCCTTCTACTCCTGGCTCCCACCCCAATGTATAATGTTTAATGAATGCTTTAAAAAATTATAGTTGCTATCATCATCATCTTCATTCCTTTTCTAATATGCTGTGACTTTGGAATAACAGCCCAAACTTGTTGGATTCATGTATAAATTTTAATTCCTGAAATATAAATCATATAAGAACTTTTTAATAAATAATAATTCTTAACTCATATTCTGTCAGCTTGGAGACTATTTTTTATTTCCTTCCCTTTTTGGTTTGGCCAGTGAGCTTGCTGTACAACCATGTTTCTGACTGGAAAAGTAATAATTTCTAAGATGCCAGTGGGTATTTTCACTGTAAAAGTGAATATGTTGTTCTACTATAGTAGGAAATATAAATATAGTTGTTCTTTGAAGCAGTTTTACTTTTGATGTAACAATGCCAAATTTAAAAATTTAAAAATTTAAAAATTTTTGTCTTCTGAATCAAAATATAATTATACTTTTAATCTTCATGTGAGTTAATATTGTTTACATTTATAATATGTGTTTAAAGACACAGATAACAAATCAAACAAATAGCAATTAAGAAGTATTTTTCCAAAGATATAACATAAAAAAGTACTAATAAAAATAAAATAAAATAAAAAAACAGGGGCTGGTGTTGTGGCTCAGTGGTAGACCACTTGCCTAGTACATTCAAGGCCCTGGATTCTATCCTCAGCACCACATAAAAATAAACAAAGGTATTGTGTTCAACTAAAAAATAAATATTTAAAAAAATAAAATTTTAAAAAGCACAAAACCCTGCTGTAGATAAAAGTAGTCTGATGACTCTAAAATAGCTCATTTTAAAGCATTTACTCTGAAAATGGGCAGAAATTTTACCTAGGCTTTGTATACCTAGGTTTCTGAAAGTATGTGACTTTAGTGCAGCTGTTTTGATGCATTTCTCAAAAACAGGGATTGAAGCCAGGGGTTCTTTACCACTAGGCTACATCCCTAGTCCTTTTAAAATATTTTCTTTGCACAGGCCTGGAGTTGTGCCTCAGTGGTACAATGCTTGCCTCAAATGTGTGAGGCTCTAGGTTTGATTCTCAGCACCACATGTAAATAGATGAATAAAATAAAGGTCCATCAACAACTAAGAAAATACTTTAAAATAATTTTTTTTTTTGAAACAAAGACTTGCTAAGTTACTGAGGATTTTGTTGTTAAGACAGGCTTTGAACTTGTGACCTCCTGCCTCAGTTACTGGAATTAAAGAATTAAAGATGTGTAACACTGTGCCCAGCCATTTCTTAAAATTTTTATGTTGTTTTTTCAAAGAACAACAACAATTTTAAAAAGTGTATTTATCCTTCCTATTATTTTCTCTGAAGTCTTCTATTTCATTATCATGCCTTAAAGACTTCTCTTAAGTATGTTTATTTTAAGCATTATTTAAGTAAAAGAAAAATTTAGTTGGTTATTTTTATTATCACTAAAATAACTGTAATTTTCATATTAATTCTGTTAAGGATTATAATTTTATATCCTAAATATTTTTACTTAGGCATAGAAAATATTAGTGTATATGTTAAATGCTGTGTATTACTCACCATTTAAAAAGTTATATTTGAATAGTTTCTTGTCTTTGATTCAGTCAAGAAAAAAAATGGTCAATTAGAAATTTCTTTTTAAAGTATTCATTATTGTCTATCTTTAATAATCATACTGAACTAAATCTGTTATATCCTTGATTAATTGGAATGCTCAGAGAATGAGCATTCTGATTATTTTTTTTCTGGAATGTGATCTCTTACCATTTATTATTGAAAATTTTATTTAATACATTTGTGCAGGTATAAAATCGAAAAATTTTTGTTAATTTGAAGAAGTAGGTTGCTACTGAGTCTTGACTTCGCAGTGTGAGCTATTACTAGTCTAGTTTGGCAAACAAAGTACAAACAAATATTACATATGGTTGTTGATTTGATAATTTGAGCAATTAATCTTGTTTTGTAAGCAAAGCATAATGAAATATTAACTATGTACCAGTAATTTTAAAACACTAGGAATGTCAAAAGGAAGATAAGATTAATTGCTGAATGAGTGATATAAATAACTGAAATACTTCACTAGAATAACAGGGGGAGTGGAAGTTTTTTTTTTAAGGTAAAGGAACCTGGGCAAAATTTTGAAGCAGTGAAGGACTTCAAACATTTAAAAATTAGATTAAGATACAATTCACATTTAAAGTTGCAAAATACATTTAACATAAAAGTTGCCATTTCAATTTTTTTGGGGGGTGTGCTAAGGATCAAATTCAAGGTGTTGCATATACTAGGCAAATGCTCTACCACTGAGCTATACCATAGCCCCAGTGTTGACCAGTTTTATGCAGGCAGTTTAGTGGCATTAATTATATTCAATGTTGTGCAACCATTACTGCTGTTTCCAAATTCTTTTCGTTACCCAAACAGAAACTAATCATTAAGCAATGACTTTCCATTTCTTCTACCTTCCAGCTCTACTAACCTCTAATCCACTCTTTATCTCTAGAAGATTTCTGATAAGTAAAATGATAAAGTATTTGACCCTTTTTTGGTCAGATTTATTTTACTTAGCATTAAGTTTTCAACCATGTTGTAGCATGTTTCAGAACTTCATTGTCTTTTATGACTCAACTGCACATATGTAAATAAAACAAAATATATGTGCATTTATCATATTTATTCATTTATCTGTTTGTAGGGCATCTTCTCAAGTCTTCCCGAAGTATTTTTTGAAGTCTCTGGGTTTTTTTTTTTTTTTTTGGTAGTATTGGGGTTTGAACCCAAAGTGTGCACATGCTAGACAAGTGTTCTACCACTGAGTTCATCTCCAGGTCCCTTTTAAAAAATGTATTTTCAGACAGGGTCTTGCTGAATTACCCAGGCTGGTTTTAAACCCCCTTCACAAACCTTTCAGGTAGCTGAGATTACACATGTACACCATTGTGCCAGGTTTATATTTAGCTTTTTGAGGCACACCAAACTATTTTACACAACAGTTGAATCAAGGGGCTGAGGTTATAGCTTAGTGGTAGAATGCTTGCCTAGTACTTGTTGAGGCACTGGATTCAATCCTCATTACCACATAAAAATAAAGAAAATAAAGATATTGTGTCCATGTACAACTAAAAAATTTTTTTAAAAAAGTTGAATCAAGTATTAACATATTCTATTATAACATATAAAGTATGTAAAGGATTAAGCTTAATGAATATTGGTCTCAGGACATAGCCTGTATTTTATTTTTTAAAAGAAAGGAAAACAGAAAGCCATATGTATTATGTGTAAGAACATGTGTGCGCATTACTAGAGATTGAACCCATAGGTCTTCTACCACTGAGCTGCATCTCCAGCCCTTGCTAGGTTGCTGAAGCTGGCTTGGAACTGGGGATTCTCCTGCCTCAGACTCCCAAGTCTCTGGGATTATAGCATTGTACCATATACCAATAGTTACTTCGGAAAGTAAATTTAAAGAATAAAATAAACTTTCTGGTTATATGTAATCCCAGTGTTGCTTAATATTTTATAGAACAATATCATTGAATTTGGATATCTTATTCACTAGAGACTCTGTTATAGAAGGATGGTATTGATGTTTCCACAATTAATTCACAAAATAATGTAGTTCTGCCCAGTTTAAGATATGTTTATTTTGGATTGGTTTTTGAGCACTATAAAGTAAATTCACTCAATTATATGTAACTGAAAATTATCTCTTTAGTTAAATACTCTTTAGTTATTTCATATTAATTTATTTTCCTAAATATATGTTAATGTTTCATAGTTTTAAATCTGAGGGAGAAGACTAGGCATTTCAATTGGTGTTTTTGAGACAAATCTTAAAAGTATATATTCTAGAATTCAGTGTGAATTAGGAGAAAACAGGGCTCACTGGCTTGATAAGATCATTAGAATCCAAGAAATCAGGCAATATTGTAGTAGGGAAACTTTTTGGTCTAACTACAATGGATTTATAATACTACTACAATGGATTTATAATATTGCAAACCCACAAACAATAATGAATGATATTTGTGGATTCAATAAAGAACTGAACAATACTGACAGATATAATGGGTTATCCTGATGAGAATATTGTTTAGGGCATCAGAGAGTAATTTCTATACAAAATGAAGAATAGTTAGAAGTTCCTTTAAAATTTCTCATCAATGGGTATACATGAGAATATCTGATACATAGGCAGTTTAAAAGAGCTAACAATTTTGGGAATATTTACAATTCATGGAATTTTTTTTTGATTGGGAGAAACTTTTGAGGCAAGTTGCATTAATTAAATTTGAGCCCAGTGAATTTTTCCACACCTAAATAGGAATTGATAATGATATTACCACAGGTTAGGCTTAGAGAAATCTCTTGGTAAATAAATTTTCACTTGAAAGCAAAATTTCAATAATTTATTGAACACAGAATTGAGGTGGACTAAATACTTTGAATGACCTTCTGGATAAAAATAAAATATTTAGCTAAAATAGTTAAAACATTTTCATCATAACAATGCTGATCTGGCAAGAAAGTAATGAGTAGGCAAAACGAGGTGGTGTACTCCTATAATCCCAGCAATTTGAGAGGCTGAGGCAGGAAAATCCCAAGTTTGAGGCCAGCCTCAGCAACATAGCAAGGCCTTAAGTAAGCGAGAGCCTTTCTCAAAATAAAAAGTAAAATTGTCTGGGGATGTGGTCCAGTGGTTAAGTGCCCTTGGGTTTAATCCCTAGTTTAAAGAAAGCTCATGGGACCAAAACTAAGTGAAATACAAAAAAGTTTCCTCCACTACTGGGAATGCACCCAAAGGTACTCTATCTGAGCTATATCCCATCATTTTTGTTATTTTGAAATATGGTCTCACTAAATTGCTGAGACTGGTCTTGAACTTGAATCGTAAGTTTGAGACTAGTCTGGGCAATTTTGGCAAACTTATTTGCCTCAAAATAAAAAATAAAAAAGGATTGCTGATGTAGCTCAGTGGTAAATTCCCCTGGGTTCAATCTCTAGTATCCCACCTCCTCCCCCCCAAAAAAAAATTATCAAGGAAAACGAACACCTTACACAAATAGTAAATGGAACCATCAAATCAGAAAAATAAGAAAGAATAAAAGTAGGTAGGAACAACAGAAGGAAGGAAAAATAAAGTTGAAATAGAGTTTATTTAAAATTAGGATTGTAGTTGCCAAGTTCCTGTCTGTCTCCCTTCTAGGTCTTTTAATATTTATTGTTGAGTTTGGAGTGATAGAATGAAGGAAATGTTTTGGGCAAACTAACCCAAATTTTTTTCCATTAAACTTTGTTTTAATGGATCTCAAAATTGGGTGATAGATTTTTGGTCAAGTTGTTACTGATTTTAAAAACTAATAAAACTCATTCTACCATCTTTCTTACCCTCATATCCTTTCCTTTACCACCCTCCCCCCCCCCCGCTTTTCCCTATCCAAATTTCCTCCATTCCTCCCATGTTCCCTCCCATCCTCACTATGGATCAGCATTCACATATCAGAGAACAAATTTGGCCTTTGATTTTGGGGGGATTGGCTTACTTCAGTTAGCACAATATTCTCCAACTCCATCCATTTACCTGCTGATGCCATTGTTTTATTCTCTGTTAATGCTGAGTAATATTCCATTGTGTATATATACCACAGTTTCTTTTTCCATTCATCTATTGAAGGGCATCTAGGTTGGTTCCATAATTTAGCTATTGTGAATTGTACTGTTATAAACATTGATGTTGCTATGTCACTATAGTATGCTATTTTTACATCCTTTGGATGCAAACTGAGGAGGGGGATAGCTGGGTCAAATGGTGGTTCCATTCCAAGTTTTCCAAGGAATATCCATACTGCTTTCCACATTGGTTGTACGAATTTGCAGTCCCACCAGCAATGTATGAGTGTGTCTTTCCCCCCACATCCTTGCCAACACTTATTGTTGTTTGTCTTCTTAATAGCTGCCATTCTGACTGGAGTTAGACCCCTAAGTACATGTATAAAGACACAAATGGTGTGACTCTACTTTGTGTATAACCAGAGAAATGAAAAATTGTGCTCTATATGTATACTATGAATTGAAATGCATTCTGCTGTCATGTATAACAAGTTAGAGTAAATAAATAGATTTTAAAAACTAATAAAACTAATGAAATTGCCACAGACACACAAAAAACAAATACAAATATAAAACCTAAAGGTTTTATGATACATTATCATCATTAACCAGACTTCTATGAAATGATCAGTTGTGACAAATAGTTTTGAGACAGTTCCTCCACTACTCCTTAAGACTGGGGTGGTAGATGTTAGGGATAATATTCATTTAGCCTCCTGAGCTATCTAGGTAGACTTGGTCACCATGCCAGCTCCAGCAGCCTTTTGGTCTACCGCTTTGATGACACCCACAGCAATTATCTGTCTCATATCATAATAGCAAGATGTCCCAGGGAAGAATAGAGAAACCTTCAGTATACATGGGCTTGCCTAGAACTGTGTCAATGATGACACAATCACCAGGTTTCCAAAATTTAGGTTCATTTTTCAGCTTCATAGCAGAACAATGATCATTGTTTTCTTTCTGCTTAGCTGACTTGTAAGAAATGTGAGCTACCTGTTCAGTACAGGGGCATAATCAGCACTGACTTGGTCGGGATAGTTCAGGATAATCACTGGTCAGTGAAGCTAACTGCTTCCATTTTGTGTCACTTTTGCTTCATCAGCAACATTGCCTGACAAACATGTAGTAGGAACTCCTTATCTGTAAGATTAGAATAATAATTCCTGACTTAGCTATTTTGTGATTTTTGTTAGGATAAAATGAAAATCTATGTGTATACTTTTTTTTTTTCCAAATTGTAGAGTTCCATATAAATGTTAATGATTATTATGCATTTTCATTCAAAACTTCTACTAAGATCTTATAGGCTATAAGAAAGGTTTCTCAAGGATCTCACAGTGTGGTAGGGTGCCAGATATCAAAACAAAATCTCCATATAGTACAATGTTTTAAGTGCATTAATTAAGAGATATAGAAGAGTAACAGGAGAGAAGTACCTTAGACTTCCTCACAAATTATAATGGTTCCCCAGAGAGGAGGTGTTACCTGAGATGAGGCTGAAAATATGAGTAGGAGTTTGGCAGGAAATAAGAGAAGGACATCTGAGAGAGTGAACATCATATACCAAACACACAACTTGATGCAGGGGAAATTAATATATTTGGGAATGACAAGAGGTTTAATCATCTAATATATGAGACGTGAGTGGGAAAGGGAACCAAAGAAGTCAGAGCTTATTAAGAAGAACTTTGTGCTTAGCAAAGAACTGGGATATAGAGTCACTAAAAGATTTTAAGTATGGGAGTGACATAAACATATTCTCCTATTAAAAGGATTTTTCCTTCTTGAAAAAACAAATTACAGATGTCTGTATGAAAGAGAACTGGAGGAAAGAGAAATAGAGACACCTCTTAGGAGGCTCTTATGGTATTTCAGATAAGAGTGAATAGTTTATGTTTTCAGGCTTATTTATCTCCATTAAATCCCTCTGTTATAAAAATCTGGCAAGTCACATGACTTTTGGAATGAGATTGTGGAACAAGTCTGGCAAGTACTTAAGTACTGGGGATTGAACCCAGGATACTCTACTGAGCTATTTCCCCAGCCTTCTTTTTGTTAGTATTATTACATATTTAATATATAATTTTATGTCAGAGATAGACATTTATTTTATTTATTTATTGTACTGAGAATCAAACCTAATACCTCACACATGTGAGGCAAGTGCTGTACAGCTGAGCCACAACCCCAGCCCTTATTTTTTATTTTGAGCTCTACGCAACCACTAATTTACTTTTGTACTATAAAGATTTTTCTTTTTTGGATATTTCACATAAATGAAATCATGCAACACATTGTTATTTTTTACTGACTTCTTTGACTTAGCATAATGTTTTCAAAGTTCTTCTGTGTTGTAGCATGTGTCAATTCTTCATTTCTTTTTATTGTTTGAATAATAGTTCATTGTATGCATGTAATACATTTCATTTATCCATTCACCAAATAATAGCCATTTGGACCATTTCCACTTTTACATAATAACTATGAACATTTTTTGTGTGGACAAATTTTTGTGTGAATGTATGTTACCATTTTTCATGAACATATAATGAAGAGTAGGGGATAGAATTATACTTCAGAATAGAATTGCTGGATCATGTGGTAACTTTTTGATTAGCCTTCTGAGGAATAATCAACATATTCTTCATTTTTGAACATTCGACGTGGAATATTTGAGCATTTAAAGTACTGATAGTTTTGTAGTTTTGGTAGGTTTACTGTTTGTTTTTATCATTAGACTATATTCTAATCATCAGCAAGGTATTTGTAAAGGATACTTACCGAATAATATTTTATCATTCCAATGTTCATTTTTAGAATGATTTTATTATTGAATTGGTAATTTGTTTTACCTTGCATAAAAAGTCAAAAAATTTTGGCTCATACTTATTGTATGACTGTATTTAGTTGTTAAATGATGTTTCATGTATTTAATGGAGATCATGTTTTGACATGTTTGGGATGGATACTTTGGGCATTATATTATAATATCTGAGTATTGTCACAGAGGGTCTTGATTATTCCAAATGAAACCTATGGGTATTAGATTAGTATTTGGGCATGTCAGTACAGTAAGATATGGACAAATGTATGCAATTCAGAAAATAATAAAAATTCTGAAGAAAATGAATGGACCATATTTGAAAGCATGATAATATATAAATTGACTAAATTTTATAGTTAAAATAATGGTGAAAAGAATAGTAGTATTTATTCGTGGATATGAGGAGCTTGTCAATGTCAAAAAGGAGAAATCTTGGTCCCAAAATTACTGAGAAAAAGGAAGTTATAGTCTGAATTAGTTTTTTGAATAATGAAGGTTATAAAATCATGTATTAACTTCTAGGAAAAATAGTTTTAATATTTTGGTTATCTAAAAACTAAAATAGAAATGTCATTTTTATCTAAAAATAAAACTTCAAATTTTATTTTTATTTAAAATAAAGATGACATTCTTTTGAGGGTCAGATTAATAGGAGATAGCCTAATGTATTCTTTAAACATCAATTCCAATTTACCTGTGAAAGAAATCTGCTTGAAATTATAAATCCTCTTTACATTTTACATTTCTCTTTGCTCACATTTAAATTATGAAAGATATAATGTTGACTTCTATTGAGCTGTTTTTCCAACCTTGTATCTTTGAGGAAAGTATAGGTATTTTCTTCTTTGTAGTTTCCTGGCTAAACTCATAAGAACAAAAATATCTAGAAGCAAGTGTGCTAGACCCTGGTTTATAATAACTCTTTGAAGTAAGTTTAATTAATCACATTTATTTATTTATTTATTAATACTATTTAGTTGTCAATGGACCTTTATTTTATTTATTTATATGAAGTGCAGAGAATTGAACCTAGTGCCTCACACATGCTAGGCAAGTGCTCTACCACTGGGCCACAACCCCAGCCCTAATTACTTCAGAAACTAAGGCTCAACAGACCTAAAGGCTGAATGCAGTGAATTCATAAAACAAATACAGAGTAGAAGCTATATTTCAGAGATGGGAAGTTGTGGCCTAAGATTTCTCAGATACAACTTTGTGGATAAAGTGACTGTTAGGTCTATATTTAAAGGACAATAGTATTTGGATTATTGGAAGAGAAAACTGAATATGTCTCAATGTAAATAGCATGAGTGACGTTATGAGAATAGACAAGAATAAGCACGACATTCGTAGTGAAGTTTTCTAACCAGCCTCTTTAGATTGCTGGTAGAAACCCTCTCTATTAATCCACTAAAACTCAAGTAGAAGCATAGGTATTTGGAAGCCTACAGAGAAGTCTTACAGAATATAGGAAAATCAAAAAGGCAGGTCTAAGGAAAAAAAACTGGGATTAGCTAATTCTGATCTGTGCGGTCAGGGTTACTTACTTCTCTACACATGTACTTTCTATCATTATTTCCTTAGGCCTACGGCCATAATGATCACCCAACTCAACAATAACTTTCCCTGTTTCTATCAGTTAAAATGTCCATATGAGAAAGAATCTGATTAGATCATAGCATCTTTTAGAGGCAAATATCACATAGTACAAATTTCCGATTATATGTTGGATCACGTTTGTTTCAGATAGCTTTTTTAGGATATCTGTAATACTGTGAATTGAACTCATTACCTCTGCTTGCTAACGGACCTACATGCCTAGTCCCCATGTTTCAGACATCTTTGATCATAGGGATGGGGTCATTGTGGCCCACTGTTAAGGAACAAGGATTTTATTAGCAGCAAGAAGTGCTACCTGATGAATTAGCTGGATTAAAAAGGGGAAGCATGGGTGAAGAAGAAGGAAAAAATAATGGATCATGGATCTTCCTACTCCCTGGTTGGGAGTGAAATATGAGCAAGTGGTCTTTGTAGATATTAAAATTTAAAAGTTTAGAAAAACAAAGAAAATTGAGAGTATAGATGAATCATAAATGTAATCATTAGAGAATAAAATTATATAATGTTTATTATAAAACAATTATAAATCTGTGCTTAAAATTTTGGCATGAGTGAGGTGTATTCTAATATGAAAATTTAGTTTTAGAAATATTCTGCTTTCATGTTTTTATATTTTCTTTTTTAAAGAGAGAGTGAGAGAGGAGAGAGAGAGGGAGAGAATTTTTTTAATATTTATTTTTTTAGTTCTCGGCAGACACAACATCTTTGTTGGTATGTGGTGCTGAGGATCGAACCCAGGCCGCACGCATGCCAGGCGAGCACGCTACCGCTTGAGCCACATCCCCAGCCCCGTATATTTTCTGAGTATGAGAAAATGTGTAGATTTTAATGTAAATACCTCTCTCTAGTCATTAAGAAAACAAGGAATAAATATTATATCTTTCCACTGCTTATTTAATTGCTTACTCTCTCCGGGCTCATCTACATATATAGCCCTCCAAAAGGCCACTGTCTCCTGATTCTATACCATATTCTAATACCTGGTACCAAGGTGACTGTTACATAACTCAATTTCTTGCAAGTAAGAATCTGTTTAATTTGGTTTTGATTAGTTTTCTATTATGGTTTCAACCTACTATATAAATCCTTTCATTACATCTCAAGTACCTAGCATTTTCATGTTTTAATAAATGCTTTTTGAAAGATCAAATATCTGATATTTTTATAAATGTTTAAATTTTGTGTAATTGTATAATCACTTGTGGTATCTAGGTAAAATAACTTTGATATCCTTAATCGAGTTGAGCATACAAAGGAAAAGACTAGCATTTGGGTTGCATACCAGGTGCCCAGCTAATTTAACATTCCTTATCTATATTTTTTTGTTTATACTGGAAGGTTAAGAATATATGCCCCTGAAACCTACAGGAATTCTATAAATTTTGTACATCTGCTCTCACATCCATGGACTATATAAAAAGCCTGGATTCTGCTAGTGTAAAGTAGTGTATATGTGTGAATGTGTGGACAGACATGTACAGATGTGTATGTATAAAGTAGTAATCATATATGTAGAGCAATGTATACATATATATGCTAACATTATAAAATTGTAGTTAGAATGACTAGGGATTGTAAAATCCTTTGCTTTCTTATAAATAAATTACTGGGAAGCCAAATAGATCAATGTTTCTCAAACCTCTTTAGCAAATACCTCGATATTTTTTTAATGGATCCCATTATGTGAATTTTATGACCTCTAATGATCTATGACCCAAAGTTTTTAACTTATTTTGCTCTAAGTGGGATTAAAGAATTCAATAAATAGGAAGGACTTAGAATTTTAGAGTTGGTAACCAGTGTGTCTTGTATATTATTTATATTTGCTTTGCCAAATGAATAGTAGGTTCTTATAGAATTCTGATATGAATTCTATTTATATAAGTATATGGAATACCAAATTTAGCTTAACTCTTAAAGTCCTCCCGATACAGAATGTCATCAGCATATTGGAAGGACAAATGGAAACCCAGACAAAAATGTTTTGTTTCTGTTCCTTTTCTTGGATGTCATCTTTTCTCCATATTAAATTCTTTCCTCTCTAAATTTGTTGAGAATTTATAGCAAGTATATATTTCTGGTCTCTTTCTGCCAGTAATAACTGGACTTACAATGTTGCAAATGGAACAAAACCCTTGAGTCCTACAAGGGATATTTTGGTGGAGAAATTTGAGAAGTAATGAAAGATCTAATGAGTTATTTGAAGTTATCTTCTGAGTGAATCATTTAAATAAATAGTTTTAAACTCATATAATATTCATTTAATGAAATCCCCAGTATTTTGGTGATGGTAAATATAGTCATTGAAGAAAACATACAGCACAATAAAAGTTTCAGTTCCTTTACAGAGGAAACTGCTGACTCAGATAACTTCTTGCACATCAGTCTTCCTTTAATGAGGTAGTATCTGCCCTATAGCTGCCAACTCATGCTTTAACAGTTTTAACTGTCTAGTTACCCAATATTAGGCTTCCCCACTAAGCAAGAAGATTTCAGTGTCTGAGAAAAGATATTATCATTTACATCAGTGCAATGGAACTTTCTAGAATATGGTGTACTCTTTAGCACTTGAAATTTTACTCATGTAATTAAGTTTCTGCATGTGTTTAATGGATTCCCTATTGAACAATGCTGATTTATATATTGTTTGGGTACCTTGATTTTGGTTTTATCAAAATTGCTTGCTGTCTAGTTACATGTGGTCCTTAAAGTGGTATAAAATGTAATGAGTGGGCCTGATTTTTTTAATCCAGTTGAAGATATAACCACAAAGAAAAAACTATTTAAAATGACTTCTCAATATTATAGTTTGATTATATATCTCTACTGGACTGTATTCTGAGAATTAAAAGAACTATGTTTGTTGTGTTAGTGTTGCTATTGTTTTTGTGAACTTATAGTTATCTATAAGTCATAAATCAAATGAATAATTAATTTTGTGTTGAGTTCAAAAAGTTAAAACTGAAATTTTTGAAGATTAAAAGCAAAGACTTGGGGCTGGGGTTGTGGCTCAATGGTAGAGCACTTGTGTAGCATGGGTGAGCCACTGAGTTTGATCATCAGCATCACATAAAGATAAATAAATAAAGGTATTGTGTCTACAACTAAAAAATATTTTAAACAACAACAACAACAAAAACCCAAAGACTTGGGCTGGATTTGTGGCTCAGTGGTAGAAAGCTTGCCTAGCTGTGTGAAGCACTGAGTTCAATCCCCAGCACCACATAAAAATAAACAAATAAAATAAAGGTATTGTATCCATCTACAAGTAAAAAATATTTTTTTAAAAAAACAAAAGATTACAAATGTAAAAATTGATATAATAAAAAATTGGTAGTTTTGAGTTTGAATTGAAAGTGTATGACCTGTCATTACAGAATGAAATTCAATAGTTTTCATTCAGAAGTTGTTTGTGTTTATCATTTGAGCATAGCTTCATAATTCAGAAGTTTTTAATAAACAAGTTCACAATAAAAACTTTTTTTGAAAATGTAATTCTGTAAAACATTGAAAAAATCTACTTTAACAAAGACATTCCCTGTGCATTTTCTAATGGTATTCAGGTTTTACAATTATAAACCTTGTTTTATATAAAGGTAAAAATACTTCAAGAGGTTGTTCACTGTTTTTACAATGTGATAGAAGGTTTTTATTTTCTCTGTTAAATCTGGCTTTAAGAGAGAGTGACTCCAAAGCCTTGAATATGGGGAGGAAGGGGAGAATGTGAAAAGTGATATTCAGGAGTTCTAGTGCCAAAGATGCATAGGTGGAGAGGTGTGTTTGGGAAGAATCAGAGAAGGAAGGCAGCTGGCACCAGAAGTAATTGGTCTGGAACACTTCCACACCTCCATGGAGGCACTGCATTATGACTGCAAACACCCCCATTACCTTGCCAGACCATACTCTCTGGTGGTAAAGGTCACAGCCAATTCCTCCACAGCAGGTTCAGAGCTTCAGGAGAGGCCAGGGTGGGGCCCAAATTCAAGTATTTTTTACTGAATTATTTTATGTGTAAAATTTGATAATTTTAAAATAGGTTTGATAGGATACAAGCCTCAGTATCAGGATTTTACAACTTAATAGTTATAGCACTGCTATATTTCTTGCTTTTTTTTTCTTTCTTATTCTGGAGATTTATTCCAGGGGTGCTTCTGAGCTTCATCTTTGGTCTTTTTTTATTTTGAGAAGGGGTCTTATTGAGTTGCTGAGGCTGGCCTTGAACTTCTGGGTCATCCTGCCTCAGCCTCCAGAGTTGCTGGGATTATAGGCATGTACCACTATGCCTGCATTGTTTTTCTTTTGAAATACGATGTATTATTTTAAGGCACATAAATACTACATATTTTTATTTATTCAGCAAATATACAGTAAGCAACTATTTTGGGTGAAGTATTCCTCCAAGTCTCTATAGGAGATATATGATAAGATATACATGATTTCTATTCCATAAACTTACAGGTTGTTAGGTAGATTTTTGCAAGTTTATAATTAAAATAAAGAATAAAGTGCGATAAGTATAAAGAAAGAGGCACTGATACAATGCTTTTAAAAGATAGAATTTGGAACTTTTGATTTCTTCAGATTATCATTAGTCACAGTAGTAAGGGTTTAGAATCTGACTTTTAGCTTTGATAATCAGATAAACATCATTGGAGTGTAATGTTGGCCTGGGGTTTGAAGAACCGGGAGAATTTGATATGTGGATATGGGGCAGGAGTGAAGAACATTGTTAAGGAGAGGAGTACCACAGGAATTGATCCCAGGTTTTGGGAAATTGTAGTATAGGAACCAGGTCATGACTAGTTCATTTGACTGAAGCATACAGAGAAAGTAAATTTTGAGGGCTGGGGGTATAGCTCAGTGAGCCTAGCTAGCATGAGTAAGGCCATGAGTTTCATCTCCAGCATTGATTGGGGGCATGATGAACAAGTTTTGAGAAGTTAGAAAAATCTGTAAAGTCAGCCTAAGTAGTTTGAGTTTGATTCTGTTAATGTGAAGAAGGGTAGGGAAGAATAAATATGTGCTATCACAATTTTTTTTTTCAGAGAGTTCAAGGGGAGAGAAGAAATATTTAGATGACAAGTCAGGGGGAGGAAAAATTGGAAAAAAATTAGATACTAATAATAGCTGTCTTTAGCAAGAGATAGCAATAAAAGATAATAGAGAATTTTGACTTCTATTATGGTAAGATGAGGTTTAGGTCAGCAATAAAAAAAGAATGATTTTATGACATTTGCCAACAAATGGGTGGATCTGGAGATTATCATGCTAACTGAAGTGAGGCAGTCCCCAAAAACCAAAGGTCTCATGTTTCATCTGATAGGTAGAAGCTAACCCACAGGAGGGGAAGAATAGAAATGCAGTAGATTAGACAATAGGGAATGGAGGAGGAAGAGGGGAGATAAGTAAAAGAAGAACAGTGGAATGAATTTGACATAGTTTTCCCATGTACATATATGAAAATAGTGAATCCTACCACTGTGTACATCCATAAGAATGGGACTCTTAACTAGAATAAGATGTATTCCATGCTTGTATAATTATATCAAAATGAATTCTGTGGTCATATATAAGTAAAAAATAAACTTCTCCATGTTAAGTAACCTTACAGAAGTTTGGGCAGATTCTATTGCTGTTTTGGGGAACTGTAGTTAAATTTTTGTATAAAATATTGGACTGTTCTCTAAGGCTTGGACTGAAAAGTATAACAAAGAGATGTGAATACTTTGTTTCATCTATTTATTTTGTCTTTTTTGATTCACATATTCTCAGGTAAGGGTTCCTACCTATATGTAAATGTGCTCACAAAAAGAATTACAATGTGGATTTTGCTGTACATTATTTTAAACCCTAGAACTTATGAAATTTTTTCATAAGTCTAGGAAAATATTTACAATTTTTAGTGCCCTTCATATTTTATGATTCTTTTTGTTAATGGTAACTGGAATGAAGCTCCAGATTTGTGACTAATTCATCTCTTCTTGGACCATGCTGGGAAATGATTGTGAGTCATCTTCCTGCAGTATCTTCAGGGACAGATTTTATTTGGTTGTGAAGAATTTTTCCTCTGCCATATTTAAATTTCAAGGTTATTTTCCCCCTTGGCAGGAAATAAAAAATAATGGCATTTAATTTTTGTATAATAATTTTTTTGGAGGGACCCGGGGATTGACCTCAAGAGCACTCAACCACTGAGCCATATCCCCAGTCCTATTTTGTATTTTATTTACATACAGGGTCTCACTGAATTGCTTAGCACCTCACTGTTGCAGAGGCTGGCTTTGAACTCACCATCCTCCTGTCTCAGCCTCCCAAATCACAGAGATTATTGGTGTGTGCCACTGCACCCAGCTGTGTACTAATTTTAATGTAAAGAATTGGAATAGTGGGGCTGGGGTTGTGGCTCAGCAGTAGAGTGCTCGCCTAGCATGTGCAAGGCCCTGGGTTCGATCTGCAGCACCACATAAAAATAAATAAAGATATTGTGTTCAACTAAAAATAAATATTAAAAGGAAAATAATTGGAATAGGCAGCTCAGGAGGATGAGGCAGGAGGATACCAAGTTCAAAGCCAGCCTCAGCAACTTAGTGAAGCCCTAAGCAACATAGCAAGACCCTGTCTTTAAATTAAATATTAAAAAGGGCTGGGGATGTGGCTCAGTGGTTAAGTGCCTTAGGTTCAATCCCTGGTACAAATTTTTCACAAAAAATAAAGAATTGGAATAGACTGAAAAGTATGAATAAAAATGCAGTTCATTTAATTTCACCATTCAGAGATAACCATTGGTAACATTTTGGTGTATTTCCTTTCAGGCTTGTTTTTTCAAGATATATATATATTATTACACATAATTAGTACACTTAGTACACATAATATATATATATATATATATATATATATATATATATATATGTGTGTGTGTGTTTTAAAATTTTTTATTTATTCTTTTTAGTTATACATGATAGTAGAAATTGTACCATACATAACATATCATCCATACATACATACATGACTTTCCATTTTTGTGGTTGTACATAATGTGAAGTTACACTGCTCATAAAAGAACATAGGAAAGTTATGTCTAATTCATTCATTCTACTGTTTTTCTTATTCCCATCCACCTTCCTTCCCTTCATTTCCCTTTGTCTAATCCAGTGAACTTTAATTCTTCCCTCCCACCCACCGACCCTGTTATTATGAGTTAGCATCTGCATATCAGATAGAACATTCGGCCTTTGGTTTTTTGGGCGCTTAGTTTATTTCAGTTAGCAGGATAGTCTCCAGTTCCAGCGATTTACTGGCAAATGCCATAATTTCATTCTTCTTTATGGCTAATATTCCATTGTTTATATGTGCCACATTTTCTTTATCCATTCTTCTGTTGAAGGTGACTAGGATGGTTTCATAGCTTAATTATTGTCAATTTAGCTGCTATAAAGATTGGTGTGGCTGTGACACTATAGGATTCTGATTTTAAGACCTTTGGTATATGCTGAGGAGTGGGATAACTAAGTCAAATGGTGGTTCTGTTCCAAGTTTTCTGAGAAATCTCCATACTGCTTTCCAGAGTGGTTGCATCAACTTGCAGTCCCACCAGCAATGTATGAATGTACCTTTTGCCCCTCATCCTCATGAACATTTATTGTTACTTGTGTTCTTGATAATTACCATTCTGACTGGAGTGAAATGAAAAGCTCAGTGTAGTTTTAATTTGCATTTCTCTAAATGCTAGGGATGTTGAACGTTTTTTCATATACTTGTTGACCAATTGTATTTCTTTTATGAAGTATCCATATCATATATTTTTACACAAAGTTAGATCATATATTTATGTTTTGCCCTTTTTATTTATATCATGAATGTTTTCTTGTATTAGTGTTAGAAAATAAGTTTTTAAATAGTTATATGATCTCCACTTGAATAAATATTTCAGTTTATATAACCAACTTCCTATTTGTTGTGTTATAGAAATTATTCTAGATTTTGATGGGTTCTTAGCTCTTTTATTTTTATGTATTATTGTTTTCTTTTTCTGGCTCTTTATGATATTTTAGCAGAAGTAAGAAAAGGCTGAATTAGAAACTAAGTTTTTTATGTTTCTTCCATTCTTCCCCCACTTTTAAAAATATTTATTTTTTTAGTTGTAGGTGGACACACAATATGTTTATTTCATTTTTATATGGTGTTTTGAGGATCAAACCCAGAGCCTCATGTGTGCTAGGCAAGCATTCTTTCACTGAGCCATAACCCCAGCTCTCCTTCCCCTTTTTAAATTTTCATTATTATCATTTTTATGTGTGCAGTTGATTGAACCTAGGGCCTTGTACATGTACCACTGAGCCACATCCAATTTCTCTGATTTTTTTTAAGTTATTTTCTGACACATTTTAATTGTCCACAGTGTCTGGTCTACTTCACCATTTATTTTTAAAGGATTTAAATCCAGAATTTAATATAATGTTCTAATATTGTCAAATTATAACAAAATGATTTGTGTTAAAGAATGAGGTCAAACTTTTGTCTCTATAATACCTTTTTTGTTAAAGCAGGTAACTTATTCTGTCCATGTCTGTCTTCTGATTTATGAAAATTATTAATAATTATAAAGAAAATAATTACACTTGGAGTTTACTTGGTATAATTAAAATAATGGGGTGAAAATACATAGCATAGAACTTGGTGTGAAAAATATGAGCTTCTCCATAAAATAGTGTAGTGGTGGTGGTGGTAGTGTATATACACACACACACACACACACACACACACACACACACATTTTGGAGGGTGATTTTGCCATTGTTATGTTTGTTGTTCTTTTGGCCCTTTGTATAACTTTGAACTGATTTTTAAGTGTTTTAGTATTCCTAGTTGATTATTGATTTTATTTTATCTAGCATAATAAATACTTCACTAAAATTGTTTCACTGGAAATTTGGATTTGGTGACTGTATTTTAATTCCTTTTCAGATTTAAAAAAAAATGTAAGCAAAAATTCAAGGGTTTAGAATGTAGCTCAGTGGTAGAGTACTTGCCTAGCATATATGAAGCCCAGGTTTCAATCCCTTAACATTGAAAAAATTAAAAAGGTGAATAATAGGACCAGCATCTTCATCATCTTAACCTTCAAACTTATTTTTCACTTTCTTAGTTCTTTTAGAGCATATTAATAAGAATGTCATGAAAACAATTATCTTGATTATGAAGTGTGTCTGTAGTTTCCCTTTAAGAGATATGTTCATTAAATTTCATTTGATCAAAATTATTGAGCTGTTAAAAGAGGAAATGCATGTATATGTTATCCATGAGGTAAGTAGAGAGACTTTGTGGACACTATTGGTGCTTTTATATTTTATCTTAAATGTAATTGCAGTATTATTGAAGGATTTAAACAGAAGAAGTGTCATTGTTTATATTTTTAATAATGATTACTTTGTGAAGAATGAATTTTAGTAAGGAAGACAGGGTACTGGTACAAATTTATACATAAGATCAGTTAGGAACCTTAGCAGTAGCCTGGACTATAGAGCAGGGACTGACAAACTTATTCTTTTTTTTTTTTTTAAGAGTTCAATTAAACAGTTTATTAAAGACAATGTTCAGCTGGGTTGTAGCTCCTGCCTGCAATGCCAACTACTTGGCCCAGGTCAGAGGATGTCCAATGCAGAGAGCAATGGCTAAGCCTCTGGCAGTTCCCCACAATCCCAGTCTCCCTTGGGGGCCCTTTGGAAAGGGAGAAATTAAAGGCACAGGGAACCCAGGCAATACTGAAAAGTCTGTAAATATCTGAATTCCCTCTGTAGCTGAGGGTTAGGATTGGACATTTCCCCAATTGGAACATGAATGTCAAATCTAGTGACCACTAGAAATTAGGCATATTGAAAATAGGCTAGAGTTAGGGGTACCCAGTAATAATGCCTCTAGGGGAAACCACATTCCCATTTCATCCCTGCATGTCCTCTTTAGTGGGCATCCTAGTAGCCTAATAGGGTCCATGAGACCAGGGTTCTCTACCCCTACTGGCGACTCAATAAGCTAGTCTTATCTTCATGTGAACAATTAGCTGGGGCCAGGGTGGGTATGCTCAAGGCTGTAATCCCCAGAGGACTGCAGCAATAGTAGGCAAGCCTGGACAATTTAGCCAGACTGCCAAGGGCTGGGATGTGGCTCAGGGATTAGCACCACTGGGTTCAGTTGCAGGAACCAAAGGAGGAAGAATTAGCTTACTCTGGGGGCATGAAGTCTTATTGAGAGCTGGACATTGGTGCAGAAGTCACAGACATCCAGAAGTGCGGCTGTGGCAGGTCAAAAGGCACACTGGCTCCTAGAGGCCTCCACAGAGAGCATGACAAACTTATTCTTAAAGGATCAGATAATAGTTTATTCTTTAGAGACATTATATGGTATGACACATGTATTCTGCTGTTGAGGTGCAAAAGCAGTCACCACTAATATAAGGAAACAAGTAATAATTCATTTACAGAATAGGCACTCTGCCCATTGACTATTGATCAGGGTGGTGGCTGTGGAGATGGAGAAAAATGGGTCAATTTAGATTTGTGATAGAAGTAAAATCAAGATGATTTGACAAGGATTATATATGGTGGAGGATGGACATACTCATGCTCATCTGCCTATAGGGGACTTCAATTTCACACCTCACATATGAGGCTAGTTTCATGATTTGCTTCCCAGATTAAAGATACCATTACATGGAATTTTCCATCTGAGTGGTATTTGCAGTCCCCCATTTTGATAAATGCCACTTGTATCAACATTCTTTTTTTTTTTAAACCTTCTGTTTAAACTCTGTTCTTTTCATAGACTTCCTTTTTGGCAGAATCACATAATTATTTGATTGGATTTTAATTTTCATTTGTTATTATGGCAGTGGGATCTAGTCCTAAAGTGATATGATAATGCATTGCAGAAATAAATTTGGAAGGCTAGACTGGAGTGAGTGATATTGTGAAAGCAAAATAGAAAAGTACAGTTATGTGAGTAGACAGTTTAAAAAATCTTAGTTGAAAATGGGAGTACAAAAAAGTGACATAACTAAATGAAAATGAGGGTCAAAGAGAAGATTTTTTCTTGTTTTTGAAGATAAGGTATAACTGAAAAGAATCTAGTAGATTGAAAGTAGAGAAGAGTGGGAATGGGTGATGCAGTTAGGCTTCCCTGTAAATTGTGTAAAGACAGTACCACGTCTGAGGGAATTAGGCTGCTTCTTCCATTTTAGCAGGAAGGAAAGAAGGAGAGGATGTTTTCAGTATCAATAGGTTTTAGATTTTGTGAGGGAAATAATCATTTTATTTTAGTATTTTAGACTCCTAAATGAGTTACTCTCCATCCCCCACAGATAAGTTCTTAATTATGAATATCAGTAGAGGCAAACATTCTATTCAATAATTACTTTATTTTGTTCCTATTATTTTTTTGTTCTACTCTGTAAAATATGAAGGTAGAAAAGAAAGAACTGAGCAGCCACAGGGAAATTGAAAAAGGAATAGTATATAGATGACATGATATAGATGATATGATTGCTTGAACCTGTTAGGATCTGGGTATTTGGAATGTAGAATTAGGAATGCTTTTTATGGAGAATAAGATTTAATTTGAAGATAAGTTGTACATTGGCTTGAAATCATGAGTTAAAGACCAGAAAACAGTGAAAGTGACTCATACTTGAAGACGAGGACTCACATTTTGAAGTCATGGTATGTAGGATTGAACAGCTATGCAAGTTATTAAGAACTGGAATGAATAGATATACACTAGATCAGTAATTTACAAACTTTTTTTTTTTTAAACATGGACCCCTTTCTTCAATGGAATAGAATTCTAATGTAAAAAACATAAAAGAAGACTTTGATGGAAGCAGTCTTATGGGCCAGAAACATAACCCCTATTCCAAAGTACTTGGAGTTACCTTGAAACTGCGTGAAGCATTTTCAAGTGTAATCCTAGCAATAATAAGCTATTAAAAACATTTTTATTGATTTAACTGACATCAGCACAAAACAAGTGGGGCAAAAAGATATACAGTGAAAAATACACCCCTGGTCCCTTTGCATAATACAGTAAATACAGTTCCCAGTTTATTATATATATTTTTATCACAAATGAAATCTTGTTTTTTGTATTCTTTTCCACCTTGTTCTTTTCACTTAACTAGTATAAACCTACCTCATTCTTTTTTAAAGCTGCATAGTAACATAATAAAAACAATTAAATCTAATAATTTGTTATTGACAGAAACATATTTTTGGTATTTTGCAATTACAAAGTTGAAATAAATATCATTTACACATATGTCTTTACTTCTACACATCAATGCATTTCTAAGATAAATTCTTTTCAAAACCTTTAAGCAGGAAAGTTAATATCAGAAAGCCAAATCTAATATTGGGATCACTAAGACAAAGTTATTTTTATATGGTTTCCATAGCCTCTTACCCTCTTTAAGTATGTTGTTTGCCCTATTCTGTAAATTCTGCTTCTTCTCCGTTAAAGGAGATGTTGTGTTTTCTTCTTTTCTCTCATTTTGATATGAGGGGATTGAACCCAGGGGCACTCAACTACTGAGCCTCATCCCCAGCCCTTTTTTGTATTTTATTTAAAGACAGAATCTCACTAAGTTGCTTAGGACCTTGCTAAGTTGCTGAGTCTGGCTTTGAACTTGCTATCCTCCTTGCCTCAGCCTTCTGAGGTGCTGGGATTATAGATGTGCATTACTAAACCCAGCAAAGGGATGTTTTTATTTAGTACATTATGTAGTACTTAGACTCTTTGCTTTCTGGACTTCTGAGTGCTCCTATATATTTTACATAGAGTAACATAATTTTATCTGCTACTCTGGGTTATTTGTTTAGTCTTTTATGCATTGGTCTCAGTTGTTTACCAGAACTGTTTTAGATATTCTAATTAGAATTTTAGTTATGTTTCTTAGTTAAAGCTTTAGGTCTTTTGCTTGTTATTAGGAATCTCTTGCATTTGCAGATGAAAGAATTAGTTACATTGTCTCTATTTTTATCTTTCTAACTTTTGTGTCCTTGGGGAAAATTTCTACGTGTAGTAAATATTTAAATTCATGGACTATGCTTATGGCTTCCTTGATCCATAGATGTTAAATCTTCCTTTAATATTCTTATATATCTATTTCATATGTGTTGGGATAAGCTCTTCCCCACAGATATCTCATTGCAAAGGAATTCTTAATCTGTTGGATAGAAAAGAATACTCTGAATAGATTATTTATTGAGCAGTATGAAACCAGTGCTTTACACTTGGATTATTTTCTTATCATCAGGTCTCTTGAGGTATAAGTAAGACAAGAGTAAATTCTTAAAAGATTTAACAGAAATCTATAATTTAGCATGGTACACATTTGGAGATAGAATTAAGGCCAATGAAAGGAAGGAAAATAAATAAAAAACTTGTTAAATATTTTAATCATTGTAAATTGCGTGAGTGTGTGTTATTTGCTCATTTGCAGGAAGTCTTTTTTTAATATTTTTAATTGCCTATGGGCCATTATTTTATTTATTTATATGTGATACTGAGAATCGAACCCAGTGTCTCACACATGCTAGGCAAGTGCTTTTCCACTGAGCTACAACCCCAGCCCTGTTTTTTTTTAATTCATTTTTTTATTTGAACTTGCTATCTTCCTTGCCTCAGCCTCCTGTTGTAATGCATTATAATTCTTATTACACATATAGAGCACAATTTTTCATATCTCTGGTTGTATACAAGTATATACACACCAATTCGTATCTTCAAACATGTACTTTGGATAATAATGTCCATCACATTCTACCATCATTTCCAACCCCATGTCCCCTCCCTTCCCCTCCCCCTCCTACCCCTTTGCCTTATCTAGAGTTCATCTATTCCTCCCATGCTCCCCCTCCCTACCCCACTATGAATCAGCCTCCTTATATCAGAGAAAACGTTGGGTATTTGGTTTTGGGGGGTGGATGACTTCACTTAGCATTATCTTAACATTTACCTGCAGATGCCATGATTTTATTCTCTTTCATTGCTGAGTAATATTCCATTGTGTATATATGCCACATTTCTTTTTTTTTTTTAAAGAGAGAGTGAGAGAGGAGAGAGAGAGAGAGAATTTTTAATATTTATTTTTTAGTTCTCGGCGGACACAACATCTTTGTTGGTATGTGGTGCTGAGGATCGAACCCGGGCCGCACGCATGCCAGGCGAGCGCGCTACCGCTGAGCCACATCTCCAGCCCTATGCCACATTTCTTAATCCATTCATTTATGGAAGGGTATTTAGGTTGGTACAGTTGTTTTTTAACCAACAAGTTTATAAAATTCCAACAGTGACTTGAGAAATAGTTTAATTCAACTACATAATTTTTTTTTTAGGTAAAGAAACTAGTATTGGGGAGAATCTGAATTCATTCCAGATCACAGACTAAACACAGAGTACCTGCTTGTTAGTTGGCTTCTGTTTGATGATGTAATTAATCAACTGTTTACAGAAGTAGTTAAAATGCAACAAGTGACAAAACAATCCATTTTATATACTCATATTTTAGATCACAATATACCACTTAATTCCTAGAAATAACTTTCTGAAAATGTAGATAAATAAAATTTTTATAATTATTTTTCTATGAACACATTATATTCAGAGAATAATTCTGTCTGCAAATAAAGTATTTCCACCTCATCTATTTCCTAAAGTCCCTTAACAGAAAAATTTTTATTGCTTGGTTTCTGTTTTTGTTAAACTACTTAGTGTCTTGAAGTATTATATGTCCAAATGTTAGTTGCTGGAAGTTATCTAAAGAAAGTCATATAAAAGCCTTTGTTAGAACTTTTAGAAAATAAGGGACTTAAATTCTACACAATTTTTCATATCTCTGGTTGTATACAAGTATATACACACCAATTGTTAGTTGTTCTGCTAAGCCAAAAGAAGCAGCATTGTGACTTATTTCCTGATATTCTTCCTAATTATTGCACATATATATGTATATAATTATTACATTTCAATATATATAAATATATCCTCTCTTTATATATAGTAAGGATTCACTGAGTCTGTTTTTGTTCTTTGAATTTCCACAACTTTTGATGTTGTTAGCTGGTAGACTCATTCTTTAAGAAAACTCTTCCAGGAGAAATATCTATGCCTGTTCTTGTTCTTTTTCTTTTGTTTATTTTTTATTTCTGTATTTTTTATTTCTTTAAAAGAGTTAGGGTTTCACTAAATGACTACGCTGGATTCCTGGGCTCAAGCCATTCCTCTCACAGGCGCATACCAGCACACCTAGCTTTTTAAGTCTGTTTTAAGAGTAATTTCTGATTGTCAGTTTAATCTGACAAACTTTAATCTGTTTTAGAGCTTATATTTTTTCACCAGTGTAGGGATCAAACCCAAGGTCTTGCACATGCTAGGCAAGTGTACCCCAAAACCCTTTAGCTATAAATTAAATATAGTTAAATACTGAACTATTTGTGTAACTGAAACAGGGAGATAATATACATTTATTAATTATACATTTTGTAGGCCAACATGGCCTACCTTCCCTAATTGTACCTGTTCAGGTTTATGCCTCCCGGCTGTCAGTATTCATAAACTATGGATTCCAAAAAAGGAATATTTGGCAATACATGAATTTGAATAATATTACATTAACAGCTGATCATTGAATTTTTTATAGTACATAAAATCTTCATGCAAGGAAGAAACTTTTGTGCTCTTCGTTTTCACAAATTCTGATTTTTGTCTTAGAATTGTTACAGATAATTATCATTTTAGTAAAATACAGCAAATTTATGTTACCCAGTTTGAGCATTATGATATACATTAATTGCATACTATGTGCTATCTGTTATAAACAGTTTGAACAAAATGCGAAATATTACACTTCTAGACGTATGTGGACAAAATATTGACTTTGGGTCATTGAAATCAGGTTGAATCATCTTATTCATAGCTATATAAAATTAAAACTTAAAAAGAAGGTTTTGGGAGTTGAGTGTAACTTTTGATTTTTCATCCTTAGCACTACTAACGTTTTGGGCTTGATAATTCTATGTTATTGAGTGTGGGCTGTCTTGTGCATTGAAGGGTATCTAGCCTCTGCCTACTCCATGCTATTAGCTACAAGTTGCTACAATGCCTACTCCATGCAATTAGCTACAAGTTGCTACAATCAAACATGTCTCCCAAATGTTCCTTGGTACCACTGTTTTCAATGATGGAAAAGATTTACAATGAATCAAATCAGTTTTTGTCCCTTCATCTTCTGCACATTTTTCTCCCATGGTTTACAACAAATTTATATCACATTGCAAAGTTCTATGTTAATTTTCAATTGTTGTAACCTTTACCGTAACTGATGAACCAACTTTCTTTCTTTCCTTTTTTTTTCTATTTTTTTAATATTTATTTTTTAATTGTAGTTGGTCACAATTCCTTTATTTATTTATTTATTTATTTATTTATTTATTTATATGTGGTGCTGAGGATGGAACCCAGGGCCTTGCACATGGTAGGCAAACACTCTACCGCTGAGCCACAACCCCAGCTCCCTTTTTTCTGTTTTTTAAGAGATGGAGTTTAGGTTGCTCAGTCTGCCCTTGAATGCCTACTTCAACTTCCCAAGTATTTGGAACTACAGACACACACACCACTCGCCCTAGCTTAACTGCTTAACTTTCTATAAAGAAGTCCAAAATTATGCACTAAAAACCATAATCTCACGAATAGCGTTGAATTAAAAGATATGACTATACATCTTTTATATTCTTCTGTAGGACAGTATGTTGTGGATAGGGAAGTCATGTTAATATAGTCAGTTCTTTTTGATCCTGTGATTCTGGGTTGGTTTTTGATCACATATAACCAATTTTTTGGTGATGTTCAAATATCAAGGAAAGGGATATTCTTAACACAGGGGCTCACAATGAGAGTATTGGTATCAAATCTCAATACTCTGGCCCAGGTTCTTGGATACCTGAATGGTTTTTATTTTAATGAGTATATGTTTTGTAAATTGTCTGAATAACTTAATCTTTTTATTGATTCTTACATATTATGTTTTAATAATAAATAATAACTCAATGTGACAATGGGCTAATTATTTTGTCAAATTAAAATTATTAATTTTTCATTTATATTCGTGTTACAACTTATTTGAAAAGTTTTAAAATACTGTAACATACCTTAACATTGGTACCTAAACATTATGAGGTATTCATTTTAAATTCTTAACACAGATTTATCTGGCTAAAAATATAATGCCATGAAAAAGGTATGCATAACATGTAAATAATTATTACTATTAAATATTCACTTTAACATTAATAATCCCTAAAAATACCTTAAGTTTTCTTTTATTGCTTCTATACTCATTGGTAATTATATAGGCAGATGTTTACTCATTAAAAAACAATAGCTAATGACTATTAAATGCTAGATTCTAAGGACTTTAGCTGCATTATCTCATTTAACCCTCCCAAATATACATTCATATTACTGATGAATAAATTAAAAACTCAGAGAAATTATACAGTTAATAAACTCTTGACACAGTTTTTGCACCCACATAAAAACTTATTTTCAAATATCATACCAAAACAAGATAATCTCTGTTTTTGTTTTTTCAAGATTTAGGTTTATACTCTTTTACTCCAATACATTTTTATTTTTTGAGTGCTTACTATATGACAAACTTTGTGGGTCTCATTGTTGTTTTGTTTTTACTTGGAAATAATTTGTGACTTAAAAAAAATACAGGGTTCACATTTATTTTCCCTAATGTCACTAATGGATCTGGCCATTGTATAAATGTCCAAATTATAGATATCAGGAAATTAATATTGACTCATAGTATTATTGACTAAATTATAGACTTTAAATGAATTTCACCAGTTCATCCCTTAATGTCCTTTTTCTGTTCTAAATCAAACCTAGGATCCCACATCATATTTGAGTCTGTCTCATAAGTCTTCAACGTATGGATGTTCCTCAGTCTTCTTTTCCTTCATGATTGACACTGTTAATGAATACTACTCAGTTATTTTGTTTGTGGTCTTTCAGTATTTTCTTAGGGTTCTACTGAGGTTATACATATTTGTAAGAATACTACAGAGATGATGTGCTCTTCTTGGGGCACCAGAGAATACATGATGTTGATATATTTTATTATAGTGATGTAGTTTATACATTGTGAAGTTACTCTTTCCACTTTTTGTTTGAAAAATGCTTTGGAGGAGAAATGTTGATGTTATATAAATATTCTGTTTCTCCTCAAATTTTCCCTTACTGCTTTCCTTGTTGCAAGTTACTTTACATGATTATTTTATGTATTATTCATAATTACAAAGGCATTGCCTTAACTTTCAAAGTAGACGACTAACTTTCAGAGGTAAGCTTATACTTTTTAGCAGGAACAATAGTAAATAAAATCTGAAAATTTTGGGGCTGGGATTGTGGCTCAGTGGTAGAGTGCTCGCCTAGAACGTTCAAGGCCCTGGGTTCGATCCTCAGCACCACATAAAATAAGTAAATAAAATAAAGATATTGTGTCCAACTACAACTAAAAAAAATATATATTAAAAAAAGTACCTATGAAGATAAGCAGGGGGGGGGGCAATTTATGACCAGTATAAGACAGTAGTACTTTTGCACACATGAAGAATAATTAGCTACCAAGAGATCATATGAGCTAAATATGTATGTCTAAAATCAAAATAGTTAAAGTTACATGTGAATAATAATGAATATAATAGAACTGCTGAGAAAAATGACTGCATAGGCTTGTTTTTAAGATTAAGTCTCTTCTCACTTAAATGAACAAAAAGAACCAAAAGTAGAAGAGAAAATGGTACCTTTACTGAAACTAAAAAAAGCCCTAAACCATATGCAGTGAGCTATAGTTGTCTTTCTAGTTACCAGGACTAAATTTATTTCTCATCTAAACAATATTATATTAATCAACTTTGTATATATATCTTTTTCTACTGGTTCTTAATTTCTACAGATTAGATTCTCAGTGGTAGAATTACAAAATTCAGGCATATACATACAATTGTGTGTATTATGTAGATAGATCTATATAAGTTTAAAAATATTATAGATAACTTTCTCAAGAAAAATAATCCCCAAAAATGTGTGTGTATCTCTGTGTGTCTTTGTGTGTTTATTTTACTACTTATTTTGCCTTCTGGGTATTCCGTACTTTAGTCCTCACATTAGTTTGTTTTCCGTCATTATAATAAAATGCTAGATATAATAAAATTCTAGATGTTAGATAAACTATAATTAAATAGAAATTTATTGAGATCACAGTTTTAGAAACTAGACATCTAAATAGCATGGTACTATTTCTGCCAAGGGCCTCTTTGTCTGCCTCATATCATTACTGATAGTATCATGGTGGGAATATGTACAAAAGAGAGAAATTACATGTCAAGACAGGAACCCAGAGAGTGGTGATAGACTAGACTCACTCTTTTATAACAACTATCTCTGAAAAACTTAACTAGTAGTCCCAAAAGAACTATTTTAAAATAAGACAAGATCAGTGTTTAAATATTGTGTGAAATCCATATGATATGTAGATAATTTTTTCTATATCCTAGCTCCTTTCATCTTTTTTTTTTTTTTAATGGAAACATGGGCTCACTAAGTTGTGATCCTCCTGCCTTAGCCTCCTGATTCACTGAAATGGTAGACATGTATCACTATGCCAGGCTATATTCTGGAGTTTTAATATCAACATCTGCTCTTACAATAAAGCCATGTAAGATTGTATACACACTAGCTAAGTGAAGTAATAAATATGCTTAGAAGTGATTTTGCCATTATAAATGGTTTGCTAAGTCTACTTGAAATCATATTAAAACTTGACTCCAATAAAAACTCTAAAAATGTATTTGCTTTTTTTTTTTTTTTTTTTTGCATGGGAGGAGTGGAGACTCTCTGTATTAGAGACTACCATGCCAGATTCTTGGACACCTAAGACCAACAAGTATATTACTATCTAGATTTAAAAGACAAGAATGCCCTCTATTCAAATATGATATTTTCTTGATTCTTTAAGATAATACAGGAATTGTATTGCAATTGAATAAATAATATTCTTTAAGAAGAAGAACATAATTTTAATTTTCCTAAGTTTTGTGGTATTACACATTTGTGGGAAATTACTATTTAAAACACTGTTAATCTTTTTGGACATAAGAAAACTCTGTAAATCTATTAGAAGAGATTTAGTACACTAAAATTAAACTTATTTCAAACCAGGTGCAGTGGCAGTTGTCTGTAGTCCCCATTACTTGGGGGAAGGTGAAATTAGAGGATCACTTGAGTCAAAAAGTGGAAAACTAGGGTGAGAATCTGTCCACACACACACACACACACACACACACACACACAAATTTAAACTTATTTTATTAATTGGCATTTGTTGTAGTCCATTTTCTGTTACTATAACAGAATACCTGATATTGAGGTCTGTTTATGTCACAATTCTGAAGGCAGGAAGTTCAAGATCAGAAGAGCTTACTTAACTATGTGGAGTGGCTTCCCTTTTACACTTCTCCAAAGAAATAGCCCATTTCCAAGGAAATAAGAATTCACTCACTTCTGCCCAGTCCCAGAAGAAAGGCATCAATTTCTCATAAGGACTTAATCACCTTTTGAAGACCCAACTTCCCAACACTCCTGCACTGTGAAATTTAGCCTCAACATGAGCATTTTTAAGATATGAAAGTATTTTTTCCTTTTTTATGAAAACTATATATTTATAAATTTATAGTTTAAAAAGTAAGCAAAGGATTTATTTTTTTTATTTTTTTTTAAAGAGAGAGTGAGAGAGGAGAGAGAGAATTTTTAATATTTATTCTTTAGTTCTCGGCAGACACAACATCTTTATTGGTATGTGGTGCTGAGGATCGAACCCGGGCCTCACGCATGCCAGGCGAGCGCGCTACCGCTTGAGCCACATCCCCAGCCCAGCAAAGGATTTATATATGTTTAGTTCTTTTGAATAATTTTGAGAATTATAATACTGAGAATCAGTTTTTTCCCTCTCTTGTAGATATGGATTCTGGAGAACGGTTGCCATCCTCAACAGCCTCCTCTACCACACCAACTTCATCTTCTACACCTTCTGTGGCTTCAGCAGTTTCTAAAGGTGGCCTTTCCACTGGAGCTGCTTCACTTAGCTCTACAATCAACCCATGTGGTAAATATCCTTTATTAACTCAATTTTAGAATGCCATCGTTTTGATCATTTGCATTCTTAATAAAGAGATCTAAATAAAATGTTCTCATGAATTCTGCTGACCTGTTGAATAATGGCTAGGTTAAACAGCTAGTGTTCTTTGCTTTTTCTGGATCTTTCACTGGGATATCCTTGGTTATTTCATGCTTTTCCTGCTTACTGGAAAGTCTCTTTGAGGGATTGAATCTTAATATTGTAATTTGTTTTACCATGTTAATTAAGGAATTAGTAAGTATAAAGTCTCTTTTTAAAATAATAGACCTATGAGGGAATCAAGAAATACAGAAGAGGTCTTGGTAATAAGATTTAGTACTAATGCTGAGGATCTTTGTCCTAATCTTGTTGCTAGTATTTGAAATGACGTTCAGATGCTCCAGCTACCCCAGTTCACAGATATATACTACACTAAGGCAGATATTTACTTAATGGGAAATTAAATTAAAACAAATGAACAAATAGCAACAACAAAACCCTAAACTTGATTAACTCATTCATTTATTAGCAGGAAGCATTTTAGCCTTACTTTTTTTATCTTGTAGAATTATTTCATGATTATAAACAGTTGAACTAAATAAACATCTTACTTTTTTTCAAGTTAAAATTTGTGATTTTATATAAGTAATACATAAAAATATGGAATATTTGCTTAAATATCCTAGCAAATTATTAACTATATTTTTTCAGTTATTTTTGTTTTTTAAGCAATAAAATAAAAAAGGATGCCATTGAATTTATCATAGAATGATGTTCTTAGTGATTACCAAATAACTAAAATGACATATCTTAGAAATCAGTATAACCCTTCTTGTATACCTTGTATAGTCTTCATCAAGTAATCTAACAACTTTGTCCACATTTTCCTTATACATAAATGATGTCTGGGTTCTAACATCAGTGATGATATGCTGTGCTAAAATACAGTGATGCCACAATTTATTTATTTATTTATTTATTTTTTAAAAGAGAGAGTGAGAGAGGAGAGACAGAGAGAGAGAAATTTTAATATTTATTTTTTAGTTCTCGGCGGACACAACATCTTTGTTGGTATGTGGTGCTGAGGATCGAACCCGGGCCGCACGCATGCCAGGCGAGCGCGCTACCGCTTGAGCCACATCCCCAGCCCCCACAATTTATTTTTTACCCAATATTACTTTGAATGATTGCAAACAGATGTATTTTTGTAAATTTTTTCCCTGTTTTTATAACTCCTCTTGCTCTTTCCTTTGCTGTCAACTCCTTTTAATGTATTCGCATCTGCTTTCTTATTTAGTATTTGTTTCTGTTATCCTTAATATAATGGTGTTTCTAGAAACATGTTTTTTTCTTTTTGTTTTAATGTTGAAGGTTTCTGGGTAGTTTTTTTCTCATTTTTCTTAATCAATGATACTGGCATTGCTTACAATCCTGATTACTTATATTTTCGGCACCATTCTTTGTTAGTTGTAATTGGGAGTTTCAGAAAGGATGGAATATACTAAGTTGCTAAATAACATCAGAAATCTTGTAAGAAAAGGGAGTAGTTTTTGCTATTAAAAGAGGGTGTAGAGGTTTTATATTGAGATGCTTATACATTAAATTAAAGTGTAATTTTTGTTTATTCAAAAGTTCACCACTTATTAACACATTAGATTTTAAATACCTACATGATAATATTTTCACTTTCTAGGCAAAATGAGTTTTAAAAACTTTTAACTTTTACAGTGTTGTATTTCATATTTCAAATAGTTTATTCCCACCCAAGGCTACTGAGAATGTCTTTTAAGGTTGCTCAGTTTATTTTCTTATCTTTTCTTGTTTGATTCATTGTTTTTGGCTTATATATTATCTGATAATCTTCCCATTTGAAAGTAAAATCAAGATTCATAATGGGCTCGATTCCTTTATCTTAAACAATTTGATCTCTCTCTCTCTCTCTCTCTTTTTTTTTTTTTTTTTTGCTATATAGAGATAGCAGAGCAGAATTGTCATCGTTTTTTTTTTTTAAGTTGTCGATGGACCTTTGTTTTATTTATTTATATGTGGTGCCGAGAACCGAACCCAGTGCCTCATACATGCCAGGCAAGTGCTCTACCACTGAGCCACAACCCAGCCCCAAATCTCATCTTTAAAATGCCAAAGGCTCAACAATTTTTTTCATGGATCTCTGGTGTTATTCTGTTATTTTACACATTATTTTGTTTAAGAATCTCATTTATTTCTTTGTCACCTTCATTAATGATGTGTCTATAGAAATTCCTTCAAGCTATATAGGATGTAATTTGAACTTGCTTTCATACTTTGAATTACCACCTATTTGCTATTGAATCAATATCTTGTCAAGGTCCAAGATTATACCTGCTTATAGGTTAACCTATTGCTATATTGGATGCTGACAGAAGACATGGATCAGAGATTCTGTTGCTTATGGCACAGCAAACTACATGAGTATGATATTGGCTTTGGTTCTCTATGCCTAAGTTCCACAGGGATGATGCAGATCCCATCATGTATGGGTTTCTGTCATATCTGAGGAACATTGGAATTGAGGAATTGAGTGCTTTTATCGATGAGAGTAAGCTCATTCTTTGCAAGGAGGATGTTTGTTACCGTATCTTTTAAGGTTGCTCACTGCAAATGTCATAGTCTTGAGAATAGCCCAGTTAAAGAGTGATCAAGGCCTGCATTCTTGACATATCCAGCAATAACATGCAGAGATGCTAAGGGCCTTGGATAATTGCCTCTTTCAAAACACTTTTAGTTTTATTAAAACTTTTAGTTTTATTTTATACCTCATTAATAATAGAGGTAACTTGGATTAAAAAAAAATATAACACTGCAGTACAGATCAGTTTAAGGCAGGCATGGTGGTGCATTCTTAAAATCCCAGTAACTCGTGAAGCTGAAACTATAGGATTGCATATTTGAGGCCAGCTTCATGAACTTGTGAGTCCCTAAGCAACGCAGTGAGTTGCTGTCTCAAAATAGAAAAATTAAAAGGGCTGAGGATGTAGCTCAGCAATAAAGCACCCTGGGTTCAATACCTAGTACCAAAACAAAACAAAACAAAATTAAGACTGTTTGCATATATGGGTTTTATTGATCTTGTCTGAAGAGTAATATTTCTTTTCCGTTAGGAATACACATACACATGTGTATTTTTTAATAAATTGCATACTCTTAAAAATGAATTTGAGACAGCTTTCACTATGTGTATAGCACAATAAACAAAAATAGTTAACTGAAATGTCAAAAGATAGGCTCTAAGAAATAAAAAAGATGTCAGCTGTAGAAAACCACAGATATTGAACAAAAAACTTAACCAGTTACCAGCTAAGCATAAAAAGAAAATACCTTACCCTGGTGCTATTTAAGTATATTAGTTTCTCAGAAAAAAACACATTGTTTTTGGCCCTGAGTAATATGGGGAATTTGCCACTGGAGCTTTTGTTTAAGAATTCAGATGATGCACACTATCCCACATTCTAGGTTCAGAGATATTCAGATATTTTTCCACATATTGTCTCTGGGTAAAGTTGGAGAGTGGAATACAAGCATAATTTCACAAATAAACTTTGCATAGTGAATTTGTTTGAGATTTGTGATTATTCAACCTAATACAAAGATAGAATTTTGAAAAATTTAAATAATAGTCAAGCTGTACCATAGACCAGTGCTTTTCAATCTGTCTTTGAAGGTAGATTTCTTCAAACAAAAGCTTATGCAAATGTAAAATATATAAGACTGATAAACTATTAAAAACCACTCTGGTTGAGGCTGGAATAGGTCTGCTTTTAAAAATTAAAGGGATTACTTTTCCTATGAATCTTAATTGTAGGCCTCTATAAACATGTGCCAAATCATGGTATATCAAAGAAATAATAAGTTGATCAATTTAGGCTATTTGATAGTTACGACAGTGATTAACTATGGGTAGGAAAACATGGCAGATGAACACACCAGCCCATAGGTAAGCAGTCCTGAAGTTGGAAATGTCATCACAGTCCTAGGCTCCTTCTAATTATACATTTCTTCTTCTAAAATGTGAGATTTTATGCTTACGTAGGTATCTCAGAACTACAAGAGGGCTGATCCACCAGGAAGTGAGCCGGTATGGGATAGGCAAAAGTTGCATGCCAATTGACTTTGTCTCCTTTTTAAGTTTTTCCAGAAACCCCACCCAGAGATTTCTACTTACATCTTTTTCATCAGAACTGTGTGAGTGATAATGTCAGCTTCAAGAAAGGCTAGGGAGAATAGGTTTTAGCTGAGCATATTTTTATCATGAATAAAACAGTTCTGTAACTAAGGAAAAAGGAAAGAGTAGATTGGTAATATGTGTGCCACTAAGGGCTAAGTACAGCAAAGGATAGGAACGAGGTTAAACTTGGTAGTAGGCCAAGACCAGGTCATTTAGAATTTATGTGGCATGCTTAGGAATTGATGCAGAATAATTCAGTATTAAAAGCAAAGACTTTGCTATCTAAAGGCCCTGAAATTGAATCTTGGCTTGTCAAGATACCTCATTAATAATATAGTTATACCAGCACCTACTTTATAATATTATGAGAATAAATAAGTTCTTATATATAGTAAGTGCTTGGTAAATTGTACCCATTATTTTTTTTCATACTTTATCCAAAAGGAATGGATTTATATGATCACATTACTTTGAAAATGATAGCTCTGAAGAATTTGGAGTATCAGTTTGCAATGGGGATAGAACCAAAGGCAAAGACAACCTTATATCCATACTTAATATATAAGAATTTGAACATGAATATATTTATATGCTTATATTTATACTTATTATATTTAAATTATATATATGTATGTGTGTGTGTGTGTGTGTGTGTGTATATATATATATATGTATATGTATGTATTTATTCAGGTGTGAAATAAGGAGGACCTAAATGAAAGAGTATTGGAAATGGAATAATATGCAAGGTTCCAAAGATATATATATTTTTTTGGGGGGGAGGGCGTCCATTTCTTTCTTTTTAAAAATTTCTTATTTGTCATGTATGACAGAGAATGCGTCACAATTCATATTACACATATAGAGCACAATTTTTCATATGTCTGGTTGTACACAAAGTAGAGTCATACCATTCCTGTCTTCATACATGTACTTTGGATAATGATGTCCATCACATTCCACCATCATTTCTAACCCCATACCCCCTCCCTTCCACTCCCTCCCCTTTGCTATATCTAGAGTTCCTCTATTCCTCCCATGCTCCCCACCCCAACCCCATTGTGAATCAGCATCCTTATAATCAGAAAGAACATTCAGCAATTGATTTTGGGGGACTGGCTTACTTCACTTAGCATTATATTCTCTAACTCCATCCATTTACTTGCAAATTCCATGATTTTATTCTCTTTTAATGCTGAATAATATTCTCTTGTGTATATATCATATTTTCTTTATCCATTCATCTACTGAAGGGCATCTAAGTTGGTTTCACAGTTTAGCTATTGTGGATTGTGCTGCTATAAACATTTATGTGACTGTGTTCCTGTAGTATGGTGTTTTTTAAGTCTTTGTGTATACACAGAGGAATGAGATAGCTGGGTCAAATGGTGGTTCCATTCCCAACTTTCCAAGCAATCTCCATACTGCTTTCCAGATTGGCTGCAAGAATTTGCAGTCCCACTAACAATGTATGAGTGTGCCTTTCCCCCCACATCCTCACCAACACTTATAGTTGTTTGTGTTCCTAATAGCTACCATTCTGACTGGAGTGAAATGAAATCTTGCAGTAGTTTTGATTTGCATTTTTCTAATTGCTAGAGATGTTGAACATTTTTTCATATATTTGTTGATTGATTGTATATCATCTTCTAAGAAGTGTCTGTTTACCAAACATATTTTTAGGGTGTGGATTCTTATGGGATGTTTAGAGAAAGAGAAGCCCTGACATTACTTTGGTATCTCACTAAGGGCGACATGAGAAATGAGGAGGAGAATATATGAAAGGGTAAAAGAATAGTTATCCTTTTGTTGTTATATGTATATAGAATATACATGTATTCATACATTGATATTGGTAGATATTTTATAGTGTTTTCTTTTTTTTGCCCTTTACTAAAATTGCTATAGATACTGTTGCATATAAGCATACGTTTATGAATATATCTTTCAATTTTGCCATTCATACCAGTTTATTTTTCTCCCAGTTGTGTGTTAGAATTTCAGATTATTCATGACACTTGGTATTGTTAGATTTTTTTTGTCTGTGTGAATATGAAGAAACATTTAATTGAGGTTATTTTAAGCTTTTTATAAATTTTTTTGCATTTTGAATTTTCTTTTTTAAAATATCTTTTAGAGCTTTGGTGGGTACTTCTAATGCTTTGTATACCTTTTTCTTAAAGACGTGCAAATTCTGCCAGCAGCTATGGAGGCTGAGGCCAAAGGATCACAAGTTTGAGGCTAACCTGGGCAACATAGTGAGGTACTGTCTCAGAATTAAAAAATATATATATATAAAGGGTTGAGCATGTAGCTCAGTAGAGAGTTCCTGGATTCTGTCTCCAGTACTTGAAAGAAAGAAAAAGAGGTGGGGGTAGGGGGAGGAAAAAGGAAAAAGGAAAGGAAAGGAAAGGAAAGGAAAGGAAAGGAAAGGAAAGGAAAGGAAAGGAAAGGAAAGGAAAGGAAAGGGCAAGGAAGGAAGGAAGGAAGGAAGGAAGGAAGGAAGGAAGGGAGGGAGGGAGGGAGAGAGGAAGAAAGGAAGGAAGGAATTTGCAAGGTTTATCTGTTTACTGGATGCGGATTCTTTTTTTACTTATATGTCTCGGAGATATCTTTTCCCAGTTTGTGGGGTGTTTGTGAGAGAGAGAGAGAGAGAGAGAGAGAGAGAGAGAGGGAGGGAGGGAGGGAGGGAGAGAGAGAGAGAGAGAAAGTGTGTGAAAGCTGCTTACTGGCTACATTCTCATTCCTTTTTTGAGACAAGATCTCACTAAAATGTTTAGGGCCTCACTAAGTTGCTTAGGGCTTTGCTGACTTTGAACTTGTGATCCTCCTGCCTCAGCCTCCAAGATTCTGAGATTATATGTGTGCACCACTGTGCCAAATCATGGTGTTTTTTATTCTATATTGTCTTGATAAATATAACTTCCAACTTTTACGCAGTCAAATTTATCAATATTTTAATTATGGGTTGCCTTTTGATTTATAAGAAATTCTCCTTTACCTGTAAATTTATGCATATATTTTTAAGACTGTATTGCCCTCTTGTCATAGTTTGTTTGGTCTGAAATACCTTAAAGTGGGTAATTTATAAACAACAGAAATTTGTTGGTCACAGTTTCAGAAGTTGGAAAGTTCAAGGTCAAGGAACCACCAGATTGAGTGTTTGGTGAGTGTCTTAGTCTGTTTTAGATTGCTATTAAAAATAGCAATCTGACGCTGGGTACTTTAAATAGGAGTTTAATTGGCTTATGATTCTGATGGCTGGGAAGTCAAAATACTATGGCACTGTGTCTGATGAGGGCCCCCCCTTGGTATATTACATCATCACAGAGAAATAGAAAGGGATTTTGTCACTTGCAAAAGGGGTAAAGCACATAAGGTGCCCTTACTTTATAATAACTTACTCCTGTGAGAACATTAATCCCTTCAGAGGTTAATGCCCCCGAGACCTAATCAATCACCTTCCACTGGGCCTTGCCTCTTACAGTCACATCTTCTCTCAATATTGCCACACTGGGAGCCACACTTCCAACCCACTAACTTTTAGTCAGTAACCAATATCCAAACCATAACAGTGAGAACTTGTTTTTAGCTTGAAAGATGACACCTTATTGCTATGTCCTTATGTGGTGGAAATGAGACAAGTCACCTCCTTTTAACCTTTTTTATAAGGGCATTAATCCCATTCATGAGTGCAGAACTGTCATTACTTCTTCATCTTCCCACAGGCCCTACTTCTTAATTCTATCATATTGGGGTTTAGTTCTAAGATGAATTTTGGGAGAACAACATCATCAAAACCATAGCACCTTTCATTTAGTATTACTTTGAAAAGTACATGATGGTTAGATATTGAGCCAGCATGACACAAAGAATTGGCTTTTTGATTTTAGAATTCTCACCTTTTGGGGCTGTTGGTTAATAGATCGGTTAAGTCTACTAGAGATAACTTAAATCATTAAAGCTGGTTTTAGCAGAGAGAGATTTAATAAAAGGAACTATTGAATGGCTGGCCCCTGGTCCCCATGAATGATTTCAAAACATTACAGCCTAATTGAATGTTTTCAGAGTGTTACTGCTTAAGGAAATTATTTCATTCTGTCAAGATACCACTGTTAAACTATTGGCTTCATGATCATACAATCCATGCCTTCAACCCAGTGGAAAAAAAAAGAAAAGAAATTACATGACTGGCTCCAGGGCTGTTCTGTGCAGCTTGCTAGATCATGTGCTGCCAGTCTTACCTGTTTTTAATTCTTTCCTAATAAATCTGATTGGCAGAATCTAAATTACTTCCAAAACCCTGACTGAAATAGAGGCTAGTAAATGTAGGGTTTTTTAAATTATCACAGGAAGGTATACCAAAAGAAAGTTGAAGCAAATGCTCAACGAACCAATTATCTACCCTTTTGAGCTCATTTGGTTATAGCCCTACTTCCATATCTCCCACTTCAATATTGTGCTACTTGTTTCTATCACATGTTTGTGAGCTTTATTCCCATTGAGACAGTTCTTTTCTTTTAAAAATAAATACTATTTTAATAGTCCATATAATAACTCATGTATTCTTAGTACATATTTCATTTGATACTTGTTCTATGTTAGAATATAAATTAAATCAAGTATAATAAAACCTTAAAGTGAAATGGCTTTGAACTCTCACAGATAATAAAAAATACCTATTACTGTCTTTTTAAAGATTATAAAGGGCTTTTCAAGGACTTCATTTCTTCTATACCATATCATTAATTCTGCTTTATAAACAATATCATTTTCATCTGTGTATAAGTGTGCTCTAATGTTCTCCATCCTAAAAAAAAAATGACATACCCCAAATCCTTCTTTTACTACAAATACTCGTATTCTGGCTATTGCTTTGTTTTCTGCTAAAATTTCACAACCCAACTTCCCAGAAGAGATCGGTACATATGCTTTCTCCTTTTCCTTGTCGTTTATGCATATCTTAACTCATACCATGAGTACTTTACTATTCTCATCTTCCTTGATGTTTCAGCAGAAACTGACTCAGTTGACCATGCCTTAAAAATCTTTCTTTTTAGCTTCAGTGTTACCAATCTTGATTTTTCTCTTATTTCTCAACCTCCTATGTTTTACTGTTTGTTTTGTTTTGTTGTTTTGTCTTTTTTGCTGTTTAGATTTTAGAGTTTGTTTTGATTTGATTCAGTTTTTTTGCAGATTACTTTACTCAGTAATGTTTTGTTTCTCAAGTCTTGGTCCTGAAGTCTCTTATTTCTTGTGTCTTTAATTAAATTTAATACCTACTGAGACGACTCTGCCCAAAATTTCTTTCTGAGATCCTAAACGTTTATATACCTTTTACATAGATAGTTCATAGGCCTCTCAAACTTAATAAATTTAACATACAAATACAAACTTTGGTTTCATCCAAAACCCATTTAGCTCAAATTCTTTTTCATTTAGCTAAAAGATACCACTATCTGTCCAGTAGCTTTAGACATAATTAATGATTTCTAGATGTCTTTTTTTTTTTACTCTCACATCAAAATCTTATTGATATTCCCTTCAGAATAAAATTTGACTCTGAACACTTCTTTATGTCTTTATACCACCCATCCTAGTCTACACCAAAATCTCTCACCTGTGTCATTATAGAACATTCCTAACCTGTCTCTTCCATGCTTGTTCAGGTTTAATCCATTTCTCTCAAAACAGAGTGAAGCCCATTATGTAAACCTCTTGCTCACTTTCAGTTTTTTTTAATTTAAATGTAATTTATTTAAAATAAAACTTAACATTTTAAGAATTTACTACAATGAATGTGTATATTTATGTACTCCCAGGTTTTGTACATTATCATCACCCCAAAAAGTTGCTTCCTGTCTTTTTGGTATTAGATTTCTCCTTCCATCCCATGTTGGCAATCCATGATCTGCTTTCTATCACTATTGTTTGGTCTTTTCTGTAATTATACATAAGTGGAATGATATACTCTGTATTCTTTTTGTGCCTGGCTTCCTTCAATCTTTTGAAATTGGCTTGTGCCACTAGAGCAATAGGTCATTTCTTTTTTTCCCCCATGGTATTAATTTGTATTTCTTTATTTAAATTTTTATTTGTTCTTTTTAGTTGTACATGATAGTATATATAATATATTTATACAAACATGGAATATATCTTATTAATATTTCATTGATGACTGTGTCACAATTTGTTTATTCGTGTACCTATTGATAACTATTGAATTATTTCAGTTTGAGACAATTGTGAATATTCAAGTTACAAGGCCCTGTGTTTTCAGGTGTTTTTATTTCTCTTACATAAATTCCTAGGGGTGGGATTGTGAGATATCATGTTACGTGTATGTTTAATTTGGTAAGAATTGACAGATATTTTTCCTTAGTGGTTATGATATTATCCCCTTGTAGCAATGTATGGAAGTTCTAGTTACTCCATATTCTTACTAACTCTTGGTATTGTCATTAAAAAAAATTAAATCTACTCTAGTGGGTATAGAGTCTTATTTTAGTTATAGTTTGTATTTCTCTAAAGACTGATGTTGAACAGATTTTCATGTGCTTATTTGCCCTTCATATGCTTTCTTTCATAATACACCTATTCAAATATTTTGCCCCATTTTTTTTTTTGGTTGTTGTTGTTTCTTAAATTAGGCTGTTTTTCTTTCCAGTCTTTGTACTTATTATTTTTTCTTTGCTTCAGTGAAAATTGTACTTTTTGGTGCAATGTTGAGTAAAAGTGATAACAGGTCTGATCCTAGGGGAAAGGCATTCATTCTTTCACCAGTGAATTTGATGTATGTTTCTCATAGATGCCTTTTATAGGATTGAGAACTTTTTCTTCTATTTCTGTTTTGTTGAGAGGTGTTTTAGTTTTATGTGTTTTGTTTTAAATTGATATTGAATTTTGTCACATGCTTTATCTGCTTTCTTCTATTTCTGTTTTGTTGAGAGGTGTTTTAGTTTTATGTATTTTGTTTTAAATTGATATTGAATTTTGTCACATGCTTTATCTGCATATATTAAGATGATGATATGAATATGGCTTTTCATTTTTTAAAAATATTTTTTAAATTGTTGATAGACCTTTATTTTATTTATTGATATGTGGTGCTGAGAATCAAACCCAGTGCCTCACACATGCCAGGCAAGTATGCTACCACTGAGCCTCAGCCCCTGCCCCTGGTTTTTCATTTTTAACCTGTTAGTATGGTATGAATTACATTGACCAATATATTTTAGATGGTAAGCCAGTGTGGCATTTCAGGGATTAATGTACTTGGTCATGATGTAATAGCCTTTTAAAATATTGTTGGATTTTGCCAGGTGCTCTGGAACATGCCTATAATATCAGCAATTCAGGAAGCTGAGACAGAAGGATAATAAATTCAAGGCTATCCTTAGCAATTTAGCAAGATCCTGTCTCAAAATAAAAAAATAATAAGGCATGGGGATATAGCTCAGTGATAAAGTGCCCCTGGGCTCAATCCCCATTACCACACATAGTGTGTGTCTTTATATACAAACACATGTGTGTGTATATAAACACACATATGTGTATATGTATATGTATGTATATCTATATATATACAGGCATGCATAAACATAGATAAATCACACACACACACACACACACACACACACACACACACATTTGGATTTTGATTTGCCAAAATTTTGTTGAGTAATTTTTTTTTACACCTGTGCTCATCAGGATTATTGGTTGATAGTTTTCTTTTCATGTAAATTTCTTTGTTGAAAATGAGTTTGTAAGATTCCAGCCTATGTTATTTTTTGGATGAATGTAGAATTTGTATTACTTCTTCCTTAAAATATTCTTCAGAATTCAACAGTGAAGTTCATCTGAGTCTGAGGAATTTTTGTTTGCTTATTTGAATTGTTGTTTTAGTAAGATATTAAACAATGTATTCACCTTTTTAAAATATAAAAAAATATACTGGGCTGGGAGTATGGCTTAGTGATAGATCATTTACCTAGCATATGTAAGGCCCTGGGTTCAATTCATATATATATTACATATATATGCATATATATATAGAGATAGATAGATAGATAGATAGATAGCCATTGTTCAGGTTATCTTTTTCTTTGAGATTTGATTGGTGTATTTAAATAAATTTGTTCATTTTATGTAAGTCATTAAATTTATGGGCCCAAAGTAGTTCCAAGTATTACATTATCTTTTTAATGTCTATATTATTTGTAATAATGTTTTCTCTTTCACTGTTGATATTCATAATTTGTGTTTTTTCTCTTTTTTCCAAGTGACTCAAGGTTTACCAAATTATTGGTCCTTTCAAAGAATGAACTGTCAATTGCTTTGAGTTTTCTCAGTTTTCTTTCTTTATTTTGCTTTTTGGTACTGGGGATTGAACTCAGGGGCCTTTGAACACTGAGCCACTTCCCCAGCCCTTTTTAGTATTTTATTCAGAGGTAGGGTCTCACAGAGTTGCATAGCACCTTGCTTTTGATGAGGCAGGCTTTGAATTCCCGATCCTCCTGCCTCAGCCTCCCAAGCTGCTGCTATTACAGGCGTGCACCACCACTCCCAGCCAGTTTTCTGTTTTGTTTTCCACTAATTTCTACCCTTTATATTTTATTATTTTATTCTTTTTTTCCATGCTCTGATTTCATTGTCATTTTTTGTAGGTTTTAAGAGGGAAAACTAGATAATTTATTTGGGATCTTTGTTTTTTTCTTATGTATGCACTAAATGCTATGAATTTCCCTTTTAAGTAGTGCTAGAGCTACAACCCACAGATTTTTCTTTGTTGTCTTTTTCTTATTATTCCAATAAAATATTTTATATTTTCCTTTGTTAATTCTTCTTTATTTCGAAAAATCATAAATTCAACATTTAGGTTTTTTAGAAATTTATATCCAGTTAATTTTATTGTGGTCAGAAAATGTCTGTGTTCTATTTCATTAGCTTCCCATTGGCTAGTTCCCTTTGGGTCTCTGGGCTTGTGAAAATTCTTGGTCAACAAATTATTTAGTCAGACATGGGTGTCTTAACTGTGGTTCTTTGCTTATAAAGATTACTCTCTGGGGCTGGGGCTGTAGCTCAGTGGTGAAGTGCTTGCCTTGCATGTGTGAGGCACTGGGTTCGATCCTCAGCACCACATAAAAATAAATAAAGATACTGTGTGCTTATCTACAACTAGATAAATGTTAAAAAAAAAAAAAGATTACTGTCTAACTTTCAAGCTGCTCTGCTAGCTTTGAGCTCTCTTTTGTGTCACACCAGGCTTTCTTTTAGCTGAGCTACTTGTGATAAGGTAGTATACTTTATCAGTCTCAATAGATCTTCTGGGTGTAGCTCTGCCTTTCAAGATTTCTCTCAAGTATATTTTTCTGTGTTCTCCTTCAGCTATTTTATAGTATCTCTGGTGTCTTTCCCTGATCAAGCACAGTGTACTTGCAGCTAAGTTTAAACTCTGAATTTGGTTTTTATTCTTTCTGTGGTTCCCTCAGTGCCAGAATTTCCCCCAGCTTTAAATTTCCAGATGTTAACATAGCCCCGAATTCTGGCCTTCTGCCACTTTTTTCAGTTAAAGCTGTGAGGTTTAGGCAGGATTATTGGACCTCAAAACCACAAAATCAGATTTCTAATGCCTTCTAGTTAATGTTTTTCCAGATTAAACTCTCCTGGCCTTTTTTTTTTTTTTTTTTTTTTGGCTTTTGAATGCATTTCAGTATCTTTAGTTTTTTTCTTTTTTTTCTGTTTGTAACCTAGTTTTCATAATTATCATCTGTTTAGAAGTCTTATGACTGCTTTATTACTCTACTAATACCAGAAGTTGTCCCCTCAAAAGTAAAGTACTTATTTTTTCAAAAAAAATTTTACCTGACTCCAGGGGTAGCATGCAACCTATTCTTGCCAATCTAAACATCATATTTCCTAGACAGGAGTGAGTTAAGAATACATGATCAGGTCCAACTAATGAAAGCAAAAGAGACTGCATTATAGGATTTTTGTTGGCTCTTCTTTCAAGGAAGGGTATATCTGAGGGTGTAGAATCAAGAGAGGAGAGAGAAATTGGCTTTTGGTAAACTTTCAGTAAAGCTCCTCCATTTAATATGTGACTTTTCCAAAAGCTTTTGAGTTACATGAATGATTAAATTAATCTTTTCACCTACCATATTGAGTATTTTCCATATTTCAACCTGTTTAAGGTTATACACTGTTCTTCATCTAAATTTGCCTACTTCATCAAAATTTTCTGATATTGTTCTTATGCTGGCCCATTATCTTTTAGCCTCTTTGGCCTATCACTTCTGATACAAAATTTTCTTCTCAGGGTCTCAAATTTGTTCTACCTCTCTCTGAAAAATCTCTGTAAGCTGATTCTTTCTCATGCTTTGTCTCAGATTAAATGTCCTAAGACCATGTGATGATTAATTTTACTTGTCCTTTTGACCCTGGGACACAGGATGCCCCAATTAAACATTATTTCTGGATATGTCTATAAGGGTATTCCCAGATGAGATTAGCATTTGAATCTGTGAACTAAGTAGAACAAATTGCCCTCCCCAGAATGGGAGGTCATCATTCATAGTCTTGAGGATTTGCAGATAGCAAAAAAATGGAGGAGAGGAAAAGAATTTGGCTTTTCTGCCTAACCACTTATCTGGGATACACATCTTCTCTCATAACTGTGACTTACACCATCAACTATTAACCTCTCAGAACTATGCCTCCAGCTTTCCTGCATCATCCTTCCCAATCTCATGTACCAATTCTTTATAATAAATCAATAAATCCTGTTGGTTCTGTTTCTCCAAAGAATCTTGACTAATACAGATCTTAATTAGAAATGACTCCACTGATCATTGTGTCTTGGTAATTGCTCCACTATTACCTATTCCTGTACCTATCAATTTCCTCCATAGCACTCTTTTCAATGTGTAATTATACATTTAATATTGTTTTACTTGTCATTTCTTTTATGTTTAAAGTGCAGGAACCATATCTGTTTTCTTCTATCAATATGTGTTCAGTCAGTTCCTGGCATAGAATATACAAGAAAAGAGGTGAATCTTATAGAACTAACACTTGAAAATTAGATAGTAAGTTAACTTTGATTAATAAGTTTTCTTGCTCTTTCTATCCACCATAATGGTATGCTTGAATGTCCTGGATAATGCATCAACAACTGTCAAAAAAGACAAACACCAGGTTTTTATTAAGCATGCTCCAAAGTCATCATCCAGTCTCTGATGATAAACATGGTTACATTGGCAGATAGGATCAATGATGATCATAGAGCTGAGAAGATTGTTGTGAGTCTCATAGATAGATTCAACAAGTGTGGAATGATCAGTCCCAGCTTTGATGTACAACTCAAAGATCTAGAAAAATGGCAGAATACTCTGTTCCTATTCTTAGTTGGATTTCATTATACCAAAAATCTCAGCTGACAGCATGTATCATGAATAAGTAAGACAAAAACACAAGAGAAGGAAAATCTTGGGATTATTTTTCCAGAGATATTAATATATGCAGATAAAATGCCTCAGTGAAAAAAAAATTGGGGGATGACTATGCTATGCACTGCTCTGGTAATATCAAGCGACGATACAAGTTTAGTATTATAAGCTATAGGCTTAGGAATCTTAAAAGATCAGTTGACCTTAATGAAGAGCCAGTGTATAAAAAAAAGACAAAACAGAAAATCAAAAGTTAGGATTTAATTAGAACTTGTTTAAAAGATAGCCATGTCTTAAATGTTTTTAATAAAGATTTGAGACAATGTGAGAGACCTTCTCTGGAGGATTTGTAGATAAAGCCAAAATTTCACATTGTATACTAGGAAAGTTCTGTAACACTGAGTTTGTAGCACTGATAAAGCCAATTTTTCCTTTTTAGTTGATTTGTCAATGTTGTAGGTATCTACAAATTCTAAATAGAGGCTCTCAAAATTTCAGTTGTCTAGTTTTTTTAGTAGTATTTTTTTAAAATTAGAGGTTTAATCACAAGTCACTAAGTATTTTTGAAATATTATTTTACCCTGCTATGGAGCTAAAATAGCCCCACAGGATCTCAGCCACTGGTTCTTGCAGTCTGCTGGAAGAATTTCAAGAGTCACACATAGTAGCAGTTAGGAGAATTTTAGAAAGACTTAGCATACAGATGTTCAAGATAGACTGAACAGGTCACCTCAGGGAGGTAAATGAGAGTCTGAACTTGGAAGCCTGCCCCCTTTCTGAAATAGATGCAGATACTGGAGGAAGGAAATCTTGCTCCCTTTGACATGATTGAGGAAGGCTCTGAAGGGTTAAAGCTGTGCAATTTCTTCTTTTGTCCTAATGCAGGCCTTTACCTGCTTCCTCCCCACCCCTTAAAAAAAAAAAAAAAAAAAAAAAAAAGGACCTCTCTTTCTTCTAGAGCTTTTTGGAGATGGAGCTTTTGGGACAATGAAGTCCCCCCCCCCCCCAATCTTCTCCTAAAGCTAGCTTTGAATAAAACTCACTTTTCTACCAATTTGACTTTGAATATCTAGGGAGCAGAGAATATTATGGCTAAACTAACCATCCTTCCCTGGCCAGTATTAGGGTTCAAATGAGAGTTTCTTTTGTTTTTTACTTCTTTAATAAAGTTATTAATTATTCTCAGTCCTATGACCTGTGGACTCTTTGATGCATGTCTGATTTAATCTCACAAGTTATCACCCTTTACTGTCTTCCTATCCATCTATTCATGGCTGACTAACATATGTAACAGAAATTTGTAGTTTTAATTTGGAATTTCAGAAGTGAATTACTCAAGAAAGGTAATGCATTGAAATCAACTAAGTACTCCTAAAAATAAACCAATGTTTTGGGTTAAATTGTTTCCTTTGAAAGGGGTTGGGGATATAGCTCAGTGCTACAGAACTTTCCTAGTACACATTGTGAGGGCTTGCATTCAGTTTCCAACACTGAAAAGAAAAATAAAATGTCCTCCCCGCCAAAAAAGACATGTTGGATTCCTAATCCCACTTTTAACTCAATACTTTAGAATGTGGCCTTATTTGGAGAATAGGTTGTTTTAGAGTTAATCAAATTAAAATGGGGATAGTAGATAGACCCTAATGTTCTAATGTGACTTGTGTCTTTATAAAATGGGAAATTTGGACACAAAGACATGCCTAGAATGAGAAACATATCTGAAGACATAGAAAGTATTCTTAAAGTGTCAGAAACTGGAAGAGAAGCATGGAACAAATCCTTCCCTAACACATTCAGAGGCAGCAGGGCCCTTCAAAATCTTGATTTTAGACTTCTAGCTTCCAGAAATCAACAACTTTGTGAGACAATAACTTTGTTGTGGTATGTTGTTATGGTAGTCCTAGAAAACTAATACACATGATATGTTTCTTCAGTGCCAATTTTAATAATTTCTGGGAAAATTGAGCATTTTTATTTATTGAAACAAATATAAAGTAAAACAGTGTTTTTGAATTAATTATTTCTGTCATCTTTTCCTATTTTCTTATTAAAATAAAGTGTAATTCTATTTCAATATTTAAGTATATATGAAATGTTTATTTTTAGCATTTGAATCTAGGAATTGTAAATCATTTTATGTGATTGATTGATTGATTGATTATAGTACTGGGGATTGAACCCAGGGGTAGCATACCTCTGAATATATTCCCATCCCTTTTTACTTATAAGACAGAGTCTCACTTGGTTACTTTAGGGCCTCACTAAATTGCTGAGGCTGGCCCAGAATTTGTGATCTTCCTGCCTCAGCCTCCCAAGTCACTAGGATTACAGGTATACACCACTGTGTCTGGGTTCTAAATCCTTTCATTAAATCTAACAAAAGTGCTTATTACAAAACTCTTCTTACCTTTAAGATCAGTCATCATCTGAGTGATACAAATAGATAAATCATTTACCATATTGAATCAGGAGCTTGTTCACTACATTTAGTGTTAAAAAGTGGCAGTGTATGCTCCTAATTACTTATTTCCTAATAAAAATACTGCTTAAAGAGAAAATAATAACTTTACAGTAGAATCCCGGCAGACAGCAATTTAACCAAGTGATCAAAATTAGCATCACCAATACTACATCATAGAAATATTATGGTCCTCAGGTATCTTGTTCTGAGAAGGGTATATTGAGTATACTTCCCAGTAATATATTAGAAAGCACCAGACAAACCCAAATTGTGTGACATCTGTAGTAGTCTTCAGTATATCCAAGTAATAAAGACAATACTGAGAAACTGTCACCAAATAGAGAAAACTAAGAAAAAAACAAAAATCCTAGTTTGGATCTTGAGACAGAAAAATGATGTTACTGGGAAACTAAATAAATCTAAATATTTTTGTTAATCTGCTAAGGTTAATTTCTTGTTTTTGAAAATTGTTCTGTAGTCATGTAAGACATTAACACAAGGAGAGTGTGGGTGGAGCATATATAAGAACTCTGCACTATGTTTGCAGCTCCCATGAGTCTAAGATAATCTCAAAATAAATACTTAAAAATAAAGGCTTTTATTCCATGTATCTTTTTAAATATTAAAATATAAAAGCTAACTGGCTCAAATGTTTTAAGAATATAGGAATAAAATGAAGATTAGTTTAAATATTTTGTCAACATTAACTGTAGAACTCTGTCCTTTAATCAAAGTTCAAATTTATGTAATTTATACATTTCGAGTTTCAAAATGTTTAAACATTAGTATATTTAAGAATAATGTTAAGAGCTTTAATATGTGAATCAGTAATTTGAATTTTTTTAAATTTACAGTAATTTTGAGAATACTTAGTTAAACACCATTATTATTGGTGTGAAGTATGCAGGAGATCTTTATTTGAATTCAGTTTTGATGATTAGCCATATTTGCAGTTTGTATACTAGAAGTTGATTTTGCTACGCTGTAGAAGTGTGCTTACAGTTTTAAAGAACTGATCAAAAATATTTGAAGACATGTTGCAACAAGTTTGTGTAGCATTGAAAGATTAAAAATAAAAGCTTTTGTATGCTTTGTAACATACAAAAAAAAAAGTAACATGTTGTCATAGTAAATAGTCTCCTTGATTTTTTCAAAAGATTCAGTGTTTGGGGCTGGGGACTTAGGTTGGTGGTAAAGCACTTCTGTAGCATTCTCAAGGCCCTAGGTTTGATTACCAGCACCACATAAAAATAAATAAATAAAGATAGATTGATTAGCATACTTACTCCTTACAGTTATTTTGTTTTAATGTGATTTCTGGACTTTTCCTTAGTCATTGATTTTGTTCTCTGGTTGTTTTAGTCAGTTTTTGTGTTGCTGTGTCCAACATATCTGACAAGAACTACTTAGAGGAGTTTATTTGGGGCACACGGTTTCAGGGGACTCAGTTCATAGATGATGCACTCTATTGCTCTGGGCCCACATTGAGGCAGCACACAGTGGGGCAAGAGCCCAGTTGAGGAAAGTTGCTTAGCTCCTGATGGGTTCAGGAAGTGGGGTGGAGAGGGGTAGGGACAGGGAATGGGGAAGAATCCACCCTTCCAAGGCCAGACTCCCAGTGACCCACTTCCTCTAGCCACGCCCTACCTGCCTACAGTTTCTGCCTGTCATTCAAATTAGAATGGGTTGATTAGGTTACAGCTCTCACAATCCAATTATTTTACCTCTGAATATTCCTACATGGACCAGAGCTTTGGGGGACACTTCATATCCAAACTATAACACTGGTAGTTTAGGTTCAAGGCATTAGTTCAGTATTTATACTATTTGGATCTTGTGAGAGGAAAAAAATATCTTATTGTTCATTAATATTAATAAAGGCACTTATGGTTACCATGTCTTATTACTGACATACTGGCATTTGTGTACTGCTTTTAATCACTTTTATATGTATTGGCTAATAGAATTTAAAAAGGTCTGCTGAAATTGTTCAGCTTATTATAATTTTAGAACCTTGGATTGCAGGTGTATATTAATTTTCATTATGAAAAATGTACATGTTACTTATTTGTTAAAACAGAACAAAATTTGCATTCATAATGTGGAAACTGTTTGAATGTTAATATCTGTTAAATTTGTGGTCTTTAAAAAGTATTATCATCTTATTATATAATTTCTCCATTTGCAAATATTTTCTCTGAGGAAGACATAAGGAGTTTTTAAGTCAGTATGGGTTTTATTTGAGACATTAGTCTCAAATAAAACCTACTGACATTAGTATATCAGAATCGGAAAAATGTACTTATACAAAAGTGTAGCATTATAATATTCAAATAATTTTGTTTTATAGCCATGAGGTTATTAAAGTCTATTAGACTTGTATTTTGTGTCATGTAAGGTTCTTTCTACTTTCTTATTAATATAATACTTTAACAGCGATTATAGGATCCACTAAACCATCAATAGTTTGTGATCAAAATTGCTTTGTTAACAGTAGCTTCAAATTTTAAGGTAGTTGAAGGGTACAATCATTGTTTTGGCAATGGAATCAAAGTTGTAATCAAAGCAAGCACTGCTACTGTATAAGAAGATTAAAACCTCAAAATAGACATCATTAAATTAGCATTGATTACCCAATGAGCCAAAGAGCCTGTAGTAGTAACTTTTGGAATTAGAGCAGAGAAAAAAAATGAAGGGTGTTTGTGTATATTTTTTGAGGTGCTAGGAATTGAAAAAAAGTATATTTTTAATCATTTAAAGAATGACTCCTGCCAACCATGATGACACAGGCAATCCCAGCAACTCAGGGAGCTGAAGAAGGAAGATGAGAAGTTTGAGGGCAGCCTCAGCAATTTAGCTAGGCCCTCAGCAACTTACTGAACCCTGTCTTAATATTAAAAAAAAAAAAAAAATGTTTTTTAAAGGACTGGGGATGTAGCTCTGTGGTAAACTCTCTGTGGGTTCTATCTCCAGTACCTACCCTGCCCCCGCCAAAAAAAAAAAAAAAAAAGACTCCTGACTGACTCCTGAATCTTTCTGGTTTTTAAAAGGAAGAATCAAGAGAATTGAAAACTACTCTTTTGGAGATGCCCATAGCAGTATTAGAAGTGTTGTCTCTGCCAACTGATGTTTGTTTTGTGTAATATTTCATGGAGTAAAAATTATTATGAAATGGCTTTTTCCTTTATAACTTATATCCTAGTATGCTGTTATAAAAGACAGATGAATAATATATTATGAATATTCAAAGGAGGACTGAAACATATTTGGGAGATCTACAAATTTTTCTTGGGCAGTATGTTTTTGAGATAGTAAAAATATATAGAATTATGAATGGCAGAAGTCCAAAAGCATGTTGCATAGGTTTGGAAGTTCTAAAGTGGAAGAAATAATGTGACCAGAAGTTTAATGGTGGGAAATATTTGTCAGGTACTTACTGTGTTTCAGAGAATGCTAGGTATTGGGCATACCTGGAAAAATGAGATTAGTTTTTGCTGTCACAGAGCTAAAATCTTGGCTTAGAATTTATTTGCCTTAAGATGATGATTAAAATAGTGGGAGCCCAGTGGCTAGGGAAGCTAAGGGCAGGAGGATTGTGAATTCAAAGCCAACCTCAGCAACACTGAGGCTCTAAGCAACTCAGTGAGACCCTGTCTTTCAATAAAATACAAAATAGGGCTGGAGATGTGGCTCAGTGGTTGAGTGCCCCTGAGTTCAATCTCCACTACTCCCCTGCCAAAAACAACAACAACAACAACAAAAAACTACAATGGGAGCACATGAAATAAATGAACCGGAAAGCACAGAGGGGAAAAAGTGATCGCTAAATAAAACCTTTAGGAATGCTTATTTGAGGAAAAAATGAAAAATTCCAATAAATATGGCAGCAGTATTATTGAAAGATGCAAAGTTAATAGCATCAAGAGAGTTCCATCACCTGGAGCTTAAGGATGAAAATGGTTTTTAATAAGAAAGAAAGAGGGGCTGGGATTGTAGCTCAGTGGTAAGCACTTGCCTAGTATGTGTGAGGCCCTGGGTTCGATCCTCAGCACCACAATAAAATAAATAAACAAAATAAAGCATTGTGTCCATCTACAACTAAAAAATATTAAAAAGAGAGAAAGAATGAATCAGGATGGAAAACAGAAACTAGGTGTGGTAGTACATGCCTATAATCCTAGCCACTCAGGAGGCTAGGAGGATCTTAAATTTCAGGCAATCTCAGCAATTTAGGGAGACATAGTTTCAAAATAAAAAATTAGAAAGGGTTGGATATGTAGCTCTGTGGTAGAACACCCCTGGGTTCAATCCCTATATCAAAAAAAAAAAAAAAAAAGAAAGCAAGGAAAGATCAATGGGATTTCGTGATTAAGCAAACTTCTTATTGACCAAGTAGAATTAAGTCTTGGGGAGTGCTGAGGATGCATTCTGAAGTAGATTGCTTGCCTAGAAGTAAGATTTGGGACTTAACACAAATATTCAAGTTAAGTCCTTTAACATAATTTAGATATTTGATGGGATTGAGAGGGATTGTACATAAGGTTAAGTGTTGACACTGGGAGAGACCAGAAGTCATGGTGAGAAGGGAATAAAATGATCCTTAACTTAAAAGAATTTAAAATCGTGGAAGTGTTAGACTTTTGTGGGATCAAATTTGGCCTAAATGGAATCAAAGAGGAGTAAAAGACCAAGTGGTAATTTGCCACAACCCAGCTGGGCACAGAAACACGAACCGCTCAAGCGGGAAACAAAGCTTTACTTAAAAAAGCCGCAAGCGACCCGTGTGCCCTGCTAGCAAGCCGGTAGACCCACGTGTGTCACTGGAATGGGGCACCGGACCTCCCCCCCCCCAAGTTCCCTCCTACTATCCTTCCCCAACCAATGGGAACTCTCCCATTACATGAGTGACATGAGTAACCTGAGTCCCGTAACAGGCCCAGGTGAACAGCAGGAGTCCAATTTTCATATGAATGTAAAGCTTAACATAATCATATCATCTCAATGGCTAGCTGGCAGTCACCTAAACCAAAGGTACCATGTATCATAATACTTTTGCTGTGGCTCCTAGCAGTAATTAAAATGAAAAACAAAAATTAGAATCAGGGATTGATGACATAGCACAAAAGGATCTAGAAAGCATGCTTGCAAATTTAAATAAAGACTCAAGGCCGTTCCTATTCTGATAGAAGTCCTTGGAGTCAGTCACCCGGTTATTGTTCTGATGAATTGAGTAGTGAACTGAGTCATTCAAAAAATATTTATTGCTAAATGCAGTAGCATGCTCTATAATCCCCACTACTCAGGATTGGGTAAATCACTTGATCCCACAAATTGGAGAGTAGCCTGTCCTGTGCAACATAGCAAGACCCCATATGCCAGTATTTTAGGTGTTTGAAATCTATTTGAGTTCTATATATGTCAGTACCAATTAGTAATATTAAAATATAACTTCTTTTATACATGGTAGTATAAAAGTAGTCTTATACTTTTTAAATTATGTTCAAACTATGAACTCTTTAAGGTCAGGGATTATGTCTTATTCATTTTTGTATGCTGGTATCCTTGTATGCTTGTATTCTGGTAGATTTTACTTGGAATTACCATGTTTTTTAAGAAGGTAGTAGTAAACAGTACTAAAATTATAAATAGTGTTACAGAGCCTTTTAAAGAAAAGCATACTTTTTATATCACAGATGGTGATTCTTGCTGTAAAGGCACTGTGTAATGAAACTGAAAAAGAAAAGTCTTTTACTTCTGTAGTATGATGATTTCCATATATAATAGAGGAAGTCTCTTGTGTGGATAGTTCTGATAATGCATGGGATTACTATGATCATTATAATGTAGTATTCTTGTTTCTTTTTTGTTTGTTTGCTCTATTTTGCAGTGCAGGGGATCAAGCCCAGGGCCTTGCACATGTTGCACAAGAGCTCTACCACTGAGATTTATCATCCCAATATTCTTTACTAAATGCAAAAGTAAATCTTTTCTCATTAACAAGGAATAGTCCCTCGGTGGTCAGCTGTCACATGGGTGCTTTACCTGCTTCAATTATTTTAGCCAAGAATGTTAGCAGAATAAGAAAGTAGAGTAAACCTTGATTTGTACTCCCATCTCAGCAGTGTTGCCAGGCATAAATGTAATTGTATATACAGTTCTATTTGTGTTTTTTGTTTGACTCTGGTGAATAAAACCCATATTTTGTTGAAATTTTGTGCTCAATTGCATCCAGATACCACTTATTTATTTCCTTATTTGGTGCAGGGGATTAAATCCAAGCACCCACTTTGCCACTGAGTTACACCCCTAACCCTTAAATCACTTTTTTAGAATCAGTTTTCAATCCTTGATAATTTCAGTTTTTCTGATTTTTTATAATATTTTGTGTAGTTTTGGTAGTTTAACCCCCACAAATTTCTTTGTATTAAATAATGGTTACATACATACAATTGACAAAGATAACTGTAGAGTTATTACTTGATAAAATAGAAATTATAAATGGCTATAAAATTTCCAAAGCTGGAATGTTCTACTTGCTTATGAGGAACATTGATAAAGAAGAAAATGTAATAGGAAAATTTAATTAATTCTAGTATGTTTATAAATAAAACACTTGACTAAGCACATTTGAGTCAGGAAGTTGAAATGATTGGTGAGAACCAGAGATTTTACACATAATCCAAAATGAAAAGAAATTGGTTCTTAAATTTACAAGCTCACTTCTTAGAGAAACTAGCTGGGTGTCTGAGAATTTGCCAAAATAACCACAATAAACAAACAGGCCAACAAAAAGACTGGGTTTTATGTCACTAGTCTTAAAGTTAGTAATGTGTGGGAAATCATTTTTACAGTAGCATCCTCTATTTAAACTCAGCTTCAGTGCTAATGTAGTCTAGAACTTTTGATAACACCAAAAAGTAGGAAAAAGTCTGTCCTTCTGTCCCTCCTTCCTGCCTTCTTTTTAATTCATCAATTTTCTTTTTAGGCTTTGAAACGACAAAAACAAGATTGGCCTTCTTAGAAAAGTCACCCAAGCCTGTGCCTTGTTCATACAGTTTTTTTTTTCTGTGGGCCTTCCTTAGAAAGACACTTCAAGGATTTTCCCTGTGATATCTAGTTACTGCTTCATTGTAATCGAAGCACTACACTGAATCAGAACTTTTCCTTATAGGCTAATACAAACCATACTTAATTTATTAAGGTTTAATTTATTAAAACCTTTGTTAAAGTTGTTTAAATCTTTCGGTCTGGGGATGCAACTTCAGTGGAAAAATGCTTTCCTAGCACACTTGAAGCCCTGGGTTCAATCCCCAGCACTGAAAATAAATAGATTTTTAAAAGTCATTTAAATCCTTCTATTTCAACAGTGCAGTGCTTCAGTAAAGAATATAAATATAAGATGTAGCTCAATTCACAATAGCTAAACTATGGAAACTACTTAGGTACCCTTCAACAGATGAATAGATTAAGAAATTGTGCCATATATATACTCAGCTGTAAAGAAGAATGAAATTATGGCATTTGCCAGTAAATGGATGGAGCTGGAGAATTTCATGCTAAGTAAAACAAGACAATCCCAAAAAACTAAAAGCCAAATGTTTTTCCTGATATGTGGATGCTAAGTGGGTGGATGGGGGGTTGGTGGCTAGGGGAGAATAGAGTTTCTTTAGGTAGAGGGGAGTGAAGCCAGGAGGGAAGAAGGGATGGGGGTAGAAAGGACAGCAGAATGAATCAGACATTGTTACCATATGTAAATATATAACTATATGACCCTATATGACTGGTGGGATTCTACATCATGTACAACCAGAAGAATGAGATATTATACTCATATACATATATATATATATATATATATATATATATATATTAGATAGATAGATATAGATATATATCAAAGTGCATTCTACTGTCATGTATAACTAATTAAAGCAAAAATTTTTTTTAAAAAAGAATATAAGATGTATATTAGTCTGTGTGGGTCCATGCTGACATTTTTTTTAGGACTGTCCTTTGGTTTTCAGGGAGCAAAAAAAGCAAAGAAGAGAGACTTGGTTGACAATTAAATGATAACAAAAAGTATATTTATTTTTAACTTTTTATTTACTTAAAACATATTGTTGCAATGCACAAAGAGGTCTCATAATCAGGAAATAATAAGGGAGCCTTATTTGATTTTAGCACAGATCATAATAGCACTTTTCCCAAAATGAATTTGTAAGATACCATATGGGTTTCTATTATTTTTGTTTTCATAGTAGGAAGTCAGAAAACCTTAATTACTTCCTGAAAGTAAAAGGAAGATTTCCAAATGTTAAAAAGATTTTCTGCCAAATCTCTACAAATATAAAAAATAAATTGTGGTTTTGATCATATGACACTGGTCTTATGATACTTAACATTAGATTCTCTTCAGAGTAAAGGTAGAGATTAAATAATCACACTCTGTTGAGTTGAATATTTTATTACTATCAGAAAGTTTAAAAATGATTTATATATTGATGAGCATCTCTGAAACCATTTGGAAAAATCTTAGTAAGTTTATTCATTAACTCCTTATGTTGTCTTGTGCATGGTTTTATTAGGCTATAATGTACTACTTTTTGGGTATCCAGATGCTCTTCTTACTCAAAAGGTAATATATAGAGAACAGAGCTTCAGTTCTGGCACATGGAAACTGGAATTTTTTGGCCTATAATATATATAATAATTTGAGTTATGACAGTAATATTTTGAGCCTATTGTGTTGGTTTTCAAAACTTAACAGGTAGTTTTTGTTTTCCTTTTTATGTGGAAAAATTTTGATATTATATAAATGTACATGTATTAACAGAAAATTGGCCTTACTTTCTTAGGTCAAACAACTTTAATTAAGGAAAAATATTTACTTAAAACATTGGTTCTCAAATCTCATATTCAAAGTAAAAAGGTTATACCATTCACTTTTAATTTTTAAAGTACTCTCATGTTTCTAGGAACATCTTATGCTGTTGGCCTCAAAGAATAGAAATATAGAACAAAATGTAAAATAAAAACTTAGCAAATAATAAATTATTATAAATTTTAAATATGAACGCTGAAATCAGATAAATCTCATCTGTTTTTATAGTACAACTTTAAGTGTGTTTTTTTCCCTCCCAGGACATTTATTCAGAGCAGCTGGGGATCAACCGTTTAACCTGTCCACAGTGTCGAGTGCCTTCCCAATGGTCAGCCACCCAGTCTTTGGTCTACATTCAGCCAGCTCAGGGCATTCAGAATTTGGTGGTTTGGGGACACTTGGTACACCCACAGCCTTAGCCGCACATCCCCAACTAGCATCTTTTCCAGGTAAACATCTGTTACAAACAGTGTTCAAGGAAAGGAGGAATGCTTGAAAATGTTCAAGCAGTAATTTGTTTATGAAATTTAACAAAAAAAAATAGTCTAATGCCTGGTATATTAAAACTTTTATGCAAAAATTGGCTCAGTCTTATTTGTAATGTACCAAAAAAAAGAAACAAAAAAACCTGTGCGTATTGGGTGGCCTAGGAGTTAATTAGGTGCTCAGGTGTTTGATGAGATACATAGGCATTTGCCATAGAAAGGAATCATTAAACCAGGGTTTTCTGATGCATGTTATTGAGATATAGTATGCAGAAAAATATACATATATTATAAGTGTAAAATTTAAATATTCTCAGCTTTATTTGGTTTTTCAAAAAAATTACTTACAGTGTAAAACTAAAGTCCAGTTCTTATAATGAACAGTTTTATGCTTTTCTTTTAGATTCTTAATTCTCTTCACTTTGTAATCAAGATGAGATTAACTCTTAAATTTCTATATTTTTCCATATTTTATCAAAACAACTATAGAGTTACACTACTTTCAAGACAAGGGGACCATTAGCTAAGGCTTAACGTGGATGAATGTATTTTAATTTATTTTGTATCCTGAAAAATCTAAACTTGAATGTATTTTCCAGTATTAATTTTACTTCAATAAATTTTTTCAAGCAATGCATGCTTTAATGTATGTAAAATTGTTTAAAACATTAGAGTTTGATTGTGGAGAAAAGTAGACCTGAATTTAAATCTGAATTTGCTGCTTAGTAGTTGTGTGCATTTGAACAAGTTATCTGAGCTCTCAGCCTTTGTTCTCCTACTTGAAAAATGAGAGTAATTATAATAACTGCCTTATATGGTTCTTTGAAGATTAAAGGAAATGAGCATGTTCAGTGCTGTATCTGTGTCTGGCAAACATAATTAGTGAATAATTGGTAACTATCATTGTTTTCTCTTTCTCACTTTAATGATTAGTAAATTTTCAAATGAGCCAGGTGTGGTGATTTATTTATCCTTTAATCCAGCTACTTGGAAGGCTGAGGCAGAAGAATCTCAAGTTTCAAGCCAGCCTGGATAGCTTAGCAGGAACTTATCTCAAAGTAAAATTTAAAAAAGAGCTGGGGATGTAGTGCATGTTGAGCATTTGCCTAGCTTGTGTGAGGTCCGGGATTAGTCCCTGATCCCTATTTATATTATTATGAAAATAAACAAATAAATTATGCTTCTTTAAAAGGAACAAAGTATCTTTTTTAAACTATGTAGAAAGGATAGATGCTTAAATGTATAAGTACTATTTATTGAGTCATATTTATTTAATTCAGTGTTTGCAAGAGAGGGGATGATGGGGAGGAATAAAATAATTAGGCAAAATCTTTATGTCTTAACATTTCCTTTTAATAATATTAATAGGAGCTTATTTCATTCCATTTTTAATATGGTTGCTTAGCAGGATAAGCATTCAACAGATATTCGTAAAATATGAGATTGCTGAATAAAAGTCAAAATAAGATAATAATAATTTAGATAGTTACTGGTATCTGATATTTTTATTGTTTTATCAGTTTATTATAGTACTGCTTTTGAACATTTCTAAGCCACAGTGTAATGACTATATTATTAAAATCAAATAACTTCTGCAGTAGAATGATGGTTGACAAGTACAAAAAGTCACTCATCTGAACTTCATTCATAATAAGACACTTTCACTTTAAAAAAAAGTATTTAAAAACTTCCCCACCCTACATAAACTATTTATTCATTCATCTATTATGTTCTGTGTACTAGCCCAGTTACTTGGAGGAATAGACCAGTATATTTTATGTTTCTAACAGTTTTTAGAGAATGAATAAACAGTCAATTACAAGACAGAGTCTTTGGTGATAAAAGTATGCGTATATGAGAATATTTCTTTGGCAAAGGGGCATAGGTTATGCTTGGTTTTAGAGGACTCGTTTTGGTTAAGTTGCAGATTTGGTGTGATAACTAATTATGAACTCTGTATAATTAGCTTTATTCAGAAGGGTAACCAAATTGCCAAATTTTTTAAATAACCCCATAAGCAAATGAAAGAGAAGACATTACTAGGAATTTTAAGTGAAAAATAATTTGCTTTTAAATTTTATGAACTTCTAAAGCATTCTTCATTTCAGATCAGATCTGCAAATGCAAAATTATTTAATGAATATTAGTATAATAAAATTATTTTCATTTTTTAGTGAAATTGTATTTCATGATACTTTCTTTTAAATATTTAAAATTTTGGGTCATTATATTTTAATGTTATAATACCATGAATTTTTGTGAAATATCTGTCTCTTTCAAGTATGGTTTTAAAAAAATTCTATTACACCTTCTATTTTCAAATTGAGATTTAGTATATTCTCTGAAATATAATATTTTACTTGAAAAATATTGACATTGATATTATGCTGTTACCTCTTCTGAATATTCTTAGAAATTCATCACATGCTGATTTATGTGATCCTTATTTTGTATTTTTCATTTTACCAACAAGTTACTTTGTGAGTAAAGTTTGTAAATTTTCTTAAATTTGGAAGATAAATAAATTTGTCACGTGAGAAAATTACATTACTTTCTATGAAGTAGTATCAGACATTTGTAAAGTTTATATTCAGAAGTTCTACGGTTTTATTTTTATATAATTGATCTTATTTGCTTGTTTTGTATTTTCCTCTCTGGTGTCTGATTATTTATAATACACATTTTCCTATTATTTTCTCTAATCTCTTCTGTGTACTTATTTACCATTGACATTCTGAAGTAAATTTTAATGTTTCTTCTGAGTTTGATTATGTCTAAAATATTTAAGGCTTATTATTATACTTTTATTATTATTATTAGTTGTTTATGAAACCTATCCATTCAACTTTTAGATTTACAACTACAAACTGTGTTAAGTGATATGACTTTTTGGAGGAAACCTCAGTCCCTTTTCATCAGCTAGGTAGAACCTAGTTTTCAAACCTATAAATGACAATATTGACTGTTGATACAAGCCCCAAATATACATCTTTTCTTCCTATCTAAATGTACTTCTTTTTTTAAACAATAGGTGAATAGTTAATGTTTTTGTTACATCATTTGGGCATCGTTGAATATACATGAATGTCATTTCACTAGCAACACTTTCCTGGGGAATAGTGTTTGCAGTTTTCTACTCATACTGTTTTTTAGACCTCTTTCACTTAAAAAAAAAAAACAAAAAAAAAAACAAAAAACAGAGTTCCACATTAGATAATAAAGGTGCATATCACTAAAGTATGTGTTTTTTTAAATGTTTTTTTAGTTGTCAGTGGACCTTTATTTTATTTATTTATATGTGGTGCTGAGGATCAAACCCAGTGACTCACAAGTTAGGCAAGTGTCTTGCCACTAAGCTATAGTTCCTGCCCAAGTATTGTATTTTCAATGAAGGAATATTTCTAGGATAATTTTTAAAATCATATAATAAAATACACTGACAATTTTGAGTTCTACCTGCACTATACTGTGGGGTTTTTCCCTCTAATTTTCTTGTGGGTATAACAAAGAAGAATATAATCTATCTTTTAAGATTGGCCTGGGAGCTAGGGTTGTGGCTCAGCTGTAGAGCACTCGCCTAGCACGTATGAGGCCCTGGGTTCGATCCTCATCACCACATTAAAAAATAAATAAAATAAAGGTACTGTGTCCAAATACAACTAAAAAAAAAAAAGATTGGCCTGCAAGATAACAACTGAATTTATAAATCTAGTGCTTTAGTCAGGAGAATATTTTTTTCCAAGATTTTATATGGAACAATCCAGTACTCTCCTTTGGATGATTTTTTTCAAATCTCTTCTTAATTTCACCCTTCCTTGAAAAACGTATTTAATAAAATTTGGCTTCTTTCCTTTCTAAAAGTTTTAACTAGAAGTTATAGTTTGAATATCTATATTGATATTTATTTATTGGATATCTATATCGATTATATAACTATGATTTTCTAACGTTTATTTTATATTGGTAAAATAATCCTTGACATCTGTAATTTATGAGAAGTATAAACAAATATCAAGCTTTCTTCATTAATTTTAAGGGGAAGCTTTATAAATCTTTTATTTTAATGCAAAGGTTTTAATTTTTTAAATCTTCTTTGAGAAGTTATTTCTTTTAAAAAAAAAAAGAGATAAGTGTCACTGTAGAATGGGTAGAGACTAGTGATGGGGGGGGATAGAGAGGGCGGCAGAATACAACTGACACTAGGATTGCTGTATGTATACACATGGATGTATAACCAATGTGATCCTGCAATCTGTACATGTGGAAAAATGAGAATTCATACCCTAGTTGAGTCAAATGTATGTCAAGATCATTGTATTGTCTTGAGCAACTAATAAAAAAATTAAATGTCCAAAAAAATATTTAAACTTTAAATAAATTGTTTTAAAGGAAATACAAAAAAAAAAAGAGAAGTTATTTCTTAGGCAAAAGAAAGGGCTTATTAATTTTACTATATTTATACTTTTGTTTGACTATAGAATGTTTTCTTAAGGTTTTCATAAATGCATTTGAGATATATTCTGGATTACAGTGGTCTGGTATATTATTTATATATAAATTAGACCACCTAATTTATCAGAGCCATTATTGTAAGTAATTTGAGAAAATTCTTAGCATAGATTGTATAAGCTTAAATTCCAAGATTTTAAAATAGATTAATATAGACTTAAATATTTTCTTTACTAATTTAGAAGTAGTATAAATCTTCAAAAAGTCAAATTATTTCAATTTTATTTTCAAAGCTGTGTAATACCCTACTTTTTGCCTTGAATCTAAACAACTACTACATGAAGAGATCATTGAATACGGGTCTAATGAGAAGAGTGATAAGTGTAAAGTTCTAATTAGCCATTTACAGTCAGATGATCAGAACTATGTGTATTGAGAAATTCTGTTGCAAGGAGAAACTTGAATTTTTTTTCCAAGAATAAAACATAGAAAGCAGTCATTACATTAGCTAGAAAGTTAATTCAAATATTTTTGTTTGGTTTGTTTGGTTTTGAGGTGCAGAATGGTGGCGAACAACAGATGTTCATACTCGTACAGGAACACCCTTCTTTCCACCAATACTGGGAATTCCACCACTGTTTGCTCCTCCAGCCCAGAATCATGATTCTTCATTCCATTCAAGAACTTCAGGAAAAAGTAATCGAAATGGTCCTGAAAAAGGTACCCATATTAATATAAGTGAAGTGTACTATAAATCTTCCATTCTAGTACCTATTTTCAGTAGAGTTCAGATTCAATAACATTCTTATAGCATTGCTCTAGATGGTTTTCCATTGTCTTGCTTAATCCTTGCAATAATTTTTTGACATTAATTGTCCTCATTTTGCAACCAAGTTTAAACAGTTGTTCAAGAAAGTACTGCTTACATATTGATATAGTTAAGTCAGAATTTGAACCCATTTCACTACTTTTTCCTCTGTATCCTATTGCCTTCCTACATGCATCCAATATAATGTGATACTTCTGCAGTTAAGCAGTAATTATAGGAAAACTTATATCCTAGTACTCTATTTTCCTCCTAAATGATTTTAGCTGGGCCTGATGGCAGACACCTGTAATCCCAGCAGCTTAGGCGGCTAAGGCAGGAGAATCTCAAGTTTGAGGCCAGCCTTAGCATCTTAGTGAGGCACTAAGCAACTTGGTTAGACCCTGTCTAAAAATAAAAATTTAAGAAAGGGCTGGGGATGTGGCTTAGTAGATAAGTATCCCTGGGTTCAATTGCTAGTATTTGCTATTATTCCTCCCCCCCCACACACAAAAATGTATATAAAAGCATTTTAGATGACTTGTTATCAAGTGTTTAGGGAGTTTGCTCTAAAATGGAAATATTTACATTTAATTTTTTCTAAGCATTTTTCAAGTGAAGTAAGATGCATATATTAACCCATTTTAAAAATGAAGAAATCAGTGCTATTTAATGCATTTACCATGTTGTGCAGCTATCATCTCTCTTACCTTATTCCAAACCACTTTATCACTCCAACAGGATATCCCACACATTAAGCATTAAGCATTTGTTCCTTCCTCTCCCCCCAGCCCTGGCAATCGCCAGTTTGAACTGTCTTTTTTCCTTCTGGCATGGTGGTGGGTACTGGGAATTTAAACCCAGATGCAATTTACCACTGAAGTACATCTCCAGTCCTTTTTATTTTTTATTTTGACACAGGTCTCACTAAATTGCTTAGGGCCTCACTAAGTTGATGAGGTTGGCCTTGAACTTGCAGTCCTCCTGTCTCAGCATCCTGAGCGGCGGGGATAACAGGCATGTACCATTGTGACCAGTTGAACTCTGTCTTTAGAGATGATATATCTATTGTGAATATTTCATATAGATGGAATCATCTGATATATGACCTTTTGTGTCTGGCTTCTTTCAGTAATAATGTTTTTTGTTTATCCACATTTATTTATTCCTTAATATGATTAAATAATATTTAATTATATAAATATGTTTATTTTTATTTTCAAGGTGTAAATGGGTCAATTAATGGAAACAGTACCTCATCTGTGATTGGTGTCAACACATCTGTACTATCCACTACTGCTTCAAGTTCCATGGGACAGACTAAAAGTACAAGCTCAGGTGGAGGAAATCGAAAATGTAATCAGGAACAAAGCAAAAGCCAGCCTTTGGATTCTAGGGCTGACAAAATCAAAGATAAAGTAAGTTATTCTTTGAAAGGGGGGTGGGAAATAGACACACACACACACACACACACACACACACACACACACGTGTGTGTGTGTGTGTGTGTGTATGTGTTTATGTGTGTATGTGTACATATATATGTGTTTGTGTGTAAAAATAAAATAAGAGGTCAGACCACCAGAATCTATGAATTACCAACTCTTATTTTTGCAGGTGTATATTTTTATGGCATAATAATAGTAGTATATATCTTGAAAATTAGAACTCTCTGCACCAGCATAAATAATACAAATAGTAATGGGTCATTATTATTATTATTATTTTTTGGTGCTGAGTGTTGAACTGAGAGCCTCATGTATTCTACACAGGTGCTCTGCCATTGAGCTCACATGCTAAAATTTATTTAGAATTTTCTATGTGCCAGCTCTGCTCTAACCAGTTTGTATATAATATCTAATTCTATTATACATGGTAAATTCACTTCAATGTTCTGATCACTCCAAGCTTCTGGATTCTCTTTTCCCCATCATGCCAGGAACACTCCAATATCTCAACTTCATGAACTGTAGGTCACCATTAAGTCTAGGTTTCATTTACCCAAGCTGAGATAATTCCAGCTATATATTCTAATATATAGCCTATATAATAGCCTATAATCTTTATAGGCTATTCATATCAGTGAATTTGGTCTGCTCTCATTTGTTATTACTTCTATTTTGGTACTAGGGATTGAACTCAGGAGTGCTTTATCACCGAGCTACAACCCAGCCCTTTTTCAAGACATGGTCTCACTCAGCTGCTGAGGCTGGCCTTGAACTTGGGATTCTCCTGCCTCAGTCTCCTGAGTTGCTGGATTTACAGGTGTACACCACCACACCCAGCCATCTGTAATTTCTTTTTTAATTGAGACATCATGGTTTATTCTGATTTAAATCTTTGGCATCAACTGTAAACATTTTGAAAACAAAGATAATAATTAGAGTTATCTTTTCTACATTTTATGAAAACTGCTTTCAGAGCTTTGAAAGCACTTTTCAGAGCCACTGGAAGGTGGAAGAATCAAAAGTCTGTGAATATATATTGTCTGTGCCATAACATCTAAGGTTTAGGAAGTTTCTGGTTCACCATAGCAAGAATAGCAAGATATGGGTTGCCATTGATTGCAGATGGCATTGTTCTGAACTTTAAATCTGAATAACATGACAACTAGGCTCCAATTTTTAATCCTAAGAAACTATTTTATGAATGGGCATGTAGTTCTATGATAACATGAATGGTTTACTAGCATTCATGAGGTCCTAGATCTAATCTCCAGTACCATGCAAAAACAAAACAAAAGTCCCCAAACAACAACAAAAACCCCAAAGATTTTTTTTCTTTTGCTGAACATATTTCATTGAGATACTTCCTCTAGATCTCACCAGAAAATAGTTATTTTCCTAAATATAGCACACCCACATGAGGGCTTAGAGGAAGGTCATCTGGAATCTCTCAAAAACATAATAGTACCCCATCACAAAAGCTCAAAGTGCTATACTTGTGCTCCAAAACAAACATTTTCTTTCCACCTTAAACCACACCACTTTCACTTGAGCAAACCTGATAAAGACTCTTGGTTGTTTCCTCCTAAGGACACATTTCGGGATCATACCTTTTGCTCTTCAAAACTACTCTTAGTTCTTCTTTTTGATTTGTTTTCAAATGTATTCTCATTAGGGTTAGCAGCAAGGGTCTAACTCAAAGCTGCTGCCACCTTCTCTTCATGTCAGACATTGACTGAAATGCCACTTATTCTTGATCCCCCATGCTATTTTGAAGCAACTCTCAGACAATATATCATTGGTCATAGTTTTATATGCATTTCTGAAAGTTAAGTGTCCATGCTTTTAAACTTTGAAGTAATCTACCTTTTAGAAAGTAGTATGAAAATCTAATAAGTATGAAGTCTAAAATGTCCCAGGCCTCCACAAGTTCAAGGCATTGCCAAGACTTAGAAGGCAATGAATATAAAAGTCCCTTTCTTAGTTCCAATGAGGAACATATATTAATGTTCCTAAGCTGCATTAGTGCTATTAAACTAAATACTCTTCCCAAGAAAACTAAATACTATTCCCAAGAGCACATATTAAAACTTAATAGGCCCCTCTTTAATAATATATAGAGAGAGATTCTGGGATACCATAATGATGTCCATATACAGCTAAGTAAAAGTAACATATGGAAAGATTGGCTGTTAAAGGGAGGCATCCTAGAACTTAAGATTTTACATAATCTTAAACACTTTTGGATAATATAAGGTGTGGCATAAATTTGTTGTTTAGATAAAATGGAGATGAAGAACATTGGAACAAAAGAAAAAACCTACCTAGTATTTTTCAGTATTAAAAACTTGATACAATTTGCTTCATTACTTCAATTGATGTATAGTTTAAAAAAAAATGTTCTTCAGCTAAATTTGATGCCCTAACTGGGGGATGGAGTATTTATCTCAGAGGTTGTTACTGAAAGTCACCGATTAAGTCCAGTTCCCTAATGTAGTCTGCATATGTTTTTAGAATAATGTGAGTGTTTTAAATTAAGTAATTAAATTCAGATTAAATTATGCAAACATATAGCCTGTTTAGAAATAAATAAAACAATCCAATATTAAAGAAGTTCTACTCTTACTCTATACCAATTATTGTCCCATGTAGCCAAAACAGTCTTTTAAAAATATAAGTGATTTTTTTAATGCTTTAGAATATCATATATCAGTGAATATAAAATGGCATAGCTACTGTGGAAAATGATAAAATAGTTCTCAAAAAAAACACCTTAAAATTGGATTACCGTATTATCCATCAGTCCCAATTGGGGCTATATACCCCAAATAATTGAAAGTAGGGTCTCAAAGTGATATCTGTACATCGATGTTCATTATTTACAGTAGTTAAAAATGTATTATTATATTTATATGATGTACTTAGAATAGTTAAATCATAGAGACAGAAGTGGAATGATGATTGCCAGAGACTGGGAGAGATGGAGTGGTAGTATTTAGTTAGTATCAATTTCGGTTTTATAAGATGAAGTGTTCTAAAGATGGATGGTGCTGATGACTATACAACATTAAAAATGTTTTTTATTTAATACTACTGAACTTATACTTTAAAATAGTTAAGATTGCAAAGTTTTTTTGTTATGTTTTCTTTACTACAATAAGAAAAGGGAAGAAATCATGTTATCACTTTAGTAGTGTCTATCCCATTTAGGATAAATGCTTTGCCATGATCTATAAGAGCTATATGATCTTGTAGCTCATTCTTCATTACCTCTTAGCACTCTTTCACTGGTTCACTATGCTTTAACCAATCTACCTGAATTTCCATTTTTGACCATGCCAAACATGTTTCCAGCTCATGGCTTTTTCTTTTGCTCTTTCTTCTATCTTGAAAATAATCTTCTCGTATGTCTGTATGATTTCTCTTATGTGCTTGCTTTCCCTTAGGGCTTAGCTCATAAAAGGTCTACCAGATGAATACATCGAAATCGTTACCCTACCCCCACCTCCTAGCACACATTGTCTATCTATTTCTACTGTTTTATTCATGGAATTTATCACTCAAAACATTTATGTTATTTGTTGATTCCTTTCTTCCTATCTCAGTAGACAGAGTTTATGCTCACACCTTGTATCTGCAGAGACTTTGGCAACTATGCCTGGTATATAGTAGCCTTGAATATGTTTATTTTGTTTTTGAAAGAAAAAAGTATACAGTGAAATCAAAGTTCAAGGAGAAGGTTTTGAGAAGCTGTTCCATATCCCATGAAAGGAAATTAATAATCTCTTCTTTGATCATTTTTTAATGAACCTAAGAAGATTTTTTTTTAAAAATGTTTTAAGTGAGAGAAAAGAGAGATACTACCTAATTATGTGTGAATACAACAAACATACATACACACATACATGCTCACTCATACAGACTCAGAAATTATATTGGTGATATCCAACCCATTTGTTCTTTTTTTATCTAATATGCATGCTTGTCTCCTCATTTCACCATTTTTTGGAGGGTATGACTCTTTGCATACCATCAAAGTATGCTTTGGATAGACCAACTGCATCAGAATCATATTCAATACTTGTGATCCCTGTGCCTTGTTTAGAAGTGGGACCCAGGAATCTGCTAATGTCAACACATTTTGCAAGAGAATCTGCATACCCTAAAACTGGGGAACCAACACCTCTGTACTCATACTTGGGAAATGTAGTCCCATTTCTCATGCCTTTTTTTCTTTTCTTTTTTGGTACTGGGAATTAGGGAAATAAACCCAGGGGAACTTCTCATGGAGCCACATTCCCAGTTCTTTTCATTTTTTACTTTGAGACAGAGTCTTGCTTTACTGAGGGTTTCACTAAGTTGCTGAGACTCGCCTTGAAATTGCCATCCTCCTGCCTCAGCCTACAAAATCACTGAAATGACAGGCATGTGCCACCATGCCAGACTTCTTGTTATCTTTAAATATAAAATTTTACACAGATTATTTAGACTTTAAAATGGTTGGTTTTTCTTTGCTAAATCACTGCAGCTTCTTCATTTCTTTCCTTTCCTACCCACTACCAAACCAAAAGTGATAACTTCAGTTTAGATTTCTTAGGATTTCCATAGACTCACTATATGTGCTTAGAAACCCACATCAGGCCCAGTGTGGTGGTACACAATTATAATCCTGGTGACTTGGGAAGCTGAGGCCGGAGAATTGAAAAGTTAAGGCCAGCCTCAGCAACTTAGCAAGTCTCTGTCTCAAAATAGAAAAAATATAAACAACTGGGGATGTCGCTTAGTGGTAGAGTATCTCTGGGTTTCATTCCCAGTACCACAAAAAAGAAAGAAAAAGAGAAAACCCACAACAGATTTTGGTTGCAACATAGGAGCTGTTTCTTTGCCAAATATGAAGTAGTAGTCTTAATATTAATTGTTATTATTTCCCTTAAATTTCTACCCTGTTTTATTTCTTGTGTGGAATACTTTATTTTTATTTTTTTGAACAAATTTTTAATTTGTGTGTGTGGTTTTTTTTTTTTTTGCATACACATGACAGTAGTGATTTCTACCTTCTTTATGATTATTCCCATATTATCCCATTTCAGTTTCTCATCCTTCTCTGCTTTATTCTGAGGGAGAAACCCCTCAAGTAATGATGGTGGTCATTACTGTGCATATTGAAGGGTATGTCTATAGACTTCTCCACAGACGTTAAGATCATCAGTTTGGAGCAGTTTACAGAGTGATTGCAAGCAAAATGTAAGAGTAAATCTCCTTGTTCATCTGCATTCTATTTCATTTAACCCAATCTTCAGAAGACACAAAGCAGAGTAGAAGTTTATAATCTGAAACCTTGGCTTCTTTTGTAGATTTGTATTACTGTCTTCGTTACCAAACCCCAGTAGTCATGAAGGGCTGTTTCTGTGAAGACCAAAACTTATAATATATTGCTGCTTTTCTGTATTTCCCTTCTTTTAAAAAATATTTTTATTAGTTGTTGATAGAACTTTGTTACTTAATTAATTAATTTATTTATATGTAGTGCTGAGAATTGAACCCATTGCCTCACACATGCCCAGGCAAGCATTCTACCACTGAGCCACAACCCCATCCTGGTATTTTATTTCTTTATCTTTCAGCAAATGCCATTGAAATGCTCTTAAGTAACTATAGATTGTACTTTTAATCTTGTATCATTTCAACATTTATCCTTTTTAGTCTTCCTATTAGTAGTTTTACCTTTCTGTTGTTATAAACCTAAGTTAGTTGTCATTCACTCATGATTTTTTCACCTTTTATTCACTACTATTGTCAGTTCTTTAAAGACAAAACTTTCCTTTTATGTGACCTGATATCCCTTTCTAACAGTTTTGAATTATTTTTTTACAATAGTCTTTGTGTATGTGTGTTTGTATCTTGGGGACTGATCCCAGCAATAGTCTAGTACTGAGCTACATCCATAGCCCTTTCTATCTTTTATTTAAGGTCTCACTGAATTGCTGAGGCTGGCCCTAAACTTGTGGTCCTCCTGCCCCAGATTCCCAAGTCACTAGGATTAGGACTATATGCCACCCCTTGAACATCCATAATCTTAAATATTCCAGAAATTAATCTTTTCATTTGCCATATTATTCTTTTCTGATATGGAATATAAACAAATTCTTTGATGCTAACAAAAGCAGCCCCATAAGTCTTTACAACCTATTTTATCTACTCTATAGCAGTTATTACTATATGGAATTCTTTTATTTTATATTAAATATCTGTTTATCCCTCATCCCCTACAACTAGAATGAAAGTTTCTCAAAGGCCAAGGGCTCTGTCTTACAGACATTTATATGTAGGTACCTAAAAAAGTGTTTGCACCAGGTGTAGTGGTGCATGCTTGTAATCCCAGTGAATCCAGAGGCTAAGGCAGGAGAATCACAAGTTCAAAGCTAGCCCCAGGAACTTAGTGAGGCCCTTTCTCTCAAAAAAAAAAAAAATATATATATATATTTTATATATATATATATAAATATATATTTTATATATAAAAAATATATATTTTTTTTATATATATAAAATATATATTTATATTTTATATATATATAAATATATATATATATATATATATTTTTTTTTTTTTAAAAAGGACTGGGAGGGCTGGGGTTGTGGCTCAGCAGTAGAGCTCTCGCCTAGCACGTTCAAGGCCCTGGGTTCCATCCTCAGCACCACATAAAAATAAATAAATGAAATAAAGGTATTGTGTCTGACTACAACTAAAAAATAAATTTTAAATCAATTAAAAATTTATATATGACAGTGGAATGCATTAGAATTCTTATTACACATATAAGGCACAATTTTCCATATCTCTGATTGTATACAAAGTATATTCACACCAATTCGTGTCTTTATACATGTACTTTGGATAATAATGCTCACCTACCCCACATTCAAGGCCCTACCCCACATAAAAATAAATAAATAAAGTAAAGGTATTGTGTCCAACTACAACTAAAAAATAAAATATTAAAAAGAAGGCAGGGGGCACTGGGAATTTGGCTCAGTAGTTTAGCACCCATGGGTTCAATCCCCATAACCAAAAAAAAAAAAAGGGTGTTTTGTATCTTATATGAAGTAAAATAAAGCTAAATATATAACTTCAAATATAATTGGAGTAATGAATTTGTTTACTGCTCTTTTAATGTCATCATTTTGAAGCATAGCAGTCAAATGAGTAGATCTGTATATATACTATATTGATAACTTTCAATATTCTATATGTGACTGAGCTTATACTTTTTATTAGTGAGTTCCTGTCAGATAGTTATCAGCTAAACAATTACCCGTATAATATGTGACTTTTTCCTTTTTCCTAAAAGACATTTTCATATTGAAAATATCAATTGAAAATTAAAGAACATATCTTTTACTGAAACTTGAATTTTGTCAAAAATAGTTTTGCCGATTACCTTGTTTTTATCCAGAAACCAAGGAAGAAAACTATAGAAAGTTCTAGCAACAGCGATAGTGATTCGGGCACATCATCTGACACCTCAAGTGAAGGCATTAGTAGCAGTGACTCAGATGATCTAGAAGAAGATGAAGAGGAAGAAGATCAAAGTATTGAAGAAAGTGAAGATGATGATTCTGATTCAGAAAGTGAAGCACAACATAAAAGTAACAACCAGGTATGATTTGTTTCATGGACATATTAATATTTTGGAAATAACTCAATGTATCTTGACTCTCAAAGTCGATAGGTTTCGTTTTTACTCTTCTTTTTCTTTCAAAGTGTATAGTTCTAAAGTAATCACTTGTTTTTCCTGCTTTTACAATAAAAGAATAGGGGACAGAGACTATTTTTAAAGAAACATTTTTTTTATTTTTATTTTTTAGTAAAATAAAATAGAATAAAATAAAATGCTTTATTTATTTATTTTTATGTGGTGCTAAGGATTGAGCCCAGGACCTTGCACATGCTAGGCAAGTGCTCTTCTACTGAGCCACAGTAATAATAAATAAATAAACCCAGCCCTTGGTTTATTTATTTATTATTACTATTACTACTACTACTACTACTACTATTATAATTATCATTTTTTTTTTTTTGGAACTGGGAATTGAACTCAGGTGCACTTGACCACTGAGCCACATCCCAGCCCTAATTTGTATTTTATTTAGAGACAGGGTGTCACTGAGTTGCTTAGTGCCTCACCATTGCTGAGGCTGGCTTTGAACTTGGGATCCTCCTGTCTCAGCCTCCTGAGCCACTGGGATTACAAGTATGCGCCACTGCACCTGGCCCTTAGTTTATTTTTAATGAGGTTTATAGTGTATATCTGATGCCAACGTTGTTGACTACAGAAATGAAAAACAGTTCAGGTAACAGCAAGGTTTTTATTAGAGCTTCTGAAGCAGGGAGACATGGCACTGACAGGCAGTGACACATGGCAGTGTCAGGATGGCTCCTTGAACGAAGGGAGAAAGTTAAGGTTTATTCAGGCTAAAGGACTGTTTATAAGTTGGGGAGGGTGGTGGTGAGGTTTAGGAATTGGCTTTAGGTACATTACAAAGGTAAGTTTTTCTTTTCCTGTGAGGGCACTTTAACTCTGAAGAAAGTGTGGTCAACAGGATCCTGGAGCCAACATTATTTTTTCATATTAACACCTCATGCTATATAAATATCTCTACCTTGTAATAAAGATGAGTTGCTGTAGCTATTAAGAGAACACATAGCTGGACACAGTAGTACATGCCTGTTCAGGAGGCTGAGGTAGGAGGATTGTGAGTTCAGAGCCAGCCTCAGTAACACAGCAGGGTCCTAAGCAACTTATGGAGACCCTGTGTCAAAATAAAACATAAAAAGGGCTGGGGATGTGGCTCAGTGGTTAAGTGCCCCTAGGTTCAATCCCTGGTACATCCCCCACTCAAAAATTTTGTTTAAAAAGAGAACACATAGATGAAACATGAAAGAGTATACAGATCCTAGCAAATAATAAGTTAAGGGACCTGGGAATTTGCTGTTTTGGTGGCTTTTCAACAGCTTTTATTCTTTATGTTGTTTCTCCTGGGTGAGTTATGGCAGGAACATCCTGGCTTTAATGATTCACATAGTCTGTGAAGCTGATAAGGTTTTTTAAGGGGAATGGATAAGGCACACCCCAAGCTTTTGAAACTAAACAAGCTATAAGTGGAAAAAAAACCCTTATAGTATCTTTTTTTTGTAATTTGTTCTTTTTAGTTATACATGACAGTAGAGTCCATTTTGATGTAATTATACAAGGATGGAACGTATCTTATTCTAATTACAACCCCAGTCTTGTGGATGTAACACAGTGGTGAGATATGTCTTTTAATGGCTGTCAGGACATGAGTTAAGGCCCAGGAGTGCATTTGCCCTTTGTCGCTATAGTGGTTTCTGTCTGATATCTATCATAAGTTACTAGGAACAATTTTTAAAGTAAAATAAATTTCTCCAAGTTTTATTGCTTGATACTTTTAAAAAAAATATATTTATTTATTTTTTATTTCAATTTGTTAATATGCAAAATGCATTATATTTCACATTACACATATAGAACACAATTTTTCATATCTCTGGTTGTACACAAGGTATAGTCACACCATTCATGTCTTCATACATGTACTTAGGGTAATGATGTCCATCTGATTCCACCATCTCTTCTACCCCTATGCTCCTCCCTTAACCTCCCACCCCTTTGCCCTATCCAGAGTTCGTTGATACTCTTAATAGATGTTAATAAGTTGTCTTTTTAATTTTATTTCCAGGTGCTATTACATGGTATTTCAGACCCAAAAGCAGATGGACAGAAAGCAACTGAAAAAGCCCAGGAAAAAAGAATACACCAGCCATTACCTCTTGTGTCTGAATCCCAGACTCACTCATCATTCCAATCCCAGCAGAAGCAGCCTCAGGTTTTGTCACAGCAGCTTCCATTTATTTTCCAAAGCTCTCAGGCAAAGGAGGAATCTGTGAACAAACACACCAGTGTAATACAGTCTACGGGATTGGTGTCCAATGTGAAACCTTTATCTTTGGTAAATCAAGCCAAAAAGGAAACTTACATGAAACTTATAGTTCCTTCTCCTGATGTTCTTAAAGCAGGGAATAAAAATACCTCTGAAGAATCTAGTTCTTTGACCAGTGAATTGCGATCTAAACGGGTGAGTTAAAATGATTTTGACAAGATTATTAGAAAAATACAGAGATGCACTGGGAGTAGAGCTCAATGGTCGAGTATGCTTAGCATATGCAAAGCCCTGGGTTCAAGTGCCAGCACCAGAAAAGAGCTTTTATTATATACAATATACAAATTATATATAAATATTAAAATTTTTCATATGAAAATTTAAAAAGTCTCTCCTATTTTTGTATTTTCTGAGACTCTAGGAATAAAATACATACATCAGAAAATTTAATATTCTGATTTTAAGGTGGGAATATAGCTTAGTGGTGAGTATTTGCATATGCGGTATGATGAGGCCCTGGGTTCAATCCCCAGCACTACAAATTTTACCCCCTCTGGTTTTATATTCACATATACATGTATTTAAGATATTTTTTTGCCACATAATCATGTCATTCCACGGTCCCACACTCCATTATGTTTTAGCAGTAAGAGGATAAATATAGTGTTTAAAATTTTTTTTTTAGTTGTAGATGGACACAATAGTTTTTTTATTGATTTATTTTTATGTGGCATTGAGGATCGAACCTAGTGCCTCACATTTGGAAGGCAAACACTCTACTATTGAGCTACAACCCCAGATCAAGGATAAATATGTTTGAATGTGATGAGCTTTAGTTACTTTTGTTTAAGATAAATGTCCTTTTTAAAATATCAGTGTTATTTTTGAAAGACATGAATCCTTGAGTAATTTATCTCTGTAAATATAGAATTCATAAATTTCAATTGTAAAATTTCTTTATAAAGAATCGTTTCCTAAGACTGATGATGTAGACATACTCAGGAAGCTGGGGTAGAGCATTACTTAAGCCCTAGAGTTCAAGGCCAAGGTCAATCTGGGCAACAAAGAGAAAACCTGTCTCAAAAAATATTTTTTCTTAATGAATTATGTGATATGTAACTTATACTTATACCTAAGTCAGTCTTCAGTCTTCATTTTTATCTTTATTTTTTCCTTGCTATTGATTTTATGTTAATACATTCTTCTGTCCCATAGAATTCTAATAATTAAATGATGACTGCTTTATATTCTAGAATCAGCCCAGAATAGAAAAATATTGTTTGAACACAATATGCTGTCTCTTGGTTACAAATATTAATATTAAGCATCCTAATAATTAGATAAAACTTGTAGAATGCTTATTATTTGCCATCTAGTATTTTAAATGCTGAACATGCATTTACTCATTGGATAATAACATTCATGTATGCTACTATAACTGGACATCTCCAATATAGGCCTGAAAAGGAAAAGGCTAGGCTGTAATGCTTGCTACTCCAGAAATATGTGGATTCAAATAGGTAGGAAAATACGTATTATTCGAAACCAGCTTTGAAGGAAGATAGAAGAAACGTAATATTTCAAAAGTACACATACTTGGAATCTCTAAGTTAAGCAGAACTTTTAAAGCAGAAAAGGCAGTAAAGTGAGACAAAAGGCAGGTTTTGTTAGTCTGTAGTAGTCAGGCCTATATAGAGTACAGTTCCATCTTAAGCTTTCTTGGTGCCTGTCAGAGTTTGGGTTGTAGCCCTTTACTTTCTGTTTTACTACTAATAATATCAGTGAAAGCAAATGAGAGAGAATATAAAAAGAAAAAGAAATGGAGACAGACCTCGATGGATTAGTGATGTTTTATTAAGCAGTAGAGGGGCACATTTTCAAGAGGGAAAATGGTAACAGGCTGCAACAACGGTCTGAGTTTTATAGGTTTTAGCAAGGCCAGGTCATGGGAGGAGTTGGTCAGTTAATTTGGGCAGTTATTTTTGGTGATCAGGGGGATTTGGGCAGATAAAGATATAGCAACAGGTCAGATTCCTGAGTTCCCTGTTTCCCTGAGGGTTTTGTAAATTTCCATTTCCTACATTCCAGACTCTAAAAGGGGTTTAGTTAGTTAGGGCAACATCATCATATCTGGCTACTTACTGCTGAGAAAGGGGCATCATCAGAATATCTTCTAGAGTCTGAAGGAAGAACATAGCTTTCACATGTTTTTGGATAGTGGTCCTGGAGATGCTGGAGACATATTCTGTTAGAAACCTCTGGATATGGTTAATGAAACATGGAAGAAGGAAAAGAAATAAGATAATCAGAAGAATGGGGTCATAATGGGCCAAATCCAGGCCAGGAGTCTGTCCTACTATCCAGGGGAGGAGGAGATGTTTGCTAGGTTAGGGGCTTGTTTCTTTAGCTTCCTTATCTTATCCTTTACTATTCCTGACTTATTAACACAGAAGCAACATTCATCCCCAAGGAAGAGGCAGAGGCCACCTCATCCTGCAGTAAGGAGATACAGGCCCCAACAATTTTGCAGAATGACAGAAGCCAGGGAATCCAATTGATTTTGTAAACTCAGTACGAAGTTGGCAACCTGTTAGATATCTTCAATAATCTGTACTGACAATTTTTTATAGTAGTAAATAGAGATTCTTAATTCTACTGCTCCTGTGCCAATCCTGGCAGGTACCTCAAGCCCTGTGAGTAAGGGAATAAACTGAAAGGGCTCTCTTATGAGTGGTTTGCACCGTTATCAGAATAGGCAAATTGGTTGTTAGCTAAAAACATCAATTTGAACAGTAAGGAAGACCAAAATACAGAGGCCAGTCCAATTTTTGTTAGGGAGGGGAAATATGAGCCTCACAAAGAAAAATGCCTCTGAACTTAGCGGGCAGGGTTGTAGGGCTGACACAAGTGTTATGTTTTAAGTTCTGTTAAAAGAACTATTGTCTTTTCTTTCAAATGTCCAGGTATTGCTATACTTTGGTTATAACTGTTTTGTTGGGTGTTTAAGATAGTCAAATTGATCTTGTTCCTATCTGTTGTTAAGAGTCAGCTGAGTTCCCTCAGGGTATCACTCTTGGGAACTTGAGAGCAGCCTCTTAGTTCTTTTTTTTGCTATTTGCCAGGATGGGTGAGGGTCTCCTTGACCATTTGGCTTCTCTTGGAAGCGTCAGGGAGGTCTCCTTCTCCAATGAACCCTCCTTTTTGCAGCATGCACACTGGTCAGTTTTCTTTTCTCCAGAATCTCATTACCTTGATTAGGAGGTCATGGGGCTCAGTGTCACAAAACCCTTAGAGAAGTCCCCTTGTTTCCTGGTTTCAAACTGGCTCAGAAAGGCAAGAACCAAATATTAACTATTTTATCTTTTTGGACCCTTTTATTTCTTTAACTTTAGGGTCTAAGCTTTGGTCTTAAATATCCAGCAGGCCAGTTTCATCTATCTTAAAGGAATAATACTGGGTTTTAACTGTGATGTCTATAACTTTTTAGTTATTCACCCCTTCTACTTATTTGGGGTCAGTATTAGTACTGGAAGTTAACCTTAAATCAACCTGTGTGTCCTATCAGTGATGGCCTATTATCTCAAATTAACTTAGACTGTTATATTAGAAGTTATACTTCTGTGAGGCACGAAAAGATAACAGTTAAGGTTTACAAGGAAAATACAAAATGAAATTAACAAGAGTAAAATATATTTAATTTGTACAATAGCTATGAACCAAGAAACTTAATTTTATTTTACCTTAAACTTTAGTTTGAAGTATACCAGCTTGGTAGAATGTTCTTATACTTTAACGACTTATATGCCTGGCAGGTAGGGCAAAAAGCCAGTAATAGTCCCATGCTTACACTGATGTTCTTATATTAACCCAGTTTAACTTCAAAGAAAATTTCAGAATCTTTAATGTAGTGTAATACTCTAAAATAACAGCTGTTGTTTAACCAGAGTTGTACAAACCCTAATTCCTTTAAGACTAGTTTCTGTTAAGAATAAACTTGACACCAGAAATAATTTTGATAGATAAGAGCAGATCAATGTTTTAAGAAATGTTTGTTACTTCAACTCATAGAGTATTAAACATTGGTTTATATCAGTATATTAATATTTGACCTTAGGGAAAAACCTGAAATAACTTTAACTGATTATGTTCCTTATATATGATCATTTGAGTTACTAAGACATTGTAAAATTTTTTACATTACCACTTTCTCATCCAGAAACATTTCTTTTTCCTTCCAATTTCATACTAAAACATATTTCCATACTTAGAGCCTTCTTATATCTCTTTTCTAACTGTTGATACCTTTTTAAATTTACATTCTGAAACAATCATTATGAAATTTCTGAATTTGTTCAATTACTTAGTTTAACAAGATGAAATACTTTATGCTAGTTGCAGTATTTTAATTGAAACCCAAGGGAAACTTTTGGGGATATTATACCTGTTAGAACTTTAACTCTTAATAATCTTGCTTTAATGAAGAACCAGAAACAAAGCAATCTTAAACTCTTTGTTTCATTACCAATTTATAAGTAATACATTTAATATTTAAACATATTACCTTATGGAATTTAAGAAGTCAAGCCTATTTGATTTCATATTTAGCAGTTGATGTTTTACCACATTGGCTTTGTAAATTGATCAGGTATCTCCTCTAACAAACACATTTATAATTAATCCCAGTGATGTTGAAGTTAAATCTAATTTACTCATTTTTAACTATAAAATCCAATATATCAGACAAGTATAGTTAACAGTACTAGCTGTCTCTTCCTTGTTGAAGAAAAATCCTAAAAACAATTAATATTACATTCTAGACATTTTATAGAAACTGTTAATTGTCTGACAACCTAGAAAAACTTATGTTAGTAATTTTAAAGATATTTTTAATCTGTTTACCTAATTTAAATTGAACTTTTTAAATAATATGAACTAAAATTATTTGGATCCATTTCTCTTTTAAATTTTAATTTATGAGTACTCATTTATTTATATGCCAGTTCTGATATCATGTACATCACATATGGACAAAAGCACATATGTAGACCTAACAACACAATACACTGGTGTGCACACATACATAAAACAGACAGGAAACATGTTTCTTGTAGCTATTTGTAGGTAGATATGAAGCACACTACAGATGTTTATTAAATCCTCAATTAGATTTCAACTGTTAGAAATTAAAGCTTATCAGACTTTCACATTATGAATTAAATATAGAGGTCTATGCTATATGGAAATGCTAGACGTAAAGTCTAATAGCCACGGTGGACACTGAGATCAAAGGTTCAGGTGGCCACTTTGTCCTCAATGGTTATCAGATTTATTCCCAACATCACCATGTCTATATACTTTTTTAGGATTTTGTAAAAGGAGATTCTTCAATGTATTTGAGGGCTAACCCTTTCTTAACAAAGACAGAGTATAAAACCTCTATCATTAGATAAAGTAAGACTGATTAGAAAAATATTTTAATTTAGGCACATAGGGTCAAATGTGAATTTACCAAAAAACCATGAGCTCAAAAATATAGAATTTTAATGTTGGGAGCAGTGGTGCATGCCTGTAATCCCAGGAGCTTGGGAGGTAGAGGCAAGAGGATTACAAGTTCAAAGCCAACCTCAGCAATTTAGGGAGCCACTAAGCAACTCAGTGAGAGTCTGTCTCTAAATAAAATACAAAATAGGGCTGGGGATGAGGTTCAGAGGTCAGGTGCCCCTGAGTTCAAGTGCCCCTGAGTTCAATCCCCATTACAAATATGTGTGTGTGTGTGTGTGTGTGTGTATGTATGTATGTATATATAAAATTTTTAAAATCAGGAGTTCTAAAAAAGAAATGACATGGCCAGAATTAGTAAAGGAGCATACAGAATATCTTTATCAGATCAGAATTCACTTTTGGGTCAGATTAGAGTCAGTACTGCCTCTAATACTGAATGTTGGAAGAATGAATAAGCCCTAGAATCCTTAGTTAAATATTCTTAAGGTAAAGAAGATTTGTATATATGAGATCATTCCATCTTCCTTGCCTATGTTATAGTGTTTAGGGAGGAACTTGTTTTGAAAGCATCATAGTAGACTGCTAAGAGGAGATAATATAGCCAGCCATTTAGGTCCCACAAGTGGCTTGGATTTAAAAGTGATCCCCCCCCACCTTTGGTCTCAACTAGTTTTCTGCAAGCCTTATAAACCTTGCCATCTCTGCAAGCCTGCAGAGATAGAGATCTGAGAGAAGATAAGAAGTAAGGGAAGCTGTTTTTTCATGCATAGGACATTATGATCATTTTTTATTTCCCCAGGTGGTAATCAGGTCTGATTTAGATGCAGAAAATCATTAGGTATCTCCTTTATCTCAGATTTGATTAGGTCATCCCCTACTTCTGAGGACGAGACTTCCCTTTGAACAAAAAAAAGAAAGGGAGGAAGGACGGGAGGGAGGGAGGAAGGAAAGAAAGAGCAAGAGAATAAAAAGAACATGGGTATCTGTGCAGAGAAAGAGAAAACTGTCTCTTTGGCTAGCGGACATCTCCCCAATCTAACAGCCTCTAGGGATCAGTAGTCTTGCCTTTGCTTCCATGACTCTGGCTGAAGCCTCACTCTCAATGGAAGATATTAATTTACTTCTGATAACTATTTTAATTTAAGAGAAGATATTTGGCAGCTGGGTGTACCCTTAAAGTTTCTTAAGTGTTGCCTTTATCCTTTGGTGTCCTCATACTCACGGGACCATGATTTCATATTATGCCCCTCAATTTGAAGTGGAAGGCAAGCCTTTTAGTGCTCTGGTGATATCTCCACTAAAGAAAATAATTTCGATTTCTGAAATAGGACAAATGAGGGGCAGTTTTACTTTAATTGAGACAGATTTTCTGTTTTTTTTTTCATACCAGATGAGGGTAACACAGAAGAAAATGTGTCTTATGAAAGTCTAGAGAAGGTAGAATAATCGTAAAAGATAGGGGAACTCTATCTTGGAACCTCTCATAATGGGTCCCTGTGGACAGTGTGGACAGAACTGGAGTAGAGGCATTTCTGAAGAGGGAGAGATTGTTTGACTCACGCTCTGTGGATTAATGGGTCACCTCTTTCCCAAAGACCTCAGATCAGACTGAGATTTCATATTAGGATCCAAGATTTATTGGGTGAGGGTGTCCTCCACCACTGGGTCAAGTCAATCAGAAACAGACACAGACAGTGGTTGATATTTAGTACCCCTGAGGGCTGTCAGGTTTAGACTTTGGTCATGAGACCTTCATTCTCCACTGGGAAGTAGCCCTAGTAGCTGCCTAGTAGCTTGTCTTAAGCTTTCTTTTGTCCCATGCACCAAATTTCTCCCACAGAAAAGAAACTGAAGCAAGTCAGGACCAACATTCCCAACACCTGAATGAAGGGGAATTCATCCCACCTCTTGACTTTTGACAGATGGCAGGTCCCCATTATCATGTCAACTCTAGATCACATTAGAAACATCTGAGAAACTTTAAGAAAAATATCTTTCAGAATCTCTAGAACTACATTACTGCATTTTAAAAGAACTTCTCAGGTGATTGAAACATATAATCAGTTTTGAGAACCACAGATCTACATGGAATGATTAATGATGCTAGGGAAGTTAACTGGACATGAACAGGTGGGTAGGTGAAGGATAGTAAAGGGTGATAACTTACAGAGGAAATCAGACACTCATCAAAGAGAGTGTATAGGTTACAGGACTGAGGATAATAGAGAACTTTATCAAAGCAGGCAAGAACAAAAATTGTCACTGGGCAATTCTCATTGTAACCACAGGAGCACAAAAGGTAAGCCATAATGCTCTCTGCTCCAAAGACATTAAAAGTCAAATTGGTAGAAGTGGGTTTTATGAAAAGCCAGATTTAAGTGAAGACGGAAACAACTTCATTCTTTCAAAGGTTCCGTCTCCAGAAGCTCTGGGAAGAAGAAAACTTTTGGGGAGAGGAGGTGGGGGCTATAGTATGCATTAGGACTAAAAGCTAAAATTTCACCAGTTGCAAACAGGTTTTCACTTCCAGGAATTTTCACAGGTTTTAACTCCTAGCCCTGGGGACCTTACCATAACAAAGGAGTGAGACTTGGTGGATTCAGCATCTGCTTCTTCCAGTTTCAGCTGGGGGAGGGTTCTTGGAAAGTCTGGTCTGTAAAAAACCTGTAAGACCCTCATTTACCTCTCTAAAATGACCCATTCAGTCTGTTCTGAATATCTATTCTCTATCTGTCTAATAAATTCCTATCTACTAGTGAGTGCAACTCTTTTGAAAGTCTTCCTGTGAGATTGCAAGAACAGGCAGCTGAAACCCACTACCATAGTTGTTTTGGCTCCACAGGCTGGTCTCACTCCATAACAATGGTATCAGAATATAATTTATAATGCACTGCTTAAATAAAATGTATTATTATCAAGATCACATTATTGACTTTCTACCAGTTAAAAAAAAGCAAAATTACATTGCTTGTGTTTTAACCTTTTATTAATGTAGTAGCCTACTTTATGACATTTGAATTTAAACCTAACATGGTAATGCAGGTTTGTAATCCCAATGACTTGGGAGGCTGAGGCAGGAGGATCCTTTGAGGCCAGCAAGGCAACTTATTGAGACCCTATCTCAAAATAAAATCAAAATGGCTAGGAGGTGGCTCAGTGGTAGAGTGCTTGCCTTAGTTTGTGTGAAGTCCTTGGTTCAATACCCAGTCCTATTTGAGGAAAAAAGGTAAATGTATTTATGGAACTACATCATGATTTATTTGTATTGCAATAGATTCCTTAAGTTTTTCAGATGTTTTCTAAAGTGTTTCTACAAATAAGAATTTTATATTTATAAAATGTACTACTTAGTAGAAAGTCATTAAATACTTGCTTAATAAATGTAGGAAAGCTAGGTTTTTGTATATATGATCTTTTAAAAAGATATTATTTTTGTTCTTTTTAGTTATATATAACAATAGAATATAATTTGACTTATTTATACAAACATGAGTACATTTTATTCCAATTTGGATCCCAGTCTTGTGGTTGCATATATGACCTTAATTTATCTTTACCAAACCATGTAAGGTAAAGAAATGAAGGCTCAGAGGTTAAATCACTTGTTAACATCATATTAATAAGTTAAAGGCAGAAAGAATTTAAACCATGCATTTTGATGAAAAAACTTGATGTTCTTTCTATCTAGAAATCATTCAGAGAGTATAATACAGATTTCAAATTATAATGGTGTTTAATGAAAAATATTTTGTGAATGGACATTCACATTAGATTTAATTATAAATGATGTTTTCTACTCTTTATTAGTGCCTTGTATTGAGATAGAGGATATTTTATAAGTGCTTCTTTTATAAGTTTATCTTTCTCTCTATAGCAGTCTAGCATAGAGTTTCTTTATTTCTTATGAAAATTTATTTGTTTCATGTTACCCACTGTGTACATGTTTGTCTTCCTCAGTAGTTGATAATTTTCTCATGTGTTATTTTATCATTGGCTCCTTTACACCTTTACATTGTAGATGTGATTCAGATAAATACATATGCACCATGCATATGTATATATATTCATAGACCAAGAGTGGAATTTTTTTTTTTTTTTTAAAGAGAGAGTGAGAGAGGCGGGGGAGAGAGAGAGAGAGAGAGAATTTTTAATATTTATTTTTTAGTTCTCGGCGGACACAACATCTTTGTTGGTATGTGGTGCTGAGGATCGAACCCGGGCCGCACGCATGCCAGGCGAGCGCGCTACCTCTGAGCCACATCTCCAGCCCAAGAGTGGAATTTTTTTAATGTTTATTTTTTAGTTCTAGGTGGACACAATATCTTCACTTAGTTTTTATGTGGAGCTGAGAATCGAACCCAGTGCCTCACGTATGCTAGGCGAGAGCGCTATCACTTGAGCCACATCCCCAGCCCCAAGAGTGGAATTTGTTAGGTCTTATTTCAATCAAGTTTTAACTTAGGTAGGGGCTGGAAAAGCAAGAGCTTAAAGGTAGAACAAACCCTCATACCTATCTCTTCCTGTACTACTGTCATCCAAATGGACCTTGTAAAGCATAAAGAGATTTATTGCTATACAGGTCTCAATTCTCTCTCCTCCTCCTTCTTATATACCACGCTAATCTTGCAAAGAACATCATGTATATTGTAAAACAGTAACTGATAACTATCCTGTGATAAGTGCAATAATCTTTGGTTATAGAAAATCTATAGGTATAAGTAAATGGGAAGAAATTCTTTAAAATTTTAGCATAGATCACTTGCAGAAAATTAAAATGTAAAGGAAACACTTGTTTTCATGACTTTTTTTGGTCCTATGTTCTTAGAAAGAGAATTTACAACCTTTTAAACTACAAAATGGTTACATGATAATTATGTTCTAAGAGATTAAAATATACTAACTTTTCTGCCAAAAATTTAAATTGTATATATATATAAAAAAGTATTTTTTAAGAATTTTGCTATAACATTCCTTCTAAAAGGTAATCATTGAGCTGGGTTGTGGCTCAGCAGTAGAGTACTCGCCTAGCACACGTGAGGCCCTGGGTTCAATCTTCAGCACCACATAAAAATTAAAAAAAATAAAGGCATTGTGTCCAACTACAATTTAAAAAAATAAATATTTTTAAAAGGTAAATTCAAGTACTTAGTGTAATTTTCTATGTTTTATTAATTGAGTAATACTAATTACATACTTTCTCTTTGAGAAATAATGCCTTTGGTATGAAAATGGCAGCCTTAAAGAGTTAACTTAATTTTCTAAACTGATAAAGTAAGAATATTAAATAAGGTAAAGAAATTTATACAGAAATTGCTTTACTATTAGTACTGCTGCTTTAAAATATTTAATAAATCACTTTATGTGACATTTCTTTTGTATTTTCATTTGTGAAATTCTATCACAAATCTGATTTGAATGCAAGGGGTCCAGTGTGATGCTGGCAACACTGCTGATTTTAATTTCAAAGCAATCATTTTCTTTTTCTTTTTCTTTTTAATTAATTATTTATTCTAATTAGGTATATATGACAGCAGAATGCATTTTGATTCATTTTACACAATTGCAACACAGCTTTTTATTTCTCTGGTTATCCACAATGTAGCATCACACCATATGTGCAGTCATACATGTACCTAAGGTAATGATGTCCAACTCATTGAACCATCTTTCCTTCAAAACAGTCATTTTCAATATAGATTTTTACCAGAGGTTAAAAAAATTCAACTTCATTTCTGTTAAATATTTTAGTAATTTTAATTTAGTTTATTTTTATACATTATTTTAATTATATTAATGTAATTTACATGACTATTGTTTTCAAGGAGATTCTAATAGCTAATTTTTTTTTATTTATAGATATGTTTTATGGGTTAATTTTCCTCAGAAAATAGTTATTTTTCTAAGCTATTTACTTTTTCTAATACTAATGTGCTTAAGACACTCTAAAGCAAATCCCACAGGACACTGAACCACCATTTCCACCACCTGAATATCTTTTTATTGTATAGTATTGGGGATTGAATCAGGTGCCTGTGCATGCATGCTGTGCAAGTACTCTACAATCGAGCTACACCACAAGCCCCCAGTATCTTACATCTTTGCTTCAAAGATGTTTTCTTGCCAAGTGCAGTGGTGCATGCCTGTAATACCAGCACCTCAGGAGGCTGAGGCAGGAGGATTCAAGTTCAAAGCCAGCCTTAGCAACTTAGCTAGGCCCTAAACAACTCAGTGGGACCCTGTATCTAAATAAAATAGAAAAAAGGGCTGGGGATGTGGCTCAGTGGTTGAGTGCCCCTGAGTTCAATCCCCAGTACAAAAAAAAAAAAAAGATTTTTTTTTGCTCAAGAAATCGTTTATTCAGAAATCCGAAATTGTTTTGTGAATACATACTAAGGGCAAGGCTAAGTAATGTTTTGAAAGACCATAAATGACAGTGTTTCTACCCTAAGGAATTTATCAAAAATGTAAACTTACCTCTTTAGACGTTTAAGGCATACAGGCATATACTATATATACTAAAAGTACTATGACATATGATATAAGGAAATAAAGAAGCCCAAAGAACAGAGGCAAAGTATGCTTTGGCAGGGGATGGGGGGGCAGGTGGAGGTTGACACAAACATGGAAAGCTTCTTGGGTTAGATATGAACAGTATTTCATCCATCTGAAATTTAGAAAAGGAGAATATTTTACACAGACCAAATAGTTATACAAGTGTGTGAGCAGTAATATGACAGGCATAAGCCTTGGCTTACAGTCCAGTTCAACTGGAAAGGTATGTTAGTGCCTAATTATGAAGCAATTTAAATATTAAACTGAAATGTAGAGTTTATAAATTTGAGAGTTCTCCATGAAACTAATAAAATAAGAAAATCTAAGTTGAAATTGGCATTGGTATGTGGCATATATTGAGAGTTGGTTGAGAAGAAATAATGGCATGGCTTAAATTTGAGCAAATTTTAATGAAAGAATCCAAAGCCATAGTAATATGGCCAATTTGGAAAAAAAGAAAAGATAATTTTAGGGTTTCAGGTTTGGATTATCGTAAGAATGAGAGCAATAGGAAAAGAGGAGGTGTCAGTGGCATATATATTTCAAGGGGGAAGACCAAGTTTTAATAAATGTATTAGGTCTAATCAGAGTTCAGCAGCCAACCTAGTTACCACTGCCACTCCTTTTACAGCATGTATATATATCATTATTTAAATCTGCATATGAGCAGTTGTTTTCAGATCTTGAAAACAAAAGCAGTCTTTATTTTTATGGTATATCTTAATTTATTTTTTAATTTCAACAGGAACAGCATAAACAGACATTCCCATCACAGTTAAAGAAACAAGAGTCATCTAAGAGCCTGAAGAAGGTTATTGCAGCTTTGTCAAATCCAAAAGCAACCTCTAGCTCACCAGCATATCCAAAACAAACATTAGAAAACAACCACCCTAATCCATTCTTGACAAATGCACTTTTAGGTAATCACCAACCAAATGGAGTTATTCAAAGTGTCATTCAAGAAGCTCCTCTAGCACTTACTACCAAAACTAAAATACAGTGTAAGATGAATGAAAATATTGCTACTGCAAGTAGCAGCACGCCCTTTTCCTCACCTGTAAATTTGAGTACAAGTGGGAGAAGAACCCCAGGCAATCAGACACCTGTAATTCCCTCCGCCTCTTCTATATTGCATAATCAAGGGAAGGAAAAAACAGTTAGCAATAATGTAAACACATTAAAACCACAGCCTCTCTCTCATCCTGCAAAATCTTTGGTGGAACAATTCAGAGGAACAGATTCAGACATTCCCAGTAGTAAAGATTCTGAAGATTCAAATGAGGATGAAGAGGAAGATGATGAGGAAGAAGATGAGGAGGATGATGAAGATGATGACTCTGATGACAGTCAATCAGGTTATTTTCCGTTTTAAATTTTAAAGTAGTTCTCTAATTCTATGTGAACTAAAACATTTTAAAGATCTTAATTCAACGACTTGACATCATTCTCATTCATTTTGTTTCATATAGCTCTGTGCGTTTCTATAATGAGCTGGTAAAATACAATTGTAATTGATATTGGAAATTTTAATTTAAATTCTCATCTTGTTCATCTGACATTAACAAATAATAATTTTAAAGTGAATATAAATGATGCATGAATTAAACAATTTCATCAGCTTGCTTAATTTTCATTTCACTCAGGACCACATGTCTCTTTTTCCATCTCTTCTGCTACTTGTTAAAATATGTCACTACATATTTTGAACAAAGGTGTAATTTAGTTACAATCATTCAGAAAGTAAAAAAAAAAATCCAAATCTCTATGAGTGTCCATCAATAGCATAGAATTCATTACATAACATAAGGGATTATGGAGTGACTCCTTAGTTTAATTTTGATTCATTTTCTAGTTTGTTTTTTTGAGGGGATGGAGATTAGTTTATAAAAAAATAAAATAAAAAGTAAAATTTTAAATTCAGTGAAATGCATATTACATAATCTGTGGATTTGTTGCTGGTAATACAGTTATTTAACTATAAATTCTGTAGCAGCCAATAAGAATAGAAAAATATAGTCCATTATACAATTTAAACTAATAAGTTAAAAACAAACTAATTCTCAGAGTAAGAATAATCCTTCCTTGTAATACATGGATATAATAATGCACGATAGGTAGTGAATATCAATATTCATCACTTTTAGAAATTAACTTTTATAATGAACCTCAATTTAGGCAGATAGTATTACACCACATAGAATTCCCCAGTCCTAAGGCTGGGGTTGTGGCTTAGCGGTAGAGCACTAGTCTAGCACGCACAGGGCCCTGGTCCTCAGCACCACATAGAAATAAATAAATAAAACAAAAGTATTGTGTCTGACTACGACTAAAAAAATTTTAAAAAAAATTCCTCAGTCCTGTTGTTCTCAAAATCTTTATGGTACAGTCCAAGTATACATCCTATATTTATCAAAGTTAATCCAATAATAGATTTTATATATCTGAAAGAATAGAGGCATTATACATAGGATTGCATAACTAGGAAGACTTAAATTATAGAACAACAACTATCCTATACTGCCAAAAAGGCAAAAGCAACCAAGAATCTCCCCTAGAAAACTGTTTTCTTTTACTCCAAATCCCAAATTAAGGATGATAGTGGTTCTAGACTTATCTTCCTTACATAGACTTGGTACGCTTCTTAAGCCATTGGAGTCTCTTACTTTGGAAAGTCAATTATATTTCCTCTTTCTCCTTAGTTTCCCATTTTATTTAAAAGTGATTTGAAGCCATCATGGCCATTAAGAATTAAGCCATTAAACAGAACTCATCATGTGAGTAGTGTCATGTAAGAAGAATTATTTCAAGTCTTGAGTAGAACTGATAATTTTAGAAGAATCTTGAGGCTTTATATGCCTACCATACATTGTTCTCTAATAGCTTATAAGATAATAATTTTTACATTTATTCTTTGGGAAAATCGATTATTTGGATTCTCAATCACAGATACTGGTTCCTCTGAACTATTCTGTTTGGATACAAAGTACAAATTATTGGTCATTATCTAGTTATAATATCCAAGTGCTTCTTTCACTTCCCAGAATCAGATAGTAATTCAGAATCAGATTCAGAAGGATCAGAAGAAGAAGATGATGATGATAAAGACCAAGATGAATCAGATAGCGATACTGAAGGAGAGAAAACTTCACTGAAACTGAATAAAACAACTTCCTCTGTCAAAAGCCCTTCCATCAGTCTCACAGCTCACTCAACACCTCGTAACCTCCACATAGGAAAAGCCCCAGGCTCTCCTCCTGCTGCCTTATGTTCTGAATCCCAGTCACCTGCTTTTCTTGGCACATCTTCTTCCACACTTACTTCAAGTCCACACTCTGGTACCTACAGTTTATTTTTATTATTGTAAAGTAGAAGTCAAACCATAGCAAGAATTTATATTTACACTGTGGTCTGGAGATTATCTCATTGGAATCAAATGTTATGGCTAGACTTTATTTAGGTTGACTAAGAAAGTCAGCATGTATTTTCAAAGGATATTACCTGATCTATGTTAAATTTTTCCATATTTTCAATTTAAGAATCTGATTAATGACAGTTCTTGATTGAATCCTTTTCTGTTTTTGTGATCAAATGATAATTGGATTTTTTATACTTTATAAAAAATATCACCTGGACAATTCTGTTTCTGCCAACATGTAGCCAGTGTCACTTCTATTAGTAACATTCTTATTCCATTAACATCCTTTTGTTGTTTGTACTTTATTTTTTTTACTTTTTATAAACTTCTAGAGGTCTTTTTTTTAAAGTCTCCACATTTAACATTCCCAAACCACTGTCTATTCTAATTCAATAACTAAGAAAATATAGATTTACTGAGTAAAATATTTTGTTTTCTTTTAACTCATTTCACTCTCTTCTTCACAGTTTCTGGTTTTACTTTCATTTATCAGAAACCATTTTGATATCCCACTAATTTAAGATTAATTTATTTATATTTGTGAATCTTCATCTTTGTCTTTGAAAAAATTTACATATAATCATAATTCTATTTGTTTGGTGACATAGGTTAATTAAAATGCCTAGTTGTGTTTTTGGTCATGGGTAAATATGGACATAAAAGGTAATTTGTCTTAAAATGTATGACCCAGTTAGTTAAAATTTTTAGCATCAGAAAAGTCATATTTTCAAAGAAAACAACTATAAATAGGTTTTCTGAAGCCTCTGTTATATCCCACCTACTTCTTCAGCCATTCCCTTAATAACAGATGGGAAGAAAGCTATGTTTTTTTTTACCTTGGACTATATTTTCTTCAGAGAGTAAGACTAGTGATTCTCTCATTTAGATAAAAAAATTTTCTGCCTTATATAATGTGTTTTGTTGAAAACCATTAAAAAACAATGTATAAATTTCAAAAATACACTAATAATCCAAGTCATTAAAAATGTTTTTAAAGAAAATTTTCTAAACTGTCATAAAGTTGTCATCAATATAAATTAGTCTTTTATATTAACTAGTTGAATTTTCTTAAAGGCAATTCTAAAAGAAGAAGAGTTACAGATGAACGCGAACTGCGAATTCCTTTGGAATATGGGTATGCAAATAAGGTTTTTCTTTTTGTTTTCCTCCATATATTTATGCATGTTTGATGTATGTATTTTCATTCTCTACTATTACCAAAAAAAGTTAACATACTGCATAGTATTATAGTAGAAGAGCCAGAGCAAAGGGCAAACAAATCAATATATCAGAAAACTAAAATTAAACCTATACTGTGTCAAAGTATGGTAGAGTTGGGGTGGGATCATGCAGTCTGAAAAAGAACCAAGAACAAGTCATAAGGTAGAGAACAGGAATATAGTTAAGATTGTTAGATTTTGTGAAGATAGAATTAAAGAACAGTGAAAGCTTCTATATTTAAAATGAGGGACTCCAGCAGAGTTTGGCTAAAATGGTTTAATTAGAAATGGCAAGTTTCAGATTGGATGTACTTGATCTCAAAATGACAGAAAGCTATATTTACTTTACTCTTCTCACTTTAAGCTTTTCAGATGTAAATATATACTCTGTATATTCTCACACATGTAACTAAAATGTCTAAGTGCTCAAACTAATTCCAGTTATGATTTCTAAAAAATGTAATAGAGTTTAGTGTTTGTAAATTGAATCTTTGATTAATTTTTTAATTGAATCTACATAGTTTCAGTAGTAAATTATTTGAGTTTTATGGTTAGAGATTTATTTTTGTTTTCTTTATATTTTTCATGATTTGAAGAAGATGTATACTTTATATCTTTTTTTTTTTTTTTTTTAGTTTTTGAAAGCTATGTTAAAAGTAAAGTATGTCATAACCCTCCTTTCTGTTATATGTAGCTGGCAGAGAGAGACAAGAATAAGAAACTTTGGAGGGCGCCTTCAAGGAGAAGTAGCATATTATGCTCCATGTGGAAAGAAACTTAGGCAGTACCCTGAAGTAATAAAGGTACATATTTTTCACCAAATAATGTATATTTGGTGCATATTAAGCATGCTCATGCAAAGAAAAAGTGCATTCCTTTCTCACATAAACTTTTTGATACAAAATATTCTCTTGTGTGGGTCTAAAATGCTTAACCTAAGTTGATCTACAAATCCAAAGCCCCTTTGATAGTATATACAAAACATTAGTGTCCTGAAGCTAGCTATACATCAAAGCTGGGTTGTAATTATTAAAACCTGAAGTGGAAAAATATGTGATTTTTTCAGTATCTCAGCAGAAATGGAATAATGGATATCTCAAGGGACAATTTCAGCTTCAGTGCAAAAATAAGAGTGGGTGACTTCTATGAAGCCAGAGATGGACCGCAGGTATCCACTTTTTAAAAAGTATAGTCTTTGAACCAAAAAGTAGTAACCATAACCTCAATGAAGTAAATTTCACTACTGAAATTAGTCACAAAGCATTGCCTTTTGTTAGTTAATCAATATAGCTATACATAAAACTTTGTGGTAAACACTAAGGCTTCAATTTACTCTGTTTCAGTAGCAAGGAGCTTTGACATAACAGACTTCTTTTTCATATTTAAGTAAACTTTTTCCTGTTTATTAATTCAGTCAATAATTTTATAGTTTATACTGGCATAAAAGTATCTGCATGTTAATGTAAAATATAGGGAGAAATATACTACTTCCTAAAAGGTCAAAAAAATTTTTTTAACTAATTCAAATAGGAAAATCACATTATTGTAAATTAGTCCAAGAGAGGATAAATATGCTTTAGTTTTTTGAAAGGAAAGAAATTAAATTTCCACTTGATTAAGTCACACCATATGATGTACTTTCACAAGTTTTGTAATTTGAAAGTAAGGATCCTTAAAATTAGGGAAGTGAAATTTTTATGTTTCTGCAGAAACTGAATTTTAAATTAATTACACACATTTCCAAACATATCATCACAGTTTCCTTTGAGCTTGAAGTATACAACCTATCAGTCACCAAAAAGAACCTTCTAAGAAGACCTCATTTCCTGTGTGTTTCCTTTAATGTTTTCCCTTTATTCCTTACTTGTGCTTTGTATGTTTATTATTTCCTTTGACATTATCGTCTCCATTGAAAGGAGTCCCCTTTTAAGGAGGGATGAGAACTAGATTCTTGTTAATCCATGAAATAGTTTTGTGATTCTGAACAACAGTAATAAAATAATACCCTCTTCTCCTTTAATTTATTTATATGCCAAATAGAATAATAATTACACTTGCCTCCTAGAATTATGGCAATGTTAAAATTAGATCATATGCATGAAAATGTTTCAAAAAGGTTAAAATGGTCAGCCAACTGAAGGTGATATTTGTTTCTTTAATTATATATATACATACACATACACACGCATATATATTCTTTTAGTTGTAGATGAACACAACATCTTTTTTCATTTTTATGTGGTGCTGAGGATCAAAACCGGTGCCTCTCACGTGCGAGGCAGGTGCTCTACCACTGAGTTATAGCCCCAACCCAGTATTTGCTTTCTTGATTGAACCTTTCTTTCAACACATTATAATCTACAGAAAGAAATTTTTTTCTGGCATTGAGTATTTTCTTTGTGAATAGGAAGACTTTTCAATCCTCTCTTACCCAGTGATTTTATAGAGAGAGAAACAGAAAAGACTTTCCCATTCTGTAATTTTAAAAGATTTAGGGATTTTCTAAGGATACATGGTCTTAAAAAGAACTCAAGTTTCTAAAAAATATGCTTTCATATACATCATGTAACCTATTTTCTGCCATTGTTGTCCATGACTTTTTAAGGAACAAATTGTATGCAGATCTATTTGACTCTTTATTGGTAGTTCTAATATACCAAAATGTATTTACCTCAGGTTTAACTTTTTTATAAAAATATATTGTGATTTTTTTCATTTTTCTTTTTACTTGTTAACACACAACAACAATAACAACAATTTAGACTAAATCTGCCACCAACCACCAAATAGCACCAACCACAGTGCTATTTTACTCATCCATATGTATAGGATCAGGTTTTTAGTCAAAAAACATAAGGTAATAATTTTTTTAATTCTTATTTTTAATCTTTGGTTCATATTATAAGCTCCTCACTTATTTATGCCAAAGATATTTTATGTTTTTAAATTCACTAGATTTTTGCTCTGAGAGTAAAGCTAATTGCTATTCAATATATAAAAGATTTTTAGTTTTGTATCAGTGATAATTAGACTTAATCTATAAAGCCTTATTACACAAAGCAGAATGTTCTTTGACATTCATTCACTTTTTATTAAACATAATCAGTGTTGTTCAAATGCATATTGTCTGTTAAAATCAATTCCAATCAACAAAATATGATGAATTACTAAAATCATAATATGTTCAGCTGCCAACATTTCCACAGAGTACTAGGGGGAAATATTAGCAATTTTGAAAGCACTTCTCTTAGTTAAAAAAAAATGGGTGAGTTGGATTCATTTCAGGATACTTTTAGAGAACAGGTAAGTAATCTAAATAGGTGTTTTAGAAAATTAATTAGAGAAGTGTATATTTGTAGAGCCATATGCACTTCTTTCATTTGTATATATAAGCATATGATTAATTAGAAATGTATATAATTATGTAAAAATTGGTTACATATTTTTGTTTGAGTAATCATAATATGACATTATTTTGATCAGTTTAAATTTGCACAATATCTACAATATAGTTTGGCACAAATGAAATACTACCATGCAGTGATAATTATGTGTATTTATAATGTATCTAACTTTATACACATTTTATTAGTGATTTAATGGCTAAAAATGTATCAAAAAGCAAAATTGTACATACCAAAAGATCAAAAGGAAATGTGTCAAAACTTTAAAAATGCGTGTAATATTTGACAGTAGAGTGGATTTTTTGTTTTGCTTTTTATGTTCTTTTGTATTTTTGTTTTCTGAAATTTTCTTGTATTAAGTATTTAATGTAAAAAACAATATCTTTTAAAAATAATACTGCTCCAGTTTGTAATTCGAATAAATCTTAGAATTTGTTGTTGGAAATTGTAAATAATGATCGAAAATGTTCCAGGCTTTATATATCCATTGAGTGATAGAAATGATGTTTTATTTACATATTCATTAGTACTCTTGTTTGTTGGTTTTCACCATCCTGGGACTATAGAACCTAGGGCCTGGTACATGCTTGGCAGGCGCTCTACCACTGAGCTACATCTCTACCCTTATAAAAATATTATTTTTAAGAAGGTCTTCCTGAGTTGCCAGTGCTGACTTTGAACTTGTGATCAATCTGCTTCAGCCTGCCATGCTCCGCTGTCAACAGCTTACTTTATTTATAGCATTTTATTTTTTTTTTACTTTTATTTTTTTAAATATTTATTTTTTAGGTGTAGATGGACACAACACAATGCCTTTATTTGTATGTGGTGCTGAGGATGGAACCCAGGTCCCGCCCATGCTAGGCGAGTGTTCTACCGCTGAGCCACAATCCTAGCCCTATTAGCATTTTAAATCAGTCTCCAAATAAAATATTTTACTTGTAAATATGTTTTCACCATCATGTTTTTCTTTCTTCTCTTAAAATATACCAATAAAAATTATTAGTTCTGCAGGTTCTAGTTTTACTTGAAGCTTTTCAAAAATTGCATCAGTGGTCTTTCAAAGCTTTATATTTTATAGATGAAAACTACGGAGATAATTTCTCCTAGAAGGTAAATACCTGCAATGATTATTTTGTATAAATTAATCATTTTTTATTTAATGTTTCTGATATTAAGATAATAATTAAATACGAATTTTTAGCAACAAACATTTGTTGAAAATAGTGACTAAGGGCTGGGGTTTGTAGCTCAGTTGTTGAGCGCTTGCCTTGCATGCATAAGGCACTGGGTTCAATCCTCAGCACTACATAAGAAAATAAATAAAACAAGATATAGAAAAAAAGAAAGAAATAGTGATATGTATGATAACTCATATTTATTGACATTTAAGTGAATTCATTCTTACCCAAAGAACAACAATCTAATGATTATCTCTAAAAAGAAAAAAGAAGCCCTTAATTTGAAGTGAATTGAGTAATAAAGATATGGGGGTAAAAAGCCTTGAATCTATTCATTATCAGTTTTATTTATTTCAGTCCACAAAGTATGGTCAGAGATTTGTAGAATCAGCCACCTCTCAGCATCTACTGATAGATATCAAACACTTCTTAATACCTTAACTTTAGGGGTGATAAACATCATGAAACAAATAGTAATGTTGTCTGTAAGTCTGTGCTATACTGGCTAACTACCTTCTAATGAAGTTCTGTGGGCTGTTTTAGCCTCTTTAGTTTAGAAAAGGGTATAAGGTAAGATAAAGAGGTTTTTTAAAAATTATTTTCTTTATTATTTAGTTACTTTGATTAGGTATCCTGTAATTTCTTTCTTTCTTTTTTTTTTTTTTTTTGTGGTGCTGCGAGGGAAACATCCTACTAACTGAACTATATCCACAGCCCAAGAGGTTTTTTTTTTTTCCTTTTTAACAGATTTCTGTTCTGTTACATTATATAGAACTTGTTGAACCTAATGCTTGTCATTTATTTTATTTTATTTTATTGTCAGAATAATAGAAAGTAAGGTCAAATAGATTTTGGTAAAACATAGCTTTTTTTGTTTAACTAAATATAATGCTAAAATAAAAGTTATTCACATTTTCCTCAGAATATGTGAAAGTTTCAATTATAAGTAACAGAGATTATTTTAAAATATATAATGATCTACTAAAAAACATTTTTGTGAATTATAGAAAAAAACATTTAAGCACAAATATTACATTTATGATCATTTAAAAAAAAACCTGGGAAATTCAGAAGCATTTCAAGTGTTGAATATCTAATACACTCAGTACAAAAATGCAAAGGAAGATACAAAGATGAAACAATTAAAAATAATGCTGAAATCATTGCTTTTTTTTTCTATTTAAGATGTTATATTTGGGGGAAAAAAGCATTCTTCAAATGGTATAATGCCATATGGAAAATAAAGTGTAGTTCTTTCAGAAAAGAGCCTCTTTTCATAGTCATTTAATTAATAAATGTTTATGGCAACTATATTTAACACGGCAGGCATTTTTCCCTCAAATAAATGTTGTCTGAAGGCATTTTTTCCATAAGAGAAATTGTGAACTTATTTTTTTACTGCAGAAAAGTTGAAAGCCAGAAGTTGAAGAAAAATCACTGTTACTGGAGAGACTAAAGAGTACAGAAAAATAGAAGTTATGATCATTGGTTTAGAGCACCCTGTTCTGGAGAATTTATTCTGATGCTGACCAGCTAAAATTAAGATTTTGTTAATTAAATGTAAGAGGAAACTTCACAATAAGTTAGTCAACACACAATCTCTGGCACAATTGTAATGCTGGTAATTATTTCAAATTAAGAACAAAAGATTGGGAGTCAGCAACCAGAGTTCTTTGCTGTTAACTGTCACACCTAGTGCAACATAGCTGTGGGCACATTTGGACACTGAGAACGTGAAGGATCAGTACTAGAAGTCTAAAAGTCTAGAAATTTATGTCATTGATTTACCAGGTAGGATTTTTGTGGCTAGACAAGTCCAAGTGTGGAGCTGAAGAGGAAATATTGAAAGTTATCACTCTCAGAAGGTAACCTACTGTGAGTAACTAGATAGTGAAGTCAGCCTTATGGAAGCAGTTGTTTCAAACCACATCTTTCTCAACTGTTTCTAATAGATGATACCCCTCCCCCACTAGAGACAGCTATTATTCTTTCACATTTTTGAAGTGATATTCAAAATAGTATGTAGTGTTAAGAAGCTATATGAGGGCTGGGGATGTGGCTCAAGCGGTAGCGCGCTCGCCTGGCATGCATGCGGCCCGGGTTCGATCCTCAGCACCACATACCAACAAAGATGTTGTGTCCGCCAACTAAAAAATAAATATTAAAAATTCTCTCTCATTCTCTCTCTCTCTCTCTCTCTCTCTCTCTCTCTCTCTCTCTCTCTCTCTCTCTCTCTCTTTCTTAAAAAAAAAAAAGCTATATGACTAAAGTAGATTACTAATTCCTAATGCCATTAAGTATAGTGTATCAAGCATTCACTACGTACCTCTGAACTATCAAGTGACTAAAAATAGACACAATACTAAACTAAAAGAGAGACGTAAGGAAATCCAAAAAATTCTTTTTTATATTACTGTTTTTCTGAAAATATGAAATGTCAAATACTGTCAGAAATATTTGATGCCCTTGCTTTGCTCATGCCCTAAGATTTCTTAGATTTTTTCAGGGAAATTCAGCATCCTATGTTGCTTTGACAAACTGAAACCTACTTAATTCTCTCATCTGTAATGTAAATTCAAGTACTATTGGACGCCTTTAAGTCCATTCCCTTTTAGTATGACATTCTGAAAGTTTTATGTAAACTACTTGAAAGTAAAGGATTCTTAAAGTACACTTTCAGAGAAAGGTAAAAACTTCCTTTACTAAAGCTGTGGTTAAATTTACTGAAAATCATATACCCAAAAGGCAGTTTGGTAAATAATCAATTCTCTGAATAACTAACACCTAAAATTGTCAGAACAAATATCTCAAACTAGATTTAAAACATACACTATAGCTATTTTAGTACTACAGGCAAGGACTGGGGTAATCATAGGTCCTGATTTAGAAAAGGATGAGTAGAGTAGAAGAGAGTTCCTTCTATTCACTTATATAACATGGAACATTTAATACATACCAGTTATCTTAGATATTAAACTTGAAAATCAGCATTCAGTAGCACAGGCAGGATTGCAAATCCACGTTAAAATTGGTGCAGCAAAGTCTTAGTGACACTAAAGTTTTTTGCAAAATCTAACAAAATGGGAGTAACAAAAGCAAAATACAACCTAGGATATAAAATTGAAGCAGGAATGAGACTTGAGAACAACTGTTAAGACCTAAACATGTTGCTGCTAAACCACAGATTGACTCTAGCTTTGAATAGAATGTGGGAAACCCAATGAGGCAATTCATTGTCTGAAAGAAAGGTGAAAACAAACCAGTTGCTCATGAAATGTTCACCTATACTTTGGAATGTCATTATTGAAGGCAAATAGAAATATTGAAACAGGAAAGTCATATTGAAATAAAATTTCATAGTGACTCTTCTTTTGAATTTCTGAATGCTGAAAATATTTTTAAATGAGTTCATTCAAAATAAATATTTTATTTATTTTAAGCTCTAAATCCTAAAAAGTAGAGAGAAAACTAATTTTTTTGCCAAAAGTAGAGAGAACTAATTTAGTTGCCAATTTTTCTAAATAATTCTCCATCCTGTAACTTAACTTTGTTCAGGAAGAAAACCTCACAACCATTTCCTTTTTCCATATTATTTACTGCACACCTTAGTCACCGTTCCTCCTTCACATCCATGCAATCTTCAATCCCACTCAAGTTTGTTTTCCCCTCTAAAGACCAATATATTTCCTCCCTTTCTAGCTCTAATTTCCATGCACTAATTCAGACCCTTATAATTTTTACAGGGACTATTGAGATGACTTCCTGTCCTAACCTCTAAATCTTTTTCCATTTTATTACTTCTCATGGGGTGGTCCTTGAATCACCTACATTAGAATAGTCTTAGCCTACAGTCCTTGTTAAAAATACTGTTCCTGTATGGGAAAGGACTCTGTAAATCACCTTTAGATAATGTAATGCCTTTCTTAGAGTAGGTACCTCAACAAATATTTAAGTAATGGAAACTTTTTAAAATAATATGTTACAATCCTATAATATATTTATCTCATTTTCCTTTTTTACTTTGACTATTTTATTCAGTTTTCTGAAATAAAACACTTTTTGTCTTTTTCTTTTGTCTTTGAAGTATTTATATAAGTGAATGTGTTATTTTCTTTTTTAATATTTATTTATTAGTTTTCGGTGGACACAACATCTTTATTTCATTTTTATGTGGTGCTGAGGATCAAACACAGCATGCCCCACACATGCCAGGCAAGCGCACTACCTCTTGAGCCACATTCCCAGCCCCCAAATGTGTTATTTTCTAAGGCTATAAATTAACAACTCTTGAAAGAGGAATTATAATAATATAACAAAACTTTGATCTCTTACCATCTCCATCATATTAATCTTCTATTTTCTTTTTATCTGTATCTTTTATTTTTTATATTTTATTCATTTATTTATTGGTACTCAGGATTTAACCCAGGGGCAAACCCCCAAACCTTTTTATATTTTTGTTTTGAGGCAGGGTCTTCACTAAGTTGCTTAGGGCCTAAATTGCCAAGACTGGCTTTGAATTTGTGATCCCACTGCTTCAGCCTCCTAAGACGCTAGGTTTACAAGTGTGCACCACTATGCCCAGCTCCTATCTTTTAAATCTTAGGAAAGATAATTTCCAAGAAACATTTACTGTTTTACGTCTTAGAAATTAAGAAAAATAATTAACTTTTTAAACATACAATTTCTGACCCAAAAAGCTAGTAGCATATAAGTCAAGTGATATAAAGTATATTCACTTTTCCTCACAATTATTTGGCTCTTGAGTGAATTGAAGTTATAGTATGAAGTTAGGTTTTCCATGCCATCCTTTTCTCATTTTCTGAAATCCAGAATTTAGGGGACATCACATGTAATGTAGTATATGCAATCCCTTTAGAAAGTATTTACTTTCTAAATACCAAGGGCAAAAATATAAATAATAATATCACTATGTTTGTTGGTAAGTTTTGGGCACCCACATATACTACTACTTTTTGAAACAAATATATTTTCCTAGTTAAATAACTATGTGAAAACTGTATGTAGAAAAGTTGATAAAACTCTTTAAATCTTGGTCTGAAATGAATTTTCTAATTCTTAATGCAGATTTGTTTACAGATTCTTTTATGAGCCTCTCTCTTCTCTATGTTACAAATATATTTTTCAAGTAATGTGGTACATGCGGCCTTGGTTTCTAAGAGCACAATAGAAAATGAAAACCTAAACTAATTAAAAGCTTCCCTTGCTGGTGAACATAACTTGCCCTATCATAAAACTGTTCCAAAGGTTTTCTTTGCACTTGATACAACTGTTGAACCTATTTACTTCATTTGAATACTTAGAAAAAAATTTTCATAATTTTTACAATTTTAGCAAGAGAATTACTGAAGGGAGGGGCTGGGATTGTGGCTCAGTGGTAGAGCGCTCATCTAGCACGTGCAAGGCCCTGGGTTCGATCCTCAGCACCACATAAAAATAAATAAATAAAATAAAGGTACTGTGTTCAACTACTTCTAAAAAATAAATATTAAAAAAAGAATTACTGAATGGAGTTAATATAGGTTTAATTTATGCACATAGATGTGGACTATATGCATTAAATTTTTTCTGACAGTCTTTTCTAGATATAATCTTGGATGTGCTTTCAAGACAGAATATTTTGATCAGTCACTTATTGAGTATAATAACACCTTTGTAACATCTTTGTACATCTTGTACATGTAATACAAGAGCATGTAGTATCAGAATGAGACAGTTTTGGATTTGAATCACAGTTCTGTTTCTTGCTGTCTGTGTACCTCATTGGGCTTGAATTCTTTCTATTGTAATACAAGGTCAATAAAACCTACTGTATTAGTTAGGAATGTTGTGAAGATTAAGATATATAATGTACTCAAATGCCTAAAACAAAATATAGTACTTAGAATATAGATTTTTTAACTCTTTTCTATTGGGGTAGCAAGTAATAGTATTTGTATTTTTAGTAACTTTTAACTAAGATATAGATACATAGAATCTTTGCCTAAGGTTAGTAATCATCACATAAAATAAAACTCAAGAACTTTTGATTATTTTAAATTGCTTCCAATGTTTACGAAAAATTCCTACTTTAAGGTTCTTTTAAGAGAAAAGTACATTTAAATTTCTTCTTAAACTATACACTAAAGGAATTCACTCTTTAAAAAGAAAAGTAAGAAATAAGTCAGTTATTTAAAAGGGTACCTCTTCTGTATCTGAACACATTATTTAAGACTGTAAGTGAGGTAATGAAACATATATTTTTATTTTGATTAACATATACAGGATATTTGAAAACCTGACTCAGATTGTGTTTAGCACTAAATTGAATTATTTTTATAGTACAGCTGTATTTTGTTGCTGTGTGTGCTCCAGAAGGTGGAGGATAAGGAGAAACCTCAAATATGCACAAAAGTACCTAGAATAATATGTACCATGTATTTATCATCAGCTTTACTATTTGTCATTATGATGAATATTATTTTACAAATAGCCCTATCTCCTTCTCCACTTTAAAAATTTGTTAAGTAAAATTGAAAACAACAAAGATTTTCTTTATATTTTTGATCATATTAATTGTACAATTAATGTGTTTCGCTGTGTGATGTATTTCCATACATGCATGTGTCATTATTTGATTGTATCCGCCCTCCCTATCACCCTCTTTTACCCCATTCTCTTCCCTTAGGTTGTCTTCTATTTCCAGTTACCTTTCTCTCTGTTTTTGTTTTTTGGGGTTTCCACATATAAGAAGAAACATGTATTCCTTTTTTTTAACTAGGGATTGAACCCAGGGGTGTTTTACTACTGAGCTACATCTCAAGTGTATTTTATTTTGAGACAGGATCTCTCTAAGTTGCTGAGGGTATTGCTAAGTTGTTGAGGCTGGCCTTGAACTTGTGATCCTCCTGCCTAAGCCTCCCAAGTAGCTAATATTATAAATGTGTGCCTGGCCCAATACTTTCTGTCTGGCTAATTTTGCTTATTGTGATAACCTCCAATTCCATCCATCTTCCTGCAAATGACATTATTTTATTCTTCTTTCTGGCTAAATAATACTCCATTCTGTATATGTACCATATATTTTTTAATCTGTTTATCTTTTGAGGAGCAACTAAATTGGTTCCATACCTTAGCTATTGTGAATATTGCCATAATAAACATGGGCATGTGAGTATCTCTTTTGTGTGCTGACTTCATTTCCCCAGGAGTGTTATAGATCTAGGTAGTAGATCTATTTTTAGTTTTTTTAGGAACCTTCACACTGTTTTCTATAGTGACTATAGTAATTATCGTTCCCATCAACAAAGTGAGGATTTCCTTTCTTTCGCAGGCAGGGGTACTAGGGATTGAACTCAAGAGCAGTGAACCACTGAGCCGCATCCCCAGCCCTATTTTGTAATTTATAGACATGGTCTCACTGAGTTGCTTAGCACCTCGATTTTGCTGAGGCTGGCTTTGAACTCTTAATCCTCCTGCCTCAGCCTCCTGAGCCACTGGGATTACAGGCGTGCAATGCTGCACCTTGCTATTTTCCTTCACACTCCTGTCCTACATTTGTTACTTTTTTTTTTTTTAATAGTCAGTATTCTTACTGAGATGAAATGGAATCTCAGTGAAGTTTTAATTCACATTTCCCTGGTGGCCTAAGCCATTGAACATTTTTTTAAACAACTTTTGGTCATTTGCACTTTTTCTTTTGAGAATTCTCTGTTCATATCATTTGTTTATGTATTGGTTGTTATTAATAGTTCTTGTTAACTTTTTGAAGTTTTTTTTGAATATATATTCTGGGTACTAATCCTCTGTCAGATATGTAGCTAGTAAAGACTTTGTCCCATTCTGTAGATTGTCTCTTCATTCTGTTGTGCAGAAGCTTTTTAATTTTATGTAATCCCATTTGTCAGTTCTTACTTTTATTTCCTGAGCAAAATAGTTGCCTGTGCCAGCATTTTGAAGTGTTTCCCCTGTTTTCCTCCAGATCTAAAATTAAAGTATTTGATCCATTTTGAGTTGATTTTTATATAGGGTGAGAACAATCTAGTTTCAATATTCTACACTCGGATATCCCATTTTTCTTGCACCATTTGTTGAAGAGGCCGTCATGTCTCCAAACTATGTTTTTGGCACCTTTGTGAAATTGGATGACTATAGATAAGTGAGTTTATTCCTGGGTCCTTTAGTCTATACCTTTAGGACATATCTGTTTTTATGTCAATGCCATGCTGTTTTTGTAATTATGCTTCTATTGTATGTTTTAAAACCAGGTATTATGATGCATCCAGCATTGTTCTTTTTATTCTGGATTGCTTTGGCTGTTCAAGTTCTTTTTTGTGAAGCAAATCATACATCTTATCTGTTAATTTTTCATTTTTATTTCTAAAAGATAAGGACTCTTTTTTCATACATAACCACAGTATCATTATCATGCTTTGAAATATAGTCATGTGCCAAATAACTATGTTTCCAATCAATGGACCACCAGTCCTGCAGTGGTCCCATAAGATTATAATGGAGCTGAAAAATTTCTCTCACCTAGTAGCATTGTAGCCATTATAGCATTAGAGCATAACTCATTAATCATGCATTTGTGGTGATGATGATGCAAACAAACTTGTGCTGCCAATTATTTGAAAGAATGACACATACAATTGTACAAAATGCATAATATTAATAGAATAATATATTATTATGTTACTGGTGAGCATTTACTATACTTTTTATTGTCATTTTATAGAATACTCCTGCTTATAAAAAGATTTAGTGTAATATATTATCCCTTGTTTCACTGACACCCTTACACATATCATTTTTACCTCACCTCTTAATTGCATCATTTTCTCTTATTCTTGATTTAATTTCGTGTTATTTTGTTCATTATGGCCCCAGAAACAATATGCTACACACACATACCCACACACACGTACATGTATATCAAGCTTATATCATATATATAAGCTTGTATATATCATATGCCTTAGATGTATAGTTAGTTATACCATATATTTATGTATATTTTACTCAAAATGACCAAATCACCTATGGACATATTTCTCAGAACAATATTCCTTTCATTAACACATGACTAGTAATTTCTTGATATCATCAAATGTCATTATTAAAATTTTCAATCGTTTTGCTAAAATTTTCCTAACAGTTTGTTTATTTGAATCAATATCTAAGTAAGGTCCACATTGGAATTGTTTAGTACATCTTTTAATTTAATCTTCCCACAGATCTTTTTCTTCTCATAATTGTTGAAGAAATTAGGTCATTTGTAGAATTTGCTGTATAGTTAGTGTAAAAGATATCTCTCAGTTGTCTTTCTTTAAACTTATAGTAATTAAATCTAGAGGCTTGATCAAATGCAGTTTTGATTTTAGGGGTAAGACTTTATAGATGATAGTGTGAGCCTTCATTAAGAGGCTAACATGGTCTGGTTGTCTCTCTTTTGGGTGATAAGCATGCATTCAAGTTCAATGTTTGGATACATTAATTCATTAAGTATTACAAAATGTTTATATTCTCTTATTTCCTGTCTTCATTTATTAGCTATAATATTCCTGTAAAGAGAACATTCATCTATTTTTTGGGTAGCTTTTGTTTGAACTGATTACCCACAAGAACAATCCAAGGGTGGTCATCACTAATATTTTCAAATGTCTGTCAACTTTATGGTTGTTATAGTTCAGAAAAGGTGACTAAGGAATACCTCTAAGCCAGGCCTAGTGAAACATGCCTGTAATCCCAGCTGCTGGGAAAGCTGAGGCAGGAGGGTTACAAGTTTGAAATCAGCATGGGCAATTTAAAGGTCTTGGGATGTAGTTCATTGGTAGAGTACTTACCTAGTATGTGTGAGGCTCTGAATCCAATCCCCAGGACTTGGAAAAGGGGAGAAAAAGGATATATTTCTCTATGTTTACAGATATAGATGCAAATGTATACATTAATTAATAAAGATTGTTATTTAAGTAGGAATACTAAAACCATGCCAAAGTCATAATTATAAATCTAAATTTATTTTAAAAAATAAAATTGCTAAAATGTGTATAAGCTTTATAAATTTCAAAATATTTACCTAGAATTTTCTGACATATTGATCTCTCATTTTTATTGTATTTGTAATATATTATTTCTATTAAATGTTAATTAAAAGGGAATGCAGTGGTGTCTTTTGAAAGAAGAGGATGTCATTCCTCGAATCAGGGCAATGGAAGGTCGTAGAGGAAGACCACCAAATCCAGATAGACAGCGAGCAAGAGAGGAATCCAGGATGAAACGTCGGAAGGGTCGACCTCCAAATGTTGGCAGTGCAGAATTCCTAGATAACACAGATGCCAAATTGCTAAGAAAATTGCAGGCTCAAGGTAAGAAATGTAATGCACGTAACACTGTGCTAATTATACTAAAAATTATGCTAAACATATTTTTTACATTTTTATACTTAGGAATGAATGACACTATTCTCAGTTTCTAAATAATAGATATTTGTGTTAGAATAAATGAGAAAATAAGGAGTCCCACTGGTAACTGGAGTTCTTTGATTTAATTTTTCAAGAGCCATACTTATAAACACATCCTATCCCATGTGTTTAGAATTACAAATGTGGGTGTTAAGCTGTTAAGGCTTGCACAGAAAGGGAATCAACCAGCACTTGGCACTTGCCTTAAGGTCGTGCCAACCTTCTGGAAATTCTCCTTTTAACAGCTCCCGATTCCTTGAGGTGGTACATGAGAATTACTCCAAAATATGTGGATCTGTGGAATAAATTTTCAGTCAGAGAACTCCAATTACTGGTAAGTAAACCAGTCTTTTAGTTTGGGTTCTCCTATAGTTTGGATATAATATATATTTTCAAAATGCTCAATTAATAGAACTATATGAAAAAGTATTTTAATATCACCAGAATGTATCATTTATCAAACTGAAAGTGCTCATAATAACCTAAGATATATTCATAATTCAAAATTATACATAAATTATCAAAACAAAGCCATGCTACATATAACACAGAGAAGGCTGAATAAAAAATAGTTCTGATATGGCATTTAGTTACTGTTTACAAATGTGAAGGCTTTTAAAGTTGCCTGAACATAGAAACATGTATAGATAACTTTTATTTGCAAGCATACACATAAAGACATAAGATAATGTAAAACAAAGGTTTAATAAAGAAAAATTACTTTAAAAGACTAACATAAATTTAATTCTTTTACTTTCTCTATAAATAAACATCAAAATCTGGAGGAAATGCCTGAAATATTTATTTCTATTTATTGTAAACACCACCATAATATTGGCATATTTGTTTTTATTTTAAAACAAAGTATCTATGAAAAAAGCTCATAGAACAGAATGCTGTAAAACGAAAGACACTTACTCTTCCTCATTAGTGGAATCATTAGGAGGGTTTTTAAAAAAAACTCTCTAGAATGTGTACACACATATTCAGACATACATTCGAACATATTTACATCCTTCTTGATTTCTAAAATAAATATACTTATAATGTCATACTATTCAGCTTGTTCTTTTCCCATTTATCTTGAATCTTTCTGTATTAGCGCTTACAAACCTGTATTAGCGCTTACAAACCTGTATTAGCGCTTACAAACCAACCAATCTGTCTTTTAATCACTGAGTAGTGAATGATGCCACGTGTAGCTCTACTATACTTCATTAAACCAGTCTCTTCAATGAATCCTTTCTATCACAGTGTCTTAATAAATATATATTGCACAAAATAAACATATAAATCATGTTTACTTAAACATGTACTGCACATTCCATTTCTAATTTTGGTAGATAGCAGGCAAGTATTGTCTCTAAAAAGGCTATACCAATTCAAACTTTGACCAATAGTATGTAAGTTAACAACCTACCATATAACTTAATATCCTGTAAATTTTAACATACCTTAATATGTTAGTCAAATTTTTTTTTTAGTTTTTACTTTATTTGGGTTTTTTTTTGTAAGACTTTCATCTCTGCCAGGTAGCTGTCAGTAATGATTAAAAAAATGGATATATTAACATACATAAATTTAAAAATGTAATATTCTCAATAATCCATTAATTCTTCTGAAAAATGCATAATGGTTAAATGTATGTATTGTTTGCATAAAATAAGTCCTCAAAATTAACTGATAGCTAAAACATGGGCTCTTTGTATATCCAACATAAGTATCATTATATCTGAAATGGCAAATATAAATTTGCAAAATTAACTATGTTTTTATTGTAACACAATAGAAGTTAATCTACTTTTACCCAATATTTTATTCTCCTTCTAGCTTTCAAATTGATTTTTAGTCTATTACATACTTCTCCCCCATTGCCATGGGTTAACTTTGCAATTTCTGTAAATTTTGAAGTAACTGTATATATATGTTCTTTCTCATCATGTATGTAAGGATTGAATATTTAACAATAAATAATTATTAATCATTTTTATAACTGGATGGTGTATAGTGTTCATGTTTTTTTCCTGGGTTGAAAAGAAAATGTTAGAGTCTGTAAACAAGTCAGAATGGCGCCTGGCATTTTGCCAGGGGGAGTTGTTTGTGAGGTGGCACCAGTGAGCCATTAAGTGTGGAGATTTCTTATTGGTTGACTGCTGTATCTAGTTTATGTTAATTAAGATAAGCTGTGTGGAATGTATATATACCCCTCCTGTCCTACAATAAAGGGCTCCCACTCCTGCTGTATCAATGTACACAAGTTGCTCGTCACCCCCCAGTTATTTTGCTGCAGCCGGACTGCGGCAGAAAACAAGAATGAATCACTTTTAGTTTGTATAAATAAACCTGCTTATTAATTGATGAATACTGTTAAATTTCAATTTTTTCCAAACTATCCAATAGCACCTGTCCTTTTTATGTCATAGAACATGAGATATCATATAGTGTATACAATGTACCATTATTTTATTATATAGCTATAAGAAGATAAAATGCTGCCAGTTATCTAACACATCGATTATTTTAGAGATGTTAAAATGTATCTTAAAACCAAAGACATCAGTTCTGTCTAAAAGATCCCTAATTCAGTGATAATAAACATTATTTCAAAAATTAACTTTTATCTTTGAAATTAAAGCAGTATGTGATTTCTTAAATCATTAAAGATATTTTTTAGATTAACATTTCAAATGTTAATTGTAACATATTCAGCAACCACAAGCCAAATAAATGAGTAGATAATGGGAGCAATTTATTCCCCACTACCTAGGTGAATTTTTCTGCATCTCTAACTCATTCTCTTTGCTCCATAGTATCTCTAGGTTTTTTTTCTTCTTCTTTTCACATTTTCCCCTCCAGCTGCTCAAAATGTAAAATTTAAGCTATATAAATTTTAATGATTACTCAAATTGTATATTTCTTGCTAAAGTGAAAAGATATGAGGTAGATTTTTTGATGTTTTTCTGTCCACAGGGCTTACAAATAAAAATTACTATGTACTTCTATGAAGCTTGAAGTTTACTGATACACTGATACACAAACATACATATATACATGTGTGTGTATATATATATATATATATATACACACACACACACATATAAAACAGAATTTCTTTATTAAAAGTCAGCTTCTTTTAGGGGAACAAAAGACTATATTTATGTCACATTTTCCAGGAAATGTTTTTAAAATCATTTAGCACATCTCCAGGCCTTTATAGTGGAGTTCAATAGGGTTCATTTCAATTCTTAAATGTTGAAGGAAGTGTTTATCTGATATTATTATAGATGAGATGATATTCTTCAAGAATATTATTAGAGGTTGCTGAGTATGCCTGCAAGGGTAGAGGCTTTTTTTCCCTTGAAAGTATTTAATATATAGGAGATCTTTTTGTGTGACCCAGAAATTTTTGATAATGTCTATGCTTCCTCAATGTTGAAATTATTGGAATATTGGGAGACATACTTTAGTAGCATTAGCTTCATTTTTGTCTTTCATCAACATTTCCAGTTTACAAGATAAACTTATACCCTTTACTTTTCCTCACCTTTTTTTAAATGTTCATGACAGAAAATTATCCATAGCAAGCAACCATTTATTACAAGAATATGCAATTACATTCTTAGTTAAAATCTCAAGGCATTCAAATATTGCTTAAAGATTTTTAGAAGTACTAGCAGATAGACTGTGGAGCTGAAAAGACAGAACTGGGTTTATATGTTGTTTCTGCTATTTAACTTCTGTGAGCCTTAGGTATTTTATTTATAACCTGGGTACAGCATTGCTTATTTCATAAAGTAGTTGTGAAGATCATGTAAACTTAACACAACAATGCTTGCATTCACTAAGTGGTGGAAATTGATAGAGCTCAAGTGATTTAGGAGCTAGCAATCATGCATACTCATTATTGATGAGTATAGTTTTATAGGTTCCTTATATTGTTCCTCAGATACAATGTTTGAAACAATGTCTTCTGTATAGGGATGCTATACAGAAGTTTTATTGCTTTGTTAACAAAGGATAAACACAGCCTGTTCCAGAGGCTATGATTCTGTCCATCAGCAGGAACAGGGGTCTTTTAAAGAGGTGATTCAAAGTCTGCATTCTACATGTTCTCTGTTGGAGTTGTAATTCACTTAGTCATTTCTGATCTCCTGGTACCATTCCCAAAGTCTGGATTGCTTAGTTCCTGTGGTGGGTGTGTTAAAGTGGTGCTTTCTAGAATGATATCATGATACACCACTTCTAGAGTTAGAAGTATGCAGACTGTTTGCCAACACAGAAAAGCAGTAACATTTCATAGCCTTTATACCTATTGCCCCATTAATGTTGGTTAACAAATAATCATCAAACCTCAGGAGCATATAATGCTAAGTGTTAATTGCTGGTGCAAGTTGAATCAGTTGTAAGCTAACTGAACAGCTTTGCTGACCTTGGCTGGACTTCATAACACGTGTGGGGTCAGTCTCATTCTCTAGCAGCCTAAACCAAATATGTCCTTATAGTAATGGGCAAGGCACAAGAGCAAAAGTAGAAAGAGCACAAATACACTTTCAGGTTCTGCTTTCATTACAGCTGCTAATCTCTTGACCATAGATGAATTCAGAATCAAGGGACAAAATACATTCCATTTCTTGATGGAAGTTGCTACAATGTCACATTATGAAAAACATATTTAAAGGGAGGAATGAAGAATTGGGGCCATTATTTATGCCTTTCTACCACCCAAGTTCATACATTTTTTCTTGGAAATTATGAGAAGTAAATTGTCCTTAAAATTATTGATTATAGAAGATTTAGTCTCTCTTTCTCATAAGTAAGAATATCACTGATTTAAGGATTTAACCATTAGTATAGCTCATTGAAATATAAGTTTGGAGAAGAGAGTCTGTTTTATTTGAGGGTATTTCTTTTTATGTATTTTGTTGTTTTACAATTGAAATCTAATTATTGTTCTTAACCTATAATTTTGGCAATTTCTAAGAACAATGACCATGACATTTTCTACTACACTACTCTCCTACTTGGTACCTTTTAACCATAAGCAGTTTTCTTAAATATTATACCCTTTATGATGATACAGTACTAATTTCACAGTTAGCATTTTAGGTTTGCAGTCATGTGAAGTTGTTAGTAATGTTTTCTGAAATTTTTTGTTTTTCAGAAATAGCCAGGCAAGCAGCACAAATAAAGCTTTTGAGAAAACTTCAAAAGCAGGAACAGGCTCGGGTTGCTAAAGAAGCTAAAAAACAACAAGGTGGGTGATATAAATGATGGCATGAATTTGAAAAGTGAGTGTTGGGGAGTTCATAAAAGGCTTCTTCTTTGCTCATCTGATAATAATCTGTACTTTGGTTTCTCATAGCAATAATGGCTGCTGAGGAGAAACGAAAGCAAAAAGAACAGATAAAGATTATGAAACAACAGGTATGTTCATGCATTGAACTTTTAGAACATGGTCCTTATTTGGAGGATCTAAATAAGTACATTATTTTGATTTTGATGTTTTTTAATAACTACTTCACATTGTTATGTGTTCTATTTAGAAAGTTGTCACCTTCCATTAGTTAAAATTTCACCTCATTTTAAAATCAAGTCGTCTTCTTTCAAGGTTTTGTTTTGTTTTGAGGTTTTCCTTGCAGTGCTGGGAATTGAACCCAGGGCTTTATGCATGCACAGCAAGTGCGCTACCTCTATATTTCTAAGTTGTTTTCTTTCTTTTTTTTTTTTTTTTAATGATTACGAGCTAGCATGATGGTGCATGCCTATAATCCCAGCAACTCAGGAGCCTTGAGGCAGGAGGACTACAAGTTCAATGTTAGCCTCAGCAACTTAGTGAGACACTGTCTCATGTTTAAAAAGGGATGGAGATGTAGGTCAGTGGTAGAGCACCCTTGGATTTAATCACTAGTACCACAAAACAAATAAACAAAGAAACAAAAAATAGCAAAAAATATTAGCAAACAGAAAATTTATGTAAGTATTTTAGTATCTTAGTACTTTGAGTATAAGTGGACGTCCTGAACAATTGAAGGCTTTTTAAATTTATGTAGTGGTAAATGAAAGGTATTGCTTGAACATTCACATTTTAATAAGGAAAGTTGGTTGTTCTAAAACATGTAAAATATTAGAAAAAATTAAATTCAAGTTATATATGATAAAGTTTACCCTTCTGAATGCTTAAAAATTACTTAAAACTTGCTACTGCACAAAAACAATGAAAGCATTATTTTAGTACATCCAGAATTTCTTTATCTGTAGTATCCCTCCTCTATGTGGTCTTCAGACTATGATTGAGCAAATGAAATAATTTTAAAATCCTTATAGGTACAATATTAAATGATAAGGATTCGGCTTCATTTAAGATTGAATGCATAAACTAGTCTTCCATCTCCACAAACTCATGTAACATTGAAACAGAGAGGAAATAGTAGCAAAGTATTATTCTTTAAGAAATTTTAAATGTTAGTTATTTCCAAGTATGAAATGAAATCAACTGTGTTACTCTGTAAATAGCTGCTAAATACATGACTTGGGTTGGATTTAATGTAATTATTTCTAAGGTTCCCTGAAGAATTGACTAATGTGACTAGAGATAGTTGATACAGAGTTGGGTTTTAGAATTTTGGAGTTTAGAGATTTGGGCAACCTAGACTGAAATATAGGCTCAGCTACTTAATAATTTTGTGACTTTGGCTATACCCAAAGACCTAAAAACAGCATACTACAGGGATACAGCCACATCAATGTTTATAGCAGCACAATTCACAGTAGCTAGATTGTGAAGCCAACCTAGATGCCTTTCGATGGATGAATGGATTAAAAAATGTGGCATTTATACACAATGGAATATTACTCAGCACTAAAAAAAAAACAAGATCATGGCATTTGCAGGGAAATGGATGGCATTTGAGCAGATTAAGCTAAGTGAAGTTAGCTAATCCCCAAAAAACAAATGCCAAATGTCTTCTCTGATATAAGGGGAGTGACTCAAAATGGGGTAGGGAGGAAGAGCATGGGAAGAAGATTACCTCTAGATAGGGAAGAGAGGTGACAGGGAAAGGGAAGGAGAAGGGGAATTGCATAGATGGTGGAAGGAGACCCTCATCGTTATACAAAATACATGTATGAAGATGTGAGAAAAAAAAGAATATCATTACCTTAGATTAGGTAGAGAGAAGTGATGGGAGGGGAGGGGAGGGGATGGGGGGGATAGGAAGGGATAATAGAATGAAATAGACATTTTATTACTGTGTGTATATATGTGACTGCATGACCAGTATGATTCTGCAAACTGTACACTCAGAAAAATGAGAAATTATATCCCATGTGATTCAAATGTATGATATGTCAAGGTAATTGTAGTGTCATGTGTAACTAATTAAAACAAATAAAAAATTTAAAAAGAAAAAAAATAAAATTATAGATATAACTTTATACCCACAAAAAAATAATAATAATTTTGTGACCTTGGATGAACTACTTAACCTCTAATTCTCTATTTCATCTGTTGTAAAGTAAGATAATTGTAAATTTTTGATATTAGGAAAAGTATTCACTCTGGAAATCTCAGTTTTTCTCTTTTATAGTAAGAATATAATTTCAACTTCTCTTTGTTTTTAATGATCACAAGTTGTTTTATGTAAAGTGACCAGCTCAGTGTTTTTTCAAGTGCTCAATACTATAAGATTAATCTATATTATTATTATAATTCATAAATAACGTTTATCTACCTGTGTTTCTCATCCCTGGTGAGAGCACTACCAAATAATAGTACATATAAATCTCTTGAATATTTAAGATAATACTTTAGACTAAATGTACTTAAGCCCCAAATTACATAAGCCCAAGATTGTCTACCTATCTCTTTGCACAAGAGTACAGTGGTATTCTTGTGCTTATTTGAGGGCATACCACTATAAAATCTTACAATTGACAAGAGCAGAAAAATTAGCTCAAGAGTATGATTTACTTAGCTCTAATCCAAATAAATACATCAGATATGGATCAAACATAGTCTTCTCTAAATCTTGTAAATAACATGAAAGATACCCTTGGGTTTTTATTCTGGTAAGCTAAAATACTTAATACCAAAAGAGTATTAAGTATTTTAGCTTACCAGAATAAAAATGCAAAATCATAGGGTATCAGTCTTCTGAAATCATAATATTAATTCCTAAAATCTCATTATCAAGTAGTAGGCCCATGTAGGACATCAATAAAACATCAGTATACCAAAAAGAAATTAAATACATAGTAAAGTATATCTTCAAAAGGCACAACTAGCATCTGGAAAATGAACCAAGTTTTATAATATACAGCAGTATAAAATGTGTTTGCTCTGGAAGTTATAGAATAAATACAATTTGAAGTAGAAAATTTCAGGTGTTTTTGTTCTGAAAATTATGCATTTATTCTCATCAGTGTCATTTTGGGACTTACTTGGAAGTTATGAGCATGAAATTGATAACAGTATGCTTATAGCATATGAGGTAATTTTAAAAAATCAATGTAAGTTCTTATCAAAATCTAGATGATCACTAAATAAAACATAATCCACAGTCAGTTCATAAATTTAGACATTGTATATACCAATTGTATTATATAACCAATTCCTTAGACTTTTAAATTGATATCAATCCATTTTTTAAGTATTACAGATTATTTTTAGATGGCTTATTGAAGTAGTTCAAAGGAATATCATATTGTTCAACATTTAACTATAAGTTTTAGAATGGAAATTATTTTTTATCTAATTGTGACAGTAAGAAAGGGCAAGCACCTTATCCTGGTTTATAGATGAATAGTTATTTGCTCGAGATCATCCAGTTAATAACTTTAACCCAGAACTAGTTTATGTATTCTGACTCTGAAGACACTATTTTTTTCTGCTTTTCTATCCTGTACTTATTTCAAATTAATTATTATTTGCAGTTACAAATATTTATAAATATTTCCAGGCTATATAAGTTTAATCAGCTTTATTTATCTGGTTTCTGTATATTTATTTAGCATTTTTATTTTATAGATTATGAGACATTTTTAAAATCATGAATTTAAAACATAAAAACATGTAATTTTGTAATAAATCATTGAAAATTTTATATACAGTCTAGACAGTATTTGATAATTTTCTGTTTTTTTCTTATTTGATTCCAGTTAAACACTTTTTACCTCAATATTTATTTTATTATCTTAAATTTTTATAATCTTTCCTTCAGGAAAAAATTAAGAGAATACAGCAAATCAGAATGGAAAAAGAACTTCGAGCCCAGCAAATTCTAGAGGTAGAGTTCTTAAATTTAATATGATTAAAGTAATATAATCATGTTTTTTGATAACTCTGCAAAAAATTAAAAAATTGCCTATGTCTCTCACCTATACAAATTAACATGTTCATCAGAAAATATCTTTAAATATAATGCATAAAGACCTTCCCTGAACTTTTTTTAGCAAGCTTATCTAATCCTAGAAGTAAAAATCTAGGAAATGAGACAAAAGAAAAAGGAAGACCTTTGACCACCTAATATAGTTGTCATAAAGTTCATTTGCTAAAGCCTTTGTTCTTTACTCTTAGAAAAGTTATTAGAGTTTATAGTCAGATATTTACTTTCAATATAGAAATAAACATTTTATAAAAGTAAACATTCTGAAAGTAAAATTAAATTTTAAATATAGAAACAATTTTACTGGCATGGTTTGCTGGTTCTAGCATAACTCGGTTCCCTATAAGATTACTAGGGTAAGATAGAAGACATGTTGTCAACAACAAAAGTAGTAGCTAAAGACAGCAAAGGAAAATAGAGAAAAGCTCCATCTTGGTATATACAGGAACCCAAAAGCCTAGCAAGAGTTTGTAATCTTTTAGTTGAATAGCAAGAAATTTCAACACCTTAATAGCCCAAAGGCATTACTCTATCAAACTGTGTAGTATAATAACCGATGTTCAAAATAATTGCCCTGAGTCATCAAAAAAAAGCCAAATTATGTTTAGTGTACTGTGTCTAAACAGGCATTTGTCTCAAGGTTATTTCCATCTAACATAGTGCAAATAAACTTTTAATGCTTAAAATTATTATAACATCTCAGCTATTCAGGAAACTACTGCTTTATAGACCACTTTATTTGCTGTGGGTCCAGATAGCTGAGATTTTTGTTGTTTTTTTACCCCTTCTAGAAATACATACATGTTCTCTAATCCATTTCAAATTAATCTTAAACTCCTAAATCAAAAATATCTCTATCTTAAAGTGTATTGAAGTTAACTACCAGATAGTTATGAAACTATCTAGTTAATGACTTTAAGATTATAAAGTTTATATGATCTTTTATTAAAATTTTTGTAGTTGTAGATGGACACAATATCTTTATTTATTTATTTTTATGTGGTACTAAAGATCAAACCTAGTGCCTCCCACATGCGAGGCAAGCTCTACCACTGAGCTACAGCCCCAGCCCAATAATATGATGTTAATGGCCAAAATGTGCTTCATGAAAGATTTATAGGTTTCCATCCTGTTAGAAAAAGGGGAGGACATATGGTGTGACACTACATTGAATACAACCAAAGACATGAAAGGTTGTGCTGCGTTTGTATACAGTAAATCAAAATGCATTCTGTTGTCATATATACCTAATTAGAATGAATGAATGAATGAATAATTTTTTTTAAAAAAGGATATTGTAAAAACAAAAAAGGGCGGGGAAAAGAACACTTGAAATTTAACCACAATATGCGAGATAGGGAGAAACAGATTTAATGCTTCATTTAGTGGTTATATCTTAAATTTCAAGTTTTAAAAGAAATTTCAAGTAAAGTAGACATGTGCATTTTAAAATTGTTACTGATTTATTCTTTTTTTAAAGAATTTTATTTTTTGATCAAATTATATTATTGTGTGCATGCATAAATAGATAACAATGAATTTTGCTATTCTGTATACTTATTTTTTATTAGTTAATTAATTTATTTTAATTAGGTATATATGACAGCAGAATAAATTTTGATTCATTGTACACAATTGCGACACAACTTTTCATTTCTCTGGTTGTACATGATGTAGCGTCACACCATATGTGCAGTTATACATGTACCTAGAATAATGATGTCCATCTCATTCCATCATCTTGCCTGCCCCCATTCCCCCACCCTACTTCTTCATCCCCTTAGCCCCATCAAAGTTCCTCCATTTTTCCCATGTGCTCCCCCCCCACCCATTATGGATCAGCATCCACTTATCAGAGAGAACATTCGGCCTTTGGTTTTTAGGGATTGGCTTATTTCACTTATCATGATATTCTCCAACTCCATCCATTTACCTGCATATGCATATTCTCTTTTAATGCTGAGTAATGTATCCATTGTGATTTATTCTTGAAATAGTTTTTATTTAGCAGTTAATATATATCCTGTTTTCTAAATTTTTTAGAGATGTTTTAAAATCAGAAAACAAAAAATGACAAAGTAATTTTTTCTGTAATTAAGTTTTAAGATAACAAATACTCAGTGGTTACAGATTTTTAATGAAGTTTGTAGACAGTAAGAAAAGTTGTCATATTCTTATGAATTTAATAATTTTTGGCATATCCTAATGTTTATCTATAAATGAGAAATATAATTAATGGGGAAAATCTGTAATTGTCCACATATATGTTACATATTGTTTTGTACCTTGTGAGGCATGTAGCTTCATTTCAAGTCTGAGATTATTTGCAAGTTGTAGTGGTGCTGTTGCATGACTTTGAGACCTGTTTTGCATGCACAGGCTAAAAAGAAAAAGAAGGAAGAAGCGGCAAATGCCAAATTATTGGAGGCCGAGAAACGAATAAAGGTTAGTTTAGATGAGAATCAGAGTTTTTATTTTTCAAAAAATAAAAACTATGTGTTTTACCAGCATCAATTATACATATATTTTAAAAAAAAGCTTTCCTCAGAATGGCTATCTAAAAATACATTATAGCAGATACAATGTGTAAATGTGTGCTTTTATTTGTATGTATATTATATGTATACATTGTGTATTTTTATTCCATTATACAGGTTCTATGTAATGCTTTGAGCTCTTTCAATATGAGACATCAAATCAGAAATGCAAATTATTGCATAACACCTGTATATAGTTTTGCTTGATAAGAATGATTCCCCAAAAGATTTTGTGTGTCATTTATGTTTATGTTTAAAACTATGTCCCAAATCTGATTCTCCCCATATAACTTTATCTTTGTTAATATCTAGCCCCAAAATGAAAAGCATATAGAAACAAAATTCTATCAACTCTTATTTACTAATAAGTACTATTTACTTATCGAAGTATAAGAGAGATGTTCTTTCCTTTCCCCACCCAACCTGTCTACTTCAGATAACTAAATTCTGAAAGTGGGCAGCTGTGTGAACCTGGTAGTATTCAAAACAACCAGAAAACTGTTTTCTTTTTGTGGGGTGGGAAGGCAAGATTGGTGCTGTGGTTGAACCCAGGGCCTTACAAATGATAAGAATCATCCCTATATATCCCTAGTATATCCCTAGTTCCTATTTCTTATCTTTTCAACACTCTGTTACTTTATTCTTTACGTGTCTGCCCCTTTTATGCCTACTTTTAATATTAATTTCATTCAGATTTTACCTTTATAAAAATTGTGAAACTGATGACATTCTTAGAATTATTTGCATTAAACCCCTGTCCCCTTGGGATGGTGTTGTAAACCATAGGTGGGTATAGAAATCCATCACCAAAGTCTTTATCACTTTTATTCATAGAAAATAAATATTTGTGGTTAATTATAAGTACATTGGGGAGATTATATTTGGAGTGGGGAGAATTCTAATCAGCTAAATTTGAGAGTTACAACATAATGTATTAAAATGATTTTTTTAAATGTGTGATTTTTGTATCTCATGCTCTGACAATCTAGTCAGTTCAGTAGATCACCATTGATGTGTATTGTTAGGATATTCATTGACTTGAAATCCTTGCTCCAGCATCATATGGTCTTTATGTTAAATATATATAGTTGAAATCCTTGCTCCAGCATCATATGGTCTTTATGTTAAATATATAGAACTATGTGAAATTGAGTTGCCATTTTACAAGAAAAAACATGATTGAATATTGGCAATTCTGTATGGTTCAACCTAATGGAAGACTATAGAATTTTAGAAAAGGGAACTTTTATACTTTTTAGCATGTTCTAAATCTTTCCCAGAATTCATATATTAAAAGTTTCTTATTTTTAAGGAAAAAGAAATGAGAAGACAACAAGCTGTTCTTCTGAAGCATCAGGTCTGTATACATGTGATTATGTAACTGTTGAATTGTATGTTTTATAATTTTGCTTAAATCTATTTGGGGGAAAATCTTCAAAATATTTCTTAAAATTTCTGATATAATTCCTGCTTAAGTTTTTCTTTCATCACGTAGTTATTGCCTTGCTTTGATATTGGTGTCTTTGGGGGGGTTAAAATTGGTTTTATGACTCTGTGATTTCTGTTTCATAATGTTGTGCCAACTCTTTCTACCAGGAGTTGGAGAGGCATAGACTAGATATGGTATGGGTATGTTTATTTTTGTACATCTAACACCGCATTGTGATTTGGTTGTGATATGGTTGTCATAGCAATGCATAAAGTGTAGCACTGGCTGCTGTCATATTACATACTGCTGCATGGCTTTACAGCACAGTGCATTGCATACATCTGCTTGTCTGTCTATAAAGAAGTATGATACATCTCCAAGATTTTTCATTGAATTGCATAAGTCTTAAGTAAGGCTCTCTCTAAAAATATACATTACTGATGTCACAGGGAAAGTTGGATCACTGTACAGTTAGATACAGTTGTAACCTGTATTCTCCCATCATTCTAGATGCAAAACTACCATTGAGTACAATGGAAATTTTGTGTTTTTTTGATGAGAGAATATTAAATATTTATACTAATATATTTACAAATATATTTAATCTAAAAAATCAAGTAGAGCAGGTGCAGTTGACACACACCTGTAATCCCAGTAACTCAGGAGTTCGAGGCCTCAGCAACTCAGCGAGACCCTGTCTCAAAATTTAAAAAAAAAATAAGTGGCTGGGATATACCTCTGGGTTCAATTCCCAGTGCTGCAAAGAAAAAAATCAATTAGCCATCATTCACCTGTAATTTTTTTAATTTAAAATAAAATGAGATTATCAAATTAAGCTAGTGCTTACCTTAGGTAAGCACTGTACATTTTAGATTATACTTATTAGCCCATGGTGCAATCTTTCTGGTTTTAAACAGTGCATCAAGTGGCAGACATCAGTAAATAGAATATCCCATTTTATTTGTGTTTGTGTATGAACTAATACTAGTTTAGTTTTATAAATTGTTATAAAAGCTTTTTTAAAAACCCTTTCTAATTTGTTGGTGATTATTAAATCATTAAAGTGATTTTATACATGGAATAAAACCAATTCTAAAATCATTACATGAAAGTGATTATAGATCAATTTCTGCCTGATCTAAAAATTTTAAGAACAATACAACCTTTAGTTCAATTGGCTATAGTAAGTATTTGTGGTTTTTCTAATAGCAGATGTAAGGTAACTGACCTGTTCCAGCCAACCATTATGCTTTTTGTTCTGCCAGCTTTTGAAGGAGCATCACAACTGACCATAAGTAAATCTTGTATGCTTCTGTTTACACTGTCTCCATGTTCATTGCTTTACCTTTTTGCTTTTGATTGTTCTTGTATTTGCTTTCTAAACCTGAACTAAAACATGCACAGACTGGCCATTCTTGTCTTATATTTAGTATTTACTGTGACTTGTCTATAAATGCTAAACATGCTATACTGAGTTGTTTTTTTTTTGTTGTTGTTGTTGTTTTGTTGTTGTTTTCCATTTGAAAATCAAACTATTAACTATGGTTGAGTTAGTTTTCTAATTTTATCTGGCCTAATAGGAACGTGAGCGAAGACGACAACATATGATGCTTATGAAAGCTATGGAAGCTCGTAAAAAAGCAGAAGTAAGTGTTAGTAAAAAAATTACCTTATTGGAGTTGGGGTTGTGGCTCAGTGGTAGAGCACTTGCCTAGCATTCATTAGGCACTGGGTTTGATCCCCAACACCACATTTAAAAAAAAAACAAAACAAAAACAAAATACACAAAAATAAAGGTATAAAACATTATTTTATAAATTAATATTTTTTCCCAAAGCATTAGTTCTTCCAAACATAAATTTTTTTCAGAGTATGAGTTTGTCCTGATTTTCTGGCCTTCATAAAACCACTGAAGGTTAAATATAGTAACACTATAATTCAGTGTTAAAAAAGAATAGAAAGGGTTCCAATGTATGTGTTAATTCTTCTGGCTGAGATTTTAATTATTTATGTGTTGAATGGTATTAGTTTGGATATAAGTAGCTACTTATTAATGTAACCAGAATGTCACAAAATTAATATTACAGCATGCCTAGGCAATTTTGTGTGTGCTAATTTAAACTTCAATAATTCTAATTCTGATGGACTTCTGCCATCAGAATTATTCTTTATGTCAGAAAAATAATTCAGAAAAAGACAATTATTTAGTATGTCGAAACAAATATACTGGAATTTAATAGAAATCTGTTAAACATTAAAATAATATGTTACAAAGGAAAGCATTCTGCATTAGAACTGTTGAATAGAGAAAGGTGTATGGCCATTATAACCAGGATTTTGGAGGTTGAAAAATTCAAATTCCCATGCTAACTTTGACACCAATTTGCCTTTCCTTTTCAGACTTTTTCTTTAAAATTGAAATAATGATACCTACCTTTTAGGGTTGTGGGATCATTAAGTGAGATAAATATTTAATAAATGATAATTAGACTGAGGATGTCACTTGGTGGTAGAATGCTTGTCTAATGTGTGTGAGGCCCTAAATTCAGTCCTCAGCACTGGTATACATACATACTCACATACCTACATACATACATACAAACAAATTAAGGAAAACAATACTGCTTTATCTAGAATTGAAAGCCCTATGTTTTATTATTTTCATCTCAAGTTCTGGCACATATTTTTAAGATAGATTTTTGGTATGTAGACACAATATTATATGTATTGTTTTAGAACCTGGACAGGGTAGTCAGATTACCTGAATTTAGATTCTGATTTTAGTATTTTCTAGCTATATGATCTCATCCAAGTTATTTAAACTTTTCATGACTTATTTAATCTGCAAAATGGATACAGTAACAATTCCTAACTCATAGGAATTGCTATGATGTACACATGGGTATGAATCTTAGTATAGGTATAAAGTTCTTAGAACAGTGCCTGACACATAATATACTTATAGTTAGTTACTATATTTGTATTTGCTTTGTACAGTGAGCCTAGAAAGATGCATAGCCAGGGTGGGAATCACTACCATAGATTACTTCTAAATTTTCTCCAGCAGTCACTTTCTGTTACTTTCCTAATATTTATGCTCTGACATTTTTCCTTATGTCTTTTTTCCCTAACTTGTTGATTATCCAGTCCCTCTACACCTAACATAAGAATGAAATCTATGCATCTATGCATAGGATTGTAACCATAATCTGAAAATGATGTCCAGGAAAAGAGAAAGTTATCGCTGCTCTTTTTATTCCCTTCTGGAAGCAGTGCCATGGTAGGAAAAATAGGGAATGAAATTAATTAAAATCCTGAATGCTCAACCTAATTTCCTTCAGTCTGGAGATGGAACTGAATGAGTAATTAGTAGCTCAAGAAAAAGACCTGGAAAATCCCTTAAGAGATAAATTCTTGGTTGGGGACTCCTGTAAATTCTTCCCTACCTCTATCTCCTCCTCCTCACTCCTTCCTTCCTCTCCTCCCTCCTCCCTTCTTATTTCCTATTTCCTTTTTTTACCAGAAGGAATAAGAAGTCCTCCTCCTTTTCCTCTTCCTCTTCCTAATCCTCCTCCTCCTCTTTCTCTATTTCTTTTTTACAATAAGGAGTAAGAAGACTTATTTCTTGTCATTCTGGGTTTTCCTAGTTGAGAGGAAAGCTAAGGAAGAAAGACATTATAATAAAAATAACCTAGAGCATTATCTCCAGGCTACTGTTGTTTGGTAGAAGAAAATAGAAAGAATAAGATCATCTGAGGCAGGAAATACCTTGATGAAAGAGGCACTCAAAAGTCTCAGAGGACATGACCTTTTCCATTGTTTTTTTCATATTTACACTCTGTGACCTGGGGATAAAGTAGGAAAAGCTGCTGCAGAGAGGTGGGTAAGATCTGGGTTGAGTGGAGGGTGGCAGCTACAGCATAAGTAAAACTAATTAAAATTAGATATTCTATTAAAGTCATCTTACTGTGGTATATGCATACCCATATTTATAACAGCACAATTCACAATAATCAAACTATGGAACCAGACTAGGTGTCCATCAATAGATGGATGGATAAAGAAAATTTGGCACGTATATACAATGGAGTTGTATCCAGCCATAAAGAAAAATTAAATATTTCAATTATAGGAAAATGGATGGAACTTGAAACCATTATATTAAGTGAAATAAGCTAAACTCAGAAGGTCAAGGGCTGTATGTTTTCTCTCATATTTGGAAGCTAGAAAGGAAAAAGGAAAAGAAATGTGGTAGTGGTGGAGGAGATCTCATGAAAATCAAAGGAGAGTGCTGAGGATATACCTCAGTGGTAGAGTGCTTGCCTAGAATGAGTGAAGCCCTGAGTTCTATCCCTAGTACCAAAACAAACAAACAAATAAGGTATCAGTACAAGAAAGGGACCATGGGGTAGAAGAAGGGGAGCAGGTAACTTCTGGGGAGTGATATTGGCCAAATTATGTTGTTATATTGTGTACATGTACAAATATGTAACAACAAATCTCATCATTATGTACAACTATAATATACCAATAAAAAAGTGAAAAGAATAAAAAATAGATATTTTAAGAATCTGTCAAAGCCCAAGTGAGGGGGGCGAAGGAAAAATAACCCACCTGCATTAGAGCAATATAGGTGCTAAATAGGGCCGCCCACATCAAATATAAGTAATTTTGAAAGGAAATGGCAACCATGATAAAATATTAAATTAAAATAAGGAAAATATGTGCATAAATATTAGTTTAAATTTTAATAAAAGAGCCTAGTTTCCTTGCTTTTATTGTTGCCTTCCTCAAACTCCATATATTCTCCACAGAGTAGCCAGTGATTTTTAAAAAGGTTCTCTATTTTCCTAATTATAATTGTATTAAAGTACCAACTCTTCACCATGGCATAGCATTGCAAATGCTCTGAACTCTGCCTGCTCTTTTACCTCTTTCAGTTTGCCCCTTATACTATATTCATAATTTTTGTCTTATTTTTATTCCAAACTAATGGCTTTTTACCCATGATTAAGACTGCTCACAACCCAATCATTTCTCCTCCGTCAATAATGGGCATATTTTGGCTTCCTGTTCTGCCACCTGTTACTACCTAATAGTAATCCCAGATTTGTAATTTTTTTCCTATTATTAATGAAAAGAACAAACTTTACTATCAGCTGAAGACCTTAGGAAACTTAGGCAAGGACAGTTCAGAATTCTAAATGATTTATGTGTAACTGTTGATTCTAAAATTTTAAATTCCTTTAGACCTTTAATTATTAGACTGTGAAGAAAGAAAAATAGACTAAACAAAAAAGGAAATGTTAGAGATACAATAAATGTACTAAAACAGTACTTACACTACCCCCATACTCCCTTCCCTCCCTTTACTTCCCTCTATTTTAAAATTCAAGTGCCTTTAAAAACAAATGTATGTTAACTTTTCAACAGAATGTAAATGTTATTTCATAAGGATTTTTGCAAAGCACTATTAATTTAAGGTTATTAAAATCTATAATTATCTCACAAATGAAAAATTTTGATTTTGATTTAGGAGACAATGTATATAATATTAACTGCCCTAAAGATAGTTAATTTTAAGTAAGTACAGAATTTTTTTATGTAATACTTTGGTGGGTTTTAAGAAAATATGATAAGTCACAGAGTTTATTTTATTTTTTATTTTATCTAATCAATTATATATGACAGTAGACTGTATTTTTAAACATCATACATAAATGGAGTATAACTGCTCATTCTTCTGGTTGTAAATGATGTAGAATCATGTAATCATATATGCACATAGGGTAATAATGTCTGATTTATTTTATCCTTTCTACCCCCATACTGCCTCCCTCCCTGCTAATAGTGAATTAGCATCTGAACATCAGAGAAAACATTTTCTTTTTTTTTAATTAAACCTAAATAAGAAGTACCTTTTGAATTTCTTTAATCATAGGATTCATAATTTTTTCTTTTAAGATTAGTTTTCAGAGGGAAGAAGAAATAAAACTGGGATGAAACATACTAATTTGTTATTATTTAGGATAAATCTAGAATATACTCTTAAACTCTATGTGTGTGTGTGTGTGTGTGTGTGTGTGTGTGTGTCCACCTGGGGATTAAATCCAGGGGTATTCTACCACTGAGCTACATCCACAGCCCATTTTATTTTTAATTTCTGAGACATGGTTTTGGGTGAAAATAATGAAAAGCAAAATAAGTCATTATTTCTGTTGTCCAAATTTTATTCCTAAACTTCCCAAGAGAATTTTGTTCATGGAAATAATAATACTGTAATCACTTTAAAGTTTTAACTGGTGTTTTTTTCCAATCATTTATAATGGCTAAGATAATTTTTTGTGCATGATTTTCTTTTTAAGGAAAAAGAACGGTTGAAGCAAGAAAAACGTGATGAGAAAAGATTAAATAAAGAACGTAAACTAGAGCAACGAAGATTAGAATTAGAAATGGCCAAGGAACTAAAGAAGCCTAATGAAGATATGTGCTTAGCAGATCAAAAGGTAACAATTTCATTAATAATTTTAATTTTTCCAGTTTTCTCATCTGATTCCTTTGTCAGAGCTGCCATTATGAAAGCCTTTAGTTTTTATCTAGAGCAGTAGATTTCTAAGTGTAGTTCAATTTGCCTTTTCTGGATAGCTACCAGTAAACTTCTGGCATTTCTGTGCTGATAGTGACAGTTCTTAATATATATGTGGAGTGCTGCAAACTTTTTAAATTTAAGTAGAGACATTGCAAAAATCTCCAAAAAATAATCATAGAAGCAAATAGTATTTTCATGTTTCTGTTGGTCCTTTCCAGGTATTAAGACATGGAAAGATCTGTCTTTTCCCTATGCCCCATAGACATTTAAGTAAATTAGGATTTATAATTTATAACCTCTTGTGGTGCTTTAGTGATGGTAGCTAAACTTTGTTGAGCTTGTTGACTATATGCCAGTTACTACGCTAACTGCTTATGTAAATTATTTGAAGTATATGGTTTCATCTAATCCTCAACACTGTCACATTGAGCTAATATTTATCTCTATTTATAGATGAGAAAACTGATACACAAAGAGGTTAAGGAACTTGCCAAATATAATACAGCTAATACATAGCAATTTGTATTCAAGCCATAGTTTATTAGAATCCATATTGTTTATCATCTTGAAAGCCAAGAAATAGTCCAACCACAGTACCTCATGTGTTTTCTCTTCTATACTGCTTAACAAACAAGTACCATTGCTATGACACATAAAAGCAGAAATTTTAAAAAAACAAAATACTTTTGGCTACCAACATGTGATATACTTTTGAGTAGAAATCAATTTTGTTTTGCATATAGTTAAGAAGATGGTACTTCTAGTAAATTACATCAATAATTCATCTCAGCATGTAAGTTAATTGAAATTAATCTCTTTCTCAGAGATTTAAGTTCATATTGATGGTTACTTGTGTTTTACTGCTTAATACCATGAGGATTGCAGAAAAGCTCCCAGGAAATTTACCATCCAAAGGGAAAACTACTAGTACAAGATTAAGAAAGATAACAACATATTTTACTTCAGAAGATAGAACATAACTTTTTAAGTTCAAGTTATTTTAAATTCTATTTACTTATTTATTTTATTTTCAGCCTTTGCCAGAGTTGCCTCGTATTCCAGGACTTGTTCTCTCTGGAAGTACATTTTCAGACTGTCTCATGGTGGTACAGTTCTTACGAAACTTTGGTAAAGTTTTGGGCTTTGATGTGAATATTGATGTTCCAAACCTGAGTGTTCTTCAAGAGGGATTACTAAATATAGGGGACAGCATGGGTGAAGTACAAGACTTGCTTGTGAGGCTCCTCTCGGCTGCTGTATGTGATCCAGGTCTAATTACAGGATACAAGGTAAAAAAAAAAATGTGTGTGTGTGTGCATGTGTATATATATATATTTATATTTACATAAATTTTTAAAAACAATTATAGTATTAGTACATTTGTAGCTAACGCTAACATATTAACAGAAGATTGCATAGACTGATCTAATTATTTTCACATAATGTCTCTCAAAGTTAAATGTAGGTTTGCATTAGTATAAACCTAGTTATAAAGCTTAAGGTATGTAGCCCATTCTCAATTACTCTTTTTACCTCTACATTTTAGGCAAAGACCAAGCTGATTTAAGGAAATACCCAAATGGTATTTATCAAAAACAGAATTCATAATTCACAAAGCAATTAGAACTCTTGTATGCCTTCTGAAATTTTTCTTTATCTCACTCAATTACTATAATGGTCAGGCTTATCAGGGCACTTGAGATCAGCACATTAAGACTCTGTGTTGCTTAGTGAATACTCAATAATTTCAAATTTATCTTAATCCTCATTAAGGTATACATTCCCGGTTAGCTTTGCTTTAGATAATATTGTAAAGAGTGGAGCTTCCAGATGTACTTGTTTTTCCTCCAAACCTCTCTTTATTCAGTATACCAAGCAATAAATCCTATGACACTGTAAAGCTAGAAAACAATAATAATACTTTTGAACCTCCCCACCCTGCCATTACTGATAAAATGTCTAGGTAAAGCCTGAGAAAAGGTTCAGACAGTTAACTATAGTAAAAGAAACTTTGATAGATATGTCTTAAAACTTCTGCTAACTTCTGCCCTAGTGTATTATTTGTCAGTAATATCTAGAACATATAAATCAGTGTTTTTAATCGTACTGTTTTTTATGTTAGAAATTGTTATGATAAGTACTGATAACAATGCCAAATTTTTATAGGCTAAAACAGCTCTTGGAGAGCATTTGCTGAATGTTGGTGTGAATAGAGACAATGTGTCCGAGATTTTGCAGATTTTTATGGAAGCCCACTGTGGGCAAACTGAGCTCACTGAAAGTCTGAAGACCAAAGCTTTTCAGGCTCACACTCCAGCACAGAAAGCCTCAATCCTTGCTTTCCTGATCAATGAACTGGCATGCAGCAAGAGTGTAGTGAGGTAAGCATATGGCCAGGCTTCTCTGGTGATTTTTTTTTCTGTTTGAATTTGTCTAATTACAACAGAGTGCAAATGCTTATAGAAAATTTAAGTTACATACTAGCACCAAGAAAATTAAAATTACACAATCTCACCATTCAGAGATGACCACTAATAATGTTTTAGTATATTTCTTTGTAGTCTATTGGTAAAAAATTAGATCATTCTACACATATATATGTGTGTGTGTGTGTGTATATGTGTGAAACTCATTCTCTTTGTCACCTATTTTGCTTAATAATTTTGTTAATTATTTATATACTGCAGTTTTTTCTATGTTTTTCTGCTATAGTGCCAGAGTCTAGCACCCATGCAGGAATTCAGAATTTTTCTTTCCTTGACATCTTTGAGAACAGATGAATACCTGATTTTCTTTAGTACAAAATAGAATTATCTAGCCCTTTATTATTTGGTTGTATGCTAATAAGCCTTAGATTATTGTCACTATATTAATTTACACTTTTTTCAAAAGTACTTAATCTCATTTAAAAGTAAAAGGTGGGTACAGCAGTACTGCCTATAATCCAGCAATTCAGGAGTCTGAGGCAGGAGGATAATAGCCAGCCTCAGCAACTAAATGAGACTTTTTTTTCTCCTTTTTTTAATTTTATGTTTTTATTATTAGTTGTTCAAAACATTACAAAGCTCTTGACATATCATATTTCATACATTTGATTCAAGCAGATTATGAACTTCCATTTTTATCCCGTATACATATTGCAGATTCACATCGGTTTCACATCCACTTTTTTACATACTGCCATACTAGTGTCTGTTATATTCTGCTGCCCTTCCTATCCTCTATTTCCCCCTCTCCCCTCCCCTCCCCTTCCCTTCCCTCCCCTCCCATCTTCTCTCTCTACCCCATCTACTGTAATTCATTTGTCTCTCTTGTTTTTTTCCCTTTCCCCTCACTTCCTCTTATATGTAATTTTGTATAACAGTGAGAGTCTCCTTCCTTTACCATGCAATTTCCCTTCTCTCTCTCTTTCCCTCCCAGCTCTTGTCCCTGTTTAATGGTGATCTTCTTCTCATGCTCTTCCTCCCTATTCTGTTCTTAGTTGCTGTCCTTATATCAAAGATGACATTTGGCATTTGTTTTTTAGGGATTGGCTAGCTTCACTTAGCATAATCTGCTCTAGTGCCATCCATTTCCCTGCAAATTCCATGATTTTGTCATTTTTTAGTGCAGAGTAATACTCCATTGTGTATAAATGCCACATTTTTTTTTTATCCATTCATCTATTGAAGGACATCTAGGTTGGTTCCACAGTCTAGCTATTGTGAATTGGGCTGCTATGAACATCATTGTAGCAGTATCCCTATAGTACGCTCTTTTAAGGTCTTTAGGGAATAGTCCAAGAAGGGGAATAGCTGGGTCAAATGGTGATTCCATTCCCAGCTTTCCAAAGAATCTCCATAATGAGAACCTGTCTCAAAAAAATAAAATAAAATAAAATAAAAATGGTTGGTGATATACTTCAGTGGTTAAGCTCCCTAGGTTGAATCCCCAGTACCCCCAAAAAAATGTCCAAGGCAGTCTTGCACTGTCATACTTCTTACTAATGAAATATTAATACTCTAGCATTTCAAGATTTGTGAATAAATCCATGTTCATCTTGTTCTTAGTGTTAACCACTTTACAGACTTCAATTATTTTACTCTTTTACCTGTTTAGAGAAAAGGTTCAATCTGAATATTCAGAGCCATGCATTTCTACCTTTGCTGGACATTTTAAGTTCTTTGTACATATTTTAGTAGTAATGCTATATTAATATTTCCTTTACTTTTGCTACTTTTTGTCACTATTTAAAAGAGTGTGACAATAAGTTTTACAGTATGATGAAAGAGTAATTTCACTAAACATGGGCATGATAACAAATTATAATACTGAGTTTCACTTTTTAAAACACTTACATACACACACAATTTCAATATAAACTTTGTACTAATGGTTTCTACCTTAAAAGAGGAAAAGCACCATTTTTCACTTATTGCCAGATATTATAATATTCTTAGTTTCCATTTGAATACTTCCATACATACATTCAGATATTATCTGTACATAGGTACATATGTGCCTTATCCATATGTGTTCTGGTGGTTTTTATTTTTTTTTTGTGGTGCTAGGGATTTAACCCAGGGCCTCACACATCCTAGGAAATTGCTCTACCACTGAACCACACTCTAAGCCCTCCATGTGTGTCGATTTCCTGCTTTGATTTTGGAGATGATCACATATTAATTATTTGGAAAACCAAATGTCTTTATAAGGAAACTGGTAGATAATTCCTTTCTTGGCTTAAAGTAGAAACCATACTGAATTTTCTAATACTAATGTCAGATCCACTACTGAAGAAATTCTCACTTCTCAACATAAATGTACATACATTTATAAATGCATACATATACATACATGTATACACACAAAATCAATTGTATCATTTTTCCTCATCAAAATATATTAATTTGCATAGTAAATTAATATATTGCATAAATGGATTAATTTATATCTTTTAACTTTTGTATTGGCAGTGAAATTGACAAGAACATTGACTATATGTCAAACTTAAGGAGAGATAAGTGGGTAGTAGAAGGTAAACTCCGCAAGTAAGTCCGTTTTATTAATCTACTTGCTTCACTTTTTCTAAAGGAAATACAATGATTAATGTAGAAGGCATGTGGCCAGAATTTACAATGGACTAGAGATTCATTGAGTTTATGTAAATAAGTCAGTTTCTCTTTTACTTTCAGAGAAGTCATGTAATCATGCTTTCTAAGATGGTTGTTGCTATCAGGTTGTTCTTGTTAGAACCAATTTGAAATGGCCCCCTTTTTTCTAAGTAAACTTTGCTTTTTTAGTGTGTAACCAAACTTATTCAACATTGAAACTTTGTTATCTTCTTATCAGGAAATATCATGATAAAATTAGTCAACTTCATTGTTAAGGGGTAGTTTCTTTGTAGTAATTTGAATTGAAATTTTTTCAGTCACATGGTATACGGATCAGAATTATCACTTAGTCATTGTTTGAATTACTCTTTTCAGCTTTCATACTTGTTATAAATGTGTTCTCATTGCCAAAATATGAAAACAACTCTTGAAAATTAATATAGACTATACTTTAGGAAACATATTTCTTAAATTTCCTAATTCTAATTTATTTTGCTAGTAGTATATTGTTTTAGAGAAGTGCCAAAAGGTATTTTTGCTTAAAACTCATATTACACTCTTTAAAAGGTATAGAAAGTAGCTTTTTATTCGATATGATTTTCTGATAAATTTAAAGGCTCAGAATAATTCATGCTAAGAAAACAGGCAAAAGAGACACTTCAGGTGGCATTGATCTTGGAGAAGATCAACATCCTTTGGGTACACCTACTCCGGGACGCAAGCGAAGAAGGAAGGGAGGAGACAGTGATTTTGATGATGATGATGATGATGATAGTGATGACCAAGCTGATGAGGATGATGAAGATGAAGAAGATAAAGATGATAAAAAAGGAAAGAAGACTGATACCTGTGAAGACGAGGTAATCAAGTTTAGGTTAATTTTTAAGATTTATGAACTACGTAGTATATTGAAAATAATAGAATTTGGAGTCAAATGGATTTTGATTTGAGTATAGTTTTCACATTTATTTGCCTCAGTTTCCTCATCTGAAAATGAATATTATGATGTTTATCTCATAATTTTTTGTGTGACAGTTAAGTATATGGTATATAGCATGCCTATATATAGAAAGCAACTTAGACTGAATGAATGAAATAGTTTTTCTTTGTATATACAGTCATGTGCTGCATAATTACATTTCCATCAATGGCTGACTGTATATAACATATATAAAACAGCCATCATAGTCATTTTATTTGAGCATATTTCGTGATGTTCACACAACAAAGACACCTAATGATGCATTTCTCAGAATGTATTCTCATTGTTAAGTAGCTCCTAAAGATAGTTACTTGAGGAATCTACAAAGAGCTATGTAGATTCTTAATTTTACATATGCTCTTTAATTCTTTTTTTTTAATAATTTTTTTCCCTAAAACAATTTTTTATTTATTTTTTCACATCTTCACACATTTTTTATAATTTTTTTCCCTAAAGCAATTTTTAATTTTTTATTTTGCTCTTTAATTCTGTCAACGTACTATGTTACATTTGTAATGCACAGACATCATGCCTTTAAAAGATTGTTAGGCTATACATGGTACACACCTGTGATCCCAGAGAATAAGGAGGATGAGGCAGGAGAATCATAAGATTGAGGCCAGGCTGATCAACTTAGTGAGACCCTAAAATCCTAGCAACTCAGAAAGCTGAAGGATCACAGAAGGATCTTAGCAAGGATCAGTATCTTAGCAAGACCATCAGAAACTTAACTGTCTAAAAAAATAAAGAAAGAAGAATGAGGATGTGGCTCAGTAGTAAAGCATCCTGGGTTCGATCCCTAGCACCAAAATACATAAATAAAAGTATTACTGGGTTTGGTGAAGATGACGTAATTTTTCAAACACCAATTATTATTTTTGTAGTTCCAGGTAATTTTTATCAAAATGAATAAGCACTGAAAATTCATTCAGAGAAGTCATGTAATCATGTTTTCTATCAGTTTGTTCTTGTTATAAATAGTACCTATTCTGAAACTACCTCCCAAATTCCAAATTCTTCATTCAGTCTTACTGAGGAAGATTTTCAAAAAGAAAGTGTAGTGTGTGACTTGACTTAATAGAAAGGGGTATTTACAATGTGCTAGGCAGGTGTACAGGAAGGGCATTTAGACTTTCTGAGAAATAAACTCCTACAAAGGGTTTCTGGACCCATTAGGTGAGGCTCACAAACTAGCATGGATATTAACCTGCAGGGAAATCTAGAGAATATCCTCAGCCCAGGGGAATAGAGTGAGTACAGAAGCAGGAAACCACTTGCTTAAGGGGAATTCCAAGTGCTTCAGTGTTTCTGGACAGTCTCACACCAAGAACAAAGAACTAGGATTTTATGATTTTAAAGTGATTGGAGCCCAGGAAAGCTGTATAAATAAACAGGAAATGACAGAATGGTCAGATTTGATTTTTAAATGGCTCACTCTGGCAGCTTTGTAGGAGTTAAAAATAAGCAAGAGCAATGTCAGAGAAGCAAAAATCAGTCATGAGATATTGTAATAGGTGAGTTGCAAAGGTTCTGAAACTAGAGTAGTGATAGTTGGCATGAGGATTCAGTAAACATTTAGGAAGAAGGATGAGGAGAATATGAAGATGGCCTATGTAGGTTGACAGAGGAGTAAGATTTATTTGCAACTATCTTGCTTGGGAGAGTAGAGACTAAATAGATAATTGGAGGTAGGCATCTTAAGGGAACAGATAACTGAAGAGAGGAAATGATGATAGGTTTATTCTGGACATGGGGAGATTAATTGCCTTTAGAAACCTGAAGCCTGAAGAGAAGTTCAGCCTTGGAATATGGACTGGGATGTTATTAGCACATGAGCAATAGTTTAAAACCAGAAGGTAAAGAGTTTGCATAGTCAGATCAGTTTAGTGAATAGAATAGTGGGCTGAGGTTGGAACCATAGGGTATGTATGTCAGTATTTAACAGCAGCCCACAGGGCTTCTTTTTCCAAAAAGGAATAGTCAGAAAGGTTGGAAATTTCTGTAAGAGATTCAAGGTCCCAAGAGCACCTCCAGGTTCAATAATTCACTAGGATAATTCACAGAATTAGCATATACTTGAACTTAGGGCTATGAATTATCGCAGTGAAAGGAAATAAAGCAAGATCAACAAAGAACATATGGGGTGAAGTCCAGAGGAAACCAGTGCAAGCTTCCAAGAATTTCCTCTCATTGAAGTCGCACAGGATGGGCTTCCTTCCCCCAGCAACAACAATGTATATAGACTATTATTCACAAAATAAACTTATTAGAGACTCAGTGCCTGGGTTTTTTGACTGGGGGCCAGTCATGTACATATCCTTTAAACAGCATGTGCTGAAATTCTCAACTCAAAGAAATGCAGGTTCAGTATAAACCATATTGTTAGCACAAATAGTTTAGGTACAGTAAGTCTATCTTATCTGTTGGAGTGGGGGAAGCCTCCCAAATTCTAAGCTCTTATTTGCAATCCAAAGGACCAATTTTCTAAACAGGCCCTTCAAAGGATAGCAATCAGGCCTTACTATGTTAGTCTTTTCTATACATGTAATAATAACAGAAATCAAGAAAATTAAGCATTTGAGAAAGGAGAGTGATAAATCATATTAAGACAATAGGAATCTAGTGTGAGGACTATTTATTGGACTTAGCAACACAGAAGTCATTAGTAACAAATGCCAGCACAATTTCATGAAAACAGCAAGACCTGACAACAGGCTAATAATTGGTTACTAACATTAGAAAGTGAAGATGACTGTCTCAAGCAGTATGCCTCAGAAATTTAAAAAAAAAAAAGGTAGTTCCTTGAGGATGACATAAAGCCAAGGAATTTTCAGGAGTGAAACACCTTGAGATGATTTTTTTGGTTGAAGGGAAAGAATCAGTAAAATTAGGAGAGGGAAATGAAAATTTAAGAGAAGAATTAATAGTACAGGGTTCTAAAGATACTGGAGAAGTTTTAATCATAGTGAAGAAGCTACCTTTGAAGGGTGGGCCAAAGGGGAAAAGGCAATGTCATAAAGATATATGTATACTATGTGTATTTAGGGAAAGCTACCATAAGCCAGGAAAACATATATGCATAAAAAATTGAAGTTCACCTTTTACCAGAAAGAAATTCGAGGAATAATGAAAAGGCTGCAGAATGACACTCAGAAATCAATGTTCAGCAAATCATGCTCTCATTCCTCAATGCCAGAGTATTTAACTAAGTAAAGCTAGAAAGAACTCTTTGCCTTTCTTGCTTCAACTCAGTCCTGCTAGAGAATAAAGAAAGAAGGTTTAGAGGGATGAATTTATTGATGGAATATGTGAAAATAATATCTAGTTGATACCAATGATAAGTTACTAAATTAATTTATGACTAAATATGGATAATGTAGAAGAACTTACAAGATGGTGTTGTGCAATTTTTTCTTCAGTAAAAATAGAATAAATGCAAAACATTTTCATATATTCTTCCTCCCCAATATAGTATCTTAAATCAGAATGATAAAAATCCCTAGAGTGAATTTTACTTTTCTCCTTTTTTAAATTTTGAGGACTACCCTCTTAATAAAAATTTTAGTGTACAATATAGTATTGTTGACCATAGGTATGTTTTACAGCATCTCTCTAGAACTTGTTTATTTGAATAACTGAAACTTTATTCCAGTTGAATAGTAACACCCTCCGTTTTTCCATCCCAACCATCCTCTGACAGTCACCATTCTATTCTGTTTCTGTGAGTTTGAATATTTTAGATAACCCCATATGATTTGAATCATCTAGAATTTAACTTTCTGTGACTGCTTAATTCAGTTAGTATATCTTCAGTATTCATTCATGTTGTGTCATATGGCAGGATTAATTTTGTAAGTCAGGCTAATATTTTGATTATCCATTCATTTGTCAGTAGACACTTGGGTTGCTTCCACCTTTTACCTATTAAGAATAAGGCTGCAAAATGTGAGAGTACAAATATCTCTTGGAGATCCTGATTTCAGTTCTTATGGATAAATATTCACAAGTGGGATTATGCAATCATATTACAAATAGTTCTACTTCTTAATTTTTTGAGGAACCTCCATATTGTTTTCCATAGTGGTTATACCGTTTCACATTCTCTCCAATAGTGCAGAAGTGTTCAAATTTCTCCATAATGCTACCAATACTTCTTTTTTAATAATAGACTTTTTAATACATATGTGATGATATCTCATTGTGATTTTGATATACATTTCTCTGATGATAAGTAATGTTGAACATCTTTTCATATACCTGTTTATTATTTATTTGTATATATTTGAGAAATGTCTGTTCAGATCCTTTGCTCATTTTTTTCATCAGGTTGTCTGTTTTGTTTGTTTGTTTTACTATTGAATTATTAGGAGTTCCTTGTATTTTTGGATATTAACTACTTATCAGATACATGGTTTGTATATATTTTCTTTTACTGTGTTAGTTGCTTTTTTAGTTTTGTTTTTTAGTTGTTTCTTTTACAATGCAGAGCTTTTAAATTATGTGATCCTACTTATTTCTTTTTGCTTTTATTATTCTTTTGGTGTCATATCCAAGAATTCATTGCTTTTACTTTACAATAAAGAGTACCAATCTAAAAAAGGAGACTACATGGAGATTCATTACTAAAATCAATTATTTCATAATGTTGTCTCCTTGTTTCCTTCCTTCCTTAAACAAATTTGCTGTGTTGCTTAGTCCTTATACTCCTGGGCTCTAGCAATCCTTCTATCTCAGCCTCCCAGGCAGCTGGGACTACAGGCATGCCACTGCACCCAGCCATATGTTGTACTTTTTAAATCATTGGATCATATACATTCATCCTATGACAAATAATTCAAGAGGTATATAATTGGTTATCTGAAATGTAATTATCCAAACAAAAGATACCATTTATAAGTAATCTGCTTCATTTAGCAAATGGAGCTGTTTCCATAGCAAGAATTAAAATATTTCTAACTAAAATGTATCATCTTTTCACAGAATTAGTATCCCTTTCAGCATATAATATTATTTTTGTGTCAACACTCATGAATTTGGCAATCTAGTATTAGGATTTCAGAGGGTTCTACTGGGTAGTTATCCCACTAAAATTGTTTGTTTCACTTGGCTTCTACTTATATGCAGAGAATTTATAAGCCATATATTCTTTCTACATAGACTATTTCAAAATCATTATTGGTTCTCAGAGAAGATATGTCTTTGAAGGTAGTATTTTATTTTTTTAATGAGTGTTTAATTAGAATGTTAAATAGATTATAGAATTGTAATTGCAAGTATATATCTGGTTATTAATGTGGAAAAACAATTCAAGACTTTTAAAAGTAATAAATATTTTGGGATCTAAGAAGTCAAATTAACATTTCCTTAAATGATTTAAGCTATACTTGATAATAAGGAACTGACAGAAGCTTATCAAATTTCAGTAAATAAAATTTTGACCACTTAATGAACCTGATTGATAAATTGAGCATATTAGTTCTATAAAATAGTTTGGGCCTCTAGATTAAGTTATAGGTGGAGTGTCAGTACAGTAGTTATATTCCTGAAAGGATTAATCCCAGGGAGGTTTTCCACTGACATCCTATGATCCCTTTCAATTAATATATATTGCCCTTAAATAAATCATAGCACTTTGTCTTGAAGATGATTCCCTTTTTTTCTCACTCTTTTTTAAAATTTTTAAAAAATTATTCTAATTTGTTATATATGACAGCAGAATGCATTTCAATTCATTTACAGCACAATTTTCATATCTCTGGTTGTACACAACTTAGAGTCACACCATTCTTGTCTTCATACATGTACTTAATTTCTTCCAACATGGACTTTTTCCCTGTTAGATTTGTGTTGAGACCTATATGAAATCTAACCTTAGAAGCTGGCATGTAAGAGATGGATGTATACAATTTAATTATGGCCTTTTTTGCTTGAGAAACCAGAACAGGGATAGATCTTGAGTTCTTAGTTTTGATGTTATTCCCACTTTTCTCTCTACTCTTTCAAGTTCTTTTGTCTCTTAAATAAGGACTATTAGCCAAAAATCTTTAAATAAAACGTCTGTAGCTGTATTCTTTTTTTTTCATCATGAGAAATGTCTTTAAAAATTACATTTGTGGACTGGGATATATGTCAGTGGTAAAGCACTTGCCTAGCATGTACCAGGCCCTGAGTTTTATCACCAGCACTGGAAAAAACAATTACATTTAGTTAATTTGACCAATACATGACTACTTTGATGTCTTAGTCCAAATATTTATCAGAAGGTCACTTTAGAATCAGTATTTAAATATCTATTTGAAAGTCAAAATTTAATAGTCATTGAGCCTGTTGTCAGTGTTTTAAGATTTCTTTTAATCCCAATTAGATTTTATGTTACTGTTAGCATAAATAATATGCCTAAATGCCTTCATAACTTGGTCCCCTAAATTTGAATAAGGAATACATAAATAATAAACAATGGTAAAACTATTGAGACCTTTTTTTAAATTTTCTTTTATTAAGTAGGTAGCCACACTTATCTAGAAATATATATTCATGAATATTATATTCATGAATGGTTGGTGGGCACTATGACTTTGTAAAAATGCTTATACAAAGTTAACATTAGAATCTGGGCACAGCAGCAAATGCCTGTAATCCCAGCAACACAGGAAGATGAGGCAGGGGAATTTTAAGTTTGAGGTCAGCCTTGGCAACTTAGTGAAACCCTTTCTCAAAATTTAAAAAACAAGCTGGGGATGGTAGAGTGCCCTTGGGTTCAATCCTCAGTACCACAGAAGAAAAGGAAAAAAAAGAAAAAGAAAATGAACATCAGAGAAAAAATGAACATCAAAAACTAATTTGGGGGCTGGGTTTGTGGCTCAATGGTAAAGCACTCACCTAGCACATGTGAGGCCCTGGGTTCAATTCTCAGCACCACATGAAAATAAATAAATAAAGTTATTGTGTCCAGCTATAACTAAAAAAAAATAATATTAAAAAAAAACTAGAGGCTGGGGATGTGGCTCAAGCGGTAGCGAGCTCGCCTGGCATGCGTGCGGCCCGGGCTCGATCCTCAGCACCACATACCAACAAAGATGTTGTGTCCACCGAGAACTAAAAAATAAATATTAAAAATTCTCTCTCTCTCTCCTCTCTCACTCTCTCTTTTAAAAAAAAAAAATAATTTGGGGGCAGTGCAGGGGTTGTAGCTTAGTGGTAGAGTACTTGCCTCGCACATATGAGGCACTGGGTTTGATTCTCACCACCACATAAAAATAAATAAATAAGCAAAATAAAGGTATTGTATTGTATCCATCTACAACTAAAAATATATATATTAAAAAAAAACTAATTTGGGGGTTGGGGGCATAGCTCAGTGGTAGCATGCATAAAGCCCTGAGTTCAATTTCCAGCACCAGAAAAGAAAAGAGAGAGGTTTTTTAAAATATTTTTTTAAATTGTCAATCAATCTTTATTTATATGCAGTGATGAGAATCAAACCCTGGGCCTCACATAAGCCAGGCAAGTGGTCTACCAATGAGCCACAACCTCAGCCCTGAGAAAGAGATTTTAAACTAAGATGTGCACTTCATGTTAAATAACCCTGTTAATTACTTACATCTTTTCTTAATTTGCCCTCACAAAAATCTTATTTCTGTTAGTTGCTTTCAGATCTGTTTTTAGTTAGTCCTCACAAAAATTTTATGTTACAGATAATGTTATCACCAATTTATAGTTCATGTAATAGTATTAGAAAAATTCAATAATTTATCTATAACAAATAGTACCACTAACATACAAAAAAGCCTGTGTAGTCTCTTTGCTTCCCTCTAAAACATAATTTGGAGGTAGTTATTATATTTCCCCTTTCTAGAATGAAAAATTTCATATATAAAGAAATTTTCTATTTATGTACAAAGTTTGGGGTACTATTTTTACTCTAAAGGCTTAATAAGTTCAAAACAATTTATCTTCACTCTAAAGATGATTTATTTGGCTAATAGTACCCTTATTTTTCTGATCTCCTAGGTAACACCTTAACATCATAATATATTCTTTCCTTCATTTCTCTTACCCTACACTCTTGAAAGGCCAAATCCCCTCTCTTCCTTGAGTCATTACAATAGTTAACTAGCTAGTTTTGCCCATTTTAGTCCTTTCTCTGCTCCAGGACACTTTATATCTCAATTAATCTTTGTAAAGCACAGTTCTGATGTTTAACTTCCCTCAAAGGATCATATTGTTGTCCACTGCCAGGCATTTACAATGCTGCACAATATGACCCTAAACCCATCTTGCCCCTTCTCCATCTTATGTTTTCATGTGAAAGTATGTCAAACTCTTTCTGGAATGTTTTCTTTTTTTCTCTGATTTATAAGTTCTTAACCATGCTTTAGTCACTATTTAAAACATGACTTTTTCATATAGCCTCTATTTGTGTAGATTTCCACTAGACTCCCATGACTCCTGATAACTTAAGGTCCCTACTATTTGATGTTTTGCTTTGTTTAATGTTTTATGTCTCTTTACCACATTATTAGCTTAGACAACAAGAACTTAATCCTTTCCTCAGGGCTTCTGCTAGTACTTTGCATATAGAAGGCATTCATTGGGGGGAGTCCAATTTAATACATATATCTTAAAAGCAGATGAATGATATATTGTATTTTATTATGTATAGGATGAAGGTGACCAAGCAGCAAGTGTTGAAGAGCTAGAAAAACAGATTGAAAAACTGAGTAAAGTAAGCACTTTGCAGATTAATGTTTCCATTTTTTGTAATGTTTTAAAAATATATATTGAATGGGATTAGCTTTTCTTACTACCAAGTCAAAAGAAGTTTTTTTGTGAGTAATTAAAATGAAGAACTCTAGAAAAATTCTTATAATTAAACCTTAAAATATTAATGTAAAAAAATATTAATGCCAAAGTTAAAAGCCTGTTATTGAGTCTAATCAGAATTTGTGAAGAAAAGGTCCTATATTCTTCAGTTCTTCATATAAGTACAAAGTATCAATAAAGGCATGGCTTTATTTCTTGAAATTAATTACTCAAAAAATGTAGTTGAGGGGCTGGGCAGTAGAGCGCTCACCTAGCACATGTGAGGCCCTGGGTTAAATCCTCAGCACCACATAAAAATAAATAAATAAAATAAAAGTATTGTGTCCAACTACAATTAAAAAATAAATATTAAAAAAATGTAGTTGAGTTTTATAGTAATTATTTCGGCATCATAGGTTTTATTTTAAATTATTACATTTGTGGATTTTATTTGCATTGGATTTATAAATAGTACATATTTATATAATTACCATTAAAAACCAAATTTCAATAGCATTAGTGAAATTTACAATGAACTTTTTATAAGAAAAAATGAATTTTTATGAGTATTGAGATGCCTGTATATTTTAATGACAAATTCACAGATCTATCTCAAAATTTAGTCAAATGTCACCTAGACTTGTAGCATGAATACAAAAATAAGCAAATATAGCCTTGGTCAATTACATATATAAGTATTGTTGGTCTTACCCTCTCTCTAATGATCTATAGAATTGAGCCATTTTGCTTTGGCTCAAAAAAATGATCACATATAAGGTCATGTTTTACATGTTAAGGCATGATCTACTTTAAGATACCTGACAAAATGAAACTTATCCTTTTAATCTGGTGGAATAAAATATTCCATTTTTCCTGAAAATAATTTGTCTTTATAAATGTTACTAAAATTGAAGTCAACCATGTCATATTTAACCTTTTGCTATCTTTTCCCAGTAGTGAAATTTATCCACTTTAAAATCATAATAGGTTTAAAGTCGCCCATCTGTTAATTTTTAAAGCCTTTAGCATCCATAATGTAATTATACATACTGTTTTTTAACAGCAACAAAGTCAGTACAGAAGGAAGCTCTTCGATGCTTCTCATTCATTACGTTCGATGATGTTCGGCCAGGATCGTTACAGACGCAGATACTGGATTCTTCCCCAGTGTGGGGGGATTTTTGTAGAAGGCATGGAAAGTGGTGAAGGTAGGAACTATTAATCTGTTACAAAGTACAATCTTAAATAAGAAACCGTATTTTTTCAAACCCTGTTACTTTTTCAGTGTATTTTGTCCGTCCATAATCAAGTGTGCTTTATTAATAAACATTGTAAAATCTTGATTTCTATTCCTTTTGAACTCATAATGCTCCTTTCACTGATAGATATTTCCTTCTTGCCCCTGATTTTTCTTCTGTCAGACTTTCTGACATTAAACATAAGGTATTCTGTTTCTTGTTTAGTGGACACAGATCTTGCCTAACCTTTAGATGCTGCACTAGGATTTCTTTTTTTCCAATTTAAACTTTCAATTATGAGGCTTATTCTTTAATTTTCTCAAAAAGCATTCATCCCAACAGTACCCCTACAGATAACTTTCTATTAAGGTCCTTATTATAATCCTCATTCATTTCAAAATCTTGTTCATATTTGAAATTTGTGATCACATCTTCCTTTCTTGATTTTTGTGTTACCACTAATCTTTCCTAATACACCTTTAGACTATTTTGCTGGCTTCATTTCTACTACATTAACTGGCACAGTATGCTGTATATTTATGCTCAGTGAACTTTCTCATATTGAACTTTTCAGAACTCTATGTCTAGGCATTTTCAAATGTCTGAATTCTGATGGGGCCAAAAGTGTTATACCAGTATTTATAAATTTTGTCATGTGGCAATTGACCCATGGTGGTAATGTGGAGGCATAAACTTCTTTCAATATATTTTTCAAGTACCCACAGTGAGCTAGGTAGGCACAGCAGGAAGCACAAAGTTATATGAAACATAATCCATGCCATGTAGCATTTATAGTCCAATGTGAGAAAAGATTAGGTAATCACATAGATGATTAGAGTAGAAATAATAAACAAGGCGGTTGTTTAAGCTTTTTCTTTTAGTAGTAGAATCAACCTTTTAATGAAAATTTTGTGTAAAACCCAATATCTAACAAAAACTGATTTGTTCTGATCAATAAATTTGGGGAAACCTTAGTCTTTCTAATTAGGTCTCTGTCCTATACATTTGCTTTCCAATACAGAACCAGCAACTTTGGTGAATACTGGGGCATTCTGTAAATTAAAGAATAAGCTCAGAGCCATCAACCATAAAAGCAAGGGCTTAAAAATCTCAAGGAAGGGAAAGGTTGTCTAGCCTACTTAATTCAACAAGCAACAAGACCATTATGATTTCTTTGTAGTTTCTGGCACACATGGGCATCTCTGCCTCTAGATGTGACCTCTTTGAGGACTAATTTAGGCAGGGTAACTACACAAAAATAAATACCCTGGAAGCAAACTACACATTAGATTGGAATAAGAAAGGATAGAGAAGTCAGTGGTGAGATCATTCCAGAAGCTTGGCTGAAAAGTAGGAAGACCCTAAACTTAAGTATAAACAGAGGTAACAGGAACAAAGAAAGAGATCTTGAAGATTGCTCTAAGAAATTATTGAGGGTGATGTAGGAAAAGTGGAATCAGAGATAAATTTGATGACTTGATCCTCAGTATAAAAAATTGTAATGCCTTAAACAAAATCAGAGTCAAGAAGAAGGATTGTTTGTAATGAAATTTAATAAAAGTTTTAGTATAGAAATCTAAGTAAAACTGAAAATATTGTGAGTCATTTGGAGTGCAGAGCCTGCTAAAGCTTAAGAACAGATAAAGAAATGCCCAAGTGAGTAGCTGTTTACATTGGTTTGATTAGAATCACCTGAGATTCTTAAACAAGACCAATCTGAGCCCTATCCCAGACCATTAAATATTCTTCAGTTTGATTAAGAGCCACATCATTCTCTGGGCATGTGAACCTGAAGTTATCTAGGACATCAACTTTTCTTTCAAAATACTGAAATTATCAGTCCCTTTGCAACATACTGAAATTAGTCCTTTATCAATATATAACTCGGTGATTACAATCTTCCTCAATTTCTCTATGTACTATTCCCTCATTCTGTTATGTTCTTTCACCACCTACTCCAAAATCTTGAATGACACCCTATTGCCTATAGGATGATGTAATAAATCTGTACTTAGCATCCAAGTCTGTGTACAAATCTGACTTCAAACTATCTTTGCACTGTTCTCTAATAAAAATTCACCTAAGTCAAGCCAGGAGTGGTAGCACAAGCATTTAATCCAAGCTATTCAGGAGGCCAAGGCAGGAGGATCACAAGTTCAGGGCCAGCCTATGAAATTTTACAAGACTGTATCTCAAAAATAAAAAGGACTGGGTATAGCTCAGTGGTAAAATGTTTGCCTAGTTTGATCCCCAGTACAATAATAATAATAATAATAACAACAACAACAACAACAACAATAATGAAAAATAATTCAGCTTGGTCAATCTACCTACTTACTATTGCTCAACAGGTGTATTCCTCCTCCTATGTCTCTGTGTTACTGTGCTTGGCCAAATCCTGGTCATTATAACAATAATCTGCCTTTTCTTCAACCATCTAAATTTTATTCATCTTTTTTGATATAGCTGAAACCCTAACCCTTCCATGAACTTTCCAGCTTATTTAAGTGGAACTAATTTTTACTATGTGTATACTCCTAGAAAACCAAATAATTAATAATGACATTATTTTGGCACATTGCTCTACTTATTATTACTATTTACTTATATTATTTAAATCTTATAATCTAATTTGTATTACTTTTTATTCTCTATGGTACTTTATACCATGTATAACAACAAAGTTTATTAACAGAGCACACAGAATCTCCTGAGCCTTGATAGTGGTTCCATAGGGGATGTGCCCTCTCCAGTAATAAATTCAACAAGCAACAAGACCATTCTGAGAGAGAACCCCTGCCTTTCATAGCATTGTACATTTTAGATCAGTCTAAGAAAGATACAAAACCCTTTATTTTTCTGAGAAATAATAGAGGACCCCTGAGCTAGGAGTATGAATACCAGGGCCAGTGTCTGTATACCAAGGGCCCAGGAACAGTGCTAACATCAGCTAAGGATTCTGTTGTTCCTCTTTCAACTACATCAGTGGCTAAGCTAGCTTGCTGGTCTTGGGGGAAAGGAAGGATCATGACCTTAAGCTAAAAACTAATGGCTTATTCCCTTTCAGTCCACCCCCTGACCCTTGGGGTAGCTCATTTGCAACAGGAACCAGCTGGGTGTCCCCACCCCCCAGTACTAAGGATTGAACCCAGAATATGCTAGGCAAACACTCTTCCACTGGGTATATCCCATCTCTTTTTGTTTTTTGAGACAGTATTGCTAAGTTGCCCAGGCTGGCCTCAAACTTGCAATCCTCCTGTGTCAGCCTCTTAAATAGCTGGAACTATAGGCATACACCACCATACCAGCTCAATTGTATGTTTAAATAATGCTTTCAGTATTCATTGACAGTGCTAAAAGAGACATAACCAGACAAATTCCAAAGCAAACAACATGTTGCCACCTTAGGAAGTGTAGAGCTTGCCTGAGTCATTTGGCCTTATATCCAACAAACGGTCCAGAGCTACACAATTATATAATATACTATTTGGGCCAAAAATTTGATGCTGATTTGTTAAGAGATAAGAGCCATGCCTTCTCAATTGTTCCCCCCAGGATAGCTGGTTATGGTCAGACCTCTGCTTCAGAGGAGCATATTCAAGAAAAAAGTCCTTGTGCAAAGTAATAAAAGCCTGTATCCCTTACACCTGCATGGAAGCTCTGATGCTGGTACTAAAGATCACAGCTGAAAAGTTCAACAGTGCCCTTTGGGTTTTGAGTCACTACAAAATGTCTCCTAGTTACTTCCAAAGTGTGTAGTATTATATATCCAGGTGGGAAGCAAGAAGAGCCTACCTTTCACATATGAAGCACCTAGAGTTCTAACCTGTGATCACTGACCTTGTCAATGCTACATTTTCTATCCACTTCTCATTTATTTTTCCCTGGAGTTAGCATACTGCCAGCATGCTATTAGTTGGACTCAACTGGAGGTCTAAAGTAGAAGTATTTGGTTGAGAGTTTTGTGCCACTTTTCAACCTGATGTTTTGTAACCCTGATGTTGGGTACACTGGAAGTCTAGATAAGAGTGTTTCTTTTCACTTGAGAAGGTAAAGAGAGTTTTATATAATGTAATTAATAAGAACAGAATTATAAAAGGCCAGGCAAATGAGGACCAGATAACAGTAATTTCTGTGGTGTACCTTGGAGTAGACATCTGGAAGGTACTCTGCAGGCAAATAGGTTGAGGATGACAAATTCAGTATTGTCATAGCTTTGTATTATGTCATTGAGTGAGTGCAGAGTTTGTTAATGTCTGTAAGAAAGGTGAAGTGAGTTATTTACATTCCAACCACCCTTGCACCTTCTTTGTTCAGGCACGTTTATGCCCAAGTCCATCAATATCTTCTGCAGTGTTCATATGGTCTGTCCTTTTCCTCTGGAACAGAAACTTTAACATGAAACCAGGAGTTGTCATTTTTTCACCAAAAGTGTCCTCCAGATTCAAGGTGCTCTGTGGATATAAGGACTACAGGAAAAATCTCCCACTTTTAAAATAAGCATACAACAAAGATTTAGAGCTCTTTGGAGCTAGCAAGTGCCATCAGGAAAGCAGGAGAGAATCCAAATGTATATTCATTCATTCATTTGTAATATGAAAGCCACAACAACCTTTTAGGCATCTATTGAAAGTACAAAAGTACTTTACAAAAGTACAAAAGAGGAAAGAAACTTTGAGGTATAATCTTCCATTTCTGCTCCTTGACTTCTGAGTCTAAAGAACTTCACCAAGATTGAAGGACCTATATGAGGTATAAGCAGTTGTTCAAAGTTTAAAGAGTGGAGGAATCCCAGACCAGTCATTGTTGAAGGAGTTGGTGGAGCCATCTTTCAGAATACTATTCTGAAATGTCTCCATCTTAATGGTATGTATATTGTCTGCACATGCAAGAGGCACAGCAATTTCACATCCAAAAAAGGTATATATCATTCATCAGCTTGAGGAAGTGAAATACCCACAAACTTAACAAATGCTTTCAGAGTCTCTTTGGTGGAGACTTATACACATACTTACATTTCTAGTGTGAAAGAGCCAAACAGAGTTATTCAGGTTTGAAATGAAGCTGCTGATTACCCTTGCTTGAATCTATTCTTATATAAGAAATGCAGTCTCTTTCTCTAGTAGGGGTGAAACATTGTCATACAGTGTTGTCAGGCCTTATAAATATGGTGGGTTTTGTTAACATACATGGCCAATAGATATAGAAGGTACCAGCAGAGGTCACAGTAAATATTTTCAGCTGATATATGGACCTACTTGTTTGGGATTTAAATAACCAGTATTTTCTTGCCAGTTAATGTAGTCTGATAAAGGAATAACTAGAGTTCACACAAAAAAAGTCCACATGCAGCTGAGTACAGTGACATATACCTGTAATCCCAGAAACTCAGGAGGTTGATGCAGGAGGATCACAAGTCTGCGACCAGCCTAAGCAATTTAGTGAGACCCTGTCTCAAAATAAAAATAAAATGTTGGGGATGTGGCTCAGTGGTAACACATCCCTGGGTTCAATCCCTAATACTGCACCAAAAAAAAAAAAAAAAGTCCAGAAGCTTTTACAGTGATTATGATTCAGTCTTTCAACTATAAGTAATACTGAACCCAAATCCCAGTAGAGGAACCAGTTTTCCAGAGCTCTTTCAATAAGGATCTATTGTTTTTTAGAATAATAGATACTTAGTCCTGCATTTCTAGCAGTCTCATAAATTTTCAAGGCTCTTCTCCTTTCCAGCATGATGATCTGAGGAGTATGTTTCATGACCTCTTAGAGGGGAAACCAGGAACTCAGCCCCGTCCTTACTCCATTTAGAAGAACTCAGATTTAGAAACAAAGAAGCCTGGCATAAAGAGTTAAATCAAATCATAAAGTAGAGCTAATGACCATGAGTATTCCTGTCTCTGATCCCATATTAAGAATCCAGATGATACAACATACTTTCTTTGGCTCTATTCTTTGCATCCTTACAGGGTTTGTGGGAATGAAGCTTAATAATTCTCCTGTGGACCTTCTCTATCTAATCATCTAATGATTCCATCTCTCCTAGCAATTGCTAGAGCCTATAAACTATTTGATAATCTGTCTCATATGTCTCTTTATTTATTTATTTATTTTCTTTTTAACATTTTTATTGGTTCTTTTTCATTATACTCAACAATAGAATTCAGTTTGATATAATTGTACAACCATGGAATATATTTTATTTCTAGGTAGGACCCTATTCTTATGGATGTGCATGATGGTAGTATTCACTATGGTGTATTCCTATAAGTACACAGAAAAATTACACATTCATTCCACTTTCTTTCCTTTCCTATCCCCCTTCCTTCCCTTTATTTCCCTTTGTATAATCTACTGAATAGCTGTTCTTCCCCTCTTCCCCATTATTGTGGGTAGCTTCCACATATCAGTGAAAATATTCAACCTTTGGCTTTTTATTTTTTTTTTTTAATATGACAGCCAAATACCAAGCTTTAACCAGACCAAAGTGGAGCAAGATGAGAAAAGATTTAGGGTAGCATGTGAACTCATGAATAACAGGGTACCTGGTAAAATGAATTGAGACATTAGAAAATTATTGTGTCTCTTTTTTAAAAAAGAGAGAGAGAGAGAGAGAGAGAAATTTTTTTAATATTTACTTATTTATTTTTTTAGTTTTCGGCGGACACAACATCTTTGTTTGTATGTGGTGCTGAGGATCGAACCTGGGCCGTACGCATGCCAGGCGAGCGCACTACCGCTTGAGCCACATCCCCAGCCCACATAAGTCTCTTTTTCATAGTCTCAATGGGCCTTTTCAAGTTTTGGGATAGAACCACATTCCCACATTGTAAAATTAGGCAACCCCTCAATTTCTGTCTTGTCATTCTTTCTGTTTATGAGCAATACAACATTTATTGATGTGAAGAAGACATCACCAGAACTGTAGTCAATCTATCCTCTTCTTAGTTCCTTCTTTCATTTGAAGCAGAAACCTGTACCACTTATTAGGCTCTCTCTTTCCATTTCCTGCCCTATGACAAAACATGAATGATCTAAAAGAACTATTTCATTTATATTTTTTTGTTGTTGTTGTTTAGTTGTAGATGGATACAATACCTTTATTTTATTTATTTATTTTTATTGGTGGTAAGGATTGAACCCAGTGCCTCACATGTGCTACACAAGCACTCTACCACTGAGCTACAACCCCAGCTCCGAACTATTTCATTTCTAACAGTATTTTCCAGGTGAAGAAATAAAATCAAAGTCATTGTCCATTTAGAAAGACCTGCTCTGAATCAGTTATTCAACATTCTCTGTGCTAACATCATGTTGTCCAGTCTGGTCCTCTCAGAACCTGGGTTGTCTTATAATCATACTAACACACCTAGTTGTCTCAGGATAGCTACATCCTCTGTAGATCTATTTCAGATTACATTCCAAGAGACTCAGGGAAATCACCCCAGTGGGATATGGAATATCATTGTTACCATGCATCCAGACCAGAAACAGAGTGGCAACATATGCCGCAGTACTATTAGTCAACCTAGACTGCTCATTGTTTAACAGGGTCTTGCTTTAAAAGCTGATGAATTTCCTCCTGCTGTTGATCATACTCGGGCTCCTCTGTGCCAGGCTTCACAGAAACTGGCTTCATATCTAAAGTGATAAGTTACCTCATATATTATAACAAAGAGTGGAGTTTCCCCTGTATTCCCTCCTAACAGGGCATCTGTTACCCTTTTTAGTTCACCCTTCTCCTCAGGACTCATGAAAGTCTTCAAGCTGATTAAGAAGTGGGATAGACTACCCTAAGATACCATCTCACTTCAGTAAGATTGGCAGCCATTAGGAAGTCAAGCAACAATAAGTGCTGGAGAGGATGTGGGGAAAAGGGCACTCTTGTTCATTGCTGGTGGGACTGCAAATTGGTGCAGCCAATTTGGAAAGCAGTATGGAGATTTCTTGGAAAGCTGGGAATGGAACCACCATTTGATCCAGCTATTCCCCTTCTCTGCATTTAAAAATGATAAAATCATAGAATTTGGAGGGAAATGGATGGCATTAGAGCAGATTATGCTAAGTGAAGCTAGTCAATCTTTAAAAAACAAATACCAAATGACTCCTCTGATATAAGGGGAGGAAACAAGGACAGGGTAGGGACGAAGAGCTTGAGACGAAGATTTTCATTAACAGGGTTGAGAGGTGGGAGGGAAAGGAAACGAGAAGGGGAATCGCATGGAAATGGAAGGCGATCCTCAGGGTTATACAAAATGACATATAAGAGGAAAGGAGGGGTAAGACAAGATAATTCAAATGGAAGAAGTGATTTACAGTAGAAGGGGTAGAGAGAGAAAAGGGGAGGGGAGGGGAGGGGAGGGGGGATAGTAGAGAATAATACAGACAGCAGAATACATCAGACACTAGAAAGGCAATATGTCAATCAATGGAAGGGTAACTGATGTGATACAGCAATCTGTATACGGGATAAAATTGGGAGTTCATAACTCATTTGAATCAAACTGTGAAATATGATGTATGAGGAACTATGTAATGTTTTGAATGACCAACAATAAAAAAAAAAGAGGTAAAAAAAAAAAAAATAAAAAAAAAAAAAATAAAATAAAATAAAACTATACTAATAAAAAAAAAAATAAATAAATAAATAAATAAAGTAGCAGGCTGCAAATGCCAGCAGATAGCACATTGTCATTTAAGAGGAACAAAAAGTAGCAACATTATCTACTACATAATACAAATTAAATGGAAGATCACAGCTATTTTAAAGGCTTGCCTAAAAGTATAATAAATTTAACTTTAGTAGAAAAAAAAAAAAAAAAAAAGAAGTGGGATAGAACCAAATTTCAAACCACTAATCAGCATCTTTAGTTTATCATGTTTCTGCCATCTTCAGGCATTGCTACTGAGATCATTCTAACTCTGCCAAGTGAATTAATCTCTGCCTCTAAGGAAAAATTCTTCCACCCCTGTTTGCTACCTTTCTAGAAAGCCATGACATCAGAAATGACATTTCTATTGGACACCAGACATTATGGATTTTATCTTGTTTGGGATGTTGGATGTTTTTAAATTCCTATAAATATTCTTGAGCTTTTTAAACTGAGAAACAGTTAAGTTACTTGGGAAAAGATTGATCCTTTCATATCTTGTATTTAAAATTTGTTAGGCTGAACTAGAACATTACTCAGTCTAGGATAATTATCCCCTGCCACTGAAGCAAGATCCTTCTGAGTAACTAATGCCTATGAATCTTGAGGCTTACCATTCAGGTTGTAGGAACAGCAATATTACCAGTCTGTGTGTACATCTCGCACTGTCACCTATAAACCTTTCACATTGTTTTTTTTCCCCCGACCTCTAGCGGGTTCCTTACATGTGTACTGATCTTCCTCATTTGAATACTCAAGAAATCCTTCTGCAGATCTCCAGAGTTCTCTCTTTGCAGAATAGACAGCTCTCTTCTTTCCAGAATAGACTCCCCTTTCCTCCCAAGACTCCCCTTAGTCAGTCTGCCAGCCTCCTTCTGGATTCTCTCTCTCTGCGTTGCATGTGGAACCTATCCCAAGGCAATGTTCGGGGGCAATTATAGGGCTTACTGATTTTTTTCAGCTTTGTTATGTGATATCCATTTCTTGCAAACTATTGTTTCATGTTTTTTTCTGCTTGTGAATTTTTCATAAGAGTAAATCTAGTCCTGTTAGTTTATATTTGTCAGAAATATAAGTGTAATGTATAGGATTTAATTTCAGTTAAAAACTAATTTCAAGAGAGAATGTGAGAACTTTTAAACATATTGAATAAAGTAGTGGATTTTACTTTTATTTATTTAGCTACCAGGGATTGAACAGGGAGGGGCGCTTAATAACTGAGCCACATCCCCAGCCCTTTTTAAATTTTTTTATTTTGAGACAAGGTCTCACTAAATTGCTTAGGGCCTCACTAAGATGCTGAAACTGGCCTCGAACTTGGAATTCTCCTGCCTCAGCATCTGGAGTTGCTGGAATTATAGGCATGCACCACTATACCTGGCTGGATTTATATTTTTAAAGGAATTCCTATAAATTATTTTTATGTGATGGAAAAAAACATGAAACAGAAGTTCACAAAGCAGAAATAATATCAATAAACCTATGAAAAAATATTCAGCCTTACTAATGATCAGAAATAATGTGACTGAGATTTTCACCTCCTAGATATTGGCAAAGACAAGAAATATTGACAGCATCCAGTTTCATTGAGGGTGTAGGCAGACAGATGTTCTCATCTGGTATGAGTATATTTTGATCCAGACAGTATAAAGGGCATTTTGACAATATATGTTTAAAACTCTGAAAAGTATGTATCTTAACACTCAATGAGTTTTTCCCCTACATATTTATCCCAAGGAAATAAATCAGAAAAGAAAAGAAAAACAGAAATGCAGATACAAGATCATTCATCAAAATAGAATTGCTAATAATGGTGAAAAATTGAGACCTATTAATGTCTATCAGTAGAAGATTGGCTATTTAAATTATGATGTAACCCATTGAATACTCTGTAGCTATTAAAATTTATATTGACACAGCAAGGTGTTTATAGAGTATTATTCAGTAAAACAGGTAGATTAGACTATTCTTTGACAAGATGCCCTCTTTTTAGCTATATAGGCTTAAGGACAGAGAATTTCTGGAAGTTTTATACTAAACTGTCACTCATGATTGTTTCTGTGAAATAGGGCTTTTATTAATTTTCCAATAATGGAAAAATAATATATAAAATGAGAATCTGGAGAGTATTATTAGGTCATCTAGAAAAGGTCATTTAAATATTTATGCATATAATTTCTTTTTTTTTTCAAGCTTTTATTTTTTTTTATTTTTATTGTTGGTCGTTCAAAACATTACATAGTTCTTAATACATCAAGCATATAATTTCATAAATAATAAAATTTAATTACAATATTGGTTTGACTTGGAATAACTGATTTTCATAACACATTTTGTTTTTGTAGGACTAGAAGAAATTGCAAAAGAAAGAGAAAAACTTAAAAAGGCAGAAAGTATCCAAATCAAAGAAGAAATGTTTGAGACTTCTGGGGATACTTTAAATTGTTCAAATACAGATCACTGTGAGCAAAAGGAAGATCTTAAAGAAAAAGATAACACAAATCTGTTTCTTCAGAAACCTGGCTCTTTTTCCAAATTAAGCAAGCTTTTGGAAGTAGCTAAGATGCCTCCTGAGTCAGACATTGTGACCTCCAAACCAAATGTTAGTGCAAATGGGTGCACACTGTCTTATCAAAATAGTGGAAAACATTCAGTGAGCAGCATTCCATCAACAGCATCACAAAGCAACATGGAGAAGACAGACTCTAATCTGTTTAACACTGGTTCAGGTGGTCCAGGGAAATTCTATAGTCCTCTACCCAATGACCAATTGTTAAAAACACTGACTGAAAAGAATAGACAATGGTTTAGCCTTTTGCCAAGAACGCCTTGTGATGATACTTCACTTACCCATGCCGATACGTCAACTTCTTTAGTGACTCCTCAGTCTCAGCCACCATCCAAGTCACCTTCACCTGCCCCAGCTCCTCTTCTTGGATCATCTTCTCAGAATCCTGTTGGCCTAAATCCATTTGCTGTTTCACCTCTTCAGGTTAGTACCACTAACTGAAACTCATTGTAATATTGCTTTCTTTAATCTTTGACCCCATAAAGATTTCACTTAAGGGGAATCAGTTGAGTAGTCTGTCATATAGTCTGTCACAGCCTGAAAACTGAAGCAAATCAGAATTTCTGTCCCAAGCTTTATTAGAACTACCAGTTTCTAACCTGTGTTTAAGTCCACTTTATTACTTTTTAACTTATTGTTACAGTGTATCTAAAAGCAAAATAAGAACATGGAATTTAATCTTGCTGTTTCTAATGTATTTAGTTTTCTTCCACCTGTGATAATGAAAGTATTTTTTTTCAAAATTGAAAAATAATTTCAGATTCTAGACATTTTCCATAAGTTCTTAATCTACTTTAAAATGTTTTGTTTTTACAGATGAAAAGTGGAGTGTCTATGATGGGACTTCAGTTTTGTGGGTGGTCCACTGGTGTGCTTACTTCCAATATTCCATTTACATCACCTTTACCTACTCTGGGATCAGGGTTGGGATTATCTGAAGGAAATGGTAATTCATTCTTGACTTCCAATGTTGCTTCAAGTAAAAGTGAATCTCCAGTACCTCAGAATGAAAAGGTCTCATCAACTCAACCTGCAGCTGTTGAAGTAGCAAAACCAGTAGATTTTCCTAGTCCAAAACCTATTCCAGAAGGTAGGTACATTAAGATAACTTATAGCCACTTACTGTATTTTATTATTTTGGATTCTTATAACTGAATCTCTTGTGAGTTTATATGTAGTTAATAAATCTTTAGATTTGTTTTGTGCCATTATTTCCTATTCAAAATATTTGTAAAAGATCTACATATTTTGACGTAGAAATGCAGTTTGGTTGGTGGAGGATTATTGACCCGGAGGACCTGAAAACTTTGCTCAAGGTGCTACATCTCAGAGGAATCAGAGAAAAGGCATTACAAAAACAAATTCAGAAACACTTGGATTATATTACTCAAGCATGTATCAAGAACAAGGATGGTATGTGCCTAAAAGACTTCTGCTTTCTTGTATAGTTATGACAGTTAATTCTTTTATCCTAAAACATTTTGATATGTCTTAATTCTATTATTGCTAGTTTTTTCAATGTTGTTCAACAGTAACTATTTACATTTCTTAAATAAATATTTATTATAATTTTTAGCACCTGAACAGTATTGTCTCTTAGAAAAAGTGTTTCTCCTTTTTTAGAGTAAACTGCCTGCTTATGATTGTTAAGTTAGATGTACATGATTTTATTCACTTTCTGATCACTGAGGAGAGGAAAATAAAGTGGATTTTAAAATGAATTTCTTTTCAAATGTAGTTGCTATTATTGAATTAAATGAAAATGAAGAAAGCCAGGTAACACGAGATATTGTGGAAAACTGGTCAGTAGAAGAACAAGCAATGGAAATGGACTTGAGTATCCTTCAACAGGTAGAAGATCTAGAAAGGAGAGTTGCATCAGCAAGTTTGCAAGTGAAGGTAAAATTGACTTGGTATAAAATCTGTTTTTTAGGCTAATGGAAGGTAACTAATATTTATTATATGCCTAATATATGCCAGTTACTGTACTAAATGTTTTCACTTTATCTCATTTAATTCTTAAAATAGTCCTGAGTTAATTTTACCCATCTTACAGGTAAGGAACCAGGCTCAGAGTAAGTAACCTGCCAACGGTCATATAAGTAAGTGGCTAAATGTGGATTCAAACTAAATCTGTTTAACCCAGAGCCTACATGCTTTTTACTAGATCTTATCACCCCCTTAATGGTATTCAGGTATTATTTGTGGTATGGAGTTCTTTACCTCAAGCAAAATTCATTGTTTTCCCCATGATAAATGTAGTGTTCTAAAATAAATCTCATCAAATTCCTACTGTAGTATTTCATATAGGATCAGGATACAAATGTCTTATATGTCAGCCTTTTACTCTATGTAGTTTAAAATGGGTATTACCATGTCATAGGCCATGATCAGAAGTGATTAGGCAGAAAGAAAGCTTTACTTTTGTGCAAGAATTTTTGGTCTTGCAAACAGGGATGGAAAGGTTACTTGAATTGATAATAAGGTGTTGTTATCTGTACGAGTAAATGGATAATGAATAAACATGAAAAGCAGAGACATCTGCGGTTTCACAAAATTTAGTCTCTCTAATTTTACTTAATTTCATATTTTATTCAGATTGAGAAATTTGTGGCCTAATACTATCATAATAATTAAAATTTTGTTTCATAATTAGTTTTAAGGACCTTCAAAAAATATAGTTTTCAAGAGATAAAAAAATATCCCTTTCTTGCCACAAACATAGTTATCAATGTTGGGAAGCTAAATTTATCATTTGCTTAAATTATCATGCTAGCAAACTATATGTCTCCTCCTCCTGATACTATAACACAATATAAAAATGCCTCATTCATCTGGCATCTTCAACAAATGAACTCTTCCTCAAAGTTAATTTTCTGCAGAAATGAAAATTATTCCATTTAGTGCCATAATTTTTAACATGTTTGTTGAATCTCTTAGGTTATACATTTTACTGCCTTCTTAAATTGAGAATAATTAGTGTAATTTAAATTATCTTGGTGACAGGATCATTAGTATGAAGACCAATTATTAGATAATGATTCCCTCAGGAAAGGTGAAAAGGTTTTGCCATTAAACTAAATGTGGTGTACAGGACCTTACTTTCTAAGCTATCATATCTGCTTCTCTGTTTTTGTTCTCTCTTGTGGTCAGTTACTACTTACTAGTTAAAATGTTTCCTGTTTTCCTCCAGCTTTTTTTCCATCTAATTTGCCAATTCTAATTGACCATCAGTTGGGAAAGCATATCATTAAACTTTTTTAAATTATGTTTGTTCAGAGGGTAGTCCTGAAACATTTTCCTAATGACATACTCAGATTTTGATGCATGGACTTCTTCACATTGCTGGCTGCTTAAATGTTATTAAAGTGGGATTTGCTGTTTAAGTAAGATGTCTTAACATCCTAACAATAAGGACTTCTGAATTATTTTGTATTATTCTAAGAATTGAATTGTAATTATAGTAGTCTTAAAAAGTCTAAGAATACAAGTGATGAAGACGGTGATGAAGTTAACCACAAAACATTGTTTTAACATCTGTAGAGAATTTCATATTTTTTTCTTAAAAATTAGTTATATAAAGCCAGGTGTGATGACACATGCCTGAAATCCCAGCAGCTCAGGAGGCTATGACAGGACGATTGTGAGTTCAAAGCCAGCCTCAGCAAAAGTGAGGTGCTAAGCAACTCAGTGAGACCCCATCTCTAAATAAAATACAAAATCGGGCTGGGGTTGTGGCTTAGTGGTCGAGTGCCGAGTGCCCCTGAGTTAAATCCCCAGTAACCCCCCACCCGCTTTGCAAAAAAAAAAAAAAAATAGTTATATGTTTAGCCTGGGGAACTAGTCATTGCAATGGCACAGGTGGTTAAGCAAGTGGCCTTGGTCTACTTAGGTGCATTCATGTCTACAAATATTTTTATATTGTAGAAATATCTGTGAGTCCTAGTCCTAGATCTGTGTTGAGTATAGAAAATGTCTAATTACTTCCATTTCTCTAAAGACCACCCTTTAGTCTCTTTTAAGTCATTTCTTTTATAAGCTAATTAATTCCTTCAGTCATTTGTCCTATGGAATAGTTTCCAGGTTCATGTTTCTCTTTTGAATGGCACCAGTATCAATATCCACTTAAAATATTGTATTCATAAATGTATGCAGAGATGTCTAAATGCATGCATGGGAATTTTATTTTCCTTCAGCTGGCATTACACTTCTATTAATGCTATCTGAATTTGTACCACCCTTTTAGCCTCCACATCATACTTTACTTAATAGGCACTGTAACAAAAACCTCTGAGCCTCTTTCAGAATACTTTCAGTGACTTCTGTCACATGTGGTATTTTTATGATTAGTTGCTTAAACTTCAAAGCTGCAATTTGAATTTATCATGATTATATTTTTTATTAATTTCATTTGAGTATACTTTTTAGCATATGAATATTTTTATTCATTAACAGTATTAAAATTTTTGCTTATGTGTCTCACAATAGATGGGTTGGGGGTTGGGGGGTTGAGGGAGGAGTAGAGGTTCACAGGATTGGGGTAGAGGGATGGGGAAGAAGGAAGGAGGAATAGGAATGGGAAAGACAGTAGAATGAATCAGACATAACTTTACTGTGTTCATATATGAATACATGACCAGTGTAACTCCACATCATGTACAACCACAGAATGGGAAGTTATACTCCATGTATGTATGCTATGTTAAAATACATTCTACTGTCATTGATAACAAAAGAACAAATAAATAAATAAATAAAATTCCTGCATATTTTCACAGTACCTGAAGGTCTATAGGAACCAACTAAGTTATTCATAAACAAGAGAAATCAAATGTAGAACCTTTAGGAAGTGGCACTAAGGACCTTTTCTGAAATGACAAGGTCTGTTAATTACCAAATTTTTTGGATATAGTTTTCAACCATCTAGGCTTTTCTAATGCTAGTCTTTTTTTGTCAGTTGCCTTGCAGACATCAAGATATACTATGTTTGCATGGTGTTCTCTATTTAATAATTTCATATCTCTTTCAGAATGTGGGAAGGAAGTTCATTGGACATGAACTATACCTAATGCACTCATGTGTATCATACATAATTCCATCCTTGGTGAGCACTGTACCACTGAGACACACCTGGGCTCCATCCTTTCCTGAATATAAATATCCTATTGAGAAAAAGGGAGAGGCTTAATCCTAATATATAGGATAAAATAATTATCTCTAAAGAGATTTAATTTAAAAGTTTTTTTCTGTTTTTCATTTAACATGCATTTGTTAAATATCAATTTCATATCAGACAGAAGACAACACAAAACTGAATAAAATGTGGTTAGGGTTAACATTACCTAACTTCTGAGGATTTCTTACCCTCAGAAAGCTTGTATTTAAGAGGAAGGTAAGATATATATACATATTGCAGAATCTATTATTAACTTCTAATCATAGAGAAGTACAGAGTAATGCCTGAATTTAAAAAATAAAGACTTCTGATGGAGATATGGAAGAGTTCAGGGAAGATTTCATGTAGAAATTGAGTTAAGGTTTTGTCAGAGACTGGAGAATATGTACTAAGAAATGGAACCAGCATGAGAGAGCACCAGCATCAGGAAATGTATCATATTTGTGAAGCAAGGAATCATGAAATTTGACTGCAGCACAGGATGTGTGAATGGGGAAAAAAAAAAAAAAAAGGTAGATTGAGGTACTTCAATGCCCTGATAAGATTCAAGACTTTGGGGCTGGGGTTTCAGCTCAGTGGTAGAGCACTTGTCTAGCACATGTGAGGCACTGGGTTCAATCCTCAGCACCACATAAAAAAAAATGTATTGTGTCCATCTACAACTAAAAATATTTTTTTAAAAAAAGATCTGAGACTTTGTTAAAAAGTGGGGAATCTTTGAGATTTTCATTCAGAAGATCACTGTAAGTAAACTAAGTTATAAGAGCATTCATTTATTCAATCAATATCTATGTTTTATTTGCCTTCACTATACTAGAGATAAATGAATAAAAACAGGCATAGTCCCTGCCTTCGGGAATTTTAAGGTAGAAAGAAATTATTCAATAGTAATGCTACTATAAAATTGACCTGAGGAGACTGAGGAGCATCATGTGGTCCTATGTGAGCATGTAATGGGGTCTTACTTCCAGAAGGATGTCAGGGAAGAATTCCCCTCACGGGATTTTCATGTTAAAGCAAATTTTTGAAAGCTGCGGATGAGTACATTAAAAACTAGTTGAAAAGAAAAAACAGGGTAAAGCTATAATGACAAAGGTTTATGCAAAGCCCCTGCAACTAAAGGAAAATGGTGAGTATAAGGACCTGCATAGAAGAGTAGTGGATAGTAGGAAAACAGAAAGCAAAGTTCACAGACCACTGAGACATTTCCATCTAAGTAGGCCCATGAAATTAATAAGCATATTTGTCTAAAATCTTTTGGAATACTTTGCTGATTTTTATTATACCTTTCATAATATCAAAAGTAGATAAATTTTCTTTTTTAATTTTTCTTTTTTCTTGTCCTTTTTTCTTTTCTTTTAGTTTTTTAATTTTTTTGTTCTTGTTTTAACCTAGCATTAGGAAACCTGAGGTTAAAAACTTTTAGTAAAGATCCCTGATATCTGCCGGTGTCTGCTGCTGTATTTTTAATAAAGGTAATTCACCCATCAGGCATTTTTAAGAAGAAACCATAATGACATTATTTTCTTGATATGTAGGGTTGGATGTGTCCAGAGCCTGCATCAGAAAGGGAGGACTTGGTATATTTTGAACATAAATCATTTACTAAATTGTGCAAGGAGCATGATGGAGAACTTACTGGAGAAGAAGAAAACAGTGTAAATGCACTAGAACGGAAGAGTGACAACCCCCTAGATATAGCTGTAACCAGGCTGGCTGATTTGGAGCGGAACATTGAAAGAAGGTATCTGAAGAGCCCCTTAAGTACCACCATTCAGATCAAACTGGATAATGTGGGCACAGTTACTGTCCCTGCTCCTGCACCATCCATTAGTGGTGATGGTGACGGGTAGGTTATTGAGATTAACTTGAAAAATTATTGTGCTTCTTTGCTAAATGGAGCCTATTTTCTATTGCCTGTTATCTATGTATCTTCTTGTATGTCTGTGGTCCATATGGATCATGCTATTTGCATGGTGCTTTGTAAAAACATTTTTTTTTTTGTTATGTGCATTGATAATCCTGCAAAGTGATCTTACATTTACCTGGTTGTGACTAAGCTTTAAGGCACGTAGCCACAGTCTGTGCACTACATCAAATTTAGTTGCTTAAACTTTATACTTATTGGCTGTTACATGTTTTTGTCATTGCTTGGCTTTCAGTGTGATGATTGTTTCACATTCAGTGATCATAAATGTGGATATGACCTACTTAATTTTTCTATATTTCAATGCAGAATTGAAGAGGATATTGCTCCAGGGCTCAGGGTATGGAGAAGGGCATTATCAGAAGCTCGCAGTGCTGCACAGGTAGCACTGTGCATTCAGCAATTACAGAAATCAATAGCATGGGAAAAATCAATTATGAAAGTTGTAAGTGTTTTTATTTAAGAAATACTATAACTAATTTACTTTGTCTTGTTTTTTTCCAACCTCCAGATCTTAATTTTATATTAGCTACTGTCACAGTAATTTATGCTGTACTAGAGAGTTTGTCTAATTCTTAAATACCATATAAAAATTTAATAATTTCCTCCTTGAGTTTTTGAAGGAACCTACTAAATTTGTTGCCTTTGATTTTTTTTAAATCTTGCTTCTGCCTCTTTTTGATGTTGTTTATAATTCTAACTTAAGTTGTTTTCTACATTCTGCTGGTATCACTCAGTTGTTAATCTAAATAATTTTGAAGGTCCTTTCACTCTTGTCAACATTCCAGTTGCTAACATTACCTATAACTACTGCATTCCTAAAATGTTTTATTTTTCTATCAGTTTTCATATCTTTACTGCTAAAAAGTCCTCAGATAAATAAATCCAAAATGAACACAGCTCTAATTTCAGTTTTGTGTTTGAATCTAATATAGTTATATGGAGAGTAGATCTTTTAGTCTTTCCTACAGTGATTAAAACTGGTTTTTCACTTTCTATGTACAATTTCAATTAGTTATTATTAGCCCAATTAATTATTGTCCTATAGTAAGCTTCTACTTTGTCCCAAGCTCCAAAATGCTGTGTATTCAAAAGATTTATATTCTGAAGTCAGACTTATTTTTAACCATGTATAAGTGTCCCTCTTGTCTACTTTCTATATCATATACAGAATTATCCAATATATGTAGACTTTTATGAATCACTTTAACATTTACTTTTGAACTTGCTTTAAAATTTAAACATTTGAAATTTGTTTTCATGAATGGTTGAAAGTAAAATTCCTTTACTTAAATAGTCATTCCCCAAAGGAAAGATCCTTAAATAATTTATCTTTCTTTCATTCATTTTTAGCTCTATGCATAGACTTACTCAAGGCCTAATACATTTTATACAGATACATTTTTCTTCTATGTGTGGTTTTTCTTTTTCTTTTTTACTTCTTCCTAACTTCCTAACATGTAATGGAATTTGTAAAATATGCTCAAATTTAGGTCTTTCTCAACCAAATTTGAATACACTATAAGTTTTAAGATATTGTTCAGTTCATCTGACAGCATTTATACTGGGTAAAAATATTTTTTCTTCTAAAAATTATTATTAAAATGAGTTTTAAAGTCACGTTGGACAAATGTATTTGCTGAAATATAGGTGATAATTATCAAAAAGACTGAGTTTTACATCAAAATGAAACTTGTAGATTTTTTTTTCTATCCACACCAAAATAATAATCATGATATGGTGAATTTTGCTGTAAACCTAAACAAATAAAATCTATTCTTATATTATTTACTTTCTACAATCTAAAGCATTCCTTCCATTTTCACAAATTCATTAACCTTACGTATGTTATTAACATGCTTTTATCATCATTTAACTCTACGTCTCATAATCCTCAATTTGGAAAAAAATGTCTAATAATACTTTATTTGCAAGCTGGTGCTGCAGCTCAGTGGAATAACACTTGCCTAAACAAGGTCTTGGGTTTGACTCCCCAGCACTGCAAAAAGATAGGAAGGAAGGGAGGGAGGGAGGGAGGGAGGGAGGGAGGGGGAGGGGAGGAAGGAAAGGAAAGGAAAGGAAAGGAAAAAGGGAAAAGGGAAAAGGGAAAGGTAAGATTAAAAACATTATTTGCTGTAGAACTGCTTTTAAAAGAAGGTGAGAATTTCGTATTTAAAGATTAACAAGCCAGTTGCAGTAGTGCATACCTGTAACCCCAGCTACTTGGGAGGCCAAAGCAGGAAGATGGCAAGTTTGAGGCTAGCTTTAGCAGCTCAGTAAGACCCTCACAATAAAAAAATAAATAAAAAGGATGGGGGATGTATCTCAGCGGTAGAGCCTCCCTGGGTTCAATCCCCAGTACAAAAGAAAAAAATCAATAAGCACTACATAACCTTAAATTAAAGAGGTAACAGTGTCTATAATAGTTCTCATAATAAATTCAAGTAACATGTTGACGTGTTCAGTACCTTTAGAAATGCTCTCTTAGCCAGAGACCTAGCTTACCAGGAAAGAAGCATCTGTCAATTTGCTGCCCACAATATGCTATTGTTGATGTTAAATAATAGGCAACATCCACTATTTTTAACTCTTAATAACAGGTATTCAAACCAAATATTAATACATTTTTTCCTCTAACATCGTGAGTTATTACTGATTTTTCAAAACTTATTTTATTTGCTTATTTTATTTGCTTATTTTTGTATGTGGTGCTAAGGATTGAACCCAGTGCCTCATACAGCTAGGCAAGCGCTCTGCCACTAAGCCACAACCCCAGCACTCACTCTTTTCTTTAAATGTATCAAAATTAATTTTAAATCACAAACATGAGAGGTAAAACAGACTTTACAATATCTTTAGTTATCTATTGTAAAAAGCAGAATTGACGCATCATCATGAAATCTGATTTTTTAATATTATAGGGATTTAAATATAATCTTCTGAATTTCTCAATGATGTTTCTGTTTCTACAATAGATGTTTTAAAGATGTAACTCATTTTGCAAAATAACTAACCCCATCTTATAGTATTTAGTGATAATAGTATTAGGAAGTTCATAAAAAAGATACTTATTGGGCTGGGGATGTGACTCAAGTGGTAGCGCACTCGCCTAGCTAGCATGGTGAGGCACTGGGTTCGATTCTCAGCATCTCTAAAAAAAATAAAATAAAGATATTGTGTCTACCTAAAAGTAAATATTAAAAAAAGATACTTATTGAAATATGAAACTCAACTGCTTTTGCTGCTAATTTTAATATTACATATACAGTAAATGTATTGGATAGATATTTGTTAGCCTGAATAGTATGTATTTTTTAAGGTTCTTAAGCTATCATTGTTATACATATTGACTATTTTGGACTTTCCAAGACAGATGTAATAATAAATAATAATTAAACAATTAATAAGTAAACAAACCAAGTTTAAGGTTATATAAATAGTTAACTTTAAATTAGTATAAATGAAATTCAGCTTAAATGTTTTCATTTTTTAAAATATTAATTGCAGGACACTTTCAACTATGACTAGAATTTGAAGTAAACATCAAAAAAAATTAGTGCTTACTATTTTTTTGTTTTTACTTGACTAACTTTTCTTCTTTTCCTTTGTGAAACTTGCTATACAAAATATGTATGCATGGAAGAAAATCTCTTAGTAATAAAAGATTTTTTCAATAAAGAAGAAATGATTATATTGTGGGTTCTAAAAAACAAATCATGACCTCTTAAATTCTTTAATATATTCTATCTATATTTTCTTTTGAAATCATTTCATAAAATTAATTTTCTACTCGTGTGGCATATGTTTGATTTCAGTCAATTTTCCAACTTTCCTGGTTTGGGCACATTTCTTAGTGAATCACAAGACATAGGTGGATAAAGCCTAGGGATATCTTTTATTATTGTATATAATTATATACTAATACAAGTTTCTTAATCTTGATCTTCAAAATTAACTCTTATTTCTTTCTCAGAATATCATGAGGATGCTAAGATAAGCAAAAAATGAAACACATTTTAAAACACCATGTATTAAAGCTATTCATTGCTTTATGTGCTCTAATGTCATGTTAATATTTCATATGTTAATGTATACATGCTTCTGAAGTGTGTGCAGGCATTCAACTTCTAGCTTTGTTCTTTGCAGTGTACCTGAAATGTGCATTGACCCCAATAGAACTGCTCACCCCGTCATGTGGTCCATATCTGTGTAACGAGAGATACATAGATGTGTATGGCTATTGTATATTTGTTAGCAAGCGGAATGTTCATTACTAATATAAATGAAAAATTATGGTGTATATAACATCCCAGTAACTATTATTCATAGCAGAGGGTTAATTCTAAATAATTTTTCATATATTATAGTACTGCCAAATATGTCGAAAAGGAGATAATGAAGAACTACTTCTCCTTTGTGATGGCTGTGACAAAGGCTGTCATACCTACTGCCATAGACCCAAGATTACAACTATACCAGATGGGGACTGGTTCTGTCCAGCTTGCATTGCTAAGGTAAGACTGATGTAGAACTAAACTTTTTAATAACAAGATCGAAATGCAGACTTTTATGGCAGTTTCTTTTGTGAGGTACAATTCACATACCATAAATTCACCATCTTAACAATTCAGTGGTTTTTATTGTACTCACAAAGTTGTACAAATGCCACCACTAATTCAGAACATTTTCATAACCCCAGAAAGAACCCTTTGTACCTGTTAACAGGAATTTCCCGTACCTCTCTACCTCTAGTATTTGGTAATCCCTATTTCTTATGGATTTTTCTATTCTGGTCATTACATATAAATTTAATCATACAATATACGGCCTTTAGTGTTTGGCTTCTTTCACTTACCACAATGTTTTTTTAAAGTTCATCGATTACTTACTTCCTTTTTAGACATAAGTATTATTCCATTGTATGGTTTTACTACATTTTGTTTATCCATTCATCAGCTGATGGTGGTCTCCACCTTATGGCTGCTACGAATAGTCTGCTTTGAACATTCACATGCAAGATTTTGCTTGAATATGTGTTTTTGGTTCTTTTGGGTGTAAACCTAAAAGTAGAATTGCTAGATCTTATGGTAATAAGCATCTGTGTTTAACATAATTTTCTAGTCACATTTGAAATAGAAACCTGTGAACTCTCATACCAATTAAGAGAGAAGCAATACAATAAAAGAGAAAGAAATGGGTTTGGTAATTAAAAGGTAAAGGAATAAGAAATTTTATGGATCAACATATATTCAAGGTCACACTTTTTGTTAGGTATTCTCTATCCCCCAGTCACTGTTCCCCAAGTTTAAGTTATTGACTACTGCCTCTCCAAAGACTGAAGTCCAAATTTCCATTTGTCTATTGTACCCTTTCTTTCCAGTTCACTCCCTCTAGTCCTCCAGTAATCCTTTGATCTCACTTGAACCTTCAATATATTTATCTTAAGACCTTTTCACTCTCTTCTCCCTTCGTGTCCTCTCTTTCCACCTAATCTGACTTATGTCAATATTCCATTATCATAATCTACATATTATAAAACATTGAATTTACTGTTTGCTTCTCTCTCACTTTATGAAATAAACTATTATTCTAGTTAATCCAACTCTGTCTTTTCTAGCACTTATTAGTTATAAGAAAAATGCTGATATGAACATTCGTACACGTTTTTGCCTGAAATACAAAATGCAGCCCTTTAAATACAAGGTGCTAATCAGGCCTTTAATAATGTCTGATGATTTATTTCCAGTTTTGTTCCCTCCATCCATTCTGAGATAATGATCTTATTTCTCATTCCATTGAGAAAATGGAAGCCTTTGGAAGAAAACCACATGTATCATCCTTCAGCATCAGGGCTCATATCCTTACCTTCTCTCCTGTTGCCCTTAGCTTCTGGTGCTCCTAACTGAGCCAGTTTCCTTACTCATGCCTCAGGGGCCATCCCTCTTACCTCCTTAGGAACATTACTCCAGAACTACTCTTCTCCCTTTACATCTTTAGTTTCTCCTCTTCACCTGCTTCATCTTACCTATCTATTGACATATCCTACTTTTTCTCTCATCTTAAGAAAAACCTTCTGCTTTCACTTCTCCCTTGATCCACTTCCCTTGTCTCTCTCATTCCCTTTACACAGAAAATTTCTTGGAAAGTTTTCTGTTCTGATTCTCTACACTTGATCTTAGCCAGAAGGCCAAGGAACAATGCCCCAACTTTGAACCCCAGTTCACTCTTGAACTTATTTTAGTCAATTCCACAGCTTCTCCAAAATAGCTCTCATCATGGCCACAAATTTGATCAGTGCTTAGCTTATTTGACCTGTCAGTTACATGTGAATACAGTTGAACAGTCCTTCATTCTTTTGAAACACTGTTTTTTACTTAACTTCTCAGATTCCATACTTGCCAGGTTTTATTCCTCCTTTTGTTCCTTCTCAATCTTTGCTGATTTTTTTTTCCCACCTGCTTGATCTGATCTCAACTTGGGGCTATCATCTGTAAAATGAGATTATATCTACTTTGTAGGAATTTGTGAGGATAAAATAAGATCATGTGTGGGAAAGTTTTTTTTTAATAAATGTAGAGTTCTGTAAAGTATTTATAATAAAATTGTATTATATTTTAGACCATGTTTTATAAGTGCCTAAGTGGCATGTTATTCAATAGTAGTTGTTTTTTGACTTCTTATTACTTGATCATTTTTGTCATATATAATTAAATGTAGTTCAACAGTAATCTTCACTGGCTATACATAAATGACTTTTAGCTTCATAACTGTCAAGTTATAGAAAATCTACTCAATATTTTATGTATTAAAGATAAATGTTTTTAAGTCTTATTGGTATCACTTAGTAGGCTGTTGGAGGTTTTTTTTTTCTAATAAAATTTCTTAAATTACAGTTCTGGCTATCATTCAGAGTGGTGTTACATTATTAGTAGGCATATTATCTCATCCAAGTCTTTTGGTGTGAATGCAGCTTTCTAGACTTTTGCTTTTGTTCTTGTTTTTGTTTTTTAAATGCAGTAAACTATACGTTATATTTCTTATGACAAAAAAACAGGATTCTGATCATCTGTTTTTGATGTGTGAGGAAAAGTTACATTTTAAAAATATATTTCCATTTAATTCATAATTAAGTGCAAATATTCATACTGTACATCTTGCCCTCAAATGGTTATTTCTGCCTATAACAGGGTTAGCTATTTTTATACTCTGTGTATATATTTATTTATGTATAATTGTGATCACAGGATCATGGAATCAAAGGATGTGTGTATACACACACACAGACTCATACTAGAAGTTTCAAACTATAGTGCCTACAAAAACCAAGTAAATAGCAGAAGAGTTTTTTGGACCCTTAGTGTGGGCACTGTGACAAAGTTATGTTCCCATTTAAATGTAATAGTATTCACTCAACTCCCACCATTTTTTATCATGTAGAAACGTGAGCCCAATCTTATAGGATCTTCTCATAATTCAGGAGATGTCAAGATTTTTATATATGTCCTCCCAAATTTAATGTTAGAAACAAATTCAGAATTCTTACAAGCATTCTATAAGCCAAATAGCATATGCTGTGGGCTGTTTCAGTTTGAGCCATCATTTCACAAATTCTACTATATAAATATACAAATATAACAGATATAAACCTTTGAACACTTAATCTGATAGGTTTTTCCTAAGACCTATTGAAGTTCCTCTTTGAATTTTGGTTCTAGCAAGAAAGGAAAGGAGAGACCTGTGTCTAAGAACAGTTGTATTGTTAAAAGAGTCCTTTTTTCAACTGTAAATCCCTTTCAGTTAGTGACCTAGTCTAAAGGATACTTGTGATAAGTTCTATTCTAATTTTAAGAATTCTTCAGATAAATAGGCTTTTCATGCTTTATTAATAAGGTTTTATATTATGGGAGAAATTCACAGATCTCTCTTGAAAATAATAGAAATAACCTTTAGATCAGGATTAATATTTCTTAATATAGAAAGTCTATAAACAATTTTTTATACTTCATTTACTTTTTAAAAATTCTAGGCAAGTGGTCAAACTATAAAAATCAAAAAACTTAACGTCAAAGGAAAAAAGTCTAATGAATCGAAGAAAGGCAAGAAAGTAACTTTAACAGGGGATACTGAAGATGAAGACTCTGCATCTACAAGTAGTTCACTAAAAAGAGGAAACAAAGACCTCAAAAAAAGAAAAATGGAGGAAAATACTTCTATTAACTTATCAAAACAAGAAAGTTTTTCTTCTGTTAAGAAACCCAAAAGAGATGATTCTAAGGACCTAGCTCTTTGCAGGTATTATTTCAATTTTCATGTATTATGTAACATCCCATTTTATTTGTTTTAGAAACATTTTTACCACATTAAAGATTACTTTCTAAAATTTTATAAATATAAAAATGTATAGTATAAGTGTAAGGCTATATTATCTTTTTTAATATATTTGCATTGACTTATTACTTTTAAAAGAGAGCAGAAAGAGACTACTGGGTATGATAGCACACCCCTATAATCCCAGTGGCTCCGGAAGCTGAGGCAAGAGGATTTCGAGTCCAAAGCCAACCCCATCAACTTATCGAGGCCCTAAGCAACTCAGCAAGACCCTGTCTCTAAATAAAAAACAAAAAAGGGCTGGGATGTGGCTCAGTGGTTAAGTGGGTTAAATCCCTAGTACCAAAAATAATGATAATAAAACATAATTCTAAAGTATAGATACTGATTTCAAATATCATTTTCTTTAGTATGATCCTGACTGAAATGGAAACTCATGAGGATGCTTGGCCTTTCCTACTTCCTGTAAACTTGAAACTTGTACCTGGTTATAAGAAAGTTATTAAGAAACCTATGGACTTTTCTACAATTAGAGAGAAACTGAGTAACGGACAGTAAGTAAATCATTTCAGTTCAATAAATATTTATCAAATCCCCAATATGAGCTGTACATTTTCCTAGAGAGTCAAAGACATTTTACTTAATAGCAAACATACAAATCCCACTTTTAGAGGGACTTATGTTTGGCTAGGGTAGTTAGATATGAAAAACAAGTCAATTAAAATTATTTAAGGAATAAAAACAGTGTGATAAACCCATTTTTTGACAACAAACCAGACTGGGGGGGAAGGAAAAAGGTCAGAGGAACCTTTCAAAGTAACATACAAACTAGAGTTTGTATTGTACATTAATAGAATATTATCACCATCTCATGTGGATTTAACAAAATTAATATTTCATATTATTACCATATAGAAAGAGATCATTGGCAATTTTAAAAAGTAAAAGTGTTATTAGTTGTTGGAGAATATTGAAAATCCATCTATGGATATATAAGAAAATCTTCTCCTTTATTTTATGTTCTGCTTTCATTCTATCCCAAAAATAAAGTGACTTCCTAGCCTTAGTTAATGATCTTTTTCAGACCATCTCAAAATTGTGCCAGAGAGTTACCACTTAATTAGTGTAATTTAGATGGTTTAGGACAGTGTCCCACTTTGGAGCCACAAAAATGAGGGTGTTCACTTGCAGAACAAAGACATTCCATGTGAGAATGGCCAGGATCCCCAGAGCTGTATTCTTTGGCCTATTTTCCCCTTGCTTTCTTTATTCCTACATACCAGATTAGCTTAATGTAGACTATGCCTATTACTTCAGGTGAAGTCAGAAAAAAAATATGTAGAAATAAGGAAATATACATTGAAAAAATAACTATATATATATAATATATATATATCAATTATATTATTTTGTTTTTACTATACTATATGTGGTATAGTTTTTCCATAACATTCTTTTGGTGGATATCACTGTGCTTGTGGATTTATATTCCACTTAGAAGAATTGAGTAGAATTTAAAACGTTCAATATCCCTCTCACATCAAGTGATTTGCTGGATTGAACAAATGACTGTAGTAGTTTATTTTGAGGACAAAATAACTGTCTTTCAAAGAATTATATTTGCTTTGTTTTACTTTTTAAAAAAATTACAGAAGGGATATTCCCAAACACAGGAAACATTGAAAACCATTAAATTGTTGGTTTTAAGATGAACCAAACAGCAGAAATTGTTGTCTAGAGATGGCTTTTTCTGTCTGCCAAAAAATCAGATAAGTCTTCACTTCAGTAGTACAATGGAATTTATAATTAATACAGCCAGGCCGGAGATCTACATGTGAAAACTTAATAAGTGATTAACTCTTGATTCATGATCTTCCAATTCCTGGATGGAAGATCAGCCTAAAACTCAAAATATCCGAAACAAACAGGCTTAGAAATTGACACAAAATAACCAAAAAGGCTACAAAATCAAACTGGCTTTTGAGAATGAGTCCTGGTAAATGTCAGAAGTATAATCCTGCTTGTGATGACAGCTGTGTGAGAGGTGAAATTCTGTGGATTCAGGCTCTCCTAAGTTCATGTTGTTCGATTAAACCCAAAGTAATGAGTTGGAAACAAAACTCACAAACTATTTCAAACTTTTAGACAGTTCATAGAACACAGGGAAGGAAATATCTGCTTTAATGAATTTTTCTGGGTTCTGTTAGCTTTCCCATCCTTTTCTAAAGGAAAGGTACAAATAGAGTGTTGCACTCTTTTTTAACTAGAATCTCACCTATAATTCTCTACTAGATTCTGGTCTCCTTTACATTAATTATTAACTTTTTCTTACATAAGAAAGAGTGTAAAGGAGAGTAATATTCCTCAAAGTAACTTTAAAATATTTTATAAAAGTCATTTCCACACATTGTATTACATAAAATATCCAAAATAGGTAAATCTATAGAGACAGCAAGACTAGTGCTTGCCAAGGACTAGGGGAAGGAGCAACAGAGCATAACTGCTTATTGGTATAATTTTTCTTTCTGGAATGATGATATTGTTTTGGAAATAGAAGTGATGGTAGCATAGTGTCATAACTATTAAATACCACTGAGTTATCCACTTCAAAATGACTTATTTGGTGTTGTATAAATTTCTTTACCTCAAGTTTTAGAAAAGTAAATAATCCCCAGAAAAAGAAGAAAATGAATGAAGTTACATAAGGGCTGACTTCAGTCTTCTTTAGCATATCAGAGATAAATAAATTTTATTTCTTTCAGTATGGAACATATTAGGAAGAGGGAGTGAAATGTTGTACAAGGTATTTTATGAAAGAAATAGAAAGCCACTTTTACATGGCTTCAAAGCTTTAGTGGCTCATAGGGTATTTATAATGGTTAAATTATTTTAGTATACAGCTTGTTGTAGATTATAATTAATATAATATTTAAATTTCCAAAAGCCTTCTTCCAAAATGTACTGAATTGGCCAGAGATGGCTGCAAGTGACTACTTATTTCTCACTAATAAGTTTAGTCAGATACATTTATTTTTCTGTTCTCATCTCAGTATTCTTGCAAAGAAAGAGAATTGAGCTTATCCCACTAGAAAAGCCCTGAAGTCATAGTATCTCTTTATCTTATTAGAGAGCAGTCGCTCATAATATTACCTCTGGTAAAGAGAGAGCACATGGATTTGGGTTTTTTTTTTCCTATGGGTGGTTTTTTTGTTTTTGTTTTTGTTTGTTTTGGTTCATCATACAGTATTCTCCCCTTCCATGTTTGGGCAAACCATGGATAATACTATGCTTTTTCTTATACATACATCTCATGATAAAATTTAACTTATATAAATTAGACACTAAGAAATCAACAGCAATAATAATAGAACAATTTTAACAATATTCTATAATAGAAGTTATGTTAACATACACTTGCTTTTTCTCTCCCTCTGGAATTTACCATTTAATGTTTAACACTTTTGACCATGGCTAACTGAAACCACAGAAAGTGAAACTGGGTGGTAGTTTCACTTCCATCACTGGATGGTAGTAGGAGTGGGGTGCTCCAGTGCTTGAGCAAAAGATCATATTTGAAAAGAGAAGAGAAATGGGGAAGATTTAGCCCAAAGTAGCACATCCTAGAATTATACAGCATAAGAAGCATTTACATAATTTTTCACTGCAACTGAACCCATTTGAATGTGGATAACAGAATACACAAGTGAATACTGTTGGTCAAAGGAATCAATAAAATAGTCAGGTAGGAGGAGTTCTGTAACAGAATTGTGACACAAGTCAAACAGGAAATGGGATGTAGGGGAATTACCAGTTAATTGAAAAATATCTTGATCTTAAGGGAAATCTGGGTGGGTTTTTTTTTTCCATTTAATCTGTATATAAACAAGTATAGTTAAATGTTACATTCATAAAAGTGTTTACATATTTTTGTATCAGTTGAAATAGTTATACTAAACTGCCTTTTTCCTTTCAGTTTTCTTGTTTTACATCTTTTTTTTAACCATTTCATTTGCTTACAGAAAATAACTAATGAAACCAGTCTCTAATTATGTGTTTTCTTACAGGTATCCAAACCTTGAAACCTTTGCTGTAGATGTCAGGCTTGTTTTTGACAACTGTGAAACATTTAATGAAGATGATTCTGATATAGGCAGAGCTGGCCACAATATGAGGAAATATTTTGAAAAAAAATGGACAGATACTTTCAAAGTGAGCTGAAGTTATAATACTCTCTTTATTTTTTTTTCCTTTTAAACAAAGACAAATGAGACCAGCAATGTGAACTGTATTTACATAAATGTGCAAGGCACATACAAAATGACTTTTTTTTTCCTTAAAATAAGTATCAGAAAATATCAGAAGATATACCATTTTTAAAGGCTTCACTCCTATGACAACCAAAACCTTTGGTTATTGGTTTGTGTGATTTATCAGCTAATGTAGGTAGAACAGGGAAGCACACCCAAAGAATTTTCAAAGGAAAGGGTGTTATAGTGCAATAGCAGTTAAAATATATCAAATCGCACTGAATATTCAACACCAGAGCTCTAATGTGGGAAATGGTTCTCCTTTCCCTCTCAATAAATATCTATTTTTCATTTTTTTACTTTGTAGTTTATTTTTTAGTGAATGTATTTAATTTTATGAATTATTTATGATTATACCACATCCAGAATCTTCGTTTTCTGTGAAAAGGAAGAACTAGAAAATTGCTTTAAATCTTGAAAATACAACAAGGAATGTTTTAAAATATAAAACAAAGCCAAGTTAAACTGTTTACACTGATGTGCTATAAAAGCACCAAAAATAAACTTTACTGTAGAGTTACAAGTACATTTATATATATATACATATATATATATATATATGTTGCTGCATCACTTGTGTAGTTAAATTGTATTTCAAGACAGTGAAAAATATTGACATGTATATACTGTTCATTATTGTTTATATTAAGTCTTGTTTTAAATATGTATTATGTGTATATATTGTTTGCAGACATTATTGTTTATGCCTTAGAAGGACTGTAGCATCTTATTTTAGTCTGAAGGTGATGATAGCTATACAGCTTGTACAGTAATTATCCTCTACCAACACTGTGGCGTCTCCCTAATCTTGGTAGTGCCTGCCTTTGAAACAGGGTGTAGGGGATATTAGTTTTCCATTTTTCTATTTTGTTATATAATTTTAAGCCACCAGGGCCTAAATTAAAGTATAATCATTTGTATCCATGTGGAATAAAATCGTGACAATTTCCTACACACACAGTATTTTTTCATAGAGACATTTCCCTCCCATTTGCCTTGCCTCAGAAATAAATTTAAAAGACATTTGTAACCACTGTGTTTTATCTACTGTGTGTTGTGGTGGCCTGTTGGAGGCAAATAGATCAGAATTTTTTTTGTACTTATGTAAGAGTACTTGAAGTTTTATTTAAAATAAAATGTTGTGGAAAAGGTAGCATTCTTTTTTTTTTTTTTTTTTTTTTAGGAGTGTTATTTTTCACTATGTGTGGCACGGATACAATAAAAAAAATCTTTTACAAACTAGTTTTTTTTTTTTTTTAGTTTTTCTTAATGAACTTGAAAATACATGGGTTTCAAAAAGCCAGTTAATTTAAATTTTGATTTTACAGAGTCCTACAGGAGGACCAGTGTGTGGAGTGTGGTTCAGAGAGCACTGGGCTGGGTGAAAGTAGATGGGTATATATAGAGACCCTTTGAGTTTCATGAAGCTGTAAACCTTTCTCGACCTTGTTTTATTTCTTGTTTCACATTTTCAATATGAAATATTAGTATACATTTTTAAGATCTTGTTCTAAAATGAGAAATATCTCTATTAACACTGTCTTATTCAGTCATAAGAAAAATTGATTATATAAGCTAGTATAATAAACCATGAGACACAAATTTAGTCATTCAAGAAATAGAACTGATGCTTTGCTGGGCCTTCTGCTGGACATCAGGGAATCATTGGTAACTAAGACAGGACCTGTCCTCAGGAAGTTTACAGCCTTATGAAGCGGACCTTAGATAATGTCCACTTCTTTTTTATTTCATTGCAGTGATGGGTATCACCTGTGCTCACTAGGCAGGTGCTCTTCACTGAGCTACATCCCCAGCTCATAAGTAGTCTTCACTGCTATTAATAGTGAAGAAAATATAAAAGTTTTGAAGAAAATGTCCCCTACTTGAAAATGCTTCAAAGCAGAGAGTAATTCCCAGAATCCTGAGACTGTTTGTGAAGACTAATATGAAAATCAGCTGTTATTATATAGATATGTCTGTTTCAGTTAAGCAAATATTGCAGTGATGCCTTGAGGGGCTAGTGCTTAAACAAAAATAACCATGTGGAACAGAGAACAAGGTGGCTCTGTGAATAAAATATCTGGTTTTAATTATTATAGTTCTTAAAGTATAGGTTTTAGTTCTGACAGGGATTACATGGGGATTCTTCTTCATGAGGTTTTTTATTGTTGTTGTTTGGGGGTTTTTTTATTTGTTTTTTTTTCCTTATGAGTCATACATGCTTATATTAATTTGTATTAGGTAATACATAAGGAACTTGATAATAACATGTCTGGTGATAAAAATGCTTAAATACATATACAAATAAATTTCTAAGAATAGTAATTTTCTTTTAAAAATAAATAAGATATCTCTGAGAAAAAGGAAAGCTTGGTTAAACACTGGCTACTTTGGATTGATACCTTCATTGTTGTAACTAAGGAGAGGTAGCTATTGAAGTAGTAGTGGGCATTGACCCAAAAGCACTGCAGCTAGGTGACAGTTTTTACCATATGCCCATGGGTCACTTGTTATGTCAATGACTCAGTGTACTCATGGTGCCAAAAAGGTTGGGCTTATTCTCTTTGATTCTTTTTTTCACAAAACTTACATTAATTGCAAACAAACAGATGTGGGTGGGGGGGGGAGAAAATTGTTAGAAAAGTACAACATATAAGGTTAAGAATTTTAGAATGTCTTACATTCTGCCCTAATGGCAGCATACTAGCAACAATAAATGGTTCCTATTGCTTCCTGGAGTATTTAGGACTTATTCCCCATAAAAACAATATTATTGTACTGTAGTTAAAAAAAATCCTAACAATAGTGCATACATAATTGCAAGAATGCACAACATATTTTCGTTAAGTTAATTAGGATTTAACTAGAACCTTTTTGGTTTTAATCTAAATGCCCTGTAATTTGTTTAAAAAAAAAAAACTGGCATACCTTCAAATTTAGATTTAGATTATCTCTCAAAGGGGTGACTAGAATCCACTATTATTAAACCCCAGAAGAAAGAAGAAGCAATATATATAGGCAGAATATTAGTTGTTAACAGCAGTGAACATTAAATAGGTAAAAATTAATAAGTCCAATCTAGGGATTCTGAGAATTACAGAATTACTCTCTGCTTTGAAAAAAAAAACTAAACCTCAAATTAATTACTACAAATATGAAGATGATATTTTTATTTTTTATTTAATATTTATTTTTTAGTTGTAGTTGTTTTATTATTTTTATGCGATGCTGAGGATTGAACCCAGGGCCTTGCACATGGAAGGTGAGTGCTCTATTGCTGAGCCACAACCCCATCCCAAGGTGATATTTTTCTTTTTTTCAATTCCCAAATAAAATTTGTTACAATCACTAATTTTTCTCAAATTTAGGAAGGATCTAATCTGTTTGGGGTTCTTGATACATCCCTCTGTGCTCCTCTTTTTTATCCCATGTACTCCATGTCTTTTCAGGACATTCAAAATCCTGCTCCTTCAGCCTTCTCTCGTTAAAGACATTCTCAGCAAGGAAATCTGATATTTCATTTGCTTGTTATTATAAATTTAACTTGTAGATGACTTCTCCCAAGATTATTTGCATTTTAAATATCTTTTAAAAATTGAAGAGATTTTTGAAGAGATTTGTATTCTGTTAAAAGAATTTCATTTTAAGGAGATGAGGGGAGAAAATTGTTTACCAGAGGGAGTAGGGGCTGGCTCTGGTGATCCCGAAAGACCACATTTGGCCATTCACCCCAGATTGGGAAGAAACAGGATCTATATCTTCAGCTCTGTCTTCTGGGACTGACAAGAGCTTCAGGATTATGTAGAGAAGAAACAAAAGGAAGGTTGAGGCATAGAAAGAGATATGCAGAGTCAACAGTTTTGGTCAAACTATGGTATATCAGAATGATGGCCATGTGGAGCCTAGTCAAGCAATAAGAAAGTTGCTGCTCTTTGGAGGTAATTTTATCACACATGTTTATCAGAGATATCTGTTCCTGGACTCCAAGCTGACTGCAGGAGAGGATAACTCAGAAAGAATAAGTCAGAAAGGCAAGAGGAGTTAGCTAAGACAGTGACTGAGTTTTCTTTCAGGTTTAGGGTAATGACTGGAGACTTTAAGATGTCACTCCAGTGGTGTGAAACAGGATGTTGTAAAAGGTGGTGGTTGATTATGAAGTACCTGCAAATCCTTAACATATCTTATTAATTCTTATCTTGGTTTCTTCAGCCTTGAAGGAGGAGGATTACTAGCTTTTAACAAAAATACTCCTTAAATGATTAAGATGTCTATGTGTGGAGTAATATTCTAACCTAAAGTTTAAGGTAGGGAAGGATGCAGATACAAGATAAAATCGGAGATGTCAAGCTTTTATCCCATTTTCAGTTGTGCAAGGCATCTGCACGCCCAATGAAGAGTCAGCACTTATTTAGCAAAGGCAACTTCTACATCTCTATAACAGTATTTTATGAGAACTGAAATTTCCTTCTCACAGGGATGCAACTTATTAAAAATACAGCATAGGGAAATGAGAAGGACTTATCTTCTAGGACTCCTGCTTCATTCAATAAGATCTCTTTTAGATATGCTTGGGTCATATTACAACTCTACCAGAAAAAAAAAAAAGTTTTTTCTTAAAACCCAAGTTAAGTGACATAATGAATTACTCTTCTCAATTCATGGCATACACATTACATTGTTCTTGCCAAGCCTCTCTTATTTTTCTTGGTTCTTTACTTTCTCTCCAATTCCCTTTCCCCCATATATAACCATCTTTTTAAAAAATATATTTACTTTTAGTTGTAGTTGGACACAATACCTTTATTTTATTCATTTATTTTTATGTGGTGCTGAGGATTACACCATAGGGTCTCGCGCGTTCGAGGCAAGCGCTCTACCACTGAGCCACAACCCCAGCCCCCCCCATATATAACCATCCTTAATATGTTTTTCCAGCCGACCTTTTATGTATATATTTAGCCATATATGTCTTTAAATATGTATATGGGAATATGTGTATGTGTATGCATGAGCCCTCACGCGCACTTGTGTATATATAGATAGTGGTTTTTAAAACGTGGGAGTTGAATTATGCTGTAAATCTTACTGTTTTTTATTGTGTATTTCTTTTGAATTGAAAAAAAATGTTACTTTTGATTCCTGCAAGTTATTCTCACAGTTAGTATCACAGTTTACTTACAAATTTCACTACGAACAAAAATCTAAATTGTCTGCAACCGTGTGTCACTGCTATATTACTGGCATGACTGACTGTTGTAACACATAACCTTGGATATGGAAGCCAGTTTCCAAGACAACCCCAAACATTCCTAGCCTTCTAGTTTCATGTTTCATATTGTATCAGGGTTAGTCTCTTTGACTACATCTGGCAGTGATGGCATGCAAATCCTAGACATAAAATACATTTGTTCATTCTACCATGTTCCCTTGGATCAATTGCTCTGGGTAAAGCCAACCACTATATTATGAGGACATTCTAGCAGCCCTTTGGAATAGCCAGTCACTAGCACCAGCTTTGCTAGCCATGTGACTGATGCATCTTAGAAGTGATCTTCAACCCAAGTCAAATATGACTGAAGCCCCAACCAGCATCCTTTTGTGGAGACCGGAGGGCAGTTAGTACTAGGGATTGAACTCAGGGGCACTCAACCACTGAACCTCATCCCCAACTGTATTTTGTATTTTATGGACAAGGTCTCACTTAGTTGCTTAGTACCTCACTTTTACTTTGAACTCACCATCTTCTGCCTCAGCCTTCTGAGGCACTGAGATTACAGGTGTGCGCCACCACGCCCGGCTCCCAACCAACATCTTGACTGCAACTTGAGAGACCCTGATGAGCCAGAATTTCACAGCTAAGCGATTCCTGAATTCATGACCCACAGAAACCATGAGATAATAAATGTTTGCTGTTGTTATAAACCCCTCAGTTTTGAGTAATTTGTTTGTACACAATAGGTAAATAATACACTGTGATTATAGTTTCTCTAAGAGCTATGTATAGGGGAGAATCCCTATATTGTTAGGTGTATTATTTTTATGTGGTGCTGAGGATTACACCATAGCTTTCCATGAGTTTGCCAATATTGCTGTCCATAGACAACTACAGCAGTTTACACTCCCATGGTAGTGTATAATGCAGCAGTGGTGTTACTGGAGCCAACATTAATTTATGAATCATCATAGCAAAAGCAGTATTTGAAAGTGTTGTAGATAGGGACTTGGTGAAATCCAGGGTTAAAGGAAAAACTGATTTAGATTTTTTGGACCTTCACAAAAAAGAACTTTGCACCTTAGCTTTTGAATCCAGGCAGAGGCAGTGACAAAATTAGTATCTGATATCTCTTTGTAGTGTCTCTACCCATCATACCCATGAAGATCATTTGGGCTGTTCTTACTGGGTACCTAAAGCAAAACTTTATGGGGTACACAAGAAATTGTATGTAATTCACTCTTTTTTAAAAAAAATTAAATTGAGACAGTTTTTGAAACTAATAAGCTAAATTTCTAAGAATACCCTTATTCTCCCTGAACACTTATTATATCCTAAAAAATAGTTCTGATAATCATAGTAATGGATATCAAAGAATGCATTTTAATCTTGCAGAATTCAGTAGTGAATGTTAAAGAGAAATAAGGCTTATATAGATTGGGAATAGAACTTGGACTGAGGTAAAAGGAAAGTCCAATGAGTTCTATAGGTCACCAAAAGTTAGTTGTATGACATTGATTTACATGGAGATAGTAAAAGGCCTTGAGAGGCTAGGTACTTATTCCTTCAACTCCAGAAGCTTTTTACAACTTATTATGAATGTTAGATGCAAAACTAAAACAACCTTTATGTTCATTGTGCCAAATATCAATTCTTTTGAATGCCAAAGTGACTTGAAACAAATGCAGAATCTATTCAGTCATTACAGATTATAATGTAGTCAAGCATGGTGTCACACACCTGTAATTCTAGCTTACTCAGGAGGTTGAGGTGGAGGGATCACCAGTTCTAGGCTGGGCTCAGCAACTATCAAGAACCTGTATCAAAATAAAAAGGGCTGGGGATGTAACTCAGTGGTAGGGCAGTAAATTTAAAAAAATGTAAATCTATGTAAATATTGATAAATTAAGTTTTTTTTTTTAAAAAAAGCTGATACCTAGTGTGATGGTGATGCCTGTGGCAAGATAATCACAAATTTGAGTCCAACCTGAGCAATTAACTGAAACCTAGTCTCAAAAATTAAAAAAGGGTTAGGGAAATGATTCTAGCAGAGCACTTACCTAGCATGTGAAGGTCCTGGGTTCAAGCCCCATTACCACTCCTATATACACAAAAGTTATAGAATGTACTCTATTTCTGTTAAAATATATTAAAACAGGGCTAGAGTTGTGGCTCAGTGGTAGAGCGCTTGCCTAGCACATATGAGGCACTGGGTTCAATCCTCAGCACCATATAAAAATACATAAAGGTATTGTGTCCATCTACAATTTAAAAAACTAAATATAAATTTAAATATATATATATAAATTTAAATATATATAGTAAATGCACTTTACATGGGGAAATTCTGAAGGAATTTTTATATAGTAACTTTCGGGTTGGATAGAATTTAGGAAAAATTTAACATCTCCATCATCTGTATAACCTAACATCTCTGTAACAAATGTGCCTTACTTTCTTTTTTTAACATTTAAAAGTCACAACCAAGTATGGTAAATTTAACTGATAGTGAAAAAAACTGAATAATGACATTTAAGAATTAAAAATTGACCTATGAAATTACATATAATTGAGATGTGACTTACTTCAAATGTATTATCCCACCTCAGTTAAATACCTTTCTACTATACAGATATTTTCCAAAAGAATTTTGATTGCCTATTCTGTATCTGTTGTGTGTCTCTTCCTTCCTTCCACTTTTTTTTTTGATATTGGTTGTCCATATGTATCAGGGAGTCAATTTTGATTAGTAAACCAACCGTAGTAATTCCATTCTTCTTAAGAGTGATTGGTTAGAGGAGGCATGTGATACAATCATGGGAAATGGAACATGAGGAAGAGTCTTCTGGGAGACTTCTGGAGAATTGTCCATAGAAGATCTATGTTCAAAAGGGACATAACTGCTCATCTTTGGAAAAGATTGTGGCCAGGGTGCTTAGAGCTGCTGTAGCCATCACTTAGTTGTGCAGTATAACCTGAGAGAAGACAAAAGTAACTCTGGAAGATGGGGGAGATGGGAGGGGGAAAAATGGCAAGAACTTGGGTTCTTTATGACACGAACCATCAAATTAATTAATCACACTGCCTCTGAACATTTTTCTAGGTGAGATAATTGGTTCATTTTATTGTATAAAGTCATTTATTTTGAAATCTTTTGTTTCAGATGAAAACTTCTTTTTTTATATATATACTGGGAGTTGAACCCAGGGGTGCTCTACCATTGGGCTACATTCCTAGCCCTTTCTATTTTTCATTTCAAGACAGAGTCTTACTAAGTTGCCCAAGATGGGCTGAAACTGTCAATTCTCCTGCCTCAGCCTCCCAAATTGCTGGGATTACAGTCATGCCCCATTGTGCCTGGCAGATGAAAGCATCCAGATACAGCTAGAGCTAAGCTTTGTAGCTAAGCTTTTCAGGCTACATGCTGAACAACTCCAGAGCCTCTATTTGATCATGATATAGCTAGATGCATCATGATGAGAAAGCTAGTACAGATACTATTAATATTCATTGTCACCCAAATAAGTAAATTAAAGTTAGGACCCAAATATTTGTCTTTGTCTTCAAAAATAGCATTCTTCATAACATGTTAAGACTGCTTTTCTTGGTTAGCTCAGATATTCTTTGTATTTTCTACTAAAATACTCCAAAGCTTACTTGAGCATTGGTAACATTATGAAGTAACATCAAAATGATTATTTGTAGGAGGAGCATGCATTCTACTTTATTTAGATACAGTTATATTGCTTTGGAATGAAAAAATCTAAGGAGAGTGAAAGACTTTGCTTCTATACATGAGGAAGAATCAGGACTAACTAGAACCTCCTGCTCCAGGCAATGAGGCAACTGCATGAAATATATGAAGCAAATGTTTTCAGACACTAGGCTACAGGCACAGGCTCCAATTTCTGAAATCAGAGTAATAAGTTAAGCAGGTCTTATGTTTACCCAAGCTTTTGCCTGAGGGTACTTTTTGGATTTAAGGAAAGATATTCCAGACAAAAGCACAGACATGACAGTGCTCAACTGAGTACAGATGGTCAAAGTTTACAAAGGCTGACTTTCCAGAAAGTAATACAGAGAAAAGAGGGATGAAAATTTCTCTAACTTTTCACAAATTTTTCTAATTAGTTAAAGTTTTTTTTTAAGATAGTAGCCATCTTACTAGACAATAATGAGATATAACATGTGGCTTTGATTTTTGTTTCCATAATAGTTAGTAGCAATGTTGAACATTAAAATGTGCTTCTTGGTTGGGTGTGGTGACACAAGCCTATAATCCCAGTGACTCAGGAGACTGAGGCAGGAAGATCACAAATTCAAAGCCAGCCCCAGCAACTTATCAAGACCCTAAGCAACTTAGTGAGATCCTGTCTCAAAATAAATAAATAAATAAATAATTTGAAAGCAGGGGTTGGGGGTATTTAGTAGTTGGCTCCTGGTTTCAATTCACAGTTCCAAAATAAATAAATACAATGTGTTTGTTGACCATTTGTACAAATTTGAAGAAATCTCTATGCAACTTCTTTGCTTATTTTAAAATGAGGTTGTTTGTTTTTTGTTGTTGAGTTATACAAGTTATATATTCTAGATATTAAGCTCTTATCAAATAACATAATTTGATTTATAAATATTTTATCTCATTCTATGAGTTGCCTTACCATTTTGTTAAGTATGTCCTTTGATACACAGAAGTTTTTTTATTGTTGTTTTATTTTTAATTTATTTATTTTTCTGTGCTGGGATTGAACTCTGGGCAAACACATGCTAGACAAGCACTCTATCACTAAGCTACATCCCCCGTCCTTTTTATTTTTTGAGACAGCCTATCCTGGAACTTGTGTTCCTCCCACCTTACTCTCCTGAGTAGCCGAAATTATAGGTATGCACCATCACAACTGATCAAAAGTTTTATTTTATTCATTTATTTTCTTTTGGTACCAGGGATTGAACTCAAAGAAGCTTAACCACTGAGCCACATCCCCAGCCTTTTTTTATATTTTATTTGGAGACAGGTTCTCACTGAGTTTCTTAGGGCCTCACAAAGTTGAGACTGGCTTTGAACTCATGACCCCCATCCTCTCCTGTCTGCACAATTTGTTCTTCTCACAAGGATATCTAGAACATAGATATCCTCCAATCATACATATCTAGGTCTTCCCCTAATATTCTCCCTAGTCAAGTGGCAGTTACTTTTTTCTCTGAGACCCTATAGCATGTTATCACTATCAGAGCCATCATTACATCTATCATAATAAATTTTATACAGGTTGTCTGCTTGTCTTCACCAAACCTTGAGCTTCTTAACAACCCTTTAAAGCATTTCTTTATGATTTCCCTGCTCAGTTATCACATCTGTCTATTGCAATTAAAACAGAGAAAGTGGTGGTAACATATATGTAGCACCATACTATTTAATATGAAGTATTTAATTTTCAGAACAGACCCATTAGGTAAGTTCAGTTGTTAGCCTTGTTTTACATATGAGGAAACCAAGATTTATGAATGTTTGGTTATACAGCTAGTCAAGTATCAGAACCTAGGATTCACACTCATGAACAACTAGCTCCACGGTAATGCTGTTAACACTAATCTATGATGCCACTAGAGAGGGAATGGTTGGGTTAGTGAAATCTAATATGACCCAAAGGCTTATCTACTTTCTTTTGGGCCTGGAAATGATTTTATCAGGGTCTTGAAGTTGGACAGACTCAGGGTTACTACTAATGTGTACCAATCTATCTAGTCAAACCATAAACTAAAATATCAACTGAATTATAACGGGAGGGACCTCTTTGCAGTGACTTAGGAACCATGCCCTAGTTTCCAATGCCACACTATCTGGGAAAGAAAATTAATCACCTGAAAGATACCCAGATAAGCTTAGAGTCAACATAAAGAGAATGGGGTAGGGGGCAGTCCAGGGGCTTGAATTAGAGCAAATTACATTCCATGTTTTTGTGATTATATAAAAAATGTATCCAAATGTTATATATAACTAAAAAGGATCAATTAGGAAAAAAGAGAATGTGATGAAATTGAGCTATGTTTTTCCCAAACATTTGTAGGTCAGGTGGACTCCACACTACAGCAAAGCTGATGACACCTCCATATCTGACAACTCCTGGGGCTCTCAGACAATGCCTATTAAATGGCACATTTTGTCTCTCAAACTCCCCCTTTGCTTAGTTCCATGATGCTTAGTACCAGTTTTTGCTCCTGAAAATTGTAATATCTCAACTTTCTTATGACATTTTCTAGTTCTGCCTCTTTGCTCTTCGATATCTGCTGGCAATTATGGAAATTTACAAAGCTCATGCTCTTGGTGTATACTTATGAATTCTTGCCATTTTGTGTGAATTGAATTGTTTTTCTTTCAAAGTTTCTGGAAGCCACTAGAACTCACATTCCCTATCATTAGGGCGTGTTTTGTTATTGGTTGTGGATCAGCCATTTTTGCCTGATGTAGTTCCTCATATTTTTAAACACCTGACATTTAACGTAGTGTCTGACATATTAATTAAAGATGCCCAGTAAAACTTCACCAATAAAGTCTTCTCTTCAAGGAAGATAAGTCAGAAGAATGAGCCACACATTTTGGGTTTTTGTTTGATTTTGTGATGCTGGAGATCAAACCCAGGGTTTCACAACTTTTAGACAATCACCTATGAAGTACATCTGCTGAGGTACATCCTCAGCCCCAAGCCACAGATTCTTAAAGTAAGGCCAAAATTGGGGTTCTAAATATCTTTTAGAAAGCAGCTACACTGAAATAAATGTTAAGCTTTTCAAAATGATCACTTTGAAAACACTAGTTTTGCACATATATATTGGATGATGTTTCATGAAATATACAGTCAGATTATAATCATATTTTGAAGGCTAATGTTGCTTTGATAGAATACAGTTGCTTCCTGAGACATATTGAAGAGACTTGTGTTTATAATAAAGGGCCTAAAAATAAACATCCCAGATGAATACAGTGAGTGAAAAAACAATGGATTAATACAAAGTAGAAGTTTGTTGTAATTCTCCAGATTGCTTTTCTCTGCTCTCTAACTTTGATCTCATTCCCTTTAAAGGAACACAGCGCCTGCCATCTGGTAGAGTCATTAATGCCATAAAATCAAATACTTCCATTTTCCCATCTTCCTGCACACATGATGGGATTGTATTTCCTATTTCACTATGCTTGAGTGGGGCCATGTGACAAGCTAGTTTAGGCCCAAAAGTTCTGAATGCAAGTATCACATAGTCTACTTCTGGGCAGGCATTTAATTTTTGCTTTTCCCTCTAGCACAGCAACTATTACTGTTCAAATGGCTTCTGTTCTGTTAGTCTAGGTTCCTGATTAGGTATGATGAACAGAATTCCTTACCAATTCATAATGGACATACAGCAGGAGCAAGAAATAAACCTTTGTTGTTTTAAGTCACTGAGATATTAGATTCCATTATAACTGCATCATATCTTAGGGTATTCTAACTAATACAGACTGGCTACCAAACAATTGGAATATAAGGGTGAAGAAAAGTGGACCTAATAGGGCCACTTTAATATCCTTAAGAAGGTGTCCTAGAGGGCTGGGGCTGTAGCTTAGAGGCAGAGCGCTTGCCTAGCATTTGTGAAGCACTGGGTTTGATCCTCAGTTTCACATAAAAATAAGCAAATAAAGGCATTTTGTCCATCTACAGCTACAATTTTTTTTAAAAAAATAAGAAGGTATCCTAGAAAAGAACTAGAATGCACAATAGAGGAATATATGATAAAAGATGAAGAGGATATTAGAAAAGCAAATAGACCGAACTGGAGTGATCTGTCATGGTCAGTAAAGACTGCAATATATTTTACCCTAAGTTCATAGGAAAGATGTGTAATGATAAGACATGACTATACCAAGAAAAATGAAGGGGCTAAAGTGGCTTTTGACCCAGTAAAATTCTGGGCCATTACAGACTTGTGTATATATGCTATTATCTCCATCTCTCCACTAGAGCAGAGTGGTAGGAGTAGTAGATTTTATTAATGGGTTTCAGGCAAAGCAGTGCTTAAGAGGAATTTTCATAGTTGTAAATGCCCATGTGGAAAAAAATATAGAAAGATTACAAGTCAGTGGCCTAACTTTCCACTAGAAAAAGAGCAAAATAAACTTAAAGTGGGCATAATGAAGAAAATAAACTTAAAGTGAGCATAATGAAGGAAATAATGATTACAGGAAAAATTAATGAAACAATACAAAAAAAATAAAGAAACTCAATAGAACCAAATCTGGTTCTTTGAAAAGATCAGCAAAACAGAAAACTTTAGCTATACTGATTGAGAAAACAAAGGCTTACATTACTAAACTCAGAAATGAAAAAGGGTCAATGCTACTGACCTTCCACAAATTTTAAGTGAATATTATGAGCTGGGTGCAGTGGCTTACATTTATAATCCCAGTGATTTAAGAGGTTGAGGCTAGAAGATTGCAAGTTCGAAGCTACCCTGGAAAACTTAGTGAGACCCTGTCTTCAAATAAAAATTTTAAATACAGGCTGGGGATATAGCACCCCTGGGTTCAATCCCCAGTACTGAAGGCGGATGGAGAGTGAATACTCTGAAGTGAATGCCAACAGATTAGATAATTTAGATGATAATGGATAAACTCCTAGAAGACACAAAGTTCTACAATTGACTGAGGAAGAAAAATAGTCTGAATAGGGCTATATAACAAGCAGAGATTGAATTAATAATAATTTTTAAAACTTACCACGAAGTAAAGCCCAGACCCAAATGGGCTTCACAACTGAATTTTATCAAATATATAATAACAAGTACCAATTCTTTATGTATGATTAAAATATATATAGCTGGGCATGGTGGCACACACCTGTAATCCCCAGGGCTCAGGATGCTGAGGCAGGAAGATCTCAAGTTCAAGACCAGCCTCGGCAACTTAGTGAGACCCTGTCTCTAAACTAAAAAAAGAAAAGAAAAGAAAATGGCTGGGGATGTGGTTCAGTGGTTAAGCACCCCTGGGTTCAATCCTCAATACCAAAGGGGAAAAAAATACATACATACATGTGTGTGTGTATGTGTGTATGTGTGTGTATTCCCAACTTATGAGGCAATATTATCCTAAAATTGAACAAAAGACATTACAAGGAAAAAAGCTATAGATTAATATTTCTTATGAATAAATATAAAAATCCTAAACAAAATAATCAGCAAACAGAATCCAGAAACACATAAAAAGAATTATAAACCACGACCAAAGTAGGGATTCATCGTAGGAATGGAAGATTGGCTTAATATTAAAGAAATCAATGGATTTAATATGCTATATCAACAATAAAATCCCTCCTGATTCTCTCAATAGAGGTATAAACAATTGATAAAATCCAATTCTTTCATGATGAGAAAGATAATAAGGAGGAAAGAAAAGAACTTTCCCAACTGGTTAAAGGATATTGACGTAACACCCACAGCCAACACCAATCTTAATGGCAGAAGACTCCATGTTTTTCCCTAAAATAACTGAGGAATAAACAAGATGTCCATTCACAGACTGATCAACATTGTACTGGAGGATCTAGCCAGACCAATTAGGAAAAAAATAAGTAAATGAAAGGCATTCACACTGGAAAGAAATATGATGTTATGGAAAATCCTGAGGCATATACAAAACTATTTTAACTAAGAAACTATTTCAGCAAGGTTAGGATTTAAGGTCAATATTTAAAAATCAATTGTAGTGTTGGGATATATCTCAGTTGGTAGAATGCTTGCCTCACATACACAAGGCCCTGAGTTCAATCCCCAGCACCAAAAAATAAATAAAATCCAATTGTATTTCTGTATACTAATGATAAAATATCTGGAAATGAAATTAAGAAAACAGTTTTGTTGGCAATAGCATCAAAAAGAATAAAATAATTAGAAATAAATATAGCAAAAGAATGTAAAATTTGTGCTCTGAAAACTAAAATGTTGTAGACAGTAATTAAAGAAAACCTAAATAAATGGAAATAAATAAATAAAATGGTTTTCATGGGTTGAAAGACTTAATATTGTTAAGATGACAATAAATCCTCAGATTAGTCTATATATTCAACATAATTCCACAAAATCTCAGATGGCTTTTTTGTAGAAATTGATGGAGCTATTCTTAAAACTCAGACCAAAATGCAAGAGACCAACAACAACCCATCTTGAAAGAAAGTATTTCTATAAAGTTTGGAGGGTCACACATGCCTATTTTCAAGACATTCTAACCACTACCATAATCATCACAATGTGGTAGTGGCATAAGGACAGATATAAATTAATGAAACAGAATTGACAGTGGAGAAACAAACTATCATCTTCATGTCCAATTGATTTGGAATAGGGTGCCAAGACAATTCAATGACAGTAAAATGGTGAGGGATAAACTAGACCTCACCCATATACCTTACATAAGAATCAACTCAACATGGCTCACATGCCACATGTAAGATGTAAGACTATAAAACTCTTATAGGACTTCACAGTCTGTGACCTTGAGTTAGGCAATTACTTCTTATATGCTATGCTAAAACACAAGTGACCAAAGAACAAAATACATAAATGGGACTTTATGAGATTCTACTTCAGAAATAGTAAGATAGTTATAAACAACAAAACAGTCAATAACAAGTTTGTAAGGATGTGATGAAACTGGAACTCCCATACACTGCTGATGGGATTGGAAAACAGCATAGCTGTTTTGGAAAACAGTTTGGCAGTTCCTTAAAATGTTAACATATGTCACATTTAATTTCTGTATGACCCAGAAATGTCACTCAAGAGAACTGAAAACACCAAAACTCATGCAAATGTTTATAGCAGCATTATTCATAATAGCTAAAAACTGGAAACTCATTTATAATGGAATGAAAACATGCTATAATACTGAAAAAACTTGAAAATAAGCTTAAATGAAAGAGCCAGTCACAAAAACTACAATTTGTAGTTGTATGATTATATTTATATGAAATGACCAGAATAGGCAAAGTTTGAAGAACAGAAAGTAGATTAGTGTTTTCTTAGGGTTCAGGGTAGGGTTGGGGTGATGGGTAGTAACTTCTAATGATCATGGGACTACACAGTTGTGAATTACCAAAAAACACTGAATTTATACATTAAATGGGTGAATTGCATGGTATGTAAATTATATGCCAATTAAGCTGTTAAAAAGACTCATTATGCAATTATTGTAGATATAGACATAGGTATTGCCTGTTCTCTAAGAGAATGTGCCTGAGAACCTGGAAGTCACAAGAAAGCTGAGGCATGTTATAAAATATAACAGAGCCAAAATGAAAAAAGAGTCCAGCTCAGATAGGAGGCTATTCCCTGGGTAAGATTATCCTAGGTAGATGAGGTAGATGAGTTTTTACTTAAACAGTAAATCTTTTTAGTAGCCAGAGAAGTATTGATTTCATAACCATCACCAAGGAAGACTTTACAAGACAAATCTATATGTGTAAGAAAAAAAAAGCCTGATTATTTTTAGATAAGATAAATTGATTTAAATTCCTCTTTTGGGAGGGAGGTTACTGTGACTTGAATCAGGGCCTCACATGTTAGGAAAACACTCTACCACTGATCCACATCCCTAACCCCTTTTGTTTTGTTTTGTTTTTGCAGTAATGAGGATTGAACCCAATGGTACTTTACTACTGAGCTACATCTCTAGCCATTTTTATTTTTTATTTTGAAACAGGGGTAAGTTGCCTAGGCTGACTTGAAACTTGTGCTCCTCCAGCCTCAGCCTCCCAAATAACTGGGATTACCGGCATGTGCAATTGCACCCAGCCTAATTTAACTTAAAGTCTTGTAAATTTTTATAGATTTGACCTTTAATTTTCAATGAGATTTAAACGTATCCCCTTAATCTTACCCTATGGATTTTATAACAAGATGCAGTTTGTATTATCATTTTTGGTCATTTTGTTGCTGGATATTTTAATTTGGTTATTTAATGTTATTGTAGAACCTCTTATGAACAGAATTGGACAATATCATTGACATTATTTAGAATGGATATAAAACTATCTGTGGTTAAAGACTGGACCTAGAATTAATTTAATTAATATCCTACTTTGGCCTGTTTCAGAGCTTTCTAGGGCAAATCCAGTATTGATCTTTGCAGATTAAAAATAACTCACAAAAAATAATAGTTCTCATTAAGACAGTGAAGTAATAAAGATTAGTAAGTAGCAAGTTAGTACAGAAACTCCACACCAGGACACTATACTCTCAGGGGATTGCTCATACCCTTGGCTGGCCTTACTCACTGGGATTTTTTTATGGAGAATGGGCTACATCCCCAACCCTTTTTGAGACAGGATCCCGCTAACTTACTGAGAATGCTGCTAAATTGTCCAGGCTGCTAAATGTGATCTCACACATACTATGCTTCTGCCTCAGGCCCCTGAATTGCTGGGATTACAGGAGTGTGCAACATATGCTGAGCATTGCTCAGTGGGTTAAGTGAAGAGAAGAAAAAGCTTCTGAATATTGGGGGTTGGGAAGACACTTTAATCTTGGGTTCATATTTCTACATGAAAAGACATCAATGAGTGTTGCACCCTTCACTCAATCCTCCCCTTCTTCAACAGGTGGGTTGGGCCAGAAAAGAAAAACAGCTCCTATTTCAGTCTCCTCCAATCTCCTTGGCCTGCTGGTGAGACCACGTATTCTGGTTGATTCAGGCTGCCGTAAACCTGGCAGCAAAACCTCAGCCCTTCAGGTGGAAGCCTGCAGTTTTTCTGTACTTACTGGGTTGGACAAATGAGCTTAATTCTGGGGTTCAGAATTAGGATGTCTCATTGTCATATATCTATGTCTCCAGCTTAGATATTTTTCTGTATTAAAGAATATTTTGATCCTTGTCTCTTATCTCCTCATTATCTTCAGCTGGCATGGAATTTGGGTGGGAAGACAGATAATATTGATTGGCTTTCTTGAACTGTAGTACATGTAACTGGAGCACATCAACTGATACCACCTCATGAAGTCAGAGAAGCCTCCAATAATGAGAAAACCACTGCTCTCAGTCTTGAAATATTATCCAGATTGTAATCATCAACAAAGATAGAAAACTCCACACAAAGGCATACACGTTCATGGTGAGTTCAAGTAACTCCCAGAATTTGGCATTGCTAGAACAAAGCAGGAGAGAGAGGCAGTAAAGCTAAGCAGGTGTTCATCAATGTTATGGTTTAGATAAAAAAATGTCCCCCAAAGAGATCCATGTGTTAGGCAATGTAGCAATGTGCAGAGATGAAAACATTGGATTATGATAGCTGTAAACTCAACAGTGCTGTAATCCATTTGATGGGTTAATAATTTGAATAGTGGGTGGTAACTGTAGGCAGGTGGGGTGTGGCTGAAGGAAGTAGTCTCTGGAGACTTGGCCTTGAACTGTATCTGTCCCTGTCCCCTTCTCTGTCTCTCATTTCTCTTTTTGACTGCAATGAGCTGAGCAGCTTTCCTCTGCTACACCCCTCCACTATGATGCTTCTGCCTTGGAGACAGACAACCATGGACCGAGCCTCTGAAACATTTTCTCTGAGTTGTTCTTGGTAGGTATTTTGTTCACAAGCAACGGAAAGTTAACTAGCTTAAGGGACAAGAACACAGAGCTGTATCAGATTCCAAATCAGTCTGGCTTATGAAAGAAAGGTTGGGTGGGGGGAATCCTTGACAACAATGAGGTTGTAGCTGCAGTTTGAGAAGCAAGCTTGGGAAAAGACGGGAAGAAATAGTCCTTCAGTCTCAGCAGCAGGAACTTCAGCAGAGCCTCTTTAAGGCCCTGCCTCTGGAATAACTAGAATATTTCCCTGTATCCTGGTGACTGTAAAAACACAAATTCCTACTGGGAGCAGTGGTGCATCCCTGTAATCCCAGCAACTTGGGAGGCTGAGGCAGGAGGACTGCAAGTTCAAAGCCAGCCTCAGCAACTTAGGGAGGCCCTAAGCACCTCAGTGAGACCCTGTATCACAAAGTAAAACATTAAAGGCTGGGGTTGTGGTAGAGCACATGCTTTGCCTAGGATGTGCAAGGCACTGGGTTCAATCCCCAGCACTACAATAAATAAATAAATAAATAAATAAATAAATAAACAAACAAACAAAATAAAGGTATTGTGTCCATCTACAACTAAAAAAAATATATTTTTTAAAAATAATAAAATATTAAGGGCTGGGGATGTGACTCAGTGGGTAAGCCCCTCTGGGTTCAATCCCCAGGACCCCCCCCCCCCGCCAAAAAAAAAAGATGCAAACTCCTAGGAAAGACTGACTAACTGTATACTTCACCCTGGCACATTGCATAGTGGGGATACAGGGGAGGAGGTGCTAGCGAGGGCATTTTTAACAGTGCTACTAGGATCTCATGGAATGGGAGAGTAGCAATTCCTCAAAGGAAGAAGTGGATGCTGTCACCCAAGAAAAGGAAAGAATGTTCTGCAGGAAAAATATCAAGTATCCACTACAGTGTTTCTAGGCAATGCTAAAGAATTTAGAAATTAGTTACCATGCATTGGGTTCCTATGCACACAATCTAGTGTTTTCCAAAAGTGTGTTCCATGGAATTTTTATGATATAGTACATGAAAAGATCAAATTAAGTTTGGGAAATGCTGAGCAAATTATTACTCCTCTAAGAGCATTATGGATATTTGCAGAATAAAGTCTAAGAAGTTCTTCAGTAGAGAAACTTATTTAACTTCCTTTAACTCTTCATGTCTAAATTTAATTATAAAAATCCTCATTTAAAAATATCAACTAATCATTAACATCCTATAAAAGGTATCTGAAATACTCTTTGGAATTGTTGTCTTATTTAATTCTAAGAAACTCTGCTAATCAAGTATTTTTATTCTCATTTTATAGATGAGAAAGGTTTACACATGAGATAAGCAAAACTCAAATTTATTAAAAACAAATAAGCAAGCAAGCAAAACAACAAAAATCCCAATATTTCTTCATGTGTGAGTGGCAAAGTTCTGGGAGAGCATGTAGGATGGAAAATATTCTTTCAGTCATTTTTGAAAAATATAATCTGCAGTAGGTGACATTTAATTATATATTTTAAAATCTGATAATTGTCTTTTCCTCTTCAAGTTACAAAAAGAAAATAAAACTAAAGGAATATCTTGATCTTTTTAGTTGTGTGTGTGTGTGTGTAATATTGACGATTGAACCTAGAATGCAGAGGTCTTCTACTCACTAACCTACATGCCCAGCTCTTTTTCTAATTGCATTTTTTTAGTATTGTTTTTAGTTTTCATTCTTACTTCAATTGACATTTAAAGGAATTGTAATTGTATTTTGAGACAGGATCTAAGTTGCAAAGATGGCCTCAAACTTGTTTGTGATCCACCCGCCTCAGCCTCCCACGTAACTAGGATTACAGACATGTGTCTCTATGCCCTGCTATCTTGATTTTCTTTAGGCCAAAAATCAGTCTGTTGGAAAGTCATTACTGAAAATATGGAGAAATATTAATACCAAATAATCTGGTTAGAGACCTAATTCTATTTGGCCAATTGATTGAGAAGATACTACAGGATCCTGAAGACTGGCATCAAAATATTGTATTCCAGACTACTATGGGCAATAAACTGAAAACATGATTTGTTAATTCTTAAGGTGAACTATTAATTGAATTTGATTTATCAGTGTCTGTAATAATTTCTTCTTTAGGAAATCAAAACCATGCATCTGGAACTAATAATGTATTTTTTAAAATGCCTTCTTAACATCTTGATTTTTCTTAAAAAGCATTAATAATACTGGAAAGTAAAAACAATGAAAAAACTCTTGCTACTTTGTTGGTACACCAGAACTATGGATAGTTTAATGGAAAGATGGCCATTTAGAAAGCATAAAGTTTATTTAATGGCAAATGAAAATGGGGAACTGAGAGAACATTCCATGATTTCGAAGATAACACAGCATAGCCCAGAGTTGCTGCTTCCCTGATCCCCAGAGTTCATCACTGTGGATGGTGCTTTATTGCATCAGATGTGAGAAAACTCCTGGGCAATTTTCAGGCATGTCTTAAAAAGCTTTTTAGAATGCATAACATACATGCAAATACAAATGCATATACCATATGTGTTAGACCAAATATGCTTTTTAAACTAAACACCTCAAGGGAGTTTTTATACCTCGAATTTTACCTTTCCCAACATTTCAGAAACTCTTATGTCAGGTTTGCTGTTAAGCAAAACAACCCTATTATTCTCTGGTTATTTATTGTGAAACTGGCATTTCCTAAGTTCATGCCTCAGCTTAAATAAGTCCAGGCTTCTGGCTTACTTAGGACCCATTCCTGCACCCATCTTTCAGTTTCCCCAGTGCCTATCATTTCTCTCTATCTTCTGAGCTACTTTTTTTTTTTTTTAAAACTAGGGATTGAAGCCAGAGGTGCTTTATTGCTAAGCTACATCCCCAGCCCGATTTTGTAATTTCTTGAGAGACAGGGTCTCACTGAATTGTTTAGTGCCTCACTTTTAAAAAAAAATTATTTTTTTTAGTTTTAGGTGAACACAATATCTTTATTTTATTTTTATGTGGTGCTGAGAATCAAACCCAGTGCCTCACGCATGCTAGGCAAGCGCGCTACCACTTGAGCCACATCCCCAATCCCTGGCTTTGAACTCATGATCCTCCAGAGCTGCTGGGATTACAGGCATGGTACGCCACTGTGCCTGGCCTGAACCACACACTTTAATTAGTGCCTAACCAATTGCTTCACACCTATTCTGTTCCCATTGCAATTGTATTTTGAGAGCATGTACTGCCTACTATCTAATTGAAAATTAACTTTCCTTTAAATGAATCATTGAAAATTTCTATCTTCCTCAAGTAGAATTATTATAAGAAGCAGGATTTTTCTTATTAAATAACTATACAATTAAAGTCAGGAATGCATAAAATACGTAAATATTTAATACCTTTAAGTTCTAAGCACTTTGTGTCCTGAAATAAGATGATCCAAGATCTCTATAAATTCCTATATATTGGGGCTGGTTCTGAGGCTCAGTGGTAGACTGCCTACCTCGCATGTGTGAGGCAATGGGTTCAATCCTCAGCACCACATAAAAATAAAGATATTGTGCACATCTACAACTAAAAACTATTTTAAAAAATTCCTATATATTATCTTTATAAATTGTTTCAATTTATAAATTATTTACAGAGTATATTAGCAAGATATTTTAGAATATCTCCCAAACTGCAATCTTGTAGGCTAGAGATCATCTACAGTAGGACTTCCCTCTCTGAAACTGCAAGAGGAGGCAAAGATGGCCTTATTGGCTTTAAGGTCATTGTGTTAAACTGTTGGCATGTGTAGGCAGAGGTCTCTTTCATATATTTTGTTGAAAGAATAGTATAACCATTTTGCTCATCACATTAGTGAAGAGAAAGTATTATTTAAGTTTGACAAGAACATGGAGAGACAAGAACCACTATGTGATGCTCAAAAAGCAAAAATCTTTACACTGTTATGCTCAGTATTTCCATTCCCATATAACAATATCCTAAGTATATGTTCATAAATGTGGATAAATATTTATGTACAAAACAAAACCAAACAAAACCATAAAGATTTATGTAAAAAGATGTTTAATACAGCATTAGCTATACTAAGAGAATGTTGAAAAATGTTGAAACCACCATCTAGCAATAAGGAAAATGTTATATGAATTAGGCTGTGTTTCCATGTTAGGCATTAGAAAAAAATAAATAAAGCTAATGAAGAAATTTTAGGTATGGAAAGTGCTCAGGATACAAATTCCAATGTTAAAAAGGCAGTTTGTGAGGCATTTTTGTCAAATTGTTGATATTTACCTGAGCAAAGGAAAGAAACTACTATAACTATATATAACTATATATGAGGGTTTTATCTTTGAGTGGTGTGATTATTAGCTATTTATTTTCTTATTTATATCTTCTACATTTTTTTACAGAGCTTTATTATTTATATGATCATAAACTTGATTTTGAAAAATACTGTTTGGCAGTACTTTAGAATGTAATTAGGTGTTCAAAGTCTACAATCATGATACACTCTGATAATTTAAAAATCACAAGAATTTCACAAAATCATGAATTTTGACTTTTCCATTCCCCTTTAGTCTTCCATTACAATCATCGCCCATGATCTTTAAATGTGAGCCTTTTTAGGTTAATACTCTTCAAATGTATGTCTTTGGTTTCCTAGGGCTGATATATTTTAATGTACTGGTAGGGCAATTGTGTAGTCAATTACCCTCGGGAACCTGCAGTCTACAATAGGGAAAGGCTGAAGAAATGCACAATGGGTCATGGGATACATGGATAGCCACTGGGCCCAGTCTGGTGGGTAGGGAAACCTCAGGACTGGGTCAGGGAGTTTAGCAGCCAGTCCAGGACAGACAGCTTTGGGAAACCCAGGCATGCAGGCAATGGCAGAGGACACTGCGTTGAGGACACTGTGTTGAGGACACCGAAGACTAGCATAAATAGAAGAAACCAATTGAAAAGTCTCAGAGAAGAACCAAGACAGTGTAGGCTGGAGAAATACAGTAAGGCAAAGGGAGATTTACAAATGTTAAGGTGGGACACATGTAAATGCGGTGTTCCTTCATAAGCACATTTCAGGGATTCATTCATGAATACTGTTTGGCAGTACTTTAGAATGTAATTAGGTGTTACATTCAGCTGAGAAAAAAACTGCCACCTAAAGTCTCAGAAGTCCGAACTCACCTCTACCGCGCACACCAGAATACTGAGGAGCGCTCTCAGTCGGAGATAGTAGGATACGCATGCGCCGAGCAGCCCTGAGGGCGGGGCCTGTTTCCGCCGGGGATTTTCCCTGGGCTGAGGCCTTGTGGGCCTTACCTGTACCTCACGTGACTTGCGCCGCCCGCCCGGCACGGTCCGCGCCCTCCCGTTAGTCGTGGTGAGCGAGGCCGTGCCCACTGACCGGCTTAGCCGAGGCTATCCGCCCTCAGTGCTTCCTTGTTGGCGGCGTGTGAACCTTAAGGTGTTCCAGAATCGGTTCTCAGCATACCGGACCGGACCGGGACCTCGACGGCAGGGACGCGCTGTTGTGCCGCCTCGGCTGACAGGTGCGGGTGCGAGACCCAGCCCAGAGCAGGGGAGTCAGCCGCGCGGTAAACGCGCGCTCCAGAGGCCGCCTCCTCCCAGAGGCCACCCGGCTCAAGAGTTGGGCAAACTCTTTGGTGCAAGGGAAGTAAGTCGCGAGCTTTATTTTGGGGGTGTCTGGCGCCTGTAGGGTTTGGTTTGTATTGGACGAGGATGCTTGCATGTGTTGACCGTGGCTTGCTGAGCGAGTTTGCCCGAGGTTTAGCGTTAGCATGACAGCTGAGCCCGGGCGGGACGCCCACACCTGTGACAGGTAGAGAGAGGTAGGCTTGAGTGCGCTTTTCAGACCTACATAGCGGGTCACCATCCCTTGCTTCTAAGGCTGTACCGCCTCACACCGCTGAGGGGGCCCAAGTGCCACGAAGTGGTGGGAGCCATAGTGAGTTTGGGAAATACCCTGTGTGCGCTCGAACAGTTGGGATTTGGAAGTTCTCCAGAAAGCACCACCTGATCTTCATTGCTTTCAGCGCAATAATACAGGCGATAATCTACCAGAATTTTTTATGCTTCCTGCCCTCTCCGAGACTATTTGACCAGAAAAAGAGCCTGAACATTTGGGATAAGATGAAGATGGGGAAAGTCATGACCATATATATTTTTTTAAAATTTTCTTTCTTTGTTTTTAAAGTAGAGATTTCTGTAAATAAGACCAGAGAATCTTACAGGCCAAGGTTATTCTCGTCCTTCAGGGCTGAATACTGCCTCTTTCTACACCATTTTTCCACTGCGAAGAACTTAAAAAAAAAAAGTTTTGATGGCTTTATTTTCTAATTATATTCCATATATAGCATTTCAAGGCTAAAACTCACTTGGATTTAACAAAAAAAATTTCAATACATAGTTATTTGAACACATGATAGGGGCTGAGGCTGCTGTGGTTACAGAGTGAGCAAGATAGATTAAATACCTCCTCAAGAACATGTTCTAGTGTCTTGAGACAAATAATTCAACAAAATATCTGATAGCGGTAATTGCTACACTGATAATTAAAATGGGGGTGATATCTTAGCTAAGAAAGTGGCCACTTCAGCTAGGGTAACCATTTCTGAGGAGGGACATTGAATTTGAGATTTCAGTGAGCAATAGGATCCCAATAGTAGAGGAGAAATTATTTCAGCTCAAGCAAACTGCTTTATGAAAATGAAAGAATAGAATGAGTTTGGCCAGGGAGTTGAAATTTGAGAAGTTGGCAAGCAAAAATCAAATCATTTAAGGTTTTATGAGTCATGGGGAGGAGTTTGGATATTATTATTATTATTATTATTATTATTATTAGTGATGGTAGTGATACTAGGGTTTGAACCCAGGGGTGCTTTGCCACTGAGCTATATCCCTAGCTCTTTTTATTTTTCTATTTTGAGACAGTATCAATAAGTTGCTGGAGGTCTCACTAATTTGTTGAAGCTAGTCTCAAACTTGAACTTTTTGATCCTCCTGCCTCAGCATCCCAAGTTGCTGGGATTACAGGCACGTGTGTGCCACCATGCCTGGCTAGATTTTATTTTAAATTCATAAATTTGTTTTTGAGTATAGTCTTTTTTTTTTTTTTTGGCCACTCTTGATTTCCTTGACTTGTTCAGAATTAGTTACTCATCTCAAGTTTTTTGTACCTTACACTTTATCCGACACGATGACAAATCACGATAACATGGCTTTCAACACTTAAATTTTAATTTTTGTTAATTTTTTATGTAAATCCTACAGTTGCATGTTAAAGGCAGAGCAAATAGCCTTAGCTCCACCCAGTGGAAGGAGCAGCTGAGGCAGTGTTAAGAAAGTGAAAAATATTTTTGAGTTGAGATCTGCAATGAGGCAATGTTGAGAATTAGGGAAGGGCTTTCAAAGTTGAAATAAGTTCCTGAGGTTTTGAAAGCTCAACATCCATTTGGTTTGAAGTTATTTATCAAGGTTCTTTGTCAAGAGTTGTGGAGCTTTATTGATATGACCATGGTAGGTATGCTCATCATCAGAGGTTATAGTCCTGTAAATATTTTATGTTCCTCCAAATTATCCTCATCCTAGGTAATGGATTTTCCTTCAAAATATTAATATATTTCTTACTTTGATTTTGAGCAAATTCTTTGATTTTGACTCTTTTATATTGACTTGAGTTGCCATTATTTGTTTCCTAGGGTTATGTAACCTTTACCTATTTAAAAATTGCAGGTGGTTTTACTTTAAATAAAGAATATGGTGAAACTCATTCACACACTAGCTGATCATGGTGACGATGTCAACTGCTGTGCCTTCTCCTTGTCCCTCTTGGCTACTTGCTCCTTGGACAAAACAATTCGCCTGTACTCCTTAATTGACTTTACTGAACTGCCATACTCTCCATTGAAGTTCCACACGTATGCTGTCCACTGCTGCTGTTTCTCTCCTTCAGGACATATTTTGGCATCATGTTCAACAGATGGTACCACTGTCCTGTGGAGTACTCAAAATGGACAGACTCTGGCAGTGATGCAACAGCCCGGTGGTAGCCCCGTGAGGGTTTGCCGGTTTTCCCCAGACTCCACTTGTTTGGCATCGGGCGCAGCTGATGGAACTGTTGTTTTGTGGAATGCTAAGTCATACAAGTCATATAGGTATGAATATTTAAATCCTTTTCATTTTTAGCAAGATGTAAAAAAGCAGAAAGCAAAATATTTTAATGATCTTCTGAAGCAGGTAGTTGTCAAACAGCATAAGGAAAAAATATATTTTAATATAGTTTTTATAATGTTATTATATTTTTATATATTTATTTGTTTATTTGCAGTGCTGAGGATCAAACCCAGTGCTTCACACATACTAGGCAAGCACTTTACCACCAAGCTACAACTCTAGCCCCAAGAATAATATTTTGACCTATTTTTTGAAAGTAAAAACAAACAAACAAATGTTTAATATGATTCTTGTGGTAGTTTTGTTTGCCTTTGAGAGAGGTTTAAATTTCCAATATTTTTAAAGGTAATGGTTAATCTTCTTAGACTTTTGTAGATTTTTGCTATATGTATTAGGCAAAGAAAGTAGCCTTTTGAATTAGGCTCAGTAATTTTAGGTTTATTTTTGTCACTTATTTTTTCAATAGTAAAGTATTGGTAGGTAAATCCTGCTGAGGAGATACAGCTAGTTCCCTAGCTAGAATTCTTGCTGGGTAGATTGACCAAGCCTGGAAGAAAGAATGTAGTGACTATTTCTGCAAGGGTTGTGGGGCCAAGGGCATGACCCACCTAAAAGACTCTTTTGGGAAAAAAAATACATCAATCAATTTACATTAGTGATATTATGTTGCAACTTACCAAATTAAAACCATAAATTTTTATTTATATTAGTGTAAAATGTACTAGAAGTTACACTTTTAAGTACATTAAAAACAGAGACTTTCATTCTTACTGAGTTAAAATAACCTAATGTTCCTATTCCTCCTCTTATTCCTGTCATTCAGAGCACAAATGTCAGAAGGTCAACTGTTGCTCATTTAAGTTTAGGTGTTACAGTTTAAGAAGCTGTTGTTTTAAGTGGTGTTATATAAACACTTAGCTTGATGGGAAAGCATAAAAGCAAAATGTATTTTATATGAATAAAATTCATCTCATAGCCAAGGAATTTTTTTTGCACTTATTAGGTGATGACTTCTGTCTTTATAGCATGTCTTCCCCAATGTATATAATTAATACTCAATTATTTGTTGGGTTCTCATCATTCTGTTTTTTTCTAATTGAGAAAATAATATTGTCTGCATATGCTTTCCTCTTTTTCCAAGAGATGGTAATTTGTTCATAACATTTTCCTTTCAAATAAAAGCCCTACTATTGCATCTTGGTGATTTTAACACAGAAGTTGCAAGTGCTTTTGACCTCAGTAACTTGTTTTTCAATTTAAATAGTTTCATATTACTTTTTTTTTTTAAAGAACTGGGAATTGAAACCAGTGTCACTCTGCCATTTTGCTACATCCCCATTCCTTTTTTATTTTGAGATTGTCTTGTAAGTTACTTAGGCTGGCCTTGAACTTATGATTTTTTGCCTCATCCTGTGTTGCTGGGATTACAGGAGTGTGCCATGGTACCTGGCTTCATATTACCTTTTTAAAAATATGGCTATGGGTGTTCACAGTGACTTGCCAAATAGAAAGATATGGAGAGATGTGGACATTGGTTCATATTCCTATAATATAGGCTTGAACACTTTAAGATATTTAAATCCTCCTATAACTTTAGAAAACACATCCCAGTTTATAACACATAAATGATACTTTTATTTCTGTAGGCATCAGGTTGCCCTTTCTCTTTGCTGAAGTAATAGCCATTTACCCTCTTTCTGTTATATTATGTTGCTGTTAGAGATTGTAATATAAAGTCAAAGATGCTCTGAAATGAACACACCTTTTTGCTTTTATATTTCAGATGCAGTAGTGTTAAGGATGGCTCCTTGATGGCCTGTGCATTTTCTCCTAATGGAAACCTCTTTGTCACTGGCTCCTCATGTGGAGATTTAACAGTGTGGGATGATAAAATGAGGTGTCTGCATAGTGAAAAAGCACATGATCTTGGTATAACCTGCTGCGATTTTTCTTCACAGCCAGTTTCTGGTTAGTTATTTTATCCTTTCAAGCACTAGAAATTCCTGTTTGTAATTTGTATAACTTTTTGCCCTTTCATTCATTTTCATATTGTCATTAGTAAATTTGTTTCTTTTGAGGAATCATCTTTTCTCTCTTTAGATCCAAAAAACCCACTATTTTTAGTATATGTAAGGGATGATTTATCTTGGTATAATACATTCAGATTCCTTGAATATGGCAAGTTAGAGGATTGGTTTTACTGTGATTTTTAAATACACAAGATTGATACTCAGAAATGTGAAGTTAAAAAGTTGGAAATGAGCTGCATTTTCCCATTTATTTATTTGATATTTCAAAAACTAACTTTTTAAAATAAAATGTTGACAACCTAATTAAAAAAAAAGATTAAACAAAACTCCTGAATATAGACTCTTGGTATTAAACAGATAATTTATTTTCATTCTGTATGTGAGAATGGAAATTCTGCTTTTGCTCTCTCCAGACTTGTTTGCAGATCAGTATTGTTCATAGCAATATAATGAGAGCCACATAGGTAAATTAAAAATTTCCTAGTAGATGGAATTAATTTGAGTAATGTATTTTTACCCGACATATCTGTTGTATTATTTTAATAATTGATAATAGAAATTATTAAATATTTTTCCTTTTTGTACTAAGTCTTCAAAGTCTAGTGTGTATATTGTCTCACATTTCAGTTTGGACTAACTACATTTCAAATGTTTAGTACCCATATATGGCTAGTTATTATCTTATTGTTCAGCAACTCGTCCAACAGTAGATAGTATGTTTTCAGCATTCCATATTTCAAACCCATCAATGATTTAAGATATAATTAAGGTAAGATAAAGTCCCAAATCCAAAGGGCAAAGCAAGTAGGAACCTTGCATATTCTATTTCAATTTAATCTTAAATCATTCTTGGCCTCTAGCATTCTCTTTTGCCACACTGGTATTTCTTTTCTTTTTTTTTAAATTATTTTTTAGTTGTAGTTGGATACAATATCTTTATTTATTTTTACGTGGTGCTGAGGATCAAACCCAGGGCCTCGTCCAGCGCTCTACTGCTAAGCTGTAAACCCAGCCCCACACTGGTATTTCTTTATTCCTTGATTTTGCTTCTAAGATTTTTCCAAGGATTTTAAATGTGACCCTTCACATGGTTTTCTCTTTAGTCATGCTTTAGCTAAAAAATCACTTCAGATGACCCTTCCCCTGCTTTTACTCTTTGCATTAAATCTATCATTTTGATATAATCTTTTATTTGTATACTTTATTTTTCTTACATAGTGCTTACAAAAGTATCACAGTTTTTAATTATATATTTAATCATATGGGTAATTTTTTTGGTTTTAATTTTTGAAATGCGTTCTCTGTATATTGCCCAGGCTGGCCTCAAACTCCTGGGCTTAGGTAATTCTTTTGCTTCAGCCTCTTGAGTACCTGGGATTATAGGTGAACCCTATTGTTCCTGGTTTATACACGGATAATGATTAATGGCATTTTTCCTATTAGTGTATAAGTTCCATGCAGATATGGCTTGGGTCTATATTCTTCATGTTGGCTGGAACACTGTGCCGTGAAATGTCGATAGGCCTTGAAATCAAGGTACAGATTGGTGAGCAGTATTTCTTTCAGTTTTTCACTGAAATTTTTAATTTTTTAGCCTTTTAACATCATGTAGCAGATTAATATATTCTTTTCTCCTCTTATATTAATTCCCTAATTTTATTTGTTCTTTTAATATATTGTTTTGTGCTGTTTTATTCTAAGAATAATGGCTTATTCATAACAAGAACCATTTCTTCCATCTCTGTGGGTACCTTCTCTATACCTTTTTTAAAATTTTTTTTAATTGTAGATGGACACTATACCTTTATTTTTTTATTACTTATTTTTATGTAGCGCCAATTATCGAAACCAGTGCCTCACACGTACTAGGCAAGCATGCTACCACTGAGCTACAACCCCAGCCCTCTTCTTTGTATCTTGTAGGCACTCAATGAATTGTTAAAGAATTATATAAACGTGGGGACTATTTAGGTTTCTTCTTCTCTTCTCTCTCTCTCTCTCTCTCTTTTTTTTTTTTTTTTTTTTTTTGGTTCTGAGTGATCTGAAAGTAGATTTTCAATGAAATACCATTATTGTAGTAGCTAGTATTTGAGTGAACTATCAGCAATTTTTGAGGTCAGGAAAGGTTCACTAAACCAGGCCAAGATTCTGAAGTAATATGCATATCCCTACCCTATCTTTACAGTGTATTTCAAAGTATACATTTCTCTCAGTATCATTTTGATCTATGTTCTTTCTTCAGTGCTTCTGTTGAAATAGATACTGGCCTAATGTGTGCATTCTCTGAAGCAGACTGATATATACTTTAAAAATGATTATTATGGGAATTTATGGAAACTACTTACTTGAAAGATAAAGCATATAATTTTAATTTGTTAACTTGGTGTATGTTAATATCTGTAAAATTTACAACATATTGGCTCTTCCTATGAAATTTTGCTCAAATAAGGAAAAATAATCACATTTGTGCTCAAGGATAATTGATCTCTTCAGTTTTTAAGTGGCAAAGAAAAATTGATGTGTTAGTTTTTCATTGCTGTGACCAAAATACCCCTCTATGAACAACAATTATTTTGACATAATTTCAGAGGTTTAGTCCATGGTGGGCTGAAGTCATTGCTCTGGGCCCAAGGTAAGGCAAAACATCATGGTGGAGGGGCATGGTTGAAAATCACTGCTCCATTGTTCCTGGTGGCCAGGAAACAGAGAGAGGAGAGGAAGGGGCCATTGGGAAGATGCATCCTTTCAGGGCAAGGCCCTAGTTAACTACCACTTCTAGCCATACCTCACCTGCCTATTGTGTTACCACCAGTTAGTCCATTCAAAGTAGGATGGACTTAATTAGGTTACAGTTCCCATAATCTAATTATTTCACCTCTGAATATTCCTGAATTAATGCAAGAACTTTTGAGGGACACCTCATATACAAACCATAACATTTGCATTGGATTATTATTAAAATTTAAATATTTTTCCTGCATATTCTAAATGTTATATTTAGATATTGAGCATTGGCATGTTTTATGTTGTATAATTTTCCATTGTCTTAGCTGAATTCTCATTACTTATGGCAACTTAGGAATTAACTACAAAGGATCTACTTAGTCAAGAAACAATGAAAAAAAATAGGTCTTAACAAGTTTAATACGTTACTATTATTTATTGGGTAAAATGTTTCACCTTATGAAAGACTTAGAAATGATCAGGAATTGCTTACATTTGTAATCTGTGAGGAGTTATACCTTGTCTGAACCTGTGCTGCATAAACCAAAATGCTTTTGAAATGTGGAAGTCTCATGGAGTTAGAAAAACTTGCCATGAAATGGAAGTAAATTTGTTGTGTGTTAATATAGTATGTGTATTTTTAGTGAGACAGAGTCTGTAGGAAAAATTTATGTACCCAAATATGTAAATCTAATACTATGTAATTATGTTTTATTTTAAATGAGGCCAAACTGCCTCTGATGAAACTCCATCTGTGATATTAGGTGGAAATTCTAGTGAGTTAATCTAGAAGATATATTGTGATATGCTGAAATTCTCTAAGCATAAATTAGTGACTTGTTTTTAAAGTTCCAAATTTATTGGATTACTGCCCCTAAATGTATAATACTTTCTTCCAAATGAGCTGAATTGATGTTATTTTGGATTTATATAATTCTACCCTTTCCCTTGTTAAATCAATGTAAAATAAATTCTTACTGTTACTCCAACTGAATTATAGAATAGGCTTTTAAGGAACAGATTTATCAGCTGGCATCTTGTGCATGCCTGTAATCTCAGCTTCTCCGGAGGCTGAAGCAGGAGAATTGCAAGTTAATGCCAGCCTGGACAATTTAGCAAGATCATATCTCAAAATTAAAAAAGCTGGGGATGTCCTTAAAAGTAGAACATTTGGCAAGGTGCAGTGGCACATGCTTGTAATCCCAGCGATTTAGGAGGCTGAGGCAGGAGGATTGCAAGTTCCAAGTCAGTCTCAGCAATTTAGCGAGTACCTAAGCAACTTAGGAGACCCTGTCTCAAAAAGTGGGGGGTGGGAACTGGGGATGAGACTCAGTGGTTAAATGCCCCTGGCTTCAATTCCCAGTAACAACAACAACAAAAAGGTAGTAGGGCATTTGCCTAGCCTATTCTAGTATCTTGGTTCAATTCCTAGTACTTCGAAGAGGAGTGAAGGGAAGGAAATCTGGCATATCAGAAAATAGTTAAGTTGGGAATGATTAACCATGAATATTCTTATGACTGATTCTTCTTCCCAATTTTTTCCATTAGTGGAGACTCATAAATTCTAAAATTGAGTTAGAAGATGCCCCACTTTTTTTTTCTTTTTTATAGTACTGGGAATTGAACCCAGGGGTGCTCTGTCAATGAGCTACATCCCCATCCCTTTTTAAACTTTTTATTTTGAGACAGGGACTAGCTAAGTCACCCAGGCTGCCCTCAAATTTGAAATCCTCCTGCCTCAGTCTCCCAAGTATCTTGAACTACAGGGGCACATCACTGGACCTGGCTAAATGTGCCCTACTTTAATGGTTCAATATTGGTGAGTTATAGTCTTAAAGGCATTTTATTATAGAAATTACAGGCTTAACATTATATAAGATACCTATTTAAAAGGAAATTCTTTAACGGATATTTTGGAATTTTTTGATTTAAATCTTTCCCCAATTCTGTGTGTTTATGTTTCAACAAATGTACTGTTTCAGGTGGAGAACAAGGACTTCAGTGTTTTCGATTGGCATCAAGTGGTCAGGATTGCCAAGTCAAAATCTGGGTTGTTTCTTTTAGCCATGTCTTAGGTATGTTTTCAAGTTTTCTCTAACATAATTTGTGAACTGAATAAGATTTCTGTTTTACCTATTTACTTAAGGTAATCTGAAAGCAATTACAAGAAACTTTGAATCAAAATGATATATACATATGATTTAAAGTTGGATGTTCACTGCTGCTTCTAACCTGGTCCCTACCTCTGTTACACAGATTCTTATTCACCAGTTTGTATTTGATTTATTTCATCTCTTTTGGTGATTTTTTAAACAATTTCTGTACACATTTTTACTCCCATATTTTTAAATTATTCAGTGTAGTGACTGTGTTTTGGTAGTATGTGAGTTTTTTTTTTCCCCCTGCATTATCCTGTCACCTCAGGTGAGCCTTTCAGTTTTGAAGCTTATTTTGTTCAGTTTTGGAATATGCTCTTCCTTAATGTTATTTCTTTAATGATGCCCTTTCTGCTTTTCTCTGTTTATAACTCCCAACAGTTGAACTAGACCTCCTGAATTGATTCTCTATGTCTGCCCTGACCCTCTCCCATTTCTCTCCTAATCTGTTTATTTACTTTTTGGAAAAAGTTCTGAGAATTTTCTTTTAACCTTCTTTTGAATTTTTATCTCATTAACCATATTTTCAAATTCTAAAAGTTCATCTTTGCTCTTTATAGCATCTTTTTTATGAGTGTGAGATCTTGAAGCTGTGAATTAGTAGTCTTTTTTGTTAAGTTCCCTTCTGTTTCCTGATCATCTCTGCTCTTTGACCTTTTTTTTTTTTTGCTTACCTTGATCTTTCTCATTCATATTAGCTTCTTCAAATGGTTGGTGATCCTTAGTATTCTATTTCCATTTAAGAATTGAACAGTAAGGCCGGGCACAGTGGAGTTTGCCTTTAATTCTAGAGTTTGGAAGGCTGAGACAGGAGGATTATAAGTTGGAAGGCCTGCCTGGGAATTTAGCAAGACCCTCTCTCAAAATAACATAGAAAATGGACTGAGGATATAATTGAATGGTAGAGCACCCCTGGCTTCAATCCTCAGAACCAAAATAAGAAAAAAGGAAATGGACAGTAAAATGTTCAGATACTCTGTGCCCATGCGTTTGTTGTTGCTGGCTTCTCTTTAGGATGAAGACATGGGTAATTGGCTCTTAAGGTGAAGGGGTGGAAGGCAAAGTGGGTGGAGGTCTTTGTGGGCTCTCCATGCAACCATTATTTGTCTTGGATTTTGTTGGGAGGTTAAGCAGCTGGCTTTTGTGTTGGCTCTGTGGGATGGGATTAGGGAGGAAGTGGAGGCAGACACTGATTGCTCATGTGCAGACTTTCGGTTAAATTTTTTTGTTTCCAAGTTTATATCTGTCATTCTGATTTTTTTTTTTTTTTTCTGGCTGCTGATAGCTAAGTCTTGAGGGGTTTTCTAGAACAGAACAACTTTCTTCTCTAGTTATAGCCTCCTCCCTTTGTACTCTGTGCTGTTATTCCTCTATACTGCCTCATCAATTATTCTGCTTTTGGCCTTCCCAAAATTGCTTTCACTTTCTAGTTTGCTGATGGCCTCATTACCAGTTCTCTTCATCCATGTACATTTATGTCTTTATTAATTTATTCATTATTTTTTTAATGGAGACTGAAATTTTGTGGTCACTTGGCCATCTTGATTCAGATGCCCCAAATTGTTTTATTATTTGTTACCTAATAGGCTTTAGTTGAATCACAAACTTCATTTCTGTCATTCATAATTATACTAGTATGTTGAAAATGGCTTATTAAGAAAGAAATACATTTCCTTTTCAGTGGAAATTTATTTATTGCCTCTTAGGTTGCCTGTAGTAATCCTTTTAGTTTATGTCCTATTGGTGAGGATGAAATTTCCTTTACTTTCTGGTCTCTCCTAACTCTTTCTTCTGCCTCTTTCTGTACAGAGTGAAATTCTGGTAAGAAACAATAAATACAGTAATGTATATGAGCTTTCCAATTACACTTATCCTGACTAACTGTTCAATAGAAAAGCTTTTTTTCACACATTGTAAAACATTTTTACAGTAACTTTTTAAAAAGTATAACAAGCTGGACATAGTGGCTCTTGCCTGCAGTCTTAGCTACTTGGAACACTGAGGCAGGAGGATGTAAGTTTGAGACCAGCCTGGGCAATTTAGCAAGACCCTATCTCAGAACTTCTGGGATGTAGCTCAGTGGTAGAAGGCCCCAGGTTCAATCTCCAGTACAACAAACAAAACAAAGTACATGTAACAGTATATAAATGTGTAGTTAAAGCCTTTTTATTAAGAAATTATGTGCATCTTAGTTTAATTTCTTATTTGTGGGGAGGAGTAGTTAGAAATATGGTTGTATACATGGCAATGTAAATCATTAGGGTCATATTGCAAGTTTTCTAGTCTTCATCTGATTTATAGCGTGATATTTTTCCTGTGTTGGTTAAAATGAAAGGCTTTTGAAATTCACTGTATTTCTAGCACATAGTACTGGTGCCTTTAATGCCCAAATCTGCTCTTCCAGGTAAATAGTTTTTTCTCCTGTTTTGAGCTTGAAAATTTTATCTGCTTTAATAACCTTTTGTTTAATTAAATGCTTGATATCCTCCTTAGGAACCATTAACACTTCAAAGCAGGTTTTATTATGTCTGATATATTTATAAATTTCACTTTTATCTTTGCTCCTGGGGTGGGCAAAGTGAAATTTATAAATATATCAGACATAATAAAACCTTCTTAATTATTTTTATAGTTTGTCACTAAAACATTGAATTTCCTTAGTTTATGTTAAAGGTAAGAGTTGTGATATTTATTTTCAGTAATTCTATAAATCATAAAAAGGATTTCAGGGTTAACCATACCTGTAGGAGTGTTACAGATATGTTAGAACTATAAGAAAATCATTATTGGTTATTGTTACTTACAGAATAGGAAAATATTTTGCTGATGTGAGATTTTACAAAATTATAAGCATTAGATTTCTTAGTCCTTTGGAAAATTTACATGTTTTCTTTTTAAAATTGTTTGTGGTATAGCTTAAATGTTTAAAAATAATTTGGTAGTTATAAAATTACCCTGTCTAGCCTTTGCTGAGCACATCATTTTTCAATTAATTATTGAGATTTTTGAAGCCTCTTAATCACATTGCATTCCAGTTATTTGCTTAAATGTGTCAATATCTGAGCTGCATGAGGATTTTTAATTTTTGTGTATTTTAGGTGTTTAAAGATTATTGAATAAATAAGTGAAATAGTGTTGACTTAAAAATAAATTCTAAGCATGGTCAGCTTGTTAATTTTTCTCACTTCATTAATTGCAGGCTTTGAATTAAAGTATAAAAGTACATTGAGTGGGCACTGTGCTCCTGTTCTGGCTTGTGCTTTTTCCCATGATGGGCAGATGCTAGTCTCGGGGTAAGCTCTTTAATATTCTTAAACCATTTGAAATAAAATGGAACATATAATCAGAAAAGCACATAAAGCATAAAAGGATAGCTTGATGAATTATTGTGATACCTACATGTATAACCATGACTTGGGTCAAGAAATCAAATATTGCTGGTTCTACTCTAGAAACCCTCTCCTTCTAGTGTTCTTTTCTGACTACAGTACCTGAGGTTGTAGAAAGTACTGCTTTTTTCTTTTAAAACTGTTTTAAAACAAATCATACCATGTGAATTATTTTGTGTCTAGCCTCCTTTACTCAGCATTATGCTTATAATATCTATTTATATTATTGCATTTAATTACAATAATAAGCCATTAATTTTCATGACTATATAATATTCTGTTGTGTGGAGATAAAACCAAAGCTATTTCCTGGTGGTTGAACAATTAATACTCCTATAGTAATGTTTTTTTATCCTAACCTGTATTTGGCATTATGGGTCTTTTAAATTTTAGCTCTTCTGATGGGTTTATAGGGTTATCTTACTATGGTTTTAATTTGTATTTCCCCAAAACAGTGAGGTTGGAACTCGATTAGAAGTTTATTGATCTTTTATATTTTCTTCTGTTTTTAAAATTTTTTAGTTTTTTTAGATGGACACAATATCTTTATTTTGTTTTTATGTGGTGCTGAGAATCAAACCCAGTGCCTCATGCATGCTAGGCGAGCGTGCTACCACTTGAGCCACATCCCCAGCCCCTGTATTTTCTTCTTTATGAATTGCTTTTTAATGTTTCTTGCCCATTTTCTTATAGGTTATCTTTTTTTAGAAAAGTTTTTTATAATCTTATTGTATTGTTTTATACCTTTATGTATTTTTATGTGGTGCTGAGGTCGAGCCCAGCACCTCACACATGCTAGGCACGCACTCTACTACTGAGCTACAACCACAGCCCATCGTACAGGTTATCTTTTTATTATTGACTTGTTAAATATGTGTGTGTGTGTGTGTGTGTGTGTGTGTGTGTGTGTGTGGTGTATTTCTACACATGAATCATTGTTGGTTATATGTGTTGTAAATGTCTTTTGCCACCTTCTAGATTTGCCTTCTCAAATTTCATAATTTTAGTATTGTTAGTTTATGTTCTGAGGTCTTGACGTTTTTTCATGTTATCTTCTAAAACCTTCATTGTTTTGCCTTTCACAAAATTGGTTTATGTGTATTAGGTGGATTGGGAATGTAGCTTCATTTCATTCTGTATGGCTTTTTGTCCTAGGACCATTTACTGAAGATTACTCTTTCATCATCACTTACTGTGATCCCTTGTTAGAAATCAGTGCCATGTATATGTGGGTCTGTTTCTCACCCTGCTAGTGTGTCTATTTTTGTGTTCATCCTTGCTATAATACCACTCTTTCTTTATAAGACTTTATATTTTGACTGTTCTTAGCTCCTGACACTTCCATGTAAATTTTAGAATCATTTGTCAAAGGATTCCCATTCGCTGCTCCAATTACATAAATCTCTTTGGGTGTTAGTTGGGATTATATAAAGTCTGGTCAGTTGAAATTTGGGGGGAGAATTGACATTTTTGTGATACCAGGTCTTATAATCCATTAATATGGCGTATTTTGCATTTATTTGTCTTAGTTTCCCTCAACAATTGTCTTCCATGTAGAAATCCTGCTTATCTTTTATTAGACTTATTTCTAGGCACTTAATTGTTTTGTCATTGTCATTATAAAAGTTGTGACTGATATAAGGAAATGAACATGTAAATACAATGGATTTATCTATAAAATTTATTATTTTGGATTTTCTGTGTATAAAAATTTGTAGATAATGGCGGGTTTATCCTTTCCTTTTAAATTTAAAAAAAAAATTTTTTAGTTGTCAATGGACCATTATTTTATTTATTCGTTGATATATGGTGCTGAGAATCTAACCCAGTGCATCACACATGCTGGGCAAGCACTCTACCACTGAACCACACAATCCCAACCCCTTTCCTTTCTAATTCTAATATCTTCCCAGCCTTACTGAACTGGCTAATGCTGCTATGGTAATGGAAATAGTGATGACAGCCATCGTTGTTTGATTGATTAAGGCAAAGGGAAAACTTTCATTATTAGATATGATCATTGTAGGTTTGGGGGATATAAAATTAACAGTTTTTTTGTTAATTTTTTAATCATGAGTGTGTTCTGTTTCATCAGATGATTTTTTTTTCCTTGCATCTTTTGAGATGACCATAATTTTTTTCTGTTACTCTGTTAGTGGGGTGAATTACAGTGATTTTTTTAAATGTTAAATCAACTTTTGTTACCAAAAAAACATACTTGGTCATTTGTCAGCCAAACTGTTTTGTTGCCACTATTTTAATGTGGCTCCTTTATCTCAAAAGATAATTATTGTTCATCAAAAATCATAATTTTCCTTTGACTTAGAATTTAAGTCAGTGTAAAGTTCAAACAAAATTGGATTTCTTTTGTTATTTTGAGGGAACAGCTTAATTCACAAGATGGGTATACATCTTAATGTGCTAAGCTCTCTACCCAGTTGCAACAGGGCGTATAGAAGGATGTTCAAAGCAGTGTGTTCTTGAAGGCATGTATTAAGTCCCTTTTTAAATAGTTAATACTTATGGTGACAACCTATTAACAGTGCAAAATCCTAACATTTCCTTACCTCCTGAATCATGGAAAAAGCGTTAAGTGATACCCAATACTGTTTTTTGTTTGTTTTATAGCATTATAATTCTTTATCAGTTTGTATATATGTGACTTTTAGGTAACTAGCATTAACTGAAATGACCTTTCACAGTTATTCTGGATAAATGGAAGTTCATATTATTAAGTTTTTTGGTATATAATGTTGCTCTAAGTCATATTCAAATGTTTTTCTGAATATTTTTTATTTATTTGGATAAATATTTCAGGTAAGTGAATGAGTTGGAATTATAAGTTGATGAAATAAAAAAGCACTTCAGTTTTTTAGAAGAATCAACAGACATGTTTAAACCATACCTAATATGTGGATACACAAGAACAAATCAGTTTATTAATGAGAGAGACTCCATTTGTGACTGAAAGTCATTGATAAGATAAAATGGACATGTGAGAAAGAGGGAGATAGTGAAAAACAGGATAAGATGGTGGTATGTGAATATTAAGTAGGCAAATTGGCAAAATAGAGAATAGAATAGAATTGCAAGTTAGAAGGTGTGCTAAAGGGAAAGTATGTCAATCATAGATATGGGTGGCTATGTAAAAGGCAGTATAAAATTAATTATGCAAATATAGGAGGATTGGTGAACAGAAAACACATTCTAAGAGGCAGAAAATTGAGTAGATTAAAATGTATTAGTCCATTTTTTTGTTACTATATCAAACTACCCAAGACTGGATAACTTTATTTTTAAAAAAAGATGTGTTTAGCTTGCAGTTCTGGAGATTCAAGGGCATGGCACTTACATGGAACATATGGTAGATGGACTCAAAATGACAGGAATCCATGTAGAAGAAAGAGGTCACATTTCAAGAGAGGAAACTACACAGCATTTCAGTGTCAGAGGTCAGGCTTAGGCTTTTATTAACAATGTGCTCTAATGAGAACCAACTCAGGGTTCCACAAGAACTACCTTAATTCCTTCTGAGGGCAGTATCCGGTGACCTAAGGACTTCCCACCAGGCCTCACTTCTTAGGTGTCCTACCACTTCTCATATTGCATACTGAAGACCAAGACTCTAACACATGAACCCCTGAGGGACAAACCACATCCTAACCATAGGATGTATGATAAACACAAAAAGAATTAGGGGAATAACACTGAAAAAAGAGACTAGAAATGACGGAGAAACTAGATATTGTCAAAACGTGTTCAAACGTTATATATTATATTTAGAAAAACTCATGAAATTTTGAAATCAATTCTAAGGTGCTAGACCTAACTATAGGAGATAGCATTAAAAGTGAAGTAAAGAGCCAGGTGCTGTGGTGCATAACTGTGATCTCAGTGACTTGGGAGGCTGAAGCAGGAGAAATACAAGTTTGAGGCCAGCCTCAGCAACTTAGCAAGGCCCTAAGTAACTTAACAAGTTCTTGTTTCAAAAATAAAGTGGAAAGGTCTGGGAATGAAACTCAGTGGTAAAGCTCTTGCCTAGTATATTTGAGGTCTTGAGTTTGATCCCTAGTGGTGTTGTAAGGAAAGAAAACAAAAACAAAAAAACCGTTTTTGTCTTGAGTTGAAAACCAATGAGAAAGAAATAGCACAGATGAGTAGACAATGTGACTATTTGCAACTAACTTGCTCCTGAGCTCTGGCAACATCGTCCACTGCAGACTTCTCTTGCAAGGGCTAATTGGTGTGTGTCTGTCTGTCTGTCTGTCTGTCTCTCTCTCTCTCTCTCTCTCTCTCTCTCTCTCTCTCTCACACACACACATACACACACACACACACCTACACCTGAGTATGGCATCTTACCCCCAAACTCTCTAGTCATGTGTCATTTTTTTTTTAAGTAGTAGTAGGAGGAGGCCAGTAATCTTATTCTAGAAGAGATGGGAAGTGAGTGTTTTTTCTCCTCTAAAATATGCTTATTTACATTTTATTTATTTTATAAGTAAATTAGCTGGAGTTTTATTGTTATGAATCAGGCAGGTTTAAGTGAACAGCCTTCTTTTACTCAGTAGTGACCAACAGAATGAGGCTTGAGATCACCTTTCCCAAAACTCAGTCCATCTCTTTTTCCTTTATACACTAACAATTTATGTATTCCCAATGCAGTGCTCATAAAGATCACTAATGATGATCCTCCCTCTCCCTGTGCTCCCCAGGTACTGGGGATTTAACCCGGGGTGCTTTATCACTGAACGACATCCCAAGTCCATTATTTTTTATTTTGAGATAGGGACTCTGTAAGTTGCTGAAGCTCAAACTTGTGATCCTCTTGCATTAGCCTCTTGAACTGCTTCTCAAATGATACATCAAAGAGGAATTAGTTTTAATTTTATCTGGTGGTAGTCTCAAAAGATAAAATTTCCTTTTAGTTTTTTTTTTTTTTGTAATTGTTGCTTTGACACCAGTGAGAATTTGAGACAAAACGTAATGGGAAGTGGATGGGAGGACCATTTTGAATGTAAACTTAGCATGGCTGCGTTCTACTCCAAATGAAGTTTTTGCTATCATCCCTTTAGAAGCAGCAAGCTTAAGTAGAACTGGGCCTAGGTCAATTAACCAAAAGCCACGTCACCCAATCACCCATTCATTTGAAATTAAAACACACAGACACACACACGTTTCTGTTGACCAGATTTCCACTTAATAAAATCTTCAAAAGTAATGTTAATGTGCTCCTTACTCTCAGTCACATTGCTATAGCTGGATACCTGGTTTCTGTAGCTCTTATGAAAGTATTTTTGTTTGTGGATACTTGCTCAAATTGATATATCAGAGGGGTGATAAACACTGAGCAGTCCTGTCTGTCATCTTGCTAAATGTCACCATGTAGTGTTTTATTTTCTCCACATTTTTTTATTTGTACATTATAGTTGTACATCGTGGTGGAATTTATTGTTACATATTAGTACATACACACAATATAACGATATAATTTGGCCAATATCCCTCTCCAGCAGTTTCTCACTCCCTCCTTCTACCCCCTTGTTCTTTTCCTCTGTGCTACTGATCTCCCTTTGCTTTTCATGTGATAACCCCTCCACCACCACACTTTTCTTTTCCTTTTTCCTCTCTAGCTACCACATATGAGAGAAAACATCCAATCCTTGACCTTCTGAGTTTGGTCTGAATGGTCTCAAGTTCCATCCATTTTCATGCTAATGACATAATTTCATTTTTCTTTATAGCTGAATAAAACATTGTGTACATATACCACATTTTCTTTGTCCTGTTGATGGACACCTAGGCTGGGTCCTTACTTTGGCTATTGTGAATTATGCTGCTATGAACATGGGTGTGTATGAATTGCTATAATATGCTGACTTTAATTCTTTTGGATAAATATGGAATATGTAGTGTATTTTTTAAGGGATGCTCAGAAATAGTGGATTTTACCCTAAGAATTTTATACACTCTAGAGATAATAACCTATATATTGAGGAATTTAGGACTAAATAAGAGTATCTATAAATTATGCCTAGCATATATATACATAGTCAATTAATTTTACTTGCTAGTATTTCATATATATATTTTTATTGTAGTTGGACACAATACCTTTATTTTATTAATTTATTTTGTGTGGTGCTGAGGATCAAACCCAGTGCCTCGCACATGCCAGGCAAGTGCTCTGCATGGAGCCACAACCCCAGCCCCATTCACTCTGTTTTGAAATCTTTTTTCTACATCCAGAATGCATTTTGTGCTTCTCATCTTCTTGTATTTTATTTTAGATTTGAAATTTTAAACTGTAATTCCTATTTTGGAATTATTACCAAGGATTCTAAACTTATCTGTCATTAACAAATGGATGGCCTACTGAACAAGGAATTTTAAGCTTGACAATAGATGTGACTCCTATGGTTAGGCTATAATCAACTACCTTTCAATTAGGCACAAATATTGATGTTATACAGAGGGTAGTAGCAATTGTCTTGCTGATATATTTTTTTGTTTTTTCACAATAGTGTCATAAAGACTGTTTCCAAGGAGAAATAACCAGATAGAAAAATTTTAATCTGTTGTTTTAAAATTGTGTACTTTGTTGTAATGTGTTTTTCTTCGTATTATCTTTTTTTTATTCCAACACCAAATTTGGAATTATACTTTCAAAAATGGGTACCAAGCCATATGTACATTATTAGTAATTAGGGTATAACCATATCAATGGTAGAGAACAGTGTTATCTGAAACAACTAAGTAGCAAATAATAACTTTTCTTTGTAATGATCTTTTCCTTTTGGGTTACTAACATGATATGGAGTTGTATCTTTATATATCACAGATGCTTGTTCTGCTTATGTCTGTGAAGCATAAATAGCATATACTGTTTTAATAAAGTGCATAATTTTCTGATAGATTTTATATTTGGCATTTTTAAAATAAAAATTTATATAAACAAAAAGAGACTGCTTTCCATTTATTAACCTAGAAAAGTCACTAAGGTGATTTAGAGTACTAATTATATAAATGTACTTTGTTTTTGTAGAAACTTTCATCATTAATTTTCTTTTTCTTTTAAAGATCAGTGGATAAGTCTGTCATAATATATGATACTGTAAGTATTTCAAAATCTTTTGTGTGACCTTAATTATGTTTGTGAAACAACTTCAAATTCAGTTAGGCATGGTAGAAAAAGTAGTTTTCTTCTATTTAGTATGCCCAATAGTATAGTATATACATTCTCCCAAATGCTAAAATAACCAGAAAAGTAATGAATTATTTCTAGGATAAGCTCTTAAATATTGTAATAATAATTTTAAGATGGACAGATTTTAAAATTTGATCATAGGAAATACAGATTTAAGAGTACCAATATCAGGCTGGGGCTGTAGCTCAGTGGTATAGCGCTTGCCTTACACGTGTGAGGCCCTGAGTTCAATCCTCAGCACCACTTAAAAAAAGTAAACAAAATAAAGATTAAAAAAAAGAGCACCAATATCCAAAAATTACTTTCAATCACTTGTTAAACTTTTATATCAGGCTTCCATAACAACAATGAAGGAATGTTTACCCCAGGGAATTTGGAGAGTGTAACTGAAAGTGACCTACTATTCCTAGAAACTGGGAAGATTGAGATACTAGCATAAGAAAGATCAGGTTATTGTGGAATTGGAAAAATGGATCCACAGATCTGCCCATACATCTATGTGGGTAAAGACCAAGAGTATGAAGAAGAATGAAGGTTTTACATATAACAAAGATATAATTGAGAAAAATAGAAAAATATTCAAGAGAAAATTGGGGTTGAATGGAACCTTATAATGATTGAGCTTATACAGTAGCTATGCCAGCAAATCAATTAGCATGTCAAGCCAAGTAATCTAAACTTTAGTGCTCCACACAAAAGTTCAAGTCACTGAAAGGTCTGAAAGGAAATGGGAAAGAATACTCAATCTAGATTAGGTAGATCTTTAATAGTTCATCAACTTTGTGTATATGTGGGTGGGGGTGCTGGGCGTTGAGCCCCAGGCCTTGTACATGATAAGCAAATGCTCTACCACTGAACTATTTCCCCAGCACTCTCATCAACTTTTTGATATTTTATATTTGCAAAAAAGTTATAACATTAAATTTTCTTTGTAAAATATATATAAGTTCTAGTTAAATACATCTATATATTTGTTGGCCACTTAAGTATATTCAAAATATAAGTGACAGTTTCTATTCACTGATTCTACAATGTGTACAAGTCACATGCTATAGCAAAAACACATTTTTTTCATTTAACATGTTTGTGTTACTATTAATAAATTTTTAAAAATCATCAAATGCCAAGGATCTGTTGTACTAAAACCGTCTTAAGAAAGTAGTCAGTAGACAATAATGCTGGTACCTGAAAAAGAGTGAAATAAGCATTTGATACTTTGTGCAGTACTGGGGATTGAATCAGGGCCTATTGCATGTGAGGCAAGCATTCCATCATCCAGCCCTTTTAAAAATTTTATTTTGGTAACAGAATCACACTAAGTTGCCCAGGCTGGCCTCAACTATGATCACGTTGCCATAGCCTCCCACTTAGCTGTAACTACAGCATGTACCAGCACACCCACAGTGCTTGATAATACTATTAGTTATAAATGACATTCTTTGCTATTCACTGAGTGAAGTTCCAACTGATATTAGTTACTACTAATACATATGAGAATATGCATAACCTATAAATAATGTATATCAAGTGAATCTTCATCAGTAACTACCCTTGCCTGAGAAAATATTAAAGCTGTTTTTGTTGTTTTCTTTCAGAATACTCAGAATGTACTTCACACATTGACCCAGCATACCAGGTCTGAACTTAATCTCATTTTGTATTAATATAATTAAAAAATTAGAAGATATGTAATGTTTATTTTTATTTACTAGGTATGTTACAACATGTGCCTTTGCACCCAATACCCTCTTACTTGCTACTGGTTCAATGGACAAAACAGTAAATATCTGGCAATTTGATCACGAAACACATTGCCAAGGTTAGTAAATTAATCATCTTCAACCAAGTTTAACCCACTCACTACTGAGATCAGACATTTAGTAACTCTTTTCTCCTCTTTCATTCTCCTTTTCTCTCTCTCATTTTATTGTGTTAGGGGTCCTTGTGCATAACAGTGCCTTGTGCATAACAGGCAAGCATTCTACTGAGCCTGAAATTGGGTAAATCAGAGAAGCCAGTGTTAAAGTAGTTGACCTGCATTAAAACTGTTGATAAAGACTTTTGAGTGCACACTCATATCATACCTCCCATGATTTTGTATGTTGTTTATTTGTACTCCATACTAATTTTTCAGATAAATGTAGCCTGAAGACAGAATAGGAATTATAGTTGTATTTTGCTGGCTTTGTTTTTGGTGTATGAAACAACTTTGGTGCATAATTTAGGATTTTATTTTTGTCACTGTTAGAATTAACTCAAAATGCTGGTGCTGACATGCAGATAGATGATAGAGCAAAGACCTTTGCTTGTATGAGTTTTATATAATAAAGAAAAATTGTTTTTCTGGAGTGAAAAAGAAGTTCCAAAAGAGTAATATTTGATATAACAAGTAATATTAAATAATACTTCATACATAGTGATAATTGATTTTTTGAAATTCTTGGAAAGTTAGCTGGGTATGGTGGTGCATGCCTGTAATCCTAGTGACTCTGGAGCCTGAGGCAGAAGGATTCCAAGTTTAAGGCCAGCCTCAGCAATTTAGCAAAACCCGGTCTAAAAATAAAAAGGGCTGGAGATGTGGCTAAGTGATTAAGCATTCCTGTGTTCAATTCCCAGTACCGCCCTGACCAAAGGGATTTAAATTTAAATTTTTAAATTTTTTAATTTACTTTACAGTTCATAGTGGGAATGTTTATGAAAGACTTTATTATTAACCTCACTTGCCTTTTCATGTGTGTATGTATTTAGCAAGGAGCATGGAAGATCAGCTGAAGCAATTTACTGAAGATTGGTCAGAGGAGGATGTCTCAATGTGGCTTTGTGCACAAGGTTTAAAAGACCTTGTTGGTATTTTCAAGATGAATAACATTGATGGAAAAGAATTGTTGAGTCTTACAAAAGAAAGTCTGGCTGATGATTTGAAAATTGGTAAGATTAGTGAAAAACAGTCTTAAAAACAACTTTTAATTATTTACCCTGAGGTTGATTTTAGTAATCATAACAGAATAACAGCAAGTATTCTGGTGTGTGGGTTTTTTTTTTTTTTTTGTCTAGAAGGAGAGTGTATTTTTATTAGATTAGGCAAAAGAAAGTGTTACATAGCATTTATTTTGGTAACTTAACCTAACTTGTAATTGGAATTTTAAAAATCATTTTAAAAATTGATATGTAATTCATATACCAAAAAATTCACTCTCTAGAGTGTACAATACAATGATTTTGTGTGTGTGTGTGTGTGTTTTCTCCAAGTTGTATAGTCATTGCCACTATTTAATTTTAGAACATTTTTATCACCTCCAAAAAACCAAAATCCCAAACCCATTAGCTGTCACTGCTATTCCCCTTTCTTTCTGGTTTCTGGAATCACTAATCTTTTCTGTGTATATGGATTTGCTTATATTGAGACATTTCTATAAGTGGAATTATATAATACATGGCCTTTTATGCTACCCTCTTAGTATGTTTTCAAGGTTTATCCATGTTTGATCATGTATCAGTACCCCATTCCTGTTTATGACTATTATTCCATTGTATGAATTTATTGCTTTTTGCTTACCCATTCATCAGCTGATGGAATTTGGGTTATTTCTATCTTTTAGCTATTATGAATAATGTTGTTATGAACAATCATATAAGAATCTTTGAGCATTTCAGTTTTCTTGGGTGGATAATTAGTCTGAATTGTTGAGTTATATTGTAACTCTTTGCTTAACATTTGAGGAGCTGCCAAGCTGTTTACCTATGCAGCTGTGGTATTCTACAATTCCACAACCAGTGTGTGAAGGTTCCGGTTTCTCACGTCCTAAATAATACTCATTTGCTTTTTAAATTGCAGCCATTCTCATGGATTCAGGTTTTGATTTGCATTTCCCTGCTACTAATGATGTTGTCATAATCCATATGGGCTGCAATAACAAAAATCTCATAAACTGGGTAGTTTATAAACAACGTAAGTTTATTTTTCAGAGTTCTGGAGGCTGGAAAATCCAAAATTATTGTATTGGCAAAGTATTGTTATCTACTGAGGGACTATATTTCCTGCTTTATGTATGCCTTCCCACTGTCTCTGTGTCGTGGAAGGGGCAAGTTTTCTCTTTTGTGCCTCTTTTTATGTGGGCACTAATCCTATTTATGAGGACTCTACTCTCATACCCTAATTACATCCCAAAATTTCCAGCTCCTAACGACATCTTATTGGTGATTTCAGCATATGAATTTGGTGGAAGGGAACACAAAATTCAAACCATAGCAGGTGTTGAGCATCTGTTCCTCAACTTATTGATCATTTTTATACCTACTTGGAGAAACATCAATCCTTCGTCTTTTTTTTTTTTTTTTTTTGGTGGAACTAATGATTGAATGCAGGTCTTCACACATGCTTTGGGAGCCCTCTTAATCACTAAGTTACATCCCTAGTCCTTTATTTTATTTTGGGTCTTGCTAAGTTGCTGAAGCTGGCCTCAAAATTAAGTTTCTCCTGTCTTAGCTTTCTGAGTACCTGGGATTACAGGTATGCACCACTATGCCCAGAAATGGGTTTTTTTTGTCTTTTATTTTTGTTTTGTGAGAGTTTATATATGATTTGCAAATATTTTCTCCCATTTTGTGGGTTATCTTTATATTTTCTTGATAATATCTTTTGGTGCACTGGTACACAGAAATTTTAAATTTTGATGAAATCCTATTTATCTGTTCTCCCCCCAATTATTGCTTGTGCTATAGGTGTCATATCTAAGAAACAATTGCTTAATCTCAAATCTTGAAGATTTATACTTGTGTTTTCTTCTGTGACTAAGCTTTAGAACTTAGAACTTAGGTCTGTTTTTGTTTTTGTGATACTAGAGATTGAACCCAGGGCCTTCCACAAGCTAGGCAAATGCTCTTTCAGTGAGCTACAGCTCTAGCCTTTTTTTATTGCGTTTTCAGACAAGGTCTTGCTAAATTGCCCAGGTTGGCTTTGAACTTGCAACCTTTATGCTTCCTGCTTCTTGAGAAACTAGGAATATGGGGGTGTGCCACTGCACCTGGCTTGGCTTAATTTTTAATATAGTGTGAGATAGGGGTTATCTTAATTCTTTCATGTGTGGATATCTAATTGTTCCAGTATCTTTTGTTGAAAAGATGGTTCTCTTCCCTTTGAATTTTTTTGATACCCTTATTGAAAATCAGTTGCTCATAAATGTGAAATTTATTTCTGGAATCTTAATTCTGTTTCATTGATATGTCTGCTCTTAGGCTGATATCATATTGTCTTATTGTACTTTTGTAGTAAGTTATGAAATTGGAAAGTGTATTTGTCCCCCATCTTTGTTGTTGTTTTCAAAATTGTTTTGGCTATTCTTGGTCTTTTGCTTTTCTATATGTGTTTTAAGATCAACTTGTCAATTTTTGCAGAGCTATTTTGATAAGAATTGTATTGAATATTTAGTTCACTTTAGAAATTGGCATTTAACAATATCAAGTCTTCTAATCCATAAACATAGGATGTTTTCTTTCATTCAGATCTTCTAAATTCTTTCAAAAATGCTTTGAAACTTTCAGGTTTCCATTCATTTTTGTTAAGTGATTTAATAGTCAGGGATTTTTAGTATATTCACAGAGATGTACAACTATTATCACAATCTAATTTCAGAATATTTGCATTGCCCTCAAAAAAAAAAAAAAGAAAGAAAAACCTGCACTTGTTATCAGTACTCCTTATTCTCTCCTCTCTTTAAGCCCTGGCAATCACTAATTTACTTTGTATCTTGATGAATTTGCCTATTCTAGATGGACATTCCTTACGAATGAAATCATATAATATGTCATTCTTTTCTTGGTTCTGGAGATTGAATCAAGGGCTTTCAAGATGCTAGACAAGCACTCAGCTACTTCCCCGGACCTTTCTTATTTTGAGACAGGGTCTTGCCAAGTTGCAGAGTCTGGCTTTGAAGTTTTGATCCTACTGCCTCATCCTGCTGAATAGCTAGGATTACACATGTAAACCACTGCATCTGAAAATACATGTGTCCTTTTATATTTGACTTCCTTCATTTAATATACTTTCAAGGTTTATCCATGTTCTTGTATGTTTCAGCACTTCATTCTTTTTTATGGCTATTTCAGTGGATGACTATACCACATGTTTATCTATTCACCATTTGGTTTTTCCACTTTTGACTATTATCTATAATGCTCCTGTGAACATTAATGTACAAGTTTTTGCATGCCTGTATGCTTTTTTGTTCTCTTGGTATATAATTAGGAATGCAATAACTGTATGTTCAACACTTGGAAGATCTGACAGACTATTTTCCAAAGCAACTGCATTATTTTACTTTCCATTAGCACTGGGGCTAGTTTCTTATCCTTGCCAATACTTCCTATTACCTGTCTTCTAGCTTATAGCCATCCTAGTAGCTTGAAGTGGTATTTCATTGTGGCTTTATTTATGGTTAATGACTGGTACGTTTTTTAAGTGCCAGTTGGCCATTTATGTATATTCTTTCCTGTGCCATTTTTGGTTTGTTTTGTGGTACCAGGGTTTAAACGCAGGGGTATTTAAACACAGTTTTGCTCTGGTTCTTTTTATTTTGAGACAAGGTCTTGTTTAGCTGCCCAGGCTGTCCTTGTACTCGCAATCCTCCTTCCTCAATCTCCCATGTAGCTGGGATTACAGGTGTGCACCATGGAGCCCAGCATCCTTTGCCCATTCAGAAATTACTTATCTTTTTATTATTGATATGTAAAAGTTGCTTTTGTATTCTTATAAAAAAACAAACTTGGGAGTCTTAGTGCCTTGTTTTAATAAACATAATAACCAGACGCTCTTATCAATATGCTGTAGTAAAACCTCAGTCAACAGAAAGCTTGGGAAATAGGGTATCTGTATTAACATTTATTACTAATGAAGAGTGAAATATCAAACATTTTACTATAGAAAACATTTTAAAATACAATAGTATACTTTCTTTAAATAGTAAATATAACCTTTTAAGAAGTCAACAGGGTTGGGCAAGATGGACCACACTTGTAATCCCCACTACTTAAGATCTAAATCAAGGCCAGTCTGGGCTATTTAATGAGACTCTGTCTCAAAATAAAAAAAGGCTGGGGATAAAAAAAGGCTGGGGATAATAGCTTAATGGTAGAGTGCTTGCCTAGAATGTGTGAGGCTCTGGGTTCCATCTCCAGTACTGCAAAAACAGTAACAACAACAACAAAAAAAACACAATGGGGATTTTTTTTTGAAAATACTTAGATGGTAAAAGTTATGTTGTCTGTTCAGGTCATATCATGTAAGTTACTTTTGTATTGCTAATAACTTCTTTACTTTATAATTTACTCACTCTGAGAGTAGGTAATAGACTGTAGGATGTCTTTTATTTTAAAAAACGTCTGGTAAATTTAGCATCTTAGTTGATTTCTCATTAATCTCACATAATGAATCTTTACCTTATCCAGCAGAAGTACTTGACACTATGAATTAATTTTAGACTCAAAAAAGGATGTTTGAAAATAAAAGCACAATAAAAAATGAATAGAAATAGAATTCTGTTTTGGTTGTTAGATAAATAAAAAAATAAGATATTCTTACAGGATTAAATTAATGGCCTGAAATATTCTTGTAGAATGAATCTCGGGTTTAATAGTGATAATCAATGAAAATAAGTTCCATAAAATGTTAGAAGTTCAATGAAACGACAAATTCAGTGGTAGTTAATTTGAACAATCATGAATAGATATAGAAATGTTGCATATTTTCTAATGATTCTATGTTGAGTTTGGGAAGTTGGGAAACTCAACAAATTAGACACAGAATAAATTAAGTAAACAGATTATATGTTTTTATATTTATATTTTCACATAATCCTGAAGTATCTTCATTCTAAAGGCTCAAGAAGCTACCCTTAATCTTCTCAAGTGCTATTTTAAGATACAGTGAATCCTTTTAGTCTTGAGTTTTAAGAAAAACAGATCCTTTCTCAAAACAGCAAATTAGACTAATAGAGAATTAAAATTGGGTCTGAAAATAAATGTAAAAGGCAAACTGATGAATGCATAACTATTTTGCTTGCTTTTACCTTATGGTATAATTTTTAAAACAGTTCTAATGTCAGTATAAATTAATTCTGAATTTGCTTAACATTCAACAGATGGAGGAAGTTGATTGAGCAGTAAAGTATATTGATCAAAGTAGTATATCCATTGTTTGACATTTAAAAAATTATTATGGAATTAAACAGTCTATCAAATCTTCTATCCATGGACTTTTTGTAAATATACAATAAAGAGACTTAACTACATATGAATATTTGAATCTGGTGCTTTAACCAAGGTTAATAGCCATTTTTTAGGATTCCTAATGAAACATAGTAGACACATAGTATTAATTAAGGAAGTAAATTCTTATATCTAATACTAAATTTGCATAAGGAATTTCCTGACAGATTCAAAAGATCCTTAATGTTGAGAGGGATATCTTTTTAAGACATTTGTGAATCCATGAATTTATAAACACTACTGTAATAACATGTCTTAGAATTTGGAATTGTTGGGCTGGGGTTGTGGCTCAGCAGTAGATCGCTCATCTAGCACAGGTGAGGCCCTGGGTTTGATCTTCAACTCCATATAAAAATAAATAATTAACAATATTGTATCCATCTACAACTAAAAATATTTTTTAAAAAAGAATTTGGAATTGTTGTAAGTGATATAATGATGGAAATTTAGATTGACAAATGCCAAGGAATATATGTCATGTTTATATTCAAATAATCAAGAATCATACATTTCATACATTTCAAATTGGAAATGAGATGTTTTCAAAGGTTTGCTCTTTGTTTTGATTTTTTCTTTCCAAGAAATCATAAAAGCACATAGGTGTTTTTTTTTCCTAATTTTCTGTGATTTGGAAAAGTGTCCCCCAAGGGTCCATATGTTAAAAAGTCTGGTCACCAGCCTGTGGTGTCACTGGGAGATGGTGGAATCTTTAATAGGTGGGACCAAGTGGGAAGATGTTAGTGGGACATCACTAAAGGTGTGTCCTTGAAGTGGATATTGTACCCAACCCCTTTTTCTCTCCCTCTTTCTCTTGTTTCCTGGGTGTCATGAGACAAGCAGCTTCTTTTGCCATGTCCTCTTGCTGTGATGTTCTACCTTTCTACAGGCCTAAAGGCAATGGGGCCAAGTGATCATGGACTGAAACCAATCCAAAATAAACCTTTCCTCCTTTTAAGTTGTTATTACCTCAGGTATTTTGTCACAGTAATGGAAAACTCACACAGAATTGGAAAATTATAATACAAATTCCTTTTCAAATTTTACATATCAACTGTCTTCACAACTCAGATTTTGAAAGTTTCATGTTTCAGTTCCTAGTAATGCTTCATTATGTCGATTTTTCACTTGTTTAAAACTGTGAATGTTATTGACATTGTCATTCTGCATGTCATTAAATATTTTTCCTATTTATACATAAAGTGGAATAGTCCCTTCAACTCCTAGTTATTGTGCACTGATCTGCTATTGGAATGAGCATAACTTTTCATTTCAACTGCTGCTTTTAAGTTGGTGCATTCCACTTTCCATTGAGTACTTGGAAATTTTTGGTATCTCCTTTTCTCAAACTGATCAGTTGTCCTGTTGCATCTTTCCATACAGGTGTGGACCACACAGTTTTTCTGGATATTGGTGGTTTGTCCTTACCTATTTTTATTGTAGGATTCAAGAGGATACCTTGCTACCTTGTTTTGTTGAAAATGTTGTCCATGGAATATAAGTTTGTTGTGTAGTTACTCTGTTTTTATGTGGGGATTCAGAGAAATTTGAAATGATACTGCTTATACAGCTTTCACCAAATTCTAACCAAAAACCTACTTATAGTTGTGTATTTCTTTCCTAAGTTAGCTTTTATATCTTATTTTCTGTTGATCATTCTAATCATTTTATAATTTTTTATTTGTCAAAAAATAAATAAAAAACAATTTTTAAATTTTCTTTCCAGGTTACTATCATTGGGTTCTGTTGTTTTCCATGGGACAGTGGAGACCAGCTTGTTTGTGCATGGTAGTTATCAGGCTCCTGTGCTGTTCTGTTCTCCAGCCTCTAGATAATGCTGGTTGTGCTGCTTTGGTAATGTTCCTTATAGGACAGAATTGGGAAGAGTGAAGGGCACAAGTAGAAAGAACTCTTGACCATTTGTGTACACAAATATCTGCTCTAAGCTGTCACGTTTCCCACCTCCCATTCTCAACCCAGTTGCCTTTGTTTTTTCTGGGAAGGAAAGGAGGGTGGATTTGGTGGCCCATTTTGCTTTACAAAAAAGCAGCTAGTGTTTCAGGAGTGTAGTAGATAATAGGCAGATACTGCTATTTCTTATACCAAGAGTTTACTGGCCATCAGCTAGTAAGGGTCCTTGCTTTCTGAGTAGTTAAGTTTAGGGTACTTCTTCCCAAAACCCAACCACAAAAGGAGATATTTGTGGTTAAACTCTTTGGAAATGGTCTGGTAAATGTTCCCCCGAGAGCAAGGTGATCTCACTCCTGTGTGTATGTGTGTGGTACTGGGGATTAAACCCAGGGGTGTTTTGCCCCAGAGCTATATCCCCAGTCCTTTTTATTTTTGAGACAGAGTCTCACGAAGTTCCAGAGGCTGGCCTTGAACTTGTGATCCTCCTGCCTTAACCTCCCCACTCACTGGTATTATAAGAGTGTGTCACCATGCCTAGCTTCGATTTTTAAATGATGCTAAACTTATCCAAGGATAAGACCCAATTTTGGGGAATTTTGAATTAGGGCCTCTTATATTCTGTGTTATAAATATATACACATTCTATATATTAATTTACATGTATAATATTTTTGATGGGAAAATACTTTTTTCAGAATATTAAATGCTGTTATATCCTTTTCTTGTTGTAAACTATATAATTATCCCTTTAAATGAGATCTTACTGTGTAATTTTACAAACATGTTCTAGAAACACTCATGAGAGTTAATCAAGCCCTGTGGAGGTAGAGTTTTACTTGGCAAATTATCAGGAAGCAGATCCTAGTCACAAGAGGTTTTCTACTATCTCACCTCTAATAGGTGCACCTCCGTACATCTTGTTCAGTCAAGCCTTCAATCTGTTGGTCTTACCCATCTATTTAAATCGCTTCTATTCTCATTTCCCTCGTTACTTAACTTTTGAAGTGCATGACCTATCATTATAGTTCGTATTCAATCCTCCAATTTATTTGATGAAAATAAAAATACACAGTTCAGTTAATCTTCAGAAAATGTGGCACTGTGGATGAACCAATCTTGGGAAGAGGTGAACTCAGTGCACTGTCGTGAGTTATTCTGACTTGTTACATTTAAGTCTGTGGTGATGAGATAACATTGTACTTGACTTTAGAGGCACCCTTCTCTTTGTAGGCACTTTTGAGTAGCTTTCTATTCAATCTGGATAGTGATCTCAAACTATCTGAGTCAATATTTTTGCAAAATCATTCAACATGTAAAGAAATTATTGATTTCTGTTACTTTAAAAAAATGCTTTAGAGAACCTTAATTTGGTTTCAGCAACTTACATATTAAAAAAAGTCCTAGGAAGGTAGTCACTAAGCAGCAGGCTAATTTGCTACATTAACATGAATATGGGCAGCTAGCTCCAATAAATTTAAACATTTATTACTCATGGCACTGAAGGCATGGGCTTCATGTTCTGATTGATTCCTTTTCCTATGCCTCATGGGAGCCATTTGAGTTTGTGTCATAGCTGAGGAACCCTGAGCTTTATGAAATCCCCAGTCTTATAAGGGGACTGTCAGCAGAGTAGGCCAATAGGAAAACATCATCTTCATACTGGTTATGAAACAAACTTGCTTTCTGCCTGGGAAAGAGAGTGTATCTGACCTCCAAGGATATTTGCAAACTTCCTTGAAAAGATTATATAAGATAAGAAGTATCCTAAGATGTGCATAAGCACCCTGGGGAATTATCTCTCAACAGAAATAGTGCTGGTTTGGCTTTTTATGGGAACTACGAAGCATTCTGAAATACAATTCTTTTCTTCTATCCATCCTACCCTAAATACCTCAAACTAAAGTAGAACTGTCAACCAGTTCTAAAAATATAAACAACCAATAACACTAAACTTCCTAAAATCAATTATACTAGACTTCTAAAAGTAAAAATTGAGATGATTTTTTAAAATTAAAAATGAAATTTGTGCATACTGCTGTTTTGGACAAGCAGCTGAGACTTTTCATTGTGTTTCATATAAGAATGAGAAAATATATCTAATTTCATCGTTTCTTGTATTATAACATGGATTTTTTTAAATCATTCATCTGAACTTTCAAAGTTATTAGTAATTTTTTGTTATATAGATTTTTAATCTTTGTTTTATGGTGCTGGAGATTGAACCCAGGACCTTACATGTTTAATGCGATGACAGGATCTTTCATAAGAACTAGATCCATAGCCCATGTCATATAAATAAACCAATAAAATGAACCTTTTCTGGTTTTGTTGTGTGTTAATTTCTGGCACCTGAAATTCTTGAATTTTCACAATCTAAGGTGGTTCAAAATAAACTACCAGCTGCTGACATAGCTTAACCAACAGGTAGTATTCTGTATTACAGTGATTCATAAAGGAATTTTTAACAGACATTTTCATATGGTAAGACAGTATGTTGGAATATTTCTGGTTGTAGTAGGTAAAAATCTTTTTGCTAAGGAGTGGCATAAAATTTTCCAGCCCTTGGGCTAGGGCTGTGGCTCAGTGGCAGAGTGCTTGCCTCGAATGTGTGAGGCACTGAGTTCGATCTCCAGCACCACATAAAAATAAGTAAAATAAAAGTATTGTGTCCATTTACAATTAGAAAAAATATTTTTTTAAAAAAAATTCAGCCCTAATGGAATACTTTCTTTTCAGAATCTCTAGGATTGCGTAGTAAAGTGCTGAGGAAAATTGAAGAGCTCCGGACCAAGGTGAAATCCCTTTCTTCTGGAATTCCTGATGAATTTATATGTCCAATAACTAGAGAACTTATGAAAGATCCTGTCATCGCATCAGGTATGTGTGATGCCTACCAAGTCGGCAGGGCACGCTTATGTGCTAAACAAATAATGAAGACAGAAGTTTGCTTAAATGTGGAGAATTTTCAACATTCCTGTTTTCTCACTAGTTTTTTTCCTTTGGAAAAACTCATTAGGGCTGAGGTAAACAATTGAACATTTTATAATAAAATTGGACAGGTTCAGAATTGAGAAAAGGATTTTTCAGATTTTACTTAAACTTGTAAAATGTATATATAGTTGCCAGAACATAAAGATATCATTTTTAAGTTAGACTACTGAGAACACTTAGGGTTTGTCATAAATTTAAACAAATATAGAGAAAAAGAATTTAAAGATGAGCTGTAACATTCCACATTATTAATCATTGTCCATATGCACATATTTTTCGTAGTTGTAATCAGTGAATTCATATTCCATTGTAGGGTGTTTTATTTGACCTCAAATTTTATTACACATTTCTGCATATTGACTTAATCTATGTAATTTGTACTTACAATACAATACCTCTGAGGTTTTGCTACATTTTGTTTAACTCTTCTACTAATTGGTGTGTGTATGTTTACAAATCTTGTTGTAGCTCCATAGTACTGACATCCTAGTTTCTGTTGTCACTATTACTTAGGGTATTTCCATAGGATGAATGCCTCAGTGCAATTAGTATATTAGAAACTGTATTCCTTATACTAGAGAGGCAATGAGTTCTATACCTTCCCCTTCCTTGCCTGATTGGATATCAGTGATGTTTTTTGTCTTTCTCAATGACACATAAAGAGCAACTTCACTTTCCTTTTCTTTGTGTAAGACTGAGTTTGATCATCTTTTTTGATTTATAATTTCCTTATGTGACTTCTTATTCACAAGCATTTAGTTCAAATTCAGCTTTTAGTTTTTATTCTTTAATAAGAAAAACACTTATGGAAGGCGAGTACATACACTGAAGAGCCAGACTGACTGAGTCTGCTTCATTACTTATCTGTGGAGGACTTTTCAATCTCTCTGGTCCTCATTTTCCTCATGTACAAAATGGGGATATTAGTACTTACCTCATGAAATTCTTGAATGAGTTAATATGTTAAGTATGTAAAACAACTGCATATAATAAACACTGTAGTGTTAGCTTTTTTAAATTTCAAACTGAAATTTACTATGAGTATAGTAGTGGCTATATATTTTTGAGTTGGTATAAAAGGATTCTTGTTTGTAATTGAAACTCAACTTGAGTTGGCTTTCAATGATATAGCAATTGACTTATTAAATGTGAATCGTAGTGTATTCAGAATTTCCTTATTTGTGCAGAGCCTTCTGAATAATCACTTGTGTGCCTTTCCCACATGATGGAAAAACATGACTACAAACTGGTCCCAAAGTTTATTTACATTTTATGTTTTTGCACACTTGAGAGTGATTGGTCTGACACAAACCCCACAAGAACTCATTGGCCTAATTTGAGCCAGAACCCTGGCTCAGTGGTCATCTGTTACAGGAATGAGGTGAAATACTGCCTTCTTAGCTGTAGAGAGTTGAGAGGAAGATAGTATTGGGAAGGGCCTCTCTCAGAAAAGGGGGTGTGGCACTGACCAAATGGTAAATGTCCACTCTAAAAATTTTTCCAAGTTTCCTATCTTTAAAAGCATATATTACTTTGTATTAAAGTTACAAATAGTTGAGTTTTGAGGCTTTTTTTGGGGGGAAACATCTGCATGGGATCAAAGAATATGAAAGGATTTTTGTGAGGAGGACCTTGATATTTTCCTTGTTTATTCATTCCTTGTTAAGGGTATAATTTTAGACATTTTATAAAAATGTCTGTCCTCTTTGATTGCAAAATCATTTTTAGCAACATTGATGTCAGCATATAACATGTTAAAATTCAATCATGTTTTTTAAATAGTGGAATTGGACCAGTGTCTGTGTGATTATTGATAGATTTGGGCTAATTGCTATTGGCATGAAGAATTTTCTAATTTTCCATTTTGAGCCCTTCCTACCCCATCCCATCCCACCAGTATTTACATCTTTTGAACCAATTGCCTTGGATGAATTTCTAAGATATTTGTGTTTCATTCTTTTAAAAAATAGTCAAGCACTAAACATTTAAAAAATGGAGGCTTTCTGTACTCTAAGCACTGATTTAGTTTTGGTGTGTCCTTCTATTTCGTTATTTTAACTGATTAATATAAAAACTGTACATATTTTGGAGGTATCTGTGATGTTTTGATAACTCTTTGCCAACATGTTATTCTATAAGAAAATATTGTTGATCATATTGTGCCTTCAGGTGGACTTGTGTAAATTTATCTTTTAATTTTAAAAAACTTTTTCATTTTAGCCCATTTAGTCCTTCTTAGAATTTCTTTGTTACAGTAGAAAATATCTGATGTTTTGACTAGGATTATAGGAAGTTAAATGAGGGGTGAAAGTAACTTTGCACTAGTCAGGCATTCCTTTTATTCTTTTTCTATTCCTGCCAGGTCTGCTCTGTTTAACTTAATTCACTGAAAGTAACAATTCATGATATTAAAACCTACTAACCTTGATCTGACCATTTTTCTTGTTCTACATTGTTTTCACTATATCTAGAGAAACACCCTCTTCTCTTAGTTCAGGTGTTCTGTCAGTTTAATTCCTATGTTTTGCTTCAAAGAATGTCTTTGGTGTGGATTTCTTTTGCTCAGGACACACTGTGCATCTTGAGTGTATGTATCTTCCAATTTCAGCCATTCTCATACATTTTTTTTCAGACTTTCCTACTAATATACTGTAAGTTGTCTAACCTGCCCATTGAGATTTCAGTTATTTATCTTCTCTGGAAATTTCATTTAGCATGTAGAATCCATAGACCCTGGAGCTACATTGCTTAGGTTTGAATGCCAGCTGTCATTTCATACCAGTGTGACCTTGAAAAGTTATTCAGGCTACAGTTTCTTCATCTCTAAAACAAGGATAATTGTAATACCTGCATTACAAAGTTATACATAATGAATAAATATAGTACCCTGCAGTGGTCTGATACACTATTTTTTTTCTAAGGCTGTCTTTTTTTGAGGCTTTTGAGATTCTAATTAAGTATCACCTGTGGAGTTCCAGTGGGGGAAGAGGACATTTAACTCTGGAGAAGAGGTGTGCTTGGTCCATTTTCTTGGACAGGAAAGTGGGCAGCAATGTGTTTATTTTTTCCCCTCATGGACAAGAGAGTAGAATCCAGACCACTGAGCTAATATTTTTCACTTAAATCTTTCAATGCTAAGCTATTCATTCAAAAAGATGCTACTTTTATTCACCATTTCTAGGTATAATATAGCTAGAAGTTTTTAGGTTCACTCAGTCTGCTTTCTTATTAGAAACACAAGTATAGGAAATGGATGAATCTCACAATAGGTATCATGACTGTGGTATTTTGCCACAACTTATTCATCTGAGTGCATTAAGTTGAAGAATGTGTCCATTAAAATAATCCAGGAGCTTCTTAGAACTTGTCTGAATGGAAATAAAATTATTTAGGTCATTTTGAAAATGTAATGAAAATAAGCAATACTGAATGTAGTGATTATCATAATTTCTTTTTAAAGTTTTTTTCCTCAACTTAGTTACAGTAAACTTTACATGGATTTTAAAAAACAATCGTGTCATTAATACAGATTGTCAGATGCAATTGTTTTGTGTTAGAATATTTTGAGTTTGCTTTTTTATTCATAAAAATGCTAGTGTGGGGGGATGTGGTCTGTGTCACAGCTCTTGACAATCCTTTTCTTTACTACTTTGGGATAACTGAATTGCGTAGAGTAAGAAACTGGCAGAGAAAAAGTATTCATTTAAGAAAATTCAATGAAAGGTGACAAAATATACTATAAAACAATGGAGATTAGGAAATATTAAAAATTAAATAAGCTCACTGATTAGCTAATTTAATATTCTTAGTTCCTTCTTTTCAAATGATGTTAGCATAAAGGTAACCAATACATCTAAAATATCAAATTTATTAATTCGGCTCCCATTATGAAAGAATTTTTCTGTGATTCATAAAGGAAGAGTCTGAGATTAGCTAATAACACATAATCCCTCTATGTAACCCAGCCTAAAAATGAGACAGTTGTAGCAAGTAGTAAGGAAGGGGGTGCATACTTGTCACCTGGAAAGGTACCAGAGACCATGACTCTTAGCATAATCATTACTATCTGTGTAATCCCAAACACAACAACGACCTTCATAAAGGAGGAACTATAGGCAATGGGAGGAGAAAGCACAATAAAAACCTTGATTATACTTCAGTCTGAAATAGTGATATATCAAATTCTGGACCTTCAAAATAGAAAGTATACCTTCTTTTTAAACACAGGGGATTTTTTAAAGGGTCCCCTCACTTTAAAGTCTAGCTCAGTGCAAATGAATTAGCTATTACTGAACTCACGGTATTTCACATAAATGATATCCATTTTAGTATCACTATCAGTAGTAGGTGAGTGTGATGGTACTATATGACACTGTGGGTCAAAATACTCATCTTTTTAATTAATAAAATTTTCCTACTCAAAGTTTTTTTAAACTTGATGGCAAATAATTTGTGTAAACCTTTCCAAAAATGGCCAAAATGCATGTAAAATGATGCACAATATCAAGTTATATAAATTCACACTGAAACATTCACACCTGCTAAGATGGCTAAAATAAAACTGGAAAAAAGTGTTGGCAAGTATATACAGAAATTTGGGCTGGGGATATAGCTAAGTTGGTAGAGTGCATGCACAAGGCCCTGGGCTCAATCCCCAGCAACACCCAAAAGAAAGAAAAAAGGATATACAGAAATTGGAATTAAGTTTGGCAGTTTCCCAAAAAGTTACCAACAATCTACTCCTAAGTGTATGTTCATGTTCACATGGATAGCCCAGAAGTAGAAACAGCCCAAATATCAATAGATGAATGGATACAATGTAGTATAGCTATACAATGGAATATTATTAGCCATAAAAAGAAACAAGTACTAAAACATGATGCTATACATAAATATATGCAACATTGTGTAATTTAATTTATATGAAATGTTTGAAATAGGCAAATCCCATAGAGATAGATTAGTGGCTGCAGTTTTTTTTTTTCCATTGGTGTTCTGAATTAAATAGTGGTTGGTAATGATTGTACAACTTGGAAATGTACCAAGAATCAAAGAATTTTATACTTAAAAGGATGACTCTTATGGTATGTGAAGTATAAAGAGCGAAAGGCAATCACAGTTGTCAGTATCTGCACTTGGCATGTACTGTACCATATCTGGGGCTGAAGGACAAAAGAGAAGTTGTGGTTCTTGGACTTCTAAGGAGTGGAGGAGTTGCCCAGCTGGTGCTACTGTCTATAAGGGGGCAGGATAAAATATTTGGAGAGACTGTAACCAGCTTCTCCCAGCAAATGAAAATCCAGGGGCAGGAACAAGAAAAATAGGAAACCTTGCCCTGTTTTCTAGTTTCCCTCTAAATATATCACTGCAGGATCTGAGAAGGAGCCAGCAGAGAAAGCAGGTGTAGAGTTTGTGGTATTCTTGTTCCTGCATGTAGAATCCTCAGCATCTTGGGGCAGTACCTTAACAGGGCTAAGCAGCACTTAGGATTGTTTCTGTAAATGCCAAAAGCACATTTGATAAAATCTAGCATCTGTTTACTTTCTCAAAAAAGAATAAAGAAACAACTACAAACAATATGAATTTAGAAAAGTAGCAAGTAAAAATAAGCAAACAAAAAAAGGAGTATCAGTAACCTTTCTCTGTAAAAAAAGCAGTTAAAAGGTAAAACAAGACTACAGTAACTAAAACTAGAACAAAACCTAGATAAAATATGCAAAGAAGAAAACTACAGATAATCTCTGTAAAGTATAGGTAAAACATAAGACAATTTATAGTAACAAAAACTAGGATAAAATCTAGATATGATACCAAAACCAGATAAAAGACACATCAAGGATTATTAAAATACTGGCAAATTGCATACAAAAACATATTAAAAAGTTAGTGCACCATAATCAAGTGGGGCTCATCCCAGGGATGCAAGAACGGTTCAACCCATGGAAATCTATATATAATTCATCACAAAATCAATGGGCTTAAAGACCAGAATCACATGATTATCTTAATAGATGCAGAAAATGCATTTGACAAAATACAGCTTTCATTCATGTTCTAAAAACTAGGATAGTAGAAACATACCTCAACATTGTAAAAGCTATATATGTTAAACCCAAGGCAACATCATTCTAAATGGGATAAAAATTCCCTCTAAAAACTGGACCAGACAAGGATGCCCTCTTCCACTACTTCTATTCAACATAGTTTTTGAAACTCTAGCCAAAGCAATTAGGTAAAAGAAAGAATTAAGGGGATATAAATAGGAAAAGAAGAGCTCAAACTGTCCCTATTTATTGCTGATATGATTCTATATTTAGAAGACACAAAAAGTTCCACCAGAAAACTTCTAGAATTTATAAATTCAGCAAAGTAGCAGGATATAAAATTAATGCCCATAAATAAATTGCATTCCTAAATACTGATGAAGAATCAGTTCAAAGAGAAATTAGGAAAACTATTACATTCAAAATAGCCTTAAAGAAAATAAAATACTTGGGAATCAATCTAACAAAAGAGGTGAAAGGCCTCTATAGCCAAAGCAATCCTTATCGAGAAAAGTGAAGCAGGAGGGATCAATACTAGACTACTACAGAGCTATAGTAACAAAGACAGCATGATATTGGCACAAAGAGACATGAAGACTGATGGAACAGAATAAAAGACACAGATACAAACTCACATAAATAACAGTTATCTTATAGCAGACAAAGGCAGCATAAATACACATTAGAGAAAAGATAGCTTCTTCAACTATTGGTGCTGGGAAAACTGGAAATCCATATGTAGCAGAATGAAATAAAACCCCTCTCACCTTGCAGAAAACAAAGTGGATCAAGGACCTAGGCATTAGAACAGAGACTCTGGCCATACTAGAAGAATATGTAGGCCCAAATCTCCATCAAATCAGCTTAGAAACCAACTTCCTCAATAAGACTCCTAAGAAGTAAAATCAAGAATCAATAAATGGGATGGTATCAAACTAACAAGCTTCTTCACAGCAAAGGAAACAAGAATATGGAGAGCCTACAGAATGGGAGAAAATCTTTGCCACCTGCATCTCAGAGCATTAATCTCTAGGATATATAAAGAACTCAAGAAATTTAACATCAGGGCTGGGAATATAGCTCAGTTGATAGAATGCTTACCTTGTATGCACAAGGCCCTGGGTTCAAATCCCAAGCACCACAAAAAAAAAAAAACAAAAAAAAACCAATCAAATGGGCAAAGGAACTAAACAGGCACTTTACGGATGAAGTAAATATCAGTCAGCAAATATATGAAAAAATGTTCAACACTCTAGCAATTGGAGAAATGCAAATTAAAACTACACTGAGACTTCATCTCACTCTAGTCAGAATGGCAATTATCAAATATCATTGAATTATCAATGGCAAATATCAAATGTTGGTGAGGTTATGGGGGGAAAGGTCCGCTCATACATTGCTGGTGGGATTGCAAATTGGTGCAACCACTGTGGAAAGCAGTATGGAGGCTCCTCAGTAACTTGGAACAGAACCACCATTTGACCCAGTTATCATACTTCTTGGTACATACCCAAAGGACTTAAAATCAGCATACTGCAGTAGTGATGCAGCCATTTCAATGTTTATAGCAGCTCAGTTCACCATAACTAAGCTATGGAACCAACCAAGATGCCCTTCAACATATGATTGGATAAAGAAAATGTGGCATATATATTTATGCCATAAAGAACAACAAAATTATGGCATTTGCTGGCAAGTGGATGGAACTAGAGACTACATTCCTAAATGAAATAAGCGAATCCCAAAAAACTAAAGGCCAAATGTTCTCTCTGGTACGTGGATGCTAACCCACAAGAAAGAGGGTAGGGAGGAAAGAACAGAAGTTCATTGCATTAGACAAAGGGGAATGAAGGGAAGGGGGATGGAAATAAGAAAGACAGTAGAATGAATTGGATATGACTTTCCTATGCTCATACATGAATACACAACCATTGTAACTCCACATGTTCAACCACAAGAATGGAATACTAATTAGAATAAGTTATACTCCATGTACATATAATGTCAGAATACACTGTACTGTCATGTATCTCTTAAAAAACCTTCTAGACATAATATGCAAAAATTATCAGATCTATATAAAGAAAACTACAGATCATCCCTAAAAAATATACTTGGATACAAAGACGATAGGACTCAACAAGATATTTGTTTCATTTTACAAACTTAACATCCTTATAAACATTTTTTTCCTAGCAATACTGAAGGTGAGTGTTAGATTTCACTTGAAAGAATAAGTAAGAACATCAAAAACAAAAAACCTAGAAAACAATAAGAAAGGTAGTCTTATTAGGTTATTAGAACAAGTTACAAAATCTAAAAGTGTTGTATCATTGGCACATAAATAAACCAATGGAAAATAATTCTTAAAAATTCAGATGTTGATGCAAGTGAATTGGGAAATTTAGTGAGTGATAGTATTTTTAAATCCACAGTATTCTGACAATTGAACAGTTTTGTGGGAAAAGATAAAATTGTATTTCTCCTACTTCACATATAAATTAATTCCAGATAGGTCAGAAATCTAAACATAAACAAAATTTTTCCAGTCCCAGAAGAAAAATGTAGGTAAGTTCCTTGATGGAATGGGGAAAACTCTCCTGAATAGAATTTTTTTCTCCTAAGGACAATTATAAGAATAATAGGCAAAAATGTTTGTAGTTCATAGGAAAAAGAAAACCAGTTGCTCAAACATGCAGAAAAATTCCTACCATTCTTCCATTGCTCCCCTAAAGATTGATAACACTATGAGTTAAGACATCACGTTCTGTTGATGCTGTAGCATCCGACATACAGCATGTAGACATTCTCATAAACATTGCTACTAGGAAGGAAATTGACACTGTCTAGTAAAATTACAAGTGACATGCTCAAGACTGTTCACTGCAACACTATTATAAAAAGAAAAAACCAGAAACCATCCAGATGTACAGGAGACTACGGTGGGGAGGAGAGAACATTTTTAAAAGAACATACCATGGTGCAAATGAGTGTACGCTAGCTTTTATGCAGAATGTATGCATTTGCATTTGCTTATACAATAACTGATCTACACAGTTACCTATGTGAAGGGAGGAACAGGACTGGACAGGAGAGAGAAGACTCCTGAATGTTTAATAGTTTTTACTTCTAAAACATGTAAACAATTTTCAAGCACAGTACTTCAGTTAGACTGGGGACTTACCTGATGATAGAATCAAAGAAATCTTAAATTTCACACTTAAAAATAGTAATATACTGCCATTATTTCAAAGCAAATAGATGGGAGCCAGAGTGTCAGCCTCAGAAAAAGAACTACAAATATAAAAATGAAAGTAATGAAGCAAAAACTCCAATTTTGACACATGTAAAGGCAAATAAGTTTGCAAGAAGGCAGTATTAAAAAGTGGATTTTTTTTTTTTTTTGGTGGGGGGAATTTTAAATCTCTTTACTGTCAAGTTCTGAGTAGGTCGAGTTCTGTATCTCTAGATGTTCCTCTGACTTTTCAGTTTGGAAGAAAGTTTAGCTTAGTTATCCCTAAGAATCTTTTCCTTCTCATTTTTAGCCAAATTTTTATTTACTACTACTCTACTTAGCTCTTTCCATTTCTTTTTTTTTTTTCCAATATGACTGAATTTTTGACAAGATCCTGGTCTCAGTTGCAGTGTTCAAAAGGAACCATATAAAGCGCTATGAGTTTATAATGATACTGTTCTAGGTGACTGGGTGTGACAGAGCATAATCCAATCTTAATGCATGTAAAACACTAGAATTTCAGTTGTGGCAGGGATTACGTTGGTATAGCAGTCCAAGCATGACAGGAATATCATTTAAAACCCAATGAGGCCTTGGCAATGAGTTTTTATACTCAGTTCATTTTAGAAACCTTATCTACTTTCCTACATTTCAAATAATTTGTATACTTTTTTGTTTTTCAAGATGGCTATTCATATGAAAAGGAAGCAATGGAAAATTGGATCAGCAAAAAGAAGCGTACAAGTCCAATGACAAATCTGGTTCTTCCTTCAGTGGTTCTTACACCAAATAGGACTCTGAAAATGGCCATCAATCGATGGCTGGAGACACATCAAAAATAAAACTATTAGCTGAAGTTGGTTCATGCCTGAAATCCCAGCGACTCAGGGGACTGAGGCAAGAGGAATCAAAGTTTGAAGCCAGTCACAGCAGTTTAGCGAGATCTTGTTCAAAAAATTTTAAAAGGGTCTGGGAATGTACCTCAGTGGCAGAGCACTCCTAGCATGTGCAAAGCCCTGGGTTTGATCCCCAATACTGCAAAAATAAATAAATTGTTATGTTGTATTATTTATATTTTCAGTGATCTCATTTGAATTAAATACTAAGCAAGCATTATTAAAAGCAAAACAGAAGGAAAAATAAATTTAGTTATAAAAATCTTCAATTTTCATTCTTTAAAATTCATGGACTTAATTATACATCTTTTTTGTACTAATGAAAAAAATAAAACTTTGACTTTAAATTGGAGTGCTTTAAATTTATTCTGGTTAGGTATGGGTCATATCACTTTACAATTAAAGATCAGAATGCTACATAACAGATGTTTATATCCTAGTTAATAGCCATTTGTCTGATAACTTGAGGATTTATAACAAAATAATTATAAATTGCTTATAATTGAGAAAATCACTTCAGACATTTAATAAGCAATTTTGTTGGACTCAATTTGTAGGATACTAAGGATTTTTATTCAAACCCAGATACAAGTTAGATAAAATAAATTACCATGAATAAGTCAATTTGACTTTGCATAATATACAAAGGGGCTAACTAGCCTCCTTTTAAAATTCAGACTTTTTAGAAGTTCTTGCAGGGTAATTATACAATGGCATTTTTACATAGTACTCTGGGGTATTTAATACACCACCACCACCATCCTGACTGGTGTTCACTCAGTGGACTTTCTGGGCCCCAATGTTGGTTCAGGATTATGTAGAACCAGCGCTTGTGCCCTCTGACCCACATCTTCCTAATGAAATTTCACTTCTTGGGTTAACTGACCCAGTGTCCTCTTTTAGTAAGACTAAATCAAAATCATAATTTAATGTGTTACTAATTTTACTAACACACTGGCTGCTTTACAGGAAAAGACAAGCATGTCCAAGCACCCAAGGACAAGAATTATGTATTATCCAGTTTTTTTAATATATATTTTTAAAAGGAAGATGGACACAATACCTTTATTTTTTTATGTGGTGGATAGGATTAAACCCAATGCCTCACACATGCTAGGCAAGAACTCTACCACTGAGCTACAACTGCAACCCGGGTTTTGTTTTTAAACTTTCTATAGCTTTGAAAGACTGAATATACTTAGGTTTCTAGCAATACTAGTTACCAGACAATAACCTAAAATAATATTAGGCTGAAGATTCCAACTTAGAATTTTATGATAAAACAGCTTACCATTCACTCTGATTCACTCCTTTGAAACTGAAATATGTGGTTATAAAGACAAATACAAACACTGAACACAAATGTGTTAAAGAACAAACTGTCATAACAATGCTCAGTGTATTGCCAAAGTGCCCGAGAGTTAAAATATTAAAGATCTCCTGTTGCCAACAAAAACAGACAACTAATACAGATTGCTTTTCCTCATACTTTCTATTTCAGACAAAAACACCAACTCTGACCCTTGAATATTTTGGAATTTCTAGAAGCTGCTACCCTTATTCTAAAATTATAAAATGAAATTTAATATGTATTTGGTAGTATTTGTATAGAAAAGTATTACCCCAAAGCAAAGAGTGAAATGCAGAGGTTAAAACAAGGCAGGAGCTGTTGTGCTCTATTTATCCAGTGAGTCAATGAATGCCAACCCAAGTCTAGTAATGGCCTTTATTCCTTATGGAAAAGTACAGTAGTTGTGCAGAAACAAAACTACATAACAAAAGAGTAAGACTTTCACAAATATTAAAGAAAATAATAAATAAGCTATAGTAGTTATAGAAGAACTCATGGAAAGCCTATAAAAATGATAAAGCTGTTTATACAAAGCACACTGTACACACACGCAGGAACAAATGTTGAAGAATGACACCAGGAAGTTCCTATTCATACAAAACCCTAAAGATGTTCACAGGAACTTCATAACTATTCATTTTTAAAACATTCTGCAAATATAGAACTTCCTTTTCCCCAATTCTAGAAAATAAATTTCACATCCCAACATATAAAACAAATATACTTCCACCTCTCTTAACCTAGTATCTTAACATCCTCCAATAGCACACAATTTCATATAAAAATACCTTTGAACCAAGGTTCATTCTTGTACCTTGTCTTTACAAATGCATAATACATCAGTTTGGACTTAAGTAGCACCTCGAAGGTGTTCTTATATAAATGAGATAAAGTGCCGTTATTGATATACTGTTAACATGCCATAATAATACATCATTCAGTGCAATAACCAGCGTGGATGAAACTTACAAAGAACATGCAAATACATGACTGGGATTTTATTTGCTTCTGGTTTTAGATTAACTACTTTGAAATAGTTATATTTACAAGTTCAAATAAGGCTGGGCTATTTAATATATACAACATGTGACTATGAAGTAATGATTGTATAACAAAAGCAACAACCAACCATATGTTAAATAACCAACTTAAATACTGTCCTTAAGGGATGTTGGAAGGCTTGTTTTAGGAACATTAGCACTGATAAGAGCAGTTTGAAACCAGTTGAGACGGAATCTATTAGCTACTAAGAATGCTGCTCTTAGTATTTTAGCTCAAATCCAATTTAGGACAACCAATCAAGGTTCCAGAGAGCTTAGACTGTTTCCACGTATTAGAACACCTTGAAGCATGAATATTGTTTCAAAAAAGGTGCTATAAAAGTATTTTGATTAAGAACCGTAACGTGGGAATAAGTGTTTAATCCTCTTAAAAGAACTTCTTTTATAAAGGGAACAATACTTCATGTTTTGCTTAAAGAACAAAAAAAGAAAATATAAGCTATATTTATAGTCATATAAATTCAGCTAAAAATCACTCAGGTTTTAATTGTATATATATGTAAAAATAAAATTGGAATTTGACTCAATGGAACTGTAACTTGAAAATCCCATCTTTTCTAGAATATGTCATTAGGATATTATATCATGAGTTAAACCTTTTGTTAAAAAAAAAAGGCCATTGTTAAGTACCATGATTTTACCACATAGCAAAGGCTAGGAGGAAAGTGATAAAAATCAAATAATTTTCCTAAGAAAAGTTGACATCTTCTTTACTGTCTTAAATTTTTAACTTGATGGGTAAAGCTAACTGTAGTTTTTAGTTCTATTTAGCGTTATTATGGTGATTTCTAGTGACTTATTAAAGTTTTATTCTATATTTTTAATATATCAGTTGCATCTGATCCACCCTAGATGGGAAAAAAAAGAAAAAAAAACATGGCTAAAAAGTGATTTTTATGATGAAAAACCATTTAATTATTTACCACCAGGAGCCAACACACTTTTCCAAATCCTACAAATGAGTCTCTTTAGGCTCACACATTTGACTCTATGAATGATCGCTTTGGTTTCGCTGTAGTGAGGTGGCTCCTGTGGGCTTCATTACTGACATGAGGTGGTGGCTTGGAGATACTTTCCTGGTAAAGATGAGAAACGCTCTTAGTTACCCTGGTGTCTTGGCGGTGGACTGGAATTTGGCACTTGTTTTCTTCTAGCTCCTTCACCTGGGCCCCATTGTGGACACTGCCACTCAGGGTGGAGGCAGAACAGGTTTTGGCTTGGCTGGTATATCCTTGTTTGAGAGAGGGCTTCTCAGAGTTAGAGCACTGCAGGCCAGCTGCAGCGGGGGATGTGCCCGTCAGTAGCCCCTCTGCCACCTGGCAGTGCCAGGTGCGGTTTGAAGGGTTGCTCTGCTGTTGGAACCTTGCCGTCTTGTCCATGATCCCCATGAATGGAGTACTGCGGGGGGGCCTATGCTCGGTGGCGCTGCTCTGCACCTGGCTCACAACCTTGTCTTTAATTCGAGCATCTGGTCCTTGGACCTTGAAGCCATCTGAAAAACTACTGCTTGAAGTCAAACTACTGGTTGAACTTGACATCTTTATACTGCTAGATGGAGAACCAGAGGAGCCTGAGCTGGTGAGGGAAGCTGGGTGTCGTGCATCGCCGCAGCCCACTGGTCCGCCCTGGCTCGGAGGGGCTACATCCATGGCCACAGAGGCATGGCACAGGAGCCTCTCGGCAGTTTTCGCCTTGCTTGGCAGAGCATATGCAGCACCACTCTCACTGCGCTGCAGCTGGACATTCTGGCTGGGGCCCAGCTGATCCCCAAAGTGGCTAGAACCAGCTCCAACAGTAAAGGTACCTGCTCCCTCTACATGCTGGTTTCTGCTCCCAGCAGGAGCTGCAGGGATCCTGCCTGGCATGGGGCTTGGAGGAGGATTCTGACAAGAGACCTGTATTTTTGTGCTACTGTTTCTGATGCCAGACTGGCCAGAACCCAGGTGTTGGTTTGTTTTCACTATCTGTGCCTGTTTGGTGGGCTGCATAACCAACCCCGGCTGAGCCACAGTCTCCCTTAGGGACTTGCTGACTCCTGCCCTGCTCTGTGGCGATACTGGCCTGCCTTTGGACTGTAACCCTTCTTGAAGGTTTCGGATATACGGGGAAGGGGCAGACGAGGATGGCTGCTGGCACCTGGGAGTCGGGGAAATGGATTCTTCCTGTGGAGAAGTTTCCTCCTCTTCGGCCTCATCGAAGTGAAAGTGGTCCTTTAACCCAGGGGTTGGGGTGTCCTCCTCATCTTCGTTATCAGAGGCACCCGGTGCAGCTGGAGGGGAGCACTGCTGTTTCTGCTGCTGGTTCCTCTGGAGTTGCTTGCACTCCTCTTCTACACGGGCCAGGAGCCTCTTGATTTCCTGATTGGTGGGACAGAGTTTCACAGCCTCCTGCAAGTCAGCCAGAGCTGCCACGAACTGCCTTTATATGAAGACATAAGATATGGTCATAGGCCGTGTATGAACATGGTCTGTTTATAACTGTTCAGAAACTAGCTGTGCTCACAGGAAGAAAAAGGTAGCTGCATGAGGTCTGACCACTTACCATGCACCAGGTCCTGTTTAGCACACAGTTACTCAGCTAACCCAGATCTGTGTGGCTTATGTAGGTGCAACTCAGTGGACGCCACAGTACCTCCATTGGCCCCTCACTACGTCTACCTCTCAGAAGGCATGCACTACACTTCCCTCCCCTCCCTGCCCCTGGTTGGCCACCTCCCTAAAACATGGACTCACTCCAGTGCTCAGTGTTGCAGTGAGTCTCAAATGGGTTGGAATAGTTACTGAGATTTTGGGAGCCAACAGGAGTTTAGCCATCACCCATAACACCCACTACCTTGCCTCCTGGAAGATGCTAACTTAGTATTCAAAGGGACAAGAGGCATCTGAGTAACCATAATGAAGCAAAACTTCCTCAAATTCAACTAGTAATTTTAATTCCAAAGGCGGGGGCGGAGGGAAGGCTCCTGTAGTTGGACAGGTGACCCCAGACAGTACCTGCTATTTCTCTTCGCTCTTGCTCTAGCATAAAAGGCTTCATAGGACTTGGGTTTCAATTCCAGAGCCTTGGAAGCAAATTCTTCTGCCATGCCAAAGTCCTGGTGTCAATATTTAAATGCACAAGTCAGATGCAGTACTGAAACAATTACAGGCAACTCTTTCATAGGACCTCAGCTAAAAGGTGGCAGAGTTTTGGGAGATAATTAGAGGAGGATGAAGGACAAGATTAGTTTTCCCGTTTGTCTTGTTTGAGATTTGGTTAGACAATCACAGGCCATTACTATGCTCAGGAATCCAGCAACTGATGGCTCTGGAGGGAGATCAGCAGTTGAGCCAGGGGTGCAGATCAGCACTGGTAGAGGTGTGTCTGCTTCAGTAGGAAGGTGACAATGTGGGAACAGGCAGGTCTGATGGGGGCAAGGGCAGGGGTCGGGGGTGGTGAAGTTAAAAAAAAAAAGTACTGAAACCTCTACTAGTTACAAATTAACCATGAGTGAACCACAATTAGTTACAAATTAGTCACTGGCAAGCTCCCTGTGCAAACCTAAGGAACCTTAGACAGGCAGACTTTATAGACTTTTGTGTTGGGACCTTTTTTCTGAATATGGGGGTGGGCAACTGGTGGCAGTGTTGACAGTGTCCCTGCTGGGAAGCGAGGAGAGGAGCAGTTTGCATTTGCTTCTCTCAAGGGAGCAGAGGAAACTAAGCCCAGTGCATTCCCTGCCATGTGGGGAGGCGGGCAGTGACTGTGACTACAGGTGGTCATCAGAGAGCAGACAGTGCTGCTTCCTACAGGACAGGTTCCTATAAGGAAGGATACCAGTCAGAGAGCAGATCCAGACCTGGGATTTGGTCTGTGGCAGGGCTGGCCTTTGCCATGTGAGTTCTACCACCAAAGGTCTGGGTTAGAATAACGGCCTCGGCTTACGTTTGTTTTTCTTCGGCATCGAGACAAATTGAGATAAAGGGAAACTCTTAGTTCATTGAAAGGTCTCATGTCCTCCCCAAATCCTTCTCGAGGAAACTTTCTTAAGGCGTACTGGTACCGCTGGGCTGCCTCCTTCATCTTCCCTTTCTAGGATTCAAAAAAAAAAAAAAAAATCACAGAAATTTTTCCTTTTTTAGAATAAACTCTCACCCCCTAGAGACCTCCACGTAAAACCCTCCCAGCACATGGAAAGGTGAATAGGTGCCAGGGCAGAAGCTAGGACACTAACCAGCCCGAACATGCTCGAGCTCCATATCCACACTGGCCTCCATGACATGCGGTCACACAACGAGGGGGAAGATGGCTTTACAAGAGGAGGATTGTAAATGGCCAAGTTGATATCCTTCCATCTTAATGAATTCAACTACCTTCTTAGTTATTATGTATGATTAAAAGTTATTTCAAGAAGGATCTCTCATCTAAAGATATTTTTAAGGCCAAGTGTAATGAAAATCAGAAGAAAAAATGATGTGGTTTCCAAGGCAAGTGGAGACTTGTGGATAAACCCAGAGCTTGTTGCAGAATAATAATTTCTCTTTAAGGAAGAACTAAAACATGGGCTTTAAAAATCAGAGCAGCACCACATCATTTTCAAGGCTAAAGAAATCCATTTGCTCAGTCAGCCCCGTCGCGCAGCAGGCACGCAGCCTGTGGAAAATGGCTTGATGTTTCTGACATAATTGCCTACCAAAATCCATATTAAAACCACTTCAAAGCCACAACAATGCACACTCTGAACTCAATTTCAAACTGATTCCAAGCCAGGAGCCCCGCTGGGTCATGCTATATGCCTATTTATTTGTTACTATTAAAAAAATAAAAAGGGAAAAAACGTACAACATAGCAAATACAGCTGCCTGATAGTAAAAAGGATTAAGATGGTAACAATCTATTTTTTTTCTCCCTCGTAATCTTTTAATTCTATCTAATTACAGTCCAGAAAAAATAGAAATCTATGTAAATGCCCTCCATGTCTATCTAGACCTAGGGTTGGCAAACTAGAGCGTGCTGTCCAAATCTGGCCTGCCACCTGTCTTCACAAACGAACTCTTACTGGGCCACGGCCACATTCCTTCACTTGCGTATTATCCGTAGCTGCTTTGTACCACTGTGGTTTGCAAAACCTAAAATATGGGCTATCTGGTTATTTACATTTTACCAAAAAAAAAAAAAATCTATGAAAAACTGGGCATGGTGGCAGCTCAAGAGACAGAGGCAGAAGCATTACAAGTTTGAGGTCAGCCTGGGCAATTTAGTAAGACCCTGTCTCAAACTAAAATATAAAGGGTTCCATCTCTAGTACTACCATAAGCAAAAAGTAAGTAAATAGATAAAATGATAGGAAAGGCTTGGGAGACTGAATGATTATTTTCTTCTGGAAATACTTCCCAGGTATTCTTTTCCATGGGTCACATACTGTGCCCAGTGCTGTGCTCTAAATGTGGGGAGAACATGAAGGCTAAGGAACCTCCTGTTGCTGTGCCAGATGAGATAGAGGTGACTCTCCACAGCTTCAGGCAGGAAGTTACAGCTTCAGCCTCAAGAATTAGTTCTGAAGTGATGTTTCTCAGACACAAAAGAGAAGTGCTTTCTAGTTAAGATTCTGCTGTTGAGAGATTAAACAAATCCTGGGCATGAGGCCAAGTTAGCATCTCTTAGAACTTCCATTACCACTAAGTTACATATGCTGTGTGCAGAAGCACACCTCTGGCCATAAATACCCATCTAAAAGGTTGCTTTGAGGCAGTTACTGCAGCAGAGAAAGGGTGCTACCACTTACTTTGTACATCATGTTTCCTTCCTCCATTAATTTCTGTAAAAGTATAATCAAGATATCAGGTTTGGAAGTGGCCATCGCCCAGGCAGCATTTCCTGCAAAACAAACATGCTTTCAGGAGTGCTTCAGAAGTTCCAGAGAAAAGCAGTTCAGTTCTCCTGTCGCCCTCACAGCTGCACACAAACAGCAGGAGCCCTACTGCAGGGACCACTGTTGTGTCTTGGGCTTCCAGAAGGCAGTATGGAGGAGGAAAGGGAGCGAGCAACTGTGAGGTAAGCTGGAGCTCTAACCTATTTTATGCTGAACTAGGCACACAGGTGGAGAATGGTGCCAGCACCAATCTGTCCTGTTGAAAAACTCAATGAGACACTAAGGCATCAGAGCAGTTAAGACCCACCCCTTCCTTTTGAGAGGTGGCAGCAACTGATCCAGACCTCAGAGTAATCTCCCTACGCACCCATCATGCCAGCAGTGGGCAGGCTGGTGCCCTGAGTCCCACGCAGCCTACTCTGTACAGTCCACTCTGAGGTGTCTTAGTTTGAGCCCTCCGGCCTGTCCCCATCCACTGGCCTACATCATAGCTACTGCCTCCTCTCCAGCCCACTCCAAGCACTGGGGCATTGCAGGAAGGCAAAGTCCTAGGCACACGCTGTGACTCGGCCACTTACTAGTTAACTATGTGTCTTGGTTTTCTCATGTAAAATGATGTTATTATCACTACTCACCTACAGGGCTGTGGGGAGAATCAAGTTAAAATGGGGACCCTGCTTAGGCAAGTCCCCAGTGCCATTAACCACTTAATATTTGCAAACGGTGCTTTCATCACAGTCCTTGGCCCAGAATTGCTCTTGGCAAAGTTCTTAAGCATTAAACCAAGATAGGGATGCTTTAGTTGCTCTTTCCTCCGCAGGCTGAGTGGTATGATGTCGAAGCATAGGGACAGGGCTCTCCCTGCTCAGCCCCTCCATACATAGTTCAGGTAGTGCGCCCATCATGCTTCCAAGAAATCCCTCCAGTTCTCCTTCAGAGAAACCACACTGGGGTTACCACCTCCCCAGCCGGGCTGACCACGCTGGCTGCTATAGAACAGAGGACCTCAGCCTTGGCCGCTCCCCAGCATCACCTTGTAAGCTTCCATTCCTACTGATGCTCCACCAGCCCCAGAGTTAGAGCCCAGTGTAACTCCTCCCTGATGTGGCTCCACTGTGTCCCAAATACCTATGACTCCACACTGGCCTCAGCTTTAGTTTCTGTTTTCTACCCACACACATAAGATTATCATAAGCTGCTTAAACCATGTTAGATGACTGATGAAATAACACAGAGGAGAGAGAGAAGGGGAGTGAGGACGAGAGACAGGAAGTGCTCTCTTTCTCATCCTGGGAGCAGGAGCTTCATGCTCCCTAAGGGACTCTGAAGTCTGAAGCTGAACAGAGGCGCAGTTCACTGACCTAACTTGGCTCCTTTTCTGAGTAGTGTAACCACAACAGAGGTGTTTCGACAACCAATGGCTCTGTCCAAGGGACGCATTCCGCTGTGGTCCACATGCTCAATCACGGCTCCCTTCTCAACAAGGTACAGCACCTGCAGTGGGGGAGAGCAGAATCCTGAGAAGCAGCGCCTGGCAGGAACTGGGCCACTCGCCTACCTCCCAGATGTTGATAAACTATTGAATTTTGGGGGCTGACAATCTTAGTTTTTCTCCTATTTCAGATGCCTCTGGCCATTAGGGATCCCAGGATGGAAATGAAGTTAACATGAACAATCAAAAACAGGAGCTGCCGCTCACAGTTAAAGCCTTCTCTGCTAAAGTGGCTTTGCTACCTGCAACAACGGGGAGGATGGGCAGATGAGACACACATGTGCATAGTGTGTGACCGCCTGTCTGACCCCACTTGCTGGTCAGAGAAAGGAGACGGTCGCCTCTGCCTGCAGTTAACTAGCAGTGGGACTTCTCCACTGAGCTGTAGTTTACATCTACAACTAAAAACAAAACCAAAAAAAAAAACTTATTAAAAATTATATTTAACTAAATATTTGTTTTTGACAGTCAGGAAGTACAGTTTGTAACGTACCACTGAACTCTAACGCTTTGCATGTGTGTAGTGTGTGTGTGCAGGGATAGAAGCCAGGGCCTCATGCATGCCAGGCAAGTGCTCTGCCCCAAGCTGCCTCTCCAGCTCGACCTCAGTGCCTCTGCACAGCACAAGGTCTCCCGCTCCCAGCAGATGCACCGAGTCCTCAGGCCAGAGTCACTGAGGACTCTCTGGCACCTCAGAGGCCTGCAATGTGGAGCCTGACAATAACAAAGCTTCTTCCCTGAAAGACATCTCCCGGTTCTCACTTTATTGGTCTTCCCCCCCCCTTTATGCCCCCACTAGATTTAGGCATTTGGCAAAGAGATAGAAATAGTGCCCAAAACCTTTTTATATTTTTAGGCAATTAATACCACATTACTTTAAAAACACCAACCAGTAAATGCACAAAATGGAATATTATTTGCTCTCAAATAGGAAATCCTGTCATTTGCAACAACATAGATAAACCTAGAGAATGTGACACTGAATGAAACAGGCCAGGCATACGAAGACAGGTACTGCATGATCTCACACGTGTTTCCTGAAGGATCAATGCAGGGATTCTATTTACACAGATCACTGTGAGGAAATGAAACTACATATGCATATGGGTATACATACTCACATGCATGTCTATAGTAATTCAAGGTTGTAAGCAGGTCATTTTAAGCTTTTAAAATGCTTGACATTATTTACTAAGTCCTGGAATGGACTGCACATCACAGAATGGGGAAAAATTGAAATTTCACCCACCACACCCAGGCCACACCCAGGTATATGTCAGAAACATCTTTGGTTCTGGGTCCTCTTTCCCACAGTGGCCCACAATGGCCTGCAGGTGGAGGGGAGCAAAGTCTCGTGGGTACTCACAGTTTCGGCATCGCCATAGAAGGCGGCCAGGTCCAGGGGAGTACGGCCGTTTTTGTCTGTCTGGTCTATCTCAGCTCCTTCTTCGACCAGATACTGGACCACTGCCCTGTGGCCTTTCAGACAAGCCCAGCTCAACGCAGACAGACCCTCTTTGTCCAGAGAAGAAAGGGTGGCACCTGAAAGGAAAGTCCAGTCACATAAAGGGGACCTTACATGGCAAAGGCCAGAAGCAAAGGGTCTCCCAGTGCAGAGTGCCCAGTCACACAGTGCGCTGGGCAGAACAGCATGTCACTTGAGCACCGAATTTTAAAGCTGATGGCCGAAGGGTCAGCACTGAAGCTGAGCGGTGATATGCAGCCCGTGCCACCTCTTCTTTCTGCTTGTGTGTGTGAGGAGATTCCCAGAACAAAAACAGATCCATTTCCATAACTAAAAGACTGAAAATTGGAGGCAGAAAAGTACTGAGTGGGTCTACTGAAACTCTGTCCCTGCAAAGGAAACCTACGCAGGGCAACATGCCAGCTACCTTTTGAAAGGAGGAATTCCACGGTGCTTAAGTGCCCTTCACAGGCAGCCACCATGAGGGGCGTCCGGCCCTGCTTGTCACTCAGGTTCACATCACAGCCACGTTCCAACAGCAGCCTAACGATCTGAAAGAAGCACTCAGAATTAATCTCCTTTCTGCAATAGTATGCCGCATTCTCTCTATGCAGCAGGCACTTCAATCTTTGAAAGTAGATGAATGGCACTTTTCTTGTAAAACTCCATGTTTCTGAATGTTGTGTGATACATGGAGTCTGTACGATCTTCCTACTGCATTCCTTTGAACAGAATCTTTTTCCAAATATATGCTTGTTTTTAACATTCCCAGTTTATTAGTGTATCTACAAATACCACATGTGCCAGGCAGAAACAGTCATTTGCAGGAAGCGATGCCAATCACAATCAAGTAATGACATGACAGCTATAGTGGGGGAGGTGAGATAACTAAGGATGACTGAGGATAACTAAGGGGGTTAGCAGGGTCACCTGGGCCCCAAGCAGGTGCTGGAGCTAAGCAGAGGCAGCCCTTTGTGCCCAAGGATCCACGCTGGTGGATGCATAGACAGCAGATTGAAAATATTCAGAAAACAACTGCACCTGTCCTGAACATGTACAGACTTTTTTTTTGTCATAATTCCCTGAACAATACATCATAACTTTACATAGCATTTACATTGCACTAGGTATTATAAACAATGTAGAGATGGCTGAAAGTTCTTGGGAGGGTGTGTGCAACTGCATAGTATATGCAATTTTATATATGAGACTTTAACATCCTCAGAGTCTGATATCTCCAGGGGTCCTAGAACAGATCCCCCCTGGTCATGAAGGAACTCACTGTACCTACAAGAGTAGAGCATGGGGCAAGGGAGGGGCTGGGAAAAAGCTGGCCTGCCACACCGAGCAACACGCTTTCCTAAATGCAGGGTTGGAGGATGGTTTGCCCTTCTCCAAGGGCAACTTTTAACCTCAGAAATACCCCCTTACACCATGTATGGTGGTAAGCCTGGGGAGGAAAAGAAGGATGGCAGATGTCTCAGGATGCCATGAGAGGGAAGTGCTTTATCTACCATGGGTCCAGATGATTCCCCTGACACTTGATTCATCACCTCACCTCAGTGACAAAGGTGGCACATTCCCATTGTTTTCAACCTTCCCCTGACAGAGACAGAGCAGGCCCTGCAAAGTCACAAAAGCTTTGCTCCCGTGCATCTGTAGCTCCTGTCATTTGGTTACCTGTTGGCCCAACACACTTGAAAAAGAGTGGTTCTATTATGCTTCTTGGAAAAGGAACCATTTTTCAAGGCTGTCTTTAATTCCAGGGGCCGGGGGGGGGGGTGCTGGGGAGAAAAGGGTCTTGCATAGTAGTTGCTCATTTACACCTTCATTTTGTAAACAAGGACCACGTACCTGCCCCACACCTGGCACCAGGTTGCACCTTGCCTCAAACACAAACAGATGGATCTTATGCCTATTATAGGAAGAATGTTCCCCTGGCTAATCTCAGTGTCTTGTGTGGTCAAATGTGTGCTTCTATCCAGCAGCCCTGAGGACATGGGCAGAGGCCAAGGATGGGACATACTGGGGGTAGGGGGACAGGTGGCATGAGTCCCCATCGCGAACCCCATCCCTGCTCATTGTTTCTGAAGCATCCAGAGGCTCACTGGGTACCTGCCAATGCCCCTGGCGTGCTGCACAAAACAAAGGAGGGACCCCTCTCCTGTTCGTCCGAGATACGGCAGCTCCACGCTCCAGCAGCAGCTCACAGACCTCCAGCTTCCCTCTTCCCGCGGCCGCAGTCAGCGCTACAAGAAAGCCAAGGAGCGAGGGGAGGCCGTTAGCAGTGTGGACCAGAGGGGGCCCCAGATTCTTTGATATTTGTTCTCCTCCAGGTATTCTCTGCCCTTGAACTTGGGTGGGCTGTGATAGCTGTGATCAGTGGGACACAGCCAGAGTGACGCGGTGCCAGTGCCTGGGGCCCAAGAAGAAGCAGGCAAATTACACTTCCTTGGGACACTCACTCTTGGAACCAGATGTCCTGCTTTGAGGAAGCCCAAGCAGCCCTGTGCTGAGACCCATGGAGAGAAGCAGTGTGGTGTGCAGCCGGTGAGCTCCCAGCGCACGGCCAGCACCAGGCTGCCGGCCATACACAGGAGCCTCCCTGGGAGGGGTCGCTGGCAAAGTCAACCGGCTTAGAGCGTGTGGGGGCTGCCCTCCCCAGCTCCACCAGGCCCCGCCCCAACTGTAGATTCAGGAGCCACCAAGTTTTGTTTTTGTTTTTTTCACAGCAAGAAATAACCAGAATACAGTACATCACAAACACGGTAGTGTGGTCCAGCCTGGCCTCTCCTCCTCAAGTCAAATGTTACCCAACAAAACTAATTTCCTTAGGCAGTCACAAGCGTATCACATCACTCCTGCTCTGATGGAGCTTGGCATAACTTTTACAAGTAAAAAGAGAAAAACGGGATTGGATCGTGGAGGCTGTGGGTGCAGGTTCTGCCATCGGAAGGACAGGTCTAACGCAACAGAAATGGCAGGAAGGGAAAGAACAAAGTTGGGTTCTCAGGACCTCCCAGCAGTGATGGTCACCCCCTCGAGTAAAGGGCAACAGCAGGCAGCAGGGACAATCCCAGGCCAGGGCTGTTCATGGTGCAAGAGGACAGGACCGGGCTGAGGGCATAGGAGGGATGTTCCTCAGGAGGAGCAGGCGTGCGGGGGAGGAAGGTACTAATCTTAGCCAAGCACGGCACTGGGGCTCCAGTCCTGGTGCAACCTTGAACCTATCACTCCCAGCTTCCATAAGAGAGTGAGCTAGGGGCTGGGGTTGTGGTTCAGTGGTAGAGTGCTCGTCTCCCATGCGTGAGACCCTGGGTTCGATCCTCAGCACCACATAAAAAATAAGTGAATGAAATAAAGGTATTGTGTCCAACCACAACTATTAAATAAATATTTTTTTTTTAAGAAAAGAGAGAGTGTAGGGGCTGGGATTGTGACTTAGCGGTAGAGTGCTCACCTAGCATGTGCGAGGCCCTGGGTTTGATCCTCAGCACCACATAAAATAAAATAAAATGAAGATTATCGTGTCCAATTACAACTAAAAAATAAATATTAAAAAAAGAGAGAGAGAGAGCTAGACCTCTCAGGTTGAAAACAAGAAAATAGGGATAGGCCCTACTCTGAAGGCAAAGCCCTGATTCCTGTGGATTCGTGGAAAGGGCCCAAGATCATCAACTGAGAATGGGGTGTGGAATGGCAGGAATGCTCATTTGGGCCTGGTGGGAGTGAAGGCAGGAGACAGCTCTGGAAAAAAAGTCAAAGATCCAAGTGTCCTTGCATAGCACACAGTCCCGGGGCCATGGTGAGGCCCTCCATGGCAGGGCAGGAGGGCAGAGTGAAGGGAAGCAGCTCCATTTAAGGCAACCAGGAAGCAGGGGTGGGGTGTGTGTGTGCTGGGAAGATGCACCCTTCTAGGGTTGCCCCAGCGACCCACCTGCCTGCCTACAGTTACCACCCAGGCAGCCCATTCAAGGACTGGGCTGATCAGGTCACAGCTCTCACAATCCAATCATTTCACCTCTGAACACCCCTGCATTCACACAGGAGCTTTCAAAGGACAGTTCCTATCTAAACTATAGACTAGTAGAGCACACCAAGGCGCCCAGAACATGAGAAGACTCCTCCGCTCTGGAGTCCAAGGGTTAAGGACTTAACAAGAGGCCTGAAAATGTGGCTAGTCCCATTTGCTGTGTGTGATCTTGACAAGTCCTTGAGGTCTCTGAGGTTCAGCTTTCTTGTTTGTACAGCTATGGGGTTGAACCAGATCAGATTTATGAAGAGTCCAAAGGTTCAGCAAATGTTTAATTCTAATTTCACTCTTTAAATGCATCTTAACGATTTAAAAATGTCTCATAAATGCAATACTCTACACCACATCTGCTGTTGCTAAATTTCAACACCCCGAGGCTGCCCAGCACATTAACACCCGGGACCACTGTAACTTGTTATTGAGTAGTCTCTATAATAATGCATCTCCTGTCATCTGTCTAGTCAAAGAATTTCTTACGACTTTTAGAGAAGCCATTTTTAGCCACAGTTGCCATCTGCACCACTGATCTGGAGGGATGTGGACTTTTTCCAAGATGGTGCAACCACAACGGGAAAGAAGGAAGTGGACAGTGCAGCTGATCTGGATCACTGGTGCCACCTCTATTTGTGTCATGTGAACAGGCCCACTGTCCCTATGGAGCAGACATTCAAACTTAGAAAACTTGAATTAATAGAATGTCAGAATGTCATTTATGTCAGCTTCCTATATGGATGTGCTGCAGCAGAGGTGGGTGGGGTTTCCCACCCATGAAGCCAGTGGCCGAGGCAATCCTGTCCATTCAATGAGCCTAAGCCAGCCAGCCGGCCCTGCTGCATAACCCTGTCTCAGCCTGCTCCTGCCATGATGACCCTGTTCAGGATTCATCATAATGTGGGGCTCGGGGAACTTCCAAATTGCAGACGATCAGAATATGCCACCCCCAAATCTGCCTCTTCAGCAGAAGGGTTATTTTGTACTGATTATTTTGAGAAGCTACAGAGGCAGAAGTTCTGGAAACAAAGTTACAGTTTTGTAAGGGAAGTTTACCTCGCCACAGAACTCTCCCCAAGAAAGGGTGCCTCCTCGCATCCCTTGAAGAGAAGGACAACCACAGCACTGGAGACCCACACCACCCGAGGAGGAGCTGCCCCGCAGACCTTGCTCTTGCTGCCTGAGCTTGCCTGGTACATCTCCACACCTGCTCTCTGCACACCCTCACCTGGGCTTAGAGAACAGAGGTAGTTAACCTCAAGACCAAGCCACCTCCATGAGATGTACTCACCTCTCTCCCATGTACCCGAGCTTCGTGTTATTAAACTCCAAGTGTTTTCCTCCTCTAAATCTGTCTTACATGGTGCTCAACGAGGCACTCTGAAGGGCAGGGGGAAAGTTATTCCTTCCCTTATACTGGATTGATGTGGACATGTGCCCCGAGAGTGGCAAGTGGGACAGAAGGTCTGGGTGTTGAGCCACCACCTGGGCCAGCTGTTCCCTAGCAACCTTCGTCCACCTGGGGGACCCTCTGCTCCCTTTATTAGGCAGGAATTCAGGACACCAAGATGGTGGAGGCAGGGTATAAGGATACCTCTGGAGGACAAGACAGGGAAACCAGTCATGTTCCTGTTTAGGATAAATCTCATTACCATGACAATTCCCACCCCTGAGGACTTAGCACCATAATTCCCACCATTTTAAAATGACCAATGAGTGTAAAATGGGCAATATTCTAAATTAGGGTGTTTTTTAAAAAATATTTTTAGTTGTGGATGAACACAATGCTTTATTTTATTTATTTATTTTTGTGTGGTGCTGAGGATCGAATCCAGTACCTCACACGTGCTAGGCGAGTGCTCCACCACTAAGCTACACCCTCAGCACCTAATTAGGTTTTTTAAAGTAACCAGTGGGGGAAAATTGGTGAAAATTCTAATCAGGTATAAGATAACCAATGGGGGCAAACAGGGCAAGGTCTTTAATCAGGTCCATATAGGGAAAAGAACATCTCCCAGCTCAGCATATAACACACTAACTTCCAGACACTGGGCCTTGAGCCTCTCTCCCTTGCTTGGCCCACTCTGCTCTACCTTACGGAGTGCCATTTTCACTTCCACCTTCAATAATCTGTACTTTGTATGTGTCTTGCTCAAATCTTTGTTCAGACACCAAGGACACAGACCCCAGCTGAACACAATGACTGGTTATCACTGACATGGAGAAGAAATGCATCAAAGGCAGACACAGACGCACAGGAGAGCCTGCACACACAGATGCCGAGCACTGCAGGCAGAGACAGGGCCGGGGCACGTGCAGGACTCCATGGAAAGAGTAAGAGTGGGGCTGCCATTGATGAGACTGAAGCAGCCCCGCCCTGGTAAACAAGCCTCAGCCCTGTTAGAAACAGGCCTTTAAATCAGGACTTCTTTTGCAGCTGCTGCAAAATGTCTGCAACAGCAGCTTATCAGAAATGATACCCAGCACTAAAAATGGGCTGGGTGCTTTACAGAGGCGTCAGAGAAACCCCAGTGGGAGCAGCTGACAAGAGGATATGGGGTGGCGACTGCACTGGATTCCACAGCCTCCTTTCCCTGTGGCCCGACATGCTGTGTGTCTGGTGGCTAGATTTCTCAGCAGGGCATTAAGAACCTCTCCGTGCAGGCCCACTATGCTCAGGCTTAAAACAGACCACATTCTATGCACCAGTTCCCAATGAGGCGCCAGTTTACAGAAGGTGGCCTGGACTTCCCTTTTTCTAGTGAGAGTATTTTTAGCCCATCACTGCAAGGCCCCGAGTCTAGGGTGCATCTCCAGTTTCAGCAGCCCTATAGACTTCAGGATGCCATATTCGGAAACAAGGGAAACTGAAGAACAGTCAGCCACAAGCTTAAGCAAAGGAAGTCAGGGCAGAACCCCGCTCAGGAATTCCAAACATTCTGCTGAGAGGCCAGTCCCTGGGCTGACCCCAACTCTAGGGAGGGTCAGTGCACTCGGCCTGACCTGATGAAAAGGGGAGGGGACCCTGGGAGGAGGAAGACAGAACCCTGCCTGGGCAATGCCTGGCCTTCTGGCCAGAAAAATGCCAAGTTGAAGAAAGGACCCGGTATGAGACGGAAGCTCTAAAATCAGTGCAAATATGTGGCACCTTTTAGGACTGAAATTGGACACGAGTTCTTTTTATTTGCAAAATCCCTAACAGGACAGCATTTATGTAATTAAATCCCTGAGAAAGCACATACGGTTTTCTGACAATCCTGAAAAATTTCACCTCAGCAATACTATCTTCAAAGTATGATTAGTTTTGTCACAGCAGATGTTCATTTTAAGAAAAACCTGATTGACACTCAGCCATCTAAACTTATGGAAAACATCAGTGAGAAATAGTTCTTTGTACCATAAAATGGATACTTGCAGGAATCTTTTACATATTAAAGTTCTCTGGGCAAAGATTTGATTTACAAAAAACTCAGCTGTCAACTTGCTGGGAACATAGTCATTCCATCAACAGGGCTGCTCAAAATACACTGTAGCAGACTTGTCACTCAAACACACAGGGATGTGCCACCCAGGCATAGGACAGATCATTATTCCTCTCATTTGCTGTGGACTCATTTTAACATCTGAACTCTGCATGAGAGGCGGCTCCCTGTTGGCAAATAACTGTTCTTTGTATATTTCACACCAAAAACCAAACTGTCCTCCAAGGCCAGAATTGAGCACATGAACAAATGGCTTGCACCTGAACCACTCCCTGCTGACCAAGAGGGTGATAATGGACCAGCTTTCTTTGTATATTTGTGTTCATTTGTATGATTTATTTCCTGTTATACTGGCCTTTCCTATCTTTTATAAACATGAGTGAAAAATGAAAAAAAATGCCAATATTAGTAGTAAGTAGCAGGGTTCTCAGAAATATCATCTAATCATGGTTAAGGTGAAAATCATTAGATGTGACGTAGACCCTCAATTGCAAGCTTGATGGACACCCCCCCCCCACACACACACTTTTAAAAAAAAGGAACCCAAGCAAACAGCATGCATGAAATGTTGGAAATTTCTATTATTTTGTCTAAAAAGTAAAATATAATCAGGAATCTTATGATTATTTTTTAACCCTGGGAATGAAAGGCATCTCCAACTCTTCACCTGCCATCTTAAGAAGCTGATGTACCTAGAGGCTGATGATGGCCTGTGTTCTGCTGCCCTGCCACTTGGAACTGGCTGTCACACTGAGGCTGGCTCCTGTGGCTTCCAACTGAAAGCACTCCTCTCCCCAAGGCAAGACAATACACCTGCCCCATCTTCTAGGAGCAGGCTTTCCAGAAGTGAACTCTCCTGGCTCGCTCTGCTAGGCATTCCTTCTGGAGAGAGGGGAAGGTTTCCACTAGAGAGAACATGCTTTCCAAGGCCTATAAATTCTTTCCCTCTACAAAGCTCAGGCAGGTATTTGATTTAATCCCCAACAATTTAAAGGACGAAATGAAAATAAAGATTGTTCTTAGTGAAAAACCTGCACTTGCATCAGCAGTCAAGCCCCCCAAGCACTGGACTCTGCAGCTAAGCTCCGATACTCCTGCCTCACAAGCCTCTCTGGGAGGGCTCTGTGCTCCGATGCGTTATGAATGGGAAGCCAGCATGGCCCAAAGCTTTCTGAATCTAACAAGTCTTCATAACACCTTCCTTGCTGTTCTCCACTTGGCAAATTCTTCCAGGAGAGCCCGGGTGCCCACAGGCCAGGCTAGGCCAGGCCCCGCAGAGCAGGACTAGCCATTGCCAAGGCAGGGATTCTGAGGAATAGATAACAGGTGCAGTCTACCATTATGCTCAGATGTGGCCCCAGACCCCCATTCCTATAAAGCTCTCTGAAAGACTAAAACTAGGAGAGGCAGAAACGAAATCTGGGGAACAGAACAACCTGACCATGTTTTAGCTTCTACTGTAAAGTCAGTCTCTGGGCTTGGACTAAGATCAAACATGAACCTCTGAAAAAAAACCTTTAAAAAATGTGCAGTGGCCACTAAACAGGACTTCATACATGTAATCAAATTCTTTCTCATTCACCTATGACTTCATCTTCCTTAAGTAATTGCAGAGTAACTATATGATTTTATCATTTAAATATTCACTTCAATACTCTACCAAGACCAAAGGTATAGCAGCATAAATTAGAAATATAACAATAATCCAGGGCATGGTGGTGCATGCCTGTAATTGGAGCCACTCAAGAGGCTCAGGCAGTAGGATCACAAATTTGAATTCAGCCTGGGAAAGTTAAGGAGATCCTGTCTCTACGAGAGAGAGAGAGAGAGAGAGAGAGAGAGAGAGAGAGAGAGAGAGAGAGAGAGAGAGAGAGAGAGAGAGAGAGAGAGAGAGCGCGCGCGCAAGAGCAAGCGATAGATATGGATTGACTCATATCAATCAACTTATCACATCCCTGGCCTTATATAAAATTTACTGAACATATACCACTGGTGAGCACTGTACAAACTACCATGGGTGAATTCTCACGTGATCCCAATAACACAGTGAATGAGATGTTCCTCTTATGTCTAATTAGCTGAGGTAAAAAAGTTGGGTCAGGGTAACACCTTTCCCTAGTCAAAAAGAGAATCAGTGGCAGAGTCAGCACTTTAACCAGGGCAGTTGAATCAACCAGGAGCCATGCTCCTAATCAAAACTAACATTTTAACAATACACTATGGCATTTGTAAAGTACTGCCTATATGATGCTTCATGGTCCTGTGCATCCACAAGTTCATTTACTGCACAATCAAGTTCTATGAGGCAAGTACTATTTTTATCTATTATAGATGACAGGGGAAAGGCTCAGAAAAGCCCAGCAACTTGCCTAAGGTCACACAGCAGCTGGGCATCTGGCTGGCATCTGAGTTCACAACTCCTACACTGTTGCCTCCAGGAAATATTTAAACACATTCAACTCATCAAACAGCTGCCTATGAATGCTGTTTAGAAGGAAAGTTCCAGAAAATGTATTTGCTTTCTCAAAGGACAATAGGAACAGTCTACAATGACCATGTTCCCTCCAACACTTGTCACCTGGCACAGCGAGGCCAGAACACAGCTCAACTTGAGGGCACACAGGATGACACCATGAGGTGCCATCTGATTTGTTGCTGGCCCAGTCCAGACTCAATTTTATTATTTCCTATTTGTATATGTGTCACCTCAAGTAACCTCTTCCTATCCTCTGAGAGATAACATGTGCTCTAAATAACAAACTCAATTTAAAAACAATTTCCCAAAACATGGACAATATAAATCATATTTCATAGATTTTGTACTAAAAATCTGTTAGAAGGTTGCAGCTTCAAACAGCTGTTGCTTCTAAGTGTGCTGAGGTGTGTTCATGCCTCTGATAGGTCCATGTTTCTGAAGGCAGGTCCAGTGCTTTGGGTGTTCTTCTCTCCACAAGGGCCAAGCAGGACACAATTATGTTCAGGATACCCCCCGAGATGCCAGGAAAAAAACCAGGGCATTTTCACAAAATCTGTTTACTCAATTTTATAACAGGTCTCAAAAAAGAAGATGGGGTGGGGTGCAGTGGGATGGAGGCAGGGGAGAAGAGAGAATATCCAAATATGGAAAGAGACACTTGTGAATTTTCCCTGGGCTAGCCCCTCTGCTACACCCTGAGTTGTCCCCTTTTCATGCTTTTATGCCAAGGACAGTCAAGAAGTTCTACCTTTTCTGACAGGGTTTCCACACCCAAGAATCTTATTGCACCTTCTTTAAACCAGCACTGGGAAGGAAGACAGGCCTTGATAGGGATTTCAAAACCAGTACTGGTGAGATACTCAGGCTCCAAAAAAAAATCTAATGTCCTTGTGTTCAGGCAAGTCACTCGGCTCTTCTCCACTGGATGCATTCAGAAGTCCATCCCTCTTACATTGGGGGAGGCACAGTGGTGGTACTGGGGACTGAACCCGGCAGCACTCTACCTCTGAGCTATACCCCCAGCCCTTTTTAAAAATATTGAGACAGGGTCTCATTAAGTTGCCCAGGTGAGCCTCAAACTTGTGATCCTCCTGCCTCAGTCTCCTGGGTTGCTGTGACTAAATGCATGGGCCAAGAGCTAGAATTCTCCACAGGTCCCAGCAAACAATGGGACAACTCTTTTCTTCCAGTTTCTCACCAGAAATTCTGCCCCGAGAGGTATGTGTACAGGCTGAGCATTGCTAATCCCAAAATCTAAAACCTGAAACATTTTGAGTAGCAACATGATGCTCAAAAAGTTTTTGATTATGCAGTACTCAGATTTTGGATTTTGGGATCAGGGATGCTCAACCAGTAAAATCCATGCAAGTATTCCAAAAATCTGAAAAACTTCTAAATATGAACCACCAAGCATTTAGATAGGGATCTTCAAACCTGTATGTGTAAGCACCATACCCTACTCAGTAAATTTAAAATGTACTTTAAATTCTTAACAAAAACAGCTCCCTTCTTTCTTCAAAAAACAAAGGTAAAATTTAAATAAAAAAGAAATAATTTTTAAACCAATAAGACACCCCCCCCCCATCCCTGCATCCTGGGACGGCCTGGGGTGAGCCCGGCCACACACAGCCTAGTACACCTGGGACCAGAGCCCAGCAGCCCTGGAATGGAAAAGTAAAGTGGTTCCAGGAGTCGAGGGGAAACTTCAGTCACAGAGCATAAAGCACTGCTGCCCAGCTTCCTGACCCAGTGTGGAGAAGAGGCCGGGCTGGGGACCCCACCTGCTAACTGGGTTCCTGCTGCCCTCCACTGCCTCAAGACACTGGTAAATGGGGGCGTGCTCTGCAGTCAGCCTACAGTGGAGAGAACAGCTCTTCCTAGGAATAAAGGCAAATGAAGTATCTTTAATAGCTTTGGCAGTAAGAACCGATTATTTACAGTGACTAAGCCCCTTTGGAAAGGATTCACCAATTAAAATAGCGCTGACATAGCCCTCAGGGGCAGTCAGGTCTGACACTCTAAGCCCAGGGCCCTGGGCCTACTGCAAGACCAGCCAGGAAGCAGTGAGACGGACCTCGGAGGGGTGACTGTGACAGGGTGGGGTGGCTGCTGGAGGACAGCATGAGGGCATGGCAGAGAGGGAGATGTCACAGACATGAAAATGGGGCTGGCATGAGCCACCTTGTCCCATCAGTCATGCTCATACCATGCCAGGTGGTGGTCAGTCCAGCAGCCATCTGAGCCCTTGGCACAGACGAGACCATCTGAGCCATCCTGGAATCCAGCAGGACATGACTGTGCTACAACACAAAGAAATGAGGTCAGTGGGTCCTTAAGAGCCACCAGGCTCCTTACTCTTCCTGCCTCTGACAACAAGTATTCCCCCTAAATAATTCTACAGAATGAACACTGCCCTGTCCGAAGAACAACATAGCTTTTCTTTAAATCTACTTGCCTACTTCTCTACACCTATGTGACAAGCCCTGCAATAGAAAAGCACAGTCCAATTTAGTGGACAATAGTTACCAATAGATATTTAAACTTAAATAAATTACGCTAAAATAAGACAAAGATGCAATTGTGCAAGTCGCTCCTCAAGTAGTCAGTTTCCACATGTGGCTAGTGGTGACCATGACAGCAGAGACAGACAGCATCTCCTTCAGTACACAGAGATCCTTCTGGCAATGCCACACCAGGCGGTCACATGAGGAGTGACCAGGTAAAAGACAGAAAGAAAGAGAAACGGGGGTGGGGGTGGGGGAGAGAAGGGAGGGACTTCTGCCCTCATGAAGCCCACAATTTGGGGGAAATAGTCTCTTATCAAAAAAGCATCATGGGATTTGTCGGTAAGTCCTGGGCAGGAAACTGCAAAGGGAGTGGCAAGAGACACCTGTGGAAGCCTCGCTGACAGGATCAGTACGTTTGCACCCACAAGAGCAGACCTGGACAGAAGGGCCTCCATTCCCTTCTGTTCAGAGCAGGAGGCTCTGGCCACAGCAGTCTCTCACACTTGAGAGCAAACTGGAGTTTGAAAACAGAGTTCCTCTGGCAATTCCCACAGCATGAGGTCACCAGCTAAGCATCTCTGGTCATTTCTGTTTGGACTGATTCACATCAAACATGGACATGGAAACAGTAACTCAATTTAGCCGGGACATCGTGGGAGCCAGGACTGACTTGTCATGGCTGTGGAATGCTCAAGACAGAGATAACCCAAGCATCGGAGGGGCTCGTGCTGGGTTTCAGGCTGCCCAGAAACTACCGAGCCATCATCTGACACAATCTGTGAGTGGCAGACAGCCAAGGGCCTCGGCAGCCGTGAGGCAGGTCAGTCAGGTGCAGCTGCTCTGAGTGTTCCTCTGCCTGGCACCTTCCTTCCCGATTCTCCACTGAAGAAGTGAAGGAGGAGGGCTGGGGAGATGCAGGAACTACAGAACTGATTTTGAAGGGCTGGTCTCTAGACAGGAAATAGGCAAGAAGCAAATGGCCCCAGACACTGGTGCAAAGGAAAGCTTTCCTAAGTGAAGCCCTGTGCTCTCTAAAATCCGTAGAGATAGTCTGCGAGTTTTCTAAAAGCTCTGGGTTTATTGCAATAAACCTGAAACTACACACTTCCCACTTTGGATGAATGTCTCAAACTCTATTACACATTTTCTCATCTCTTTGAACCTAAGATAGGAGATGGCTCAGGCGCTTCCAGTGATGAGAACCTCAGGGCACTAAGACATAGGATTGTCCCTGCTCTCAACCACCCCTCCCCCTGGCCTGAGTGATAAGTGGCCTCCCACTGGCCCATGTTCCCTCCCCACTGGCTGGCGGCTGTCATCACTTCTGTGGAGAGCCCAGTGCTTCCCATCAGCAACAGGGACACCACACTTCAGCAGTGGGGCCCCAAGAGTCTCTCCTGGGAGGAGAGTGGAGAAGCGTGGTGGCAGGGAGAGGCAGCCCTACCAGGACTGAGCAAAAGAGACAGGCAGGTAGCTGTGCTCGGCACAGGTTGATAGCACTGCACAGAAAACAACACCCTCCACAGACAGGCTGGTGGGTCAGAGAGAGACGGGAGGCTCTGCCTTGTCACCCCAAGAGCCAGCATCTCAAGGCCAAGCAGTTCATAGCTAAATCTGCACTGAACAGACTTGTATAAATGTATATGAGGGTTCCAGGAAGAATAATAACTGCATTATCCACACAAAGCTTCCAGTTGTTCCATCAGCTTCCCACACCCTAGGTAGGACTCACTTTCGGGATCCTAACCCTATGCTGTGGCTAACAACAGACAAGGGCTAGTCTAGAGTATACAGGACACAAAGCACCATTGAGAGGATCCAGGAGAGAAGCCCAAATGAAACCACCAACCAAACAATTGGCTTCACTTCTAAGGGCTCCTGCAGCGCATCCCACACAGACTGGGGAGCCACCAGGGCTGCTGCTTCTATTTGGCTTGGTGACAATTAGGGCTGTGTGACCCTTTCATGCACAGGATCACTAACACGGCTCCTGTTCTCCACAGGCTGCCTGTGAGCCTCTCTCATCTGATCTCTCCCCAATGTTTGGGGGTGAAGTAACATGGACCCCATCTTGCCAAATCACAAACACAGATCTCAACTTCTAGACAGTGAGGAATCTAAGTTCACATAAAGCTCCATATTTATAGATGTTTTCTCATCTAAAACTTCTGCTGCAAGATTTCAAGGTAGCTCCCTGATAAGTACAGATCTAGAAAGGAGAAGAGTTTTGAGGCAGACAAGTGTTGGTCACTTTTGAAGGAACATGAGGGAAAGATAACCCGCAGAAAAACACAGGGAGAAGGGGGGTGGGTGGGTTATAGACCTGAAGTCCAAGCCTGGAAAATGGTGTTTATGTTGCCTTTTCTTTTTTCAGGGTTGTAGATGGCCAGCATGCTTTTGTTTGTTTCATTTTTATGTGGTGCTGAGGATGAAACCCAGTGCCTCACACTTCCTAGGCAAGTGCTCTGCCACTGAGCTATAGCCCAGCCCCTTATGTTGCCTTAGCTTTTTTTTTTAAGTACAGGGAATTGAATTTAGGGATGCTTTACCACTGAGCTACATCTCCAGCTCTTCATTTTTATTTTGAGACAGGGTTTGGCTAAGTTGCCCAGGGTGGCCTTGAACTTGCAATCCTCCTGCCTCAATCTCCCAAATTGCTGGGATTACAGTGTGAGCCACCATGCCCAACCTCAGCTTAAAGTTTAGGGCTTTCAAAACTAAAAAAACAACTCTTGGCTGGGTTGAGGATGTAGCCCAGTGATAGCCACTTGCCTAGCATGCTTGCAGCCCTGGGTTCAATCCCCATCACTCCAACAAAAACAAAACAAATGAATCCTCTTGACTGATGAAATTCACCTGATGTCTGATAAGGAAACTGGAAGTGTTTCCTAGCCCTCGAAGGCCATACATGAGGCTTTGAAAGACAGGCTGAACTATTCTGTAGTTTTGTTTTGTTTTTTTTTTTACTGAGACCTGTGGGACAATGGCCAGGAGATGAATCCTGCCAAGGACCTCAGTGCATGGAGTCTCTGATGAGAACACAGCGCAAGTCAACGCTGTAAGCTGGTAAGAACCTGAAGCAGAGAACCCAGCCATGCTGTGCCTTGACTTCAGACTTACAGAGACTGAGATAATAAATGTGTGTTGTTAAAATAAAGAAGATTAGGGGGAAGTCTGCAGTCTCACATGTCTCCTTGGCCAGCAACCCACTGAGAATCTTGAGGGAGAAGACACTGAAATTCAGGACTGATCAAAGAGAAAGAAAAGCCCACGCCTAGGCCTCAAAGTCAGTCCTCAGGATTATTCTTCCAGGAAAAAAAAATCATTTTGAACACTAAAGGTTGGAGATTCCCCTGTGAACTAAGGATGTGGTGATTCTCTGTCACTGTGGCCATCTTTCACAGGTGTCACACTGTGTCACCACTCCAGACAGCTCTGTGCAGCAGTTGTTTTTCTTGGTGGATGAATCATTTCAAATAATTCAGGATGCTGGGCTCTCCCTAGACCCCAGGAATCAGAGTGTCTAGGGGCCAGTGCTCTTTAGGCTGACATCATCCGGTACCTTCTGGTGAGACTGCTTTACCTCACTTAGTAGTCGCCTCTCTCCTAAATGGCAGGTGAGATTTACCTCATTTGACAGAGACACCTGTCCCAAGGTGCTCAACTAGGCAATGAAAGGGTGGGGGATTCCAACTTTCTGGCCATCAGTAAAGTCCTGTTCTCCACTTGGCTACTCTGCTGACACAGTGTGGAATTTGATGGAAACTTTTCTTTTGCCAAAGGACAATTTAAAAGTATGGTGAAGAACTCCATAAAGAGGAAGTGGCAATATTGCAGTCTGCACACTTTTGGCACTATGCATAGTCCACACCATCTGGAGTCCTGTACTTTCTCTGCAACCCAGGCTGTGTCTGCTCCTCCTTCAATCCCAGATGAGCAATGGGAAGCCAGGCCGATGGCCACAGCCCTGGAGGGGGCCATGGGACTCTCAAGGGCAGGACTGCACTACCACCAGGAAAATCTCTGAGGCTTCTCTTAAGTGTGAGTTAGCTAATAATCTCTCCACACCACCATCTGGCTTGTTAGGAAGTAATTTAGAAGCATTTGGAAACAAATCTGTGCAAGAGAAATGGAAATCACACACCATGTATACACACAGAACTCAGCCTGGAAATGCACATTCAACACCCCAGCTATATTCACTAAAAAATAATTCATAATCTAAAGTTTTACATTTCTAACGCCCATTCGGTCAAATAGAAAATTTGCAACCAGCATTATCTTCATTCATCAGAATTTCACTCTTCATTAAAATGTACTCTTTCTTGTGGCATTTCCCCATTGTAGTTAAACACACATCCCAGACCAAAAGAAACTGACTTATCAGTTCTGTTTAGTATTTTAGGTAGGTGCACGGAGCCTGAGTTCTACCCTCATTTTACAATGCAGGGCAGGCCCCAGCCCTTCCTAATGAGCCACCTTTGATTCACCTGAAAATGAGGGTGGACGTGCCTGCCCGGCTCATTCTGCACAAGTCCCAGGAAGATCGGGTGGTCAGGACAAGTGAAGACCTGGCAGACCAGATGCCTTATTTAGGTATTTCCATCTGACATTCCTCAGAGGCATGATAACTGCTACTCTAATTGAAAATGATTCAAATTTTATATGCTTCTAGCGAAGTTTTACTACCATTTGGAAAGTTTAAAAGCTTTAAACTTCAAATGCCTCGTGATAAAATAAAAATAGGACTACATGCATCACAAGTCATCCTTAAGACAATTAGGCCACAATGGGGGCTAAAACATCAAGCGAGTTGCCCCAGACTACATGCAGTGGAAGCCTAATTACCTGTTTCTCCCCACAACGTGTCGGTGCCATTGACTTCTATTTCATGTTCCTCTTCCATTCCCAGCAAGCACTGGACCACCTGTCAGAAGTGGCAAGGTGACTTAATGAGTTCTCATGGCAATAGGTGCTTATTATATCCCACATATCAAAGGAGAGAATGTTGTTTTTTAACCATTATTATCTCATGCTGCACGAGGAGAGAAAATATAATGAAAACTGTTTTCAAGCATAATTCATATGCTATTCACACTTTCACTTGGAGAAGAATTAAAAAAAATCTCAGTGAATTTCATCAACATTGTTCAGAATTACTAGGTACTCAGAATTCTAATGAATTCCAACATGACCCAAATATGCCAGCCTAATCAACAAAGGACACGGCAGATCACATAAAGTGCAGTTTCTGCATAAATCACCAGAAGATGGTGGATCCATTTTTTTTTAAGGAAGGAAGGAAAACCAGGCAAGATTATATATTATATTATATATATATATATATATATATATATATATATATATATAAAACACACACACACATACATTACATATATATATTTTTTTCTCAACAACAAAAATTTTTCAAGTATTGTCCAAATGATTTCTCTACTTGGCAGCATTATTCTTTTCCCTTTGGGACATCTTCAGGTCAAAGAGCAAGTCAGGTCACAATATGGAATGGAGGCAGGAGAGCTGGCTCTCAGGGAGATGGATATATCCATGCCCTGGATCAGAGCCAACATTCACCCTGAGCAACAGAAAACAAGTCAAAGCCATCTTCCAGCCTCCAAATTCATTCGTTCTTACTAGGCCAAGTAACAACCAAATCCCAGGAACTAGCAAATGTTCCCTTACATGGCAAAACTGCAGATGTGATAACCAATCTTGAAATGGGCTGATGATCCTGAATTATCAGAGTATACGGTGTACTTGCTATCATATCTGATGTGACCACAACAGTCCTCAGAGGAAGATGACAGATAGAATCCAAGTCAGAGGAAGGAGCAGAAGGACAACAGAGCTACAATTAAAGTGACATATTCTAAGGGTGGAGGACAGGGCTGTGAGATAAGGAACAAAGGTGGCTTCAAGAATCTAGGAAAGCCAGGAAACAGACTGGCCTTCAGAAGGAATGGTGGCCTGCTCACACCTTAACTTTAGAACTTTGGCCTCCAGAACTCTTAAGAGTAAGCATGTATTGATTTTAGCCACCAAGTTGGTGGCCATTGTCATGACAGAATTAGGAAACTGTTACACCTTCTAAGTCTTTGGTGAATAAATCCTGCTTCTTTCCATGGTATGGTTACTGTTGTGCTGAGGGGGGTTTTGCTCACATTCTTCCCAGCCTGCTTAAAAATGAGGGGTGAACATAAGTTGAGACGAGAGCCAAATCTACATTTGGTGTTCCTGGGACCCCAAATGCTGATTTTTCACATTTTAGACACACTCAGGTTTAGGGAACCATTTAGAAAGGAAAAATACCTACATTTTCAGATATGTGCATTTAACACTCTCTCTGTATATTTATGCATGTGTTTTCAATGCCCCAAATTAGACAGCCAGCAGTACAAGCTTGTGTGTGTGTGTGTCTGCCCTTGTGTTTAAGTGCCAAATGTCAGTCAGCCAGCTTGGCACTCGAATTTACTTTAAGCCATTTTGGGGAAAGAATTTTACCAATTACTGGCACCTCTAATTGCCTGAAGATAACACAGAGTGAGAAAAACTAGGAAGAGCGTGAGTAAAATGTTTATTAAATTCAAAGACTGAGCTAAGACACAGATCAGGAGATGACAATTAAGTCTTCAAAATGAGGAATACTGTATCTACCAGAAATAAGTGCTCGACTTAGCAGCTGCGAAGCTCTCCTTCAGTGCAGGAGCTTGAATGACAAGCATTCTTATTTATGTGCTTCCAAAGCATTAAAGTTCTATTTTTGAAAATCCTTCAAATACTCAAGAATGATTTTAGAACTAGGATTCCATGGGATTATTTTTAAAAGATTACAAAGATAAAAGAATGAATTAAAGGGAAAAAAATGTAAAACAGCAGGGCAAAAGGGTAAAAGTAGAACAGGGAAGAAAGAAACAGGAGGAAGAGCCGAGATCATTGAGAGAGGCCTTGCACGGGAAGAACCCACCCAGCTGTCCCAGTCACAGCTGATGGGACTGAGGAAGGATGTGATCCAAGAGAAGCCTTTACACATGGTCAAAGCCAATGGCTACTTCTCAAAATTCTCTTTTTTCTCTTTCCTTCAATGTGTCACAGGCTCACAATGTGAACGGTACCCATTAGCCAAAGCAACTGACCCATTGGGCGATGGCGTCCCACTTCCCAGGAAGGAAGCATAGCCTCACTCACCGCACTGTGGCCCATGCTGGCAGCTGCTGTCAGTGCCTGCTGCAGGGCTTGGCTCTTCCTCAGGGCGGGCTGGGAAGGACCTGCTGACCACTCACAGGTCAGCAGATACCGGAGAATGTCACCATGGCCCCGCAGAGCGCTGTGGACGAGTGCACACTGGCCTTTCTTATCCAAGTGGTCCACCTGGGGGGGCAGGAGTTGGGGAAGGGCACAGATGAGCATTCCCTTTCCTCTGAGAACCCACATCCACCAGAGGCTGTGTGCAGGCTCCAGTAAACTCCAAACAGACACAGGTTCAAATTCTAACATGTCTTTCTGGACAGCACTGAACCTTTGTCCGATTTCCTGCATGGTAATGAAAGCAAAGATCTGGGCCTCGGGTTCCCCTTGTAGGACTGGCGATCACAAGATCCCCTCCTTATCTAAATATTCCCCTGGTATACTGCACAGAGCTCCACGTTCTCTTGGTTACACATAGAAGGACTCAGACCAAAACCTCAGACAAAACCCTGGGCTTCCCAACTGGGTGCCCAGGTGGGCGCTCTCAGGCTGGCACAGGGAGCTGCAATTTGTGGGGGAGAACAGGTCTTCGGTCACTGAACTAGAGAAGCCAGAGAAAGGGAGGGATCTTGCCACTGCAGCTCTGAAGGAGGAAGGCCAAAGGGAGTCTGTGTAGGCTGGAAACTCTGGACATACTGGCATGTAAAAGGGGTAGTGGGGTAGTGCATAAAGTCAGAAGAGGCCACTGGCCAGAAAGGGTGAGTGTGTGAGCAGTGCACACCTACGGAGGACCAGAGGAGACAGAAGTCCACTGCCCTTCTGTACCCAGGGAGTCTGGGGGCTGAGGAGGAGCCAGGGCCCAGTCCCATCATGCTTACAAACTCTGAGGAGTGCTGCACATGCACTCAGAGGCTCTGCAAGAGCCACCGACATGTCCACTGGCTTCCATCTGCTGGCCTTTGAATAAAGCTAAGGGATATCTGAATCCTGGAATGAAGGTGCAGACCACACAGCAGTGAGGCACTCATAGCAAAGCCTCCAGAGACATACCCCTTCTTCTAGGAGCTAAAATTCAGATGATCCAAATTTGTGTGTGTGTGTGTGTGTGTGTGTGTGTGTGTGGTGCTGGGGATTGAACTTGGGGCCTTATGCATGCTAGGCAAGCACACTACCTCTGAGCCAATTCTCCAGCCCCCAAGTGTCGGATTTTTGAGAGCGAGAGAGAAAAAAGGCTTCCATAGTTACTATAAACCTAATATTTTGAGGGTATTTTGGTACTGATGTTGAACTTTAAATATCCTAATTAAATAAAAATGCAAAAACAATCATGAGTGGTTTATCTGTTATTATTCAAAAGCTATATCTGCTAATGAAATGTTTATAATAAAGCTAGAGGGAGTTTACTGGGAACTCCATGTACTTTTCATTTAATCTATCAACACTGATAGTTTTGAAGGAACTTGGCTAATAATATAATTTTTTAATATTACTTGCAATAGGCTGATTTAGTGCTCACACAGCAGCACTGTGGGAGATGCTACTGTGATTCCCATTTGACAGACGGGAAGCCTGGGACGCATGGGTTCAGTAACCTGCCCAGTATCCTAGTGGGCAAAGAGAGAGATGGTGACTCCCGGCAGCTCAAGCACGTGGCTTCTAAGATCTACAGAACTCAAGCAATTGTTTTAAAAAGACACAATATAAAATGGGATAAGAGGGTGAAATAAAAGGCAAACATTTAAAATCTTTGCAGCCCACTGTGGTGCCATGTTAAATGCTACCAAGTTCTAGGTAAACACTGCAGGATTCATAAAGGATGGCCCTACTCACATGGCTGGTGGTCAGGATTCTCCCTGAGACCTCCCTTTGGGGCAGCATTAAGCAGAAAAACAACTCAGAAGCCAGCACATGGCCCACCTCTCTCCCAAGGCTGCTCTACACCAAGCAACATTATAAACTGGCAACACCTGTAGTCTAGCCCCTCCATTTATGCTGAGGATTCTGCATTCATTGAGATTGGACAATACACAAACAAAGGGAGACTGGCCTGGTTAGTAACAGTTCAAACCACAATATGCAGATATTTCCCACCCACCCCATGCCCTGGCTGTCCCAGAGCAGGGAAGGCTGCTGCTTACCCGTGCCCCCTTCTTGGTCAGCAGACACACCAGCTTCATGTGGCCAGCAGCTGCTGCGTAGCAGAGTGCAGTCATGCCGTTCTCTGACATCCCGTCCAGGCAGGCCCCAAATTCCAGGAGCAGAGTAACAACTTCCTCGTGGCCCAGGTGAGACTGGACGCACAGGATGGGGGCATTATTTAACACTTCTGTCCTGTAGTTCACGTTGGCCCCTCCCAAAATCAGGAGCCGGCTCACCTGTTGGATGGTGTCCCCCAATAAGATTAATTCTCACTACAAGTTAATCTCAGTGACATTTCATCATAATCTAGTGGACCTCAAACTTGAGTAAGCAAAGTATCAGCCAGGGGGACATGTGAATAACACATATTCTCACTGGTGGGAATGAAACCAATGTAGACACAGTGGGAATTGTCTCAAGGTTCCTCAAAAAGATTGAAAATAGAACTACTGTATGATCCAGCAATCCCACTTTTGAGTATACACCCCAAACAACCACACGCAGGATCTCAAAGAAAGATTTACATACCATGTTTACTTCGGCATCATTTAGAGTCAGAGAGGTAGAAGCAACCCCAATGCCCACCAATAGATGAACAGATAAAGAAAACGCAATATGTGCATAAAATGGAATGTTATTCAGTCTTAAAAAGAAAATCCTGACATGTGCTTTAAAGATGTTAGAACTTAAATAAGGCAGATGAAAGTTACTACTTATGAGGTTCCCTATAGTAGTCAAATGCAGCAATAGGAAGTGGAAGAGGGGTTAATGGATACAGAGTTTTACAAGATGAAAAGCTCCAGAGATTTATTTTTTTAATTTAAAAAATATTTTTGAAGTTATAGATGGACAGTCTGCCTTTATGTTATTTTTTAAAAACTATGGTGCTAAGGATTGAACCCAGTGCCTTACATGTGCTAGGCAAGCACTCAGCCACTGAGCTGCAGGCCCAGCCCCCTCCAGAGATTTTTTATTGCACAACAATGTGAATATATTGTACACTTAAAAATGGCTAAGTTGGTAAATTTCTATCATGTGTGTTTATCATAAGTGAAAATAAAAATTAAAAAACATGAAGTCTCAGACACCCCATCCCCTGTCCTCTGGATTTCCAATTCAGGAGGTCTCGGTGGCACATTTTTGATGAGTTCCCAGGTGATGTTAATACTGTTGGTTTGGGGACCACACTAAAAAAAAAAACAATGTTTAATTTAAATAAAAATATTATTTCATCTCCAAGAGAAAACTGAAATTTCTGTTAACAGTGAGATAAAGCCCAAAGAAAATACACTCCCCTTTCTTTAAAGGATGTGTTTCTAGAAGAAAATACTAATGTACAGATGTGTTCACATGTCCTTGGGATTGTCAGCAGTGTGATATGGCTGAAGTCACCTGTTGCTTCTACTAACAACAGATGTGCCACTGCCCACTAAACTCAACAAATCTCATTGAACACAGGCAAATTTCAGCTATACTAATGTCTCCTTCCCATCTCTAGATCTCCCAGGGGTCAGGGTAGGGGTGGGGAGTGGCTCTTTCAATGCCTATTCAGATGCCTGGTATGTTTCCTTGAACACTTCCCTTCAGGGGACCTGCATCCATCACTCTCTCTGCCAAACCCTGGCAGGTCCTCGGGGCTGTCTGTTAGCTGTGAGAACCACAGAGACCATGTCATAGATTTGACTAGAGACACGTGGGGATCATTAAAAGACACAGGAAAATGACAGGCATATAGAATTCAGTGTATTCGGGTGATGCCTGTCCACTGGAGTAGCTGACAGATGGTCACGCTGTTAGGTATGGGGGGTGATGCTCTCAGGTGGTGAGGCCACAGCACACCATGGCAGCCCAACATCTGAAGATGTCTTACTTGCTGTCGAAGCTCAACCCTCACATGATCCAGGCTTCTCACTTCCTCTCAATTCCCTTCCTGGGGTCGCCTGGTCCCGAAACCTAAGCCATAACAAAGCCAAGCAGGTCCTATTCTCAGGGCTTCTGGCCTCCTCCCTCTGACTGGAAAGTTCGTTCTATAGACATGGTGCCCAAGGATCACTTCCTGTGGGTCTCTGCTCCACACCAGGACCCCAGAGAGCAGTCCCTAGCCTGTTGAGAATATTTTCACCACTGGCCCCATGCATGCCTCCAGGCCCTCTCCATCCCTTGGCACACGGTTCTCTGGCTTAGCTTACTCACTGCACCACATGCTGGTCACAAGTGCACAGAAAAGAAGACAGGAACACAAGCCCCTCTGAAGACAGAGATGGCCCAGGAGTCAGGTCCTTCACTTCACTGGGACCATTAATAACACCCAGGGAAGGAGAGGCCACAAACATCATGAGGAGGCCCTGCAGAGCCAGCCGGCTACCTGGCAACCCCCACCCCCACCCCATCAGACGTACCACCAACTAGTTGGACCTGGTCAGCACCAACCCAGGCTCCACTCTCCTGCTATCAACCATAACTTATGGACAGGAAGGCAGAAAACAGGGACATCAGAAAAGTATTCCTGCCCTAACACACATTTACTGTGACACTCAGGCAAACGATTTCATTCATTCCTGCTACAAATCTATACAGGTTCACTCTTAAAAACACCACCAGACTCAAGCCCAGTTCAAAATTTCAAGTGCCAAATAAAAGTATAGTCTTTAAAAGTGATTTCCTTTTCAATGACTATTATTGGAATGGAAAGAAAAGGAATACTTGGGGATTTTATCAAGGCCTAGGAAACAAGTTCAGAGCAAGAGGCAAATAGAAGATGTACATGCATAGAAATAAGTGACTTAAGGACAACCACGGACAGACAGGAGTCATTTGTGAATTCCCTGGATGACTATGCCAGCTCGTTATCCTGTCCTCTCCCCATCAACCCCATCCCTTCCTGATACCTGTGGGTCTATGAGAAAAAAAAAAAATGATGGATTGAATGGTCTGAATTCTCACCCATTTGCTTCAGCTTGCTTTATGACTTATTAAATGACTCGTCCTCTCTGTGCTTCAGCTCCCACCCCTTTCTACCTAACAGGTTCTCTTTGTTAAAAGTGTTGGAAGGTGTACTTTCAATACTCGGGTCCTGGAAGGTATACACTTAGGGGTGGAGCTTTCCTGGAGAGGTTCCTCATCAATGCATCCCCCTTTGTTGGAGCAATGCTGTGGGTCTTTTTACAGCTTAATCTCCTACAAGTCTGTTGATCTTAAACCCAAGGCTCTTAACCCTGCTGCACATGGAAGCCATCTGGGAGCTTGAAAGTTTCCAACACCTGTGCCCCACCTGAGAGATTCTGACTTAACTGTGGTAAAGGTTCTGCCACCCAGAGCTCCCAAGTGATTTGAGTTGGCAGTCAGGGCTGTAAACACACAAGTGATAAAGGCCCCTGCAGACATGGTATGGGATTGCATCAGGTCCCTGCCAGCTGTGTGACCCGCAGAATGCTACCAACTGCCTTAAATTGCAGTTTCCTCAACTGAAACATGGAGATTAGTTTCCTATTCAGGAGGGTGAGACAGGAGGATTGCAAGTTTGAGGCCAAACTGGGCAACACAGTGAGATCCTGTCTCAAAACAACGAACAGTTTCACTTCACTGAACAGTTGTGAAGATTAAAAATGTGCAGAAAAATGTATGTGTGTATATATGTGTGTGTGTGTATATATACATGTGTGCATAAAGTATTTAGCAGCACTCAGATCGCCCAAGCACTAAAAGAATATCAATTGCTATTGTTACAATCACCCTTTTGTACAGTCTTCAGAAGGGACAAGAACACAGGTACCTGGTGACCTGGAGGTCTGGCCTCTCACCCACATGGCCTTGTGGCACCCAGGCTATTCCTAGCAGGGACCTGCATGCAGGAGTGGGGGGTAGATGTGCCTCACAGGGAATCATGGGGCCTTAGCTCCTGTTCACAACATCCAAAGGCACATCAGAAGATCCCGATGCTGCAGCAGCAGTCACAGTGTCCAAAGCCAAGGTAAGTACCAATAGAAGTAACATTTAAGAAATGCCATGAATTTCCCCAAGAGCATTAACAGTGAGATTTCTGATCATGTTGCAAGACAGACTTTTTTGTCATCTCCATTTTATAGATGAGGAAACTAAGGCTCAGAGCAGGTGAGGCTAAGGTTAGCTCAGAGCACAAAGCTAACCTCTGATATGAGCATGGCAGCAAAGCAGCAGCTCTGAGTGAGATGGTGCTAAGGGAGGTAACAACATAACATATGTCATGGATTTTTTTTTTCCAACTGCATGGAGATGTCCACTCACTGTCACAGTGCTCTTCTTGGCTGACAACTGGAAGTGGCAATATTATCTAAAAGGGGTATTGGGGACAGGTAAAGAGACATGACCACAAGGAAGAGGAGAGGCACTGGCCAGTTTGGCTATGAAATGGGAATTGCTGTGTCTTTACTAAGTATACTGGCAGCTCACATAGGCACAGCAACTTTAAAATGTTTGTGGCTTAATTGTGAATCAGAAGGACGGGATTGCCTGTCCTCAGCTAGGGTAAGTTCTCCTCTCCTCCCTACCTTCAGCTGAGCAAAGAACCACCATGACTTGGCTCCTGTAAGCAGCCTGAGGATGGTGCCAGTTCTATGAGATGGCACTAACAGAAAATCACCAGCTGGATGGGGCTTGGAGGTGCTCACAGCAAGAACCTCAGCAGGCCAGCTGGGCATAGGCTGGTACAACCCTGACCTGGTGAAGAGAGGCTGCAGTGCTAGAAATCACTGGCATTCTGAAATTATCAAGTAATCATTCCAGAGCAAGTCACTTTAATTTACCAAAGTGGCAAACTGCAATTATTGCTCAAAATGACATTCATTCCTGTATGACAACATTTAATGCTCTCTAAAAAAAGTTCTTTAATTGCATGCATAATTTTAAATTACTGTAATTTGCTCAAGATTCTGTGAAAACCTTTATCCCCCCCTTGAAAGATTAAAAAAAAAAACAACTCAGAAGGATAATGGAAAGACTTACAATTTTATAGCCAAGTTATATGATTTGGAGGGTGGTACAGATGAGGTGACATAGGAGTTGTATAAAACAAAGTAAAAATGAACACTCTTTAAATTGCAAGTATGTTAAAGGAAAAGTTTATAATCCTGGAGAGCCAAGCTCATTGTATTATTATATCTACCTTTTAATTTGCTGTTTTAAAAACTCATATTCAATCGAGTATGATGTTTCTCACTTTTCTGCACTTTGAGTAACTTCTGTTCCCATAAATTTATTAAAGTAGTGAAAACATATTGCCATTCTTCTTTCTTTCTTCTTAGTCATCATACAGAATTTTATAAATTATGGAAAAGCCAAAAGATATATTGTTAACTATCACAGGAAAGATGAAACAATGTTATTATAGTAACCTAATCTAAGTGAAAAAATTCTTAATAATGCTTCTTCCTCAGTTGGGTCTGGTCACATACACCTGTATCCCAGTGACTTGAGAGGCTGAGGCAGGAGGATTGCAAGTTTGAGGCCAGCCTCAACAACTCAGCAAGACCCCATCTTGAAATAAAAAGAAAAAGGGGTGTGGGCGTAGCCTTGTGGTAAAAAAAAAAAAAAAAAAAAAAAAAAAAAAAACCTCTGGGTTCAATTCCTAATACCACACATAAGCAAATGCTTTTTCATTATATGAAATCTGAACTTAGTTGTCTCCTCCCCTTTCTTTCTAATGGGTAACAACATGGAAAGAGCACATTCCCTCTGACCATCAGCAATGGCAGTTTAGGGCTGGTTCCACTATACTACATGAATGGTTTCCTGCCCATCCACCTACAAAAAACTGCAGAAGGCTTCAGTTGGGATATAAGCCCAGAGATCTGCTGTCTGCAGTGTGAGTAATAATCTGCAAAGGAGCAGGCCTGGAGCAGGACAGAGCTCAGAGTGCCATGAGCTATTCCACACCTTGAATGCAGGCACAAAGGCACCCACAAAGCAGGTGAATCAAAGCTGAAATCCAACAGGCTCTGCCAGTCAGCTTCCATCCCTGACAGGGGCATAGGCCACCTGGATGAGGTAGTAATTTGTAAAGACACTGCGTCTACCACCCAGGGACAGTGGACTCTCTCTACTCCATACCAAAGTCTTACAGCGGGCAGCAGGGTCTGGGTTACCCCAAGACTCAGAGCACTGCTAGGTCCTCCCACAACAACTGAGAGTCCTCCCACAACAACAGGGAGCCTCAGTTTTGTGATACTCTCACCTCTCAAAGTCACCAGGGAGACAGAGAAGTGAGGAAGGGGCAGGACACACCTCTAATTAGACATGGAGAAGCACTCTGCAAGACTAGACCCAGACCCATGCCCAAAACAAGCATGCTGAGGGTGAGGTGTATGGGCAGGAGGGAGGAGAGGCACAGAAGGCCCCAGGAGTGTCCCCCATGATTCCATCTCTGGTGCACACTGCCCCCGTCCAAGGTAGAGAGGAGAAGTGGACGTCAGATGCCCAGAAACTGTGAGCCAGGGCCTTGCCTTGTCCTTGACCAGGCTGGGCATCCCTGTGTTCCTGAGAGATGATGCAGCGATCACATCATGGAAGTGGTCTAAGGAAATAACCAGACTTACTGGCAAATGGCCTGCAGAGGAGCTTCTACAGGTGGTCGGCACATCAAGGCAGGGACAATTCTTGGTGGCCTTACCCAGATATTTGGCCTCTGGGTGCCTTCTATTATTGGACTGCATTCATTGGGGAAGGAAAATTCATCTTGAAAAGCAGAGCAGAATACTGTGACATGAAAGCCATTGACCATGGAGTGAAGCAGCTCTTGACTCAGCAGCCAAGGACCTGACACTCTTTCCACAGTCAAAAATGTCTGTGCACATGAGACCTCCATCAGTGTGCTGTGTACTCATTGCTTTGTGTCACTCATCAAAGCTGAATTTACTGTAAACCCGAAGAGATTGTACAGACAAGTAACCCAGGCATTTTAAAAATCCAGTTTCCTTGGAAATCTCTGACCTTTGATTTCCTGGGTAAATTGCTTCCTTATCACATCAGCCCTGAAATGGTCACCACATACTCATGGAGCAGCCCTGACCACCCATATCTTCCTGCTGGAGCAGAAGCTAAACCTCTAACAGAGATTGTGTGATTGATATCGAGGAAAAGCATCACGAGAAGCTCCTCTGTCCCTCTCACGTTGCCTGGTGCCAGACTGGCAGGGCCGACAGGAAGGAATAGGCCTGGGCTCTGCTCCCTGGACAGACGGCTGCTCACCTTCACATTGGGAGTGTAGAGATTCCTGAGAGAGGCAAGGGCGGCAGACAGACCCTCGGTGCTGTACCCTATCCACAGGGCTTGCAGATGGCTGGAGGAGATTCCAGTCTTCTTACTGAGGCCCTGGAAACAACCAGAAACAGATCCCATGAGCATGTCCTTCCTACCCGTGGCATCAGTTTGACTGCAGGGTCCCCAAGAGGGTACAACAGGTGCTGAAGGCGGGGTAACTTGTGTGAACAATGCCCTGTGAGCCTTCCCTGCCTAACCGTGGGTTAGGGAATCACCCCGTCTTTGCTACATGAATTGCACACCCGGGAGAGAGATAATGAAAAGGAGAAAGCTTCCCTTTATAGAATTAGAAGAATAAATGATGGAATTAGGGAATCACTGTAGGCAACCCCTAAAGAATGAGTCCTAGCAGCGACTAGTAAGGGCTGATGGCATCACAAAATAAGCAGCAAGCACAGGCCATGTGTTTCCTGCAGACCCCCCTTCAACTGCAAAATCATCTTGACACCGTGCAGGGGGTAAAGTCAACCCAAAGACTAATGACAGGAAATCCAGGGGCGAGAGTCACACATTAAACTACACCTTGAGAAGCAAGCACACAATCAGAAATCCAGGTGGTGTGAAATTATATAGGTCAAGGAACTCAAGTTCTTTGACAAGTAAATAACAAGGAAACAAAAGGGAATAAAGGCAAACTTTGAATGAAAAGAAACTTGAAAGGGATTCAAAGGGGGAAAGTTACACTCACCCAGAGCATTCAGATGCATGCTCATGTGATAAATTATAAAGAAATACAAGGAAATGACTGTAAGATGGCAGCTTTAGGGAGGGAGAAAGGGAGTCATGTTTGGGATGGGACTTGTGGAGGGCTTCTGAGATGGCTCACACAGCTGTCCAAAATCTTCAAAACTACAAATGACAACAAAGAAGCCCTCCGTCCTGTGGATGCATGCTTCACCTTGAAAATGTGGGCCTTCAGGATGTGGTGGCCAAGCTCCATGGTCTGCTGGCGGTTCAGCTTGCCCTCCTGTCGAGAGAACATGAACGCCAGGAGAGCGTGTCCACTCCTAGAACGAGAAACAGAAGGGCTCACGATGAAAGGTCCTGTGCCACCCCGCCACGGATATTGCCATGCAGCCCTAGAACTCTTCCTCAGTGCCACCACACACACTGGGTGGGCTGCTGCCTTTTTAAAGATGGCAAATGCTGGTTATTCGACGAGTCATGTTAAGGGATTTTTCTGGCTGCCCCATCTCTGTGGAGTGACCCTCTCTGAGGCACTAGTTACAGGGCAAGGCTGGAACCACCCACTCTCCTCATCGATTATCACTGCGTCATTGATTTATGCTGTCACAAAAATGCAAACTCCAAGAGACAAGGGGGCTCCTCTAAGTCACCACTATAGTCACAATGTCTACCAATGTGCCAAATACTCAGTAAGTATATGTTTCTTGGATATGGATGGATGCACAGACAGATGGAGCAGAACCCTCTGGCCTGCAGGCCCGCCTACTCCACCACTGGGGTAACACCAGAGCAAAGGACAAGGCCTTATTGTTGGAAGGAAAGAACAACCTAGCCATGCTCAGCAACAGCCTGTGATCAGTAATGCCTAGAATTCCAGGTTTGGATGGCGCGGGTTCCTGTAGGCTTCCTCTAGCTGGGCACTTGGTGGACATCGACCAATACCATTCACTTATGCCCCACTTACTCTTTGATGAAGGAGCCACCCTACCATTGCCCATAAGGACTCACGCGGTCTCCTTGTGGACATGAGGCTGTCAAGCCGATTTGTTTGGAAAAGACACCCACCCACCATCTATTAACCTGACAATTTTGAACTGCTGTTCTGTTAGGGGAAAAGCAGGTAGTTCTGGAGGAAGGGGATAAATGATACATATAAAATCCAAAATGTGAATACAGATATTCACTTTTAAAAGCATTCTCCTAGTAGCAGGTATCTAGATGATGAAAAGCAGGCAACACATGCATGCCTACTTCTCAAAGAGGTTGGAAACCACATTAGAGAGGAGAAATTCAAGGAGATGGACATGCAAAATAAGTCTCCACACACAGGGAAGGGCATGATCTCCAAGGCCAGGCTGACTTGAGACCAAGTGGCCCCTTCTAAGATAATCTGCATCCACGAGTTCATGAGTGTTCCAAAGCCTGCAGGTATGAAGTCTGAGCTCTATCCCAGATGCAGAAACCTGTCTGCATTATCTCCCTCACCCTTCCACATAATCACTGTTTACATGAGGAAACAGGGGCCTGAGCAGGTAAAGTGCTTTGTCCAAGGCCACACAGCTAGTAAATGAGAGCGCAAGGGTTTGACAAACAGTCTGCGAGAAGTGAGGGCCTGGGCTCTTGACAGTTCAACATGACTCTGGGTTTGTTCACTGACGTCCACCTTATAACCAGCACCATTGTGGGACAGGAGGACGATGCAGGGTGTTTCTCTCAAAGAGCTCTCGGCAACCGGAGGAGACACAAGTAACCAAGATGGAACACAGCAGGAATGGTGCAATGAGCAGGCTCAATGGGCACAAAGAGGTGGCCAGCTGCCCTCTCACTTGGCCCTTGTACCTTCCTTTCATTTCCAATTTCTTCTTCCTTGTAGACCATGTGTCCACACTGTCCCAATGTTTCCAACAAGGTCCCAACCTCCTGTGTTATCAAAACCAAAAATGCTTCCACACGCTGAACCCCAAATCTCTCAAGTCTTCCATCCCCCATGCCAGGCTGTGGCTCTTTCCTCTGTCACTCCTTACAATCCCAAAGGGATGTCCTAAGGATGCAGGATCTTATTCCTATGCTGAAAGTTCAATAGCTTTCCTCGTAATCCTCATATTCCTTCACCTCTTAGTGGCACCTCTGTCCTCCTTCCCTGTCTACCCAAACTTCCTCACCAAATCACACCACACCCTTTCATCAATGATGCCAAATGTTCAACTACCAACTTCTCCTCCAATGTTATAGTCAGTCCTGCCCAGAAAGTCTGGGAGAGGCAGCTACCCCACAAGCTCAAAGTGCTCAAAACCAAGCCAGCTATGTCCTAGAGAAAGCTGCCCCAGCCCTCCTGCCTTCTTGCTCTTATTGGGAGCAACTCCAATCCAATCCTGAGACTTGACACCCTGAAGTCACCTACAGCTCCTCCTCCACAGGACCGCTCTCCAGACAGCCAGGCTATCTCCATCCACCACAACTCTGACCCCAGGCCACCAACTCCCTATAGCAGTCTTCACATGCAACACTCCTGTCTACAGAGACAATCTCTCCAGAATCTTCAAAGCTTCACCACAGGGGACAGAAAAAAGGCCATCCTCTCTGGCATATCCTTCTGTTGGCCCTTTCTACTCCTCCATTCCATGAAAGAACTTCCAAATTAGATTGTCATTGCCTTACAGGGTCTCTGACAGCTCTTCATGCTTAAATAGCCTTGTTCTACTTAGTCATATCCCACCCATTTGTTCCTCAAGTTAACAGCATGGGGAAGGCACATGCAGACTGTTCTAGAGTACGAGTCCCTGTGCAGCACTAATGATTTGATGCAGGAAATGGCCACCAATGTGTCCCAGCACCACAGAGAACGTGAAGATGTTATGTGCCTCCAGACAGAAGTGCTCAGCACCACCTATGAATACCTCTGTAAAACAGACAGACAGACACACACACACACACACATATATATAAAATATGTGAACAAAAAGAACATAGCAGAAGCTGAGTACAGTGGCACACACCGTAGTCCTGACTACTTGGGAGGCCGAGGCAGGAAGACTGGGAGCATGGGGTCAGCCTTCGAATGTTTAGACAAAAGGCCAAAGATGTAGCTCAGTAGTAGGGTGCTTGCCTAGCAGACACTTATACTACCTGACTTCAAAATACAACAAAGCTACAGTAATCAAAACAATAGGCTATTGGCATAAAAAACTAAAACCCAGACCAAACAATGGAACTGAACAGAGAACCTAGAAGTAAACCCCACACATTTGTGGCCAACTGATTTTCAACAAAGGTACCAACAACACATTTGAAAAAGGACAGCCTCTTTGATACACGGTGATAGGAAAACTAGGGATCTGCCTGCAGAAGAATGTTGTTAGAGCCCTAGCTCTCGCCAGTTAGAAAAACCAACTCAAAATGCATTAAAGAGTTAAATGTGAGGACCTGAAACTATGACAGTACCAGAAGAAAACAGGGGAAATGCTTCAGGACATTGGAACCAGGCAAGATTTTCAGATAAGACAGGAAACAAAAACAGACAAATGGAATGATGTCAAACTAAAAATCTTTTGCACAGCAAGGGAAACAATCAACAGAGTGGGAGAAACAAACTACAGAATGGGAGAAAGTATTTTAAAACTCTACATCTGATAAGGGGTTGATATTTAGAACATAAAAGGAACTCCAATAACTTGACAGCAAAAGCAAAAACAAAAAAAAATTAGCAATAGAACAAGTAAACATTTCTCAAAAGAAGACATTAAATTGCCAACAGGTCTATGAAAACATACTTGATATTGTTAATCGTTAGGGACGTGGAAACCAAAATCACTATAAAATATCACCTCACTTAAGTAAGAACGGCTATTTAAAAAGACTGAAGCCAGGCACGTGGTGGTACACGCCTGCCATTCCAGACACTCAGGAAGCAGAAGCAGGAGGGTTGCAAGTTTGGGGCAGCCTGGGCAACTTAGTGAGATCCTATCACAAGAGGCTGGGGATGTTGCCCAGTGGTAGAGAGCCCCTAGGTTCAGTCCTCAGTTCCTCAAAAAGAGAAAAGCGGGGCCGGGGGAGGAGGGTGGACTAAAGATAACAGGTGCTGGTGAGGATGTGGAGAAATGGGAACTTTTGCACACTGTTGGTAGGAATGTAAATCAGTACAGCTGTTACAGAAAACAGTATGAGCTTCCACAAAAAGCAAAAAACATCCAGAACTACCCTATGATCCCACCACAACCTCATCACAGTGTGTGTAACCGCTGCATCCCTGTGTAATAGCCGAGAGATGGAAACAATCCAGGTGTCCATCAACTGGAGAATGGATAAGGAAAATGCAGTACGTATACACCCTGGAATAACAACTATTCAGCCATGGAAAAGAATGAAATCCTGTAATTTGTGACGGCTTGGATGGAAGTGAAGGTGAGTCAGGAATCGAACCCAGGTCTGTAAGGTTCCAAGATATTCCCTGGGAGTTTTCAGATACGTAAGTATCCTAGAAACAACTTCCAGGTCCCATGACAAGGGCATGGTGAGAACATGCTAGCTTACGTACTAGGAGGTTTGCACTGCCATGAAAAACAAGAACGATCACTTAGACGGGAATTCCCAACAGTTTAGGAGGGTGCCTGTGATGTGTTAGGCAAAAAAATCCAGGAGGCTGAGGCAGGAGGATCACAAGTTTAAGACCAGCCTGGGTAACTTGGCGAGGCCCTGTCTCAATAAAAAAATAAAAGGGCTGGCAATGTAGGTCAGTGATAGAGCACCCCTGGTGCTGTAAAATGACAAAAACCAAACAGCACAATGATTCTAAGAGAGGAAAGATGGTTCGTAGAACAGAAAGAGGCAGAAATAAAAAGGGAGGTGCCGCTGCCTCTGAATGCCTGGCCTCAATTGGGGCAAAACCACAACATGTGGGACAGGGGAAGAAACACGACCCCAATGTCACCATGTGTGAAACACTCCAGAAATCACTGCCCTCCACTGGAAGTTTCTCCCCCTCAAGTCCTGTGTGCAACAAGGCTCCTCCCAGCATGGTATTCCCCTCTTCACCCACCTTCCAATGTGGGATCCCTAGAGAAAGGGAAGGGTCCTGTTCCTGGAACCTCTGTATCTGCATGTGGTGGGGCCTCAAAAGCTGTTGCTTAGTCAGACACAGTGGTGCACACCTGTAATTCCAGCAGCTCGGGAGGCTGAGGCAGGAGGATCTCAAGTTCAAAGCCAGCCTCAGCAACAGCGAGGCACTAAGCAATTCAGTGTGGCCCTGTCTCCAAATAAATATTAAAGAAAGGCTGGGGATGTGGCTCAGTAGTCGAGTACCCCTGAGTTCAAACTCTGTTACCAAATAAAACAAAACAAAACCAAAACTTGCTGAATTGAACTCAGAAGCTCCTTCTAACATTGTTATCTAGCTTTTGCTGAATGAAGCTCAAGTACAACAAGCTTCTCAGGAAACTGTTGACTCAATGGTGCCAGAGTGTGCATCTCCTTATATCAGTAGCCTCAGCACCCCTCCTATCTGCACTCATCTCAGGCCCTACCCCAGGAGACATCCCCACGCATACCATAAGGACACAGCAGTACTCAGGAGCATGCCATCACTAATAGTAACTAGTAGTCACTCCACCCTCCACTCTGCTGCCTGAACTCAAGGCCCCTGCTACCCAAAATGAAGCAAAGTTCATCAATGACTACAATCCATCTACTTCTGCCCCAAACCCCAGCAACAAACCCAAAATCCCTGAAGTCTTTCAACTCGTATCTCTACAAACTCAACTACAAGCTTTCTTCCTAGAAAATGATCTGACTTTTCTTGGGGAATCATCGGAAGTAGCTAGCTATTCTACAGCACACGTTACCCTAGCTGTCACGGTCTGGCTAAACAACCTGGATGTTAACAGTTCACTGCTCCAATCAGGTTCAAAAGATAACAACCAACCTTGAGTCTAGCGTCACCTAAGAAAAAAAACAGCCACCATATGGAACAGCAGGTAGACCCAGCAGGTAATGGGAAGTCGGTATGAGTGGGGAGGAAACGGCTGAAAGGCTCACAGCTCTTACTCACCTCTTCATTTCTGGACCCCACATCTGGTCCAGTGCTCACTACTGTGCTGAGGGGATTGTCTAGCAGCCTGCCAGCCCTGTCACTAGAGGTGGGGAGCAATCCTGACTCTGACACTGCTGTTCAAGATAGCAGAGAGGAAGGCCCAGGCCAGGCAGAAGTGGAGGGCTTCGGCACACGCTCACCAACCCTCAAATGCCTCACCTCTCATCCTAATTCATACCAGGCCACACAACAGACAAAGAGCCTTGCCTCCCCAATTCACCCTCCAGCATCAGGAAGCCTGACCCACATTGAACCACTCACACAGAATGAGGTGGGCAGGCTGGATTATAGGGCCCCTTTCAGGAACACAGACACAAGGTGTCACATGCTCAAGAGGTAGCAGGGAAGTGGCAGTGCTGGAAATCCAAAAAGGAGCCCTAGACCCAGAGATGAGCACTCCTGGAGATGCCCACTATTCCTGGAGTGGAGGTCCCATGCCCCACATGTGACCTTGCTGAAGTTGGGAGGGGGGAGGAGATGGGGATCTGTTAGACAACTGGCAGCAAATCTCACCCAGGCGCTGCCCAGCTTCTCTTCCAACCAAAATACCAGAGTCCTGAAATTCCAGTAGTCAAAGGCTTTTGTACAGACATGGAGAGAATTTTCCACAGCCCCCTCCTTCTGCCCAAAGGGCAGAAAACAAAGCAACAAAACTGAATTATTCATTCTGGGTTGCTTTTCCACTAAAAACCATGGATCAGAGTGGAAATCCTTCTCCCGAGGGCACAGGGCTCCCTGCAGAGTATGGCTAAGTGGCCTGCATACCTGGGCTCACACAGGAAGGCTGTGCTCTCGCCATCTGCTCTCCAGACCAGCCACTCCCTGAAGGATGGGTGGCAGAACATGCGCGTTTTATCCCTCCTCTTAATGAGGAAGCAGGAGAGGGCATCCATCCTCTGCTGAAAGTCTTCCCAGCCCTGCTCGCCTTGGATGTGGCCGGCATTAATAGCCTGAAAAATCTGCTCATCCGTCATGGGGTGGAGGGACGCAAGGGCCACGTTTAAAATCGGAAGTGCTCTCTCAAAGGCTGACTGGGTCATGAACTTCATATTGCACTGCAGCAAATAGAGCTCGGACAGAGACACGGGCACCACCTTGTAGCTGGCGCTTTTAATGACCAGGTGTCCCCTCTGGAAGAGGTCCAGGGTGAGTTTGAGGTACAGGTAGGAGCCGAGGCTCCGCAGCACCAGGTGGCTGCTGACCTTCCCGATGAGCGCAGCATCTGCTTTGCCATTCAGGGAGATGTTGCTGAGGATGTCCTGGCTGCTGTGCACTCGGTGCTGCACGTAGGCGTGCAGGTCGCTGTGAATGTCTTTGTTGTCTGGGAAGTCATCTAAGGAAAGCTTGACAAATGGCAGTGCACTTATGATTTCCTGCAAAAAGACAAAAACCCACAGTGTTGCTCCACAGAGGTTCCTTTTTTTTTTATTTCAGCTGCATTTTAAACCAGGTTCACTAGTTTTCTTTCAAGGAGGATTTTCATGGATTACAGGGACTCATTGTTTTGTATTAAAACGTGTAATAGGATAAGGTACAGATAAAAAGCTTATGTGAAAGAAATCCTGATGCGAGATAGAACAGTAAAGGCTTTCCCAAGGCTCACATCAAGGACTTGGAGCCAAGTAAGGAGAGAAAAAAGCTCTGAACAGACAGGGCAACCAAGCCTCTACCTAGCGGGGCACTGAGACCCTGCAGGTAATCTGATACCCATAATCCTTATGCTGTGCAATTGGTTATGTAACATGGATAAAACAAACTAACACTGCATGTCTATGAACACAGCCAGCCCCTGAGAAAAGAGGCATCCCTACGTGTGCATCAGGTCCTGGGACTATGGAACCCAATCAGGAAATCTGAGGCTGCCCCCAATCCATATCCCTTGACAGCACATAGTAAAAAAGCTGATTGCTTCAATATGGCATGTCATTTTTTAAAAATTGATAATTAAGTAAACTTTAAGTTGAACTATAAGTTGAACTATGATATACATATATTGGTACAAAAATCCTAATTGCACAGTATCATTAATTTTCACAAAGACAAATACACCTGTGTATCCAGTAGCCAAAAACATCGCCACCAGTTCTGGCAAGCCCATAATCCCTGTCTCCCTCATTCCAAATATAAGCACAAGCCTAACATCTAACAGTAGGGAGGACTTTTACCTGTTACATTTTTTTTTAACTTCCCACCCTCACTTCTGAAGTATTTAAGCATGTGTCCTTCTCTAGATTGGTAATTGTAGGGAGAGGGCAGAGTATAATAATTTCCATCTTACATGAATGCTAACTGAATCTCAGAAAACTCACACAGCCAGGAAGTAAAACACAAGTCCCATTTCTGTGCCAAGTACCCCTAAGCTATGCTGAGTAAAAATGACTGAAAAGCACAAGAATCAAAGGTTCACAAAAATAAACATGAAGCCAGACATGATGCACACCTGTAATCTCAGTTACTTAGGAGCCTGAGGCAAGAGAATGGCCAAACTGAAGCCAGTATAGGCAACTTAGTGAGACCTTGTCACAAAACAAAATAAAAAGGGCTTGGGGTATAGCTGGGTGGCAGAGAGCTGACCTACCATGTGTGAAGCCCTCAGCTTAATCCCTGGTACTGCAAAAACCAAAAAGTTAACAACAACAACAACAAAAATCAAGTGTTTTGAGATCCAATCCAAGTTTTTTTAAAAAAATACCTTTGTTTATTTATTTTTATGTGATGCTAGGATCAAACCCAGCACCTCGCATGTGCTAGGCGAGCACTCTACCGATGAGCCACTACCCTAGCCCCCAATACAAGTTTTAACAAGAAAAAAAAATGAATAACCCAAATGCTATTTTTAAATAGATATTGTTAAAAAATGGCAAAAGTCAAAATCTGTTTTCTACATATCTTTATTGAAGATGGCATAGTATAGTCGATTGTTAATGTAAAATGAATGAGCGCAAATGAAGGGGAAGATAGAAAAAGAACAACAACAAAAAAACCCACTTTTCACCTTATTGCAAGGCTGCATGTCAAAGCTGTATAAAGTACAGATCTCTCAGAATAGGCCTTAATGTCTCTTTTATACCTAATTTTTCCTTCAAAGAAAGGAAGGTGGAGTCGGAGGTGCAGCTCAGTGGTAGAGCATGTACTCAGCATGCATGAGGCCCTGGCTTGATCCCCAGCACTGCAAACCAAACAGATCCCACAAAGCCCTACTGTAAACCCATGGAAATAACTGCTAGTAGGAACTGCTCTAGTTGACCAGGTAGCCAGAAACCTCAGGCAACCCCATACTCTAAATTACAATAAAGTGGAACTGGATACTGCCATTTAAGCAGGGCAAGTACCAGTCAATACTGGTAGGACACTTACCTGCTATCTTGATAAATATGCCTCAGAGGCTACGATGGTCAGTGTTTTGCCCATTTAGGGCTCTTTGGGCTGACTTTCCAATGTCCTGACATAGGTTTTCAATTCAGCAGTGAAATGGTTTACAACAGTTTATATTATTAGTATTTATCACTATACAGCTGGGATACGGGGATTATAAAGAGAATTGAGAATTCTTTTATTACCTGAAAATTTGCTCTTACAGTCACAATCAACTTCAACCAGGCAGGAAATTTAGAAATAATTTTGGTAATAAATGAAGAAAGTGTATCTCCATAATCAGGTTTATGAAACTCAGCTTCATTTAAGCCATCTATCAAAATAATGTATTCTTCTTCAGGAATTTTCTGCTCTAAAGGATAAAATAATTTTTCAAATTTAGCAATTATACATTTCTATAATATTGTACCACCCAGCGTATTTTAATGCACAGTTTAAAGTGTTAGAAAAAATAAAAAAGGTTTACATATGGCAGAAGACATGGATTTTGCAGAAGCATATTTTCTATTAAATTTATAATGAAAACCAGAGCACAGAGCCAAAAGAAAATCAATTCTCACAAAACAGTTTTCAGAAACATATTGCATTACACACATTAGCAGAATCTCAATCATGTATATAATACAGTTAGCTCTTCACAAACTGGTACCACTAGGGTGGTCTACAGCAAAGATAACACACAGGGACTAAATATGAAAAAAACAGTAGGGTCCTCTATTAGAACTCCTCAGGGATTCTAAGCAAGGAAAAATGACCTGCCCCACCAAGGGCTAACTCTTCCACCCAAGCCCTAGGTGGTGAGAGCTCTACCTTATAGATATCTAGAGTAGGACTCTTTCTTGCAAGTCTGTCTGGTTTTACACTTATTAGTGCCAGCTTTCTGCCCAGGGAATGAAGAAACAATGGCCTATCAGTCTCGATCCCTCTCTCTGGCACCTTCTGGCAGAAGTGCTATGTAGGCAGGTAACCAGCTCACGTGGTAAGGAGCAAAGGGGAGGAAAGATGGAAACCTGATGTGCCCACACTGTCACCAGCATCCCTTTCTTTAAAGAATATTTGGGGGAAGGCAAAAAATCCAAATAGAAGCCTCTAGAATTAGCTTTAGGTTTTGACTCAAATGAGCAGGGCTCCTGAAAGAAAAAAATATGTTAGAAAATTCCCCAAATGGTCTACCCATTCCCCTGCTCCAAAGCAGTCCAAAATATGTAGGCAAGACTTCAAGGAGCAAGGAATCTAAATTGCTTAGAGTTACATGAGAGACCAGAACACACCTCCCTGAGACTGGAAGGACAACTGAGCTCAAGACAAGAAGCAGGTGTAGAAAAGCTCTCTGCCTGACCTTGTAGCCTAAAATCAGGACATAAATTTGTAAAGGTGACCCCCTACCTGTTTCAATAAGAAGAACTGAAGTTAATCACAAGTGCAGACCCTCATCAGCTAGAGACAGCACCAGAGGAATCTATGAAACAACCTTACCAACCAGCCCTTCTCCACCATTAGTTTCCTGCTTACCTTCACAATATTTTCACCTCCAGAAGCCTAAAACTGTTTCCCTTTATCCTGCTTCTTCTCTAAAACTCATTGTTCTTTATTGAAGATCCCAAAGAAGCCAGAGCCTTGAAGTCCCTGCTTTGAGTTCCCTTTCATGGAGGTTCCCCCCACATAGCATGCACTGCATGCATTAATTAACTCACTTGTTTTTTCCTCCTGTTAATCTGTCTACTGTCAGTTCATTTCATAGACCAAAATATCAAACCTTCAGAGGGTCGAAAGAATGGCTCCTGTCCCCAACAGTTAGAAACTGGCTTCTTGGCAACTGTTCAATTGGAGAGCTCATTCTTATTAGAGATCTTACATTGAAAACTATCCCACCGAAGGGTGTGGAGGGACCCCAGGGAGAGTCTGGTTCTGAGGAGGGGACCAGATGTGCACTGATTCATCTACATCCTCTCTGCCACCCCAGAGCTCAGCTGACCCTCTTCCTTCTGAGGACCACCCAGGCATCTTGTACTAGTACTGGGGACAGGAGCACTGGGGTCTGCAGAGAGGTACCATTTCTCAGGCTGGTGAGCGGCTCCAGCACTCCCCTCTTGAAAGCAGCCACGGGGTCCTGCACACAGGATCTGAGGCTCAGCATACTCTGCAGCTGAGGTTCCTTTATCAGAAGGTCTCTGTAGGCAGCCAGTTGATGGGACCGGCAGAGCAAAGCGGCAATGCTGTGCACAAACTCAGGCACCAGGCATGTGTACGTGTTGTCAGCCTGGCAGTAGTGGTAAGCCACCACCTGTGGGCAAAGCAGAGCTGTCAGCATCACCCCAGTCTCTCCACAGAGCACCTTCCAAAACCTCAAAGAACACAACTCGGCCTGTTTAACAGGATAACAAGCTACACCGCTTCTATTCCCAAAGATTGGAGTCATTTGTTAGTTTAATTGATTTGTTTACTCTTTCCATCATGTGGTTGACTAAGTTCTCAGCAGACCTTTGATTGCAGCCACAAATTCATCTTGATTAGCACAAAAATCAGCAAAACTAACTCTGTACTAAATATAAGCTAATTAAAATTATGTATACAACCTTCCCTAGCGTAGAGGAATCCCACAAGCAACCCTGATGTTCTTGGCATTGCAATCAGCACTGGATTTCCTCAGAAACAGGAGTCCCTCTTTAGGGAACCCTCTGCTGACCTCAAAAAGCAGATGATCAAGTTGATGGCCCTGAAACCCGTGCTGCAAAGTCAGCTGCTTCTTCCTCCTGGTGGGAGGGGCTCAAGCTCTCAGACACCTCCCCAAACCCACACTTCTTCAGGGGACCACTGCACAGATTCAACAGGGACTCGGAAGGGTGAAAAATCACAAGTTATGGGTTTCTGCCTGGCATGTGAAAGGGGCACATGGAAGGAGAGAAGGAGCTGCCTAAATATCTACAGGTTGAGGAGTGACCCTTTGTCATATGGATCCAAGTTATTTGTTAGACCCCAAACAAAGTGCCACAGGCAGGACTGGGAATAGTAGGCATACTGTATGTAGAGAAAAAGAAGCATGTAGGTATGAGTTAGGGAAGGGGAAAAAGAGCCAAATCCTTGTGTAAAGTGCAGTTTCTCAGAAGAGCCTGAGTCACCACCAGCCTGCTCAGCTCTGCAAAGCCCTGCAGCAAGAAGGCTCAGAACTGTCAGCCTACAGCTGAGGACAACAGGAACAGAGGTTAAATGCCCTGCCAAGGTAACAGGGCCAGCCAAAGATTGAGGATGAGACACCAAGGCCGTGAACTCTTAGAAACTAAAGAGTAGACATAGACCAGCTCTTCTCAGGTCAATCTGGAATCACTGGGTAACTTCTGGTTTAGATTAAATATATCATTGACATCTAGAAGAAAGCTGAGACTGCTCTTCAGCTCTTACCTGGACAGAGATCAGCAGAAACATAAGTGAGGACCCTATGAGTGTGTGCAAACCACCGAAGGATACCAGATAACTCAGCCTTGTATAGTGTTTGTCAAAAGCAATTTGCAGCCCAAGAGTAGGACATGAAATCAATTTGGGGTCACAAACAGCCTAGTTTTTTTAGGTTAATAAAGTGAATTTAAATTACCAGAGTACATTATAGGATATAAAAATGAGCTTTGACTGGTAATGCTTTTGCTTCTGCTATGTGTGTGATTGTATTTGCACGAGTACTGGATCTCTAGTATAAGATGTATTTCTCAGTTGGGCTATGATCAAAGGGGTTTTAAAAAAAAAATCACAGTAGCAGCAGTAGCTTTGAAGTCTGCACCACAAGCCTCATCTCAGATCACCTGTTCATGACCAGAGGATGGTTGTGAACTAGTGTTCAGAGCCATTAGGGCTGACCAGCTGTCACCTGAGAAGCAGATGAGATGGGAGGGAATCTGGGGCTGAGAAGCATCTGTTTTAATCCCTGCACCAACCTCATCCCCAGGGGTATCCTCATGAGATGCCCCTCATGACTGCCATAGTTGGTGGTTGTCTAGCTCTACCACCTCACACCACTGCTCCCAAGGGAGACCTAAGCAGCTCATCAGGGCAAGAAATACAACCACTCTAAGGTCCAGAGGCAGCTCACGAACCAGGATGCATGTGGAGCAGAAGGAAAATTGCAGAAGATCCTTGATGACCATGTATCCAGGAAGAGGAAGTCAGCCAAGTTTCTTTTACAATATCACAAGAAAACTTCAACAGAAGTTTTCTTGTGATATTGTAGGGAACCAAAGGCCCCAGGCAACAGAGATCAGGTGAAAGAAGTCTGGGTCAAGCTAAAAGTTCCCCATCTCCTGCTCACAGAGCAAATTAAAGAGGACATGTGCTTTTAAGGATGGATTTGAGGTCAGCACACAGAATCTCTCCTGATGCTTTGAGGAACTCTTCCGATATACTATTTTAGATAGATTAAAGTACACTGCAAGCATCCTTAGGTATTTATTTTCATGAATAACTTTTGAGTACTCTCTCACAATTCTATTAAAGGCTAAGCTCAAGCAATTATTGCTGTTTTAAGATCCCTTTTCTAATTTATTTCTCAGAAACCAAACTAGCAAATCTGTATCTGGAGGGTTCTCATAAAACAAGAGCAGGTTACCTTAGAAGCCAGGTATTTCACCGCCTCCTCTCTCGGTCTCTGGTTTTCAGAAGTACCAGGCCCTGAAGGTGTTTTGGTAGTATTGAGGCCACTTGTAGAAGAACTCGGTGAAAGCAATGGAGTGAAAGGAAGGTCCTGGGTGGGATCTGCTGCTAGAAAAGAATCCACCTCATTATAATATCAGCACACATGTGCGATGGAATATGGACTAGAAGTCTTGATTGGTCCCAGAGAGTGTTTAAAACAATAATGAGTGAACATGGCCAAAATGTGGAGACTGAATGAGCATACCAGCCCCCTACCCATCTCCCATGACCAAGTCCCCTACCCAAAGAACTATCGTTTCCAGTTTCCCTTATTAAATTCATTTTTTTTTCCTTTTGGTACTGGGTTTGAAACCAGGGGTGCTTTACCACTGAGCTACATCCTCAGCCCTTTTATTTATTTATTTTTTAAATTTTGAGACAAGGTCTCACTAAGCTACTTAGGGCTTCCCCAAGTTGCTGAGGCTGGCCCAGAACTGTCTCAGCCTCCAGATTCGCTGGGATTTTAGGCATGTGCCACCACACCTGGCATCCCTTATTAAATTCTTTTAGTCTTAAAACAAACAAACAAACAAACAAACTCACTCTCTCAAGAACTCCCTTGTTCTTGTTTACAATATTTAAAAACACTTTCTTTGTAATGGGCTTACTGCACATAAAATAAGCAGGAAATAGTCAAATATTTGGCTACTCTCTCTCACAACTTAGTCTTAATAATTCTTGTAAATCCAGCATAGAAAACAAAGGCTTTCGTGAACAGGATGCAAAATAATTCTGCATTGTTTTTCAAGGAGCCCAACCCCTTGATTTTTAGGATCCGAACCTCCCCAGGGAACTTGACCAGGCCTCCCTGCCCCATCTCTGCTTGCTTGTATAAAGACAGAAATGGGTTCCAGGTCAGAAGGACATCAGGGAAGGCAACTTAGGCTGTAGCTAAAGACACACACTGACAGATGGAAGTATTCAGATAGTTCACTTAACATATGATCGCAAACCTGATGGAGTTGCTGGAACAACTTAAGGAAAACTGGTAATTTATGTCTACTCAAACAGCAGTTTCCTTTCTCTATTTTATATTAATAAAACAAACTAGAGACAAGTACTTAAACATGGACATACTTTTAGGTGATGAACTGGGGCTGTTGGACGCAATCTGCCTCATGCGGCTCCCATGGCAGCTCAGCGCCACCAACTTGGAAATGATTGCCGTCTTCCCAAATCCCACATTTCCAACAACCACTGCTCCTCTATTTTCTGCCAGCTCTGTGTTCCTCAAGTTTTCTTCAATCTGGTGAAAGAGCCAATCCCTTCCCACAAACACGGAGTCTGTTGTGATGCTTGGGACTTCAAACAGCAGGGGTTTCAACAAAATGTCTTGTGGCTTGTAGGGAGCAAATCGTGCTTTAAAAAAATAATTTTTTTTTTTTTTAGAAAAATATGTCAATTTTATACATTAAGAAATTGATATTATTGCTTATGTGTCTTTAAGTAATTATAAACTGAGCTTATTAATTCTTCTGTAATATCTCACTTATTATACCCTATGGGTCCCACACAGTCTCTTATTAAAATGATTTGTGGTCCTCTCGTACCTCCATTATTCTCATGACTCAAGGCAGACACAGAGAAAGCAATACAAGGGGCCAAACCATGTCTCTCTGGTTTATCTGCAACCATATGTAAGTCAGGTTTCTTCTACCTCATTCATGAGTAAAATGCAGACACATTTTCCTACACAGCAGGCCACAGCTCTCATCTGGGTATGATGGCGCTTTGCACACATGATGAGGCTGCTGACCACACCACTGTATGACATAGGGAGACAGAGGATGTGGCTGACATGGCCCACAGAGCTGAAACAAAACTGATTCTCTGTTAGCAGAAAACCTAATGAGTGCCAAATTACCCTTCACTTCCAAATAACACTGTAGAATTCTTTTCTAAACCCAGAAGCAATTTAATCATGAATTTCAAAGAAGAAGCCCAAACTATTAAGGAGGGCCTCCTAGCATAGCTTATAGATACTTTATAGCATTTACACACACAATTCACAGCATGTTTTAAATCTGGGTAGTTGCATTGCTGGTTATCAGAGAATGAGCTCATCATATCCACTGTGATATCAGATGCAAGGATAAATACCTTTAACTTCCTGTGCCCTACCTCCAGCCGTATTGTGCCACGGTAACCTAATTGAAGTCCGTAGAGGAGCATTTCTCTGCCCGTCTAAATAACTCAGGTCTTCCAATTTGGTAGAGCTTGTGGCTGTAATATTAAATTGAAGTTTAGTTTAATGCCAAGTTTAATGTTGTACCTAAACTACTTTAAGTTATAAATTACTAAGCAATTCAGTTCAGACTTTCAACCAAATATATTTTTAAGGATATTTCTTTGCTCTGGTTTATTTTCCTAGAGATACTCTTAATTGAAAAGTGGTAAAACCCAAGCACTACTCTTAAATCAAAGTTATAGTGATTTGGTTGCCAGAATTCTCCATTATTCCTGCAAAGAGACAGACTTCACCATAAATTTTTTTATGAAGAAACTTGACACTCAAGCACCACTCAGTAAAGCTTCAGTACTTACTATCAACACGTGGCATGGCACTAGATTCTTCTCTTCAGTTCTGGGGAGCGTGCTGCTGTTTGGGATTCCAACCTTGTTGTTTAAATAAACATATTTCTGCATGTATAATTCCACTATATTTGGAATACTAAAGTCAGCTCTTGACAGTAAAAGTACATATACTTTCTTAAGCTTATATATATATTAGTTATAGTTGGAATACAATACGTTTATTTTATTTATTTATTTTTATGTGGTGCTGAGGATTGAACCCAGGGCCTCACACATGCTAGGCAACAACTCCAGCCCAAATACATATATATTTTAATCTATTATAAAATATATTAGATAGATGTATCTTTTTTAAAATTATAGAAATAAGTAGTCATATTTACTTCTGACCAAACCAATAAGATTCATAGCATACAAACACCAGTTAAAAAACTTAAATAAGAGTCATTAACACATACACACAAGTTAGATGGATTATAAAAATAACTAGTGTGAAATAATTTTGCTGATTCTCAGTAAATCTTAGAAACAAATATACATGTTTGTGTCTTAAAAATATCAAAAAACTTATTTACATATACATTCTAGGTCAAAATGAGAGAAATAAAGTGAATCTAATTTGGTTTATGGATGAAATGGTCCAATATTAGGTACTGCCAATCTTTAGCATATGATTATTCTCCAGAATAATAAAATACACACATAATTTCAGAGCAAAAAAAGGTGACCAGAGAGCGCTGCAGTTCAAAGGCTAAGGCTTCTAAGGCCTGTGAAGGCATTAGTGAGAGCAGGCAGCCAGGGACTGTCAGGTGGGCTGTCTTTTGAACACCTTCTGGTGACCCTATAGGCTCTCACCCCACATCCAGCTGCCCCCCAGCACCATCTATCCTAAGCTCTTCCTATTCTCCTTCCTAAGGTTTCTGTCCTTTTTTCCCCTCACTGTCCACACCATGCCGTCCTTTTCTTTCATCTGACAAGCACCTGGGGGGTTCTAGGACTAACTCTGTGATGCCTGGTCCCCTCTCATCACATCCTCAGAGGGTCATGAAGCATATGCCCTAGCTACTCACCTTCCCATTCAGCAGAGAAACACCCGAAATCTGCCTTCATAACAGCATACATTTACGCTCTGCACCTTTTTGGTGCACATCCACAGCCTAATTAAAAAACTGTATGAACATTTAAGTGAATACTCTGCACAGAGCCAGGGTCAAGCAAATCTCTCCCATTAGAGACTTGCTAATTTCTATGTAGGACTTCCAAACAGACCTCAGGTAGAGTAATCCAATGGCAGCCTTGAGCTCCCCCCAGGTCCTGTATAACCCGGGCAAGTGAAACTTCCTGGAGAGGCAACAGAACTACCCCTACCCCTCCAAAGTCCTCATCTCTCCAGGGTCCCTACAGGCACATACAGGTACATGTTTCTAGGCTCCTGCCTGTGACCTGGGACTGATCTTCCTCTAGGCAGAAAGGGCCATCACAGCCATAGCCTGTAGCTTGCTTCAGGGCCAGGACAGCCACCAATGTCCTACAAGCTACTTCAGCCCGAATAATACAAAGACCCCTACAGCCCGAGAGGGTTTCCTGTTTTCCCTCTTTCCCCAACCCCTTAACAGAACACTCAGTTAGTAATTTCATGACAATGAAAGGAATTAAAAGTAGGTGACTATGAAGACATTCCAAATAAAGAACTACAAAGAGAAGCCCTTGTTTGATATGGATGCAAGAGATCCCAGGTGCCTAGTCACCAGCACATCAGCTCCAAAGTGCACAACAAAGCAGCCTTAGCACCTCCACCAAGATTGGCCCACATTCCCCTTCAAAGGAGATTAAGACAAGTTGAAAGTGGCATTAGGGCCGCAAGCCACAAGCTGCAGCTACCTCTATCTTCTAAGGTGCTTTCAGAGCCACAGAGACACCTGAGAGTAGAAGCAGTGAAGCTCCAGCTGCTTTGCCCATGTGCACAGGTGTCCCTACCCAGCAGAGCAGGCAACTGGACTGTCCTGCCTTCTCACACACCCAGGCTGGATTCTCAGACATTCCCAGGGTAAGAGTCAGACTCACATTCAATATTAACAATAAAGGCTTTCACCATCCTAAAAAACTATTCAGGACCAAGAAGAATCAGAGGTAAAGCAATAATTTCATGCTACAAAAATGTGCTGCTAATATCTCTATGATTAAATCAGTTATTCGCCTTGGCGCGTGTGTGTACACACTAACATCTGGATGAGAAGCACATTTCAAGATGCTGCAGGGAAGAGGTAGTGTTGCGGGGTGGAGAGAGTGTGAAAGAAGGAAGACTCCTCTAAGCAGAACAAAGAACAACATCTGCTAAAACTGTAAGTTGTGGATTAATCTATCAAAGGTAAATGTCAGTAATCCAGGGAAATAACCAGTCAGTGTTTGAAGGAAATTGGAATTCAAATGGTGATCGTGTTTGTTGGTTTCCTAGAAAATTAAACACAGTGTCCTATGATCTACACAGAAAATAGTTCAAAAGAAAAAAAAGTAGTCAAAAATAATAGAATCTATCATCCAACTTCTAGGTTATCTAAAATATAACTTTAAAGGCTTAACATCCTCTTTTTTAATAAAGTAAAAAAGTATCCATGTCATACAATTTGATGTGACATTTCCAATCAATTCCACTCTAACAAAGAACCTTTGAAAAGAACATCTTTGCATAGCAGAACAACTCCCAAACCTAGCCAACTTAATTTTACAATCTTTGACTCCCCACCAGCCCCCCCAAAAGTTTTTTTGTGCTACACAGTTAACAGATAACCACTGTTCCTGGAGCAAGCTCAATGACAGTAAAGGCTGGCAACCTCAGGGCCAGGTCCCATATCACTCTCCAGTCCTTACTCGATCCCCCAAACACCTTTTCTACCAAACTGCAATTTACTTGTTTTTACATGGATCTGAGCATGCAAATACTTTCAAGTGATTCCAGTGTATGGCCCTTCACATTTTATTTCAAAATCTGTCTAAAACTGAGTGTTCCCTGTTTATAGCAGTCTACCTTCTCATAATAAAACAAACAGTGCCGCATATAGTCTACTCAAGAATCTTATTCTTTTCCATCATATTTGGAGCATCTTGCCATTCCCTCTCAACTGAGGTTCAGTTTTAGGAAAAGAAAGGTGTACAAATTCTAGCTTATTAACCGGTACCATGAGGTAAAGCACTTGCCTAGTTCTTTCCAAAATATACATTTAGTTTTTAAAATATGCAATACAGGAGAAATGAGAGAACCTCTGATCAAACCCAGAGGTAAAATCCTCCTCAAGGGCAAAAGGAAGCTAACGCAGGAGCATAGCAGAAATCAGAAATCTGCTCTATAAGGGTGGCAGATTCCCATAAAGCTCAGCTCATACCCTCTGTCACTTCACATGGCAGGTCTCACATGAACATCCCACAGAAAATGTAACCCCAAATGGGGCACTTTTAACATCACTAATACCAATGCATTAATGTTTCCTAATCTTAAGAAGATCAATTATATCAAATACAAGTTTGTTAATTTGTTGAAGAAAATGAAACTGTAAAGTTGTGGTACAGTACAAGTGATCCATTCATCATAACTAGGTAAATATGACCTAAAATGCCTTGGGTACAGTGTATTATGTTAAAGGGTGGGACGCTGGTGAGAACACAGGGAAGTTTTCAGAAGAACCATCCGTCAATACACACAATGCTCCCTAGCACTTCTCTCTGGCAGACACGCCAAATCCCTCTTCTGGAACAAGGCCATTCTGCTTCCTTTGAAAGTGAATTAGAGTTGTACCTCAGAACTTTTCCATTAGGGCCATTTATTTACCAGCTGCTTCAGAGTTCCATCATAAAAAACACCCAACAGCAGCCAGAATGACCTAGCACATCCCAAAGGAGCAGTATAAATTACAGAAAAAATCCTTTGATGTAGGAAGAGAGAATCTGGGTCCATGCATTTTAGCAAAGGAGACATTTTAAGTGCTAGGAGAGTAACAAAGAATTACCATAATAAGTTCCTCTTCTAAATTCAGCCCAAGAGCATTAGGTGGAGACTAAGACCTTCAAAAGCAGGCATAATGGCTTAGATGAAGAGTGCCTCTCCCCACCTGCCCCAGACTACTCTCCTTCTTGCCTGATGACCAGAGACTGCCAATCCAACTGTGCATTGGCACTGCCATTTGTTCTCTCCTCTCTGACTCCCAGCTGCTCCAACTTGCTCTGGCTGCCACTGAGGGTGTCTTAAGCTATGAGCTCCGTTACAACTGAAATACACAGACACATTCAACCTCCTATCTATACAACAGGCTTGACTTTTAAAAGTTGGATTAGGGATCCTTTGAGCTGACATTAACAACTACACTCTAAATGATTCCTGTTTACCAAGATACAACAGACTCATGAGCTTACCCAAGCTTAAAATAACAAATACCGAGGGACAGTAGGTATACTTTCTTCTGAAACATACAAAGAGTCAGACAGTCCAAGTTGAAGATAAAAAGAATTCCAGAGTGAGAGGGCCACCGGAAGACCATTAAGTACAGCCTTATCATGTTTGCAGATATGTAAACTGAGGCCTAGAGAAGCTAGTGCCTGACCCACGATCTGGGTGAGGCTCCCCTACGAGGACTGTGAGCACAGGGCTCCTCGGACTCGGCAGAACCCTTCCAGGGAGAGGCGTGGCCTTACCTGCAACTGAGTTGGGCCGTGGCATTATTAGCGAGCTGGAGCTCTGAGAATAAGGGACCGGACCATCTCCAGCTGAGGATTCCGCTTTGGGCAGCACGCTCTCCGCTGACCCAGTGGTCTCCTCTTCTGCCACTGGGGAGCAGTTATCTGCCCTGCGATCATGAAGCACTCCCTTCTGAACCCCTAACCTTAGGCTTCCATCCTTATTCCATTCCAAACTGGAGCCACTCCGGTCATCGTTTTCGGATGAACTTGTAATCGTGGCTGAAATGAGAGATCAAAATACTTTGAAGGAGGCCAGGCACAACTGGGGCTGTTGAGAGTTAACACACACACACTGCCCTCCCCAGGATCAACGGAAAGTTTTCCGGTCCACACAGATTTTTATCAAAGTATATTTCGTACAATGTATTTTGGTAAATTAAAAGAATGTTGTTTATCAGGGGAAATAAACTGCTACATCACTCGACAGGAAAGGAAAAAAAAAAAAACTCTGATAGGAAGATAATGAAAAAGCTGTCTAAAAGTGTCTGCAACTTTAAAGTAAATCTATGCAATTTGGAGATAATATATCCCCCCTCTGTAACCAAGATGAATTGCTTGTATCTCATTAAATTCCTTTGAATCTCCAAGTATCCTATATTCAAATGAGCATTTCCTGGGAAGGAAAGGGGGGGGGCACACCATACAACAGTGAGGGCAGAAAAGGCACCGGAGAAAATCTACAGAAACAAAAAGTCAAGCAGACAATTTCATCCTTGAAATGAACATTTAGAACATCTGTTCAACATGATCCAGGGAGGCCGACTTGACTTGCTCCTTCAGTGGCACAGAATGGAAAAATCTCCATGACCAGTGCAGAAGTGCTGGCACAGGAATGTGTGCCATGAATGCAGAATCACAACTGAGCCTCTAAGAAAACCCACACTGGGGAGGGGAGAGTGGAGGTTGTAAACATCTTGGCAAACGAGCAGAGGGATATGATAAAAGAAAGAAATGATACTCACCCTACACAGCCTCTACAAACAGCCACTCCTAATTTACAGATGCAGAGCTGTACGGGATCCCCTTGAACCACAGGTCACCTGGGCCATTCACCGTGCCCCACTGTTGACCTAACGCTGGCTTGTGTCCTGGAGGACAGGGGCCATGTCTCCTCATTCTCTATTTGGATCTTCGCAGCCCTGGCCTCTGACTCTGAGCCTGGCGAATGGGGGTATGAGTGCCAAAGTGCACTCAGAACCCGGCAGCCTGGAGGGCGCGGCGTCTTCCACACACCACGATGAGCCGCTGTATCAGCCAACGGGTGCATTGGCTCAGAGAGCCAGTTATTGAGGATCAAAGGGCCTAAAGGGGTTTGGCTATATTTTTACAATGCTCTTTAAGGTTCAGAAGTAAAGACAACACAACTTCCTCGCCGTGACCACAGGACATCCTGTTGCAATTCTAGGACTGTCCTTGCTACTGCAGCCTGGACTCATTTCCCTCTGGTCATCTAACCATGTGAAAACCCCACCTACATGACGTGGAAGCCTCCATTGAGTGTCTGTGGCAACTGGGTCTTTTCCTTTTCTGGACAGTATAGCATCTGGCATACAGCAAGCAACTCAACAAATGTTTGCTTTCTGAGTGAAAGAGCAGATGAACACACTTCCACTCCACTTGTGGTTAGACACACTACGCCTCACTAAACTCACTGCTACTGGTTCAAAGCTAAGCTGATTTGGGATGGGGTCTATCTTACAGCAAGGGTGCCTGTCACTGTTATTCAAGCATTTCCAAGTGTTCTAGCATTAATGAGCTACCTCCGTCTCTTTGGAATCAATTGCAGCCATTGTGTTTTTAAATGGACCATTTAAATGAACTTAAGTGTAGCGAATATGATTCTTTCCATCATAAAAATGCCAGTGGTGATGGTGGTGGTGCTAACAGCAATAGCCAACATTTACTGAAGGTTTACTATATGCCAGAGATTGTGCTAATGCTTTACAGGAATGCTTTGATTTATTAACGAGTTTATTGCTTATCTATGGCAATTCATTATTAATGGTAACTGTTAATAAGTTGAAAGCATAAATATAGGTAGTCCTTATTAATACAGATTGTTGTTAAGTCCAATGTTTGGAACTCTGCATGCTTTTCTGAGACATGCTGTAATAAGTTAGGTTTCCAGGCTATCCCAATATCTACATGAGAGAGGAAAGTTTCAGACTAGTGGTAATTTGCTTGGTTTTATGGTCATGGCTGTCACATTTGGAGGCTCCTAAATTGTAAGGTGAAAAACAGAATGTCTAAGTGATGCTTTTCCTCATTTGCTTTTGGAACCAAAACCCCAAGAATCTGAATCCTAATCAGGACCTCAAGGAGTGGCAACTGGAATTTGGACCCCTCCAATTCCTGTTACAACTAATAATATGAACAGCAGGGCTGCAGCTGCAGGGCCCCAGGAAGCTGCTAGAGACAGCTGGGGAAGCCTGGCCAGGGTTCCTGGGGTACAAGGCAGGCTGACTATCTAATTCTCACCATGGAGTAAGGGCTCTACATGGTGCCCAGGATCTGACAGGTAGAAACACGTGGATCCCAGCAGTGAGAGAAAGTAGACTGGGGAAGAAGGCCCCAGGCTGTAGAAACACTGGCTGAGAAGAGAATTCCCAGATGGGGTAGCCATTTCAAAAGGAAGACATAACCAGGTCAGGAGCAGAAGACTATCATAAAAGAAGAGGCAGCCCTCCACTGCCCATAGGAAATCACATTAGAGAGGTGGTCTAGGGTTCACACTCACCGGGACCAGGGTGCTGAGGCAGTGAGGCTCTGAAGCCCACAAGGATGCCCCAGTGAGATCACCCCACATCATAAGTACCCCTCCCTGGGATCTGAATACCAGATCTAGCCCACACAGCCTAAAGCTCAGACAGCAGACTTTCAGCTCAGCTCAGCTCTAACTAGATAAAGGCCTATGGGTTTCGTTTCCATGAAAAACCTAAGAAGCACACTGAATAGGGCAGCTCCCCAGGCTCCAAGACAGGAAAGCCAATTTTCACAGTGAACAACAGGCTACTCAAAAATAACCATTTTTCATCTAGACTAACCGAAATTCAAACCTAATTGATTTAAATAATCACTTTTGAAAATGTATATTCTCTCTCTCTCTCTCTCTCTCTCCCTTTTTCTCTCTCTCCCTCTCCTCACTCCACCAGGGCCATATCTTAACAATGAAGACTTAAAAAAAAAAATCTCTAAAAAGTAAGTGCTATTTGACATCTTTCACAGACTGGATAATGTTTCCTAATGACTCAAAAATTCTAATATTTTATTCCTTCAACTGATAGAGGTGCCATTTTTTGCTGATTAGGGCTCATCATCATTCCCCAAACCGGTCTCAGCCACTCTTCCAACATGTAGGCTTCCGTAACACGAGGGACTTGCCAGCCTTTCCATCAGACTAGGCTGTGCCTCACCGTGCAATGCTAAACCCCACTTCTTACTGCTTGTTGATTCACACACACTACTTCTCACTCTTTATGCAGCTGGAAAATTCCTTTAGCCCCAGGGACCATGTCTTATCTTCTTCTGCAGTAACAGTACATTTAACCAGACTGTTAGTACCCAGGGATGAAAGATTTCCAAAGCACTTTCTTAAGTCATTAGGGCACACACATGATCACCACCACCAGTGAAAAGAGGTGGCCAGGCTGGGAACCATCCACCCTACTTTACAGCTAGGGAGACAGACTCAGGAGAAATTGATTGCATGTGGTTGGAGGCACAGACAGCACTAGTACTCCCCACTGCACATTCGAAGCCCTCTTTGCTTGCATATGCACAACACATAAAAGGAGTCCCATAAGCATCTGTGAATAAAAAACAGCCTGCAGCTCGTGAAGCCTGCCTTGTTAAGAACAGTCACACACTCAGTCATAATGCATTGTTAGGCTCTGCAATTAAACTTTTTCCTTCTCCTTCTCAGCTTTTGCTTCACCTCCTCTTCACCTTTTGAAGGTTTTTTCCTATACTGACTATAAACTTAAAATCAAATAAAGAAAAAAAATCTAATGTAGGTCCAGGGACAAGGAAGCAGTTTGGTGGAATCTAAATCAAATTATAGATATAAAAGAAGAAAATAGAGGAACTTTAGATAGGGCAAAAGGGAGGGAGGGAGAAGGAGGGAGGATGGGGGTAAGATGGTGGAATGAGAGGGATATCATTATTACCCTAAGTATATGTATGAAGACACGAATAATGTGACTCTACTTTGTGTACAAGTAGAAACATGAAAAATGTGCTCTACATGAGAACTATGAATTGAAATGCATTCTGTCATGTATAACAAATTAGAATAAATAAATAATTTTTTTAAAAAGTGAAAAGAAAGAAGGAAATAAGCTGGGTACAGTGGTGCACACCTGTAATCCCAGTGGCTCAGGAGGCTGAGACAGGAGGATTGTGAGTTCAAGGCCAGCCTCAGCAACTTAGTGACACCCTAAGCAACTTAGCAAGACTATCTGAAAATAAAACATAAAAAAGAGATGTTGCTCAGTGGTTAGTACTCCTGGGTTCAATCCCGGGAAAGTGTGTGTGTGTGGGGGGGGTACAAAAGAAAGAAAGAAAAGAAACTGATTACAGTGTGCATCCAGAATAATTCAGGAACTAAGGGTCAGTGAGATTAAATGTGTGCTACTCACACATTGGAGCTATGGGGAAATCAAGAGGTGCAAGTGCAGGAGACTCAGGCTCAAATCGGATGACCCACAAGGCAGTGTCAGTCTCCAGGTTCAACAAGCAGGAGAGTATAGTTTTGTCTTTACAGACACCACCTTACATGACTGATGATGTTTCTCTCTTTCCACTGGCTATCAGGAAACTCAAGAATAAAACTACCAAAACTTTCATAAAGGAAAAATGAATAAACTCATATGAACCTGAGCCCTTACTTCATCTTTTCTTTAGCTCCAACTTCCTTTCTCCAATTCATACTTTCACTGGAAAGAAAAATCTTGGTTTACTACATGTCTATACGTGAGCATTTCTAATCCACTGGGGAGGAATTAAGCATAAATAAGTGTCTTTAGGAAATAACAACAGTGCCTAAGGTACAGAGGATAACAATGCTTACTGTGTTCCAGGCTGTGCCAAGCCCCTGTCATTCTCAACTTGCCGACTCCTGTGACATTCCACGGACAGGAGAGCCCTCAACACTTGAGGTCTTGGTGTGCCCCAGAATGGTGCTCCACACTGTGCCGATGATGCCACACTATTTATAGGAAATCTGGGGCATGCACTCCCAGGTACATTTATAAATTATGTACATGTACCACCCTTACAGCAACACAAACCATACACAAAAAAATATACAATTTTAAAGGATGAGAGGAAAAAAATAATTTTCTTTAAAAATTAATTAGTTTTCTTTGACCACTCCATAGATGGTTTGCATTCTGCATATTCAAAATGAGGGTCTTCCCTGGGGTATGAAGAAAATCGGATACAGGAAATCTGTTAAATGCCTCTTATCTGTTAAATCATAGGAGTATTTTCCTCCCCATAAAGCTGAAGAAATAAAAAGTAGCACCTAAACATTTTTTTTACCTCCACATTCAATTTAATGGTTGACAGGAAGATTGTAAAAGTTAAAACAATGGACAAATGAATTAAAGATCAAACAAGAAAGGAACATAGTGGTTACTTATAAAAGTGGAAAACGAGAAGAAACAAATAAAAAAGGAAAATTCAACTATTGTGGAGACTGCCTTTTTTGACCTGACAGGTTAAGATCACTGACAACTTTAGAAGGTTACATTTCACTGCACAAAGGAAAGCTCAGAGATGGAGCCCTGGAACAAGTCTCCAGCCCCTCAACCCAACAGAAGCTCTTGCTCCTCGCCTTTGAACCCACCCCTCACACCCAATAGTTATCCAGGCTCCAGGCCACAAGGGTGAAACCAGCCTGCCTTAACCTTTCTGGTCAGGAATGTGGGACTAGGCTTTTTTCTCATCCGTAGCCCAGGCCTGTCCCCACCTACAAACATGCCACACAGGGTTCCTGGCTCACCTGCAGTCACAGCTCTTAATCTCCCTCAGCCTGACAAGAAGAGGAACCCCGAGGGAGAGACACACACACACAAGCTACCTGGCCTGGAATGAAGAGGGAATATCCTGGGTGGGGTGCCCTGGAAACCTTCAGCTCCTGGGGCTGACTGGCTTCTCCTTCTGTAACGGCCCCAGGACGACAGCTTGGCACTTCCGGCCAGTCCTGTCCCTTCTAGAGTTGTACTGGGATCCCTGTGTGTTGGACTGTGACAGCCAAATCTCTGTACCAAATCTCCAGTTCAGGGCTCGCCCATGTTGCGCAAGGTGTGCTCTGCCAGGACATGCCGCAAGGCCAGGGATCCAGCCATGGTTCCCAGCTGTATTCATCAGGCCCTTTGAAACACCTGCAGGAAAAGCTGGGGGCAGGGCAGCGTGGGAGGAGGAGAACTAGACCTGCCTCTACTCAACAAGAATACTGCTCCAACTTGGTTTGACACAGTAGAGAAGAGTCTCCAGAAAGAGTCTAAGGATTTAACAACGTGCCGTTTTCCTATTAAAAGCATGCTGCATGGGTAAAGCTTTGTATAGCTGTATACCAAATGCACCCACACTGGAGCTTCTGACACAGTCTAATGCTGCCCCAGAGTTCTTTGGAAAAAGCATTTAGTGGTTGGTAATTATTATGCACCTATAGCATGTTATTTTCCATCAAAGGTGTCAATCAATGTCATGTTTTAAACTCTTCTCAGAAACTGACAGGACACAAGATCATTTTGTAGTCCCACAGGTGGACAAGTTTTGAAAATAGATACTATGCCTTATCTTTATTGCCCCAGTACTGAACAAACTTGCTCTTCCTGGAACATACTAGGTACCCATAAATGTTTGCTGCACCAATAGAACAGCCTGAAGAATTCAACCACAGTGTGAATAGAAGTACAGCATGTGCTTTGCTGACTGAAATCATCACCAAGAATGTCTTTGTCACATTGAGTGTATTACCAAATTATAGAAGTAAAGAAAAATTTTCTTCCTTCACCCAAGAGATTAAAAAAAAGAAGACTTCTATAATTAAGGATGATTTTTCAAAATTGGAGGCAATGTAGTAAAATGAATATTAACCCAGATTTGAAACACTCTAAATAGTTATTACCAAATCAATTTCAAAGCATTTCGATTCTGTAGTAAGCAGGGCAATACAGGTGACAACAGAGCAGCATTAGCATAAAATCAAAAGGGCAGGATTTCTGATGTTAAAAATGAAAAGAAAGTGCAATTAATTCATCTTTGAGTGTTTCTGCATCTGATCATCTCCATGAAGACAAAAAGTCCAGGAAATAGGTGGTCTAAAGCTACTTCTGGAATCATTTTCATTTTACAAGCCTGGGAGGCGGCAGGAGAAAGCTGAGGGAAGATAAAAATCAGCTTGCAATCCTTTTTTTTTTAAAATGTCCTAAGCAACTGGGAAGAAAAACAAATATTATCACACTCCAGCTAGCACCAGCAGGGTACTATCCAAGTGTCCAATATTTTTCTGCAAACCAGTCTTGTAGGACAATCAGTTCTACAAAGATATTCCCCTAAGTTTACACTTGCCTCCCTGCTTCAAACTGAACAAGAGGAGACAGACAAGCACCTGAGGAACGGATGGGGAAGGGAAGGCAGGTAGGCAGTGGAAGAGCACTGCGCCATTCTGAAAACCGCTCACACATTCGAGCTCAGGTGTTGGGAGCCAGGCAGGTGGACCACACACCTGCACTGTGGGGAGACACGTGAGTGGGGGAGACATGGAGTTTTCCTGCCTTCACAAAGCTGTTTTATAGCACATCTTGAGAGGAAGCAGATGCAGGACACACAGAAATACTTCAGCAATGGTAAATTTCAACAGGTCAAAATAGAAAAAGGGAGCATAAGGGAGGACTGGCTTTTAACAGACCCCACCCTCAGCCAGAAATTTTCTAATTGCTACCTCTAAGTCCTTCTCAGCACATCTATTATTAATGGACAGGATTTTTTTTTTTTTTTTAAATCTTAACAGGAAAGCTGACTTTGGTTATTTTCTCCTCATCCAGGCTCTATCCTCTTTCTTCCTACATGGAGAAATAACAGCCTGTTTTCTTGAAATAAATACATACACATATAAAACATTTATCATAATATGGACATAAAATTAAACATTTAACTCAGAAAGTACTTTAAAACCCACTGTTTTCAGCAATGCTGTTTTTTAAAAACCTAAGTGGTTTTCGTACGCATTCCAATGAATACACATATTTTATTTTTTTAAGCTGGGATTAATACAGCTTACGATTGCCATTTGTAGCAGAAGCAAGTTATAGTCAGAGGAATGTCATTAAGGGAAAAAAAGTTTTCTCAGGCACAAAGGAAACACCTCTAAAAGCATACTTCTTTTAAAGTTTTTTTTTTTTTCAAAGCAAGTAATTGAAAGTTATTTTATGGTGATTGGGTACAGCTGCATTTCACATTTGGAAGATCTCTCCCATTGCAAATTTGAAAATCAGACACTGACTTCTAGGTAATGCCAATGTTAAGGAACTTTAAACAAAATTTAAAAAAATATTCATAGGGAATTCAGTTAATCTCATCCAGCTTAGACAGTATTTCTACATGACAGAATTATTATACTTCCAAAGACATTTATGTTGGAAGTACTTGAACCTCTTGAAATAGGATAAAGTGGGACTCCCCTCTGGATAACATAATAAAGTTGAAAAGGGAGCAGGGAAGATAATTAAACCCTGGCCTCCACAAAGACTGGAAGAGGCCCAGTAATTTCTTCTAACGGTCACTGGCCTGCACTTCTCCTAAGCAGCTGAAGCAACATAGACACAGTACCTTTGGCAGCCCTCAGGAGGTTGCCCAGGCATGTGGGAACACATGCTTCCTTACTCTGCATCTGCTGGGCAAAACTACTGGGTTAAATATAATCAGCATGCCAGAAATCGGCTTGACTAGTAAGAGGAGGCCGGGGAATGTTTAAGGATGGCTTAGCACTGTTTGAAATCTTCCCTAAATGCCCTGAATAAACTGTGCTAATAAATGTGCATGCAACACTGCTTTGAGCCCCGTGCTACCCCAAGTGTGTAATGCTGAGCCAGCTGCGTGCACATTGTAACCAGCCTACCCCAAAGCCCTTGCCATTCCAACCCCTGCTCTATTGGTTGGCAAGTCTGAAACTACTTAAAATGGAAAATTAAATGGAAAGCCACTTCCTCCCTTCTCCAGGCCTTATGTAATATGGTGTATGGATCCTCACCAGCCTGTTTTACAAGCCACTTGCGGGCCTTCCAATGTGGGCAGCCAACGTGTCTCACTTACATCCCTGCCTGCAAGGATCATGGTGCTCTCCAATATTTTACTCAAACATTGAAGATGCCCACAATCCCAGGCTACACCTTGCAAAATTGGCATGTTCTTCAGATGGCAAAAGGCACACCCCACCCCAGCAATCACAGAACCACAAGTGCGTCATAGATACCCACTCTGCTGAGAGGCAATGGAACATGTGCACCCTCAACTAACAGCAGAGGAAGCGTTTTCCCTCTCTGGCCTTGCTACTGCTGCATCTTCAAAGACCTGTGGCTGTAGTCCACCCGGAGAGGAAGTTCTTGCTTTTCTTCCTTCTCCTCCCTACCAATGTGTGCCTTGGCAACAGGTTCCAATTCTGCAGGTCACAGAGGAAAGGAAACAGAGGCATGTTGTTACCAGCACAATGCTTCTCTCTCATCCACCTACGGACCTCGCCCCTGCAGGAGAGCAGCTAACAAGCAGCAAGCATGATCTCCCGGAGCTGGGGTCTTTCATGACATAGGGACTTGCCATCGTCTTTTTTTTTAATATTTATTTTTTAGTTGTAGTTGGACACAATATCTTTATTCCATTCATTTATTTTTATGTGGTGCTGAGGATCGAACCCAGGGCCCTGCATGTACTAGGCGAGCATTCTACTGCTGAGCCACAACCCTCGCCGGCCGATGTCTTTCTTACTGCTCCCACTTTCATCTCAATTTCCACCACTTTTCATATTTAGTTGTTAAAGAATCAAGTTATCTTGAGCCAAGGAGTGAAGGGCAGTTTCGGTGACATGCAAGGAAGAGATAACCATCAAGGGAGAGCTTAAAACACAGATATTAAAAGGGTTGACAAAGCCAACCTGGAATCCTATGTAGTTCTTTATAAAACAACTGAATTCTCCCTCCTTCAATGCAACTTGATCCAGCAGCCATTCTTTCCTTAATTTCTCAATCCCAAAACTGGGATAAGAACCCAGGAGATACTTACAAAAATGAGATCCCTGTCCATATGAAGAGAAATTAAATAATGAAACAAGAATAAATACATTGAAGGGGCTGGGACTGTAGCTCAGTGGTGGAACACTTGCCTATCTTGTAGGAGGCACTGGGTTCAATTCTCAGCTCCACATAAAAATAAACAAAATAAAGGCATGTTGTCCATCTACAATTACAAATTTTTTAAAAATAAATAAACACATTGAAGGAAAATAAATAAATACATTGAAGGAAGAGTTATGGGAAGCAGGTAATAAGGGGACGGAATCACTCTGGGGTTGGTTGAATTATATAAAATGAAGTATTAGTTAAGAAACTCCTGCAGCTTAATTTCAATGACAATACAGAAGGGCAAAACAGCACCTTGTCTTTCCTGTTTAAAATACTTTTAAAATTCCAACATTGTATCTTAATGAGAAAGAAGGCTGGGAAGGAATGGGAGGTTCTCTGTTACTAAAAGTGTTTCTGTCAGAACAAAAAACTGACTTGGTTACAATCAGAGAGGAGTAATGCCATTAGAACATACAATAAAAAGAAGACTATAAAAAAAAAGTAGCACTAGTCAAATCCTTAAAGAAAGATAAATTCTCTAAAGGAGATGAAATTTCATAAGAGCTAAAAAAAAAAAAAGTCACCAAGTTACTGCAGAATTCATATCAAAGATCTCTCCATGGTGGACAGCTCAGGAAGAGACAGGGCATGAGAACAGAATTGATGCTAGAAAACGTTTGTTGAACTAGAATGTACAACAAGGGGAAGAGGGATCAGATGAGATATAGAAATAGAATAAACTCACGAAGGCCTTGAAGCTAAGTGAAAAGAATTCAACTTTCCTACAAGAGACACTTTCCATTCATATGAAATGTCCACAAGAAGCTTCTCTACAGAGAGAGAAAGTAGGATGCCAGATGACTAGAACTGGGGATATTGGGAGGAAATGAAGTGACTTTTATCAGGTAGAATGTTTCTTTTTGGAATAATGAAAATGTTCCAAGGTCAATTGTGGTGAAGGTTACACAATGCTGAATACACTAAGAAAAAAGCATTCACTGGTTTAAATGGGTGAATAATAGGACAGGTAAATTGTATTTCAAAAAAAAGCAGTCCACACCCCATTTCCAGGACTCTCAGAGGCCCTCTGGGGCAATCTCCAATGTCCAACCTGGATGAACCTGTGACTTGGTCTTCCCAGTCTTTCTCGAAAGAGGAGATGTTGGCATAGCTCAGTGGTAAAGCACTTGCCTAGAAAGTACAAGGCCTGGGTTTAGTCCCTAGCTCCATCAATCAATCAATAAAATTAAACTTGAAAGCAACTGCAGGTGACTGAAGAAAACAAGGAGCTCAAATGTCCTTCCAATTGATTATATCTGAATGTGGAAGAGGAGTTTAGTCCATAATAAAACACAAATATCCCTCAAAGACGTGCATAATTCGCCAAAGGTGTTATTAACTAATGAGAGCTTCACTGTGAAACTGAAATACAATCTTAGAGCCTAGAGAGGCCTGCACAGTTGGTTCTTCCAGGGCTCCACCTGTCTGCTGTCTGAAGGGCACCAAGTTGGAGACCTGAGACCACAGATGCCTGAGCCCACCTGCAGAAACATTTGGGAGCCTGTCTGGGATAGGATATAACACTAAGGGCTCTTCAATATGATTTTAATACACACCTAGGTCTAGGAACTACTTAATAAATCAACATCCTTAATTTTCTCAAGAAGGAAAGAAGGGTGCAAAGAAGTCAATTAAATGTTGCTCAAGCCACCTAGTTCGGTTCAGGCAAAACACACCTGTAGTATAGGTGTGGGTGGGTGGGGGTGAAGGGAACACTTCCTTAGAAAATCCTGGCCTCAGAACAGTGGTCAAGATCCCGTCATAAGAAACTCTGGAGAATAATGTCTGACCTATTATCTGCAAGATGAGTGACTTTGAGACTGGGCTGGGAAGAGAGTTCTTAATATGCAGGGAATTCACTGCTTTGCTAGGTGCCCCAGGGGGAACTGATGCCCAACAGATGGAACTGACTGGTGAGGAAGGAGAATTTTTGTAACTTCACAGGCCAGATCTGAACTGTCCAGGCCTCTCTGATTGGGAAGACTTTTTTTTTTTTTTAAACCATGAGCCCAGTGTTATAAAATAAACATCAAGGAATATAAAAGCTAATCCTTCATTCTCTCAGCTGCACATGGACCCAGTGCTGCCTGCAAAGAACAGGGCAGACCCTGGCAGATTGACCTTCACAGACCATGCTAAAACCCACTTGAGAAGTGCCTGGTGAGTGCTCTGGTTGACAAGCACCAAGCCATTACGTTACCGAGCAGTGTGCTTCTTACCGATAATTCCACTGTCCTTGCTTTCCAGGGTGGAACTAGGGCTGCTAATGGTCTCACAGGGACTTTTGTTGGCTGCCGTCTTGCTGACACAGCTATTCAAGGTTGAGCAGGGGCTATCGGTGCTAGGAGATGCCGTGCTGCTTGTTAGTGTGGAGCAAGGACTGATGCCTTGGCTCAGAGCTGTGCACTGCAAGATGAATGGAAGGAGGAGTTAGCACAGCTGACACAGGACACTTCAACACACGCTTTTGATGTTAAAACAATAAAACTTTTAAAAAAATGAAAAAGAAAAATAGAGGGCAGTTTTTAAATTCTAGGAGGAGACATGAATAGACATAAATATATAAATGTGTGTGTATATATGTGTGTGTATATATGCATACAGACATACATACATATATGGTCTTCCAAAATGTTAAAAAGAGAAGTATCTTTGTTCTGTTCCCTTCCTTTGTGATTTTCCTTTTTATTAAAAGGGCAGTCTTAGCAATAATTTAGAGAATCAGAAATGGCAAACAGGCAGACTTCCTCTCATTTAAAATCTGCAGAAAACAAATGGGTTATTTGACCTCTGTACAGAAAACCTGGGGACTGTTTTTGTAACGTTTCATGAGCACAGCAGCCCGATTCAATTCCTGAAGATTTATGGGCTCCGAGATGAGGGAAGGAGCGTGGTGGCCACTGTGTCTCAATCAACCCAGGACACCTCCCTCACAGAGACCCTCACAGTGGTGGTGGCTGTGGAGGGCGGGGTCCAGCCCTTCACTGCTGCTCACAGGCACACATCTCGGAAGTAGCAGAGTGCTGCTGGCTGCTGTCCCCTTGGACGGGCACGCCTTCCCGGTAGATGGACCATTTGATCTCATCTCATTTTGTCTCTGCCTCATCTGCTATAAATCTTTTCCTCACCCTACTGACCCTCCAAAATCCCAACAGCTAAAAAGGCACAGGAAAGCAAATACCAAAGCAGCCAGATGAGAAGAATGGTGCTATAAAGATAAAAGTGGTATCGTTATGAAGGAATTCTTTTAGCTACTTTAATTCATGTAGCTGCTATTCTCCAGGGAGTGACTAGAAGGTTAATGTGGACATTTTCTTAAGTTCTGCTCCCTCTGCTTTTCCCTAACCCCCTCTCTACAAACACCCAGAAACAAACTGTTGCAATAAATTTCAATACACAACAGCCCAGAACTCATTTGACCAAACAATGACTTCCCCCCTCCTGGGGAAAGGAAGATTGGTTATCGCTTCATTCATCCTCTGAGCAGGTATGAAATGCAGTGTCTTCCTCGGGCATTACCATGGTTTCATTTTTGTCTTCAATGGTTATGTGTGTGGCACTTGGGATCCCTTCTCCCAGTAAAAATCCCAGCCTTGTCAACAGTTCTTGAGCTGCCGGTGAACAGCTCGGTTCATTATCGGTCTTTGCTTCTGGAACAAAGAAAGAAAACAATGAAGATGCCCCTCTGGGGAATTTCAGCTTCGCATCTGGATGAGTTCGCACTATAGCTGCTTGTCTGGCACTTTTGTGTATTTTTATAAAATGCACCAAGTTTGACAATGCGGCTTGTCCTCTAGCAGTACATTCTAATTAAGAAGCCGTGACAGGTTAAGAAAACAGTAACAGAGATATTCCAAGTTTAAAGGGTGAAATATTCAACCTGAACCAGAAAAACCCAGTGTTGTTATCTGATAGCAATTCCTATTCCCAAACCAGTGGGGGGAATGGGTAATTCAGATACCCCTTTGGGTAAGAAAAAGTCTTCCCGTTCACCTTAAAGGGCACGGTGTGGGCAATGCCAAAGGGGGCTAAAATAATGCAAAACCCAAGTGACATGCTGGCAGAGACCCAGGCTGTTTAGATTCAGGGATAAAACTGAAATCTAAGTTCTCATTAAGCCAGGCAGGGGCAGGAAGACCTTGGTGGAAAATCTGCATGTTCCGCAGCAGCAATGGTCAAAACCAGAACTCCAACTCAAGCCACCGATCACTGAGAAACCTCATTAAAACAAGGACTTAAAAACTCAGTGAAACATGTCCTCAAGAAACAGGTTTCAGCAATGCACTGTTGTCCATGAGGAGATGTAAAAAAAAAAAAAACAAAAAAAAAACCAGCCTATATTCTCGGAATGCTCCACAGGTAATGCTGGAAAGTAGGGCCTTTCTGGGTTTCTTCCGGAAATTAGGTCATTTGGCTTTTTGTATTTAAGATAATTTTATTATTGGATTCCAATTTAAATGTTGAGCTGGAAGTTAACCTTGTAAACAAAAGCCTAAGCATTGATTATGGATGCCAAAATATCAACATCATCCCATTGACTCTTTCAAATTTTTAAGTCAGCATCCATGGGGATGAAATCACATACAAAGCACACTGAGATTACACAAGTCAAACTCAAGAGCAAACAATGCACAACATACAATACAGTCACTCGGTGTTTTACTGTTTTTTAATTATCCAGACACCAAGATCCATACATATATAAACCCATCTTCTCTAGATGTAGAAATCTGAAGATAATGGTAGAGGTTTTAGAAAAACAAAATGAGGAAAAAAAAAAAAAACAACACAGTGATGTTCCTTTTGAGCTATGATGTCAACAACAAAGTTTGCTGTTAACTTTGCCTTTGTAAGGAACTGCAAAAAATTAAAATAAACAGAGCTTTTGAGAAGACCATCTGTATTATTCTCATTTCGCATATCAGTTTTGCTATGACATGCACCCAGAATGGCAGCTATGAGGAAAATCAGGCTGGTAGTATCTTCAGGAAAGGAAAGGCACTCAGTCACTTGCTGGTTCTCAATATTTGGGGAAGGAAGAAGAGCTGTTTGCAGCTTAAGGTATGTTTTATTGACTCTAGAAAACTGCAGCCCTGTGGTAACCAAGGATTGATTGTTCTGGGGTGAGAGCGCCCTGATGTTTCCGGATTATTTGCATTCAACTCATAATGTGAGGGATCAGTAGACCCAAGACAACTCTTGGAAAGGGAAGCACCCAGGGCGGGTGGATCACACCCCTGTGCTGCTCTACAAAAGATCCCTTCCCACCAGAGACTTCAAACCACAGTTAGATTCTCAAGGTAGATGGGCATTTGGGAACAGAGGGCGTGAACCAAACAAAATCAACACAACCCAGGCACACCCAAGGGCTGAACCATTCAGCGTAGGATGGGTCTCCCCCCACCCCACCCTCTCCACTCCCAAGCCCCAAGGCTCAGGCAGGGTTGCTATTTTATCTTGAGTAGCAGCTGGACTGGAGGGCGGACATACAACCCAGATGGAAAGGGGAAGAAGTGGGTAAGGAGGGAGATCTCAGTGGTTTCTCTATTCCACCACCTCCTTTCCTTTCGAAACACCTCCATACTAACACATGATTGTGACTATGCCCCCGAAAGTCTAGCTTCTGGTTCAACCTGAAACACTCTGGGGAAAAAGCCAGCAACTACTCCCACTTGGCAGCTGCTGTGGAGGCAGAGTACAGTTGTACACAGGCAGTGTCACAGAACCTACCCTGCAACAAACACAGGCACAGCCTATGGCTCACTGGAGACTCATTTGAAAGCCTCAGATCTTGTGTAGGTCCTACATGAAGCTGAGGGACATCACCACCCCCAGCAGAGTCAAGGCCACCTCCACACTGGGGCTATTGAGAGACACCCCAGGTTTTCAACAACAAAAAAAAAATCTGAAAAAAAAAAGTTATCCAAAAATCACCCCCCTTCCAATGAGCTAGGGAGCAGTAGCAATTCCAGGTTCAACCGCTGAGTTTAAAGAGACACCCAAATTCATGTTCTCAAACCCTACTGGGGTTCAGGATGAATGGAGACATTCTTTATATCATTTTGCATCCATTAAGCCACTACAATTTTATTTCTTCCAAAGGATTCCTGTGTTTTCAAATTTCATTCACTCTTCTATAATATCATCCTAGTGACCATAACTTTAAAAGTCTGAATTCCTCCATCCACCTCAAGTCGTCCATGTCTTGCCTTCCTTAATGCACAGTTTTTTCTCACTGAACGGTTCTTTCTGGTACAAGGACCTCTGGGTGAAGAATGACAGTGCCATTCTGGGAGAGAAGAGTTGCCTGTGAGCTCAACTGGGTGCACTCCCTTGGGAAATGGAAATGCATTTCTACTTTTGTAGTTGTTCACCAAATACTGTGTGTTGAATAGCCGTATGATCTACTTTAAGCTAATTATTACTCCAACATAACCTCCAGATCAAATTGTACTAGGCCACTAAAAGGAAAGTCTATTTTCATTCAGGTAGTTAATATTAAGTCACTCATCAATAATGGACATACTTTACCCATTATCAGTGGGATAAGGTCTAGAAAGAAGAAAGACCTCATTTCACTTTAAATCTCACTCCAAAGAATTTGTGTTGGCTGTATTTGGAACTGAGAGAATAGCTAACTTTATACTTCCTGGGAATCTGTTAGGCTCAGAATGGCCAGTGATATTCCTCCCAATAATTTTTTTTTGTTTGTTTTATTTTGTTTTTGGTCCCAGAGATTGAACCCCAGGGTGCTCAACCCCTTAGCCACATCCCCAACCCTTTTTATTTTGTGGCAGGGTCTCACTCAGTTGCCCAGGCTGGCTTTGAGCTTGTGATCCTCCTACTTCAGCTTCCCAAGTCACTGGGATTACAGGTGTGCACCACTACAACTGGCCCAATAATGTCTTCATGGACTTCTTAACGTCACACGCTTGTGGCGCTTGTGGAAGGCTAACCCATACGGAAAGGTAAAGGTAAAGTTCTTTTTTTTTTTTTAAAAGGCTTTCATCAGCCCCTTGGATTTTTTTTATACCTTTATTTTATTTGTTCATTTTTATGTGGTGCTGAGGATTGAACCCAGGGTCTCACATGTGCTAGGCGAGCACTCTACAGCTGAGCCACAACCTCAGCCCCTAAAGGCAAGTTCTTAAATCACTTCCTGCCTGCCTGTTTTCAGACCCTGTTAGATTTGTGTGTGGAGCACAAACACTGAGGAGCAGTCCACTAACTGACCAACTCCCCAGTTGCTATCAAGATAAATTCAAAACCTCAATGACCTTCCCAGTCTCCTCCTCGCCTTTTTTATACTGCAGAAGATGTTAACAGGATTCTGAGCCCTTCAGGTGTTGAACCTCAATTTCCTATCAGTTAAGTGCTGTACCCACTTCCTACTATAGATGGTGAGCCTCAAAACCAATAATGTCAGAAATACCTTATAAACCACAGGATGCTATAAAGCTGGTCATTATCTGCATCAGTTTTAACACTAAGAGCCCACATTTCCTATTATTTCATTTTCTGGTTTCATAAGTTCATATGAAAAAAAAGTTTATACATGTTTACAGATGTACTTGAATTTTTCTTACCTAAAAATATAGTTGTTTATAATCTTTCTGACCCAAGTAGCTTTTTCTGAACTCAGTATTCCAAGACAATAAATTCCCTCCTTTTGTTGATTGCCAAACTGTCTCAATTTGGCTCATACTGCTTCATTTACCATCTAATGATCCCCTCTTCTTAAAACCAGATTCTGTTAGAACTGTGCAGGTCCCTGGAGGCCAGTGGTCACTCCATAAAGAAGACCTCTTCACCCTTATCCTCTTCATACTCCACAGAGCACTGGGCATCATGGACAACATCTGGCTACTTCCTAGCTATGTGACCTTGAACAACTGACTAATGCCAGTCTTCCAAAATAGTAGATGTTAAAATTTATCATTTCTTCTTTCAAAGTATCTCACTTAGCTCTAAGTGCCCATCCTCTCAAGTGTAGGTAACTTGTAAAGTTTGGATCAATTTTCTTATCTCTATTTTTATGGTCTTCCTCTCTTCTAAGCCAGCAGATTCTCAAACATTTTGACATCAGGATTCACTCCCTAAAATTATAGAGGACTTCAATGAGCTTCAGTTTATAACAATTATATTTATTGATATTTATCATAGTAGGAATTAAAAATATGAATTTTTAAAATGTAAGTTCATTTTAAAATAAAACCTATAACAAGTTAATTAACATTTTAATAAAAACAACTATACTTCCAATTTAAAAAGTCAGAAAGAATGATGTTATTTTACCTTTTCACAAATATCTTTACTATTTGATTTAATAGAAAACTGGTAGAGTCTTAGTCTGTTTCTGCACTCATTCTGTTGGGATATGTTTTTGTTTTGATGCTGGGAACTGAACCCAGGGCTTCTTGAGCACTCTACCACTGAGCTATACCCCAGATTGTTTTGTATCTTAAATGAATCTTGCTGGAAGAGATGGCACATATTTGTATCTCAGGGAGGGAGGCTAAGGCAGGAGGATTCCAAGTTCAAGGCCAGACTGGACAACTTTACAATATCCTATCTCAAAATTAAAAATAAAAAGGACCACCCTTGGGTTCAATCCCCAGTACTATGAAAAATAAATAAATGGATCTTCTATCCATGTAAGATTTTATAACATCCTACTTTGGACCAATTGGAAAATGTTGATTTTGAAGATCTTAAAAATGTTCACTCATTTCATTATACAGTATCAAAATATCATATTCATTAATATTATCACAAATCTTAACTGAAATGTCTTGGGAAGCCATCAAGCTCAACATATCAGATGCAAATTTCTCCAAAAATCTAATTTTCATTTAAAAGGTCAAGTTTTAGCATTGACAAGTTTTAGCATTGACAACTAATCTTGTGAAGTGTTTTTATTTTTTTTTTAAAATTGAAGTGACAGGCTCATTTCATTCCTTTTGAAGAAAATGTGTGACAAGCGCTCAATTCTGAATAGCCATAGTTTGCCAGTGATTACATCAAATAAAAATGATGTTCCATTTAAAATGTGGCTAGTTCAGCTTGCAATTCAAACAATCACACAATGCTCTGCCTCGAGACACCTATCACACTTCAGCATGCAGCAGAAATGCTTTATGCAGACTTCCCACTTCACTGCACAGAATATTAAAAAGATAGGTATTCAAGGGTCAAGATTTAATAACATTCATTATTTTTAGTGCTTTGTCAAGGACATTCTTCAGTGAATTATCATGTCTGATGCAAGTACATGGCAGGGAAAAATACCATGACTAGGTAGTTGGTGCCCCTGCCTTGAAGAGCAGGTATTGCAAGTTTTACTACTGATTTTGATTATTATAAAAAGAGTTTGACCTCACAAATCCCTGACAGAATCTTGGGGGCACCTTAGAATTCCACAGCCTATATTTGGAGAAGCTCTGCTTTAAGTATAAATTATGTTAAAGCAAATCCCTTTTCTTAAAAATCAATAAAAACTATAGCCACACACAGCCCTTGCCTGGCTAATCTTTCATGTTCCCCCCATCTACCTACTCAACTTCTTGAGATTAAAAGAAGGGACTATGCTCACCAATTCTACTTCCTCATCATGTATCTATGTTACTTCAACTCATTTACCTTCCCAGTGTTCCTGAAACGGCCCTACTAAGCATATAATTTTTTTATTCTCCTTTTTAAATCGTACATCCTCTCTTTTGATTTTCCTGTAGATTTCTGACCTTGCAAACTCTGTGCTGTAAGGGAGAAAGTAGAAATTGTCATTTAAGATGGAGAGAAAACCCATGGTCACAGGTCTTATGGGTGGGTGACTTCTACCTCTCTTGCAGGTGTTTCTTCCAGTTCTTATTCATAGCTTGTAAATAAAAAAAAAAAAACAATGTTTCTTAGTCTTCTTCTCTCAAAAGATACTAGATCTTCTTCCCTAGTCTAACTGATCTCACCCTCTTACCTCTGAGCAAATGGCTACCCAGTTTACATGCTGAGTGAGCTTCTTCTTGAAGCCCAGTTTGATTCCAGCCACGGGCTGGACACTCTAGTCTCGATGTTCCACTAGCACCTGAAGTCCACACACCTGAAACTGAACTCAAACCAAACCCTGAGACCCCTTCCTCCAGTATCCTCTTAGTGTAGCCACAGGGGTTGTCACCTTTGTCACTATGGCTCCCAGCTCCTCGCAACCTCAACAGTCTCCCTATTCATCCTCTTTTCTCCTGACCCTGGTCCAATGTGAGGCTTTATTCTCTCATTTAATTACTGAGCTCGTTTTCTTATCATTGTCCCTGATCTTAGTCTCTTCCTACCCCCTTCCATCCGACTTCGTTGCCAAAAATCTATGGTCAAATGTTTGTGGGTATTCCTTCTCCCCAGATTTCTAGAATAAAATCCTAACCCACAGGGTGATCCTAACCCACAGGGTGATGATATAAGAAAGTGGGGCCTTCAGGAGGCTATGCCCTTATGAATGGGATTAGTCCTTGATAAAGGAGGGTCTTGTGGCCCCTTCCATCCTGTGAGGTTATGAACAGAGATGCCTGTCTCTGAACCAGGAAGTTGGCCCTCATCAGACATGAAATCTACAGACACCTCAATTTTTACTTCTTGAGCTCCTGGACTGTGAGAAATCAATTTCTGATGTCTATAAACCACCTTGCTTATGGTTGTTTAGTTAGAGCAGCCTGAATGGACTGATACCCGGTACATCTTAAAGCATGGCACCAATTAAGTCTTCCTCATGCTGAACTCTCAATTTATCACACACCTCACATTAGTATTTCCTCCTTTGAATTAGTCACTCTGTAGGCAGGTCTTTACTCCCCCACCAGATACTAAGGCTCAGTGAAGAAAGGACCAACACTTGAAGACTTTTCCCCCCCAGTACTGGGGAGTGAATCCAGGGGTATTCTACCACTAAGCCACATCCCTTGTTTATTTTATTTGAGACAGGGTCTCATTATGTTGCAGAGGCTGGTCTTGATCTTGCAATCTTCCCGCCTCTGGAGTTACTGGGATCACAGGCACTTAGCTTAATAACTCATCTTTTTTTTAACAATTTTTTTTTTTAGTTAAATGAACACAATACCTTTATTTTGTTTATTTCTATGTAGTGCCGGGGAATGAACTCAGTCCTCACGCATGCTAGGCAAGTGCTCTACCACTGAGCCCCAACCCAGGCCCTTGACAACTCATCTTAAATAGCATCTGGTATACTGCCTTTCACAGCTTAAACATTCAATTAATATTGCCAGACATTGTATTGCACCCCTGTAACACAGAGACACGAGAGGCTGAGACAGGAAGATTCAAAGCCAAATTCAAAGCCAGCCTTGGCAACTTAGCAAGATCTTGTCTCAAAATAAAAAATAAAAAGGGCAGGGAGTGGACAAACTTATATCCTTATTTGAAACACCTAGTCTTTTTAAATATTTAGAAGTGCATAGACTATGTTAAAAGTAGAGGTAGTAAATAAAACATTTGTAGATTAAAGGGGAAAAAAAAGGCTGGAGATGGAACACAGCAATAAAGACCCTGGATTCAATTCCCAGTACAAAAATATTTTTTAAAAAATATTTATTGAAGGTAATGTAGAATGAATGGCTTCTCCACCTCTAGCCCCTCTCCCACTGGACACATACCAAGCATGCCCACTTCTAAACTCTCATCTAATTAAATCTTATTCAGTCATTAGTTAAATGGTTCGTCACCATTTTAAGAAGCTGAAAATTAAAGATAAAGCAGAATTAAGGCTACCTTTTGGGAAAGGAAAGATAAAATGATCAGAGGAAATACACAGTTATGTTTTATTTCTTAACTAGGTGATGGGCTGATAAATGCCATTATTTTTCATACCTCTTTCATTCTCTACATCTTTGAATGTCTGAAATAGTAATCAATGAAATATTTAAACATTATCTAAAAGACCCCCTTTTCTACATTTAGTTATTCTGTTGTTTCACGTGGGTCAATTTCATTTGCTAACCAGACTACCAGAAAAAAAAAAAAGTTTCGTCATATTCTGAGATTGATCTTCAATGAGCAATGACTCATGAGATTAAAAACTTTCTCACCCCTCCCCATCAAAGCTTGCTCAAGTTGCTAATGATATAGTAAAGCAACCCTAAGTGAATATGGATGGTTGTCCTTAATTCAAAGAAATAAAGTTGTGAGTCCTAATTTGGGTTTTTTCCCTTTCCACTAAGGCAGAGGTATTGTTTTGGGGGTAAATGACATATCCCCACAAAAAGTAATATGTTGTTTTAATTGACAGCAAGCTTATTTATAAAGAACCTATCTTATGTGACACATAGCTTTTTAGGACCATTAAACAGGAGGAAAAAAAAAAGAGGATTTATATTGTATTTAAGGCTTCATTAAGTCAATCTTCTTTTTTTTTTCTGTCCAGAGTAGAAAATTCTGTGTTTCAAAAATATGTAAAAATACTGAAGCTGAGTGCAATGGCACATTCCTATAATCCCAGGAATTCAGAGATTGGGGTAGGAAGATTGTAAGTTCAAGGCCAAGCCTCAGCAATTTAATGAGACCCTATCTCCAAATAAAAATTAAAAATGACTGGAGATGTAACCCAGTGTTAAAGTACCCCTCAGTTCAATCCCCAGTACCAAAAGAATAAAAATACTAAATATGGTAGCATGTTTTTTCCTAAAGATGTATCCGGGTGAATGCAAACGTCAATACACAGTTTCTTCGCTTTCCAAAAACAACAAAAATTTAAAAACACAGGTCATGTAATTGAACCCACTTTCCAGATGGCTAAACTAACTCACAAATTACACAACAAAAGTACTTATAAATTAATCAACAAATCTTAAGTGCTCAGTGGTTTTGTTTTACTTCCATTTAAATTTCATATAACCAAGAATTAAGGATTGATATAGCTACATGGCCACCAAAGCAAAAGTGAGGCAACATAGTCTGAAAAGACTATTTCAAATATTTAGGAGTAACTTGATATTTCACAAATCTACATGAAAGCAGACATTTCACAAGGAGCTGTTGTCCACAGTCTGGTGAATACTGACATGCTATTATTAACAGCACCCAGAAGTGTCAGAGAGACTTAAATAAGAATACCCAAAGGAAGTATGGGAAGCAGAAGTCCAAATTTTAAAGTGAAACTTAAGAGACAATGCTGGTCCCAAACCTTAGAGTTTGCCCATTATGTGTCTGTACATGACTGGGCTTAATAAACTCAATTAGTTTTAGCTCCGAAGCCTCTCCTTTAGGTTCAATGAACTGTGCATAAAATTTACATTTTAATATGGCAGTCTTCATTCCACGGAACTGTAAAAGATTCCATGAGGGTTACAAAGCACATCACCCTTTGCTAACTGTCAAGTTCAATTCTGTTGGGCAAGCACCACCACCTCACCAACTCAGTAGCTACTACAGCTCATACCAGCACCAGGGCTATCTTCACACAGGTCATGTGCCCATAATCGTGAACCACCCCTAAATCCACACTAAAAGAAATGAAAATGTACCACGTTTCTTAATCGGAGCCCAAATGGAAAACTCAGGTCCTGTATGTGCAGCCCGTGTATGGCGTTAATTTTGGCCGCCAAGGTCCTGAAGAGGCTGAGTAAGAGAGCTCAGGTCTCAGGAGTGAGCACACATGCAAATCTTGGCCACTCCAGCCAGGCCAATAGCTGCTCTTGAATTTAGCTCGGACCACAGCCAAGCCCAAGAACACCTCCTCTTGCCAAGAAAGGTGGCCAATTCTGCCTTGGGCAAGGGGAGAAAAGTTGACAATCGTAACTATTTATAACCTTCTTTCCTAGCGCCATAAAAATCCTAACTCTCTCTCCCACTCATGCCTTAGGAGTGCCCTACACAGAAATCCCAACAACATTCTCAGTCATGGAGGAGGAAGTCATACCATGGTGTCTTGGCCAGTCACAACACCAGCACCATGATCTGCTAGGGTTGCAATGACTTGACAGGCAGGTGGGGATGAGGGGTAGGGGTGGCAGGCTTAATCTGAAATGTGAACTCAGCTCAGGAAGTTCAATGACAGATATTCACATCAGGAGTTGATTTTTGTTTTCCTTTTCACACACAAAACAGAAATGACAGAATAGGTGGTCTGCACACGCAAATGTACACCCCAAAGAGACTTTTTTAATCAGTCACGGCTGTCCTAACTGGACACCACAGTAGATTTCTACCTTCTCACACACACCCAGTGCCACGCCCTGCTCTGCCCAAATCAGTGGCAAGAGCCTCTTCTACCACACAACTGGGGCCTGGCCAGAAAGGACAAGGGCGGACTTCATGCCAGGATGCCTACAACAGCACCTCTTGCTGGCCCGGCGTGCCCATGCCATTTCCTCCTCCACCCATTCCAAACTTCCTGATTCTAGCTTCTGCCAACATCCCCCTTTCAGCTCATTTTGAGCTCTCTTTTCACCACCACTCCACTCCACTCTCCTACCACATCCTACTTCCTGCCATACTTCATAGAAACACAAAACACACATGCAAGTTGAAACACAGAAGGGCTGTCCCCTTCAAACAATAGGGCTGAGGAGGGGATCTGGTATTTCAAAGTGGAAACATGGATGCATTTCCTTTCCTAAGTTTTCTCTGAGCATTACTGCATAAACTTGTGTCCACTCTTGGGGTAAAATTAGCTTCTGTAAATAGGACAAGAATCTTAACCTCTTGTTTCTGCAGGAAAATGATGTAAAATCCAAACACCCAAATTAAAGTCTATAGAGTTGTGAGATGCAAACTCCTCAGAAAAGTACACAGAGGTAAATCTTGAATTGGCTTAAAAAATAAAGAATTATTAATGAAAGTACAGCATGCTACAAGCTCACAGTGCCTGTTATGCTTATTTGGGGATTTAGACAAAGAAACCGAATCTTCCCCCCTACCCCCCCCAAAATAAAATGTCTTCATGAAAAGGTTTCAATCAATTTGGATTTTTATTTATTTTGGGGGTCCCTACATCCACATCGCCTAAGGAAAACTTTCAGAGATTAAAAAAATATATACAGGCTTTTGAAAGTTACCAAATTCCCTTAAGAAAGCTATGATAAGCTTTGCGTGAGTTTCAGCTTTTCAGCTAAAGCCTGGTGCTGAATATTCTGAAATGGTAAAGTATTAACAAGACATCTTGCTGTCTACTGGCTGACTTTTCATGTTCCCCAAACTCAGAGGAAACAAGACCCAACCCTTAATGCACGTACAACCACTCAACTATTGTCACCCTGCTTATATAATTCCAAGAATTTACACCAGCCAAGTAGATCTCTATAAACTGCCCGAGGAAAACATCCTCCCAAATACATTCAGTGCAGTGCAGTGTTCCAGCAGGGGCACGCCGGGTTCCCTCAGACACGGAGAGCCCTTCCAGACAGTCTTAAGGGAGGAGGGAGAAGTCACTGAAAACATGTCCTTACCATTCTCACTTGGCTCTGTGGGCTTGGACACTTCTCGGAACGGGATTATAACTGTATCTCCAGGCACCCTGGGGCTTTCCACATACTTGGGCTTCCTGACGGGACCTGCAGTGGGAAAGATCTAAGTGTGGCTAATTTTTTCCAGATGCAAACAAAGCTTCAGAACATACAGCGTGTGTCCTTACCAAGACCCAAATACGCTAAGGGAAGAGCCGGCCTCCTCCCTTCCCATGAACACACACACAGTTCAGAGCAGATGCGGGATCTTCCAGTCTGGGCTGCTGAACAGGGTAAGCTCAGCTTGGAGACTGTAAACTCTGGCAAAAACGAAACCTGGTCCCCCTCTCTGAAGTCTCTACAGCTGTCTTCACTGTGTGTCAAGGAGGTGATTTTGACATGTCCAAACCTGGATAGCCTGTGGTGAAGATTTTATGGGTTTCATATTATATATATATATATAATATATATACACACACACACACACATATATATATTTGCACATATGTGTGTGTGTATATGTGTGTGTGTGTGTGCATACACACACACACACACACACACCATTTTCCTCTAACTGGGATGAAGATGATTTCATTGCTTGGTATCTCCAAAGCTGGAAGGCAAGGACTACAAACAGCCAGCTGTAATATCAACAGGCTCTGTGCAGCCGTTGCGTGAAGGCATCTTATCAGGCTGGTGACTCACAGTGACTGTGAGGGGCCCACAAGATGAGACTTTCTGGCGGCTGAAAGAGCTACCTCTGAATGGCCAGACAGTCAGACTAGCTACAGCTCAGGACACAAGAGAAACTGAGGGTCTCATCTCCCCATGGCCCCACCTTATCAGCAGAAGATCTGGAATTCTTAATAAGACCAGAAGGAGCCCTCAACTCATTGCTGCTGGAAAGGGACAAGGACGAAGACCTTGAAGACGAAACAGTTTGGCACAGAAGGTTACACAGAGTCACCACACAGCCAGCAATTCCACTCCTGTGTGAATATATGTTCACACTTGTACACATACATTCACAGTGGCATTACTTGAAATAGCCAGAGGCCCACTGACTGATGAAACAGGATGTGTATAGCCACACACTGGAAAACTGTTGGGAAATAAAAGGAATGAAGCACCCATTCATGCTGTGACATGAAACCTAAAAATTATGCTAAATGAAAGAAGCCAGGCACCAAAGACCACCTAATATATGATTCTGCTCATGTGTGATGTCGGGAAGAGGCAAACCTATAGAAATGAAAGGCTTGAGTGTTCGCCTGAGGTTGATTGAGGATGCGCCGGCTCCTGGGGGGATGACAAAGGGAATTCTTTTGGGAATAATACAATGTTCTAAAATTAAATTGTGGCAATCATTTATATAACTTTGTGAACATGATAAAAACTGCACTGTATACTTTTAAGTGGATGAATTATATGTGAATTGTATGGTATATGAGTCATACCTAATTAAAACAGCTTAAAAAGCCAAAAGGATTCCCAGATTCTATCTGCTTCTTCCAAATACGATATTCCTTTCTGATCCAGAAACACCCACTTGACTCTGTGGTTGCCTTATAATTTTAACAAGGCCACAGTGATAGAAACATTTTGCATCACTAAGAGGAAGGGGTGATGGAAAGAGGTCCAGGGAGGGGTCTGTGGCTCTGCCCTCTGTGCAGCCCTGAGCTACTGTGTGGACATCCCAGGGTTCTTCTCCATCCTCACACAGTGAAGAGGTGACATGGGCAGACTGAGCATCCTATCTCAAACACCAGGTACATCTGTGAGCTTCTGTTGAAATTATAGTTTATGGTGAGAGATGCTGCCATCTAAAGGTTTATTGCAAAAGCATATATACTACTCGAAAAATAATCCAATTCCCAGCCAGTGATAATGTAGCCTATTTAAAGATGCAGCACATTACCAAAGAGGTTGCTTCACAAATAAGGATGCTATTTCTAACTTCAGAATCCATGATTTTTAAATGACTAATGTAGTATTAATCAAGAATCTGTCTTCATAATTTATTTAACCCCATCAGAGAGGAAATTTCTTTTAAGGTTAATGGAATGGTTACAGAGGGTAGGGGAAAATACGTTCTAAGTGGGGAATGGAAACTCTGCCTCAGTATCCAGATGTTATCTAAAACACGCATATATCCACATATAAATATGCATGGGGGAATTTGCTATGGAATTTTCTATGGAAGAGACAGACCCAGGAAAAGGCCTGAGCAGGACAGAAAAACAGAACCAGTAAATATACAAAGGTGTACCATGTGCAACTTTGGTTTGTACTATGCACACCTTTGTTTCCCTTCTTCTTCCATTTAAAGGAGACAGGGGAGGTAAAGTCCTTTACGGTCTGAAGACTACAACCAGTGTCATACTTACTGCTCTAAAGATACAGGTAGAGCTCACCTGCACTCTTTGGGATGGAGACAACAGCAAATCCAAAGAGATCTGCTTCCAGGCTTCAATCTATCACCCAATGCATCCTTCAAAAAATACTCTTATAGTAAATACTTTTGGGGGGCACTAGGTAAAGGAGCACTTTATCACTGAGCTACACCCCCAGCTTTATTTTTTACTTTGAGATAGGATCACTAAGTTGCTATCCTCTTGCCTCAGCCTCCCCGTCACTGGGATTTCAAATGTGTGCCACCACATCTGGCTAGTAAGTACTTTCTTAAAAATATAGGCTATTTTATATGAAAATACACAATGGTTATTATGAATAGCTGGAACATGGAACACAGAGCCTTCAGAAAGCATCCATGCCTGTCCATCTAATCGTCTGTGATGGTTCTACTCAGAGGCAAGCACTAAGAAAGGCTGCACACCAAGGAGTCAGGACTTTGAGAGCAGTGATTCTGGACTTGGACAGAGGGAGGTTCAAATACTGTCCCATCCCCTCCTCAGCATCCCCTTATTCAGGCCTTAGTATGTTGCAGAGTTAAAGACAAGAATGTGAGCCTCCCACAAAAAGGGGAAGAATCATGAGGTCATAGACCAGGCCAATCTGGTTTCCATGCATATTAAATAATACATAACACCCGACAGCAAAAGAGAGCCAGAGTAGACCAAAGTAAATAAAACATGCATTCACTGGTCACTCAAGACCCAGCACTTAAATGCATTTTTCCATCCATTCCTAGTAACTTTGGGAGAAGAGCATAATTTCCTCCATTTTTAGGTCAGGAAATTGAGGTTTGAACAAGTTCAACAATTTGCTCAAGGCCCACATACAGCAAAGCAGGAAGGAATTCAAATGCTGGTCTGTGCAGTTTTGAAGTCCACGCAATAAACCCCAACTCAGCACTTAAAACACTACGAAATCTAGATTAAACATAACAATTCCAGAAAAACCCAGAGCCCTGGAACCTTCCACCATCCAGTCATCCAAAGATCCCAGCTGTTTAGGCAAGCAAATCTTTTCTCCATCCTACTTGTCTCCAATCTCCCCCTAACATTTACTAGGAGTTGAAATATTATGAAGTGAATATAAACAACTGTTCTCCAACTTGAACCTTTTATTTAAATTGCTTTTCACCAAGAGCTGAACCTAAAATGCTATAAAACAAGATAAATTTATAGCCATAGAGGTTTTATTCTCCCCACTCCCCTACTGCTCATTAGAGAATCTGTGGGTACTTTGCATGAAACAGAGCAGATGAACACTCCTTTGCCTCTGCTCCCTCCTGAACCACCACTGAAGCTGCAATAAAGGGATTTAAGAGAGACTGGTGGAAAAAGAAGACGGCCACAGGCAAGAAACAGACCTCTGAAAGTGGGAAGCAGATTGCCAAGGAGTAGGGGACTGAGCAAAGCACAAAAGCTGCGTGCTGGGGAAGCGGTGCTGGGGGCTGGCGCAGGCCTGGGGCCCCGTGAAGGCCTACAGGCTAGGCCAATATATTAAAGGAAAAGTCAGACCCCCACAGTCTCTTCCCAAGACAAGGGCATTCGCGCTGTCATCCTAGAGGCTGAGTTTATTCTTCGGAAAGGCTGTATTTTAACACCATGAAGACTCAAAAACTAAACTGGAAAAGTAGGATTAACAAAAACTCTGTGCGCAGGCTGGTGGGCCCACCCAAGATGCTTGCATCCCCCTGCTGCCCACACAGCTGTGGGAACAGACAGTCGAGTTTATACAACAAGGTTGGAAGAGACTGGAGGATTCCCCTCTGGGGAAATACAGCAAGAGAACAGATCTGTCAATGATCACACGCCCCCCCCCCAAAAAAAAAAATAAAATAAAAATGGCAGACCCCTGACAGCTGTGCTATAGCATGGTCTATCTCCTACAAAAACCCCACTCAATCAGCTTTTTAGCATACTATACTTACAGACAAATGTGGAGCCAAGGATCTCCAGATAGGCCCTAACAGGGAAAGACAGCATGACAGTAATGGAAAGAGATTCAAAAAGGGACTCTGAAGAGTCAGGAAAAAAAAAAAAAAAGAAAAAGAAACACTTCTCAGAAAGAAAAGTGGTGCTGTATCTGCTACACAAGGGTATACTGTGACGAGGGACATGCAGAGTCCAGGATGTGGCCAGCAGAGCAGGCTGCAGCTGCAGAGTGAGTACACCGGAGGCCACAGTAATGAGGAGCCAATGCCATCAACCAGGTGCTGATCTGACACTTAAAATGGCCATCCACCAAACCACAGTGACACTGATTCTTGTACCATCCATACACAAAACAATTCCCCTAAATGAAGCAGCTACACTGCTAATCAACAGAGACCCGAACTGAAAAGCCCTTCTCCTCTAAACTCCCTTACTCAAGGAAAAGTACTAACACTTTCCACACACAGCTTTTTGTTTATTAAAACAAACAAAACCAAAACTCATCCCTTAGCATAAGCTACTTTCAAGTAAAATAATTTCCTCCCGTTCACACAAACCAAGAGTTATGAGATTAAATCTTTCAAATTAGGGTGAAGCCAGAATTAGGCAGGCAGTCAGTGTAGATAGGTAAATCGAGTCAGGTCGATAAAGGAGGCAATTTTGAGTGGGTCGGGGAAGTTGGAGACTGTCCTCTGAAGGACTGAAATGTTAATTCCTTCAGAGCCCTTCCTCCACCCTTATCAGGGACCTCTAAGGAAGACCACACTAACCACCCTCCTGGAAGGTCAGAGGGGTCTGGTGGCCATGGCCAGAGCCTTGCCCAGATGATGAGGCTATATAATTAAGGGTTGTTCTTAATTATAAATTAAAACTACGTCATGTTACCCCAGATCCCTCTCTTCATCTCAATTCCTGAGTCTCCATGACCAATTCTACACTATGTGATACAGGGGAAGGAGGCTCTCAAAGTTAAAATTCAAAGGAACGAAAAATGTACTAAAAAAAAAAAAAAGAAAAAGAAAAAGAAATGTTTAACAGCCATAAACCTGCAGGTACCAAGAGGCCGTCTACAAAGGAACAGCTGCTGCCACTTCTTTAATCATAAAAAAGGGCCAGGTGTCCATTTGGAAGGAAGGGACCAGAATCTGCCCTTAATCGTTGTTCTGCAACCTTGAAGGCTGAGCACTCTCCATTCAGCATTCTGTCTTTATGTAAATCTCCAAATACACTTTCCCCAGCGGCCAGTTTTCTTACTCTTTTTGACATTTTAATCACACAGCTATTCTACTGCTTAGAAACTGCCATATAAGGAATATTTTTTTAAAGGGGGATAGTAGGAAAAAACCAAACTGGGCTTTATCTCCAGGCAATGAGTGAGAGAAGGGCAGGGGTTACTTTTCATTTCTGAGTATTTCAGTTAAAAATAATTATTACATATACATGCAATATTTGGGATACAGAATACCTCAGGCTACTTACAGCATTTAAAGTAGATCTTACATTTTTCACTCCATCTAGAAACTATGAAAAGTGATGCTTTAGGTTATTAATCATTTTAGGGATATTTTAGTATGTTGAACTTTCACAGTAAAGGTTCCTGTCAATTTTTTTCTGGTCTAGGTTTTCATTTCACATTGAAAAATGTTGAGAAGATGAAGAAAAGGAAAGGAGTAAGGAATTGGGGGAGAGGGAAAACTTTATCTCTAAAGCAAATGTCATTTAATAGCCAATTCCAAATGCTAAACTGTGATAACTAGCAGATCAGAGACTTGGATTTTTTAAAAAATTTATCTTATTTTTAATTCAGTGCTGGGGATCAAACCCAGGGCTTCATGCATGCTTGACAAAGGCTCTACCACTGAGCTACATCCCCAGCCTTTTTTGAGACAGGGTCTGGTTTTCCAGTTGGCCTCAAATTTGCAATCTTCCTGCCTCTGCCTCCTGAGTAACTGGGATTATGGGCATGTGCCACCATTCTGGGTTGAGTCTTAGATTTTTAGAGCAAGATATCCAGGCAGAGCTTCTAAAGTCTGACTCCTCTCCTACTGCATCCCAAAAGAGAATGTGTGATAGGAAGACATATAATTTTGGACTGATTCAGGGAAGACCTGGCTTAATTGAGGCTTCAGGACTGGAGAACTGGTAGACTGCCCACAGATGCAAACGATTAGGGGTGACAGCCTCTTAGGAGGAATCATTCTGAGAGAAGGAGGGGCCATGACAAGGAATCAACCCAGTTGGAAAGCCTTGGCCAGAGAAGAGGGCAATTTCAAGCACAGCACAGTATCTATTACTTGGATTTCTCCTATAAGAAGCAGGGGCTGTAAATAAAAACCCAAAATGCTGCTTAAGATGGCTCTCTCTACTTCAGGGAGGGACAAAGGCAGCATTAGTCCTCTGTCCCAAAACATCTAGGGTTCTGGGTGCTGACACAGGGCATCGAAAGAGAAGTGTGCTGGCTGCCCCAGCAGATGTACCACCTTAGGACATCCAGAAGTTTCCAGAAGCACTCTCACAAGGGCCTGGGGTTGTGCCAGGAGGGAAGGGCCACCAGTCAGTGCACAGTGGTAACTACTGTGACCTCACCCACACCCAAAGACAGGGGAGACCTGGGGAAACTAAGACCAAAATTCTAGGGACAAAAAACAGAAGGGAAAGAAAAACCACAGGTGCTCATGGTGAACGAAATACAAAAGTTACCTGACACCACTCCACAAGTCTTTTACTTATTTCAAATGCTTTATTTTGAGAAGTCCACTGGGGAGGGTGAACAGCCTTTGACCATTCACACAGTGCGCCAGGCCCTGGTGAGGATGCAACATGCATTGTCATTACTGCGCTTCAGCCCAGCGGGAAACAGTGCATCCAGGGGTGCCACACTTCCCTCAACAAGGCACTGCCACATAGATGTGGACAAAGATTTTCAAGTCTTTCTGTAGTCGACATATTTATGGTGTTATGAGTACAATACTAAGGAGTCATTTTTCCATTTTCTTTCAATGCAGTTTTATGTCATGCTGTTCCTATACAGTCCCTATTATCCATTAAAACAAGGAAATGCATTTAATTCACTTATTTACTTCTCAGATATCTCCATCACATGCCAGAAAGATCCAAAGACATAGCCCAGTTCTCTGGAAGATCTCGATGAATAAGGAAAAAATTTTTAATATAAATGAAGTTTATCTCAAAACAACTCCTTATAACCACTGTGATATAAATTTATGTCAGTAGCTTTAATATACTGCCTAAAGGTGATTAGTTGTCTTAATCTGGAATACTGATTCCAGGAGTTGTTAACTTGCTTTTGATCAAAAGGAGATATTGATCAGATGGTGCTGCAAGCCGGGTGTGGTGGTGCTGGCCTGTAATTTCAGCGACTCAAGGGCCAATGTAGAAAAATCACATGTTCAAATTTAGCCTCCACAACATAGTGACCCTATATCAAAATATGAAATAAAACAGAGTGGGCCCAGGTGTGGTGACACATGCCTGTAATCCCAGCGGCTCGGGAGGCGGAGGCAGGAGGATCCGGAGTTCAAAACTACCCTCGGCAAAAGTGAGGTGCTAAGCAACTCAGTGAGACCCTGTCTCTAAATAAAATACAAAATAGGGCTGGAGATGTGGCTCAGTGGTCAAGTGACCCTGAGTCCAATCCCCACTAACCCCCCCCCCAAAAAAAAGACTGGGGATATAGTTCAGTGGTAGAGCACCCATAAGTTCAATCCCTAGCACCAAAGAGAGAAAAAAAAGAGAAAGAGAGATTGCTATAAGCCAGCCAGTCAGTTGTCCTTGCCACCAACTAAAAGCAGTTATGTTAATTAGCATATTTTAGATCAGAAATGGGCTTTTAAATAAGTTAAATTACTAATTTTGTTAGTTAACATTATGGTTGCTGAAAATTTGTTTTCAGTGGTGAAATTAATGGTATCTGTGATTGGTAAAGGAATTGGCTAGAAATGTCACAAACATGCTTTGACTTTTGTATTAATCAGTTTAAAAATCTGGCAGACCCTCAGGAATATAGAGCTATAAGTAGGAATAATGCCCGAGTCTTGATAAGCAAACTGGCAGGGCCAATCTCTGATTCCTGGGAATACTTTGGTCCCTGATGAAAAATGGCAGGATAACCAGAATATTCTGCCTGCCTCAGGCAGAATCTGAGGATGTCACTCTAAGATTCTGGTCCCCTCAATATTGAATCAAAAATCTCAGTACTGCTGGGAAGGGACTCTGCAAATGGAATTAAGACTTGAGGTTACTGATTAGCTGCCCTTAAAATAAAATTATCCTGAATTATCAGGGGGTGTCCAATGTAATTTATGAACCCTTAAAAGCAGAAGTCAGGCAAAGGAGAGAGAAGGTAGAAGGGGGAGGGAAGAGAGATTCAAATGGTGAGGATTCTGCACCCTTCTGGACTGGACACCCTGCTGGCTTTGAAGCTGAAGGAAAAAAAGCCACAAACTAAGGAATGCAGACAGTCTCTAAAAATTGAGACTGATCCCCCAGCCAATGGACAATAAGGAGAAAGTGACCTTAATTCTACAGTCCCATGGAACTCAATTCTGCCCACTTGACTGATTTGGAAGTGTCCCTTCCACTGAACCTTAAAGGAATGCAACCTGGCTTCCATCTTGACTTTGGCCTTGTGAAACTCGGAACAAAGAGCTAGCTGTACCACATCACGCCTGAACTTGTAGAGAATTTTGAGATAATAAATTTGTTTTAAACTGATACATTTGTAGCAGTTTCTTAGAGCAGCAATAGAACACTCACATACTGCAAGACTGTCCCAGGTACTACAGGTAAACACTGGATGCAAGGTGCTTTCAGAGCACTCATCTCTGAAAAGGACAGAGCTGGGACTTCACCAGGCACATGGAGCAGGTTGTGTGGCCGCAGGGTGGCAGTCTGATAAAGCTCCATATGGGCGAACTCAGGCTAAGCATTTGTCTCATTCATACCTGGTAGTGAGTCTATAAGGAGGAAGCCTCTGGCCCTTACCTCCTGTAACTTTTGGTAGTAATTATAGTTTCCCATAAAGTATATAATACCTGAAACTGGTTTCATTAGGTTTGTAAAAATCATACATCGAGCATCTCTAATCCAAAAATGAAAAATTAAAACTATTCCAAAATCTGGATTTTTGCAGCACAGAAATGATGTCATAAGCAAATTCTATACCTGATCTCATATAATCAGTCAATCAAAATGCAAGTACAAGCTGGATGCGGTGGTGCACACCTGTAACCCCAGCAGTTTGGGAGTCTGAGGCAAGAGGAACTTGAGGTCAAAGCCAGCCTCAGCAAAAGCGAGGCACCAAGCTACTCAGTGAGACCCCGTCTCTAAATAAAATACAAAATAGGGCTGAAGATTGGCTCAGTGGTTGAGTGTCCCCAAGTTCAATCCCTGTACCAAAAAAAAAGAAAAAAAAAAGCAAGTACACTAAAAATATCGTGCACAATTATCTTCAGGTTCTGTGTATATGGCTGTGTATATGGTATATGAAACATTTTTTTGTGTTTAGCCTAATTTATTTAGATATCCCAAAGATATCTCATCATGGATATGCAAATATTACAAGCTCCAAAATCTGAAATATTTCTGGTCCCAAGCATTTCAGATTATTTCAACCTGTTTTTAACCAGCTACCCAAAAAATGGACAACCCACAAACCTTGATTTTGAGATGTTTCTGGAACAAAGATCAGAGACCTTCTTGGAATGGTGATTTCAGGGTTTCTTATTAGGGAAACCACCCATAAGGGGTAGGGCTCCTCTGTTATTCACACAAGTAGAAAATGAGCTGTAGACCACATGAAGTAATTGACTCCAAAGAGAGGGGTGAGGATCCTTAAGAACTTTCTTTGCCTGAGGGTTCAGACTGGTCATGCTCCACATGTGGCCCTTGGATCAGTGGCTACAGCATCACCTGGAACATGTCAGACATGCACATTCTTGGCCCCACCCCAGAACACAGATGATTCTGATGTCTATTCAAGTTTGAAAATCAAAGATTTAGCCTGACTGGGAGCTATTTAGGACCTTGCCCACACCCTGAGGAAGCCTGTGATAAAGCACCGAGACAAGATGGAAACAGCTGCCCATGGCCCAATGCTAAGAAACTGGGCAGAGCAGCAGCAGCAAGAGAAGAAGCAGCAGCCCTGAGCACCACCGGAGGATGCAGCAGAGGCAGCGCCATTAGGAGAGCATTCTGGGAGGTGGGGAGCGGCATCTTACTCTTCCCTTTCCTACACAGGGAGTGTGACCTGAGGAAGAGAACCTTGCTCCCTTTGGGGCTTCTTTACAGCCCTTAGTACAGTGCTACGTACTCAGGGCACAAATATGTATTTCAATAAGAAAATGTTTCTTTCTACTTTTTATATACATTATACTTATTTGCTATAAACTAATCACTTCCAAAAAATTTTTATTTGCATATATTTTCTGAAATATTCATTCAGTATAGTGGGTATTATGGAAATCTGTTCTAATCTAATACAGTCTTCCAATTCAGGCAGGAGATCTGGGAATAGAAGAGGCAAGAGAGAAAGATATGTTCCAGTCCATCCAACAATTCCCAGGAAGATCCTCCATGTCAAGACAGCAAGAGCAGAGCAATCCTGTGTCATTCATCAGCTCATTTTTATGAAGGTGTGCTCCCCACTCCTCCACCATTGTGGCCAGTTCAAGACTAGTCCGTCCTCCTTGGACAAATTTATGACTGCATACACACACACTCCAGCCCCCACCCTATATAGGAAGCCTCATGACCTATATCACAAAGAAAATGAGCATCAGAAGGAAGTATCTGAAACTTTCTTCAGTCCCATCCTCAGTCTCACGTGTACCAGTACTCATCTGGTCACATCCACCTAAACCTAATCCTCTACTTGTGCTCAGGATGCCAAGATCAAAGGCAGGAACAGGCAAGAGAGATGCAGAATCTAACTGCTTCTATAGAGAAATATCTGAGAATTGCTGCTCTGGATAGGATTTATGGGTTTAATCAGATTAGGTCAAAAGATTAGCCATGGATATTAGTTACAACCTACCTACCTAGGTTGCACTGAGACCATTAACAGGGCCCACCTTGGACAATGAGCTACCAGTGCACATGCAAGCAGGAAGTGAGCTCCATACTGCATGAAGTAACTAAATCCAAAAAGAATCCTGCCTCTTTGATTAGCTAAAAAAAATTTCCATGTTTTTTTATGGTTAAAACATAAACAAAATATTATAAAATGGCTGGTGAAGATGAAGAGCAACTGGAACGCTCATATTGCTTTGTAGGAATACAAAATGGTACAACCGCTTTGAAAAATAGTTGGCATTTTCATATAAAGTTAGACACACTGCATGGTGCTGCCAATTCCACTCCTAGGTACTGACCCAAGAGAAATGAAAACTTAAGCTTATTATAAAAAACCTTGCATATACATATTTATAGCAACTTTATTCAGTAATCCCAAACTGGAAACTACCCAAATGTCTTTCAACTGGTGAATGAATAAGTTATGGGGTGGATATTAGTGACACCTAGTTGTAGTAAGGCCTTAAGTGTCAAGTCCAAGGCAAATATCTCTAACCCCTTGAGAAGCCAGCCCCAGCATCAATCATCTCTTCAGAGTTTGATAAAAGCTTTAATTATCTTTCTGAAAGTGTACAGAGTCTTGATTAACTTTCAATTACTATTTTACAACTCTATAAACCACAGAAAATTCAGCAATGCAAATTAACTTTGTCTGTCAGAGAACATGAATCTCTACAATACGAAATTCTCAGGTAAGCCGTTCTTAGCATCTTATGGGTTTCCTCATCGATTAATGAATTGTGTTTTTGCCTTTTGAAAATTATACACCAGTACTCCATTTCCTGGTACAGCCAATGAAAGGTAAGTGAGTGCTGGGATTTTAGGAAGACTGTTTAAAGAAAGCTGACCCCGCTGGAAGAAGCCCCATTTTGCTCTTCTTTTCTCCTTTTGGCAGGGAATGTGGACATGCAGCCATGTCCTCTACCAATGTGATCTTGTGTTAAAAAACTGTGGCAGACTGATGGAATGGGTCCTAAACATATGTCCATGACCTCATCTCAGAAACATGCAGCTACTTGAATTGGAAAGACAGTCTGTAGCTGTGATGAAATTAAAGACCTTGAGATGAGGGGACCATCCTAGATTGTGCAGGTAGGCCCCAAAGGCCATCGCACATATCTTTATTAGACAAAGGAGAGAAATCAGACCATCGCACAGTAAAAAGGTGACAATGTGAAGATAAAGTAGAGAATGGGGTGATACTGCAACCAATCAGGAGGCAAGGAAAGGATTCTACCCAAAGCCTCAAATGCCAAAGAACCTGCTGACACTTGATTTTGGCTTCTGGTCTCCAGAACTGGGGGAGAACAGAGTTCTACTGTTTTAAGCCACCAAAGCTGTGATAACTTGCTACAGCAGTCCCAAGAAACAAACATGGATGATGAGCTCCAAGATGTGGGCTTGGGTCCCTGACAACTTGAAGTGACCAAGGCTACCTCCCCTTACCTCCAGACTGCTGACCACAGGGAGCAATAAATGTTCATCTTGTCTAAACTACTGTGTAGTTGGCTGTTCTTTACTTGCAGCCAAACTTAAACGTAACACTGTAACTTGAATTACTAGCACAAACCTCACCTTGCCTGGGTTCATGTGTCTTACTAGTCATCCTAAAACCCAAGCTAGGTTTATAACAGGAGCTAAAATAAAGTAAACCCAAAGTATTGACACAACTGTGCTATATTTAGGAATAACATTTCATCTCCGGTAGAATCAGAGAGTATATTTATTAGAGAAATTTTAACTTTTTAAAAATGTGGCATATTGGAATAGCTGACAGTAGCCTCTGGTCCCAATTTTAAGAATGTAATTTTTAGCTTTAAGTGAAATTTATGTTAAATGACTTTAAATAAATTTATAAATACAGAATTGTAAATTGAACTTAAAGCCATGTGGAACAAATGTTTTAAAATTTAACTCTAATATGCTGAAAAGTAATTTGAAACTCATTATCATATGTACACAGAATGTCTGTCTCAGACATCAAAAGGCTCATGCTAAAATGGTCTCTCCCCAGGGTAAAGTCAATCTCTTCCCTTCAAAGTGTTCAATGGAAGGAGCTCAAGATTATATCATCTAAAAAAAGACAGAGGTAAAGACAGATGATGAAAAAAGAAAACACATTCCCTTAGCTCCAAGTCCACCACTGGTCCTGACCTATCCTGCAGCTCCTAACCAGGTCCAAGGTTAGCCAGCATGTAGTTCTGGTTCAACTGATTCTGGAACCATCAACATACTACTATAGTCCTTTTTCCTCCTCAGTGTGTATACTGCCAGTGTCCAGGCACTTACCATCATCCTCCAGTAGACTCATTCCTGGGTATCCCCAGCACAGGCACAGAGACAGGATCCTGGCCTAAGACACCATCTCTGAAGTCAGGATTTTATTGTACTTGTATGGTTGGAAGTATGTTGGGCCACCCATGAATGGCCCCTAGCAATCCCCAGGAGTCTCACAACAGGCCATAGAGAGAGAAATCAAGGGCAGAGTGCAGGCTGGGCTTATGAGCTCAGGATGCATGTCCCTCTCTGACCTTGCTGTGATGAGCTTGCACTTGAAAGCACGTGCTTTCCATTATCTGAAATACCTCTTGCAAACATTAAGAGTAGCAGCAAAGTGATACTTGGAAGCTTAGCCATTATCTCTTCAGAGTCTGAACGGGACACACTGCACTCACAGATGGCATAGGTAACCTATGATAGCACTGAGAGGAGCCAGACAAAGTGCCAGGGCCACAGCCCACCTCCTTACAACATACCTACCATTCTCCCCTGCAGAGACCCATGCCCTGTGACTTCTCCACAGTGTTGTTTGACTTCCTGCCACTGTTCTGGGTACAGGACACAGCAGAGGGAAGGATCTTCACATTAAACATGCCAGTGTGTTTTACTGGTCAAACCAACTACAATTTTATCTTACCTCACTCTAAAAGCTGATTGAGATTACATTGAGAATTCCTGATTGCACACTGACTTGGGCTGTTTTTTTGCTTTTTTCCCTTTTTAGACCAACTGTAGCTGATCTGGCTTAGCACATGCCAACAGTCAACCATAGCCATATTAAATCATCCTACCAACGCCCCCATCCTCTGCTGGTGCTGAAGATGCCCCCAGTGGACATCAACATTCCAGGACACAGATAGCCGCTCATCCCAGCCCTCCCCATGCTCCCATACTTCATGGCACCTTGGCACACACCTGACCCCTTTCCACATGGACTTAAGTATCTTAGGCATGAGAGCAAAAACATCTGAAAACAGTCAGGGACAAAGAAAAATGAGCTATTAAAATAACTCCCCAATCTACTTAATCTACCAAAGAAGAATAGCTCCCTAAGTTCAGAGTTTCAACCTGTTCTGCTTATATACCTCAGTTACAAAATAATTTGAATAATCTGTAAGAAAAATAGCTTATCCACAGATATATATTAGCAGTTAACAAGCTGTGCTTGCCTAATCTGCACAAGACTCTGGGTTCCATCCCCAACAATTGTGCCCCCCAAAAGATAATATTCCCCCGACTAAAAAGAAACAAAAATGTTTTATTTTGAAGTGCTTACTTTTTGTGTAAACATGTCATGTTTAAGAAAGTCAGAGGTGCAGCCTTTCTTTTAAGAAAGAAATATTTTTTCTTTTAAGACTTTGAAATATTTTTTTCTTTTACAAAGTACTTTGGTTACCAGAATGTTAACAGGTCAGGCCAAGTCAGAACTCAACACAAATTGCTCCTAAAATACAATGTTGGCTCATTCACCACAAGGTGGCGCTGCTTCGATGCTAATTTCAGGCAAAATCCAGAAGCACAGCCTTTCTTCACCGTCAAGGTAACAATGTTTGCTTCCTTAGCAACATGAGTTCAGAAATGCTTTCTCTTTGAGGTTTTAAGTAACACACATATGGCTAACAATCTGTCCTGAGGAATGAAACCTCAGAGGCAACAACTTCCTGCCCCCCTTTTAAGCCTGACAATAGAACAGACTGAATACTCGACCCCTGAAAAAGCTGACCTCAGGCACACTTAAAAGTCAACAAGGCACCAAAGTGGGGCACAAAGGCCCTAGTCCTGAGTATGGAAGTGCAAGCCTGAAAGTTCATCAGTGCTTCAATACACCTACCATTCTCCCCTGCAGAGACCCATGCCCTGTGACTGTGTCTGGGAAACAGACAAATCTCAGGTGCAGGAAAAAAATCCCAATTTATATAGATATTCCACTCTTGAGGACATAGAGCACAACCCCATGTGTCTGTGCATAATGACTTCCTTCCAGAGAGTATAATACTCTCCTTAGTAGATGGAGAGAGGGAGGGAAGGAAAAAAAAAAGTTACTACCATGGAGAAACCTGACAACCATTACGGTGGCCAGGGGATCAAGGTTAACCCCAATAGTGGCAAGTGTCATTGCTAGTACATACTATTAGCATGTTGTAATGAGAGGGGCACTTCACCTCTATGTCCCCAACTCCAGCCTACCCATTCCAATAAAGGGTTATCCTATAAAATAGAAGACCAGTATCCCTCAAAGCTGTCAAGGTCACCGAAATGAGGAAAGTTTGAGAAATTGTCACAGCCAAGATGAGTTTACAGAGACAATTAAATGTAGCATGGTGGTGTAGATGGGATCCTGAACCGAAAGAAGACATTAGGTAAAAACTAAAGAAAAATGAACGAAGCATAGATTTTAGTAGCCATCGACATTGGTTCATTAGTTGAGTCAAATGTATCATACCAATGTTCTATATTAATAACAAGGGAAACTGAGCATGGAATATAGGAACTCTGTACCATTCTTTAGGACTTCTCTATAAATGTAAAACTACTTGAAAATAAAAACCTAATTAAAACTCAAAGTTCACTCAAGACTTAAATGGTAACTAAGAGGTGCCTTCACATGCAAAAGAATCCCTTCACCTTCCATACTGAGGTATTTAGCTCCTTGATATTCACCCTACAAGAGGCAGGTGAAGCAGAAAGGCACTATTCCACTGAAGGTCACCTGAAGGACCTTGCAAAGCTTGATGGCTTCTGTATCATCCATCATTGTTCTGGGTGGAGATGACTTAGGCTTTGGAATAAGAGCAATTCAAATCCCAACCAGACATTTACTAGCTGCGTAACTTCTAGGAAAGTTATCTAATCTCCTAGGCTCTCTGTCAACTGAAGAGGGGTTGATACCTAAACCGTAGGATTAAAAATATTTATAATATGTCTAGAACATGGTAACTATTGAATAAATGCTAAGTTTCTATTCCTCTAAGGCAAAGGTTGTTTTGGTAAACTATGACCCCTGTGTGTTTTTATAAATAAAACATACTGGAACTCAGCCATGGTATTCATTTACGTATTGTCTATGGCTGCTCTGTGCCACAATGACAGAGTTAAATAGTCACAACAGAGACCACGGGGCCCTAAAAACCTAACATATTTAGTTATCTGGCCTTTGACAGAGAAAGTGTGCTCTGATCAAAGGTCATTACCATATTTCCAAAAGCTAACAGGCACTTTTCATTCCTTATTGTACTTGACCTTCACAGCATCAGTCTCAGAGTCTATGGAAATGCTTCCTCTTCCCAGGCCAGCCTTCAGAGCTGGGGCTGTGTACTACCAACCCCTTGGTGCTCTTGACAATCAATGCTTGGAACACCCAGAGCTTCATACATGGGAGGTCAATGTGGTCCCCACGGTGGTTAATCACACCAGTTCCTATACTTGCGGTACAACAGAAAGAACATCAGTGGGAATCTTGGGACTAACTGGGGTTGATATTCTTACCTTTCAGAACTTGAGAGTTCTTACCAAAAACACAGGAATACTGCCTACCTTAAAAATGCCATAAGAATTAAATTGGGAGTGAGGGAATGTAAAGCCATGAGGCACGATATTTTTTTCTGAGTCTGGCTTCACCCAGAAAACCAAGCTGGAACCCTCAGCAACCTTCCCAGCTGGCACGCAAAGGATGAGCTCAGGCCCTGCCAAGGTGCAGATCTCCTGAGCTCTGGGCTGTTGGGCAGAGTTGGCAGCAGTGCTCCAGTCGACAGTTCATCTGTCCCAATTGCAACACAGATATTTCCTGTAAAAAATTATATTAAAAAGTCTCTGCCCTGAGCCATTCTGCCTTTTTGTCCTTCTCTAATGATGTACAAATACATCATCACAACCTATAGTTTCCTTTTCCTAAAGCATTGATGAAGTTTACCTAAAACTTTGATTCCCGCCCCCCCCCCACCTCTCTCACTGTCCTCTGCCACTGCAGGCAGGTAAGTCACTGTACTTCCATTTGAATCATTCCAAGAGTCCCAGCCAGTCTCCTCAACTCCACGAGGGCCAGTAGGAAATAGCAGATGTCTTTAAACCCAAACCTACTTCATGCCTCTGCTTCAAAACAGCCAAAGGACATCACTGCCAAATACAGAAATAAAACCCTTCCTGGCTCCAAATGTATTTCCATCTTCACCACTAATGCTCCCAACCCCACGAGACCCCGTGATGGCCAGCCTTCCTGGCCCACCAACATTTCCTCATGCCCAGCAAGGCCGTTCTTTCCCTACAGGAAAGCCTCCTACCTAATGGGACCTCTGGAAGCTCCCGTTTGCTAGGGGGTACTCCGTTAAGACCCGTCCCTGGCATCACACACATGGGAACCTCCCCAGCCTCCACCAGGAGATTCTCACTCCGTTCTTCTGGAGGTCATGACACTTCCTAGACACTTCTGTGTCTTCACCTTCATCATGTTTCTCACTAAACTGGGAGGTTTCCAAAGCTTAGGGTCAAGTATTTATTTACCTTTATATTCACCTCATCTCTGGCCCAGAACCCAATACATGGCTGATGCTCAGTAAACCCACATAAAACAAATGTTTATGGAACCTCATGACATCACCGAGTGAGAGAGAGACTTGAGTAACGCAGAGTGCCGCTGAGGCCGTTTGGAAAAATAAACATCACCACCCCTCAAAAAACCCACCTCCACCTCCAGTGTCCTCTCAGGATGAAAGGGATCTTGGGACAGCCTCCAGCCAACTTGGCTGCCAAGAAGTCTGGGGAGTTAGGGAGAGAGATCTCTTCAGAGCATAAAAAAAAAGACACAGACACTAAGACTTAATCTCCCACAGAAAAGAAGAAACAGGGAAGTCAACCTCCAAAGCAACCAAAGGGTGTTGACATGCAAGTAAAAATGGTGATTTTTTTTTTTTTTTTGAGAGATCTGCTGTATGTTTCTTTCTTATTTCAGGGAAAACATGAGGGTCTCAACAGGTCTTTATTTCCTCCCCCTTGTATCACAGGGAAATCTACAGGCAACAGATCCATACATCAAGGGGACTCAGAGATTTCAGGCTACAGGTAAAGATTTTTTGTCCCTTCTTCAAAAGGACCTGTTACTTTTCAATTGCTCAGCAAGACATCACAAACTAAAAGAAAGCATACAGAAAAACCTAAAATCTAGTAAATATCAAGTTCTCAGAAACCATTTAATGAACACTTTCCTTGATGTAGCCTGCCCGTATCATTTCTCCCTGGCCGAGAACCTTATGGGGCTCAGGTGGCCATCATGAGGTATCTTTTTACAGCCAGGATAAGTCTGCCTCAAGACAATGCTGGGTGGTTGTCCTACCCCCAACCCCCAAATCTTTGGTATGAGCTAGTTTTCTCATGAACTTCTTCTCACATGGCTTCCAAACTTGGCTACTTGTATTCTCAGTGTTGATCTTTAACATTTTGAATTAAAACTATAATAGGAACAAGAATAAATAAGTGTAAGGCATTTGGCTGGGAAAAACACACATTATAGGAGATGAAGATCAATAGAGTATCTGGCGAGACTCTTCCCACAGAAGCTGTGGATGGGTCAGTTCATCCACAAAGCTATGCTCAGAATTTACAAACCCAAAGCCAAATATCAACAATTTGCTTTGCAGAGTTTCATCAACATTTACAAACCCAAATCTAAACATTAGCAATTAAGATGTTTAAAGTGTCTAATTTAAACAGTGGTGCTTTCTCTGCTCTCCATTCATGTCATAGAAACAGCTAAAATCAGAAGAAGACAATACATGAGGCCAACAAAGGGCAGAAGGGGCAATTTATCTGGAGTTAGACACAGTTTGGTATGACATGGGGGGCACTAGCAGTGTTTCTCCAGCATATCCTAGGAGTCAGGCACTTTACAAACAGTCCCTGTAATCCTCTCAAACGTGTTAGATAATTCTCACTTCCAGGTAGAGAAGGCAAAGATCAGAACAGTTAATTTAGTAACTTCCAAAGACAGAGCTACCAAGACAGGAACTTGGGATTTGAATTCAGGCCTGTCTTTCTGAACACTACATAGTCCGGGTAGAATTTTCCATTAAAACACTAAGAGAAAGGGGGGGGGGGCGCACACTGTAGTTCAAGTTCACTTAATACTGATAAGGTCAGCTTAAATTTCACAGCCACCTTTAATAATAAGTCACTTATTCTGAGAATTTCTTGCATGCATACATTCAAATGTTAATGTATACATGAGAGCATATATATTCATTCAAATCTCACACACACATCTGGCTCTAATAAAAAGTGTAACTGGAAAAAAAAATGTTGTAAATTGTAGTAAAATGTTTCCAATAAAGAAAATCCCTATTGAATTTTTCCTATAGAGCTTGGGGTGCACAATAGTTTTCTGATTTGACACAAGAGAAGATTCCCAGCATACAATATATTTTCTTTCAACTATCAAAAATCCTCAGTATCACAGTGTATATCCAGAGCTCCTATGAAACATTAAACTGTCCAAGACAGATATGTTCTTAGTGCTTACTGCCTTCTCAAACACCTCCTTCCATCATCATGGTGAGGTTGTGACTGGACACAGCGATCTCTCTTGCAGCCCACTATACCTTCTCTATTGAAGAAGGGAAAGTGGCCGGCCAGCTGTGGCAATCTCGTCTGCTGGTCCCATGCCAGTCTCACCCACACAGGCCCCTCACATGACAGGATTTTGGTATGCAGGTACATACTTCTGATACCGTGTAGCCTTATGTACAAGCTACCTAACTCATCCAGTGCTCATTCAAGTAAAATAGAATCTGTTTCAATGGCAGAAAAATACCAGCTGCTCCATCCAGAGACAGTGTTGTCTGTGCATGGCTTTTATGACCGACGTAAGGGATATTCAAGGGCTTTCTGACACAAAGGCTTTGGTCTAAAGTCTGGGCTTTATTGATGACCTGCATAAGGAACACCTCTGTCTCTGCTCTCAATGCACAGCTCTGACCACCTCAGAACTGCTCAACTTCTACTAGAGTTTTGTTCTTATGGCTTGGTGAGCGAACCCGGACCACTCTGGAGCACTTATTATCCATCAGCTTCAAGAGTCACAGTCTCTCATTTTGACAGAGAGCACACAAGAGCTGCACAAATTACTGAGGCTGGGTGCCACCAGGCATCCTACCCATTTGCTTTACCTACATTTCTCTTTTCTGCCAAGAACCACTGCTTCCTAGGACCTTTCCACTCACATCTCCAGTTCTGAGAGGTGGCTTCCCCCGCAGGCAATTATACGTACACAACATTTTAATCGCTTCAAGCCAATCATGTGCAACCAAGAGAAGATGAATAGCCGAGAAGTTGGTGGCAGAGTCAGAGGTGGAACGGGCTGCACTATGCTGCTTCCATGTCCTATTCACAGGGAACAAAGCCTTGCAGGAGGGCGGAGCTGAACATCATGATGACACATGCTTGCCAGAAAACACAGATCTGAGGGTGAAATCCCACTGGAGGATAAAGGGTTGAGGAGACCAATACTATAGGAATCCATCAAGTCAGACGAAGGACGATGAAGATGGGCTCCAAGGCAGATGGTTGCAAGGAAACTGCCCGACATGCTACAGTCTCCATCTCATTTAAGTTTTTGCTTGCCCTATGTTGTAGTCAGTCCAGGATGCTAGAGCAAAAATACCACACAACAGGTGGCTTACATAATTCATTTCTCACAGTTTGAAGGCTGAGAAGTCAAGTTCAAGGCCCTGGCCCATCCAGTGTCTGGAGATAGGTTTATGAAGAAGATACATTGGGAAGATCCTAAGGCGGAACCAGTTCTAGTCTCTTTCTCTACATATAAAATGGCAATAATCCTATTACGAGGTCTCTGCCCTCATAAACTCACCTAAATCCAATTACCTCCCAGAAGCCACACCTCCTAATGCCAGGCATTGGGGGTTAAGATTTCAACACAGAGGGCTGGGATATGGCTCAAGCGGTAGCACACTTGCCTGGCATGCGTGCGGCCCGGGTTCGATCCTCAGCACCACATACAAACAAAGATGTTGTGTCCGCCAAAAACTAAAAAATAAATATTAAAATTCCTTCTCTCTCTCTCTCTCTCTCTCTCTTTAAAAAAAAAAAGATTTCAACACAGAAATTTTGGGGTAACATGTCAAGTACATAACTCCCCCAATAGAAGCACCATACCCATCTCCCAGATAAGGAAGTATAATCTGCGCCAGCCCACCAAGCTGGGAGGTGGAAACAATTCCAGCCTGTTCAAGATGGGCAGAGAGACAGACTGCATCTGTCAGGACCTTCCCTCTCAAGGAAAACCAGGGTCTCCAAGATTCCTGGCTTATGGTGGAGAATTAATTCTCTCAGGCTTTTCAAAATTGGGAACTCAAGACCTGGGACCACCAACTAGGACTTTGCTGGTGGAGGCAGGGGTGAGAAAAATCACCTTTCCTGGGAAGGGTATGTCCTAAATTATGTATCATAGAATTATGTATCACACTTTCAGAGAAAGTGTACCCCGAGTGGCCCTGCTTGCCACTCTAGATAAGCCCCTTACCCAGTTGAGGCGTCCTGGTTTCCACACTCAAGGCCCAAATCAGGAAGACTCAGGTAAGGTGCTCTACTTCTTACCAGTCTCCTTCTAGAAGTCCCCATTCTACAGCTTTGCACATTCTTGCCCCTCCGCCTGGAACGCAGCCAGCTCTTCCTATTGACTCTCTCATACACACAACAAAGAGTTTCACAACGAATTTGGGGATCCGAGCTACACCATCACTCTTTTTCTTTCTGCCTGTTTCTACGTTAATCTGATGTTCATTAATGTTGGATACAAGGTATAATGGCCTCCATGGGATTCTGTGCCTTCTGTGTTTCTCTGCGAATCAGAAATGATCAAAAAGAGGCTCCCACCATGACCCTGCCCCCACCTATTTTCTCTGAGGGAAAACATGCATTTCTGAGCATGGCCCTGGGTTTGTTCCAGCTGCCATCTGACACCACCACAGGGTGCAGCTGACACTGCTGTAAAGTCTGACTGGATAAAACCTCCAGTCATCATTAACTGCAGGCGGCAGAAAACAGGCAGCAAAACCGAGAAAAGCCCAAGAAAACGAGTGTGGCAGGGGCACAGGAGAGCAAGGATGAGAAGCTGCCAACAAACTCAGTTTAAGACACACTTAGCCTTGCTCACTGCCTGATGACAGCAAAGCTCTGAGAGGGAAGCCTGACGGACCTTAATTATAAAGTGCCTGACTCTCCAGGTATGGAGAAAGATGTGTTCCTAGGCACCATTAAATCTAAATTACTTACGTATCCATGAGTGTTTTCAACTGATCACATGGAGCTGACGAGTGCAGAATACATGCTAACAGTTATGTGTCTATGCCCCATCACCAGGATAAAGGAAGTGGTGGGATCCTGAAGGAATGACTGGATCCTATTTCAGGGTTCCAGATAAGACTCAAAGTCAGGAATATTGTTCTAAGGATCCTGCACATGGAATGTCAAGGCAAAGAAAGGCAATACAGGGCTGTGCAGAGGGAAGAGAAAACACAGTGCTACAGGTGTTGCTACAAGAGGAGGTCATTCCTCACACAGGAAAAGGAGAGATGGAAGGATGGATGAAGCCACACCTTGGGTCAGCTCTGAGCAGAAAATTCTGACCCAGGGCATAAGGAAGAGAATGAATGAGGTGGAAGAGTAGCAATAAGGCTGGTTTAGGGCTCAGCGATGATGTCAATCAAAGATTGTGCAATGAAAGAGAAGAGTCTTTTCAAGAAATGATTCTGGTATAACTGGTATCCACCTGAAAAATAATAAACGTAAGAGCTAAAACTACAGAACTCTAAGGAGAAAACGTGGGCATTTACTTTTGTGACACTGGATTAAGCAATAGTCTTAGACATGAGGTCATAAGGACACAAGCAAAATAATACAAAATTGAACTATATAACAAGGAAAGACAGAGAAGATGGGAGGGGAGGGGAGGGGGGATAGTAGGGGATAGGAAAGGTAGCAGAATACAACAATTACTAATTGGGCATTATGTAAAATTGTGGATGTGTAACCGACGTGATTCTGCAATCTGCATTTGGGGTAAAATTGGGAGTTCATAACCCACTTCAATCTAATGTATGAAATATGATATGTCAAGAGCTTTGTAATGTTGTGAACAACCAATAAAAAAATAAAATTAAAAAAAAAAACAAGGAAAGACGTTGGTACTTGAAACAATACTATCAAGAAAGTAGAAAAAGAATCCACAGAATGGAAGAAAATGTTTGCAAATCATATATTTGATTAGGAAGTTGTATTCAGAATATAAAAAAATCCTTACAATTAAATAAAACTGCGCCAGGATGGCTATAGTAAAAAAGGCATATGAGGCTGGGGGAAATGTAAAATGTTGCAGTTATTTTAGAAAATGACTTGGCAGCACCTTAAGAGGTAAAACACAGAACTACCATATGATCCATTGCTTCCATTACGAGGTTATGTACCCAAGAACAAATGGAAACATGTACATATAAAAATACATATTCAAATGTTCATAGTAACATTATTTGTAACAGCCAAAAATAAATAATCTGATTGTCCATCATCTGAAGAAGGGATAAACAAAATATAAATATGTACAATAAAATACTATCTGGTAGTAAAACAGAATGAAGTACTAATTCATACTAAAACATGGATGAACCTGGAAAACATGCTCTGTAAAAGATGCTACTCACAAAAGAACACACAGAATGTTTCTACTTACAGGAAATGTCCAGGATAGACAAATCTATAGAGACAGAAAGTAGCAGCTTAGGACTTAGGGGTAGGGAAATGAAGGGTAGTGAGGAATGTGGAAATTACTTCTAATGAGTATAGGGTTGTTTTTTTTGGGGGGGGGGGGTTTGAGGCGGTTAAAATTAGACTATGGCAATGGTTGCAGACCCCTATAAAAACGCTAAAAATCACTGAACTATAAACTTTAAATAGATGAGTTATGAGGAATATAAATCATATTTCAATAAAGCTGTTTTTTAAAAATGCAATGGGATAAATTGTAATGGAAAAAAATATAAATTTAACTTCAGAAAATGAAAAACTTCTGTGAGTCATAAAACACTGTAACCTAATTAGGTGGGAAATAATGAAACAGGAAATTTTTTTTTTGCAGCATACTTGACCAATGGCTTTAAAACAAATATCAACAAAGCTATGATAATTCAGTAAGAAAACCAGAAAATGTTAGCCAAATTAAGTTTTGACCCAGCAATTCTACTTTTATAGTCTATGTGGTGAAAAGAATCACATGTCTTTAGATAATAACATAGAAGAATGCTCTTTCATTGTTCTTTAATGGAAAACTGGGAGCCTCTTATTTGTTCAATGCTAGGGAGAATGGGAAAATGAATAATTGTTGTTTATGTACTATAGAAAGAATGCAAGAAAATATTAAAAGTGGTTGCTTTTGGGGGGGTAAAGGAGGAATCAAGATTTACTGTATCATTTCATGCAGTTTTAAAGAGACAGGGACTCATATATATATTGTCCAGGCTTGTCTTGAACTGCTGGGCTCAAGTGATCTACTTAAGAAGATTGGACTACAAACATGAACAACCTCACTCAGAAATTTTGTCTGTTTTTTAATGTATTTCCTCCTGAAGTGATTCTAAAATTAAAATATATACATATATACTTACTATTCTCATTGAGGAGAAAATATATGAGCAATAACATGCTTTATCAGTGGTTTTTAAATTTGCTACATACTAGAATCCGTGGACAACTTTCTAAAAATAGGAAACCCTAATTCCCAACCATACCTCATTGCATCATATCACAACATCTAAAGGAAGGACCCAGACATTGGTATTCTTTAAAATTCCTGGGGTGATTCCAGGGTGCAGCCAAATTGTATGCAAGTGAACCAGGACTTGTTGGCAGGGGAATACTAGACTCAAGTTGCTCAGGTTCAAAGTGGAATGCACGTGCACACACCCACACAGAGTTTCTATGTGTAGTCAACCATTTTTAGCAGAAAATGCTGTATCACTTTCTCAGCTGGGCACCAAAGACTATCATGCAAGCTTCCAGGGAAAAAACAAGGAATGTCCTAGTCACCTGCCAGGAAGAGCTGTTCTTGCTGAAGGTCAGATCCCAACTGTGCTCTTAGCAAATCAGAAGTGAAAGCAAGGACAAGAACTAGATGGTTGTGCAAGAAGAACTGTGCACTTCCTACATCATTCTCCACACCCTGAAGCAGCCTCCTTCCTAGATGCATGTGCACAACCTTCAGCCTACAGTCTCCCTTGTGCATGAAACCAGAACACAAACTCTTGTCATTTAGAGCTCACCTGTCCACCACATATAGGTGCAGACTGACCACAGAAGAACATGCTAGGGACAGAGAGAGAGAACTAAGCTCTACTGATAACTCACACAAATTTCGGACAAGATCCATAATGACTATGAAGCCTTTGCTACTACATCTGCAAAGACCCCAGGACAGGAATTGTTCCAGTGGCCTTCCGAGTCCAACAGGCTTAGATCCACTATGATCTCTACGAGCCTCACCCAACATTAGACCCTGCAGATACAGATACAATTGGAAGCAAGCTGAGTGTATTTTCTGATCATGAACTTGATCTGACTCAACTGTGATAATGCCCCTGACACAGTATCCTGGAAAGAAAGAAAATGAAAATTGTCTGAGAAATGCAGACAGACAGGAATTTCAAAAGAGGGGGGATTCAGAATGACCTCTCAGCTTCTTAAAATCCCCAGTAATCCACAGCCCAGCCGGACAAAGCACCATCCATTTTAGACAGTTCCCAGAAGATGTTATCTTAAAAAAAAAAAAATCTTAAAGAATGCTGGAGAGAATGTGAAATCAATACAGCTTTTCTGGAAAGCAATTGGGCAATATGTATCAAGATTCTCCACAAATGCAAACCATTTGGTTCAATAATTCCATTGCTGGGAATCTGCCACCCTTAAAGAGGTACATAGAAAAATTATCAGACAAAAGTATTCTGGGGACAGGTTGCACAAGAACGTAAATGTACTTACTATTAAACTGTATGCTTGAGCACTGATTAAGATGATAAATCTTACAGGTATTGGACCACAATTTAAAATAAAAAATTCATAACAGAAATTTAATAGTGAAGATATTAACATGTTGGTTCATGTTGCAATTTTTAAAATATGAAAAATAAAGTAAACATCCAACAATTAGAAATCGATTTAAAAATCAATTATAGAACATTGAAACCACAGATCATACATAACAAGTTGTTCAAACAAACTGGAAATTTCTCATGATGCAATCTGAAGGGGAAAAAAGAAGAACATAAAACCCTTATATTATATGGTCTCAGGTTTAGGTTGCAGTTTAAAATAAAGACTAGAAAAGATAATATCAAAATGCTGGCAGTACGTCAATAATGAGATTTCCAAATTTTCTATAAGAAATATTCTTGCAGGGCTGGGGGAGGCAGCACCTTGTCAGACGTGAACTCACTGTCCAAGAATCAGGCAGGATGACTTCTATCTCACAACCTGTCAGTGTTCCCTTAAAGATATAGCAAGAGTGGCTTTCAAACATGCTACATGGGGTGTGTCAACTGTGAGACAGAAATGAACTGAACTGGGCAGAAGTGAAAATGGCAGCACACTCTCTAGTCTCCCCACACCAGCCAGTACAAGCAGAAGAGCAATATAGAGTTAGGATCTCTTTTTTTTTTTTAATATTTTATTTTTTAGTTCTCAGTGGACACAACATCTTTGTTGGTATGTGGTGCTGAGGATCGAACCTGGGCCGCACGCACTCCAGGCGAGTGCGCTACCAGTTGAGCCACATCCCCAGCCCGAGTTAGGATCTCTTATTAGAGATACTTGGGACCCAAAGTGTTTTGGATTTGGAAATATTTGCATATACATAATGAGATATCATGGGGGTGGGATCCAGGCTAAAACACAAAATTTATTTGTTACATATACATCTTATATGCAGAGCCTAAAGGTAATTTTATACAATATTCTTGGCATGCCTGCATTTTGATTGTGACCTATCACATGACATTAGGGGCAGAATTTTTCACCCGAGATGATATGTATGTGCTCAAAAAGTTCAAGATTTGGGGGCTGAGGATGTAGCTCATTGGTAGAGCGCTTGCCTAGCATGTGTGAGGCACCTGGTTTGATCCTCAGCATCACATAAAAATAAATAAAATAAATGTCTATCAACAACTAAAAACAATTTTTTTAAAAAAGTTCAAGATTTTGGAGCATTTCAGATTTCTAGATTATGGAGGCTCCATCCATATCCCCTATTTGTCCCCATTTTCTGTTGTACCCACAGTATTTCAAAAGGCTGCGTCTCATTAATGCCTGACTCTCTTGATTGTTTCATAATAGGCCAATGTGATCCGGGAAGAAGAATGCAAATGTGAAATAACTACTGATATTACAAATAAATACACCACAGGAAATAGGCTTTACTTTTCTCTGGAAGACAAAAGGATACATTACAAATATTGATTAGTTCTCAATCCAAAAAGGATTACAACAGCCACAGAACTATTTTAATGGATGCTGGTCCTTGTTTTCATTACCAGAAAATAGATTCCCCATTTAGAAAAACACAAAAATTTTGAAACAATACTCAAAAAATTAATTTTCTAACTAACAGTGGAAAAAATATAAATAGAGGAAGGTGGCAAAAAGGTTTTTTAAAAACACTCAATTTTAAGGTGGAATGTAAGAACTCCATCACATAAAATGTAGGGCCACATTAATACAACATCCAGAGGCTAATCACCAATTATGTTAATACAAATTTTTATTAATACAGGTTATGTGGCTTATTCAGAGAGGTTTTATAGCATTTGACCCTTACTAGAACAGAATAATTGCTCCCGTCTCCAACAGTTTCTTGATTAGCATCAATTAGTGAAGAGTTTCTATCCAAACAAGTAAAACAGGTTTGGTTTTATTTTAAAAAATTAAAATTTAAATTAAAAAAAAAAAGAAAAGAAACAACAACCCCAAAAGGCCTCTTTCTTAAATGAGAAAAGGGTCTAATCTTACAAATCAGAAAACTGATCAAGGTAATTTCAGAGCTGAGTCTGAGCACAGTCCACTGGAGTGGAGGGATGAGACAGGAGATGGGGAGTGGCTCAGTACCTTCTGGGAGCTGCAGATACACTGTACTTACTGTATCATTAGCAGCAACAGTGCAAGCTTCTAAAATAGATGGATATTTTTAACCCAGTGAACATTCACAGCCATATGTCAATTAAAAAAACATTTTTTTTAATAGGCAGGTAGAACATTAGGGCTCCAGTTATTTTCCCAACCACATGGTTTAATCAGAAATCTGTGCATTAGACACCATGGAAAAAATACTGTTTATCATTTAATGTATTCTGAGTCACTGCCATTTTTAAGCAAGCATCTCTGACCCTAACTTTTCAAATTAAAATTACAAAGATAATGACGCCAAATCACCACTGTGAGACACTAATTTGCTACACAAATTTGAGCAGCACACAAGAGCTGCTCTGTTAGAGACATACCTGTTTATTTCATTTGGATCAAAAACATCTAATATGGAGAATATTTTCTGCAATCCATTAAAAGTTGAATGTTGCAGAATTACTATTCTCTTCTATTCATAAGGCCAAACAAAGAATTTAGCAAAAGTAAATTTCATTCCTGTGGAGGAAAAACTTGAGAATGTTTTCTCAAAGCTGAAAATATCTAATATTGATTGGTCCGGGCATATAAGGAAACATGTCTCATCAGGATTACCCTGGTCACAGCCCAAAACCCCTCTGGATAGGCATGCCATTCCTTGTTACCCAAAGTCCCACTAAAACAGACACTGAATTTGTTATAAATAATAAAATTACATCTGAAGTACAGTATTCCCTGGAGTCTCTTAGGTATTCCTTAGTCCTAGGCCCAAGCAACATCAATTCATTTCAGTAGCACAGACAATCAGAGGGAACATGGTCCAAAATATCAAATCTCTGTACTTGGCATTACCTTCAACTGAGGTCCCTTAAGGATACAAATGTGTTCAAAATTATCTGTATTTTACATACATAAGGTATACTGAGATAAGACATCCTGACTATCCTCAAGGATCACATAAACAAAGCACATATTGTTAAAGAAAAAAAAATCATCAAATGATACTTGTGAAAGCACAGAAAGGCACACTTCATTCAGGTGTGGGTTTTGGGACCACCTGCAGTGGCATCTTGCAGTTGAGGAGAGAGACTGAGCTCAACTCTGAATACAGCATGGTTTAGTGGGAATTTATAGTCAAGGAGCAGGGTGTGGCTGGAGCACAGAATGTTACAAACATTAGGAGTAAGTGGGGGATTCTCATTCAACTGACCTAACAGGATCCTTGCTTAAAGACTGGCCTGGGTGGTTAGGCATCACCTGTGGGCTGGTGCAGGGTGAGGAAACTGATCAGATTGGTGGGTAAGTCAGTTTGCTAAACTGACTTAGCAGGTTTCTTTGCTAAAACTGGATTTTACAATAGAATGCACAGATGAGCCTGGGAGAAGGTTCAGAAGCCTGAATAAAGTTCAATAAAACAAAGAATTTGTGTCAATACATATCCTAACTCAGAGAAAAAGGGCAAATAACTTAGCTGATCAAAAAGCAAAAGTAAGATACTGTACATAATTTTTACAAAGAAAGAGCGATTCAGACCAGGGTAACCTAGCAAAAGAGGCAGTGTGGGAAATAAGATTCGAAGGAAGAGAAGACATTTGACATAGAGATATAGCAGTGGGGAGGGCAAAGAGGGAAGCAAGGACATTTCAGGAATTTCCCCAAATACTGATAAACAGGTCAAATTCCTTGGCACAGGAAATCACTTCATACCAAAAAGGTTTCCAAGTTCCAGCTAATGACTGGATTGTAAACAATGCTGTCCAAAATAAGAAAATTTTAGAACAATAAAAGATTTCTGGACACTCACCAAATTCAGAGCACCATTTCTAACATTCAAACCCTTGAGTGTTGGTCTTCTAATCAAATACCCACTAAATAATTCAGAAATAATGCATATGTCATCTTAATACAAACATTTGGGAAACCAGAAAAAAAAAAAAACAGATAACTAGTTAATTTCAGAGACCCAGGGCACATTTTAGATGAATTCTGAAAATGTTTGTGTGTAACTAAGAAGAATTTTTGTGCTTGTGCAGCATCAGCAAGGTCCCAAATTATCCTGCCTTTTGTAAACAAATACTCAGCAAATCTGAAAATATCAAAGAACTGTTAGGGTTCTGGTATGAGCATCTGTGAAAGAATTTCCTCACATCTGAATCACAATCTCTCAAAGTTAAATACCTGTGGTTTTTTAGGGCGGTTGGGGTTAACATTAAGTGTAAGAAGTTGATAACGGTGAGGGAAGCCCAGATACCTTATACAAGTCATCCATGAGTCCCAAGCCCCTGCCCCCTTTACAAGTCTGAGTTTTCACAAACAATTAAATTTTATATCTGTTCCAATGCAGGATGATGTAATCAAGTAAAACACACCAGTACATAAGGCCTGGTAGCTTGTCCTACGGCACTTCCCTAGATCTGTAACCTTCAAATGTACCATACAGTCCAGAGTTCCTTGATTCAGTCACAAGAAACCAACAGAACCTGTGCTTAACATCTATACTGATCTTGAATCTTTTAAAATCCAGCCTGGCCAGTCTGAACACTTTACATGGAGGTTGAACTAAAGAGACAAGTCTACTAAAACCATACTTTAAAACAAAAGGGGAGGGGGTAGGCTTTTTCCCCCTTCTTCCAAAAGTTACTGTAACAAAGAAGAAAAAAAATTCTCCCAGATTTCCTGCAGGCATTCAGTGTGCTTGACTTTGATCCCGTTTTATTACTTATGCAATCAAGACAGCTTGTTTGGATGCCACTCTGTTGCTTGTTTACCTGGGGATTTTTTGTTTGATCTTGATTGCACCAAGTGAGACTGTCGAGGCAGCAAGGGTGATGAAGGCAGAGACATTGAGACACCTTTGGCCAAGCTCACCCGATAGGTGTCCTCTGCTAGGCTCACAGGAGCGTCGACACCATGACCAGGGGGTGGGACTGGAGAAGACTCTTGACTGAAGTCACCTCCTGGAGTGGAGAGAGAATATCTTAGGTTACAGCATTCGTTACAAGTTGAGGTGAATTTAATTCCTAAAAACTACATTCTTAAAACAGAATGCCCACATACTTTAATGTATCATGCCCATACATCTTGACTTTCTTTTAAATGACTTTCCCCAACACTCTTAAAACTTCTTGCCCTCTGGGAGATAACTTAAGTTGTACCACTCAAGCATCAAGGAACTCTGCCTCTGATCCCTTTCTATCCTTACCCTACTGGTCTAATTGCTTCCTAACAATGCGTCCAGGATTAGACATAGAATGAAGGATCCATAAGCAGCTCTGATGTCAGCTAAGAAGAGGGCAAGGTGACCAGCCTTCTGTGAGTATCACTGGGACAGAGTCCAATGCAAGAGCTGCTCCAGAACTCCCAGGCTTCCAGATGCTCCTTTCCAATAAGGAACTTCCAAGGAAGGTCTTGGCTGTTTCCACAATCCTTTCGAGCCCCACCCCGCTGCTCACCCATCCCATCTGTTCCACATGCCCCCAAACCTGAGGTCCATCCTCTCAAACCTCAACCAGCCCCTACCCATCACAGGACTAGAACTATGGCTCACATACTAGGCAGGTTTCCTTGGTCCTTAGCCCTTAAACAGCCTTGGGAACAAACAAGGTTAGAGCAGATCCTCCAAAATATACAGGATGCAATTACAATGTAGGAAATATATGAAGAAGGGAGTATATTGGCAGGAACCATTCTCTCAAAAAAAACATACAGCCAGTCCTCAAGTACTTAGATACTGTGCTTCCCTCCTAGGGCTGCTGCCTCTATCACATTCTCACTTAATCTGTACTAAGAAACACCTGAGGAAGTGCAGAGAGAGAGAAGGCAAATCATCATCCTGCAGATTAAAAAGCACCTTCAAGCTCTAAAGTATAGGCAGTAGAATCAAAAAGATACATAAAGTTTCCCAGAAGCAAAACCAGACTCTGCTAAATGCCAACCAACTGGTCCTTGCCATGCCTCCCGACTCTGGGGGAAATAAAAAAATCAAGATTTGAAAAAAAGAAAAATGAAAGTTGTCTAGCCATGTGGGAACTCAATTTTTCCAGATCTTTGTGCATAAGGCTCAAAAAGGGATGTGACCAAACCTATCAAGTTTCAAATACCATCACTGTGCCCTTTTGTTTCATATTAGGAGCCATGGGGAAGGAGAGTCACTCCACCACAGACCAGGATTTGTGTTCATGCCTCTTACAAAGGCTACTCAAAACCAGCAGAGCTGCGAACAGAAAAGCCAGGAGCTCTGAAACAGACAAGTCAGCAAAGTCAGAAAGGTAAGTGTAGTCTCAGCTGGGCCAGCCATGCTCCGAGGGGTTCTGAGAAACCTGATAAACTAAAGATTTATCACAAATTGCTCACCTGACTGCCACTTGAAGGAAAAAGCAAAATTACCAGAAAATCTTCACTAAAGTTACCAAAACAAGGACATCGTTCCTGGCAAATGCCTAAGAGTTCTGTCCCCAAGACAGGAAAGCAGGCAGAAATTAGCACAGGCTCCTGGCTCCTATGGTCCATGTGGACAGCAACAGCCCTCAAACACTGCTTCCCTAGATGGCACTGTGAGGTGCCACTGTCACCAACCCCAGGATCACAGGAGCCGCCCTGGAATCTTACAGACTGCACCTCCTGAGGCCATTAGCCAGTGCATGAAACTTCATTACTGCCTCCTCTTTGGCAATGAAACTGGTCCCAAGGTGGAGCTGGGGCTGTCACCCTAATGCCAACTCCCACAGGACTGAATGCCCAATGCTCTGAAGAGACTCACAAAAGTAGAGTCTTGTTTTCTCTGATCCAGTACGGAGTTCTCATGATCAGTCCCTACCGCCACCGACACTCTAGTGATGAATGCCAGCAGGTGCCACGTCTATAAGAACAGAGTTGGGTCACTGATTCATGGACACTGACACAAGAAGCACGAGGATATAGAGAACTTGGAAGGAGCTCAGGCCAAGGCCCCCAGGGATACCCACACAGGACCTGTGGGACTTGAAGAGGTGACACTTGTGTTAAAAGAGAGATGCTCTGTGACTCTCTTTAGATCACTTGTCACAGAACTGTGTTGTGACTGTGAGGTGGCCTGACAGACCGCCAGGCCACCCACTAACAAGGATTTCTGACCTATATGTTTAAAAAAAAAAAAAAAAAAAAACCAAACTTCAAGCAACTTAATTTGGATAGGAACACAAAAGAAGAGATAAATAAAACATCACCAGAAATTTCAAAAGTAAGCTCATCCCTCAGAAAAGGTTTGTTGACTTAAATACCTAACTCTCCAATATAGTACAAGAGAAATTTGAAGGGTAGAAGATTTAAATTACAAGATTTCCTAATTACAAATTCTACCCATAAAGTTTGTTTATATCAAGCAAAGCAAATATTTTCATTAACTGCAGATCTGGTGGGGATGAGTTTCAAAAGCATGCCGTAGCCATGAGGGCTGCAGCCTTCGGAGCAGCTGGGCCCAGCATTTTGATTTTATACAGGCTACAATAAAAACAGGACTTAGAGATGGGGTTGGGGGAGCAGGGTTCTATTTCAACTTGACTTTACTATCACGCTATAATATCTGCCCCAAACATGCTGTTCTGTTTGGGTTTTCAGAAACAATTAAACTTCCAGCATTCTTTTTATTAGAAAGGCACAAAGCAGGGAGAGGAGTTTTATGGATGAACAGGAGGCACAAAGCATGAAGTGGGTGATCCAGCAGCTCATAAGCTGCAGACGGCGCCCCGGAGCCTGCAGCTTTAGCTGTAACTGCACCAGGGCAGGGGGTTAAGGTCAAAGAAAGCTCAGAGGATCCCAGGAAGCCAGAAGCAGAAAGTGGAAATCTCTTAGGGGTGCCCACAGGAACAATGCAATACTAGTTCTGGACAACATTACACCAGAAATTCTCCGGTTGATTTAACATTCCACAGCAGATGCTTAAAGAGGTTTAAGAGGAATTAAAGGCATTTCACTGCAACAACCAGCATGGCTGGCACATTTCTTTCAGCCTTGAATAGATGCTGTTTTCTTTTAACAGCAACCTATATTCCATTCCCCACCTCAGTCAAGGGATGGAAACACACTTCAATCACCCCTTCCAGTTGATGCAGCATAAGTGCCCAATCCAGGAGGACAATGCATCCTCACCAAGGTAGACCAGGGATTTACCAGGCCTGCCCCTGCCGCACGGGCAGCAGCTTCCCATGAAATGTTTACACTCCACCGACCATCCCATCCACCCCAATATGCTTTCTCTCCAGGAGCTTCTAGTCCAGTCCCACAGATAGGGACCTGGGTGTTAACTGGGAGGAACAGGGGCCACAGCCAGAATCTCCCCTCAACCAGCCAGTTCAGGATCTAACATTTTCATTACCCCAAACAGTCAAGACCTTTGGGGGAAATGGAGATCCCCAAGAGAGATACCTTCTAAATCAGTTTGGTAAATATGAGGTAAACACACTTTTGCAGAAAAAGTTCTGATAGTATATAACTTGCAAAACCTAAAATATTGACTATGTCATTCATACACACACAAACACACACACACACACACACTTTTATTTTTAAAAATCAGTTAATTGCATGGACAAAAATAGTAGACCAAAGAGGGCATTGGGACAAGTGAACATTTATAAAGTCCTCTGCTTATAACAAGAAATAAATACAAATACACAAAATAAATACATATAACTACATATACAGAAGAGGTATAAATGTCAAAATCATAGTTTGCAAAGATAATTACCAAAGGGAATAAAGCCATCCAGTAAAGCATTTTAAACGGGCAGAAATGGCTTTTGATAATATTTTAAATTTTTTCCCCACTATTACAGACTGTGAAAAGGGATTTTAAATTCACAATGAAAGAAAATCTGAATCTGGGAGATGAATGCTGAAAGGGGGCTATGCAGAATAGCAAAGTCCAACATTGCAGATTAAAGAACATGGAGTGCAGGATTAGAGACGGCTTTAAAAAAACGAGGGCAATGAAGTCAGGGAGATGAAAGCAAAAACCCATTTCAGAAACGGTAGACCTGATCAAGGCAAGGGTGAGCACAGACATTCAGGTAAACAGGTCTGCAGAGGCAGCAAATAAGGTTTCTATTTATCGTGCCACTGAAGTGGCTTGGGAAGGCAGGGATGGGGGAGGGGAGGGTGGAAGCTTAGAATAGAAAGAGAAAGATGCTCTGTTTCTCCAGCTCCAGAAAACAGGGCTCGTATGATACATTTAACTAGGGCATTAAAGGTATTACAGCATCTTTTGTGCGGTCCCTGCCTCCAAGCACACTAATGTTTCTTGAACATATTTTCCATTATAACGTTTTATAACCACATAATGCACATATATTTACAGAAACCAGGAAATTGGAAAACAATTTCCTCCATAAGATCTAGTGTCCTTTTTCAGTTGCACTGTCTGCAACTGAAAACACTTTCAAGCATTTGAGGTCTTCTGGGATCCTGTAGTTTGTAGGCAAAGCTACTGATCACGAATGTGTATGTTCAAAAAGACAGATAAAATGCATCCAAGTAAACAACCTTCAAAAGCATTCACATAATCATGACTAATTCTCAAACAATACCACGAAGGGGTGAGAAAGCAGCTCGTCTCCGGGGTAGGAAAAAAACCCAGCCTATTGGACCGGTAGATCCTTTTGTCTTCAGAAATCTACCAAGTGGGTTCTAAATACAGATCAGTAAATACTGTCCTCATACTCCAAGTTGCAGAATCAAATGTACAAATGTGCTTTCCCCTAAGACAGATGAGTAAACAGACTGGCATTTCTTCTCTAATTGGACATTAATTTTTCCTTTAAGACATGTCACCATGCAAGAGTTTCTGGGCTTTATAAATATATGATCTCAGAGACACTCCCTCCCCCAAGCCCCACAGAAGGGCACTTTAAAATAAATGCTTTATAGTTGTAATGGGTGCCAGGACAAGGTGTTAGGTGCTCTCTTTATATTACCTCATTTAATCTTCCCCACCACTCTATGAGAAAGTGGTATTACTAGCCCTCTTCTCAGATCAGAAAACCGAGGCACAGATCAAGCATCATGCCCAAGGATACCAGCAAATGTCCAAACTCAGGGTGAACCCAGGCAATTGGACCCAGAGTCCATTTTCTCAGTGCTGCTTCCTTTTGAGAAGGCTGTCGAGATACGTTTTCAACATTATGTCATACTGTATACTTAATAGGGAAAACCAAAAATAGTATATGTAGGTCTACACACAGTACAGGCCACTGTAAAAAGAAACCTGTTCCCTCATCTATTTTCCCGTTCCGTGCTGGCTGGCTAATTAGTTCCACAACACTCCTGGAATGCTCCCCTGGGGAGGCACCCAGGCCCAGTGATCATTAATTTTCTTTCAATCACACCTTATGCTCCCACCATGCAAGCAAAGTGGATCTGAGATATAGGTGTTTAGTCATCCAGCACCCTAAATAATTTCTTGCTCTTTCCTGTGTTACTATACATTTGTTAACTCCTGCAGCATTGGGCCTGCTATTTTTACTACACAAATGTGCCTGGAGCCATTTCTTCTAGGAGAAAGCCAAGTCCTCAGCCAGGACCAAAAATGAAATAATGGGTCAGCTGTGGTTAAAAGCAACCTGGAAGGGTTCATCTTACACCAGTAAGGAATTCATTATCCTAAATGTCCTTAGCAGCAATATGGACATTACCCAGGTCCACAGGTCTGGGGGACCACCCAGCAACTGGGTCCATGGCTTTGCCAGGCTTAGTGCTCTTGGTCACAGCAGCAGTTCCCTGGCCCCTCCACATAGGAGGGTGCCCAAGTCCTGCCCAGGAGGCTACTTTACCTGGTATGGCCCAGGTAATGGTTTTAAAGCTCATCAAGTAATTCTGCTAGGCAGCTGGGATGTAGAACCATCACAGAAAGAAGATGCTCAAAAAGATCTGAAATGTTTATGTTCCAATTATGATTGAAAATTCCACTGCTCAGCTCTCGTTCAATTTGGGAAGCAAAGGTTGGTGAAGAAAATAGGTTTATTCAAAGCAGAACTTGAGGAAGACAGAGACCTCTTCTGTCTCAAATCTCCATCTTTTGGGGACTCGGAATGTGAACAGCTTTTGTCAGAAGGCGGTACAGTAAGACAAAAGGCAGGAATGAGATATCTTTAGATTTAGCCAGGCCGTGCTAGTCAGAAACATGTCAGGTCTCAGGTTCCCTGGTGCTCCCCAAAGCCAGGGGTAGCTCAACCTCTACTTTCAGCAGAAGGAAACTCCAGACCCAGAAAAGCAGTTATCAGGAAGTTACCTTTAATTTCATAGAGGCTGTGTTTCAGTATAACAAAGAAAGGAAAAGAAACCTCAGGGAATGCTCAATGATACAGACGATTAAAATTAAAGCTTCCATTATTCAAACTGTGCATTCCCCGAGTGTGTATATGTATATTGTATATGTACATATGAATATGCGCAGGCACATACACAAATGTTTACGTACACAAAATGTATATAGACATACATAATTGTATGGAGGGTCTCCAGAGAAACACATGGAGCCAACAGTAGTGGCTGTGGCTGGGAATAGGAACTGACCAATTGGGAGCTCAGATGGGAGGTTGACATTTGTATATGGTTGACATTTTCTATGTGTACATATTTTCTGTAAATATTTAAATTTGTACTCCCTAGGATTGGGCCATGTGTAGATTTGACGATCTTTAGGCAAAAGGGCCACCACCTGCTCTGGCCTAACTGGGTGAGTGAAATGAAGTTCTATTCCACAAAGTATATGCACAAAGATGTGGGTGGTGCTTACTGCTCAAAGGTGAGCTTGTCTGCAGCTGGCTGCGGAACATGGACATGGGAGGAAGAAGAGCAGAGTGCACTGGTCTAAAGGGCTGGTGGCAACGCTCCACCAGGGACGGGTAGGTGTTTTTGCTGTTGGCACCCTGCCCCATCCCCCTCCAAATCCTCATCGTCTCTGCTGTTGGTGGCATGAGTGGGCACACCTACAGATGCATAGGACACTGGGAAAACATCAGGTGGCACCCAAGGGGAGTGGGAATGACAGGAATGGGCATGGAATGGGGTGAAAGCCAAGAAAGTAGAGGCTTAAAAGAAAAAAAATACATTGAGGCAGGACAGAACCAAGGAATAAAGAAGTCAAAGGAAGAGGAGGAATAGCCCTGTCGTGGGGAGGGGCAGCTTGGAGATGGGGGAAGGTGGTCAAAGCATGAATCCTGTTTGTGTTTAAAACTGCATCTGGCAAGCAGTCCTGGCAAAGCCTCTCCCAGCACCCTGGTAAAATGTCTATAACTATAAAGTAAAAGAAAAAACTCACAAGTACAAAAACTATACCAAACAGCAAGGGACTGCCAGAAAGAAAAGAAATCCAAGCAACTGAAAGGAAGACAAAGAAGCATCCTTTGCTGTTGCAACAACCGGTCGCCTAACCACACTGCAGTGTGTGAAGCAGCAGAGCCCACACTCCAAGCAGGGCAGAGGCTGACACGCTCTCCTCCTCCGGTGACTCCACCCCGTGCCTCCTGCAGGAACCCACAGGTCCTGAAGCTTAACACACGGCTGACTCCTTTTGATTATTATTATTTCTTGTTCCATGAACCTTCCCCAAAACCATCAGTAGTGGGAGTCTGAGAAAACGTGGTTTATTAGTGCAAGGAAATGGAACATCTTCCTGAACACTCAGACAAAGAAGACTGAGAACAAAACAGGGCGATCCCGAGGGAATCCAGGATGGCTGGTCTCCCACACCCTCCTGTGGTGTTCCTTTTCTGATTAATCTATACTATAGACCAAGATCAATTAGCACTATAAAAAAAATCCAGTAAATGACAAAGAGAACAACCGGATACAGAGGAAGGGACAAAATTTTTAACAATATATAAAAAAAATTATACATACAGAAAATAAAGGTTGTTTTTGAGAAGAAAAAAAAAGACAAGATAAAGTAATTAAAACACTGTTTTTGAACTGAAGAATGCAGACAAAAAGGGCCCACCATGCATTGAAGGGAGACCCACACCTAGACCCATCTCCAAAAACTTCAAGTTGAAAGTTTAAGACAGGATTATCACAGGCATCCAGAGTAAGTATTTAAAAAGGTTTAATAGGACACAAAACCACAGGGGACCCTGAAAGGAACCAGAACCCAGCTGTCCTTAGATACCCTGCATTGGTTTCCTAGAGCTGCTGTAACAAAGCACCACAAATTAGATGGTTCCAACAGCCAAAACTTATTTTCTCATACTTCTGATGTCTACAGGCCCCAAATCAAGGTGTGGTGTGGGGTGTGCCCTCTCTGGAGGCTCTGGGTAGATTCTTTTTTTTTTTTTTTAATATTTATTTGGACACAATCTTTTTTTAAAATATTTATTTTTTAGGTGTAGATGGACACAACACAATGTCTCTTTATTTTTATGTGGTGCTGAGGATAGAACCGGGTCCCGCCCGTGCTAAGCCAGCAGCTCTGCTCAAGTCACAATCCCAGCCCGACACAATATCTTTATTTGTATGTAGTGCCGAGAATGGAGCCCGGTGCCTCACACATGCTAGGCGAGCGCACTACCACTTGAGCCACATCCCCAGCCCATCTGGATAGATTCTTACCCATGCTTCTTTCTCCGTTCCTGGTGTGGCTAGCAATCAGTGAGGTTCCTTGGTTTGTAGACTCCTCACTTTAACCTTTGCCTACACTATCACCTGGTGAACTATCTGTGTGCTCTCTTTTAAAGACACCAGGCACATGGGGTTAGGGCCCACCTAATCCAGTAAGACCGTCATTTTAATATGATTCCCTCTGAACTGGATTTATGTCTGCAAAGATTCTCTTTCCAAAAAGGGTCATAGGTTCTGTATCAAAGGTTGGAACTTCAACATATCTACGCAGGAGGGGGACCACAATTCAACCCAAAAAACTTCTAACACCACAAGCCAGAGGTCAAAAAGCAACATCTATAAAACTTAAGGGAGAGAAGGTCATGACTAAGTCTTATAAAACTGTACTAAGTTTTCCAGTATGTGCCATTCCAACCCCCAAACATTCTGAGATACTCAAAGGTTCAGAAAATGCACAGTACATTTTTCCTTTTGAAGGAAATATAGGCTACTTAGGCTGTAATCCCAGAGGTTCAGGAGGCTGAGGCAGTAGGTTCATAAGTTCAAAGCCAGCCTCAGCAACTTAGCAAGGCCTTATGGAATTTAGCAAAACCCAATGTCAAACATAAAAAGGGCTAGGGGGCTGGGGTCGTGGCTCAGTGATAGGGCGCTTGCCTACCACGCATGAGGCACTGGGATAGATCCTCAGTACCACATAAAAATAAAATGAAGATATTATGTCTACCTATAACTAAAAAAATAAATATTAAAAAAATATAAAATAAAATAAAAAGGGCTAGGGATGTGGCCCATAGACTAAGCGCCCCTGAGTTCCATCCCCAGAACCACCTCCCCCGCCCCTGCCCAAAAGCAATAAACTCTATAACCCAAGCCTTCTAATACTTCATTCAACTATCCCTCTCCACTCCCTTCTCATTCAGGAAATGTGTTTTTTGAACCATGTCCTTCATCCCACAGTGCAGAATCTCTTACCTTATCTGGGTGACCTCTTGAAATAATAGCTCATGTTGCCCTGCCAGAACTTGCTAACAATGGCTCACATTTTTTACATGATTGGGACAGGGAAAGCTTTCTCTGCCCCCACCCACCCCTCTAAACAAGCAAAGAAGCACAGAGCACCACAATGACCATTTTCATTGCCAAGGAACAAATTACAAAAACGACAATGAAAAAATCAGTTTACCATATGATCAACATTTTTTAAACCATGTGGAATAAACATCTAAGCCAGTATACACAATCTTTTATATGCCACATGACAATAATGGGGAAATAATGTATATATCCAAAAGCTTAGAAGGTAGTTTAGTAAAATGTTGACAGTGGTTGCTATTAAGTAGGGCTGGTATATGGATGGTTTTTCTCTTTCTTTCTGATTTCAGTTTGACATATTTCTGACAGTTTTTGTAACAAAAATATTTTATAAGATAAAATACACTATTTTCTTGCACATACTTATTGGAAACATAAATCTGTATCTATCTCCTTTTATTTCCCCAGGAAGGAGGGCTTACTTTTCTTTTTTCTAGGCACTTCCAACCATGCCCACTGCTTTCATTCAACCCATCTGGCTCAGACTTGCCCTATTTCAGCCAGCCTGAACTGCCCACAGCCAGCTCTTACTGATGTCAATGGTTTTCCCTGTGGATTGTTCTCACAATGAAGGTCTGGACTGGTTCCCCTACAAAGAACTTAGAAGGAAACACACCACCCTGGTTGCCTTTACTCCAACTTCCCTGACTTTGGCCTTCAATCTCAACCAATTAATGACTTTTTTTAACATTAAAACTTCCTCAAAAACAACCTAAATATTCCCTCTTAATTTCTAATAACATAGAAAACGCCACTTTTTTTTTCTTGCAGGTCTTTCTTGGAGGTGAAATGAGAAAAATAACAAGACCATGGTGCTGCACATTTCATATCTCATGTCACGGGTGCCACCAGACCCAAGCAACAAGACAGCCTGGAGCTGCTACCACCCATTAGACATCCAACCACTTAAACCATTCTCAGTTACACACCAGCACACAATCACTGCCAGAGTTCATTTATCCTGGAACTTATATTAAGTAGGTACCCAAGTAACATGTCAGAGCTGGTGAACTATAAATGTATGCTCATTGAGTGTATCTGCCCTGATAATAACTAAGCTAGCAGTCATTAAGCCCTTACCATGTGCTAGGCACCTTCCCAAGGACTTTATACACAGTAACTGAGTCATTCATCTTGTTCCATTTGAAGTAGATGCCATCACTGTTCCCTGTTACAGCCTAGGAAACTGAGGCAGGGGGAAGCTAACGTAAGTTGCCTGGGGTCCCACAGCCTGTAAGTGGCAGACCCAGAACAGAAGCCAGGCACTCCAACTCCACTCAGAGCTCATCACACCAGCCTATTGCCCCAGAGGGAGGATTCCCTAACCAAGGTGCCTACTGAGCATGGAGCACTGTTTGGTGCTTAAGAAATTCTGACTGTTATCCACAGATAATTTAGCAAGTCATGTTTCTTTGAATGATAATCATCAAGAACATTCTGTCATATTGGACATGCTGACATTTTGGGGGTGGAAAAATAAGTGGAGGGAAAAAGACTTTTAGAACAATACCATAACCAGTACACCACCCCCTCACTAACTACTCAAATCCAAACTCTGGCAGGCCCAGCAGCAAAGCTGTCTGCCAGCAGGCCTCATTACCAGAGAAAGGGAGAGAATAAAAGGGACCTGCTACCATTTATCCAACTTCAACTCCTCACAAGGAAAATGGCATCTATAAACATTTTGGAAAAAATACCTTAAAGTTTCTAGGTAGCATGTAAAGTTTCTTCCCCACAAAAACACATTTAAAAATGTAACACAACCAAGTCAGTTCACATTCTGGAAAGAAAGCAGACTAAATCAACTGTGTACATGTGGTTGTGTAACAAGGTCCTTTTTCAGGCTGGTATAGGGGGTCAGGAAGAGAATGAGATGACTTCGCATTTTCTGTACGTCTGTGTTTTATTTGTCATATTCCTGCTCCATCATCACCACCCAAAAAGAAGAAAGAAAGAAAAAAATCTGCTCAGTTTTCAAAACAGCAGCCTCAATGACATGTCTGGTAAAATATCTTAGCAACAATGTCAATATTGTCTCACTGCAGCTAACCATATTAACATTCCACTCCAATCATGATTTCTCAAATATAAAATGGAATGCAAGTTATTCACCTCATTCATTCTTTGAGTATCTCTCTGGGAAAAGAGCCCTCTAACATCATGTAAATTAAACATCAAAATTATATTCATTTGCTATTAGTCTTTGTGTATCTAACTTGCAAGTGTGAGTATGTGAGTAAGCAAATGTTGACAAGGAATAGGCATAAACATAAGAACCAAACAAAATATACTGACACATCACTTTGATCAAATCCTATCCCTTTGTTATTTCTGCAATGGAATACTTTCACTTATCTGCTTGTATATCTTTATTTCAAGTTCATCTTTATAGGATTGCCAAGAACTAGATAACGGGGAATCTGCTTCCAAGAGTTTATATGCAGATTTGCATGGCTGGTTGGAACTGTCCCTGCAGTGACACAGGAATCAACAGCATACTAACAGTTCCCAAATCTAACTGTTCAAAAAATCACACCCCCCACCAAAAAAAAAAAATTACAGATGCTAGGACTCCATTCATGCTGAGTGATGTGTAGGTCCTCTGGTGGGAATGTGAGTCACCAGGGCCTTGGTGAACTGCCAAGGTTAGGAATCATGCCTGGCACAATTACCTCAGGGCCCCACCTTGTGAAGCCAAGGTGAACAACTCTTTCTTTCGTGCCCAGCCCTTCTGAATGCACACAAATCTTAAAAGATGTCCAAGCTTCTGGTTTCAGCTCCTTGCATCACACCTCATATCCTTGCTCCCCCTTTCTCCTAGCAAATGCATGCCCTCCCAGACTGTTTACTGCAACTGTCCTAGAGCACTCTGCAAAGGACATGCCTATCACCACAGCTCTGGCCTCCATCTGCACCAGATGGAATGGTGAGGGTCATGTCTGCCACTCAGATAAATGAGCTGAGGAAGCAAGAATGTCCAAAATGCCACCATACTAAAATCCACAGGAGAGTGACAGGGACAGAAAAGCAAAGAGCCTGGATGGTACAGAAATGACTACAGACACTTACTATGATCCAGGCTCTATTATAAGCACTTTAACTCATTTAATCTTCATAAGAACCAATAATTGAGGAGTAGGTAGTAATCCCTCTGTACTGGCCAGGGCGTTGATTCCAAGACTCTCAGTGGATAACAAAATCTGAGGATGCTTAGATGCACTTATATAACATGTCATAGTGCTTACATGTAACCTACACATATCCTCCTGTATACTTTAAATCATCTCTAGTATAATGCATACCTAGTACAATGCAAATGCTATGTAAACGGTTGTTGTGCTGCATTGTTTAGGGAATGACAAGGGAAAACTCTGTCCATGCTCAGAACAGATGCAATGTTTTGTTTTGTTTTCCTGAACAGTTTCAATCAACAGTAGGTTGAATCTGCAGATGTGGAGCCCACAGATGCTGAGAACTGTAGTGTTGTTATCCATTTTATAGATAAAAAACAATGGAAACACAATAAGATTAAGCAATTTAATATGGGGACTGAACCTAAGCTGTCTGGCTGCTGTACTGCCCAGATCATAGGCTTTGGAGACAGAAATTGGTCTCTAATCCTGCCTCTGCCACTTTGTAACTGCATAGTCTTAAATTAGTTCTTCAGCCTTTATTTTTTTAAAAAAAAAACAAACATGTAAGGTAACTATTCATAGCATTTAGTACACTGATAAGCTCTCAGTACAGAGAAATTTTTCCTAGGTACCACTACATATTTTCTCCAGAGAATTAATTTTCTAGTTAACTGTGTTTCTTTAATATTTTGAGTAGGAAAAAGGTACCTGTTTCCTCCAACATTTAGTATCCAAAACTACTGATTCAAATTTAAATATTTGTGCAAGGATACTTTATTTCTTTGCTCTATGAGTAACCCCAAAATCAAGAATACCATGTAGTTTCTTTTTTAAATCCTTGCATCTTTAACCTGATGAATTTTTTTAAAAAAATTCATTTGACTCATAATTGCTCATAAAACATGGAGATCATCACCTTTATTTTATAGGTAAGAAAACTAGGAGTCAGAAAAATAACTTGTTCTAAGACGATATGTACATTCAAATTAGTAGGTACATTTTACAAACCCAAGTTTTTTTGAAGCCAGACCAGCAGAGCTCTTAGTTATCTTTAAAATGCTACTTCCATAAATCGGAAGGGGTTTGAGATACTACTTGGAAGTCTAATAACCATGTTAACAATTTAATGGATTGAGGGGACAAACCCTCCAGAATCTCTAATCCTCAGAATCTTGGAGGTAAACACGCAGTTCTGAGATTTTTTTTTTTTATTGGTCGTTCATAACATTACATAGTTCTTAATACATCATATTACACGGTTTGATTCAAGTGGATTATGAACTCCCGCTTTTACCCCGTATACAAATTGCTGTATCACATCAGTTACCCTTCCATTGATTGACATAATGCCTTTCTAGTGTCTGATGTATTCTGCTGTCTGTCCTATTGTCTACTATCCCCCCTCCCCTCCCCTCCCCTCCCCTTTTCTCTCTCTACCCCTTCTACTGTAAATCATTTCTTCCATTTGTATTCTCTTGTCTTACCCCTCCTTTCCTCTTATATGACATTTTGTATAACCCTGAGGATCGCCTTCCATTTCCATGCAATTTCCCTTCTCACTCCCTTTCCCTCCCACCTCTCATCCCTGTTAAATGTAAATATTCTTCTCAAGCTCTTCGTCCCTACCCTGTCCTTGTTTACTCCCCTTATATCAAAGGAGTCATTTGGGTCATTTGGTATTTGTTTTTTAAAGATTGACTAGCTTCACTTAGCATAATCTGCTCTAATGCCATCCATTTCCCTCCAAATTCTATGATTTTGTCATTTTTTAATGCAGAGTAATACTCCATAGTGTATAAATGCCACATTTTTTTTATCCATTCATCTATTGAAGGGCATCTAGGCTGGTTCCACAGTCTTGCTATCGTGAATTGAGCTGCTATGAACATCGATGTAGCAGTGTCCCTGTAGCAGGCTCTTGTTAGGGCTTTAGGGAATAGACCGAGAAGGGGAATAGCTGGGTCAAATGGTGGTTCCATTCCCAGCTTTCCGAGAAATCTCCATACTGCTTTCCAAATTGGCTGCACCAATTTGCAGTCCCACCAGCAATGAACAAGAGTGCCCTTTTCCCCGCATCCTCTCCAGCACTTATTGTTGTCTGACTTCCTAATGGCTGCCAGTCTTACTGGAGTGAGATGGTATCTTAGGGTAGTTTTGATTTGCATTTCTCTGACTGCTAGAGATGGTGAGCATTTTTTCATGTACTTGTTGATTGATTGTATGTCCTCCTCTGAGAAGTGTCTGTTCAGGTCCTTGGCCCATTTATTGATTGGGTTATTTGTTATCTTATTGTCTAATTTTTTGAGTTCTTTGTATATTCTGGTTATTAGGGCTCTATCTGAAGTGTGTGGAGTAAAGATTTGTTCCCAGGATGTAGGCTCCCTGTTTATCTCTCTTATTGTTTCTTTTGCTGAGAAAAAACTTTTTAGTTTGAGTAAATCCCATTTGTTGATTCTATTTGTTAACTCTAGCGCTATGGGTGTCCTATTGAGGAATTTGGAGCCCGATCCCACAGCGTGTAGATCATAACCAACTTTTTCTTCTATCAGATGCCGTGTCTCTGATTTAATATCAAGCTCCTTGATCCATTTTGAGTTAACTTTTGTGCACGGCGAGAGATAGGGATTCAGATTCATTTTGGTGCAAATGGATTTCCAGTTTTCCCAGCACCATTTGTTGAAGATGCTATCCTTCCTCCATTGCATGCTTTTAGCCCCTTTATCAAATATAAGATAGTTGTAGTTTTGTGGATTGGTTACTGTGTCCTCTATTCTGTACCATTGGTCCACCCGCCTGTTTTGGTACCAGTACCATGCTGTTTTTGTTACTATTGCTCTGTAGTATAGTTTGAAGTCTGGTATCGCTATACCGCCTGATTCACACTTCCTGCTTAGTATTGTTTTTGCTATTCTGGGTCTTTTATTATTCCATATGAATTTCATGATTCTTTTATCGATTTCTACAAGATATACTGTTGGGATTTTGATTGGCATTGCATTGAACTTATAGAGAACTTTTGGTAATATCGCCATTTTGATGATGTTAGTTCTGCCTATCCATGAGCAGGGTATATTTTTCCATCTTCTAAGGTCTTCTTCTATGTCTTTCTTTAGGGTTCTGTAATTTTCATTGTATAAATCTTTCACCTCTTTTGTTAGGTTGATTCCCAAGTATTTTATTTTTTGGGGGGATATTGTGAATGGAGTAGTTGTCCTCATTTCCGTTTCAGAGGATTTGTCGCTGATATACAGGAATGCCTTTGATTTATGCGTGTTGATCTTATATCCTGCCACTTTGCTGAATTCATTTATTAGCTCTAGTAGCTTCTTTGTAGACCCTTTTGGGTCTGCTAGGTATAGAATCATATCATCTGCAAATAGTGATAATTTAAGTTCTTCTTTTCCTATTTTTATGCCTTTAATTTCTTTTGTCTGTCTAATTGCTCTGGCCAGTGTTTCTAGGACTATGTTGAACAGAAGTGGTGAGAGAGGGCATCCCTGTCTTGTACCAGATCTTAGAGGGAATGCCTTCAATTTTTCTCCATTCAGAATGATGCTGGCCTGTGGCTTATCATAGATTGCTTTTACAATGTTGAGGTATGATCCCGTTATCCCTAAGTCTATTGATGTGGTGAATAACATTTATTGATTTCCGTATATTAAACCAGCCTTGCATCCCAGGGATGAATCCTACTTGATCATGATGTATAATTTTTTTGATATGTATTTGAATCCGATTCGCCAGAATTTTATTGAGGATTTTTGCGTCAAGGTTCATTAGAGATATTGGTCTGTAGTTTTCCTTCTTTGAAGTGTCTTTGTCTGGTTTCGGAATCAGGGTGATGTTGGACTCCTAGAATGAATTTGGAAGTTCTCCCTCTTTTTCTATTTCCTGAAATAGCTTGAAAAGTATTGGTGTTAGTTCCTCTTTAAAGGTTTTGTAAAACTCTGCTGTATACCCATCCGGTCCTGGGCTTTTCTTAGTTGGTAGTCTTTTGATGGTTTCTTCTATTTCCTCTATTGTTATTGGTCTGTTTAGGTTGTCTATATCCTCCTGGCTCAATCTGGGCAGATCATAGGACTCAAGGAATTTATCTATGCCTTCAGTATCTTCTATTTTATTGGAGTATAAGGATTCAAAGTAATTTCTGATTATCTTCTGTATTTCTGAAGTGTCTGTTGTGATATTGCCTTTTTCATCCCGTATGCTAGTAATTTGGGTTCTCTCTCTTCTTCTCTTCGTTAGCATGGCTAAGGGTCTGTCAATTTTATTTATTTTTTCAAAGAACCAGCTTTTAGTTTTGTCAATTTTTTCAATTGTTTCTTTTGTTTCAATTTCATTAATTTCAGCTCTGATTTTAATTATTTCTTGCCTTCTACTTCTTTTGCTGTTGTTTTGCTCTTCTTTTTCTAGGATTTTGAGATGAAGTATGAGGTCATTTATTTTTTGGTTTTTTCTTTTTTTGAGGAATGAACTCCAAGCAATGAATTTTCCTCTTAGAACTGCTTTCAATGTGTCCCATAGATTCCGATATGTTGTGTCTGTGTTTTCATTTAACTCTAGGAATTTTTTAATTTCCTCCTTGATGTCTTCTAAAACCCATTGATCACTCAGCAACCTATTGTTCATTCTCCAGGTGATGCTTGATTTTTCCTTTCTTCTTTTTTCATTGATTTTCAGTTTCATTCCATTATGATCAGATAAGATGCATGGTATTATCTCTACCCCTTTGTATTGTCTAAGAGTTGCCCTGTGACATAGTATATGGTCTATTTTTGAGAAGGTTCCATGTGCTGCTGAGAAAAAAGTGTAGCTACTTGATGTTGGGTGGTATAGTCTATATATGTCAATTAAGTCTAGGTTGTTAATTGTGTTATTGAGTTCTATAGTTTCCTTATTTAACTTTTGTTTGGAAGATCTGTCCAGTGGTGAGAGAGGTGTGTTGAAGTCTCCCATGATTATTGTATGTTGGTCTATTAGACTCTTGAACTTGAGAAGAGTTTGCTTGATGAACACAGCTGCACCATTATTTGGGGCATATATATTTATGATTGTTATGTCTTGTTGGTGTATGGTTCCCTTGAGCAGTATGAAGTGTCCTTCTATATCCCTTTTGATTAGCTTTGGCTTGAAATCTATTTTATTAGATATGAGTATGGACACTCCTGCTTGTTTCCGCGGTCCATATGAGTGATATGATTTTTCCCAACCTTTCACCTTCAGTCTATGTATATCTTTTCCTATCAAATGCGTCTCCTGTAGACAGCATATTGTTGGGTCTTGTTTTTTGATCCATTCTACTAGCCTGTGTCTCTTAATTGGTGAGTTTAAGCCATTAACATTTAGGGTTATTATTGAGATATGGTTTGTTCTTCTATCCATATTTGTTTATTGATGTTACTAAACCTGATTTGTTATCCTCTTTGACTACTTTCCCCCCTTTACTGTCCTACCTCCCATTGTTGGTTTTCAATGTTATTTTCCATTTCCTCTTCCTGTAATGTTTTGCCAAGGATTTTTTGAAGAGATGGTTTTCTAGCTGCGAATTCTTTTAACTTTTGTTTATTGTGGAAGGTTTTAATTTCATCTTCTAACCTGAAGCTTAATTTCGCCGGATACACGATTCTTGGTTGGAGCCCATTGTCTTTCAGTGTTTGAAATATGTTATTCCAGGATCTTCTAGCTTTCAGAGTCTGTGTTGAGAGATCAGCTGTTATCCTGATTGGTTTACCCCTAAATGTAATCTGCTTTCTTTCTCTTGCAGCTTTTAAAATTCTCTCCTTATTCTGTATGTTGGACATCTTCATTATAATGTGTCTAGGTGTGGATCTCTTATGATTTTGCACATTCGGCGTCCTGTAGGCTTCTAGGATTTGGGATTCTGTCTCAATCTTCAATTCTGGGAAGTTTTCTCGTATTATTTCACTGAATAGACTGTTTATTCCTTTGGAATGGAGCTCTGTGCCTTCCTGTATCCCAATGACTCTTAAATTTGGTCTTTTGATATTGTCCCATAATTCTTGGATGTTCTGCTCATGGTTTCTTAGCAGACTTGCTGAGCTGTCTATGTTCTTTTCCAGTTGAAATACTTTGTCTTCATTGTCTGATGTTCTCTCTTCTAAGTGATCTACTCTGCTGGTAGTATTCTCAATTGAGTTTTTAAGTTGGTTTATTGTTTCCTGCATTTCTAGAATTTCAATTTGTTTGTTTTTTATTACCTCTATCTCCCTGTGAAATTGATCTTTTACTTCCTGGATTTGTTTGTCAATGTGATCTTTCATTGTCTGATTTTGCTGTCTCATGTCTTCCTTGAGACTCCAGATCATCTGAAGCATATATATCCTGAACTCTTTATCTGCTATTCCATCTGTTGCAGCTATTACCTCTTCTAAAGTTGAGTTGACCTGCATTGCTTGTGGTCCTTTCTTTCCTTGTCTTTTCATACTGTTCGCATTTCTTTCTGCTTGGTGCAACTGTTGTGTTTTGAAATTTACCCCCTATTTATTTATGTTGCTCTTGTATACTTGAAAAGTCTCCCTTGCAGGTGCGGGCGGCGGCTGTGCCCCTACCCCAATTGGGGTGACGTGTCTACCACGCTGGCGGCTCTCTGGGCCTGTTCCGGGAGTGGAAGGCGGCTCTGCTCTGTCCCAATTCCAATTGGGGTGTCGTGACTACCATGCTGGCAGGTCGCTGGGCCTGTTCCGGGCGTGGGCGGTGGGCTTGGCTGGCGGGATTCCACCTAATGGCAGTCCCTAACCTCCCTGCTTGCTAATTAATGGCTTCTCTGAGGCGCCACGCCTTCTGTAGCTGTGGGGCAGGCCGCGCGAATCAGTTGGCCTGGATCTCCGGGGTCCTGCTGCTGGCTGTTTTGATGTTGCAAGCTATTGGAGAGTGGTGGTGTATCCTTCAGCTTTCCCGGATGGTGGCCGCTGACTGCCTGGATGGAGTGTCCGCTGTTTTGATGTTGCACTCTGAAGGAGAGTGGCGGTGTATCCTTCAGCTTTCCCGGATGGTGGCCGCTGACTGCCTCGGTGGAGTGTCCGCTGTTTTGATGTTGCACTCTGAAGGAGAGTGGCGGTGTATCCTTCAGCTTTCCCGGATGGTGGCCGCTGACTGCCTCGGTGGAGTGTCCGCTGTGGGGGATGGGACTGTACCGCTTCCTTCCCCTTCTGAGATCCCGTGCTCGGCCCAAGGGTCCGTGTGGGCTTGGCTGGCGGGATACCACCTAATGGCAGTCCCTAACCTCCCTGCTTGCTAATTAATGGCTCCACTGAGGCGCCACGCCTTCTGTAGCCGCAGGGCAGGCCGCGCAAATCAGTTGGCCTGGATCTCCGGGGCCCTGCTGCAGGCTGCTGGGATCCCTGGCACTCTATCACTTTGATTTTTTCTGCTTGCCCCTCCCCCAGCGCTGGCTAGCCAGGTTTCGTTTTGGCTGCTACTGGGAGGAGGGGTTGGAGGTCAGGTGTCTCTAGTTTCCCCCTAGTCTTTATGGAGGCTCAGCTTGATACTCCCTCTCCCGGCAAGCCTAGGAGAGATTTTGTGCGAATTCCCGCTGTCTGGGGGGTGAGCTGAATGACACCGACCTGTTTTGATGTTGCACTCTGAAGGAGAGTGGCGGTGTATCCTTCAGCTTTCCCGGATGGTGGCCGCTGACTGCCTCGGTGGAGTGTCCGCTGTGGGGGATGGGACTGTACCGCTTCCTTCCCCTTCTGAGATCCCGTGCTCGGCCCAAGGGTCCGTGTGGGCTTGGCTGGCAGGATACCACCTAATGGCAGTCTCTAACCTCCCTGCTTGCTAATTAATGGCTCCACTGAGGCGCCACGCCTTCTGTCGCCGCAGGGCAGGCCACGCGAATCAGTTGGCCTGGATCTCCCGGGTCCTGCTGCAGGCTGCTGGGATCCCTGGCACTCTATCACTTTGATTTTTTCTGCTTGCCCCTCCCCCAGCGCTGGCTAGCCAGGTTTCGTTTTGGCTGCTACTGGGAGGAGGGGTTGGAGGTCAGGTGTCTCTGGTTTCCCCCTAGTCTTTATGGAGGCTCAGCTTGATACTCCCTCTCCCGGCAAGCCTAGGAGAGATTTTGTGCGAATTCCCGCTGTCTGGGGGGTGAGCTGAATGACACTGACCTGTTTTGATGTTGCACTCTGAAGGAGAGTGGCGGTGTATCCTTCAGCTTTCCCGGATGGTGGCCGCTGACTCAGTTCTGAGATTTTTAATAAGGTTCTCAACAAATTCACACTCAAAACAGAAATACAAAGTCTACCTCTCTGAAAAATGATTTGTAAATTCCCCATCAGTTTTCAACAATGAATTTACAAATTAATATAAAATCCTTCACTTAATCCTACCAAAAATAAAGGCTGATTTACATGAATCTTTTTAGGCTTTATTATTCAAAATTAAACAGTACATATGTATGCCTTGCTTAGAATTTTAACCATTTATCAAAATATGAAAACAGCTACCAAGCCCAACAGAAAAATAAGTAAGTGGGACAACATGAGAAAATTTTTAGTTATTATTGACAAATACTCATATAACATCTGTTATATGCCAAGCATGGGTTTAAGCATGTTCTTATATAAAATGTCATAGTGCTTGCAGGTAACCTACACATATCCTCCTGTATACTTTAAATCATATCTAGTATAATGCATACCTAGTACAACTCATTTAATCCTAAGTGAGCCATAAGGGACAGAGAAGTTAAGTAATTTGCCTAAATTCACATAGCTGGTAAATCATGGAGTCATGATACAAACCTAGGCAGCATGGTTTCAAATGGTGTCAATAAACACACAAAAATGTGTTTAAATTTATAATAAAAAACTGCCTAACTAAAACAATAAAATAATTTTTACCTATGTCATTAGCAAAGATGAAAACTACTTAGTTACAATCCTTAAACAAGTATTCTGATATATCGTTAGAATTGTAAATTTAATGCTTTTTTAAGGGCAATTTGACAAAATCTAGAAAAGTTATAAATGAAAAAAACTTGTTACCCAATTTTTCTTATACCTATTCTTATGAAAACACAGGCAGTTATATACAGAGATTAATCTAGATTTGAAATAATGATCCCCAAAAAGATACAACTTAAGTATCCATCAACAGAGAACTAATAAAATAAATTACAGTGTATTTGCCCAATGTAATACTGAGTAGCTTTTAAAAAGCATAATTACATATTTGTTTGTATGAATATGAGAAAATATTTTGGAGCTAGGAATGCAGCTCAGTAATAGCACACTTGCCTAGTATGCTTGAGCCCCTGGGTTCATTCCCCAGAATGGCAATCAATCCATATCTAAAAGTACATATATGATCAATATTGTAATTATTTCATAGAATAAAATGCATTTAAGTCCATGTGGAGCCAGGCATAGTGCCTATAATTCCAGTGACTCAGTAGGCTGAGGCAGGAAGACTACAAGTCTGAGACAAGCCTTAGAAACTTATTGAGGCCCTAAGCAACTTAGTGAGACACTGTCTCAAAATAAAAAATAAAAAGGGCTGGCAATGTAGCTCAGTAAAGTGTCCCTGGGTTCAATCCCCAATACCTCAAGAAAAAGTTCCCCCAAGAAAAAGTTCATATAGGGTTTAAGGATCTGTATATGTACTCTGTGTGTGTAAAATATATATTTATTTATGTGTGTGTAAAACATTTTTATATATGTATATGTGTGTGTACTTATGCACACATATGCAAAGAAAATACTTGCTAATATCATAAGAAACAGCAACATTAATTGTCTTTAGGGAGTGAAAAAGAAAGCAGGGGAGAAAGGTGTTATATATGTACTTTTCCCTTAATACCACTGTTTAGCTTTCATTTTCAGATTGTATAACGGTTTTATAGGTATCGAGCAAAACTTGGCTTTAAGATATAGAAAATTAAATACAGGTATTAGTGACCTGAGTATAGATTAAAATCATGTAAGGATCTCACAAATAATCCTCCTAAGAAAAAATAAATAAATAAATAAAATATCTAGAGGAAGGAAAAAAAAAAATCCCTGAAGGGAGAAGTTATAAACAGAAGAATCTACCCTCTTCTGTCTAGGATAATGGTCTAACTAGAGATGTTTTCCTTTATAATTATTCAGTACAAGAAATAAAGATTAAGAAGGCCAGCCAGAGACATAGTACAAACAACTAACCAAACAAACAAACTATCCTTTCTTCTTGTATTTAACTAGCTATATCAGTTCGGATGGTTGCTTGATACCTCTGAAATTTAACTCAAATTCTAGGATCCTTCTTGATCTAAAATTTTTAATTATTTTATCTTGGCTTGAAGAAAGAATTCCCACACATCATAACCTAAGAATATGCAGCCACAGATAAGTTTGTACTAATGAACACAGCAATTTATTAAGGAGATGTTGCTGGCATGACCTCTGCCTTCTGTTAGGAGCTCGCCAGTCATCAAGCTTCATTGCGTCCAGGTAGAAGAGGCACGTTCTTGGCTGTGCACAGAGACAGAATGCTGCCAAGTACTAAGAACAACAGCTCATTTTAGGTGCTTTCATTTTTATTTCTCTAAGAATTTCTTGAATAGAAGCCAATCAGATCAGAGGTCTACCAAATTTTTTAAAATGCTAACTTGAAACAATAAAATATATTTTTCAATCTATAAAATTAGCCACAATGATTAAAATCCACAACATACCCAATATTTGTGAGAATTGTGCTCCCAAACTCCCTTAAGAATGGACAACTCTGTGACAAACACTCTAAGAGTGAAGAATTAAAACCATCAGTTCAGGTATTTCATCCCTAGGAAGCACTGTGATCACCACTACATAGAACAAGAACTCAAAAAAGAGTCTACACAGCTACTCTAAGGGTTGACGCATTAAGACTAACCAACCACCAAAGCAAGGGAGGGTATGGGAAAGTGGAGAGTCACAGATCCTACTTTCTACTGCCGTGACTGTAGATGTGAATGAAATCTCTCACGTCAATGCTCTATGCTAGACCCAGGCCCACCCACTGGATACCCCTGAGGGCCATCCTCCTCAGCTTCAGGCACCTACCCAGTCAAAGCCTCCACCTCCTTCAGGCTGTTATGAAAAATAATATAGCACATCCTCTACCAAAAAAAAAGAAAGAAAGTACTCATAAACTATAGTTGCCTGTATATGAAATCAAGTTTGTTTTTTTTTTTTTTTTTTTTTTTTTTTTACTTTTCTGTAGAATAGAAATAAAACCTTGGAATTCCTCTTTCACAAAGGGCAAACAAATCATCTAGTAATTTTTAAGCTCTAATTTTAAAAAAAGGAAAAAGAAAACAAATTCATACATAGAGTTTTCATGGGAACTCGGCTATATAGAGATGAAGCTCTATACAAAGACTATCTTTTTCATAGACAAATACATTTATTTAAAATTATTTGTGATATTGGATTCAATTAAGGGTACTATCAATTTATAATCTACAATTTCCCTATTACAAGTCTCCTTTCCATCGACACATATACATATAAAAGGGGGCCCAAGTAAAAAAGTGTTGAGAGTTTTGCCACATCCTGTATGACAGCTCTCATGGGGCATGTTGTGTGGAAGTTTTATTGGCTATACGTAGTAGAAGGTCCAGGGCACCTGACTTCCCTTCCTCTGACTCCAAAGCTTTCCATGCATATGCACCTCACAGTAAACAGGAAGTTCATCATGAAACCAGTATGGCCCATATGTAAAGATGCCCATATGTAAAAATGCTTCGTATGTGTTTCCTTCCTCTTCTCTTTCATCCTTTATATTTCCTTAAAAACATACTACAAAAAGCATGGGAGTTGAGGGCCCACCAAATACTAAGGTCTTCCTGAATGAAGAATATGTTGAGGTGAAATTTTATCAATTGTATTTAGGAATCTATTCTTGAGGCTGGAGATGTAGCTAGCTTACCTAGCATGCATGAGGTCCTGGGTTCAATCCCAGAAATGCAAAGAGTAGATGTAGGGAGGAAGAAATCCCAGAAATGCAAAGAGTAGGGGTGTAGGGAGGAAGAATTAAACTACCTTCTGACTCACAGCTTGCCCAGGAAAGGATAAAGATGGGAGAAGTACCTTGTTAGTACCCAAAGTAGATGGTAGGCTCAGTATTTGGGAATAGAATCATAGAAAGAAGTTTCTAAAATATCACTCTTTGCCTGAGATCAGCCCTGCCTTCTCTTCAATAGGAACAAGAAAAAAAAATTTTTTAAAAGAGTTTCACTTATTTTTTAAGGTACCACACAGTTTTCTCAAGAAAGAAGATTAATGAATTATCTAAGCAGAAGCCAAATGTCAAGCTAGACAGTTTTGCAGAAGGTTCTCTCATTTAAAGCTGACAACATCCCTGTAAGGTACTTTTCTGATGTTACAAAATTAGTCCAGTAGCCCAGTGGTGGAGTATTTGCCCAGCATGGGTCAGGTCCTGAGTTCCCTCAAAAGGAAAGGAGAGGACACTTGCCCAAGTTCAAGCTGAGATGTGAATCTGGTTCTTCTAATTCCAAAGTCTACGCTTCTTCTAAACTTTGCAACTTGTAAGAGGGAACCAAAGTGAAAAACTGATGAAGGAACCAAAAAACCCAAAGGAACAAAACATTCTTGCTCCCACTAAAAAGCAGCCTAGTTCCATTCTATGTTTAAATCATGTCCTAATATTTTGCAAAATTTGCTTTAATGCCCTGGTAAAGAGAAATACATTACCTTTAGGGTAAATTATTTTTGCTTATTTTGTTGCTTAGGAAACATTTTTGGAGTCTGTTAACAAGATACCAAACATCTATAGCTCAGCAAGATAGTCACTGCACTAAATTCCTAAATAATAGTCCACAACCACAGAAAACAGGCAATGCGGCACAGAATAATCAAAAGCAGCTTCATATTTTCTGGATAAAACAAAGCATCGTTTGTATTGAGGCATTTTTAGAAGGTACCACTAAAAACCAGACTGCAGCCTGGAATGGCTTAAAATACCAAGTTTAACAATCACATCGATGGCTTTTAAACTTTAGAGGCAAACAGCTTCCTTTTACTTCAAATTCAAAGTGAAGCATTAGATGCAAAGCTAACAGATTAATTCAGTGCACACACAGGCTTACAGACTATCCAGTGCCTTAATTAACACCATTACAAGTGTATTTAGCCAACCACCTGGGTTTTAATGATGGAAAGGTGAAGGCCAAATGTTTTTAATAAATTGCTTGAAACTAAGCTTCCCTGCTTAAAAAAAAAAAAAACAAGCAGAAAGAAAAAGACTAATAAATAGTTATTATTTGGCATATTAAGGAACTGTTCCTTAGTCTCCATTTTAATTGAGATAGTACCACAATTAAAAGTTTACAGATTTTTGCTCTTCTCCTCATCTTGGGCCTAATTCCACAACTGAACAACTAGGAGAGGGAGAAAGAACACAACATTATGGGCTCAAGAATATCAAGAAGGCAGAAAAAGGGACACAGAGATGAAGAGGGACCAGCTCCCCCGTAGGGAAGGCAAGAGGGCTTGCCTGCTAAAACTTCAAAAGGGAGACCCAAATCTCCAAGTTCTAAAGAAAAAGCAAACACCATCCACTGTGAGCTGTGATTACATCACAGACATTAGATAAAACTATGTTTCATTTCTTGAAGAGAAAAAAAAAAATCAAAGAACTAGCTGAGCCATTTACTTGCTGTGCGGAAGTAGTAGTTATTATCACGAACCATACTAGATATCTGTGCTTTGTTAGTTTTTGAAGGGGAGGAGACCTGAGCAGTATCTATAACTGAAGAATCTTCCAAGATGCACATGATGGTGGGAAGCAACATCCACCACACCCTATAGAAGGAAGCTAAGAAATCCCTATGCACTCTTGGTCACTCTTGCAGCTAGAACCCAGGTATGTGAACCAGGCTCAGCCTTTTACAAGCACCTACCTCACATGTTCTAATTTTTCTTGGATATTCTTTTTTTTAAGAGAGAGAGAGAAAGAGAGAGAGAGAATTTTTTAATATTCATTTCTCAGTTTTTGGCGGACACAACGTTTGTTTGTATGTGGTGCTGAGGATCGAACCCGGGCCACACGCATGCCAGGCGAGCGTGCCACTGCTTGAGCCACATCCCCAGCCCTTGGATATTCTTAAGTGTTTTTTTTTTTTTTTAGTTAAATTTTTATATGCATTTTCTGTTGTGTTAAAAAAATGACAGAACTTTTACAAAAGTAAAATACTCCGAATGACACTACAATGTCATTATATATTTTTCCAAACCCCATGAGTTGCTCAACACTGAGTAAACAACAATGTAACTACTGTCTTTGGGTGATAATATTCTGTCAGTGTGGTTTCATCAACTATAATATATGCACCACTCTGATGGGGGTGGTTGATACTAAGGGAGGTCATGTCTGTGTGGGGCAAATCTCAGTACCTTCCAATTTTGCTGTAAATCCTAAAACTGCACTTTTAAAAGAAGTTATTTAAAAACAAAAGATTGGGGGGCAGTGGGATAATAGATCAGTGGTAGAGCACTTTATTAGCATGTGTGAGACCCAAGGTTAATTCCCAAAGCCACACAAAAAAACAAAAACAAAGGTGGGATCTCATTGGAGATTAAATAGAATGTAAGATGATTTTGGAAAAAAAATAGTTGATTTAAAATAACGATATATTTACCTATTCAGAAATATGGTATGTCTTTCCTTTTATTCTTATTTTAAATAAGACTTTATCAATAAAGTTTTATCATTTGTTTCAACATAAAGTCTGTGCATTTCTTCTTAAAGTTTTGTTGCTACTGTAATATGGGACTTCGGTTTATTTTTTGAACAGTGGCAAGGTACCGAAAAGATGCCAACTTCCTATGTTCCTCTAGTATCCACTCTAAACTCTCATCAGCTCCAGATTTGATATCAGATATTTCCAATCTTAGAACTCAGTATTTAATTTTTAAATTAAGTAACAGTTTAATAATAGTAACATGAAAGTTTTCTGATAGGAAAGGTCAGTTAAAATAAACATGTGGCAGAAGGTTGTCAACCTCTCTGGAGAGCTTTAAAATCAAGAGAGTACCTCATATGCTTATTTTAGATCAAGGTCTTAGCATAAAAGAACAGGGAAAGGGGAGAAAAGAACCAGATGCCCTCATCTGGTTCTCCCTGCATTATGGTTTAATACTGATTTTTGATCACTTAGGTCTACTCAAGGTCAGGAGAAATACAGAGCTCACTTGGAACAGTGGGAACAAGGTGAATGTGTTTCCTGAAAAAAACATTTTAAAGTTTTTAATATTGCATTCTCCAACATGCCTCTATAGCCTCCAGAAAACATTTTTTGCCAGCTATAAGCATTTCCCAAGTTTAAAAAAAAAAAAAAGTACAATCATAAAAAGAGAATTTTGCTCTTTTTGGAGTTTAGTTTACTCAATGGCTTTCAACAGCTTTAAATCACACTGTCTATAATATTTCAAATATCCTTATAAAATATAACTTGAGTTTCAACACCTGCCAACATTTTACCAATACTTTAAAGTAGATACATAATTCTTTTTAGGTACAAGAGAAGAGCTGGGGGAATAACAACTTTTTGATGCTTCTGAAAAATATTTGGTTTCTTTTGAAGAATGCTAAATTTAACTCTATTTTTCCAAATTCGCAAAAAAAGTTCAACATAAAAGTACATATAGTAAAATATTGCCAGTGAAAAACTATAAAGGATGAAAAGCTTAACTCAATTTTTAGACATAATTTATACGATTATGAGTTCAAGCACAAAAGATTTTTCTTTTGTCTTTGCAACAAAGATTGGTTTAATTGGAAACAGTAGAGCAAAATTTTTCCATATTGAAGGAGAAATTATTACCCAAGTTTCAGAGCAGGCTTAGTAGATTAACCAGCTTTAATTTATAGAGAAATCTAGTTCTGATTTTTCTTAATATAATGAGCACTGGTACAGAACAACATACGAATGGTCAAATTTCAAATATTTTCCCCAGTCATCTTGTGACATAAGTTCATCAGGATTTAAAATCCAGTCTTTGTTCCCAACCTCACACAGCAAGATTCTAGTTAAGAGCAAACAGGCACATACCATACAGATGCTTTATGAGAAACGTTCCCATTGCTTTTCCAAGTTGGTTTACGTTAGTGAAAAAGCCATAGTGTGGGAATTATTATGAAGACAGGATTCAGAATAAGCAGTAGTTGCTCTTAAAGACCAAAGGGAGACATAAACCCAAGTCACATGCTCTAAAGCTGGAAAAGTTTCAAAGGCAAACTGTTCGCCGTCTGGCCTGTCTGAAAGGCACGAGTGCCTGAAGTCATTAATACTGCTATTTCCCATGAGCCCCGCACTGGTCAAAGAGGATGGTAGGTCTGTTTTGAAAGACTCCCTTACTGTGTAGGGAGTTTGGCCCTGAGTGAAAAACCTGCTGGTTGACAACTCCAGTCCAACAGACAGCTTAGGACCTAACTTCATGCTAGAAATTACAAAGGCTTCTAAAGAACAAAGTTTTAGAACTGGTGTCAGATGAGCCAACGCTTAAAAAAAAAAAAAATTACCAGCTTTCAGGGAACTAATGAGAAAGACATTTTGGCCTTGACCCAGAAAAGGATGAATGTACCCCTGGACAGAAATGATGTGAACTAAAATTTCTCCATAGTAACAATTCTAATTAATTATTCAAAGCTAGGAGTTGATTTTCTAAGGTTATGAGCTAACTACAGTTTCCTGTTTATATCATTAAAATCTGGTTTCTTCTATTCTTTGTATCTGCTTACCCAAGCATTAAATGAGAAGCTTATAATGAAATCTTAACAGCAAACCTATAATAAAGGCTCTACTTTTAAGGTGAGTTTGCCATTTTGCAGACTTGGTTTAAGAGATAATTAGCAATAAATAGAAATTTTGTCTAGGTTCCACATAACCCAAACATTTATAAGACTATTTACTATCTTTTAGAAGAACAGAAACAACAGATATTAACAATATTCTCATAGGGCATTGTAAGATCTTTCAAATTGAAGAGTTAACCATAATTTGATGATGTTTCAGTAAAAAGTACTTACCTGTACTCTAACAGAAATCAAAACTGAAATGTTATTTGATATATAGTAACTCAAAAAATAAGCCATTCACCAATAAGACCAGATTAACATGAGTTTACAGAGTAAAATACAACATTTCAGTGTAGCCGATTCCTGCCCACAGACTTGTACAAAACAAGCAGACATCACACAATTTTTCTATCAAGAGAAATAGAGCATAACACTGAGTGGTCACCAGAATAACCTTGAAGACATCACTCAGCATGTAATGCCATTAGGATCACAATGACCACACATGCACCAGTACTCTATGGACAGGAAAGAAACCCAAGCCAAATTAAGCAGCTCTTCTCAAAAGGAAAACTAGCAGTCCTGCAGTAAGTGGAAGTACACCTGTTAGGAGTAAAATCTGATACTCAAAAAGATGAGACTCAGTCAGCCAACAAACAGTTGGTCAAACATACAAAATGCAACTGCATGTGGAACATGGGAAAGAGCTTTCTAGAAATCAAATCCCTTAATATCTTTAACTCTGACTGCCTCTGGATCTGAATGACCTGCTAAAATGATGAACATTTAAAGACTTCTGAGGGGGAGGATTTGGTTCATAACCCAAATTCAATTTTTCAAAGTCCCACCTTTCACAAGAAAGTTCGGGCATATATTGATTTTCTCATAGCCACCAGGATGCTGTTTGTTCTAACCCTGTCTGACCCACTCCCCAGAGAAGCATCCACCCGGCCTGAGCCAAGCTTCCCAACACTGCCCACGGTGCTTGCCCAACCCATTCCTAAACACATACCCGTTTCCTTCTTGTTTCCCTTTCCTCCCTCTCGGCTCTTCTTCAGCACAGCCTTTAACATTTTCAACACTCTTTGGTCTCTGAGGAGAAAAGGAGGGGAGAGGAGTTAAAGGTTGGAAAAGATGGAATACAACTTGTGAACTGACATTAAGTGGTAACCTGTGTTTATACAGATCACTTAGATAATACAAAAGCACCTATAGTTTTATCAGATTCCTGTTAACAAACTGGTGGGAAACTAAATATGAAGACACAAGAAATGTTTAACGACTTTTAATGAAGTGATCAGAAGTTTACTGTCTTGTATATAAGTTACAAAAAACACACTAGTGCCTTCTCAGCATTCCACATCTAATTAAGGTTCTGAGGCTAAACCTGGGTACACTACTATAAGATATCTGGCGTGGTAATACCATCTTCCAACCTTAGTTCATCAAAAGAAGGAAATGTCAGAAGACAAAGTCAAAAAGATAATCGTTCATAAGGATGCTACGTGGCCTAAGGTAATGTTTTACATGTACTACTCACTAAATAATCACAAGGAAAACATTTTGAAAAGTTATCGAAATGGAATAATAAGCATTTGTAGAACAAATACAGGGGGAGCACAAATATTAAGGGGACCACATTTTAACCCTAGTGTTAGGCAACATGTCTAAACAGCACACACTCCTGTATGTTTTTACTATATATAATTAAGACTTTGGGATGGGAAAGGAAGGCGTGTAGAAGGGGCTGTGGCATTATGATCAAATTCTTTATCAGAATGAGCTGTATTTTTAAGCAGGGCTTTCCTGGGCTTATAAACACAACACAATATCCTAGGCCTGAGATGAAACAGGAAACCATCCCTACAGCAAGAGGCAGACAATAAGACTATTATTTCATCATGAAGCTAATGTCCTTCAGCTCTCTCTTCACTCACTAACTCAGATGATGGCTGGACAACCCCAAACACTAGCAAATCCTGTGGGTCATGTTACCATCACAACTTTGCTGATGCACTAAGTGAGGAAAGTAGAAGGCAATCAGATGGCTCTTGAACTGCTGGGGGAGTGGAGGCAGGGAGGAGCTAAGTAGAAAAAGTCTCCTGAACCTGCCTAGCTAACTTGAATGCTTTAAAAGGCCTCAGTAATACCCCCTTCCACCTCTCAACTCCTGGAGGAAAGCAGAGGTTTTGTGAGGTTCCACTGAGAAGGATAAGGAGCCCCAGTGTGCTGCCATTCACAGAACCACACAACATAAGCAAGCAGAGTGACCTTTTTTATCATTTAGTCCAGGCTTGTATTTATTTTTCCAAGTGCTTTGTTTTATCGATGAAGAAACAGAGACCCTGGGAGGCTGACTTGCCCAGGGGTCACTCAGCTAATTAACAGCAGGGCCAGAATCCAAATCTGCAGAGGCCCAGCACGGGTTTGCCTTCCTCTGCTCAGCTGGCTGGCTGGTTGGCTGGCTGGACTCTCCTCTCAGATCAATAAAAGCTTTGGGCAAACACACAAACAAAACTGAGGGATACTAGGAAGATAATATCCTAGGGAGAATTTGGAAAAAACCATAGTGGTTATTAGGGTTAAATAATCTTACAAACAAGTCTACACACAAAAAGAGGGTGGCTCATAGCCTAATTCTGTTTTTTTAAATGCTATTTAAATGGGTCCTAGTGAAAAGACCTAGGTTTCAATAAAGGGCCAACAATGAATCTGGAAGAGGGCATGTATGCTTCCATACAGGGCACCTGTGACAAAACAAACTTTTCCTGCTTTAAACAAACATGCAAAATGTTGTAGTATAAAAAAAGACAGGAGAAATTAAACACATAATGCCTAATACACAGACATTTTCTTTTTGTAAATCAACCAACCTTCAGGGTTTGTAATAAGCAAAGACTACAGGCTTAAAAAAGAAAAATACCGACAGCCATGCCATCAAGGCTTCTCCACAGCCCCTTGTACAACCTGTGGTGACTCTTCCAGAGGCCTGTATTTACCTGGATGTCTGACCAGCTAAGCCCCATCATGTCCATGAAGCTGCCCGATTCATCACCCAGTCATTACCAATTTGCAGCAGATCTAACCTGTCACTCAGAACATCCATGCCACATAGCAAGGACAAGGTGACACTGACTTTGGTGTCTCGTTCCAGACAACTTGCTTGCTGATTTGGAGCATGTCAACTGTTTTCAAGATAGTCACATCTTCCACATCTGTGGTCTTGAGGTAAATGAAAAAGGATATGAAATATCTGATTTTTTTTCTTCCAGTTCCTGCTTTCCTCTATAAATAGCAACTCTGGGGAAAGAGCTTGAATTGTATTCTAAAAGTGCTCAGTTACCTAGAGAAACTCACGGATTATACCTAGTGCAAAAGCAAGGACCCTAATACCACTACAACATGTACACGTGCACTTACACAAACACACACATGGGAAAGGAAAAAATAAGACTTCCCAGAAAGTTCAGTTCTGAAATTAGCAAAGATCCACATGGAGCTATTCAAAGTCATTTGGAAGTCCCAATACTCCTGGTCTAGCATCCATAACTGGAACCTGATATTTATGAACAGATCTAAAGATTGTGCCCATCTGAAAGGGAATGGTCAGAAAGAGCAGCTGTAAAAAAAAAAAAAAAAGCTAGAGAGGCCAACACTGTATATTCCAGAGAAGACTATCTAGCACACCCAACAGCATCTATGAACTTATGAACATACACCCCACAGAGTTCTGGAAATGGATGCAGTGCACTATCAGAGCCAGATACTCTTAAACATTGGTGAGACACAACTACTTCCCCTTGTTCTGACTCTGTATTTTGGTTCCTTTCTTAAGCTGCCAACAGTGGGGAGAGAGTGTATTGGTCCAGTCACTACAACTGTGTGACCTGTGCTAAGATTCAGGGCATAAATTAATAAACCGGTACTCTGGCTTTAAACAAAAGCTTTCGTGAGCTTTGTCAAAGGGAGTCACTTTGCCAACTCCCATCCATTTAAGACATTCAGAATACTGAGTTTATGACCGCAGTTAGGAGACCAAAAATAAGACAAAGGTAAATTCTTCAGTGGCAATGCCACCATGAAGCAGACCTGTGATGGCAGCCAGCAAGGGCTCCCTAAATACACCCTCTGCTTTCTCTCACACTTCCCTTCCAACAGTTAACTTCAACTACTGTCACTTTTCCCCTGAAAAGGTCAACGCTGACCTGTCATGAACAAGAACAAAAACAAGAATGATGTAAACCAGCCTTCCAGACACAGTCATTCAGACCCAGCTGATTACAGCCCCACACATCGAACAGAAACTGCCAGAAGCTATCAGGTTGCTACTGGAGAACCACGCAGATGGTGAGAAAGAACTCGGGACAGTACTGAGGAAAGTACTTAGGCCTGTTTAGATTCTTCCTGGCCTCTTGGTACAGGGCAGGACTCCTTGGAATGAAGGTCTTATGACCTACTTTCAGGCAAGAAAGTAAAAACCTCCTTTATGACAATGCTCAGGGGAAAGGGCAGGAGAAGTCAGGGAGATCTTCTTGCTTTTTCAGCTCTCAACTGGTAAAGGGCTGTATTTTTAGGCTATGAAGTTATGAGTTCCAATAAGAAGAAAGGTCAACCTCTAGGTTATTGCAACTGAAATAAACTAGAGGAAAATTTCCTATGAAGTTCATTTAAAAGAAAATAAAAGACAGGTATGATGGCACTTGCCTATACTCCCAGAGAGTGAAGCAGGAGGGCTGCAAGCTATAGGCCAGCCTCAGCAATTTAGGGAGATCTTGTATCAAAATAAAATAAAAAGGGATGAAGAGGTATCTCAGTGGTAAGCCCCTCTGGGTTCAATCCCCAGTACCACTGGTGGATGAGGGGGTTTTAATATGACATTACCCCTGGAAGGCTAATGACTTGAAGTCAACTAAATGCCCTTATTTTCTATTATCACTCCCCATCTCTTTTTCCCAGATGCCACAGACTCTTCCTCTTAAAACCTCCAAAAGTTAAATAGACCCAGTAAAAGCTTACTTTCACTTCTGATATTTTTCCTTTAGCATATCAAGTTTTGGGGAAAGGGTACCACATCTCTGTCATGTGTCAGAATGCTGCACAGCATATTACATTAGAATCTAAATTGTAACTAAAATCACCCCAGGTAAAAATGACAAGATAATTTCAAAACACAACACAATCTACCTAAGTTTACCATCACAATGGCAAATATCATAGCTTGTCTGAAATCAGAGAATAGCACTAGCATTAAGATTCTCCTTTTTGTGAGTGCCATACTACCACTGCCTATCTACACAATTTCAAGTCCAAGTTCAGAGCTGAGGACACTGACTATCTTTATTCTTTAATACATACAAACAGAAGCCATAACACAGGCTTTGCACATACTGTGTTCTTAATATTTGTTGACAGATTTAACCAGGCTGCGATGAACACAGATGAGAGATTTCCTCCTGAATCAAGCAGTCAACCAACATTTACAGCACTTTATAATGGACAGAGAACATTCCTATATATTCTCATTCACCAGGAATGCAAGTAAACTCAGTTAAATCCAAAGTGACATCAGGGAATCAAATATGAGGGAAGATAAATGCTGCATTTCATAATATCCCTTCCTAACCACACCTAAAATAACTTTAAAAAAAATCAGACCAGTTATCCCAAATACCTAACTCTTATACTTTTTAAGAACCATCTCCCATCAAACCATTCATTGGCCTTAGATCAAAATCCTGAAGATGCTTTTATTTAACTAAATAAAGCCATAGTAGCAATATTTATAAGTGAAACCCTGAAAATTATGTTGCATAAAAGTATTAAGAACTATTTTTTACATCCTTAATGTTAATCGTTCATAAGTTTTCTTTAAACCTAGTTAACTTATCTAGTTGTAAGCATGTCTTCTACAGGACTGCTTTTAGAACTTTGTATTAGCAATATCCATTGTTTACCAAAAGAAAGGAAATGGGTGGTGGCAGTAGGTCTGTAGCAGCCTACAAGATAAATAATACAGAATAGAGCAAATAAGAGAAAACAAAGCCAAATACAGAACACAAAAGGGGGCGAGGGGACACCCCGACTGTTGGCTGAAGTTTATGGGAAACCTTGCAGTTACAGAAGTGCCCTGAAAGTAAGTGCCACTTCTCCAACACTGAAAGATCCCAGGAGGCTGAGGGAGCTACCCATAGATGAATGCTTGAAATTCTAGAATGCCTCTCACATTTCTGCCCCCTGTGGTAGAAAAAAATCTAGGAATCAACAGACCTGGTCCCCCAGCAATGTGACTGGGAAAGGTAAAGGAACTTCTCCAGGATGCAGAGGCTTCGTCCAGAAAGGAGTTAAAACATCCAGAAAAACAATTACAACAAGGAAAGAACTGGCTTTCAGGTTCTCTTATCTTGCATAGCCGAGAAGGAGGGTACCAGCAAATTGTAATTTACTCTCTACTAACACAAAAGCCCAATCATTCAGTCTTTATTCAAACCCATTCTATAAACTGAAGCTCCAATTCTACATTCTACTGTTCCTTTCTTTATTGTTAGGTTTATCTTGGGCAAAAAGACCTCAGATTTAAGTCATTAAAAAGGAAGGCACATTTACATTCATAAATAATGTGAATTTTTAAGCAAAGTTTTAGGCATGAAATTCAAACTCAAAATTAGATGGAAACTCTCTATTATGATAAAATCACTTTCAATCTATGATTAAAATATTCTGTAGTAAGATATATATAAAAAAACTCTGCCTGAAACAACTTATAAATACTTCTGACTCTTTAAAGTCATCATTTAAAGCTGCTAGAATATTACTACACACAACTTTGTTGAAAGAAGTCCTCATTTTATAACTATCTTAAAGAAATTTCATTTTTAGAGGAAAATAAACCTACTTTCTTCTGTATACAAAAGTCATTTTTTATATACTGTGGAGGGATTTATTCAGTTCAACTTTTAACACTGCTTCCTCCGTAAAGCCTACCCAGGCTACAGTGAGTTAAAAGATGTATTTTCTCCAATTCTATATCCCACCTCATACTGATATATGATTATCAATCAAAATTATGGTAGAAAAGGTTGAACTCTACAAATCCCCCACAGCACCAGCAATGTACCTTATATGCAATAAGTATCTTTAAATAAATGTAACGAGTTTACTGTGGAAAGGAAATCAAAATCAATGACAAGAGATTTTGATTAACAATTTAGGAATTCTTGCTGAGAGCAGTGGTGCATGCTTATAATCCCAGCAACTCCGGAGGCTGAGGCAGGAGGATTGCAAGTTCAAGGTTAGCTTCAGAAACTTAGTGAGACCCTGTCTCCAGACAAAATATAAAAAGACCTGGGGGTGTAGCTCAGTTGTAAAGCACCCCCAAGTTCAATCCCCACTACCCTCCCCCAAAAAAATTAGAATTCTTTTGATACCATGTACTAATTTGCAATTTTATGGTCAAAATTATCTACTTTATACATTAATAACAGGACATTTACAGAACAGCATCTGTTCTGTGAGGACATCTGAAGCACTGGCTACAGGAAGGTTTTATTTTGGTATTTCAAATATGCACACAGAAGGGATGGGGCAATGACAGAAAAGCCAAAATCTGAAATCAGTACTTTCCCTCTCAACCCAGGATGGGCTCAGACAAGAAAGTAACAAAGGGCAGCATTTCTGGAAACAATCGCTTCCAGCCTCTGAGGACAGTGGCTGTTGTGGTGAGCTCCTGCTCACCATAGGCTCTTGAATTCCCTCTCACATATGTTCCCACCCAAGTCTTACCTTCTTCCTTCCCTAACAGCAGACAAAATACCTGCAAAATTATCACTATTGTGATAATCAGGTATCACTTCTATTAGAAAAAGCAAAGAATTTCACAAGCCACCTCGACACTCACCTTGCTGTCTTCTAGAAGCCTTCTACCATTTTACCTGCTTATCACCTGCTCCCCACAGCTGGGAGCCTCTGGGAGCCTCAGGACTTTCCCCCATCCCAACCCCCGCAGTATGTTTTCTCACTTTAACATCAAGAATGGTTGTAGAGAGCTGGGGCTGTAGCTCAGTGGCAGAGCACTCGCCTAGCACTTGCTTAGCACATAAACAAAAAAAATGTATGCTGTCCATCTACAACTACAAAAATAAAAACAATTAGAAAAAAAAAAGGAATGGCTATGAACATAATTTTAATCGATCTATAATTCTCAAAAGGAATGGCTGTGCCTCAAAACACTGTTATTCTTCAATGAATTAAAGTAAGTTCAACATCCTCAGTTAAAATGCAAAGCCCTGAGCAACGGAGAAGCTTGCCCAGGCTCTCTGGGGCTAATAAGAGACAAAAATGGTAACAATCTGATTTTCTAATTGAGGAATGAGCACTGAGCTAGTGTTGGGGCTCAGAAAACAATGCCCTAGCTTTGGCCTGCCAAGTACTTTGAACTGAAGGAGAATGATAGGCCTCAGATGCAAAGTCTCTCTGACCTTCTGACCTTTCTCCTGTTTTGCTTTCTTCCCCAAGGGAAACCAGAATTCCTCCTTTCCTAGGTGAGTCATAGAAACTGAAAACCATTTCCCCTAAAGAAAGCCATAAAACCTAGAAATTTTCCCTTAATATTTCCCTGCCACCCCCTTTATTGAGGGGGGCAGTACTGGGACTTGAACCCACAGGCACTCAACCACTGAGCTACATTCCCAGTCCTTTTGAGACAGGGTCTCACTAAATTGCTGAGGCTGGCCTCAAACTTGCAATCCTCCTGCCTCAGACTCAAATTGCTGGGATTACAGACCAGTTTCTGGAATTATTACGCCAGTTCCTTCCCCTGCCTCTCCATGGAGGAGTTGTTCATAGGGAAATTCTCAGACCTACTCAGATAAGACTTTCATACCAGGAGGGTCCTGCCCCACACCATGAATAAAAAAAAAAAAAAAATGCTACAGAAGCAGTACAAGAAGAATCTGAACAGACAGGGCTTGCTGGGTGCCCCCCTTAGTCTATTACCATCATACCCTTTTGTTCACTCAGTTCTGCTGCAGTACTTTCTTCAAACCGAAGCATACAAGTGGACAGTTATCCCCGGGTCTTTGGGTCCTCACTTCTGAAGGCCCTGTTTCAGATAAAAGTTGGATTCATATTGTTGAGCTCGTGTCTTGTTAACCTGTCATTTGTTATAGGACTCTCGGCTGTGACTCTATGACAGCTAAGAAAAGGTATCACACCATTCTCGTCCTTGCACTAGCAATGGCAGTGTTTTTCATTCTACACATGTCCCCAAAGTATCTACTCTGCCAAGCAACAAGGGACAAAGTCAAGATAGAGGAGGAAGACAAGAATGTCTGCAAACATGGGCAGGAAGCTAAGAAAGTTCATGTTTCCATCTCCTCAGTGAAGAAATAAAATAAGGAAAGAAGTAAAGGTTCAAAATAGCCGTATAGAAAAGGAGAGGAAGGCAAGTGCAAGACCAAAGGACAGCTGAAGAGCTCAGATGGGCCAGCCCAGGCGCAGATCAGGGTACAGACCAAACGATGCAACTGCGGAGCCTCCTCTGATGCTTGGCTCCAAGAAAGAACCACCCAGAGGATGAGAGGACTCGGTGATGATCAGAACGTCTGCAGCACAGAAGTGCTCAGAGTGCTGTGCCACGGAAACAAGGAGGACAGGAAGAGAGTGACACCCTGGAAGAACAGCCAGAGAGAAAAGCAAGGGTGTCTCTAAGAGATCAAAGAACAAACACAGTTGGAGCAAATAAACCAGGAAGCTGGAGAGTCTGGTTCTTTTAAATGAATCTTAAATTTTGGATGTGGACAACTTCACAGGATGGTAAAGCTCACAGAACTGAGGAGGATAAGCAGGGACTTGAACCCAGATCTGACTTAAAAGTTTTGGTACTGAGCCGCTGCCTCCGAAGTCCTTGATGAACTCAGGGGAGAGCAGACAGGAAATGTCCATGAAAACACAATGTACAAGCCACAAAAATGGCTTTGTACCCGAGTGACAATATAGAAGTCACACATCCAGCCAACGAGGGCTCAGAAACTACCACCAACATGGGGTCCCAGAGGCCATGAGGCCAAAAGCTCAAGAAGCCCCTGGGGTTTGAATATGGATCACAGTCCTGATTACAGTCTCATCCTCGCTCACACATAGCGGGGGGCCACAGTACACCTCCCTGAAGATCCAGGTTCCAAGCCTTGTTAGAGCCCTGAGTTCCGTAATCACCACACTGTGAGAATGGCATTTCCTCTGTCCCTTCTCTTTCCTGTTACACTTTCTACTTGTATCATACCACAGGGCTACAAACTCCGACTTGAACTGACCACCTTCTTGATGTGTGGAAGTCAACTCCCTGAACAAGAGACAATCCACACACGGTGATTTGGGGCAAGCTATATCACCTTTCAAAGGCTCACCTGATGGGACTACCGCTCTCTTTCCTGCTAGACTGGGTAACATCAGGTCTCTTCCACCAACATGTGCTATCACTTTAAGTGCGAAACTTTGTTTCTCGTGAACAAGACCAATTAAGTCACAGTAGCTGATAAACCATCGCCAAAGTAAAAGGAACCCCTCAGAGAGGGCTATGGTCTGAATGATAAGCTTTCAGTATGAAAAGAGAAGAGAACTTGAAGACATTTTTCAAAAGTGCTAAAAGGCACTCAATCAGTGCCAGCCAAATGAACTCTGGTTTTATAAATCTAAAGGAATTAAATTTTTAAAATTGCACTGCATCTGGCCTCAAAGTGAAAATGGTCAGACAACTTCAAAGATGCCCCATGAAAGGCAGCTATTCAGTACAGAAAAATCTCTTGCTTATGTAGCTGACAGATGAATCTTTCACTTAATGCTCCCGAATAAAAGACATCAAAATCCCCTCCTCCTCTTCTGTTGGTGAATTGTAATGCCTATGAACAAGGTTATAATCTCTCCAAGACCTAATTTCATTAGGATGGGAGTTCCTAATACCCATGTAGTTTTTTTAACCTCCTCCAGATGATTTTAATGTGCATCCAGCAATACTTACCACACTTGTCAGATTCTGTGCCGAGTACTTAGCACCTATGTAGTTATTTAATCCTCACAACCACTTTGCAGAGGCACAGACAGGGTAGTGACTTGCCCAATGTCACACAGCTTGTATATGGTCATCAAGGCAATCTGGCTCTAGAGTCTGAACATTCAGTCTCTATGCTATGCCTCCTTTTTTGGATAAAACAAGAAAGACTAGTTCTCAGGGACTTTGTGAGGAAGTATAAAACATTAGTGGATGGGGGAAATTGCCCAAAATGCCCCCCCCAAAAAATTTAACTTTTGACCACATACCCAGAGCAGAACCCCATGCCTCAAATCTGTCCCTCAAGTTCTGCTAGGGGTTCAACTAATCTGAACTCTTTCAAACTACAGTGTTGTGACCTGGAGGCACCATGCAACAGAATACATGCTAAAGGAGCGAGCTCTTGAGTTCATTGGTGGGCCCACAGGGGAAGAACACTGGGAGCTGAGCCAGAATGCCAAGGGGAAGAATTATCTGCAGCAGAGAACTTTGTGTCACATGCACAATGCTTCTCCCATTCTGAACACTTGGCCACTTATCCTCTTATGTTAAAGAGGAACTCAAAAAGCCACTCCATTTCTCAGTGACTGAATTGTATGACAGAATGTGCCAAAAAAATAGTCTGATGCCCTCTATTTCTTTCTCTAGGCAGGTTTACATAGTCTAACAAACTTAGTAGGGTTTTAACCTTGTACACCAAGTTCTAAATTTAATTAGGGTATGCCTGCAGTGATAATGCAACGGAGAACTGAATCAAATTCATGCAAGCCACACAAGCATCCCCTCTCCCCAGAGCTAAAGCAAATATAAGCATATGCATCGCTGCCCTCATCTGAGATTTATAAGAGAAACCATTTTTAGCCATAAACATTTGGTTGCAGGAAGCAATCTTATAGGGAACTGCCACCAGGGCCTCTGAGACAGATCACAAGGGTATGCATGATGGCTTTATTTTTAATTGACTCCAACAGCCCAGACGGGGAATACCAGAACTCCAGATGACAAAACTCGTCATGCTAGAAAACAAAAGCCAAAAGTGATAAGGAGGTTTTTTTAGTGTTAACAAACCCAGGTTTCAGGTTAAATATTAACAAATCCAGTCTTAAAACAAGGCAAGAAAGATAAAAGGGTGCCATCCTTTTTTGTAAATTTGTAACTTGGGTGCCATGACTGCTTCAGTAACCTGGAACCTCTAACCAGAATAATGCTTTTGAAGAGATACCTCAGTGGTAGTGCACTTGCCCAGCATGTGGAAAGCCTGGGTTTAATCCCCAGCTCTGCAAACATAAATAAATATGACAAAATTGCAGAATCATGTTTTTTAATGTCTTTTGAGTAGAATATAACAAAGAAAATGAATTCATATTGAAACACCGACATCAAAATACTTGAAAAGCAATGTTGGGATAGTAATGGATGCTTCTCAACACAAATAAGAGAGCAGCAGGCCTAATAATTACAACTGCTTTTAAAGCAACAATGGGTATGACTGTTCAAACTCTCTCCAACAATGTGATACAAAAGTCTGTAATTTCTATATGTCAAAGTGACGGGTGCCGATGTTATGTGTTACGTGTTTTTATTGACCACATTTTGGCTAGAGGTTAGTGGAAATAAAGTTGCGATTTCTTCTGTTGTTATTTCATCCACCCAAGAGCACAGAATACTTCCCACCCAGTCTAATCAATAACCTCAAAGGTCAAGGACTCTATCCCAGACCATCAGGCTTAAGACTCAGGTACTAAGAGCTCAGCTACCATTCTCCAGTAATGGTCGCTCTCCCATTTTTGGAGCCCCTGAAATCCAGAAAACAAAACAGTCATTGATAGATTGGCACACTTCAACAGGATCAGGTATTCCTCATATGCAACATGGCTAGCAATTAAATTTCAATTCCCATGATTAGTTTTCAAAGTAGTCTGTAAAAGGTCTATCTAACAAGAACATCCATCACCACCAAGATACTAACTCATCTGTGATAATCAGGCCTGGCACTGCAGGAGAAAGGCTCCTGGAAACTTACATTGTAAGACAACATACAAAAACGAGAAAGCCACATCTCATATTTGGGACAAGAGTATTTTAAACACACCATTGGTTTTAATGCTTTCTTGGTGCACTCCCCTTTTCAAAACTATTTATGGCCTGGCAACTACAGTCTCAGTTAAATGAGTCAGGCTTCCTTCACAGTGAGGTTGGTACCTGAGGCACCACCTCTCCAGCCCGCTGCCTCATACAACAGGCCATTCCCCAGCTGTACACCCTCAATCAGGGGATTCCCACAGGAAGATAAATATAATTTAGTCTAAAATACATGGACTTACATTGGGCCGGCGCCAATTTCTCATGGATCTCGGGTAACTGAGATGGTTTTTGTTCGCATGGTTAGAAACTACAGCAGCAGCTGCAGGAGCACAATTCTTTTTCTAGACTAATAAAATTACCTAAGTCTGGCTCATGATTTCAGCTGTGGCAGCAGCCCAACTTCCCAGAAAGATGCAAGCCTTGTGCCACTCTAAAAGACCTGAGATGTTAGCTCTCAACAAACCTGGAGACATCAAACCCAACCCAACAGGGCGGGGAAAAATCCCTCCAGCTGAATTATGAATTACATTTCCTATGTTTGGAAATGGCAGATATTATTTTTAGGACTCCCATAAAACCTTAACCAAACCTATGAAGTTCAATCTTTACATTCAAAGGAAGGTCACATGCCATGTATGGACATCAGGTTTTTTTTTTTTTTTCTTCTCTAAAACCCAGTGAAAGGTTCAATTAAAGTCCTCAGTGAGTTTGCAGCAAAACCTTTGATCACAGACTCTGTCACCACTTCACATATACAGACAGTATGATAGGTATTTCAGACATAAAGAACAAAATTGGTACTGCAAAGTAGTGTGGAAACCACACATGCTGCACATACACACGCAGATTGCTTTTCTTAGGGCAGGGCCTTGGGGGGTGTTCAGAAGCTTGTTTGCAAAATAAAAATGTTCCTTAAACATTTCTTGTATGTGTAGCACATCAGTATTTCCCAACATAAGTGTGTGGTCCAAAAGCCACGTTTAAGGAAAAACAGCCCAATTAGAACCCAATGGAAAACAGAACATATGTTTCTCAAATGACTTTGAATTGGACTGTCCATGTGAACTTGTTCTACAAATAATGAAGATGTCGTACAGATGCACCAAGTCTTCATGGTCTCAATGAACTATCTTTCTGTTACAGAAAAATATGCAAGTCTGCAACAAAGCTATATATATAGAATAATTTTTTTAAAAAAATATCAGTCTTGTTTTTAGGCAGTAAAACTTCCCAAGTTCTTTCTGCCTTTTCACAAACCTAATGAAGCCCATATTTCCAGGTGCTGATAATGCCTTGCAAACAATAAACCACGTCTCCAATTTAGACTTCTACCATGGCTTCTTAAAATTATCTCCTAGTAAGTCTATTACAAATATAAGACCTTTATTCTACAAAACAACTGGCCACAGAAGCAGGAGGAAGGGAAGATATCTCACAGATATCTTGCTTAGTCTTCACAGCAGCATCCAGGTAGGAACTATAATTATCTTCTTTGAACAGAGAAGGAAATTGAGACTTAGAATCTCAGCAGCCTGCTCTGGGTCAGACCTTAGCAGGCAACATCTCACTTCCTTTTCTCCTCGGGGGAGAAAACACATACTAGAACCTTGCCTTGCACCCTACTCCTTGGATCCCAAGATAAAATGGCAGACGACAGGTCCCCAGTACATAGCATGGAGCCTAGAGATAGCACTGTGGCAAAACTGCAATGCTGCTCCGAAAATCTGGTCTTATTTTAAATGACATCACTGGGTATTCCTAAACATGTTCACTTATCATTCTGACAGAAAAGCTGGATGCCATAATACCAAACATTCAATCCCACATAATCCCTATCCCTGGTTCATTTTTCTCTGTACCACTTTCCTTGGGAAAAGGATCAAAATGCCCTCTGCAACTGCTATCTCCATGCTGGTGACCGTTTTTCCCATAGTTCTGCCTGTGTTACTACTGTACTTCATTCCCAACTTGCTGACATCAATTCTGGCAGCACAAACTCAGTGTGTCCAAAACTAAACTTGCTAACTCTTCCTCTTTCCCCACTTCCAAAATGCACTCACCACCTATGTTCCAAGTTCCTGCTCAAAGGCTCTACATCCTATGGCCTCCTTGCTTATGTCTTAAGCAAAGGACTACAGTCCCACTGTTCCTCCATTGGTCTCCTATAGAAGTGTCCAGGCTGACTTCTGTAACATTAGTTATGCCCTTGATGTGTACCCGAGGGCTTGTTAAGCCACAGACTGCTAGGCCCCAGCCCAGTTTCTGATTCCTGTCCCTCAGGATCCCCACTTGCTCCTGCCACAGCTCCTCAGAATCCATGCTTCCCACACCACTGGTCTCCTTCCTTCCAAGTCACACAAATTCTTGCTGAATCTTTTCATCACGGAGCAGCATAATCCTCACGAAGTCTGACATTTTCGTCTCTGATAACAAAGTGTGGGCAGTACTGGCTGTGACCACTAAGGTATGTTCTGTCAGGGTCAACCAAAACAACCTGCAAAATATATTCTGGTTGGACCCTAAATTTATGCAATTTTGTAGAACACAGAAAGTTAGTTTCCAAATTCTACAGTGACGACAAATTAGTTTTATATATTGGAAGGGACCCTCTCCTTAGGCTAAATTTGTTACCAAACTCTGATGGAAAGGGGGAATTACTAAGAGGGGAAAAAAATAGCATGTCCTCCTAAGAATAGGGCAAAAGGACCCAAGAAGAAACAAAACAGTTCATTTTGGTACAGCACAAGCAGGTTCAAGCCATCCTCCCAAAAGCAGCTTAATAAAGAAAACTTCAGCACACTGTGCTTTATTGCACCTGTATACCTATGTGGCATCTGGTTTATGTAGATCATAACCTGTTCTGTTCTAAAAACAGTTTTACTAAGGATAACAAAAACTAGTTCTATGTGTACTGTCTTTCATGAGGTCTTTCCTTGAAAGAACCTTTTCTGTCTTTAATACTGCCTGCATGTGAATGATTTAATCAGCGTGAACTTAAGAGATCCGGAGAGTTTATATTCTCACACGCTGTCATTTATAAACAAAGAGAGGCTCATCCGCACTAGCCAACCATCAGCTCTCACATCTAAACAACTTTTCAAAAAAATGCCCCTGGATTTTAAGGCACTTTCCCCCATGCCACCTCCTTTGATTTTCATAAGAAGGTTTTGAGGGCAAGCAGCACGGCCCCACTGTCTCTGTCTCAGGTTATATGGCTAACATACAGCTAACACGAGGGTTGGCCATAGACAGCCACCGATGAAACCATAGGCAACCTGGACCACAGTGTTCCTGGAGTCATGTCTTTAAGGGCTTGCCTTAATCTGTTTTCTGTAACAAAATATTTGAGACCTAGTAATTTATCAAGTAGAGAAGTACATTCAGCTTACAGGTCTGGAAGTTGAAGTCCAACGCTAGGCAGCAGCCATTTGAGGAGGGCCTCATGCTGCAACATGGAGAAAAAGTGAGAGAGGCCTCCAAATGTTCACTTTATAACAGTCCACTCTAAGGTAACTAATTCTACTCCCTTGAGATCTGCCTTAATCCCTTTTAGCAACCCAATCACTTGTTAAAGGTCCCACCACCTCTCAACACTTAGACAAGGACTAAATTTCAACATGAGTTTTGGAGGGGAAAACCACATCCGAAGCACGACCACACTGATAAGAAAAAAATATCTCCAAGCCAAGCACAATGACACACACCTGTAACCCCAGCTATGCGGGAGGCTGAGGCAGGAGGATCAAAATTTGAAGCCAGCCTGGGCAACACTGAGACACCGTTTCAAAATAAAGTAAAAAGGGCTGGGGTTGTAGCCAGTGGTAGAGCACTTGTATACCATATAGCTAGTTCAATCCAGGACCCAGCCAAAAAAAAAAAAAAAAAAAAAAATTTTTTTTTTTTTTAGGTATTTTGATTGAGGGGAAAAAATTGAATAAGACCCAATTCTTGCCCTCAGAGTCAACCCACTTGGCAATATGCAAACAGAGCAAGACAGGGTGGCATGATGGCAAAGTCTTTGGAGTCAGGCTGACCAACCCACAATTTAAATCCCAACTCCACTGCCCTTTACCTGCATTGTGATCCTGGGCCTATTCTTATTCTCTCTGAACCTTAGATGACAGACCTCAGGACAGTTGTAAAAATCAGAAATAATATATGACAAATGCCTAGGGCTGTGTCTAGCATAAAATGTGTGTAACAAATGGACTCAAGTGTCTCATATCTATGTATACAGGCCCAATTATAGGTTTTAAAACCCACAATTAAATGTCGGTGGAATGACTTAAATTTTCCACTTTTATTTAGGATATCAAAATGATAGTACTTAATTGCCAATTAAAATATGGGGCTGACAAAGAAAGAGAAACATGAGTCACAAATTTCTGGCTTCAGTGACAGGGTAGAAAGTAGAGCCAACAACCAAAATGGGAAAAGCTGGGGAAAACATGGGGGTGAGAGGTTGGGAGAAGGACAGGAAGCAGATGATAATTAAGGAGGAAATGAGTTCAGTTTCGATATCCTGCATTAAAAGTGCCTATGAGTCATCCAAGTAGAAATGTCCAAAAGATTGAGATGTGGTGAACTCAGAGACTTGGGGGTCATTAATGTGGGTAGTGACTGAAGCCTTGGAAGTACTGAGATTCCCAAAGGGGCTGAGCAGACTAAAAAGAAAGCCACCAAGGATGAACTTGGTCCAGAGAACCTGAACATATAAGGGCAGACACAGCAGGACCCAGGCAGAAATGAAAGGAGGAAAAGCAAAACAGTCACTAATGTACAAAAAGGAGCCCAGAGGGAAGGCTTCAAGTGAGGATGGGCAGTACTATCAAGTGCTACAGAAAAATCCTGTCCAGGGCTACAAAGTGACCACAGGGCTCAGTGATCAGAGGCCACCTGTGACCTCAACAGAAGCAATTTCTATTGTTGAGGCAAATGAAATCAGATGATAGGCCATCTGTGAGGTCCCTCCTAAACTCCAAAATTCTTCAACTTCAAAACTGAACCTCACTATTCTCCAAAACCAACCTCAGATAGCAATGAGTTGTGAGGTTTTTCTTTCATAGAGAGGGAATTTGCAACACAGAGACATGTTTAAAAACCACAAAATCATTCAACACGATCTTTGCCATTAAATTCCTATCTACTTCCGGATCCCAGGAAAGGAGAAAAATCAGCTAATTCTCTGGCACACAAAACCTGGAGAAGGAAAAAAAAGATAACTTACCAAATAAATATCCTGTCCAATAAATCTCTAAGGAAAATATACTTCAATTGCTGTTTCAAGGTTAACTTTGAGAAATTTGTTAGCACAGGTAGAAAGGCTTGGTTTCAATATGCAAATCTCCTGTAAAAGTCTATTTCAGCAGATTTCCACCTGGATTTCTAAATAAAAATAACTCTAACTCTTGCTGAGTTTAGCAAATTGCTCTTCAATGTCATTTATCTCATTCTTTGTACAGTTATAATTGTAGAAAATGTTGTTCCCATGCAATTTTAAGTTATAAAATGGTTCTACCATACATATTATGGTGCGAGGAAATGTTTGGCTTGGCAGTATAAACTGGTGAAACTAGTTGGTGAAAAAAAAAAAAAAATCCCCCAAACATCTGTTCAGACTAAGAAAGCATTTGTTTTCAAGTCAACTCCACATACAAATATTTTTCAAAAAGTTAAACATCTCAAATATTAATAGCTAGAACATCAGACACATACAGCAAAAGGCTCAAACATTTGAGAATTCTGAGATGTGTTCCCCTAAAAAACTACTTACTCTTTGTAGGCACCACTGAATCTAAGCTGGAGATTTAACTGGATCCTCTGGTAACTAATCTGATATGTGGCCATCCGTCTTAACTGAGGATACACACTATCTCCTCTTAAGCTTTATTTAAAAACATGCACGCACAAACCACGTAGCAGGGACTCCACCCCAAATTCTCATTCAGCACACGTAGGGTGAATCCCAGAATTTAAATTTTTACAGCTTCACAGGAGATCCTAATATGCACTCCCCAGCCCTGCCCCTGTTGAGAAGCTCTGCCTTTCAGCAGGATCCCCCAGTTTTAAAGAGCAATATAGTCACTGTTCCTTATGGATAAGCAGGATATGGTAGGAGAGGTGAGTGCAGAGAATGAAATCCTGCTGGCAAGTCACACAGGACAGATAGCAAAGTGCACAGGCACATCACATGGATGTTTCAAGAACTCACAGAGGAAGACTGGGGATGTAGCTCAGTGGTAGAGAGCTTCCTAGCATATGCAAGACCCTGGGTGGATCTCTAGCACCACAAAAAGAGAAACAAAGAAAACAACTAAACCAACCTCACAGAGGTTTGGAAGCAGCTTTAACCTTGACCACCAGCCCTCCATGGAAGAGTATTTTCAACACCTACAGAAGGCTCTGGATCAGCCTTCATGCCCACAATCAACCATTCTGTGCTGGATGTCCTGGGAGTTTCCACCTGTTTCTCATGTGGGCAGCTGAGTGCAGCTGAATCAGTTCTCCAAGCTGTGCTCACTTCACATGGGATTAGAGATCCAATTCTCAGCTGATTCTCTCCTTGTAGGAAAGAAGGGAACACTTGAGTTGTCCTCCGTGCTAACTACTGGAGACAGGAAACGCAAATAAGAAGGACTGGATGATGAAAGACCTCACCCACTAGGAGCCTCCAGCGTCCCTTTGCCCCCTTGAAGTGGGTACTTCTGTTTCACGACTTACACATAAGCCACAGCCCAGGCTTAGAAACCTTTCTCAAGTTTTTAAAGACACACAGCTAGCAAATTTCCTCCTTGAAACCCAGTGGGGTAGAGGGTTGGGGCGACATAACTCAGAATATTTTAACAGGAGTCTGTAGGACAGGCAGGAAGAGGACAGGAGCCGCCAGCTTCAACTGACGCGACCTCAAAAAGCCAAATATGAGGAGCACCAGAGGTAAGGCAGGTTGTAAACATTCCCTTATTTGTCTCCTGGGAGCCAGAAGGAGGCTTGTAATTAAACCTGACAACATTTTTCATAGGAAACAAGGAGCAGGAGAATGACAGTGATAAAAAAAGAGATAGTCAGTCTAACTTTATTAAAAATCTGAAGGCAGTAGTCCCAGCTACTCAGGAGGCTGAGATAGGATTATTTCTTGAGCCCAAGCATTCAAGGCCAACCTAGGCAGCATAGCAAGATCCTGTCTCAAAAAAAAAAAAAAAAAAAAAAAAAAACAAACAAACCTGAAAACATTTTAGCAGTTGTATGACTATGCATACAAACTATAAAACAAGATATTAAAGTTTTCAGTGGAAAAGTACTAGACACTATATAAAAGACCCCCCCCCCAAAAAAAAAAACCTCTGATATGGACACAATAAAATTAGAAAAGCTTTGAAAGGAGGTGGTAGAGCTTCCACATTATTAATAAGAGTGCTTTAAGAGTGAGATGTTGGGGGGCTGGGGTTGTGGGTCAGTGGTAGAGCGCTTGCCTTGCATGTGTGAGGCACTGGGTTCGATCCTCAGCACCACATCAAAATAAATAAAGATATTGTGTCCATCTACAACTAAAAAATATTTTAGATGTTGGTTTTTAAAACCAACTCATCTTTGAATAAAAGCCTGTTTTACTTTGCAAGCCCTCAAATTTTTTCAGAAAATACCCTCTCTGGGAACACTTGACCTGTCCTAGCACGGATCCTGCATCAGCACGTCCCCCGGCTCTTGCTCACCTCACCTCACCCCAGGCTCCACCTGCCTACAACAGACAGTGGCTGTCTCACTCACTCCAGGCACCTGGAAAGCTCCTCCAGACAAGCGGACCACAGAAGGCTGGCAGGAGAACTCGAACAAGAAAACCTGTCAGCACACCCACCCCAGGGGACAAAACAGCACGGAGTTCAGTGGAAACCCCACGGCAGCAGAGTTGGAGAGGAAAGGATACCAGGGTGTAGGAAGAGCGGACACCTCTCTACAGCCAAGCTGACAGGGGACACTTGCTGGATCTTGATCAAGGTACTGATGCAAAGCCAGGTTCACCTCCACTCCCTCAGATTCTCTTTATATAAGGCCAGTGGGTTTGTCTCCCAATCCATGGTGAAAGGTTAAGGAGCCCAAGAGCCTTTCTCCAACCCTCAAACCCAAGTCCTCCTCGCCAGCCTTTGCACCTCACTCCTCCAAGCCCCAGCTCTCTACACCACTCACCATTCCCAAACACACTGCCCAGCTTCACACCTTTGCTGTCCTGCTTCTCACCCTGAAACACCTCTCTCCCACTGTGGGGACTGGTCATCCTCCAGGCACTCAAACAGCCTCAGCACCAAGTAACCTCATGGGTCTGCACTCAAGACACCAGGCTGCTACCTATATTTTAACCTTTGCCTCAATCTGCCTTGACTGCCCTCCTGTTTCTCAAGGGCTGGTCTGATCCACTACCACCCTCCTGCTCTTACCCCAACAAGAGTCAGATGCTCAAGGCCTACTTCCTGGTTGGGATTACAATGAGAGGCTCCCCATAACTGACTCAGCCTATTTCTCTGGAAATATTCTTTTTGCTGAAACACCTGTCATGGAAAACACAAGGGAGTTCTCCATGCACAAACACACAGACAACAAGGCTCTGGCCTGAATCAATCTTAGCAACACTGCCGAGCCACACTGCCAAAAGGAAGGACGGAATCATGTGGAGTCACGTTTGGGCCAACAAAACCATCTTGGCAGGGCAGAGGCACTAATAGGTTTGTGCATGCAGAGGCTGGGTGGAGTCGTTTCCCTCCCCTGTAAGTCTGTATAATGAGGAGGTGGAAGAATGTCCCCACCCCCTTACCCACCAGGACTTCAAAGATGAGAACACAGCCCAGGAGCTTTTCTCTGGAAGGAAACCAGGGACTGATTCAGGGGACAGGTCCAGTCTCCATCAAACCCCTTCAGAGACAACTGAGATCTCATTGGAGCAGAATACAGAGGAGAACCTCACAGGAGGTAGCAGGTCACCCCCATTCAATTATTAGATATTTCCTCAAAAAAAAAAAAAAGCCTCAGATCACTTTGCTTCTGAGTACTCCAGGCTGTTCCTACACCTGGGGGACCTCTCTAGCTGGTCTGGTTAAGCATTCACTGCAGGACAGCACCACCTGGTGAACAGCAGCTCAAATATCCAGGGTGCCCTCTAATTGTGCACCCTTCCAAGGTCACCTGCCTCTTTACCTAGCTCTGGCGGTGAGGAAGGGTTCATCTCCCAGCTGCCTCCTTTCACACAGCACGCCTCATAAAAAGGTCAGGCTTCTCCTGCATTCCAACCACAACCAACAAACAAGTAGCCAGACCGACCATCACAGCCCAAAGCAGGACCATTCTGAGACCCTCTGCCTCCCCACCCCCACACCCTCAGGGAGGGGGACACAGACAAGTGTGCTCTTCAAATTCGATCTGCAACAGTTTATATACACACACTTGCTCTCTGGCTTTCTCCCAGCTAGACCAACCCACGTGCAACACTACCTCTGCAAGGGCCAGGGGAAAAGGTCCCTCCTGAATTTAAGACTACTATAAAAGCACTGCTAGAAATTACAGAGGACGCCAAGGAGGCAGCTTCCTGTGAGAAGGACAGTTCCTACAGCCTGTTTTTGTGGTGATGAGATCACAGAGTTTAGATTCTGTATTTGGTCCTACATGGGTTTTAAGAGCCTTATTCTGTAATTACAGAAAGGAAAAAGAGAGGTCAATGAGACCAGAGGAGCTCTGAGTGATGTTTGAGAAGTTCCTTATAACTACAGTCAGATCGCCCACTGCACTCAGAGAAATTATGCCTTTTCATTTTTTTGTCCTTAGGAACCAATTTCAGATTAGAAAAAAAAAAAAAAAATCATGGAACTTTTTACTAACCTGTTTCCTCATTCAAGGGTCTTTTGAATACACAAGCCAATATTTAGGGCCCAAGAAAGTTTTGGAAAAAAAATGAGCATTAGGCCACAAAACACTCCCATGTAAAATGTAATATCTGACAAAATATGGATGGAACTTAAGACACAGGACTCTGGAAACCAGCTGAATGGGGACTCCAATCAGTGTTCACTGCTTTTTGTGGGGGTTACTGGGCTTGAATCCAGGGGTTCTCTACCACTGAGCTACATCCACTGCCCTATCTATTTTTTGAGATAGGATCTCACTAAGTTGCGCAGGCTGGTCTAGAACTTGCAATCCTCCTGCCTTAGCCTCCTGATGAGCTGGGTTACAGGCATGCACCATGGTACCCAGCTTCCTTTTTAATTTTTAAACCTAATTTCCAATTGACTTCTTAAAAAAATATCAATGCTCTTGAGAAGAATTATTTGGGTTTAGCTCCTCGTCACCACTTTCTTTCAAGAATGAACAGAGAGACTTCAAAGTTGTTTATCTAATAGAAATATTCATCCAAAAAACATTTTTTTTCCACTGAAGTATTCTAAAAACATGGCACTGGGCCTTCTCAGACCACAAAACAAAGACTACTGTGTTTTTTTGTTATTATTTTGGGGGGGGGGGTTGTGTGTAATTTGATTGTTTTGTTTTTCTTTTGTTTTGTGGTGCTAAATAGGAACCGAGGGCCCTGCCTATGCTAAGCAAGTGCTCCACCACTGAGCTTCATCCCCAGACATCTCTGTGTGTGTTCATGGACCCAAGGGAGTCATCACCAGCTCCACCTGACAGTCCCATTCCTCTGTCTGTATGGGCTTCTACAGCTCTGAATACTGTTCAACTAGCATGTAAGGCCCAGAAAAGTGAGGAAGGCCACTCAGCCACACTGAGTCTGAGTTCAAGAAGTTCAAGTCACACTCAACTACAACCAGGGGAAAAGAAAACCACAGAAACCCTAACACAAACAAAAGAAAGCTCCTGTTTTGATTTTGCTTCATGTTGAATGCTGGTGCTTAATAGAAAGTGGGCTTAAACAAGAGAGAAAGACAGGGAGGAGGAGACTTTTGTGGGAATTCCTCAGGCATTTGGAGCTTGAGTGGCAAAGAGTGTGTTTGTTGGACTTGTTTACAGACAAGGGTCTCACTATGTTGCTCAAGCCAGTCTCAAGGCTATGGGCACAGAAATTCTCCCACCTCAGTCTCCCATGAATCTGCGACAAAAGGCATGCACCACCATGCCCAACTGCAAAGGAAACTACTGAAGAATACTTATTTCAGGGGCTGGGAATATAGCTCAGGGGTAGGCATGCACAAGGCCGTGTTCCACCCCCAATACTACAATGAATAATAAAAATACTTATTTCCATTTTGAATCTTGCAAGATTTCTATTTCCTTGAGACAAGTATTCTGCTTGGACTGTTGTACCTGTCCACTATACTGAAGAAGTTTTCTATACCAATCACCCATTAGAATCTCCTGAGAACAAACCTACCTTCCTTCCTTCCTTCCTTCCTTCCTTCCTTCCTTCCCTCCCTCCCTCCTTCCCTCCTTCCTTCCTTCCTTCCCTCCCTCCCTCCTTCCTTCCTTCCTTCCCTCCCTCCTTCCTTCCTTCCTTCCGTTGTCAATGGATCTTTTATTTATTTTTATTATTTATATGTGGTGCTGAGGATCAAATCCAGGTCTCACACATGCTAGGCAAGTGCTCTACCACTAAGCCACAACTCTAGCCCAAAGCTTTAAAATTTTTGATGCTCAGAAAAATTAAAACAGAATCTCTGGGGACTGGGGATGTGGCTCAAGCGGTAACGCACTCGCCTGGCATGCGCAGGGCGCTGGGTTTGATCCTCGGCAACATAAAAATAAAGATTTTATGTCCACCGAAAACTAAAAAATAAATATTAAAAAATTTCTCTCTCTCTCTCTCTCTCTCTCTCTCTCTCTCTCTCTCTCTCTCTCAGGGGAAGAATCAAACACAGATATTTTGTAAACCTGACTTTCTGATTATAATGGATTAAGAACCATTATCCTTGATGAATTTTCCCAGGTTGCTTCTCTTGTTCTCTTGTGGGATAAAGTGGGAAATATTTATGCCTCAGAAAAGCAGAGAGGAAGAGAAAGAGACCAGGCAACGAGGTGGAGGAAGGTAAAGTAAATGACAACCTGCAGGTGATGATCATCAAGACAGGTGCCTGGTGTGGCCTGAGGGAGAAGACAGGAATAGGCAAAGAATGGGCCTTTCCCTAAGTAAGCCCTACATGGCAACTGTCATTAAATTTAGTTGCTCTAGCAGGTGGAGGCAGGGGTAAGAGGTAGCAATTCAAAGCTTATATGTACAGAACATTCCTCTATTTAATCCTCATGGCACGAGAAATGACTTTAATGTGATGGTTTTCATGTGTGAAGAATCTACTCAGCCACTGTGTTCATTGCTATGATGAAGGTGAGGACTGTGAGCCAGCAGCTGCAGCTCAACTGCTAATCAAGCTCTGTGCCCACGGTTCCTTAATTCTCAGGGATACCTGCTGTACTTGTTACTCTGTACCAGATTAACAAATAGCAGGCTGACCAGCTTGGATGCTCCTTCCCAACTTCTGTCTCTCCTGGGGAATGAATCAGCTTGGCCTTATCCATCCCTCACCAGTGTTTCTCATCTGTAGAGCACAACAACCTGGGCACTCCTGGACACCACCCCAGACCACAGACAATCATACCTGAAACCCAGGAGTCTGCATTTCATTTTTATTTTTTTAAGTAATTTTTTTAGTTGTAGTTGGACACAATACCTTTATTTATTTTTATGTGGTGCTGAGGATCAAAACCAGCACCTCGCACATGCCAGGCGAACGCTCTACCACTGAGCCACAACCCCAGTCCCAGGAGGCTGCATTTTAATCTTTACCTGTCACAAACCCTCTTCATTCTTCCCCTGAAATGTGTTCCTCAGATGTGCTGCTAGATCTCTCCCTCATCTCTGCCACTTTCTACCTGTGGATTTATGAACTTATCCTCCTCCTCCTTGTCTCCCAGTTGGTCTTTCCAATGTAGACTGTGAGACCATTTGCTCAAATACCAATTGGGTCTCTTTATCCTGGCTCCAAGTTCCTCACTCAAATCACCCTACTCTGAACTCATCCCATATGCAAAACTACTTCCAATTCCAAGTTTCAGGTCTGTTAGTTCTCTGTCCCGACTACATGTTATGCCTTATCCATCCTTCTTGAGGACAAGATGTGTGTCATGCCTCAGATCTCCATAGGGCTCTATATTATTTCCCTCCATTCACCACTTCATCACTTCATTTTCCCTGAGAAAACTCTTTTTTTTTTTTTTTTTTTGCACAAGGGTGGGAGAAAAGACTTACCTGCTAGTGGAAAAAACTGAAGAAGTCTATGAAAGACAAAATTGTAAGCTGCAACCTCCTCTTACCCAGAAAACATATGAACCAGGAAGCAAATAAGTTTTAGGAGCTGCCAAAGTCTGTAAATAAGGTTATGTACAATTCTGAAGCAATTCCCAGCCTCCCCCTACCTCTACCCAACACCTCTTCCCAGGCCCTCCTTTCCAGCCATTTCACTCTCCTTTTAGATACAATTCCCAGGGGGAGGGAATATTTGGTTTCCCAGGCCACTGTCAGTTAAGAGGGTGGAGAACAACTGCCAGATCAAGGCATAATGACAGCCCTGAGAAGGTTATGACTGACAGCAGAAAATTTATAAAATCCCAAACAGTATATTACAGTTGGTTATAGTTTAAATAGCCTTTCAATCCCCCAAAGTGCCCAAGGACACCAAAAACAAAACATTTCAAAACAGCACAACTTGTGGCTCTGAAAGATGAACCTGGGCACCAAGAGGTTCTTTGGCTTTCGATGGGTCTCTGCCACTATGTTCAGGAAAGATGATGTCCACCTGGCCAACCTCAGTCCCTAAGACCCAGGTGTTCTCAAAAAACAGGAATGGGTTCAAGGTCCAACTGCAACCTGCTGTCTCCCTGTGGTCTCCAGAACCACCGAACACCACAATCGGCTTTCTCAAAGGCAGGCAAACAACCCCTCGGCACTGCCATTCTTGACTGGAATGTCTCATAGGGTTACTGCCACAATCATTGCTTTTCCTCTAGCTTTTTTAAGGGCATCTGTTAATAAAGCTCCTCCCCAGATTATAGACCTCTTCCAGCAGAGGGACTGCACCTGAGGATGGACACCATGCCCCTACCACCTCCTGAGTCATAGCTGAAGAATCTGCCAGCTCAAAACATCCAGAAATCCCAGGGCCTTAGGAAAGAGGCATTTAAGTGAATATGTTTAAAAATAGCCTGAGCACTTCTGTGGTCTATAAAGGTATTAATTCTCCTGCTTTTTAAATAAAATTGGTATAAATGTTAGGATTCTATGATCTATGAAGTAAGCGTCCGTCAGTTACCTTCAGATCTAATCAGTATGGAATTGAGAACCAAGAAATAAATTCTGCACTGTTTCATGAACCTGTATGAACTAAAAAAAGCATGGGTGGGTTTTCCCTTGACCTAAAGCAACCTTACTTCAAATATTTTCAAATATCATCTCTTCCTAACTGATTATTAGGTGACTCTATATTTATTTCTTGATAAATAGCATTGAAAAGCACTGATTTGCTTCAGCTTTAGTAAAGAGAATATTTCAATGAATTTAACTGGTAGTTCTGTAAAATAAGGTTATAATTTACACTTTGAGGAATTCCTTGTCCAAACTGAATTAAATCTACATCTACTTCTAGAATCACAAAAGTAATTCTTGGGTTTTTGTTTCAAGCACATTATTAAATATTGCTCCTCATGCTGTGAGGCCCATTCATTTTCAAGCAGGCCCAAATGACCTGCCAGGACAACCTTTCTACTGAGGTCCAGGTAGTTGGGACTTACAGGACTGGCCTGTTGTTTTCAGTGTTGACAGCCCTCCCTTCCCCACCGCTAAAACCTCTTAACCCTTACTGCCATTCATACTCCTTGCTGGCTCAACTAGCGGGAATTTCTAGGAAATAGGTTTAAATTGGCCAAATTGTTCTTGTTGCTTCACTGGCCCTGACCTTGTATCTAATACCTTGGCTTCTTTCTCCTGCAATGCACAAGCCTAGCCTACCCTCTAGCTCAGTTCTGATACAGAGCCTGGAACCCACTCTAGATATCTGCTTTTAGTCCCTGGGGGCAGAGACATGGCCTTGCTCCTAGATCTTCCAGTGCAGTGGAGGTCACTCTGAATCCACACGGACAAAGCAGGTCAGGGAACATGAGTGCTGTGACAGGCTACTCTAATGCTGTCACCACCCCAGCCAGCCAGCCATCTGCCAGACCACTAGCCCTGAAGACACACCCTTCCCTCCTGGCACATGGATTTTTCTCCCAGCTGCAGATATCAGGTCGGCCACCCCCGCCCCTGGACAGGGAGTTCCAGGCCCATTAGGAAATGACTCAGATCACAAAAAGCTGAGGCTCCTCTAGCCAGAACACAAATAATTCACAAGATCTGGGTCTCAATCATCAAAAAATGTCCAAATAAAACCCCAACAATGAAACAAGAGAAAATAACATCTTATGTCCCTAAAAATTCAGCACCTCCATGTTGTCTTTGGATAAAGCTGAAGCCACTAGTTCTAAGATGAAAATAGAAGAAAATCAGAGCGATGGCTGCTGTGTCTTCCCTGGGTGGAAGAAAATCAAAGAGGTTTGATTAACAGCTTCAAAGATACTGGTTATCAAAATTACAAGTATGAAACTACATACTTATTCTCTTCCAGGAAATCAAGTCATCTTCCAAGTTCGTATTAACAAAGCCAAATATATATGTGCATATTTATCAATATCCCTGAAAACTCTGATATTAAAACCTTGCTGGCTAAACTGTCTTATATTTCAGAATAACTTGAGAAACAGTAACCTTCAGTTTATGGTCAAAGTTTATTTTTGCAAGACCTATTATTTTCTATAAAGTTTTAGTATTTTCTACTTTCTACCCCTATTTAATGGGAAGATTTTCCCCTCTTGGTTTTATATATTTGCTTTTTGATCGTGTTAATTGATCCAGATAATTCCATCCTTGCAATTTTTTCACTCCTGGGAAGAAATAATACACAGTCATTTAAAAACCATCTGCAGTATCACTGCTTTTTCAATGACATAGCTACTATGAGTGACTTTTCTCCAAAATAATTCTCAAAGCTATTGAAGACATCATCAAAAATACTAGGGCATTATTTAAGTAAGAGGTATTAACTACCTATGCCAAAGCACAGCAAATGTACACAAACAATATGGACTCCTCATGAGAGAGGCTGCCCAACAATTAGACAGGAGAGGACCCACTTTGTATACCATGAGGAACCGAGAGTGCTGACATTACAAATGCTTATTTAATTATGACTAAAAAAACAGGAATGTGACCCAGCAACCCCATTTCTAAGTCTTTATCAAAAAAAAAAAAAAACCTGCAGCACTATTCATAACTACCACAATGTGGATACAACCTAAGTATCCATTCATGAACGATGGATAAATAAAATGCGGTACATCCATACAATGGAATATTATTCAGTCTTACAAAGAAAGGAAATTCTCATGCATACTACAATATGAATGAAACTTAAGGACATAAGTGAAATAAGCTAGTTTCAAAAGGACAGATACAGCATGATTCCACTGATAGGAGATAAATAAAGTAGGTGAACTCATAGAAGCAGAATAGAATGGTGGTTGCCTGACACTGCAGGGAGGGGAAAATGGGAGGCTGTTTGGTGAGCATAAAATTAAGGAGTGGCATGCAGGCAAGAGGGGACAAAGAACCAAAGAAAAAGTCTAGCAAAGGATCAAAAAGAAGGGCAACTCAGACCCAATCCTAAAACATAACACTAATGCCAGAGACTGTACAAACATCACCCTGAGCTATTCCAAGCCAAAAAGGTAAGCCAGGAAACAGCTTTCAAAGGCTGGAGGTGGGGTAAGGCGTAAAACGCCACACTTCCAACTCATGAGTAAACATTGAACACTAAACTGCAGCAAAATCAAAGGAACTGGTCAGAGTACTCTAAGTCATTCATAATCTAGCTCTCATAACTTGAGTGTTCTCTGAATTTCAGGAAAGGCCTTACTACGTGAAAAATAAGAAATGCAGAAAGTGTTAAGGCACATCACCCCAATGGGATCAATCTGGTAGTAAAATGATTTGAAAAAAACACCAGAAAAAAATGTATAGCACATATAAAGGAAGAAATAAAATATGATATTATGATAAAAACCCATTTATTTAATTAACATCCTTGAAAAAAAATAGGTATGGTAAATAAATGAATCCTTAGAGAATGTGCTAAGCTTTGGATCCTGAATGACTCACAATGGCCTGTATGTTAAATGCTTGGTCCCCGGGGAAGCACAATTGGGAGGTGGTAGAACATTTGTGAGATGGGGCCTTATAGGGGGTCTTTAGGTCCCTGGGGATGTGACCTTAAAGGAATTATGGAATTCCAGTCTTTTCCTTTCTCTTTTGCTTCCTATAACCAAGGTAAGCAGTTTTGCTCCACGTCAGACTCCTGACATAATGTACTGCCTCACCACAGCCCAAAACAATGGGGCTATTAGATCTTGGACTAGAAACTCCAAAACTGTGAGGAAAAATAAAACTTTTCTCCATGTAAGTTGTTTATCTCTGGCATTTTGTTATAGTGTTGAAAAGTTGACTAACATATAATGAAACCTGTGTTAACTGCATATGGACTAGGCATTTGATGAGTATTAGGAAATTGTACTTGGTTATTGTGTGACAATGGCATGGGGGAAATTTTCATCAGAGACACAAGCTATTTATAAATGAAATTACATGGAATTGCTTTAAATTGCTGGAGTGGAGAGTTGGGAAGATGTAGATCAAAGATTGTAAAAGTTGCAGTTAGGATGAATAAGTCTAGTGATCTAGTGTACAATATACAGTATGAGGACTACATTTAATATTATATTGCATACTGGTAATTTGTGAAGAGAGTAGATTTTAGGTAATCTTACCACAGGGAAGACATTCTGAGAAATGCATTATTTCATCATCATGCAAACAGTATAAAGTATAGTTACACAAACCTAAAATGTACAGACCAATCAAAATCTGAGGTAAGGAGAGCACAGTGGTGTACACCTATAATTCCAGCTACCCAGAAGTCTGAGGCAGGAAGGCTGCAAGTTTGAGGCCAGCCTGAGCAACTTAGCAAGACCTTGTCTTAAAAGAAAAAATAAACAGGACTGGGGATGTAGCTCAGTAGTAGCGCAACCCTGGGTTCCAAAAAGGAGAGGGTGGGGGTGGGGGAGGAGGGTGAAGAGATGGTAAACACAAGATGTATGAGGCTGCTCTAGCATAACATGCCCTACTGTTTTACAGTAAACTTTTTTTTTATAAGTAACAATCTAAAATGTTATCAAGTATCATATGTAGTAAATACATAAACCAGTAACATAGCTGTTTATTATCAAATGTTATACACTGTGTATAATTGTATGTGCTATATTTTTATACAATAGCAACTTGTGTTTATTTACACCAGCATCAACACAAACCCATGAGTTATGTATGTACTACAACCTTACAACAGCTATAAAACACCACTTGGTGACAAGAATATTTCCACTCCATTATAATCTCATGGGCCCACCACGGAATACATAGTCCACCATGAACCAAAGTATTGTTATGTAGTGCATGACTATTTATCAAATCATCACATTGTTCACTTCAAAAATATACAATAAAAAATAATAAGCTTTTCCTACCACAAAAACACAATGTAGGGGGCTGGGTTTGTGGCTCAGTGGCAGAGTGCTTGCCTCACACGTGTGGGGCACTGGATTCAATCCTCATCACCACATAAAAATAAATAAATAAAATAAAGATACTGTGTTCATCTACAACTAAAACACATTTTTAAAAAACACAGTGTGGGGTTAATCAAATAAGATTGGCAAAATGTTGATATTTGAAACTTGTTGGTGAGCATGTACATGGTGGTTAATTACATACCTTACTACTTACATATTTTTGACAATGCTTTTTAGTTGTACATGGACACAATACCTTTGTTTTATTTGTTTGTGGTGCTGAGGATCCAACCCAGTGCCCCACACGTGCAAGGCAAGCACTCTGCCAGTGAGCTACATCCTCAGCCCTATTTTTGACAATTTTGATGATAATTTTTAAAAGGCCTGGGTTGTTCCATTTGGCGTAAAGTTCTCTAAAGTTGCTGCCTGGATTTCGGATACTTTACCAAAAAATCACAGATCTCTCTATACCTGGAATGTCCCTTTACTCCACCTGGACAATTTGTGTTCACTCCCTAAGACCCTTTCAACTGCAGTACTAGGGATCAAACCCAAAGCAGAGGCCTCAACTTCTCCTGTGCTCCTACTGTATCCTATTCACCCCACTATGTATCTCTCATTATCCTATATTTGCTTATGAAACCACAGTGCTCCCCTACTGAACAAGGAAGGGACCACAATGTTTTGTCACTATATTCCAGGGGCCTGGCATATGCTATGCCCCTGATAAATATTTGGGATATTTATAAGACTTAGCCTGGTATCCTCATGAAACACAGATTAATTGATTGATTGATTGATTTACACTGGGGATTGAACCCAGGGTTGCTTAATACTGACCCACACCTCCAACCCTTTTTCACTTTTTATTTAGAGACAGGGCCTCGCTAAATTGCTGAGGCTGGCTTTGAACTCACACTCCTCCCACCTGAGCCCCCTGAGCCACTGGGATTACAGGTGTGTGCCTGGTCAAGGGATCTTAAGAAGGTCTTCAGGCCCATATAGCCTGTGTTCTTACCATGCTGATGTCCTTACACAGTCATGCCTGCCGGCTTCCATGGCCTCTACTTAGAGTCCCCAGCTTGTCATTTGTTATGCACAGACCCTCCAGACACAGCCTTACTTCAAATGGCCTTCTGGTCAAAGACAAAAGACCCTGGGCACACCTTAGGAGAAAGGTGTGTATGTGTGTGTCAGTGCACCTCCCACTCCCATCCCACATATTCTAGACTATTGAGGGCTTCGGTCCAAAACCTGCAACTATGTACAGGATAACAAGCTGCCAAGCAATGAGTAATGGTACATGTCTGTGGCACTCACCTCTCCTGTCTCAGCCACAGATCACCAAGGGTACCAGCTGAAAAAGGGTGACCTTCTGGCCATTCCCCTGATACATGGTACTACATCCAAGGAGTCCCTTTCCCTCCATCAGCCTTCAGGTTTTCAATGATAGAAGAGAAACACCACCAAAGGTGGTTATGAGCAAGTAAAACCATGTATATCTGGGGTTTTCTTCTCTCACTGTTTTGAAATTATGAAAGCGGTATTTATCTCCCTATTAATATCTCTTGGAAAATTGTCAATTGGTCTTATGTCTCCTCTCCGGTTTTTGTTTTTCATTGGATTTTTTTTTTTTTTTTTTTTTTTTTGGTACTGGGGAGTGAAACCAGGGGCACGTAACCACTGAGCCACATCCCCAGCTCTTTTTATATTTTATTTAGAGACAGGGTCTCAGTAAGTTGCTTAGGGCCTAGCTAAATTGCTGAGGCTGGCTTTGAACTCACAATCCTCCTGCTTCAGCTCCTCTTGCCTCAGCCTCCCGAACTTCTGGGATTCTAGGTGTACACCACCACACCCAGCTTTTACTGTTGTTTTATTTTGTTCCTGCAGTACTAGGGATCCAACCCAAGGCTACTCTACCAATGGACTATACTGCCATACCTTTTTAAAACTTTTATTTTGAGACAGGTTCTTGCCTAAATTGGCCAACCCGACCTCAAACTTGAGATCTTCCTCCTTCAGCATCCTCAAACTGCTCATATTACAAGTGAGCAAATTACCACTGTGTCTGGCTTCTCTCCATTCTTCCTCAAATTTCTGACTTATGGCCTATATCACATACCCTAGCTCTCAAATGCAGGCCGACTGTATTGCTTACACTTCTCTTTCATGCAGACAATATTGTGAAATAAAAATATAGGAACTCTGAAGTCATATAATCTGGATTCTTATGCTGGGTTCACCAATACTTTGATTTCTGATGGTTTTGTAACAGTCGTCCACTTTATGCTCTGAATATATAGCCCTTGCTGCTCTGACACTATGACTTATTTTTTAAAGGGACATGTTTGCTTCTCTTCCTCTCTCCCTGCTCCTCCTTAATCTTTCCCCCTTTCTAATCTCTGGGAAAATAGGATTACCTTTTTCCCCATCCGAGGCAGAATTATTTGCCCTTGAGCACACAACCACCACAAGAGAGAAATAATTCAGGCTTTGGGGATGGCACCAGAAGAACTCAGAAATCTGACTATCTCCCCAATTAACAGTGAATTACAACTCAACAGAGAACACATGGAATGTGGCCTTTGAATCACCTCTTTTAAAGTCCCCTGTTCCTGGTAATAGGCAGAATCACAGCCTTTGGGACAGGAGTTCCCAGTGCTTCTCCTTTCCGAGCAAAGCAATAAAACTTCTTCCTTTTTCTCAAAACCGTGTCCTCATTCTTGGACTGGCATTGAGGACAAGGACCAAGCTTTTGCTAACAGTTTGACTTATGATTTTCAATTTCATGATGATGCAAAAGTGATATACATGCAGTAGAAACCACACTTGGAATTTTATATCTGGATGTTTTCCCAGGGTAGCAATATGTGGTCTGATATGCTCTCTCTTGAAGCTGGGCATAGGCAATAAGCAGTGGCTTCCAGTCACCATGAGACCACAAAGGTCTACAACCTGTACTCTACAGCAAACTGCATTGCTGGCAGCTTTTAGGATACTGTTTTTTCTTTTTCTTTTTTCTTTTTTTTTTTTTTTGTGTGTGTATGTGTTTAATATATATTTATTTTTTAGTTGTAGTTGCACACAATACCTTTGTTTTATTTATTTATTCATCCCATCATGTCTATGAAATGTTCATGTGTATGTATGAGATCCTCAACTTCACTATAAAATAAGTTTTGTGTTAGTAATTTTGCCCACTGTAGGCTAAGGAAAGTGTTTTGAGCACATTTAAGACTGACTGGGCTAAGCAGTGTTGTTCAATAGACTAAGTTTATTAAATTTGCTTTCAACTGACAATTTGCATGCGCTGTGGGTGTATTATGACTTAACCATTCCAACAAAATTTGAGGAGTATCTTTACTTTTTTAAACTTGAGAGAAATCATCTTTGAGTATGGGAGGGGTATACTGAGTTGGGGGGAAGGAAATCATCTGAGGTTCAGCTATTACATCAACTTTAATTTCAGTGTCGTTGATTAGATTTAGATAAATTACATTTACTTTAGATAAATTACACTTATTTTAAATGTGTGCAGAAAAATTCTGAATAAAATTACTTATCTATTTTTAAAAATGCCAAGCAGAAAGATAGATCACTCTTGTCATCAGGAAAATAACATTTGAAAAGAGAAGACTGGATGATTTTCAGTTGAATGAGAAAGAGTACAAACCCTGCCTTCACCCTCCCCACTAGAAACAAGAGCTTTGAAAACCACTGATATCTGTCTACCAAAGTATAAACCGAAGGTCAACTTTCAGATGAATGTAATGGTTACTGTATCATTCATAGGAAAATTATCTGTTTTAAGTTAAAAGTACTCCTTACATTCTCATTTCCACTGTTATCTATAAGATGATCAGATCATTTAGTTTGGGGCCCTGTGCTTGGAAAGGGTTTGGATCTCTTAACAGCAGGAAATTCCAAACCCCAGGCATCTCACAAAGACACAACAGGTGATGCAAATCCACATCAATACTAGAAAACTGTTACGGTTTAAACATCTATATCCCTCCAAATTCATATGATAGAACTTAATATCCAACATGATAGTCATGGAATCCTCCCAATTTCAGTTTCAGTTTATGCAGTTTGTTAACCTCAACTATGATCCAAAAATATTAAATGGAAAATTCCAGAAGCAACTCATAAGTTTTAAATTGCATGCAGTTCTGAGTAGTATAACGAAATCTTATGCCATCCAACTCAGGATGTGAATAATCCCTTTGTCCAGCGTATCCACACTATATACACTATCCACCTATATTAGTCAGTAGTCATCTCAATTTTCAGCTACTATGGTACTAGTATATTGTTATAATTGCTCTAGTATTAATTTTTAGTATTAATTATTTTTAATCTCTTTCATTATAGGCATGTGTATATATAGGAAAAAGCATGGTAAGTACAGGGTTAAGTACTATTCAAGGTTTTAGGTATCCACTGGGAGTCTTAGGCACATCCCCCCAAAACAAAGGTGAAACTACTCTATTACTGGGGTTGTGGCTCAGTGGTGGAGCACTTGCCTTGCACGTGTGAGGCCCTGAGTTTGATGTCAGCACCACATATAAACAAACAAATGAAAGGTATTATGTCCATCTACAACTAAAATCATCTTTAAAAAAAAAAAAGAAGAAGAAGAAGAAAAAAAAAAAAAGAAGAAAAGGTGGGGCCAGAGGGATGACCCAAGCCTATAATCCAGGCTGTTTAGAAGGCTATTTGGGAGTCTAAGACAGGAGGATAATAGGTTCAAGGCCAGCTTTGGCAATTTAGAAGACTGGGTGTCTAATAAAATCAAAAGCAGGGGCTAGAGATGTAACTCAGAGACGGAACACTCCTAGTTCAATCCCCTGTAGAGCCAGAAAGAAAAAGAAAAGATGGGGCCAGTTTGGGAAGTGATGAGGGATCTGCCCTAGTGCCTTACAAAAGGCTGAGAGGAGCACCCTAAAGCACCTCTTGCCCTTCCATCTTCTTTGGCTTGAACCCAGAGGGGCTTTACTACTGAGCTACATCCCCAGGTCTTTTTTAAGGCTTATTTAAGTCTCTAAATAGAGATAGTGTAGCCCTAATTTGCAAGGCTGGCCTTGAATGAGCAATTCTCTGGCCTTGGCCTCTTGAGTAGCTGGAATTACAGGCATGTACCACCAGGCCCTTTCATTGAGGCAGGAAGATCTCAAGTTCAAGGTCATCCAGAGCAATTTAGCAAGACCAATTTGCCAGCAACTTAATGACACCCTGTTTCAAAATAAAAAATATTTATAGAAGGACTAGAAGTGTAGCTAAGTGGTAAAGCACCCCTGGGTCCAATTCCCAGTACTGAAATAATACTAAGAATAATAAATAATTATACACATATATACAATTGGGACTAGAGGCCAGGAAAAATGAAAGAGAGAGAGAGAGAGAGAGAGAGAGAGAGAGAGAGAGAGAGAGAAGGAAAGAAAGAAAACTGGGTATACGCTGAACAGATGTCTGTGTCTAAAGGGTTCTGGATGTCCCATATAACAGATATATGACCTTGGACTAGTCTCTTAAATTGGTTGGCCCTGATCAGCTTCACATGTAAAGACAGTAAATTGAATTAGACAAGTTCAACTCTTTCCAATTCTAAAATTCAATACGAATTCACAAATTCTTGATTGATTGACTCCACAGTAAAAGAAAGAAGGCATATAAAGTCCTTAACACAGTGGTTAGGATACAGTAAGCGTGTCATAAATGCTGGCAGCTGGTATTAAAATAGGGAGGTTAAGGTTTGCATGTGTTACACATAGCTTATATCCAGATTTCTCTGGTGAGACATTTTCTAGAGGGAAAAAAAAATAAACCACTTTAAATCCCTATTTTAATCAGCATTGTTAAATCAAAGGAGCCCAAAATGAAACAATAAATTATGGAGCTCTACATGAAAGGACATGAGCCTCTCAAAATCGACTGGCTTTGTTTTGTTTTAAATTAGACTTTCAGTGAACTCTTGGCGGCACTCGGGAAGAAATCATGAGTGCTGTAAAGGCTCATCGCTCAGCACACATTTACTGGAAATTGTGATATCAAACTTGCAGCTGGGGAAGGAAAGCTCAGCAAGACCCTGCCTCGGGTCTTGCTTGATTTTGTTTTTAACTGAATTAGGTGTCTTACACTTAGAATTCGGGGTTATTCACGAATAAGGATTTCTAGCTTTTCTTGAGAACATGGAAGTGCTTAGCAATATCAGGCCTGCATTCCCACTCAGCAATGCACAGCATATTTGAGCAGAATTATTTCCACCACCACCTTGTTGCCATTCACCCTCAGCTCACTGCCTGGCCAGCTGGGCACTGTTTCCTTTGCCCAGTCCCTGCACCTATACATACATAATCCAGGAGCTCTCTCAGGAGCGGTGGGCTCTGGAGTCAGATACCATGCTGGCATCCCTGCTCTAACAAATACCAGTCATGTCATTATCTTAAGCAAGTAATTTGTCTCCCTGAGCCTCAGTTTCCCAACTGCAAAACTGAGGTGTTAGTAATAGCATCTGCCTCCCAGGGATGGTGTACATGCATTATTACCTGCTAAGTGCTTGGAGCTGAGCCTGATACACAGTAACTGCTCTATAAATATTAGATGTTACTACCTTCTGGCCCCAGACGGCATAAGAGTTTCAAGTTTCTGTCCCAGAGCTTTAATATTCTACAGTTATCTGCCAAATTATTTTATGATCAAAATGAAAACGGCATATGGCAAAAGCTATGCAGATAAAACTTAAGGATAACTACAGCCTCCAGACACAAAGGAAGAAACACACTGCATGAGGCACCTGGAATCGGAATATTCATACAGACAGAGGTTAGAGGGGCTGGAAGAAGGGGGAATGAGAAGCTATTTAATGAGTACAGAATTTCTCTTTGGGAGCAATGACAAAATTCTGGAGATGGATGGTGGTGATGGTACAAAATAATGCGAATGTACTTGACATCACTAAATGACACACTTAAAATGGATTAAAATGCAAATTTTATGTTACATATATATATCTTAGCACAATTTTTAAAAAAGGAATTACTCCAGCCTACTTTTAGCTACTTGCTAAAAGTAAAATGTTAATGATCCTAAAGTCATTCTAAATCACCATAAATTCATGCTCTCAAAGGCCACATACTGTACATCCCATAATAGTTCGGAGAAAACAATATTAAGTATTTTAACAGCTGTGCTTCACAACAGTGGCCCTTCTTTTGGATCTAGAGGTCTCCTGGGAATGAATCTGTAGCAAATAGAGCATGAGGCTGATGAGATCAACTTTTAATACCTGTCCACAGCAGTTGGCCATTCTTCCTTCATTACAAAATGTCCACACAGGCTCCTCATACTCTCTCTTCTCTCAACAAATACACAAAATGGAGGCTTCCTGCCAAGCACCACTTAACTGGTTGCCTTTGAACTGTGGGATGCTGGGCAACCCTGATGAGAGATTCTGATCTACACCTGTTCTATAACAGTATTCAAAATGCCCATAAACACTAAGATAACCAGGCTGCAAATCAACATTCACAATGCCCTAAACTGTCCCAATCAGGGTCTTTACTTTCACATTTCCACATGCTACTACCTTCTAAGGCATTTCTCTCTCTCTCTCTCTCTCTCTACACACACACACACACACACACACACACACACACACACACACACACACACGCATGTGAAATAATTACTTTTCAAACTGCAATTAATCTAAGAAACACACACAAAACAGGCATAACCTAGTATATATTCACAATCTTCCGGCCTGGATCCCCTTACAAGTACCTATTTCCTAACATTGACAGGGAGGGCTACCCTTATGAGTTTATAAGCTTGAGACAGGCACACTACACCTAGCTCCATGAAGAAACTTCCCTAAACTTGGAGATTTCTTAAACTAGTGCCTTTTTTGGCACCAGTGTTTTTTGCATTAAACATTCTTTTAAATATAAGTGAAAATTTGAAATGACAGGTATAATATCTTTCAAATTCTCAATATTATATACTGAGTACCAACCCCAACTTAGGGAGGGGGAACTACATGGCACCTTGATTTCCACTGCTGCCCAACAGTTAAGACACCAAGTCCCCACGTGGCTGTATGTCCTATATAATAAACCCTCAAACACTGATCATTTTCCCCTGTGAAAGCACAAAAAAAGCGTTCCAAAAAGACGAAAAGGGAAAAGATCATAGGCACAGTGCACAATTTATCCTCTTAAAATCCAACGTGAACATCAAATGACAAGTATTTTTATACTCTAAGGATCAAACAGGGAAAAGATAAATGTTTTTAAAATTCACTGAGAAAAAGCCTCAAGCAAAACCGCTGCCATCTAAGAAGTAGCTCCCATGTATAAACCAGCCCAGCAGAAAGCTAAGGAATGGAGCAGGTAATTCCTGGACAAGAAAATTTGGGCTTCCTGTCCAAGCTGCACATAACAAAACAATAAATATGTATCAAATATTTATTAAATAAGGCCAAAATCTCTCTGTTACAGGTTGAATTATGCTCATCTCCCTCCAAATTCATGCAGAAGTCATAAGGCCTAGGACCTCAGAATATGAACTTATTTTGAGCAAGGATTTATATAGAGGTAATCAAGTTAAAAGGAGGTCATGTCAGGGTGGGCCCTAACCCAATGTGAATGGTGTCTTTATAAGAAGAAGAAATATGAACACGGACAGGCAGAGAAGGAAAGCACAAGGAGAATACAGCAACCTATAAGGCAAGGAGAGAGGTTAGGACCACACCCTTTCCTCATAGGGCCTCAGAAGGACCAGCCCTACCCACACTTTGACCTTGGATCTTTACTGTCCATAGCACAGAGATAATAAATTTCTGTTGTGTGTTTTGCTGTTTGTTTTTGTTACTGTGGATTGAGCCCAGGGGCACTCTACCAAGAAGTTACATCCTGAGCCCTTTTTATTTTTCATTTTGAGACAGGGTCTCACTGAGTTGCTGAGGCTGACCTTGAATATGCAATCCTCCTGCCTCAGCCTCCCACATCACTGGGATAACAGGAGTGTGCCAGGATGCATGGCAGTAACTTTCTGTGATTAAGGCATCCAGTTTGTGATACTTTGTTACAGAAGCCCAAACAAACTAATACAGCTGCATACCAACTGTGATGACCTCAGAGCCAACACAACCCAGTGCACAGGTACTGCTTCTATCAAGTGGATATAACACAAATCCATGCAAACATCCCACAAATCCACAGTCAGCACTATTTCAGGCACAGTGGGATCCCAGGAGAAATCTCAAACTCTCACTGCCCTCTCCTGCAAACATTTTACCACCTACCTAGCATGGGAAACATACAGTGCACTACTACAAATCATGTGCAAGTATGTATAAGACAAAAATACCAAATTCTTTGCTTATCAGTCAACAATAACAACAAAAAAGCTGAGCCAATTAAGACCAGACTTTTCCCAAGACCAATGATAGTATGTGATAAATACTCTTAAGTTCCATGAAGTTTGGGTCCATCTAAACACATTATTCTCCGTCACCCTCTCAGGACACAATTTTACTGCAGGAGTATGATGTAACTACCCTGCTTTGTCCACCAAACAGAACACAATATGCCTTCAATATGTCAGCCTGTTTCATCTCCCTAAATACATAATTGATTTTCAACATTTTATGCTCCAGTTACTGCCCAAAAGCAGACTGGGACAACTTCATATTTCAATTGCCCCTTCCTTTAAAGTATAAAAGGAGTGATCAGAACAATTAACCAACTTCCTTCAGTTATTCTTGAAGAGTCATTTGCTCACAGCTTCTTCTAGTTTCTCTTATCATTCACATATAAACCTCTTATGCATCAAAAAAGATATAAAATTTATATAACCTGGCTAAAAAATAGAACTACATATATGATGAAATACCACCAAGAGGAGGAGAAGAATTTGTCTTTATTTGGAACACAGAGTAGCTACTTACATTCCCCATAGAAACAGAATTAGGACCAATGTCAAACAAAAATTAAAACCTTAAACTTCCCTTAAAAAAAAAAAAAAACTAGAGCTATATATTTAGGTCATTTTATTTTTAACCACAGCCTCCTAAATGACCTGAATATCCCCACATCCATTCTAAGTGACAAGTTTTATAATTCTTATGAATAATTTAACTGGGCAAATTTGCTTTACTTGTTGTTGAATAAAAATGCTGCTTCAGAAATTGACAGGCCAGTTGCCCACAAAAAATTTCCGTCGGAATATCTGCCATTCCTATTAGGGAAAAATAGGGTGTGATGGGAAGGAACTTTAAAACTGGATCTCTTGCCTGGCAGAGACTTTTGCTATCATCGAAATGGGCAGCTTTGGTTTATGTGTAGTCTTCCATCTATTCACCATCTCCCCAAACACTGTAAATATCAAGGTATTCTGAGGTTCCAAAGGTGTGTGGTTCGAATTCAGGTTCAGAAAGACATTGCTAACGGCACACTCACACACAGTGAGTGACTTTCTTAGAACACGGAGCCAGATATGCCAGAATATTCTGTTAAAATAGAAACCACAGCAGCCTTGGCAACAATAAGGTTGGGGGGGGGGTGTTGGTTTTTTTAATTCATCCTCATTTCTACAAAAGCTGAAGAAAACAATTTATCCAGAATGATGCTGGCTTTGGGAAACAAGAGTATTTACTATGGGGGCCCAAGGGTCGGCCAGGTTATGAAGATATCACCCCTCTGAGCTCACTCTCTGGGCCTTTTCTGGCCTCTTACTCTCCAGTTCCTGGAAGTCCTGTGACTAAATCCACAAAGCTTAAAAACAGAAACTGGAGGTGGGGGCCCAGGTCTTCCCTCCTTATTTTTCTCGGGTGCCACATGATGAAGTCCTGGTAAACCTCTGGCTGTATGTGAGTGGCCTCCAGGGAGGGAAGCCTGATGGCACAACATTGCCAGGGGACAGGCAGGCAAGACTGAATTAGGAAGCCACTGCGGACCTAAGCTGTGGTGTGAATGTGTCCTGCAAAAGTCTACACCTTGGAAAGTCAATCCCCAAGTTCTCCTGTTAATGCAATTTGGAAGAGAGATCTTTGGAAAGTAACTGGTTAGATGAGGTCATAGCAGGTAAAGCCCCCATGACAGTATTAGAGGAAGACATACCTGAGTTGGCGTGCTTGCTCTCTTTCACCATGTGATGCCCTCTGCCATGTAATGAGGCAGCAAAAAAAGCCCTCATCTGGTGCCAAGCAGATGCTAGCACCACACTCTTCACTTACCAGCCTCTAAAACCATGAGCCAAATAAACTTCTTTTCTATATAAGTTAAATGGCCTTGGATGTTTTGTTATTGTAACAGAAAACAAATGAAGACAAAACATATTGAAATCATTTTACAAGTATTTAAGTCATATTCTCCAAGTTTAGTTCTATTAGTTAAAAAAAAGTGCTATTTGAATTCTTTATGTCTTCTTTCCACTTATCACTCAAAACTGGTTCAAAACTCGAAAAACTGAAGGAGCAGTCATTGACTCCACCCTCAAACACCAATAATCAAAAGAATGAATGTTTCATTTTCAAGACACAGAACTTACCTCTACTAAGTTTATTTTACTTCTAAGTCATCTGTGAGAAAATAAAAAGAACTAGAGAAAACAAAACTATTCTAATTCCCAAAATACTGACTTATTTCATTTCATTCAAAACTTAGTCAAGGAACCACTGTTACTATTATTATGACCATTCCCAGTGCAGCGCCACTCAGTCACTTATTTAGCAGCAACTAAGTGAGCTGCTGCTCACCCTCACTTGTAAAATGGGAATGGTGATACTCCTACCTAGTGGGTGTGATCTTAGAACAAATGATATAATGAAGGATTAAAGGGATTATTGCTCATAAAGCACTTTCCATGTACATAGTAGAGCAGTGTTAAATAAATGTCCCTGCCCATCCTCATCTGTTAAGAATGGACATGTTCATTCAGAACCAGTAAGGGCTTTTGGGGATTATTCCAGTAAGCCTTTGTTTCATTTTTACTGAGATATTTGATATACAATGAGAAAAGTATCTTCCAAATGTCACTCAGGAAAAAAAAAATGTTAAAGCTCTTCATTTCTACAAGCATATAGTTCTGAATGTTGTCTCCTTCCCACACCCCTGAAATAGGATTTGGCAGATTATAATCTGTAAACTAGAGTCACGTGTTGGTATTACTTCCTTCTTTACTGTACAGACAATGGTGAGGCCACTCCCCCACTGGCCATGCCCAGGGCCTCCCATTCAAAGGATGAGAAGAGCAACTCTCCCATTAGTAGTGGCTCTGGGATCAGAAACAATGGTCCCTGATCATTGTCAATAAGGCCACTTCTCTCAAGGATACCCAGCAACACCATATCCTTATTTTATCATTTTCTATCTTGGTCACTTCTAAGATTGGCCAACTACTGTTTCATAGTTTCTCAGATATCCCCCACTCCAGCCACAAACAGATCAATCAGTTAAGTTACAAAAGTTGACTAGATCTTTTTTATGTAAAATTAAAGACAGGAATACTTACCACCAGTGTTCTCTGAATGACATTATAACTATCATTTAAGAAAATTTCTCCAGGATTGAATATTGCCAAAGACTAGGTCTCTATATGACCCATTGTTCAAGAAGTTCCTGAAGTACTAGAAGGTACCCACCAAGGGTCCACATTTGCTATTTCTTTGGGTTCTTTACCTTCTGGTCCACCTATTTCCAGAAAAGGCTTTTTTCTTGATTGTGAAATGCTTCTGCTAAAATACTCCAACAGCACTTACATGTTTTATTTGTGAAGAGTCCATAAAATCTTATCAGTATTGAAATGCCTTCAAATTCCATCTTTTCAGTTTTAAGAATACTGTTTTGAATACTTTTAAGTGAAAATGAAAGTGGCCAATCTATCATTCATTTCTCCAACCTTCTTTTTGTTCTTCAGCAATAATCTGAATTCTAAATCTGTCTGAAATCATCAACTTATTTCAGCAGTTAACCCAGTCTCCAAGATCGACAGCAAACTACAGACAGTCAGCCTACTGCAGTTATCATCCCAAATGAATCCTCACTCATTACCACTTGGTCAGAGGTGGTTACTGATGGGGCAAGGCTGATGGATTCTGCCCTGGAGTTCTGCTAAAGGTGGGCAGAGCTTAGTTTATTTTGATAGTCTCCATTCATGTTATTCTTTTGAATCCAGAAACAGGCAAAGGATTTGGCAATCTTAGGTTAGCTGTAGGGAAACTTAGACTAATTTACCAGCAAATTTTCCACAATAAAGAGAGTAAGCATCCTACTCCTGCCTTTCCAGAGTTCTCAGCCAGCCTCTGCCACGTCCCTACTCAAATTCTCTGTCCACTCACCAGTCATGAGTTTCATCTTCTTTCTACTTTCTCACTTTCAATAGTTAACTTGGCTTTCTTACCACTCCACTTGAATCTATTCCTTTCAAATACCTGAAATAACTCTCAAATATAAAAGCATTTCTGCACATCTTGTGTATGAACCATACTTTCTCCTACACCACAGTGTCCAGCATTATCAGTTACGAAGAAGTGATCTGACAGTCCTAATGGGGACATGTTAATCCTTCAGAGTTTGATTCGTGATACCTCATCAGCACTTTTAGACAGATGGCCAGGGAGAGCTTTCTGGTTTACTCCCCAATCATCCTACACTCAATCTGCTTGACAGTTTACCTCTCTGTCAATTTCTCATCCACATACCATTCCAAAACCTAGCAAACCCTCCTTTTATAAATGTTGTGTGCTTCCTGCTCTTAGATTACTATCTTTCTAAACCAGATGTCTCCAAAGTAGAGGGAGGGAGATGATCTCCAAGGGTAAAGAAACATGAAAATTTCTGATCATATTTACTTGTCTCATTCTTTCATTTCTATCTTTGTGTATCTTAAAATGCAAACAGCTTATTACTAAACAAGCGTGTGACTGTAATTTATAAATATATAAATGTTTCAAGTGTGAGCAAAAGTATCTTACTGATAGAATTGTAATGTCAAAAATGATTAAAGAAGTTAAAGAAGGTTAAAGCTATTAAAGCTATTGCTTTAATAGAACTTTCTGGGGCAATAGCTCAGTGGTAGAGACTTGCCTGGCATATGTGTGGCCTTGAGTTAATCCCCAGGACAAAAAAAAAAAAAAAAGTTTAGTTTAAAGACTACTTGGCTAGGCAGTCACAGTGGCCTACATCTATAGCCCCAGCTAGTCAGGAAGCTCAGGCAGAAAAATCACTTAAGCCCAAGAGTTTGAGGTCACCCTGGGGCAACCAAAATAGCAAGAGAAAACTAATAACTTTTCCTAACTTTTTGGTGTTCCATGGACAATTCCAACTAAAATGCTGTATTCTAGTTGTTGGGTCATAGCTGTTTTGTTTCACATAGCGTTTAGATGGTAACAATATTCTTATTCCAAAGTCAGACCTCACTCTTCGCTTTCATATCATATATTAGATTATGTTTGTTATCCAGGTCTATTCTTTTTTAAAGTTTACTTGTTCTTTTTAGTTATACATGACAGTAGAATATATTTTGACATATTATGCATACATGGGGTATAACTTCCCATGCTGTGGGTTGTACATTCAGGTCTACTCTTAAAGACATCTCCATAGTTGAAAAATATTTTTGTCTTTTCTTCAAAATTAAACAATCAAACATCCTTCAAAAAAGAAACGACCCAAGACAAATTTTCAAACACGTATAGCACTTACAAAGTCCAGATATCATCCTAAGTTCTTTCTTACTTAATGCTTACAACAGTGTATTTTTAAATATGAAATTATATATATATATTTAATAAAATTCAAAAATAGTATTTATTAATAGATGGAAAAACTTACTCCTGTAAAACTGAGACTCCTCTAAAATGGTGGTCAATACTATTTTCAATTAAAAGGTCAGGAAGGCAAACGCTCTGTGACTTCCACTTTCTTAATCTACCTGCTCTCAAGGCATCTAGTTGTTAACTGTGTGGCCTTGGGCAGCAATATCGCCTCTCTGTGCCTTGGAATCCTTATCTACAGTAACTTCATTCACTGGAGTGCTTACTTTGTGGCAGGCACCATTTTTTTTGTTGAGGGACACAGCGGATAAGACAAAAATCCCTTATTTAAACAGCCCAATACACAATTCCACAAAGTCACAGAAGATAGCCAGTTATTAAAATGTTAGCCATTATTATTTCTCAAAACAAAGGCCACTTTATTTATCATTACCTCAGTCCATTTTAAAGGCAAATTTCACCTCGCTCCTAAATGGCTCTTAGCTGGTGAAAGGGGCAGGAAATCAGTTAAAAGACTGGCAAGAATGTGGTACCAGCAAACACCCTCTACCTTCCCCTGCTGTAAAGCTCTAGGGATCTTGCCAGCTGCTGGGGGTAGAACAGCTCGGCCAGGAAAAAGGTCTGCAGAGGACTTTGGATGGTAGCATCCCACCAGGCTCTGGATGCTCCCAGCACTTTTCCATGATGCTGATGAAGGTCTATTTACACCTGGAGGTTACAGCTGACGAATGCGGCGCGTCTGACAGCTGCAAAATTCAACTGCAGTGCAACTTAATCCCTAATGATGCTGTTTCCAGGCTGCCCTTCCAGAATCTGCCATGAGACATCTTTTTACTTATTCAAAATTATTACATAATCACAGACCTCGCTCTCCACGGTCACCACAGAAGAGCATGGCTCAGAAAGTCTGCCTTTCAGCACAGAATTTAAAACCACCAGCAGGAGAATAAAAGAATCCTGCTGAATCCAAAGTAAACACAAAGAAGCAGAATGATAACAGGAACTCTCCAGAGAGCACTTCCCTTATAAACAGCTTCGATCACCTCACAAACACCTCACCAAACCTACACACCTGAGACAGACCCACATCTCCACCAGCGGGGAAACAAATACCACAGGCCACCACGAAGACTAGACATGCCTTAGGAGTTTTAGGTCACAACCTCAAAAAATCTTCACGAGGACCAGGAAGAATCCAATTCCTAATATCTGTATTTCATACCATCCTGCTAAAAAGAAAAAAAAACCTACTGCAAAATATCTGCCGTCTGTTGACCGACTGTCCACAAAGCCAGGTAGTTAGCTTGAGCATTTTCCTCTCAATATCAGAAAAATACTCAGTACTCCTCACTGCCTTCTCCTCCTATCCCCATATGGATGCACTTCGATTCAGCATCAGGTTGCTGACTTCAGACCTGATGGGCAGGTCAGATGGGCAGGAAGAAGGGAAGCTCAGAAGGAAGAAGAGAAAGGGGAACAGGCTCTGGTCTCCAAACAGTCCACAACTCCATCCCCTCCTGCTGCAGGTCCCAAATGCCCCAACACTGTGTCCTTGTGCTTCCCTATAACCTCAAGCACCCTCTGGACTTTCTGCCAGTTCCATCACAGCACATGCCCAGTCCCAATACTAGAGAACAGTCCCTTCCATAGGACTTCGGATCCCAACCCCCATCTCCTCATCCAGCATTTCCCTATTCCAGGCCCTTCCTCTAGGAACAACTTTCTCCTCCTCTCCCCTCCCCCACAGCCTCTGGAACCTTCTTTCTGTTGTTGAAGTCCTCAGGGGTTACAGAGAGGGGCTCTGGAGTCAGGAGGATCTGGGATAAGCCAGCCTCCACCTTTTTCCGGATGTCTGACCTTGGGCAACTTGCCTAATCTCTCTAAACCTGAGATTCTTCATCTGTACAGCGGGGTTTACATCATCTCTGAAAGTAAGGATTAGATGAAAATACACATAAAGCACTTAGTAAAATCCCTAGCATACATTCAAATAATAAGTGCCCATTTTGTACCAGGAATAGGTTTTGTAAATGGTGGTGATTATCATTCCCGCCCCCCTCCACCTCTTATTTTTTTAATTGAGGTAAAACAGAAATAACAAAGTTTACTGTTTTAACCATGATTTGAGTATATGCCCAGCTCAGAGGCACAAGGACACTCACATGGTCCTAGAGCCACCACCACCAACCCACCAACAACGTTCACCTTTCCCCACTGAAACTCTGCACCTTCTGTTGACACTCTCCACCTGGAAGAGCTGGTTCAGGTGGCTCTGGGTAGTCAGAGAGGGTCTTCTCCAGGCTATTTTTCTTAACACAGGTTAAAAAAAAAAATTCTCCTTCTTGGAGCTCTCACTGCTCACAATCCTACCACCCTCTACCCCAGTTCTTCGCTGACACTTACCTATTTTTGGTAACTTCTCATTCACCAGGAATAAATGGGCAGTCCTTAGTTCACAAGTTTCTCTTCCACCCTTTCTCTTGATAGATGCTTCTGCCCAGTAGTCAGCTCCTAAAGGAACAAGAACACAGAGAACCACCTGGATTAGATCCCAACTCTATCTTTTATTAGCTGTGTGACCTGGAACAATTTCTTCCTCTTTCTGGGCCTGGGCTGCCTCACCTATAAATGGGGATAATGTCAGTATGTATTTGTGGGGTTGAGCAGATAGTTTACAGCACTTAAAGCAGAGAGCACAGGGTCAGTGAGTGAGGGCAGATCCTACCACGCCTGGTGCCCTTGGCTCCCCTCGGAGGCTTTTGGATCTAACCTGTCATTCCCAGGGCTACAGCTCATAGAGGCATCATTCGATGCCCATGACCTCCTATCCTTCCAGCCCTCACACCCCTTCTCTCCCAAGGTTCTTACTCTCTGGTGGCCCTTGAGCATGTCCTCTTATCCATTCCCTAACCTCGTGGACCCCACTGCTAATCATCTGACTCACCCCCACCCCTTCCTGTATCCTTGATGTTCTGCAGCCTCTCCTGTGGCCACACTGTGGGTATCAGCACCAGGACTCAGGTTCCTCTCAATTCCATTCCAAACCCAAAGACCACAGAGAGACTATCAGAGCGCCACACAGAGAGAGGTCACTGCACTAGAATTCTCAGACCAGAAAGGCCCTCAATAGCCAAACAGAAAGTCCCTTCCATGCCCCTCAACAACTGTTTCAAGCTTTCATCCTTCTCAATCCTGTTCTACTTCTTCCTTCCCACTTCACCAGCTTCCTCCCCTGCTCCTCACCTACCCACAGGCTCCTCCCCTCTCCTTTTCCCTTGGGCTCCAAGAGACCTTCCCTACTGCACTCCAATCTCCAGCTACACCTACCCAGGCAGACAGCTTCAGTTCATTTCTTCTGCACCTGCCACGGCCCTGAGAAGCAGCACAAAAATCACCTCCTCCTGGTGGGCTAGACCCTCTTGCCTCTCAAACCCTCCACACGCTCCATAAACGCACTTCAGTCTTTTCTCTGACTCAGTCTCCCTACCTGAGAACAGAAGCTACAGATTCACTGCAAATCCTCACTGTGCACCCTGGTGGACCAAAGCCATGAATACAGTAAACTCTGACTTCTACTCTGAAATGTTTTCATTAATATGTTTTACTGGGCTGGTCATGGAGGCTGGGGCAGGAGAATGACAAATTTGAGGCCAGCCTCAGTAACTTAGCAAGACCCTATCTCACTAAAAAGTAAAAAAGGACTGAGGATATAACTCAGTGGTAAAGCTCCCTGGGTTCAATCCCTAGAACCACCCCCCAAAAAAAAGTTTTATTAAAAAATGTCAGTTAAGCTGGTTGCATGGGCACCTGCCTATAATCCCAGTTACTTGGGAGGCTGAGGCAGGATCACAAGTTTGAGACCAGCCTGGGCAACTTAAATGAGACCCTGTCTCATAATAAAAAATACAAAGAGCCAGATGTAGCTCAGTGGTAAAATACCTATCACAGTTTCAATATTTGGTATCCTCCAAAACCTCATATGTGAAACACATACTAGAAAGTTTAGAGTGAAACAATTAGGTTATGAGAGCACTAACCTAATCAGTGCATTAATTCACTTATGGGGATTAATTGGGTGATAACATGCCAGGTAGGGTATGGCTAGAAGAGGTAGGCTATTGGGGGTGTGCTGTTGGGTATATACTTTGTCAGTGGTGAGGGGAGTCTTTCTCTGCTTCCTGGTGCCATATCCCCAGCTGATTTTCTCTGCCACACCTTCCCACCATGAGGTTCTGCTTCACCTTGAGCCCTGAGGAATAAAGCCAGACTTCTATGGACTAATACCTCTAAAACCATGAGCCCCCCCAAAAAAACATTTCCTTCTCTAAAACTGCTCTTGTCAGGTCTTTTGCTCACAGCAGGGGGGAAAAATTGACTAGAACAGTGCCCCTGGTTTCAATAATCAGTACCAAAAAAAGAAAAAGTCAAATAAGATCCATAATCCACCACTTACACATAATGCCGTCTACTTTCTTCCTCTGATCTAGACTGAGAAACATCCCCTGCCCTTGCCTTTCCAGAACAACTATTCCTTTGATGAAAGGAAAAAAACAAACAAACAAAAACACTGCTTCTTCCTCAACAGAAACAGAAAACCCAAAATAGCAAGATGGTTTATAAAAATCCCCAGCTGATACTGGATAAGGTAGGGATAAATGCAGTTATCTGTGAGCCTAAGAAGAGAAAGGGAAGTTTACTTTGGATGGCTATTTGGGTGAGGTAACAATATTCATATGCTAAGCAAGGAATCTGACCAAAAGAATAAATCTCAGATCTGTTTATAAGACAAGGGAGGAAGAGGAAGCAGGTAACTCCAGTGGAAATTTCTCTCCTTTGTCTGGTTTTACTTCTGGTATGGCTACCACACTAATTTCTCCATACTAACTTATGACAATTTAATTTATAGAAAGTGATTTCCAAGGGCCTGGAGAGCTGCAGATGGTACCTCAGGGGCCCATTTGTTTAAGGATGAAAGCTTAGTGCACACCATTACATCACTCTGACCTTTCTCAGCAACTTCCTATCTGACAAAATCGAGATGTTTGCTCCCTCAACAAGATATTTGTGTTTGTCCAGCCTCAGGCTTTGGTTCCTGATTAGCTTTAAAATCATTATGCACCCAAACTGAATAGTGCTACTGTTAGCAGCTGGAAGGTCTTCCTCTGGGCACGGCCCCAGCTCTGTGGCCTTCAGGGAGTGACTGCTGCCCTTTCTGCATAACTGCACACTCCCCTAATGGATGTGCTGATCTGTCCTGCTACCCCTTCCAGAGCTAAAGTCCCTCTTCTTGGCATTCTACCTATTTTCTCAGGGGACCCCAGGCAAGGGAAGAATGATGTGGTGATGTAGGCCTTAGGCTCCCTCCAGATAAATGCTCCGGCATTGTCCATTCCAACATCAGCATTAACAGTTCAGTATTGCACCAGACCAGTCTCCCCAGGCCTCACAAGCCTCCCCACTGCTGCCCACATTACAGGAAAACAACTATTATTTCCTGGATGCTCAAACACCCCAACACCCACATATACAGATCCAATCTGTCAAGCATACTCACCTGCCCACACATCTGCAATGACCTTGGAAGATGCCTATATGACCTACATCTCCAACTTTTCACTGTCCTGACATCAAATGAGGTACACACATAAACCTAGTGTCACCTGTGGACCACCTGGTAGGTCCTGAACAACAACCCCAAAGAGAATGTAGAAATAACTTTTGAAAGAGGTTTTGTCTTCTTTTGTTGGGGTAGGGGTCCATGTACTGATGTGTGCAACTTACTTGACACTCTGTATAAAGTAAGATGGGCTGCTGGGTAGCCATGCAGTAAAGCAAAGATGGCAACATCTTAATTGTAGAATCTAGATGGTGGGCATGTGAAAGTTCACTGTCCATTTCTTTCAACTTTTATGTGTGAATGCTTTCATAATAAAACATTGCAGAGTGGTGATATTTTTGGTGCCTTCAAGAAAAAAAAAAAAAAAAGGAAACTGAATTCTAGACTTCATTTGAGTTTCACTGGTTTTCCACTAATGTCCTTTCTCTGTTCCAGGATCCAAATCAAGGATCACACTTTGTAGGTAATTGTCATACTTTCTTCTTCTTCTCCAGCCTGTTACAGTTTCTTGGTATTCCCTTGTTTTCCATGACCTTGACAGTCTTGAGGAATGGGTCTGGTATTTTGTCAATGTCCCTCAATGGAGACATGTGGGGACTTGTCTGAAGTTTTTCTAATGGTTAAGGGTGGGGTTATGGGCCTGGGGGAAAAACTTAGAGGTGCCCTTCTCACATCATGCTAGGAGCAGGAGCTAAGAGTATGGTATGCCTCTGGCCAAGTGAATGGATTGCTTGGTTAGAGTAGAGTCTGTCAGATTTCTCTACAGTAAATTTATTCTTTCCTCCCTTTGCATTCTCTTTCCTTTAAAAAGCGAGTTACAAAATTGAGCCCAGGGCTGGGATTGTGGCTCAGTGGTAGAGCACTCGCCTCCCACGTGAGAGACCCTGGGTTTGATCCTCAGCACCACATAAAAATGAATAAACAAAATAAAGGTATTGTGTCCATGTATAACTAAAAAAAAAATTAAAAAAATAAAATTAAATTTAAAAATTGAACCCACACTCAAGGAGGGAAGGGAGACTACCTACACAAATTATCTGAAACTCCGAGTCTCTTCTCCTAGTGTAAATGTACACATTTATAAATTATACTATGGATTACAATGCAGTACCACACTATTTTGTTGCCCAAATTAGTCCAGCTTTGACTTTTATGAATTCCTTGAGGTTGGCTCCTATATCCTTCCCCCCCCCATTTTTTTCCCATATCCTTTTGACGTGCCTACATCCTTTGTTATTCAAGTACTTCTTTGTTTTCTGGCACTGCAAGATGCTTCAGATCTATAATTACCCATTTCTCCAAGGAATCCTGGGTACGGTTATTGGAGAATGGTATTCAGGAACCAAATGTGAGTGTGCTTGTTACTACTGGGGTGTCACTTCTACTAAGCCTTCTCGGTGGACAGATCTAGGAAACACCAGTGTATATACCAACCCACCAGGCATGCTTATCTGTATTTATTTCTGCATTGATATTAAGCTAAAACTAATGATTTAGTTCTTATTGATGCTGTTAACTCTAATTCCATATTAAATGGTTCCTTCCAGCCTTCTCTGCTTGCTTACTATAACTTCCCTCTCATCATCTTAACTATTTGTTTCACCCCCATATATACATAGAGCAGTTTTAGAACTGTTAACACATGTTCCACAAGAAACTTTACCAACTACAATACAGGGTGTATACTGTACAGTTTCTGTTGTCTCTAGACTTAGCCAAAACATCATTTTTCCAAAGTTAACAAGGTCCATAACTGGTAGTCTATCTTTCTTCTGGTCTATGTCCCACAGTTATAAATAGATTCTTTTGTCACCCTCTGCATCTCAAGACACACACACACACACACACACACACACACACACACACATTCTTTTTCTCTCAAACACACAAAGAGGAACAACAGCTATTGGCTGGTGTCTTTTTTAATTGGAATACACTGAAGTTCTTTAGTGCCTAACTTATCTAAACATTTATTTGTATATCCTACACCACTTCCTATTGGTATACAAATTCTGCTTTATGCTCAGTACGATAATACTTGTATCTGAATGTATCCTATGAAATTTAGCTGGGTCCTATCAGACCACAGTGATTGCTAGAATACCAATAAGATAAACAGATTCTACAAATTTATTTGGAAAAAAAAACATGCTATTGGGGCTGGGGTTGTAGCTCAGCGGTAGCACACTCGTCTTGCATGCACGGGACCCTGGGTTCAATCCTCAGCACCACATAAAAAATAAATGAGTGAAATAAAGGTATTGTGTCCAACTACAACTATAAAATAAATATTTTTAAAAAGCACTGTATTAAGTTAATACAGCTTAACTAATGGAAATTGTTCAATAAGGAAGGAGAATGTTCTTTGCTGTATCATTTAAAATTCAGAAACAGGTAAATAACTGGAAATTATGATATATCTATTAAGCTGAAAATGAATTACACACAATGATTATAAATCATTTGAAGAACACATATTTATATGACATAATACATACTGTGTGTGCAAAAATAAAGTATGGTTATGTTATTTAATGTGTCTGTGAAAAGAAAAACACTGAAGGAAGGACATATACCAAGTTATTTTTAAGTTATCTTTTCCCCTCCCTTTTAATTAAAGTTAAACAAGAGAAGACTGCTGAGTGGGAAACCTCACAGAGGATTCTTCCTAGACACAGTGCATCAGTCCTGACAAAGATGAAAAACGGAATCAGCAGCTCTGCACAGCAACCAGGGTGGGCCAGGCAGGAGAGGCTCAGCACAGAAGGCACAAGCCCTCAGGTCAGCTGTCACCCAAGGACTCTCCCCAAGGCAAGAGGGGACAGGGTAGTACTAACTTCTTTTTCAAACAGGCAGAAAGAAGAGGGTACAACTGGGTGCTGCCTTGGAAGCTATCCTAAGAAATTTGGGTTTTAAAGGATAGGAAAGATTTACATGGAGTAGAGGGAGGAGGCAAAGTGATTGGAGACAGATATTAATAAGAACACTCATCCATCTGGGAAGAGTTCTCTTTATCCAACCACCCTGTGAAACAAGAAGATGTTAAAGCCCTGAGTGGACAAGGATCCTCAGATTAAAGTTTCTAAGTATCCCTCCTATCCTCCCTCACAATCCACCCCCTAAAAATGTGCTGTGGGAAAGGGAGGATTACACCTGGGGGATCTGTTTAGCCTCCAGCAGACTTGATATCACTCAAGTGGCTGATATCAGGAGCCCAGCTCTGCATTTTCAAAGATCAACATTTTTACATTGGAATTCACACTCCACCCCTACAGAAAGTGCTCTGTAATACAGACTAACACAAGCACCCAGTAACCATCCATTATGCTGTAAAGCTCTCCCGTGTGTAGTAATTTTCAATACACAACATCAGGCCCACTAGCCAGCCACCTCCACAACCAGCTCACACAGATCACACACAGTGTGAGCAGAGAGAGCTGCAGGCCAGCCTCCTACAAACAACCTGACAACACACCAGGAAGTCCTCACTGCTACGCTCAGGGCTTGGGAAAAACTAGCCTGCGCTGAACACTTGGACGAGGCCACAGTATCTCACACATGCCATCACCCTCAAATCCTCACAACCAGTCTGGAAATGGCAAGGTTTAAACTCAGCCAGCTCGATCCAGCAGCAAGGCTGTTATGTTTTCACTGACAGTGGGTTTACATGTTTCAACAAACTTCAAAAGCAGGCTGAAACATACCCCAGGTACCACAGATTAAAAACAGACATCTCATGGATTCCCTCCTCAAGGAGGAATTATTTTTCAAAATAATTTATGCATGATGCCCTGATTTCAACTTTATAATCTGAAGCATATTCTCAAGTCCCAACACAGTAAAGATAAACACTTACAAGTTAGCAAAATATCATAGTATCCACAAACAAATTGATTATTAAGTTGTAAAGCTTAAGAAGAAAATTGCAAATTTAAAATATAATTAACTTTTTTACAATATGATGACCTCAAATTGAAAACAGACTTCCAAACTGATTTGTTTCCTTCTCAACGAGAACTGTCCTAGTTTGTATTCTAACATGCATCCCTCCTTTACAATCTACTCCCCTTCTCCTCCCCTTTCCCCACCTCTCCCCTTTTCCCTCAAAAGACATTCTGCTTCTACAGTTAACTACAAACAATTCTATTTTGTGTTCTGTAAACCATGAAATAAAAAAGGTTAGGGCCCACTGACAGTTTATAATCTCTTCAGAGTTAGAAATCCCTTTGGAAAGTTAAAATTAGATATTATAGTGTACTAGAGATACTCTTCCCAAACCACTCCAAAGGTTTTTCATTAGAGTGGCTTAAATATTTATACACTCTTTAAATGACAGAGTGAAACTGTGGTGAGACTCAGGATACACCATCCCAAAATATGACTGTAGGAGATCAGAACAAGCTACTCCAAAACATACTTCTTGGGCATATTCTGAGCTGATCATTCTAAGAAGTTGTCCTTTTGTAAAAGAATGTGCATCTATCAAGGAAATATAAATTACTAAAGTATTTGTATCGTAAAGAAAGCTGCTCCAGACAACTTTTATTACCCCAGAGACTTTATCTGCATAACAAGATAATCTCTATTCACCACACATTTCCTCCCTTTACCACCTTCTCATCATTTATCTTCAGTGATCTGATTCTTGTTTGAGTTTCATATTTTGTGGGATTCCCATGCATGTGTAATTAAATAGGGTGTCCCCTACTAATCTGTTTTAATTTGTACCCCAGCCAAAGAACCTATGAGGGTACAATGAAGCCACTTGCCCTTCCTGCACTGTCAAACACACTGGCGAAGCTCAGCAGTCATTCACACAGTGGGCACTCACATGCTACTTGTGATGGGGTAAAAACAATTCAGGAGAAAAAGTAATGTCTTCTCTTCAGACAATTCAAAAGAGGGCTTTGTACATTATCATAAAAATTTTAAAGAGAAAATGAAAAGAGTTGAAACTTGGGAAGAAGAGAAAGGGAATATACCTGATTATTTTTCACGATTGAAAGAAATACTTTGTGTTATTAAAAACATGGATTATATTAATCTAACCTCTATGGAATTCAGTATGGAAGTTCCTCAAAAGACCATGAATGGAACTGCCACATGACATAGTTATACCACTACACAGTAATTATCTTAAAGAATCAAAGTCATCAGGGCTGGGGATATAGCTCAGAGATAGAGTATTGCCTATAATGCATGAGGCCCCAAGTTCAATCTCCAGCATAAAAAAGAAAAAAACTATTAAAGTAATCATATTATAGAGATACACGCATATCCATGTTTATAGCAGCACAATTCACAATAGCCAAACTATGGAACCAGCCTAGGTGTCCATCAATGAATGAATGAATTCAGAAAAGTTGGCATGTATGTATGTATATGTTTATATAACACATTGTTATATTGTGCACAAGTATGAATACACACACACACACACACACACACACACAGATATGTACAATGGAATTTTATTAGCCATAAAGAAAAATGAACTCATGTCATTTGCAGGAAAATGGGTGGAACTTGAGAGCATTATATTAAGCAAAATAAACAAACTCAGATGGTCAAGAGTCATTATGTTTGGGGGCTTTTTTTGCAGGGGGTGGGGGATACCAGGGATTGAACTTAGGGGCACTCAGCCACTAAGTCACATCCTCAGGCCTATTTTGTATTTTAGAGACAGGGTCTCAGTGAGCTGCTTAGCGCCTCACTTTTGCTGAGGCTGGCTTTGAACTCACAATCCTCCTGCCTCAGCCTCCAAAGCCACTGGGATTACCGGCATGTGCCACTGTTCCCAGCTTATGTTTTTCCTCATATATAGAAACTAGAGAGGAAAAGGTGTGTGGGGGGGTGGCGGGGAAGGTATGCATGGGGGAGGGTAGAATCTTATGAAACTAGAAAGGTTATCAGCAGAGTAGAGGAAAGGAAGAGAGAAAGGGGAAATACTCGGAAATTATACTGGCTATATTTCATTATTTTATTGTGTACAAGTATGAATATGTAACAATATGTACAACTATAAAGCACCAATAAAAAATCTGGATTATAAAATATACAAATAATGAAAATGACATAAGGTGGTTTTTAAAAGAGAAAACTATTCAATCTTACCACACAAATACCTTTCCAACTTTTTCTATATACATGTATCCATTTTAAATGCCTAGCTTACAACCTGTGCATATAGTAAATGTGTCAAATAGATATATAATACATACTGTGACAAATATAGCATATATGTGATTATACCATATGGCAGTCCTCCTTATCCACTGAGAACATGTCCCAAGACCCCTAGTGGATGTCCAAAACCTTGGAGAGTGCTGAAACCTATATATACTGCTTTTGCCTATACTTACATACCTACAGTAAAGTTTAACTGATAAAGATGGCACAATAAGAGATTAACAACAGTAATAAAACAACTGTAACAACATACTATAATTAAAGTCATATAAATGTGGTCTTTCCCTCATTGAAAAAATCAAGTCAAACACTAATATTTTTGGACTATGGCTGATGGTAAGTACCTAAAACCAGAGAAAGCAAAACCCCAGATAAGGGGGAGCTCCTGTAGGTAGTATTCTGTGGTCTGTTGTTTTTCAACTGAACAAGAGAAAGACACCTTTCCATGTTGCTGCATTTAACTCCCTCTCAGCCTGTATAGAGACACTGTTAAAAATTTTTAATTGTTATAAGAGAACATTCCACTGTATGCATGACCAGTTTTCTCCCAAGGTCCTTTTGAAGTAAACATTTGTTTTCCCCACTCACTGTATGTCACTGAACGTCCATGTGATATACCCTGGTGCATTTGTACAATTACCTCACTGGCATAAATTTCTAAAACTGCTGATCAAATGGTTTATATGTAGCACACTGACAACCTGCCTCCAGAAGACTGTCCCCTTGGATCCTCTGAACACTGGATGCAAATATTCATTTTCTCATCACTGTTACCATCGTGGGCATTATTTTTTTATAATCAACCACTGGAAAAAAAAAGTTATACTGGCATTTAGTGAGCTCCCACCCTGTGCCAGGTGCCACCTTCAAAGCTCCATATGTATTAATACTTAACTTTACAATAACCCTAAAGATGTCGGTGTCCCAATACACTGAGTAAAGAATGGGAAGCTAAAGCCCAGATATGTGACATAACTTGCTCAGAGCAATAAGACTTGTCAAAAGTGCTGCTGAGAAATGAACCCAGTTCATCATCCCCCGAACACATGCGACAGCTCTTAAATATCTGCAAAAGGCCAAAATTCCGGATCACTTACTCTAAATGGAACTGAGTCATCTCTTTCCCTGGCAAAACCTACTGAAAATTCTCATATGAAGAACTGTGGAAATACTGTTGGGCTTGGGTTAGGAGAACTGAATTCCCATTTGAAGTTGCTGGCCTATAGGTAGCTGCTGTGTGGCCGTGGGAAGACTGCTGGACTCGAATCTCTTCCCTTGGCTGAAGACCACCCAAGATACCCACTGTCTCCACCAAACATGTTGCACAGCCCCAGACAGACACCTATCTGTTCCTTCAGGATTATTTGCTGAAAACTTTCTCTATGCCCTGATTCTGATGACCAACAGGCCATCCTGGTCCCAAGAGTTTAGGAGGAGAGAGCAACAATGCAGAAAACTAACACCGCTCTGACAGGAGGGCACGAGTTCAAGGCACAAGTGAAGCCCAGAGAAGCATGGTGCAGTTCCACGCAACAGCAGCTATGTAAACGCTAAGGAGAACTGGGGAAAACCAGCTATTTTTTTTTTTTAAAGACACATACAAAAAGAATTTAAGAGAATAAAATCATGGTGTTGCATTAAATGCCTATTATCCTTTTCTTTCCTTTTCCAAACTTTACAGAGCGTGATTTAACATTTATAATTCTTAAAATATTTTAATGGCTTAAGAGCACAGATGGAGGCATGATTAATTCTGACTGAAATAACGTATGTGAAAGGTGGAAAGTCTTAAACCCCTATGAATGGTATTATTGTCAGAGCATCAAACAACTTGGAATTATGCATAATACCATTAGAGTGCCGTCACAGAGGTTATTTTGATGTTCTGCCACTTGGTTTCCAGTTCACCTGATAACGTACAACATTAATCATTTCTAGTGTTTTCTCCCACATCCCCCCAAAAAAATCTTCTTAAAAGCATGAATGTGGGAGATTGGCCAAACAATACAAAAGAGTTTGCAAGACTTCTGCCAGGTGCAGGAGGGCATGTCTGTAATCCCAGCTACTCAGAAGGCTGAAGAAGAAGGATCGCAAGTTTGAGACCAGCCTGGGGGACTTATCAAGACCTTGTCTCAAAATTAAAAAAAAAAAAAAATGAGCCAAGGATGTAGCTCAGTAATAGAGTACTTAAGATTATAGGTGAGTCTTGAGTCCATTCTCCAACACCAAAAAAAAAAAAAGAATAATAATTTAAAAATAGGGCTTTCTTTTATTCCAGACCCTGACATTTTGATCTTCTGTCCTACCAAATACTACATCCTCTTAATCATTGCTGAAAATTTACATGTATCATTAACATTTCATCAGTGATGGTGCATTTTTAATCTATAAACTCCCTCTGATCTCCAGCCCTGGCTTTTTTTTTTTTCCATTGAGATTTGAAAGCCTACAGACAATGTCCAATTACTCGCTGAACTCTTATCTTGATTCCCACAGCAACTTCAATGCCTCATGCCCCAACTCCTCATCTTCTTAGAGGAGAAACCCTAATTCTTTTATTTGTTCTAATTAGTTATACATGACAGTAGAATACATTTTGACAACATCATACATAAATGGAGTATAACTACTCATTCTTCTGGTTGTACATGATGTAGAGATATACAGGTCATGTAATCATATTTGCACATAGGTAATAATGTCCGATTCCTTCTACTATCATTTTTACTCCCATGTCCCCTCCCCTCCCTTCACTCCCCAACCTAAGCCAAAATACCTCTATTCTTTTCAAGCCACTCCCCTGCTCCTTATTGTGAATCAGCACCCACATATAAGAAAGAACATTTGACCTCTGGTTCTTTGGGATTGGCTTATTTCACTTAGCCTTCTCCAGTTCCATCCATTTACTTGAAATGCCATAATTTCATTCTTCTTTAAGGCTAAGTAATATTCTAATGTGTACATATACCATAGTTTCTTTATACATTCATCTGTTGCAAGGCATCTAGGTTGGTTCCATAGTTTAGCTATTGTGAACTGAGCTGCTATAAACATTGATGTGGCTGCATCACTATAGTATGCTGATTTTAAATCCTTTGGGTATAAACCGAGGAGTGGGATAGCTGGGTCAAATGGTGATTTCATTCCAAGTTTTCTGAGGAATCTCCATACTGCTTTCTATAGTGGTTGCACCAATTTGCAGTCCCATTAGCAATGTATGAGTGTACCCTTTCCCCCACATCCTCGCCAACATTTATTGTTGCTTGTAGTCTTGATAACTGCCATTCTCCCTGGAGTGAGATGGAATCTCAGTGTAGTTTTGATTTGCATTTGAGAGATCCTAATTCTACCCCTGAATTCTTCCTTCCCACTGCAGCATCATGGGCCACCATTACTTACAATGAACTCTTGGAGCAGTACTCTAGACTCCTCCTTCTTCCTGCCCCTCTATTCTTATTCATCATTCGCTACTGATTTGGCCTTTTTATATTCCTTTCCATCCTTCCCACTCCTGCCCAAGTTCAAGTCATCACCTTAGCCACAGAAGGGTCTCCTCACTGGTTCCCTGGCCTCTCTCCCACCCTTCCTAAACCCATGCCCATTCTTGCTTATCACTATGCTGAAGCAGATACGCCCCTTCCTTACTTAAAAGCCTTCACTGATTCCATCCCCTACAGAATCAAGTCTAAGTGCTTCAGCCTGATCCACTGGTAACTTCACACCCCGCAAGCTACCAAGGCTCTTTCCCCAGTACAGCCTGCGTCCGGCATTTCATTTGCTAAGCCAGTCTGGGTAAAGCTCTGAACACTCCCACCCATTGCTCAGGCTGTGGCTTTGGCTGTAACCCATCCCACCTTGCTTGCTTAGTTAATTCTTACTCAATCCTCCAAGAGAGGGCTTAGGCATAACCTCCTCTGGGAAGGAAAAGATCTCCCAACCCTCAGGGCAGAGGAAATGATCCTGGGCTCTGCTCCTGTCTCCACCTGGATCTTGGCAGTTAACCTCCTCATGATGAATTTAGATGTGTCAGCCTTGCCCACTGGATTTTAACTTCCTCCAGTACGGAAACCATAATACTCATCTTTTTAACTACCAGAGTTTCATACAATTTAATCTACATTGACTCAAGAAGGGAACTTCCAAGTACCTACCTATGCACCAAACCCTATTCTAGACATATAATACCTTCTTTCTCATTGAAAGCAATGATCCTCATTTTACAGGTGAAAAGCTGAGGACCTGAAGTGATCCAACTTCTGTAAGGGCATTAGCAGAGGGCTAACATTTCAAACCAAGTTTCCTTAGCTCCAGAATCATTGCTCTTTCTATTACACTGTTCCCATTCATGTTTTGATGCTGAGAGTCAAGTGAAGAGGTCAAATATGTAGTCCTGAAGAATACACATCTTCATAATTATTATGGAGAGTCTAAGGGCACTATAATCTCCCCAGGAACTCAGTCAAAAGCACTGGAGAATGTAGACTAAATGGCAGAAAAACAGAAAGGATATTATGAACAAATTAATTTTGGAAACAGCACCTTCAAATCTGCATTTAGCACACGCAGGCAGTGTCTTTCATGAGCCATTCAAAAGCAGGAGTGTGCACAGTCTCAGATGGCTGCAATAGCCCTGCTTAATCCCACTAGTGTGCTCTCCCTCTGAAGAGCCAGTGATGGCCCAAATGTCTTTCCCCGCCCCACCCCCAACTCCATACCACTAAAACTGACCTTTGGACCCTGTCCTTTAGAGGATTTAAAAGTTGATCAATTCTGGACAGAAGCTGTCTACCCCTGGATATGCCAGTTGCGAAGTCTATGGTGGAAGTGAGCTAAGGAGAGACAGAAGGGTGACACCCAGAAGGAGGTACCTGGGTAACTTGTTAACCTAACTATCAGACCTTGGGGAGATGCAAACTCATCTCCAAAATGGGTGCAGTAAGCAAGAAAGCCTGCTCTCTTACAATCTTTATGAGGCCTGAATTAAATAATTTTAAAGAAAGCATTGAGCATGGATCCTGGCACAGAGGAAGGGCTCAGCTGGCTTCTGTTAAGTGGCTGAACAACCAGTGAGCATGAACATTTCTGTCCCCTCCCCAACAGGATGGGCACTAAGGAAAAGAAGCCAGGAGCTGACAAGCCCTGTCATTGGAACAGGAAATAGTCATGGTATTTAGCAAAGGTGGGAAGTTAAGAGGAAGACATTTCTCCCTCCTTCACATCAGAAAAATGAAGAAGGCAGGAAACAGCCCAAGCAGCTAGCAAACTCAAACTTTGCTGGCTTGGAGAGACAAAGAAGCAAAAGTAATCCCAAGGAGAACCAGACACCAACAAAAAAGATATAAAAGCTGAAACAAAAACCATTATGTATTACCGTCAGCCACAACCACACAGGAGTGGATGAATGCCTCCTGACCCTGGAGGAAAAGCAGAATGAGGCAGTTAATGGTGGTGAGCCATGCACATAGTCAGCCCTAACTGCACTGCCAGCAGGTAAGCAGGTGCCTACTGTGCGGAATGAGGCAACCGCCAGCTCTCAAAATTAAGGCCAGCTCAAGTCTAGGTATTTCAACTTTACGCCACCCAATTCTAAAAACAACCTTCAGAAGTAGGTGCATTCCAAATTCCCAGAAAATGAGCTCAGCAGGGTTGTACGATCTGCCCAGGAACACAGTGCAACTAAGGGACTCCACAGAGACCTTAACCCAGCCTGTCTGGTTTCAAAGTCTCCACTCACCAAGCACACATGACAAAGGGGGAGAGGGACTTAGGGTGGTCATAGTGATTACAACCCAATGGTCTAATAAACAGTTGGCTGGACTTAAAACTTACATTTCAAGGAGCTGAATACTTTTTGGGTGTGGAGTAGGGTGCCAAGGAATGAACTGAGTGGTGTGGGTGTGTGAGTGCAGGGATCAAACCCAGGGCCTCATGCATGCCATTCACCTTCCACTAAAGCTACCCAGTCCCTCAGTGACTTTTAATCAGTAACAACCTAGGCTATCCCTAGACAAACCAACAACTCCTTACTTTCCACATCCCAGATTCCTTCCTCAGACCTTTTTTATAAGCAAAAAAAAAAAAAAAAATCTAGAATCAAATTTTGCTAGAAATCTCTTGCCAAAGGTCCACTTAAAAAAACAACAAAAACCTGGGGCTTGGATTGTGGCTTAGTGGTAGGCCCTGTGTGAGGCACTGGATTTGATCCTCAGCACTACATAAAAATAAACCAAGGTATTGTGTCCATCTACAACTACAAAAATATTTTTAAAAACTGATTTTGAAGGGCTGCTGCTTTTGTACTTTTGCATGTTAATTCAAATAACTAAAAAGCATCCTTGGCAGAATTTAACACAAATGCACACCAATTCCCAAAATTAAGCAATTTTCCTAGGTGCTGCTTTTTACCAGAGATCAACATCATATTGTCCGAGGAGATAACAAAAGCTCCCTGAAAGAAGCAAAATTAAGACAGCCTAGGCCATTTGGAACCAAGCAATGGCAAATGTAGGATCCTGCTTCAGCCAGCCTCGCTGAACCTGGGAGAATGATGAAAACAGATTCCCAGGCCCTACTCCAGTTCTACTGGAGCACCACCTATGGTCAGAGCCTGGAAATCTACACTTTTTTGAGTGTCCTGGGTAGGGTCCCATGTGATACCCATGCCTCCCTACAAAAGTCCTAAGTCCATGCCTACCCAAGAGATGAATCCCTCATTTAAAGGAGTGTCCACAAGAAAGCAGGAGAGCCACTTGAAGAACTAAATTCTCAACTACCCTCCCAGAGAAAGCCCCACACACTGCCCCTCCCCTCCTGAAAGAGAACTCAGTTTCAAGTAGCATTCATCATCCACACCTGGTGCCTGTCTGGAAATTCTCTACCTGCAGTCAGTCAGCTGCCAAGTATTCCTTTTCTACTCTGGAAGAAGCTTCTATTCACTGAAAAATCACCTCCCAGGTGTACCCTTTCTTTGTGTCCTCATTTCCCCCTTATTAAGTAATTATTTGGGGATGCCATTAATTTAGATTGAGCTCCTGAACTAGACTCCAACAGACCCATTCAAAAATGGAGTAACTCATGCTAAGGTTGCACATCACCAAAACAAAACCTAACCTGCTTCCTTTCAAGAAATCAGAAGACACATTCCCAAATAGGATAGTTTTCCAAAAACCCAGACTCACAGCAACCAATCAAAAAAGGGCTCAGTCAACCTGAGCAGCATGGTAAGGAAATGCCCTCTGCTTTAACCTATACAAGGAAAGTAACTTGATGTTAACTAATCTGCTTTTTTGCATTGTCATGTTTCTTTTGTTTGATTTAAGCTACTTTACAAAAACTAACTTGTTTTGCCATGCCCTGCAGAGATCCTGTCTATTTTGTAGAGTGGATGTTGCCCAATTCATGAACTGTTATTAAAAGATCCTCAAACCTCAATTTACTGAAATTTTGTTTTGTAACAAAAAGTACAGAGGCACAGGCAGTCAACATGGGTTCAAATCCTAGCTGAGCCAGGTTGCTTTGAGCCCCTCCTTCTCTGCAAAAGAAGGATGACAACAGCACCCCATGAAGTTTTCTGTGAATACTTCATGGGTTAATGCAACTTAAATGCCCACCAAAAGGTATTCAACTAAAAGGCATTAACCCTCTTCTTCCCACTAACTCAGGCCTCAAATATCATCTCTCACCTGACCCACTTCAAAAACCCTCTTAGCAGACAGCAGCCCTGCTGCCCATCTGTCCCTACACCAGTCTCCTCCACACCACCACTGCCAAAGCTTTGCTCCAACACGAAGATCTGATTACATCATCTCCCAGCTGAAAAGCCTCTGACAGCTATCACTTGCTCACAGGAGCAAGTCCGTCCTTCTTAGCCTGGCATGCAAGGCCTTTGCAGTTTGGCTCTCTCCTCCTTGCCACTGTACCCAAATGCCAGGCACTGTCTGTTCTAGTAACAACCCCCAAACATGATTTGTATGTCATGCCTCTCGGTCTCTGCTCACTGTGCTCCCTTCATCTAGAAAGCTCCTCTCCTCCTTTCCCACCTGGCAAAGTTCTACATGTCCTTCACCTCCTCCCCTGTTCCTTGACCCAGTACCAGCTCTTCCTCCTCCTCCTCTGCCTTCGACTACTCTTCCTCTTCCTCCTCCTCCTCCTCCTCCTCCTCCTCCTCCTCCTCTTCCTCCTCTCCTACGGCACCTATGTCTCCCCAACACCTCCCATAAATACTCTGTATGCACTAGTCTCCTCAGACTGAGACACAGGGCTGGGCCTCAAACTCTTCAGGACACATGGACAGCATTCAAAGTGTTTGTTGCTGGGCAAGGTGGCACACAACTGTAATCCCAGCAGCTCAGGAGGCTGAGGCAGGAGGATTGCAAGTTCAAATCCAGCCTCAGCCATTTAACAAGGCCCTAAGCAACTCTGTCTCAAAATTTAAGAAGTTTAAAAAGAGCTGGGGATTAGCTCATTGTCCTGGGTTAAATCTCCAGCACCAAAAAAAAAAAAAAAAAAGTGTTTGTTGAATAGGGCATGGTGATGCACGCCTGAAATGCCATCAACCTGGAATGCAGAAGCAGGAGAATGAGAAGTTTGAGGGCAGCTTCAACCACTTTGCAAGATCCTGTCTCAAAGTAAAAAATAAAAAAAGGGCTAGGGATGTAGCTCAGTGGTAAAGCAGCTCTGGGTTCAATCCCCAGTACCAGGGAAAAAAAAGAAAAGAAAAAGAAGCATTTACTGTGAAAATTAACGCAAGGCCTCCATAACTCTCTGACAAATGCAAATAGGAAAATAGTTTCTAATTTGTCAAAGAGTTAATACCTTCATGTTGACTTTTGACCTCTGCAAACTCATAAGAATATTCTATTTGTTGAGCTGGATAAAGCTCCTCTTAATGAAGGAAGCAAAAAAAAAGCCTGTGAAAGCAATCTCTCTTTATGAATTCCACTGACTCAGAACACAATCACTGTCCATATAGAAATGGGAAATGGCAAAGGGGGAAATCATGCTTTTGATATCTCCTGGCTTGATTTTTGGTACGTGAAGTTGCACAATTGAGGGGGGTTACCTTCCTTAAACAAAACATTCTGGAAAGAAAGAGATAAACAAAAGTGTTAAAAAAAAAAAAAAAAACTCAGGTGCAGCTAGACTTGAGGGTCCTTAGGAAATCAAGCTCATTCTCAGAGGAATGGGTACTACATGGGCAGGAAGCAGTGTGACTCTGTGTCTTACTGAGACCTTTCCCTGCATAAGCCAGATCCAAAGCTATATACCCCAAGACTTGTGAACACCTGACAGGACATTTGGTTTACCCATAAACACCAAGAATGCAGGGCCCATCAGTGTCCAAACAGTCTCCAAACTGCTCCTTGATATCTCCAGTTCAAAACTTAGAATATATTAATTTTGCCTTCACATGTTTTTTTGTTGGGTTTTGTTGTTGTTGAGGGGGTGGGGAGTATACTGGGGATTGAACTCAGGGATGCTTTACCACTGAGCTAATTTTTATTTTGAGACAAGGTCTCACTAAGTTGCTGAGGTTGGCCTCCTGAGTAGCTGAGATTACAGATGTGTACCACCACACCGGGTCACATGGATTTGTTGTTACTGTTGTTGTTTGTTTTTGCAGTGCTAGGGATCAATCCCAGGGACACACACACACACACACACACACACACACACACACACGAGGCAAGTGTTCCACTGCTAAATAAGACACAAAGTCAGTAAGGAGGATTCACCCCCTCCCCTGAATCTGGAACCTCCCTAGGGAGTCTGCTGTCCTGGCTGGCAAGAGCAGGCTTCATAAATAACGTAATAAACACGCACATATGACTTGAGTGTGGTACACACACTTGCTCCATCTAAATAAAGTTTATTATTCTAAAACACACTTGAGCAAAATACTACTAAAGTCTGAGAAGCTTCTCATGTTCTCACAGTCTGAGTAAGTAAATGGATTTTTTTAAATACTGATTTAAAAAAAAAAACAGTTTGTTAGCAATACTCTTGTGTCAATAATAAAAGGCCCTTTTTGGTACTCTAGTTCCTTCTCTATAAATCACCATCTAAAGCCATTCTAGCTATTTGCTCAAAACTCTTGGAGGCATCTAATTGCTTTAATATAAGCAATCAGTATAGGGATTATCTTGAAACAACTTACAAATTTTCAAAAGACTCAGAACAAATAAACATTTCCACAACTGATCCAGAAAGTTGAATTTAAAGTAAAAAGAGAAGAGAAGGGAGAAGAGGCTCTGTCTGGGGCACCTATGAGGCAAGCACAGTGATCAGCAGTTCATAAAAGTTCCACCTTTGGTCTTGGCACAAATTCCAGGAAACAGGAATTACTGCCTTCATTTTACAAACATAGAAACAAGTCAAGAAAATAACTGCCAGAGCCACAGGCAAAACTAAGGTTCAGAAGGCTTCAAAGATCATGAATTTAGGGGCTGGAGTCAGCTCAGAGGGAGAGCACTTGTGGAGCATACACAAGTCCTGGGGTTTGAGCACCACATACACAAAGTCCTAAGTTTTTTCACTGTACCCATGTATTTGTGTTTTAAAGAGACAGCACTGGGCATGGTGGCATGTATCTGTAGTCCCAGCACTTTGAATGCTAAGGAGGGAGGATCACTTGAACTCAGGAGTTTGAGGCAAGCCTGGGCAACAAAGCAAGATCACATTTAAAAAAAAAAAAAGTGGGGGGCGGGAGAAAGAGTGTCTATGTATATTTTTATTATACTGCTATAGTTACAAAGTACCTACTCCAGTCAAAGCACCTAATTATTCACAACAGGCAAATTTTAATGTATAAAGCAGTGTCCCTGCCAACTAAAAGATTAAATATAAGAATGTGTTACAAAGGGCTTATGATAGCTACCATTCATCATGTAAAGCTACTTTATATATAATAAGCTATTATTCATTAACACAAAAAAAATTCCTTTAAGTTTAATTTTTCCCAGACATACAACAATCCCTTAGAAGGTTATCAAGGGAAAAAACTTAGCAAATTAAGTTAGTGAAATCAGCAATAGGAACCTTTATTTACATGTCTGAGTTTCTAAGACAACGTGTACATAAAATCACCACCCTGCAAGTGTCTTTAAATGTATTTCCTTAGATTAACATAAGAATTCATCAGAAAAATATTTTGTTAAAAATTTATCCAATATTGGTAAAATTACTATACATTCCTAAATTATTGTATTAAAAGTAAGACTTTATAGAATAGTATCTTACCATTACAACTCAGATACCCTGTCATTCTGAATAAAATTCAACTACCAAATGTTTAATACCTAAGCCACTGTCCCAATGACACATGGCTTACAATCTTAAGATATAAGAAACTAAAAATTTATATCAATTTAACCAGGCCAACTATTGAGAATACCCTTCTGACCACACCTGGCCTGGAATAAATTCAAATTGCATCCTCCTGATATAATAATAAAATGAATCTCCAAACAAATTCAAAGCTATTAGGTTTTGTTTTGTTTGACTTTATGTTTGTTTGTTTGTTTGTTGGCAGTGCTGGGTATTGAACCCAGGGCCTTGTGCATGTGAGGTAAGCACACTACCAACTGAGCTATAGCCCCAGTCCCTGTTTGTTTTTTGAGAAAAATTCTCCCTAAATTGCCCAGGCTGGCCTCAATTTCAAATCCTCCTATCTAAGCCTCCTATGTTCCTAGGATTACAGCTGCTCTATCACACTTGGTTTACCATTATTTCTTTTTTTTTCCTTTTTTTTTTCTTTTTTTTTTGCATTTGGGGGAATCCAACTCAGGGCCTCATGCATACTTAGCAAGTGTTCTATCACTGCATTACACCCTTAGCCCCATACAATAATATGTTAATATTACTTTTTTACATTAAAAAATAAAGCTACTTATGAATTGTTGAACTAAAATGCCTGTTGCCAAATCACAGGGGGTAAAAAAAGGAAAAAATAAAAAACATAGTCTAGGACCTATTGCACCAAAAGTATTTCACTGGAATCTAATCATGCCTTTAAACTTAAGCTCCAATTTACCTGTTCACGAGAAACACAAGGAACAAAGGCACAAGGTAAACAACACCAAGGAAACAAATTCAGAATGGTGGACATTCTACAAGTTGTTTTTTTTTTTCCTAAAAGTCAGGAGGAGGAGGAAGGGAAGCAGTGAAATAGCATTTTTCTGCATTTAAAAAGACTAAATAAAGGGACAAAAAAACAACAACCCACAGTGCAATATGTGAACCTTCACTGAATCTTGGTTCCAAAAAACAAAAATAGTAACAAATGACATTTTGGGGACAATTAGATAACATTAAGAAATTATTGCAGGGCCAGGGATGTAGCTTAGTGGTAGAGTGCCTGCCTAGCATACACAGGCCTAGGTTTGATCCACAGTACTGCAAAAAAGAAATACACACTGAAGCCAAGCAAAATTACACATCTGGAATTTGCTTTAAGATATTCCAAAAAGGTGAGACACGATGGCACACACCTTTAATCTCAGGGACAGGAGAATCCCAAATTCAAGAAGAACCTGGGTAACTTTGTGAGATTCTGCATCAAAATGGAAAAAAAAGGCAGGAATGTGGCTCAGTGGTATAGCACCCCTAGGATCAATCCCCAGTACAAGATCATCATCATCATCATCATCATCATCATCATCATCATCATCATCACAAATTAAACAACTCAGTAATCATTGTTCTGGCCAAAAGATGCTTTGCAAAAATAATTTCTACAGTCCCATGCCATTTGGGAAATAATGAATATCTTCCTTCAAGAGGATTCAGAATGAATCTAAAGAGTATTCAAAAGTCCTGCAGTTAAAAACAAAAATAACTGATTTACTTTGGAAACACAGATTTTTTTCCACTTAATAGATAGTAGAACATTTTTTTCTCTGTATAATACCTATTAATTTCCTAATAACCAATTTCCCATGGAACTCACTTTGGGAATTGCTGCTATACATACATAAATTATCCTGAAGAAAGGTTCTCTTAAGTCACATACAAGATGCAAGAACTTCAGATAAAAATGTCAAAACTGCATCTATTTGCAATATTTATGAGCCACTCACTATTTCTGTCTTTTGCACCTATAAATAATAATGCTTACTTGTTAAGTTAATGTTTTAATTTATGTCAATCTCTTTCCATAATATGAATTTCCACTACAAACTTGCCCTCAAATGAAGTTAACATTTTACTTATTCAAATCCATTTTGTAAATCCATGAAGGGATAAATTTCAAATTCATCCAAACTGTCAAACCACACAACTTTTCACTTTCAAAGCTATATGGAGATACTTCAAAGGTATCCCAACCTTTCTCCAAAGACTTCAAAATAATTTAGTGGCTTCACAGTAAAAACAAAAAACTATGGAAATCAAAACTTTTTGAAAGTCTTTTAGGTAATACTTAAAGGTTCCCCAGAATTTACCTGAAAGCCCACCATATTTCCACCTTTATGTATCAGAAGTGGTCCTATTTTTACAAATGGGTACTTTGGGTACTTGACCAACCAGATTTCAAGAAGATATGCTTTATCACAAATGGTACTTAATCATGGCTAAGTTTCTTGGCAACTTTCAACTAATACCTCTAGTTCATTGGAGAAAAACTGTACTCTGTTCCATTTAAGAGACATAACGTTTTTAAAAGTCTTTGGAAGTGCACCAAAAAAAAAAAATGGCCAACAAGGAAATATGAGATAGATTGTTTCATAGCTACAGGGGAAATAATCAAAAATTTGATATCTCATTTGCCTGTGGGAGGTGATTTCCAATGTTCAAAACATTTTCATATACATTCCGTCATTTGACCCTCAAAACTCTGGAGAGATGTCTGTTTTCCATCATGGTAGCATATAGTATCTAATGTGGCTCAACTTGAAAGCTGACAACTTGTCAACCCTTAATTACCCTTTTCATGGAGGGATAAAAGCACAGATAACTCAATTCAGCTGAGCAATGTGGAGTCCATCATTCCCAACAGGGATGCTCAGGCCGATATCACAGGAGCATCTCCCATGACTCTACACAGTGGTACTTGCAGACAGCTAACTATTCATAGACATTTAGATCTTCATATATCTCATCTGTCAGACCCTTCCTGATCTTCTCTATAAGGAAAGAAGACTCTCCTTTGAACTCCCTGCACCTGACTAGGAATGTCCAATAATGCTGTTTTGTTTTGTTTTGTTTTTGTACTGAGGGATTGAACTCAGAAGCCCTTAACTGCCAGGCCACATCTGCAGCCCTTCTTATTTTTGAGACAGAGTCTCACTAAGTGGCTTAGAGCCTTGCTAAAGTGCTGAGACTGGCCTTGAACTCTCAATCCTTCTGCCTCAGTCTCCTGAGTCGCTGGGATTATGGTGTCCTCCACTGCACCCAGCTCTCCAAAAATGTTTTTGCACTATCGTCCCAGGGAGCGTCTCACCGTCACTCACATCAGTGTTCCCATTCGAAAAGAAGGACAATGCTAATTGTAAGCACATGTGAAAGCACACAGAACAGTTCTGGCAAATCAAAATCATCATGAAACAGCGCTTCACACATGTCAGAATGGCTCCTATCACAAAGATTAGACATATGAGTGTTGGTTGGCAAGGGTATGGAGGAAAGGAAACTCTTGTATACTAATGGTATAAATTAATATACTATTATGGAAAACAGTATGGAAGTTCCTTAAAAAGTTAAAATTAATCCAGAAATCCCACTTGCAGATATATAGACAAAGGAAATAAGATTAACAACTCGAAGCTATATATCTGCACCCCCATGTTCACTGTGGCAGTATTCACTATGGTCAAGAAATAGAATCAACCTAAATGTCCATGGACAGACAAAAGGATAAATAAATTGTGTACATATAAAAGTGAAATATTATTAAGTGATGTTTAAGAACTGTAGGTTGCTGGGTACGGTGGCACACACCTGTAATTCCAGTTACTTGGGAGGCTGAGGCAGGAAGATCACAAGTGCCAGACCAGCCTCAGCAACTAAGCAAGACTCTGTCTCAAAATGAAATAAATAAATCAAACACTTTTTTTTAAAAAAAAAAAGGGCTAGGAATGTAGGTTTGAAGTGAAGTGCCCCTGGGTTCAATCCCCAGTAAGGGGAGGGGACAGAGGGTGGGAATGTAAAAGGTAGAAATCAGAAAAGATGTTCATGGGAAAGCAATATTTGAGCTAAGCCTTGAAGGAGGATGAAAATTTCAGTATTGGTAGTGGGAGGGGAAAAGAGTCTCATCAGAGGCAAAATGTAAAGTCATGGGCCAGATCATAGAGAATCTTGCCAATTAAGAATAATTGGCACGGGGGTGGTGAGCACCTGTAAACTTTGGAGGCTGAGGCAGTAGGATCAAAAGTTCAAAGTCAGCCTGAGCAACTTAGCAAGACCCTAAGCAAGTTAATGAGACCTTCTCAAATAAACAATAAAAAAGGGCTGGTGATGTGGCTCAGGGGTTAAGCATCAAAAAAATCCCAGCACTGGTATTTTTCAATTCCCAGCACCAAAAAAAAAAAGAGTAAAAATGGGGACAGCCACTGTCTTTATCAGTCCTTCTATCAGCTGTGGTACCTTCAGCTGCAAGTAACAACTAAAACAACAACAACAAAAAAAACCTGAGTAAAAGTGTCTGAAATGGTGGCCTCAAACATTTTTGATCATGCAGGCCTATCCAGAAAAAAATTAAGCACTTCAAAGACATTATAAACTGTACATAATTTATGTACTATTAAAACATTAGAGTTATGAATTAGATGCATGCACATTATACATCTATTAAACACTTTTTAAAGGATGAGATTCAAACCATATTTTACTTCATTTTCATTTATCAATACAAATCTAAATACAATTTTTTGACAGCAAAGTAACAGAATTTATTAGAATAAGAGAAAGAAAGCAGAGCTCCTAAAGAGGAGGAGTCCCAAGAGAAGAACACCCCATAAACAATTTTCGTGCCAACTTCTTGTCAAATTTTAAAGTCATTTCTAATCTGACAAGACGTTTTCTCATTCCTATATACTCTATAATCACATAGACTCTATCAAGAATATCATTACTCTACATTTTTCATGACTGTACTATTTCTTTGCTAGAATCTTTTTAAGCCACCTGCCCATTTTGTGAGGATCAGTTTAATTAAACCTAAATAATATAACCCACAAATCCATCTAAAAGCACAGAGTTCACCCAAGGCAAGAATAAGAATGAGGGTACCACTTCAATTCCACCAGGTAGTGAAGTGTCCAGTGTTCCCTCTGGTGACCTCACATAACCTAAGTGATAGGAGGCAATCTGTGTCAACCCACATATAAATATTAGTAAGGCTGAATTTTTTTCTAGAAAAAGTTCTAATATTTTCTTTCTTCCCATATTGGATGATCTGGCACATTTCACTTCAGAGATCACTGTCTTAAATGATGAAAAATGTTTTGGTTTTTTTTTTCTCACAGAGGTCCTAAGTCATGGTCTTTCCAAGTTTGGTTAATTCAGCAGTAATGAAAGAGAAATTGTGGTCTTAGGCATCTTCAGTCTTTGCGCTCTGTGCAAGTAGTCTTTTGGCGCTAACTACCTGTGTTTCAATCATGGCAGGACCCAATAGGGGCCATAGACCTATTCACTGACCAATCACAGGCAACAGGTATGATATTGTGAAAACAGTCTTGGGGTGGTTTTCCCTCTGGGGCAAGATACACTCAACTTACCCTTAAGGGTCATGGCCATTGAAAACTCATCAGAAGCAGAATTATGGCAGCAAGTAAAACACAGTAAATTATCACAACAATGGCCCCCAGTGAATCGTGTAACCTCCAGAGCCAAGAGCGAGCCTGGAACCAGGCAGAGGCCAGCGGAGGTCTGCTCCAATTTGAGTCCTACACAAATAAACAGTTGTTGGTTTAAGCACAAGAAGCAAGAGGGGCAGGACATAGAATGCTGTTTTATGGGCAACCAATCATCTCTATGTATGAAGGATAAGAGGAGAAGTAAGAACTACACTATTTCATATCCACAGATTCTTTTTTTTTAAATTCACACATCTAATTCCACATCAGCAAGCACTCAAAAACATTAATAATTGATGTTACTAATCTCAAATAACTTAGAGCAAAGCATGGCAATAAGAGGGGAGTTTAATGGGCTATGTGGGAATAATGACCAACTCTTACATTTTTAGTAGTAATTCAATACCCCCTTATACAAGACCCTGTGTAAACAGCTATTCAAAGTCCTGCATAGCATGTGGACAGGTTCTACTGCTCTCCAACCTACAGGCATGTGGATCACAAGAACATTAGATATGTTCTCAGCCTTTGGCACATTGGTATGTTGTTATGACCACTTTGGGAAACAAAGACAGTGCCTTTGTTTATCTTCCTCCCCCCTTCCCTATGGAATAAGTTGCCTCCCCACAGTCCCATCTTGTGAGTCTAATGGGAACTGCCAGCTATAACTCTTCTTTGGCTGGCACCAGGTCAATCAATGTTCTCTCCAGGGTTTTCCTAAATTGGAACTAAGAGCAAAGAGGCAGCTTCTTGAGGACATGAGGTTCTGGAACTACCAGCAGCCAGGTATCCCTGCAAGTTGGACACTGTGCTGGGAAGTGGTGATTGATGACAAAAATCACATCTGAGGGGCTGATGTTGTGGCTCAGTGGCAGAGCGCTTGCCTTGCACATGTGAGGCACTGGGTTCAGTCCTCAGCACCACATAAAAATAAATAAACAAAATAGTAAAGATGACTGTGTCCATGTATAGCTAAATTGTATTTTAAAAAATATATAGGCAGAATATAATGATTTAAAAAAAGATCACATCAGAGCCAAGTGGCTCTGATAATCTAAGACTTCTTTCCAAACATACTTAAATGTCAAAATGGATTGTTAAATTAAGTTATGATGGCATGTATAAGATATTTATTAAACCACCACTAAAACAGTGCCAAAGAAGCCAGGTGTGGTGGCATATGCCCTATAATCCCTGCAACTTGGGTGGCTAAGGCAGGAGGATCTCCAGTTTAGGCCAGTCTCACCAACTGAGCAAGACCCTCAACAACTTAGTGAGACCTCATCTCAAAATTTAAAAGAAAAAAAAATTCATTCAGTGATAAAACATCCCTGGGTTAAATCTCTAGTCCCCCCTCAAAAATAAAGCAGTGCCAAAGAAGAATGTGCAAGGGAATGCATGCATGACGTGCATCAGGGGAAAAGCACATCACATTAAGTATATATACACTGTACTATAAACTGTGCAAATATATGGTATGCACCCTTATATTTATGATCTTTTTCATATTTCTTCAACAGGATGTATGTTATGGGGTCCCATCCTGCTTGAGTAACCTTCATATGAAAAGGTCACAGCCCCGGGTTTCTGAAGGACTTCCCCACCCTCCACCAAAGAGGTAATAAGCCACTATCCAAGAGAGGTGTGTAACCCTAGCTGTGCCAGGTGGGGCAGGGAAGGGGCTGAGTCACCATGGCACTAGACTAGATAGCTGAACACACTGGGTTCACATCTATCTATAAGTGCAGCTAGAAGGTTTTTAATAAATTCCCTCATGTTAGTTGCAAAACCTGTGCTAAAGTCCAAGGACTGTGCCATAACTCTGCAACACTTTTCTTGTCCTTGAGATTAGTCAATATTCTTGTCTATGGGACTCTTCTTACCAGAGCATTCTTCTTGATTACAGATATACCTGCAGACACTCCCAAAGACAATTCCTATCCTAGAAGGGCAACCCCATCAGCAAACAAAGAGAACTTCTTTCACTCTCCACAAGATCATGTCAATGTCTCCTAAGAGCCTTCTTCATCCAAAGTGCTCCCCATTCAAAATCCACTCCCCTAATTTAAAAACAAAAAAACAAAACAAAAAAAAAAAAACAGCCATCCTACCTTTCTGGGGCTCTTGTCCTCTTCTGTACACTGGTAACAGTCTTTCAGCTTCACTAGCAAATACTGCTTCACAATACTCTTTTCTCCTCTCATTTCTCAAGAAAGTGACACCAACTTCAGATTTATCACACCTCCCTCACAGCAATCACTGGGTACTAAGGCCCCCATTGCTCATTATTTTGAAAAGATATTCCTTTAAGAGTAAGTTCTAAAAGATGAAGATGGACATGTTGCTCAAACAGAAAAGAGTCTGTAGCTTTACACATAATACCATTTTTTAACCTATTAAAGAAAATCCAGGGAGCTGGGGATGCAGCTCCAAGGTAAAACATAGGCTTAGTTAGCATGTACAAGGCCTTGGGCCAATCCAAAGAAGGAGGGAGGGAAGAAAGAATCAAGTCCACACCAGCTTCCAGAGTGAGTGTACAGCTGCACTTAGTGCTCCCAAATATGTCCCAACAGAGATATCATGAAATGGTCACCTGCAACCTACTACTTCTTTACCACTAAACTACAGCATAAAGGAAGGATTTTGTTAGCTCAAAATCTACTGCAAAATCAGACTAAACCAGTCATCAGTAGAAAGAGCCCAAGAATTATGACACCTAAAAAGGAATATTGATCCAGGCTTTATAATCAGTCTGAGAGATATCCAGATGAAAGGCAAGTGATATGTTCATTTCTTGTTTCTAAACAGAAGTAGATTTGAGAAGTGATTTCCTTAAGAATGCTGTCTGCGTTACACATCTGGATATATAAATCATGTTAGACCCTGAAGCCTACTTAATAAAAAAGAACTTGAAAATAAACAAATGATTAGTCGGAGTATGTGACTTTCTGAAACTCTCCTAGGGAGGAAGTTTTATTACCATTATTAGTGAACTGTTTTTAATCCCTGACATCAAAGCATAGATGTTAACCCTAGGGTTCTAAAACCAAAATAACCCATAAATGAAATACTGTGAGAAACCGCCACATGTTAACATTAGTCTGTCAGATTTTAGCCAATTCATAGGTGACTTCTGTGAACAAAAAAAAAGGTATGGGGAAGGGAGCAGAGCGAGTTAGAAGACTAGATTCAAGTTCAACTCTATGATTCATAGATGATACTGGGCAAACTGACCTAACTTCTGGACCTTGGTTTACTCAACTGAGTGTTCAGGGATAAAATTTGTAACAAATCCCTTCATAAAGTCTAGCACTGTCCTAATTATAACACAGCTCCAGAATTCCAATGTTTCTCAAACTCTTGAAGAGCCACAGAACTTCAGGATTATAACATAATTCCACTTTAGAGATGATTAAGGTGAGAAAACCAAGTTCCAGAAAAACTTAAGAGCCTTGCACAACAAAAATTTTTAAAGATGGGGTGGGGGTGTAGCACAATTTCACCAACAATGAAAAATGCATTTAAAAGACAGTTCAGTTAAGCACAGTGGCAGTATCCCTATAGTCCCAGCTACTGGGAGGCAGGGGCTGAAATTCAAGTTCAGCCTCAGAAACATTCTGTCTCAAAATTAAAATGGTTGGGGATGTGGCTCAGTGGTAGAGCGCCTAGGTTCAATCTCCAGTATGAAATAATAATAATAGTAATAATAGTAATAATAATAATAATACAATTCAGAATAAAGCTATTCTAAGGACTCTCATAAATCCTCTGATATGTATGTGGGGTGTGTGTGTGTGTGTGTGTGAATGCATGCCACCTTTTTCCTTTCTTTAAATTTATTCCTGTAACTTCCAAGTTAAACTTTTCATCTCAAAAATAAAAATAAAGCCATTTCTCTAGTTATGAGACTGTCTATCCTACTGTCAACTTACGGAAACAAAATCTTTACATTTGGGTTAGAAAGGTCTAATGGAAATACTGACATAACATTAACCTCCAGTCATTCTAGCAGCCCTCATTATAATATGGATTATAGCTCTACTAGCCCGGGGCACTGATTTTAATGTTTCCTGGAAGATAAAAAATTAATCAGCAACTCAAAGAGAAGTTGCCTAAAAATGGAAAATTTCATACAGACAATTCCATTGTCTCTAAAATTGTGCCCTCAATCAGCCAGTATCAAAAACCCACTATGGCATCAAATAAATTGTGTGTGGTTAAAAAAAACAAAATGTTCTTTTGGCTGTTATGGGAAGCAGAAAAAGGCTGACTATGAATCAGTTGTTTAGCTCCATGATGAACATGAATTATGATAATTTAGACATTCTGGTGGTTAAACCAAGAAAGCAGGAAAACCAATGCTTCCAAACTCCAGCAAAAGTTAAGTTTGTGACACCACAACTGCAAGACAGCTATGAAAAGCGACCTTAAATTTGTTTCTGGATTTTCCCGCCTCCATTAAAATCAATGACACTATTTCCCATCCCTTATTCTCAAATTACAAAAAGTAATGAAGCCTGGAATGTATTCACTTGGCAGGTAACAGGAACAACCCTAGGAGGAAGTCCTGAAGGATGTCAGATACCATTCTTTCTTTCCTCCTGCATATTTTTCATTTCAAGACTACCAGGATATATTTATGATGCTTTTTGACTGACACCCACCAAGTATTCTGGCTGACACAAACTGTGCATGAACTGACGCACTGTAGTTGAAAGGTCCCTTGTGAGATCCTTAGCTTAGATGAGTAAAACATTCAGAGTACTACCATAATGAACACCTCTCAGACGCTCATAAATTCTTTCATTCCCAGCAATCAAGAAGCAGCTGTTAAAATCCAGGAATCTTCCTAGTAGCGGATCTGAAATACCTCCAGGCTGGCCAGAGAAGCCTCACAACTGCTCTCTTCTCCTTCCCCTCCCCCCTCCAGGAGTGCCAGCCTGGCAGGAATAAAGACGACCCAGGAAGGGGGTGGGGGGAGAGTAGCGGATCTGGCGAAAGCAGAGATGCAGACTGCCTTCAGTTCCACTACAGAGAAATACCAATCTTCTGTGCCAACTAACCAGGTTTCTCCTTACCTCTCCTACCCCCACCTCTTCCAAAACATATTAACTTCTGCAGTCTGGTGCGTCTGGCATTTTTAGAGTTAGTGACCTCAACAGTCCGGAGACCTTTCCTCCAAGATTCTGAACCATGAGCTTCCTAGCTACACGCAGCATGAGGTCCTTCTCACATTAAGATTCAGCTTCCCTTTACCTAGTATCCCACCCAGACGATACCACTCCTAGGGTCAAGTTCAAGATGAAGGTGCCCTCCTCACCTCCCCCAGTAGACTACAGCAGAAAATAGCGCTGTGACGAGTCCCATCACTGAAGACACCGGGAACTGAGGCTGCCAAGAGTATGTCGACCCAGCTGGAAGAAGACGGTGGCCAAGCCCGGCGTCCTCTGCCCCTCTACCTCGGCGCCGCATTTCTACCAGGCCACCACCGCATTTCCTCCCGGAGCCTTACACAATAAGTTTAAGTTTTGAAAACGCCAGTCCAGAGACCTTTCTGTCTACAAACACGCCACACAATGCCTAGGGCTTCCTTCCCCGCCAGCCGCTCCGGAAAGCCGCCGCGCCAAAGCGGGGAGTCCCTCACACCCCTAGCGCTGCGCCCCGCACCCCAAAGTCCTCCAGGACCCGGCGTCCTGATTAAATACCCACAAAGTAACCACCTTGCATTCAAAAAATAAGGGGGCTCACAATACTGGTACAATCTTCATGTTTATCAGCTCCCCCCAATAAAATAAATGCCGTTAAGGTCTAATCGTAACTCACACCCTCCCCACCCCCCATTAAAGGAAAGAGCATGGATGTGTTGACGGCGGTGTTCTCGGAAATGAAGACTAGACTTTCGGCCCAAAGAGGGGTAAAATGATTCTCTTAGGCTTAAGTTCACTCTGCAACTTCCCGATCCACGCCCCCCAGACTATTCCCACCCGGCGGTGCCCGGCGTGCCTCTCCCCCGCCTCCCCGCCCCAGGTACCAGACGCAGCTCAGGCCCCTTCCAAGCTCTGGACTACGGAGGAGGCGGGAAAGGGGACCAGCAGGCGCGCCGGTCTGGGGTGGTCCCGAAAATCAAGCATGTCCCGCGTGCTCCCGGTTGCACCCAGCCCAGGTCCACGGTGACCCGCTCGGTCCAGAGCGCAGGAAACTGCGCAGGGTAGGCGCCGACTCCCCAGAGGCGCCGAGACCAAGGCCGGGAGCGCCCAACATGTCTGTGCCTATCCCCGGAAAGCTCCCGACAGTGCCCGCCAGAGGAGGGGGCGCTCCAGAAACTTTCTCACACGCCTTTACGCTTTTCTCATCACCCTTTCCTCCTCGCGGAGACCCTCTCCTCCAATCTCTTTCCCCGGCAGCTGGCCCTGCCCTGGACACAGGGAGGCCAGGCAACGGGAGTTACCTGCCGGGAAAGTTTCCAGCTCTTCGGCGTGGATCCCCACCCCCAGAGCCAGGCCTCCGGGCGCGGCCGGCTCGGCGCTTCGCGGCTGCCTCTCCTCCAGCTCCCGCAGCTGCCACAGTGAAGGCTGTGCTCCAGCCCGTCCCCCTGCCTCGCTCGGCCCACACCCGGGCCTCATTGGCAGCGCGAATCCCCGCCCTTGCGCGTGTTCCCGAAGGCACCTTCCTCTCGCGTGCCCGCCCGGGCCGCGCCTCCCGCGCCCCTCCCGGCCTGGAACTGCGGCCGCTCCCGGGACCCGCTGGGGCGAGGCGCGCGAACTTCCCGTGGGGCACGGGCGCGGGCGCTGCGCCTCGGGGCTGGTCCTCTTGGGGCCTGGTCCCTGCGGGCGGCCCCCTAGCTTCCCTGGAAGAGACCGGTCCCCTGGGTAAGCGCCAGGGCCCTTCTAGGACAGGACGAGATGGATGATAGTCTTTTTTTGCAGCCTTTTAAAAATCAATAAAGTGACCCGGCCTTCCCTATTTGCTGCCTTTTGAAAACAGCGAGGAGGACATATGGGAGCAATTAACCGATCTGAAGTTTCAGTGAATGCCTTAGGTTGGCCTGTGTGGCTTTCTTGGATTTTTCTCTCCCTCACTTAACTGTACAGACACACAAACACACACTCATTTTCTGGGGACAAAATGAGCTAAGAGAAATGGAAAGTATAAAAATGCAACTCTCCAGCTGGGTCTTTTTCTTTCCCGAAAGGAAATTAGGGACGTTTGGGGATCAGTTATTACCCCAGAGACCCGGGAGACCCTGGAGCGGAGTCTGCAACACTCCTTCTACCTCCCCTGGCTGTCCTTTGCTGTCCACACTAGGTCCACCAAGGGCCAACTTCGTGAAGTCTGCGGGAGGAGGGAGTCATGGAAGGGGAGAACAGACAATGATGCTATTATTGTGTCCGATGGTGGCAGTAAATTAAACTCCCAAAATATTTTGTTATTCCCAGCAGAGCAAAAGTCAAAGTATGGCCTAGGGATTCCGGAGTCCTGTGTTCTCCAGATCCTACCAGGAATCCAGGCAACCAATTCAGCTCGGAGGACCCAGTCCACTCTATCCCCAAAGCCCTTTGGGTTAGCCTTTCTTACAGAAGAGTCAACTAGAATCGCTGCTGCATTGTGTGGCTAGAGAGAATGACACGCTGGTCTCCCATTGGTGTGCCTGGAGCAGAGAATACAGAAGTTGCTATAAATGGATTTATTGGCAACCCCTACCCTTGCTGCTGCAAACCCGCCTTTAAAGACAACTGTGTTTTAAACAAGTTTCCTCCATAAAAACTTCAACCTCACGCAGAGCTTCCCAATATAAAGATACCAGCAGGAGTGGTGTCCATATATAAAGTTCTTATGGAAAGGGACAGGAAGCAAAAGGCCACACAACCTCTCTACAATAAATAAAAGATGGCTGAAATGTGTTGGATTTTTTTTTTACCCGTAGTTCCAAAGACTTGATTATGACTATGTTGATATTTGAGCAGTAAATGTATCCGCAGCCTTGAGGTCTTAATGAAACAAAGCAAGATACAAATATTTAAAACAAAATTCAAACCAAGTAAACCAGGAAAGCTATTGACTTCATTCTCCACTCCAAAAGGACTGAAAAATATGGTAATATTTTACTTAATTAACTTCTCTTGAAATGAAATGTGTAAAAACTTTTCCAATCTTCCAGCACACTGGAAAGTCAGACAGCAACCACATGATAAAAGAAGGACCCAAACAAAAGACGAAAACAGTCTACTCTGAAATATGAAAGAGAGACAGCCCTAAGGAGATAGACTGTTACAGTTTCTTGCTTCAGACCCATTCATACTGGGTGAAATGAATGATGAATGAAATTTATAATTTTTTGTTTGTTTGGCTCTTCTCAGCTATATTTCCCAATTTTAATAAAATTACTTAGTTTAACTTGAACTTTGAAGGCAATGAAAAATTTCCCCTCAGGTCTCCCTAAATTGCAAGTAGAAAATTACATAGTACAAATTCGTTTATTGCTGGCATCTTTATTTTTAGTTGAAAAAGTTTCAGAAGTCACAATCATTAAAGAAGTAAGTTCATCACTGCCTAGTTAAGAGTGCTTAACATTCCAAACAGTCATGCAGCTAGCAATCTGAAATTTGTACATAGAAGGGCCCTGTCTCTCCTTCTTCCTGTAGTGTTTATATAATCCAAACTACATATATTATTATGCACAATCTGATCTCCAGTTTTTAAACAGCTACCATTACATACAGTATGTTGTACTAAGAATATCAGAGCTGTCTTAAGTTGTGGGTGAAAATGGTGAATTTTAGAAAAGTCAAGGCCAAAACACAGAGTAAAAAACAATTTGTGGGTGAGAAAACAAAAGGGGGCTTTCATGAAGATCAATTTTGAAAAACAGAAAAACATTGAACATTTTCTAAGCACTTAATATGTAAAGTATTGCCTGAGCACAGGTTCAAAAAATGAATTTTAGTGCTTTTTTAAGTGAAATAATTTTTATTTCTATAATCAGGAACAAAGCAAAAATTACCAGGAATTTTTAAGTATACTAAAATAATAATTTGAGACCATACAATTATTCAGTTTTGTAAAGTTATCAAGAAAATAAAACATGTCATGTATATTCTACATAGGTTGACAAACCCAAGCAGCTAAAGACTTTCATTTCTTAAATTTGTTTTGAGTAAATCTCTATTTGTATATTTTGCTAATAACAAAGAACATGGATTTGGAGCTGGAGGAAGACGGTTCCAAATAGTCCATCATTTGCTAGTGACTCCTGCTTAGGCTTTGTGAGGCCTTGGCTTACTCATCTGCTAAGTGGACTCACTGCTCACACTGGAGTGTTGTAATACTTAAGGGGTATCATACATATATATATATATATATATATATATATATATATATATATATTGGAATAATAATTTTCAAGTGGTATGTAAACATTAGTTATTAAAATCAATAATATTAAATGTGAAATAATTCTTGGCAAAAGAGTTATAAGGCAATCATTTTTCCTCCAAATATTCTTCAAATCCAATTATTGTATCTGAGTAATTTTTAAGGTAAATTTTTTTCTCCTTTATATCTGAAGTAGACAAGCATCTTAATCACTTTGTTTTATCATTACACAAGTATTAAACCTGAAAAATGGATATCAGAATCATGCAACTCTAATCTCTGAAATCTCCCCCTCCTCACCCCTGAGTCTTCCTGCTTTTAGATCACTGGTTGTGAGTGGCTTGCTGTCCAATTTCATTGCTTTTTAAAACTCTGTTTTCTCCTTAAAACATAGAAGATGTTTTTAGTTAGTTATTAGATGATGGTTTGTTTGTATTTGGGTGGAGCAGCTCTCACCTCTTGCTTTTATTCTGAGGGAATCTGCTCATCTCAATTTTAAAAGCTCATTTATTACATTTCTGTTTATATCAGCTAGAAAAAAAATTAAAAAGGGAAATACAGACCACATGAACATTATATGCTGTGTGCATTCCTCAAACACACACACAATAAAACTAGATTCCATTTCTAATTCTGCCAACAAAGCTTTTCTCAATAGAGTGAAATAAAACAGGAAATAATTAACTGATTACTGTACAGTATAAGTTACAGACCAGGGCAATAGGATGAAGAAAGTGAGAGAAGAATGTGCCTGTGGATGTTAGTATGCTTTTCCCCTTGTCTGGATTTCTAAGTATTTTTTTCCTTTTCTTGTAGTGTCGGGGATTCATACTAGGTGAGCTACCTGGCCCCATTACTTGATTTTAAATCAAGTTGAAGTTAGGATCATAGACAGTGAGTAGTATAGTAAAAAGTGAAATGTTTGAAACAATGTAGTAATTAAATACAAAAACTAAGGCAACACCAAAAAAGGAACTAAGGAAAGGAAGGGAATCCATACTCAAAATAATTCAGCACACAAACGTGTTTTTACTTCTTTGGAGGAAATTTTTTGTGTTTATAGAATTCATTCTCCTTTGGTTCTTCCTTTACCTTTTTACATTTTGGGGAAGAAAAGAATTTTTAAAGATACAGAGAACAATAAAATAAATTGAGTATAGTTAGAAATCACTTGGGAAAAGCAATAAAATCACATACCCCTCCGCAGTCCCTGCATGTGTAACGATCCATGGTCACACGCAGTATACCAATACCATGGTCAGATGTGGGCTAATAGCAGACATTCATCCAGGCACATGGAAAACCATTGCTATGCAGTTAGTGAAGCTGTTAAATTAAAGGACTCATGGGACATATAAACCCTCCACAGGTCTAGCACATGGCCTGCCAATATTGTAGAAACTCATCCAATATGGGCTAGGCAGTGAATTATTGAAACTGATAAGGAATCTGCTGAGGGAAGAAAGCAGGGAGACAGATTCAAAGGGTTATATTTCTTCATAAGGATATGGGAATAGCTAAATTCCTGGGAGAATCTAGGTTAAGATGGCATGCCGTTTAATATTTTATTTATTGTTTTGTTTTAGAGATTGTCCAGGCTAGCGTCGAACTTGTCACCCTCCTGCCTCAGACTCCCAATTAGCTGAGACTACAGACATGTGCCTCCGTGCCTGGCAATCTGACGAATGTTTTAAAGATACATTTAGTTGAACTATCATGTGGCAAAGTGGTCTTCGCTGGGAAACAGGATTTTACCCTCTTCAGGAACGGTAAAATTAATCTATCAGGTAGTAATCCCTCCAAAAAAATGTTGAATCTGGTTAAGATAGCTGAAAAAGAAATGGACTATTTGAGTATAAAAGATGCATTTTAATATTCTCCTTCTTAGGAGTGTTGCTTCCCTCTTTTTGGCATGCTTTGCAAGAAGAAACACTGAAGTCGTGATGAAGTCAGGCTCCAGCTCTGACGTGGGCACTGCTTGAGATTACTGGGGATTCATTTGATCTTTGTGAGACTTGAGGTCCTCCTAACCTATGAAACAAGGAGGATAGCATAGAATCCCTGCCTCAAAGTTTTATTGGAAGATTAAATGAAATAAGGCAAAAAAAAACACTTAATAAATTAGAAAATATTCTGCAAAAGTTAATTTTTTATTTAATAAACATAAGCTGTTTCCCTTCCCTGTTTACCTGGGACCACTTTGGTTTGAATAAAGATTTGATCAGAGCTGTCCAGAATGCCCCATCTTGTACTCTGGGGAAGACTGACTTAAAGATGATTTAATAATAGATAATAACTCCAGTGAAGCTGCCAGATTTTCATCTGGAGCAAATTGGAGGTTCTTGTCTCCAACAGTAGTAGTCAGGAATCATCTACTGAGATAAATATTTTCTCCAGTGTTAATGTTAAAGAGGAACACCTGGGACTGGGGAATGTGGCTCAAGCGGTAGCACGCTCGCCTGGCATGCGTGCGGCCCGGGTTCGATCCTCAGCACCAAATACCAACAAAGATGTTGTGTCCGCCGAGAACTAAAAAATAAATATTAAAAATTCTCATTCTCTCTCTCTCTCTCTCTCTCTCTCTCTCTCTCTCTCTCTCTCTCTCTCTCTCTCTCTCTTCCTCTCTCACTCTCTAAAAAAAAAGACTTAAAAAAAAAGGAACACCTGTAGTATATCCTATACAAGTGTGCCTTACTTCATGCAAATCCACATATGAAAATTCCTAATTATATCAATTATTAATGTAAAGGAAATGTTTCCTTTAAAAAATTATTGCTGAGATTCTTTGCAAGTGCCACTACAATCTTATTAGTTATTTATTAGTGATGATCCTATCAATTCTCTAAAATAGCATGGGCTAAACACTAGTGAGATTATGAACATCAATCCCTACAAACATTTGTGAGACCAAGTGCTAAACAAAACGGCTTTGCAATCCCAGCATCTTGGGAGGATCATGAGTTCAAAGCCAGCCTCGGCAAAGGCAAGGTGCTAAGCAATTCAGAGAGACCCTGTCTCTAAATAAAATACAAAACGGGGCTCAGCATGTGGCTCAATGGTTGAGTGCCCTAAATTCAATCCCTAGTACCAAGAAAAGAAAAAAAAATGTTTTGCAGCTGCATATTTATTCAAAGAAATGAAAATTAAGAATTTAGAACCTAATCAAAGATTTGGTTGGGGTGGGGTGGGGGGAGTGACATAAATATGGAAAGCTTAGCCAGAATAAAAACTTTAAAGCCCAGTTTGCTGTTTCCACCTCGACAATTCACAACCTAATCCACAAATGGATGAGGACTATTGGTATTATCAATGAGAAGATAATCTATTTGATAGAATTGTACATTAAAGGGCAACATAGAATAGGCAGCACTTATTTCTAAGCCAAAAGGTGTGGGTAAAAAGGATTCCCCCATTTAGAAGGCTGTTTTTAAAACTAGTCTTGGGATTTTAATACAATAATTAGAAGTATTTTCGGTCTAACAGTGTATTAAAGATCTGAACATTTTAGATTTAGGGCAGAAACTGTTGAACTGTAAACTTCTACTCCTCTTTATCTTCCTGTGTCATGTCTGTTTCAGTGGCTTTTGCAGGAGTCATGGCTGCCTAAGAGAAAATAGGACACTGTGTAATTATCAGGAGAAATTAAACCACCAGGCTTCATTAGAGAGCCACCCCTTACCTAGAGCGTTTGCTCTAAAAACCAGCTACTTAGTAGAGATTGATTGGACTACTCAGTGAGCTGTAGCTAAAGCCCTGCTACCTTTCAGTGATTTCCAAGCTCTTCTTAAACCTCTTTTTGCTTTCACAGCTAATCTAGTGCCTCTTCACGGTTTTCAGTGCCTTTGAAAAGACCACCTGAAGGGAAGGAGATTACTGATACAATTACAATAGAAACAGGTTAAAACAAGATGTCAGCCACCCCAAATAAGACAGCAGTCACTGGGGTTAAAGTAAGATAGTGTCCTCTTTGCCTCTTCATCTTCTTTCTAATTCACCACAACCTCTACCGGACCCCAGGAGTCAACAGGGATAGTAGAGGCCTACATCTTGTTGGGCATAGAATTGTCATAGCAATTGGGGAGGTCTAATCTGTGAAACTATATTTTACTGATTATTTAAAATCAGAGAAATTAGATCACTATACATTGTTGGTGGGAATATAAAATGACACTGACTCTTTGGAAAATGGTTTGAGATTAGGAAGGAAAAAAAAAAAAAAAAGCTAAAACCAAAACTTAAAAACTACCTAGGAACCAGCAATTGTGGACATTGACCCTGGGAGAATGAAGACTTGTGTTCACATGTTTTGTCGTTGTTGTTTGTTTTGGTACTGGAGATTGAACTCATTGGTGCTTTACCTCTGAGCCACATTCCCAGCTCCTTTTTATTTATTTATTTGGGTTTTTTAAAAAATTGTTATTGTTTGTTTGTTTTGAGACAAAGTCTCACTAAGTTGCTTAGGGCCTCCCTAATTTGTCGAGGATGGTCTGAGACTTGTGATCCTGCTGTCTCAGACTCCTAAGTTGCTGGGTATGCACCACCATGTCCAGATCACATGAAGATTTTTACATTAAAAGTTCATAACAGCTTTAGCTGACAACTGGAAACAACCCAGAAATCCTTCAACAGACAAATGATCAAACAAACTGTGATACCTGCTGACCACGGAATATTATTCAGCAATAAAAGGAATGAACTTTTGACGAACACAACATGTGTTTAACTTCAGGGAATTATGATGAATGAAAAAAGCCAATTTCAAAAGCTTACATACTGTATGATCCATTTAAATGACCTTCTTGAAATTATAAAATCAAAGAAACAGAAGAGATCAGTGGTTGCCACAAGTCACTGATTCGGGGAACTGTAAGGAAGACAGTTTGATTACAAAAGGGCAACAGCAGGGCAACAGCAGGGCTAGGGCTGTAGCTCAGTGGTGGAGCACTGCCTAGCACATGTGAGGCACTGGGTTTAATCCTCAGCACCACATAAAAATAAATAAATAAAATGAAGGTATTATGTCCATCTACAACTAAAAAAAAATGGCAGTAGCAGGGATCCTTATTATGATGGAAATATTCTATTTCTTGACTGGACTATCACTATCCTTGTGGTAGTGTACTGTGTCTTTGCAAGATGGTATTTGATAAAGAGTAAAATGTACATGAGATCTCACTACATAATTGTATACAACTGTGTATATATTGAAAATAATGTCAAAATAACAAGTTTAATTTTTAAAAATTAGTTGGTTGGGCTGGGGATATAGTTCAGTAGATCACTCCCCAGCACTGAAAAAAAAAAAAAAAAAGTCAGGAAGCTGAAAACTGAAAACATAGTAGGAAAAACCATGCTGAGAAGAAAAAAAAAAGTCCTGTATATCCTGTGTATCATCACTTAGAATGACAAATATATCAAAAGCCAAGTCTGTTTCAAGATGTTGATTAAAACATAACATCCAAAGACCCCTGAGAAAAATGGTCTTTACAATAAATAATGGCAGAGTGGCTTAAAAGCCAGAACAACCCAGTTCTTCCTTTCCTTTTGCCCTTGAAAAGTGATTAACTTCTTCTGCACCCCAAGTTAAAATGGTTATCTTTTTTTTTCCATCTAGTGGTGATTGAATACAGGAGCACTTTAGCACTGAGCTACACCCCCAGTCTTTATTTTATTTTTTTATTTTTAAATTTTAATTTGTTATATATGCATCACAATTCATATTACACATATAGAGCATAATTTTTCATATCTCTAGTTGTACACAAAGTACAGTCACACCATCCATGTTTTCATACATGTACTTAGGGTAATGATGTCCATCTCATTCCACCATCTTTCCTACCCCCATGCCCCCTCCCTTGCCCTCCTTCCCCTTTGCCCTATCTAGAGTTCATCTAATCCTCCCATGCCCCTGCCCCTGCACCATCACATCATCATGAATCAGCAGCCTTAAATCAGAGAAAAGATTTGGCATTTGGTTTTTTGGTATTGGCTAACTTCACTTAGCATTATATTCTCCAACTCCATCTATTTACCTGCAAATGCCATGATTTTATTCTCTTTTATTGCTGAATAATATTCCATTGTGCATATATACCACATTTTCTTTATCCACTCATCTACTGAAGAGCATCTAGGTTGGTTCCACAGTTTAATTATTGTAAATTGTGCTGCTATAAACATTGATGTGGCTGTGTCCCTATAGTATGCTGTTTTAAAGTCCTTTGGGTATAGACCAAGGAGTGGGAAATCTGGGTCCTTTTTATATTTCATTTTTGAGATGAGATTTCACTAAATTGCTGAGGCTGGTCTTGAATTTGCTATCCTCCTGCCCCGCATCTGGAATTACTGGGCTTACAGGTGTGCACCACTGCACCTGGCTTGCTAGGCTTTTTTTTTTTTTTTTTTTTTTTTTGTATTGGGGATGGAACCCAGGATTCCATGCATAAGTTCTCTACTATTGAGCTACATCTTAGCCATTTTTCATTTTTTTTTAATTTTGAACAAGGTCTCCTTAAGTTTGCCAAGGCTGGTCTTGAACTTGTGTTCCTCCTGCCTCAACCTCCCTGATAGTTGGAGTTACAGGTGTACACCATTGTGCCCAACCTGAAAGCAGTTATCTTGAGAGCTATCGTAAGAATTCCTCTCAGGAAGGTGTCTTTATTGGGAAAACATTGTTTAGGGAAGATGAGACCCTACAGTCCTGAGTTACAAGTGGCAAGGCATCTGTGACAAAGGCCAAATTGCTCTGAATGTGACAGAGGAATTTGTGTTTGCTTCTCAAATGAGGCACTGAGATGAAGCTGCAGGACAGTGGAAAGTATGAGGTTACACGAATAAAGGCCCTTTAATGCTTCCAAGAATTTCCCTGTAGTGGTGTACAGCTGAAGGATATTTCATTAATTAAAGTGCTTAGATTAAATGTGAAGTTGTTTGTAGAAATTGTGTTGCTTCTGGGTGTCCCTCTATGCCATTCTCCCTTAGTCCCTGAAATACTTTAATGATGATTTTTAACTATTTTGCAATGCATGGCATATAGGACACAACAAATCGCAACAATTATTATGATCAAAAATTCAAATTTACATGTCTTAATAAAAATGACTAATCATTGTTGTTGTTGTTGTTTGGTACCAGGGATTGAATTCAGGGGCACTCGGCACTGGACCACTGAGCCACATCCCCAGATCTATTTTGTATTTTATTTAGAGACAGTGTCTCACTGAGTTGCTTAGCACCTCGCTGTTGATGAGGCTGGCTTTGAACTGGCGATTGCCTCAGCCTCCCCAACTGCTGGGATTATAGGCATAAGCCACCATGCCCAGGTAACTATTGTTTGATATACCAGATAATGCTACAATCAGAAAGAAAGCTCAAGTAGACTTATGCAACAATAGAGTATAATTGGCTCACTGAAGTGGCAAAGCCACAAGTAGAGTGAGCTTAAAAACTGAATGATATTCAGCAAGTTCATGGAGGATCCATTTTCTTTTCATCCTCTGCTCAGCCATGTACAATGTTAATACCATCCTTCATCCAGACACTGATACCCCTTGTGAATGTAATGTGGCAACTGGCAACTGTAACTGGGCTCTGTGCCTCCTTGTTTACACCCAGTAGGAGAAAACCATATTTCTGTTCCAATATTCTAAGCAAGAGTCCTGAAGTCACCTTGACTGGATCATCTGCTATCCAACATCCACTTCTAAATTAGTCACAGTAGACAGTAGGTGCGTGTGTGTGTGTGTGTGTGTGTGTAACATGCCAATTAAGTTAGTGAAGTCTGTTTTGACATTTGTGCAAGGGTTGACTGTTTGCTTTGAGACATAAGGGCTACACCTGGAAAAGGAAACCAACAAATTTCTACATCTGGCAAATATGGATTGTTTTTGGTGATTAAAACAAAAACAATCAACTAAACAAAAAACCCACAAGATTTTCTGGGAGCCACAATGCATTCCTGTAATCCCAGCAACTTTGGAGGCAGAGGCAAGAGGATCTCAAGTTTGAAGCCACCTGGACAACTTACCCTTCAAAATTAAAAATTAAAAAGGGCTGAAGATGTATCTCAGTGGTAAAGCACCAAAGGCCATCGGTTCAATCCCTAGTACAAATAAGTAAATAGTTTTTTTTTAAAGCCATAACTTTAAAAAAAAAAAAAACGGTTGGGAATCACTGGTATAACAGGATATAAAAGAAGGTCAAGAGAAGAGGGTAATAGATGGATTTAAAATGAAAAGGATTAGAAGAAAGACCTGCAAAGATAAATTAATTTTAAGAGTCTTGACTAAATAAGATGCTAATAAGTTTTTTCCACTGAATGTGAATGGCACAGAGGCCTAATAAGATTTATTAGAACCATCAGTAAAATAGAACAGAAAAGAATAGAACAGGAGCTGGGCGGGGTAGCATATACTTGGGAAGTTGAGACTGAAAGATCCCAAGTTCAAGGCCAGCCTCAGCAACTTCGCTAGTTGCTTAAGCAACTAAGTTGCTTAGCAACTTAGAACCCTAAGCAACTTAGTGAGAACCTATCTCAAATTAATAAACAAACAAACAGAACTACCTGCAACAAATCTCATCTAAAAAGGGTGGGAACAAATAAGAAATGGATACAAGTAAAAAAGCATCTGAGACCCAATTTTTTAAAATATTTTTTTAGTTGTTGATAGACCTTTATTTTATTTACTTATATATGGTGCTGAGAATCAAACCCAGTGCCTCACACATGCCAGGCAAGTGCACTATGGCTGAGCCACAGCCTCAGCCCCTCTGAGATCCAATTCTAATGGCAACATTTGTGTGATCTTTTCCCCTTTTACTGTAATACTTTAAATACTACAAATGGAATGAAGGAAAGGCATAATCTTTAGCAATATTGAAATTACATAATATTTGTATTAGTTTTTGTGGCTGCTGCAACAAATTATCACAAATTGGGTGGCTTAAAACAACGGAAGTTTATTTTCTCAAAGGCTGGAAGTTCTAAGTTCAAACTGAAGGTATGAATAGGGCTGTGCTCCTTGATCCCCGGAAGGCTCTGAGAAGAATCTTTCCTTGCCCCTTCCAGCTTCTGATTGCCTTTAGGCATTTCTTGGTTTGTGGTACTGTAACTCCAGTCTCTCCATCTTCATAGGGTCTTGTCTCCCTGGGTCTGCATCTTTCCTTTCATCTGTATCAAATCTCTCTTTCTCTCTCTTTTTTAATTTCTTTTTCTCTTAGAGGATATTGACATATCTTTTTATCTCTCTTTCTCTTATAGGACATTGACTTTCACCAGGCAACCCGATACAATATTTGTTAGAACAGGAAAATAAGCCAGCAAAATTGAATAAAGATCCAAAAATGAGATTTAAATATATAAATCAATTATATTTGCTAATGAAATGTTTATAGGGGACTGGGGCTGTAGCTCAGTGGTAGAACACTTGCCTAACATGGATGAGGCACTGGGTTCGATCCTCAGAACCACATACAAAATAAATAAATAAAATGAAGTTTAAAAAAAGAGAAATGTTTATAGTTTTTTTAAAAATCTACTTCCACTAGCAATTTTCATGTATTTATTTATTTATTTATTTATTTTGTTTGTGTGGCACTGGTTATCAAACCTGAAGTCTCACACAAGCTAGGCAAGTGCTCTACCACCAGGCTCTGCCTCAAATTTCAAGACTGTCTCACTAAGTTGCCCAGGCTGGCCTCAAACTTCTGATCATCCTGCCTCAGCCTCTGGAGTATCTGAGATTATGGGCATATTCCATTGCTTCTGGCTCTGCGGGTACCTTCTACTGGCAGTACCTAACAGGCAGTCAGCCAGAAAGGAAACCTGGGAAATGTAGTTTTCAGACTCCTAGCCCCAGCTCTGTATGTGGGGTAGGTGAGGTGCTAAAAGACAATAGATAAGTAAATGACACTTCTAATGATGTGGAAAAGCAAGTGTATTTATACATTGTTGATGACACTGTAAGTCAGAACACAGTGATGGACAATAAATTCTTCTATTGATTAAATAATACCACTTTTGGAGAACATAATCTTCAGAAATAACCTAAAAGCAAAAAAAAAAAAAAAAAAGGTATGCAAAAAAAAAAGGTTCAAAGTAGCATCATTCATAACAGCAAAACCTTGAAAATAACCTGTATGTCTAACAATAGGGAGATGATTATGTTAGCCAGGGCAGACTAATGTAACAGAATACTCTATAGCTTTAAGGAAACTCCAAAACATATGCTTCAAATAAGTATGAAAATGTCCACATGCAATAAGTTCAAGTGAAAAAGTAGAACCCAGAATTGTATGTCTACTACACTAATCACACCTGTGTAAAGACGTACAAAGGTATATTAACAAAGATCAGGGAAGACTTGGAGTGATGTAACTGGCTGGAGTATAATGTTACTTAGGCTTTCTTTCTTCTACAAAGTTGCTTAAGTCCTTAATTAAAAGAGAAAAGTAAATGAGTCTTTAATTTTATTTTTAGACTCCAAAAACAACTGAAAATTATGTGTTTCATATTAAACTGTTTTGAAGCAAAAAACAGCTCATACACATACAATGCAACCTGGCTAACCATTCCCACATAGCACTTTTTACAACTCTGGCATTAATCACTGCCATGGCCTGAGGCCAGTGTCCAATTGGTCTAGAGATTTTATTTTACAACCTGAGAACACTGGCTGGCTCCCAGTGCCGCTGCTCTCTTGCCCCTCGCCAAGTCTTTCTTCTGTGTTGCTATACTTCATATATTTTACTACAGGTCCAGGAGCTATTAAAGTGAACTAAAACAATGAATAAAGATAACAGAGTGAGTACAAAACCCCTGGCATTTTGTTGACTATTTGAAATTTTGTAAATATTTATTGCTTTAAAATAACTTGATTCTCTCCTTCAGCCTGAAGCGTCTCATCCCTGGAAGACAGACCCTAACAGAGGACAGAAAGGCCACACCTTTGGTCCACCCCTCCCCCAACCAAAGTCTCTTCTCAGAACCTTTGATGTGCCAAGTGTTTTGGACTCATGAACTCTGCTTCACTAGCAAGTTAACCCAGGTGCATGTCACAGCTGCCTGAGGACTATTGGAGTGTGTGGTTACAGCGGGGAAGGAATGGCAGCCTAACCACCTCCCATGGGGACCTGCTGGCAGTGTGCCCAGGAGACCTTGGCCATGCCCTGGCTTGGCTCTCTGTGCAATGCATTAGGCAGTTGGAATACTTGAAGGAGAACCACTCTCCTAACTTTGCTTAACTTTTCATCCTTGCCTCTTGTGATTCCTGGAGAATCATTTTCCAAAGGGGGGCTTAACTTCAAATTCAGTTTTGCCACCTCGTATCTGTGTGACCCTAGGTAAATGTTAGGCCTCAGTTTCCTAATATAGAAATCAGGGAAATAACAGTAAATGTTTCAGAGATTTATTGAAAAAGAAATCAGAGAATTATGCACTTATAGTCCACTGGAGGTTGTTGTTATTTGCCTATCCAAGATGCATTCTATTCTTCTTTTTTTTATTAATAGAAATATGATTTTGTTTGGGGTGGCAAAGTGCCCAGCTAAAATATATCCCCCTCCGCAGGCTCCTTTACAGCTACAGTGACACCATGATTCCCTGGGGAGAGTCTTTCAGGAAAGCAGATTCTGATGAAAAAGGGACAGACATGCATATTATACTGTTTTTGTTTCCTTTTCTATTCTGTCTGAAATGGGGATGCCTGGAAGTAAAACAGCCACCTTGCAACTAGGAGGTGGCTCATTCCTAAGCAGCTTTGCCAGGAGTAGACTACCCATGTCCACACATCTTGTTACTTGAGAAAAAAGGACTCCAGTTAGCAAAGCCACCATGGTTACGTTTCCTACCTGCAGCAGGATGCAATCTGGATCTAAGCACTCAACATACCTCCTGCCAATCATAATACCTTATAAAGATTACCTTTTAAATATTTTTGTTTTTTTAATTGAAGGCGGACATAATACCTTTGTTTTAATTATTTATTTTTATGTGGTGCTGAGGAGTACCTCATGCATGCTAGGCAGGCACTCTACCACTGAGCTACAACCCAGCCCACAAAGATTACCTTTTATTCTTCCATAAAGTCTCACGATTATGCCATTTGTCTTTGCATTGAGAAAAACAAGTTTCATGTTATTGTTCTGAAATCTAGTTATGATAAATATTGTACAAAAAATTATCAATTATTAACTAGGACTGGTAAATGTTAATTCTGAGACATGGTTGTAATAACATTAGTTGAAATGGATTTTGACATTCTAGAATAGTGTTTTATTGCTGCTAGGCTACCTTCAACTAACCCTCTAGGGAGATAACTTTATTGATATAGCTAGTAAAATTATGAGGAGTAAGAGAATAGGATATTTAAATATTTCAACTGTCTTGGTTTTTATTCCAAAAATTAAATTTTATTTGGGGGAAAAATGTTCATTTCCAAGAGATGCTTTCTTTGATTTTTATTTACGAATATAGTTCGTTTCCTTGGTACTCAGGAACGTTGTAATGCTTTCTAAATAAGATTGGTGGTGGGAGTGGGGAGAATCAAATGTCACTAAGTTACCCAAGAGTAAATTGAAAACACATAAAAGCCCAAAAGGCTTCTCAAAATTTCCCAGAGGTTAGTAAATGACACCATAAATAGCTTGCCCTCATATCTCTGCTTCCCCAAGCTACTCTGTTTGGAGTGAAACATGGATCCATCCCCAGAACCAGAAATGCTATTTCTAGCTTTAGTCTGGAAATGTGACTTTCCCATATGACCAGGGTAAAATCAGAGAAACTATCAGCCATCTCCTCAAACCACTAATTAAATTATTTCCCCTTCCACTCCATTCTTATAATTGGTTGTTGAAGAAGAGGAAAGTATCAGGATGGACTGGGTTATGTTGCAGGAGGAACAATACCAAAATCTCAGTGGCTGAAAAGAAAAATGTGTCTTTTTTGCATTCCTCTCATCCTCGTACGTCAGCTGGGACATATTCCTCATTACAGCTACTGAACCATACTTGAGAGAGCAGCCACCATCTTGAACATTGCCAGTCACTTTGTCAAAAGGAAACTGGCTCTGGCAGTTTCAAGTATTTATGGCTTTTGCTCACTTTTCATTAGCTGTAACCAGTCCCAGGGCACCAAGAACCAAAAGTGGGCCATGAAGTGTAATCCACCTATGTGCCAGGAGGGTAGCACCAGAAAGGGTGGGAAATAGCACTAATGGCTATAAGAGAAGTAGCATTACTGAGTGCCTCTCATGGGCTAATTGGTTTTTGTATCGCTTATGTTATCTAATTCTTTATGATAAAAATTTGATATAGTTTAACTTCAATTTTTAGATTCAAAAGCTGGGGCTTGAGCAGGTCAGGCAATTTGAACAAGAGTTCTACCTAATATACAGATTTGATTTCAGTTTCATTTAGATTCCAAGATCTATGCTTTTTCCACCATTCCCCTGGCTTCCTACTGGAAAATTCACCTCACAACTTTGGGGAGGTGGAGCCGAGTAGGGGGATAGAAAGTGGAGAAAGGGGTTTATTTTAAGAAATAGTCCTCCACAGAACCAAGGGACTATATCTCTTGTTCCATTAGTGTAATGAGGTGACCAACTGAATTAGCATAGCCAAGAATCCAATAGAGATCACCACACAACCAGAAGCAAAAATGACTAAAGTGAATCATGGAGAAGAGATACTAGTGATGCCAAGTGGATCAGACAGACATAATAGTGAAAGGTAGCAGTATTCTATTTCTGTTCCTTAAGAACCTTCAAGGAATCACTTCAGAATGTTTCCTATTACCCAGGATGACACCCAGTTACTATAGAGAGCTCTCTTGGCCACTAAATAATTCTTACCTTTAATCCCTGAAGAGTGTGGAAATTTTGATAAATTCATTAAAAGCATTATATATATATATAATTTTTTACTGTTGCTCTGAATACACTAATTTTTTTTTTTTTACTGTTGCTCTGAATACACTAATTTTGACAGGGACTCACATTTTGAAGTGAAGTGTGCACTCAAGCATGGCAGAGAGATGGCTTCTGTCTAGAAGTCTCTGGCAGAGCTCTGACCTGCTTCTGTGAAGGATATAGTTTTCAGCAAGGAAAGGATGAACCTTAAAATAGTTTTTAGACTGTGACTTGTTTTTATTACATAGTTAACAGTAAGACCTTATGTGTTCAACCAAAAATTCTTCAAAATTAACTATATTGTTGATACAATATAGTTAAATTTTGATTTCTCTAATTATATTCTAAAACAAATGATAAACTTTATAAACCTAAAGGAATATAATTCTGTCTTCATTGAAAACTGTGCCCCAAAATGCTTCTGCAGATCTGTCAACTCTCACAACACTTTTGGTTCTAGTATACACTAGCTTCAACGTTCCAATATGAAGGTACATGGATGGATCAATGCTCCATCTAACTCTGAAGGATGAGGTCTATTAAACCTATTAAAATAGGTCTTTTTTTGTTCAGTTTGGTTTTGAACCCTGGGGTACTTTATTACTGAGCTATGCCCCCAGTCCTCCTATTTATTTATAGTCCTTTTTATTTTTTATTTAGAGAGAGAGTCTTAATAAATTACTGAGGCTGGTCTCAAACATGTGATCCTCCTACCTCAGGCTCCGTTTTAAGCTGGGCATCATGGTGCTCACGTGTAATGCCAACAACTCAAGAGACTGAGGCAGGAAGATTGCAAGTTCAAGGGCAGCCTCAGCAATTTAGTGAGACCTTGTCTCAAAGTTTAAAAGGTCTGAGGGATGTAGCTCAGTGGTAGTGTGCTTGTCTAGCATGTGTGAGGCCCTAGGTTTAAACCCCAGTACTAGAAAAAGGAAAAAAGGTCTATCTTGGCAATATTTGTGTGTTTGTTAGATTATAGATGATTTTTTCCCTCTGCTTTTCCATTTTTCTTTTTTTATTTTCTTTCTTTATTTATTTAGTGTTGGGGATTGAATCCTAGGGTTATGGTCAAATTCGGGACCCCCAAAAGACCACCTGAGACCAAGATGGATGTAAGCAGCAAAGAGGTGTTTATTGCGAGCTATCTCGGTCCTCCGAGTGCACACACAACAACTGGTGACACTGACAGGCCCCGAGCCTAGGGTTTGCAGCAGTTTTATACACTCTTTGGGGAAGGCAGGGACTTCACATACATCACAGCATCTCTTAGCAAATCATCACACACCGAGGGAAAACCATAAAACAACTCTAAAACACGATTAACACATTCACTGGCGGGAACAAGTTGGGTAAGGGTGATTGGCTAGTAAAAAAAGGGGATTCGTTTGAACTGATTGGCTTAAGCTATGAGGGGAGTACGTGCTGAACCACATGGTTTCCCAACATGTTATCAACCACCATAAACTACTGGGAGGGTCATCTGGCATCCCAGGTATTTCCCTGTCTCATGCTGATTGGTGGTTGCTAGGAGGTTGCTATGGGTCCCCACCTAGCCTGACTGAGTCAGGGACACCTGGTGCTGCAGATCTCTCCTGTTATTTGTAGATAAACAACTCAGCAGGGTGGGTATGTGCCTAGGAGTGCTCTGTGGGTCTTTCCAAGGACAAGGGTCCCGCCCCCTTCCTTGGACAGGCTTTGCTGAGGTAGAGGCTGGTTTTTCACTAGCACAAGCACTAAGCATATTTACCACTAAACTATGCATCCAGGCCCTGTGATAAAATAGTTTTTAAATTTAAAAAGACCATTTACAATATGAGTTCAAGCATTTCAGATTACATATTTCTACATTCCTATAGATTCTTTAAAAATGAAAATTACTGTGAGGATAGACTATCAAAGACCCAAATAGTATTCTTAAAATAATCAGTTGGGCCTGGAAGTCAAAACTCAATTTTAAGAAGAATGTCCTAGAGTTGAGGGTCAACCCTTCCCGCTTTTAACAGCCCAAATTTAAGTCACCTGAATAAATAGAGACAAAAGAAGGAAGGGGCAATCTGAACCCTTCAACCTCTCATATTTAAAAGAAGAAACAGAAGAGGTAACTCTAATTGACCCTTTGTGTTTTTATGGGTTTTGCATCTCTGGGAAGGTTAAGATGACAGCCCATTCCAAACACTTGCCATTTACATTAGCAGCCTTTTCTATGGGTGACTTAAGTGCATATTTGAAACATTCCAACAAAGAAACAAAAAAAGACATCAAAGGCCCAAATAAATCCACAAAAGAAGGGAATTTCAGAGCCAGTTTATTTGTACTTTATGTCACCCTATTTGCCTGCTACATTCCAAATGCATCCATAAAAGAGTCCATACCCCAAAGCCTTGCTTTCCATAATCAAAATAGGGTAGAACTTGACTATAATATGGCAAAATCATAGTAGTGACTCTGGGTTAACCAAGGGGACTAGGGGGATGTTGGGGAGAATTGTTTTGCTAACACATTTTAAGTGTGTCAAATAGGTGTCAGGTTCCTCTCTGAATAGCAATCAAGCGTGGATGCTAAAAATGAACAAGAACAGGTTGTGAGAAGTTTTTATACTACTTGGGAGGTTAACTGGAATGACCGTGACTGAAATGTCCCTAAGCACCCTGACTTGGGTTGATGATGTAATTCAAGGAGAACAATTGCTTTAACTTTTCAGACGTTTCAGTCTCCGTCTAGATTCCTTTGCCATAGCCTAACATCCTCTTTTTCACATTTTCTTCCTTCTTCTCTTACACTCTTCCCTCCCTTGATGGTATTATTACATATGGAAAATTGCAGATGCTTAGTTCATGTAACAGTCAAGATTAATATTCACTTTAAACAAAATCTGGCCCATGGATAAAATCCATATAACAGCACGTATAATACTCAAAAGAACTCTAGGGCTTTTAACTTGAGTAAGGGCTAAAGAATGTTTTTTTCAGTGGAGAGGAAGAGATAATGGGAATATATGCTACAAAACACAGACATCAGTCCCCTGGTATCATTAGTTCAATGGGAATTAAATGTTGCTGTAAACAGGGGAGGTCATTCAACCAACCATATTTCTCTGCCATCTGACTAGATTGACTGGTTGGGTTTGCCTAAGGAGTACAGAGATAAAATAATTGGGTTAAAGAAGAAATGGTATGAGCAAAAGATAAATGCTGGGCTGGGTTTGTGGCTCAGTGGTAGAGTGCTTGCCTCGAATGCATGGGGCACTGGGTTTGATCCTCAGCACCACATACAGAAATAAAACAGAGATATTGTGTCCATCTACAACTAAACTTTAAAAACAAAAAGACAAATGCTGAAGTTCTAATGGGTGCAACCAGAAGAAGGTTTTGGAGGGGATGCAAAAGGAGCAGATGGTAAGCGCTATAACTTCCTTAACTGACGGCTGAACTAGTGGCATTATCATTAATCAATACTGCAAGTTGAAATACTGGTTCTCTAAGGGGAAAAAAATCAGAAAGGGGTTCTTTGTCCTTTGTGAACATAACTGTAAACATTTGTGCAACAGAGAGAAATGCCCTTCTGTGGTTTCCTCCTCTGTAAGTCAGGGATGGCTGAGTAATGTTCAGACAGAAAAACATAATAATGATCGATGTCTGGTCATATCTTAAGTTTATATCACTAAGAACACTAAATAGACACTTTTGGCCTGTTTCTCTCTATATGCAGACACTACTACTAGTGAGTGAAAGGATTTTTTTTCAAATCTTTCTAGGTCCAACAAATAAAGAGCTAGTACTTTTTCTTAAAGTTTATCCTCATCACCCACCTGGGGAAGGATATGGGCCAAATTATATTGTTATGTTGTGTGCATGTATGAATATGTAACCATTGTTTATAATTATAATGCACCAATAAACGATTTAAAGACCTTAAGAAATAGTTTGCCCCTGCACTTTTAACTTTGATTTTTAAATTTTAAACTACAAATGCTGGACTGGGGGTATAGCTCGGTGGTAGAATATTTACTCAGCATACATGAGTATCTGGTTTGATACACACACACACACACACACACACACAGACACACACACACACACACTACTACAAATGCTAATTGTAAAAATGCAAACAATGAAGAACAATATAAAAATTTTAAGAGTAAAATGTTTTTCCCCACCTTTCTCCTGTTCATACTCATTTAATAAACTATCATCAAAACTTAATAGCTTAAAACAATTAAACATGTGTTATTTCACATTCTATGGGACAGGAATCCAGAGTGGCTTAGTTGGGTGATCTTGTCCCAGAATATCTCACAGGTGGCAGTCATGATGCTAGAGAGGCTAGCGTCACCTTGGCTGGGACTGGAAGTGTCACTGCCAAGGGCACACTCACATGTCTAGCAAGGGAGGGCTGGACAGGAGGCCTCACTTGTGCACCACATGGACTTCCCCACCCTTGCTTGGGTATCTTCCTAACATGGAAGCTAACTTTCCCCAGAGTGAGTGAACGGAAAGACAAAGCAATGAGGAAACTGACTATCTTTTATGACAAACACATTCAGTTCAACTCACTTTCAGGAGGAATGAAATTGGGAATCACCTTTCAGAGAGAGGAGTTCTGAAGGATTCCACCACAGGGCAAGGGCTGCTGTAGCTCATTGGCAGAGCACTTGCTTAGCAGTCTCAAGGCACTGGGTTCAATCCCCAGCACCACAAAACAAACACACACAAATAAAACACAGTGCTTCTATTCTTTAAAGGTAAGCACGGTTAATATACTGTAATATAATTTTCTGGCCCTTTTTGTATGTATGTACAAATGATGATATACTTATGTATGTATGTGTTTATATTACACGTGTAATAAACATAGGTTTTCTACATATTTTTTTTTACAAAATTCTTAGAAAGTGATTTAGAAAAATCTGATACCATTCTATTATCTAGTCCTTTTTGTGTCACCTGTCTTCTTTGTTGAAGCTTTTAGGCATTTGTCTTTTCCCCTGGTTTCTGGGGTTATATGAAGATATGTCATGGTTTTTTGTTTGTTAGTTTCACTTATTGCATTCTGAAAATGTTCATTATCTAGTTATGGAAATTTTTCTTCTATTATTTCTTTGATAATTTCTTCCATTCTGTTTTCCCCCTCTTCACCTTTGTGTGTGTGTGTGGGGGGGGGCTCGCGCTTGTTTTCTTTGGTTTTTCACACTGGGGAATCAAACCCAGGAACATTCTATCTCTAACATCTAAGCTACATCCTCAGTCCTTTTAATTTTATTTTGAAATACAGTCTTGATAATTTGCCGAGATTGGCCTCAAACTTACAATCCTCCTGCCACAGCCTCCTGAGTGGCTGGGATTTCAATTGTGCACCATCACACCTGGCTTATTTTGTCTTGTTTTTATAATCTCTCTACCTTATTAATGAAATGATAGCCTTCTGTGTTTGAGACAGAAGAGAAGGTCCCAAAGCTTTCTAAGAAGTACTTTTTAATCTTCCATTTTTGACAACCATGCCTGCCCCCAAATGCCTCACAACTGGCTGTGGCTACATCAGACACCCCACAACTTCTTAGAAACATTTTGCTTTGGCTGTGGCAAGCTTCAGCCACAGGTCCATCCCAGATTATTCCACCACACAGCCCCTCTGGATGATCATCCTTCTGTAACCACGTTAGCTGTCTCAAATCTCATCCTCACAGAGCCCTTCCTCTATCCATGACTAAGCAGAAAATCTGCAGTTAGCTGTGAGGATGCTGCACATGCGCTTTTGTCTACATAAAAAGCTTCCCCTTTCCCTTATCAGACTATCCATGTGCTGCTTCCCTTTATACTGCAATCTAAGGTGTAATAAAACCTCTTTTGGATGGTTATATTTTGCCTATTCATTATTTCTACCTCTAGAATAGCAGCCTGAGCTGTTTGCACTAAAAGCTGTGAACACTAAAGGCTACTGGTATCATCAAGGGCAATGAACAGTCAAAGAAAGGAGGGAGTCTTGGAGAGCCATGGAGAGCTGCCAGGAGCCACTAGCTTCAGCTCCTGGAAGAGTTCCAGAGAGTTTCCAGCAACTACGGGCTCCAGCTGCAGGATAACAGTATGAGGAGGACCACTAACACTAAAAGGGGAAAGCTGTTGGCCTCCAAAGTTTAGAGCTGCTAACTCTAAGAGAGCTGCTTTGTGCCTATTCATGATTTCTATGCAATTTGAGCAAAAAACTCTCAGCAGATTGGTAACAGGTTGGTTCTTCCTTATTTTTTCTCTGTTACTTTCCTATCAGTACTTTTGAAAAACAGGTTCACCTCTTGTAATCAAATAAGTTATAATGTTCACAGCCAGTAGGCTCAGTCTTTCTTGATCACTACCCTTATATTTTGCTCAGTTGCTCAAACTGTAACAAAAATGAGAGGGGACCAAATTACAGGGACTGGATTAAACCTACTCAGCAGCTGGAATGCTATACCTTGCTACTGTAGGAACATGTCCTCTGAAATTTCTGCCTCTGGCACTCCTGCCCATGCCATTTAAACACTTCACCTTCTATTTGTACACTCTGGTAGTTTTAGGCACTTCTCTTACTCTCACATCCTGTCTTTTTTTTTTTTTTCATACTGGAGATTGAACCCAGAGGTGCTCAACCACATCCCCAGTCCTTTTTATGTTTTATTTAGAGAAAGGATTTTGCTAAGTTGCTTAGGGCCTTACAAGTTGCTGAAGCTGCATTTGAACTCGGGTTCCTCCTGCCTCAGCCTCCTGAGCCACTGAGATTATAGGAATATGCCACCACACCCAGCCCCTCTGGTTCTTGATGATTTCTACTGCCTTATTGTATCTGTGCAGGACCTTCTCATCTCTGGTGAGTTTTAGCCTTTCTTGTTAATAATGACATCAACCCTATAATATCCACAAAACATTTCCAAGATAACTGAAACATCTACCTAATCACCATCATTCCTGTTTGTCAGGGATTTTGCACCAGGCCACTCTATGGCCCTGTGGCTTATACCTTGGCTACCCTTGAGTCAGGTTTTGTTTGTTTGTTTGTTTTTAAATATTTACTTTTTGTTGTTGTAGCTGGACATAATAACTTTATTTTATTTATTATTTATTTTTATGTGGTGCTGAGGATTGAACCCAGGGCCTTTCAAGTGTGAGGCGAGCACTCTATCGCTGAGCCAAAACCCCAGCCCCTATTTTTTTTTTTTTTTTACCTCTGGCACAATCAGCCAGTGGAGGGGAGGGTGAACCAGGAGATACCATCAAGGCAAACCCTGTCTGAGGAAGCATTCAGGGTGACCTCACTGCCAGGGGACTTGGGGAAGGCAAGCATTCAGACATGTGGTCAGCCCCTTACCGTAACTTTAGACAGAACTCTCAGCCTTAGAAGCCTTGACGGCCTCTTTGAAAAGTGGAAATAATTAGATTTTCCCCAACTTTTTCATAAGATTGTTGTGGGAGTGAAATAAAATATTGCAAAAACACTGTACAATGGACTGTGGTTGTGGTTTAGTGATAAAGTGCTTGCTTAGCATGTGTGAGCCACTGGGTTTAATCCTCAGCACCATATATAAATAAATTAATAAAATGAAGGTCCATCAACAACTAAAAAAATATTTTAAAAAACCACTATATATAATGTACATGAAACACCTAGCAGAGTCCTTGGCATAAAATAAATGCTCCCTTGATAGAGGTGCTATTATGTGCCCAGTACCAACGTGGGCTATTAAGGATACTTCTGAGTACTAAAGCACTGAACATCACACATTCTTAGTCCTGGGCACTCCCAGGCATTGGAGCTGCCAACAGGGCTTCTTAGAATGCTGTCAGAAGAGCCAGCAACTCTACCATGTACATACCCTGAAGACCTAGGATCAAGAAGTGGGGACTTAGATGGACTCAGCAGGGCACACTGGTAATCCCAGCAGCTCTGGAGGCTGAGATAGGAGGATGGCAAATTCAAAGCCAGCCTCAGCAATGGCCAGGCGCTAAGCAACTCAGTGAGACTCTGTCTCTAAATAAAACACAAAATAGGGCTGGGGATATGGCTCAGTGTTCAAACTTCCCTGAGTTCAATCTCTGGTACCCCCCAAAAGAAAAGAAAAAATGGGGACCTTCCGGAGTACTTCAGAGTTCTTGAGAAGGGGCTATTCCTTCCCTCTTTTTATCATCTCTGGAAGAGGAATGAATCCCTGAAGCATTGGGAGGGAAATTCTAGGACTGTGTGTATAAGTGAGTGTGTGTATAAGTGTGTGTGTGTGTGTGTGTGTGTGTGTGTGTGTGTGTGACCACATTGCTCCTGTTCTACTGAGTCAGGGACATGTGACAGGCTTTAGTGTGAAGGCTGTCAATGATGGAACTAACAGAGATCTTGCTGATACCCTGACAACTCATATGGAGAAAGGGCCAGGAGAGAGATGATAAAACTGAGAAAGGACAGATGGTCTTTTTTTTTTTTTAAAAAAAAAAAAAAAAACATTCCCTAAAGCTAAAATGTTTAATTCAAAAGATTATTTTTTCCTTTTAAAAAGCTCCCTTTTTATTATGAAATATAATACACACACAGGAAAAAAATATATAAAATATGCATCTTAATGAACTCAATGTCTTTATAGCTACCACTAAGATCAATACAGAAAACATTGCCTGCACTTTAGCAGTCGCCACCCTGGGTTCCTTCAGAGTTGGAAAATTGTTCCACCATCCAAGGGTAAATGCAACTTGACCTTTCTAATAACTAAGTTCTTGTTCTCTTGTTTAACTTTTTTTTTCATCTAAAAAAGCATCCTGAAGTACTATTCTTTACTATTGCTTGTTTGGAGACTTTATACAAATGGAATCACACAGTATGAATATACATCAGTTTATCTGTCTGTGCTACTATTGATGGACATTTGGACTGCTTCCAGCTCAAGGCCATTACTTGCATGCTGCCATGAATATTCTTGTGCACGACTCCTGGCATGTGTGTATATGTGTTTACACGTTCCTTTTTCTTTCTTTCCTTTTTTTCCTCTTCTGTCTTGCATATGCTAGGCAAGTACTCTGCCACTCAGCTACAATCCCTAGACCTTTTCATTTTTGAGATAGGGTGTCATTAAGTTGCCCAGATTGGCCTCAAACTTGTGATCCTCTTTCCTCAACCTCTTGAGTAGCTGGGATTACAGGTGTGTGCCATTACATCTAGTTATGTTTACACATTTCTTTTCTCTTATTTCTTTCTTTTGCTTAAACATTTCTTTAGGGAATATAACTAGGAGTGGAAATGCTGGACAATGAGTATGTGAATATTTAATTTCACTATAGAATGTTTTCCAAGTGGATTCACCATATACCTTTCTGCCAGCAGTTTAGGAGAGTTTTCCTTGGTCTGCAAATAAAACAAAGATTTTTTTTTTTTTTTTTTTGGTCAGGTGCAGGGGTGTGGGCCTATAGAACCAGCTAGTAGAGAGGTTAAGGCAGAAAGATTGCCTGAGTCCTGGAGTTCAGGGCCAGCCTAGGCAACAGAGAGAGACTTCGGACCTCTCTTGCTCTCACGTGTGTGCGTTCTCTCTCTCTCTCTCTCTCTCTCTCTCTCTCTCTCTGTCTCTCTCTCTGTCTGTCTCTCTCTCTCTCTCTCTCTCTCTCTCTCTCTCTCTCTCTCTCTCTGTCTTTTCTCTTTTTGTGACTGGGATTGAACCCAGAGCCTCATGCATGTTTGGAACAGTCTACCACAGAGATGTACCCCTGGCCCTTTAAAAAACAACTTTTTATTTTGAGACTGGGTCTTGAAAAATTGCCCAGGCTGGCCTTGAACTTGTGATCCTTCTGTCTTGGTCTTTCAAATAGCTAGGATTGCAAGTGTGCATCACTATGCCCAGTGGGACTCAGTTTCTTAAAAAGATAATAAAAGGATTCTTCATTCTGAGGAAAGGTGGATCTGTGTGAAAGAAAAAAAAAGGCTTTTTTAAAAACAAAGAAAAAATAGGGCTGGGAGTGTGGCTCAGTGGTAGAGTGCTTGCCTTGCACACGGGAGGCACTGGGTTTGATCTTCAGCACCACATAAAAATAAAATAAAGGTATTGTATCCATCTACAAATAAAAATTTTTATGAAAAGAAATAATAATGGCAGTAGAATCAACAGATTGCTCATTTCATATGACTTTACATAGCAAAAAAAAAAAAAAGATCTAGTAGTTCTATTTAGGAACTTCTACTTTTTCTCCTGAATTCTATGGAATTATGATATCTGAAATTTATAGAAACCACTGTCCCACAGAACATCAGATAGATTGTTCCTTCTTTTCTTTTTTGACATAAAAAACTATTTGCTGTGTACAAGGGCCAGCCTCCAGGATTACTCCCAATGAACCTTCTCTCCTGGTATTCATGAATTTCTGTAGACATTTCTCTTATTGGTTAAGGGCTGATTTTGTGCCCAGTGGAAGTGTCAGTGTATTAATTGTAAAATTAGGTCATAAAAGATACTACTTCAGTCTTTTGGGTCAATTTCTTTGAGGGAAATCAGCTACCATGTTGTGAGGATGCTCAAGTAGTCCAGTGAACAGGTCTACATGAAAAGGACTAACACCAACTTGCTAACCAAGTGATAGGCCACCTGGGACACAGAACCTTTGGTTTCAGTCAAATAGTCAGATGATTTCAGTCCCCCAGTCTTTGAGTTTTCCAATTAAACCCCAGAAATCATAAAGTAGAGACAAATTATCTTTCGGTGCTCTGTTTGAATTCCTGACTCACAGAAACTATGAGGTAATACAGAACTATTGCTGTTTTAAGATATCAAACTTGAAGGTGATAGGTTACACAGCAAGAAATAACTGATACAATCCACATGGCCACCTAGAAAGTATCCTTGCCAAAAGTTTTAATTCTTTTTTTTTTTTTTTTTTTGGTGGTACTGTGTAATGAATCCAACATAACATAATGTATGGGCATAACATAACATAATGTACTCTGAGTCACCCAAGTGATGCTTCAAATACAGCATATGAACCTTGTCAGGATCCTGATTAATGAGGCAACTGGAGAAATTTGAATACATATTGGATATTTAATGAGAACCAAGAATTAGCTATTCATTTTTTAGGAGTGTTGATGGTATTGCTGACGGTATTGGTGGTATTGTGCTCTGCTACTGAGTTACAGCCCCAGCCTTTTTTATTTATTTTTTTTATTTTGAGGTAGGATCTTGTTAAGTTACCGAGGCTGGCCTCACTTGTGCTCCTCCTCCCTCAGACTCCTGAGTAGCCAGGATTGGTGTGTACCACTGTGCCTAGCAAAAATTTGATTTTTTTGAATGATATCACATGGCAAAACAAGTATCTAGTAGTCCTAATATTTTCCTGAATCCCATTATGCTTCTATATTTCACTTTGAGTTTAGAAGAACTAGAAGTGACAGAGGAACATGCTAAACAAACATAACACAGGGATGCAATTAGCAAAATCTAGAATCTAGGATATCCTATATAGCACAAATGACCCAATTTCTTTGACTAATAAATTGAAATAAGAAACACTGAGAAGGGGAATTTTTAAATGAAGAGACTTGAGAGGCATATAGGTTGTATTAATCCCAACGTTGGCTGCTGTCTCCTGTGGGACAATTATACTTCCATTCTCTCCCCTGGCCTCAGATTGTATCATGTGATTTGCCTGTGAACTGTGAGCAGATGTGATGGTGCTAATTCTGGGCAGGAGCTTTAAAAGTCATTATGTGTTTCAAGCATTCCTCATTTCCATCTGCCAGGAAGCGGGCATATCCCAAACAGGGACTAGTTCTTTAGTCCATGTCCAGGAGTGAAGAGGATGTGGAGGTGACTCACAATGGAAATTCACGTGAGCAGGAAATAAGACAGGCTGTTGTAGGCCACTGTGATTTGGGGGTTTTCTGCTCCCATGGCATAACATAATGTACTCTGAGTCATCCAAGTGATGCTTCAAATACAGCATATGAACCATATCAGGATCCTGATTTATGAGGCAAACTGGAGAAATTTGAATACATATTGGACATTTAATAATAACCAAGAATTAGCTATTCATTTTTTTAGGAGTGTTGATGATATTGCAGCTATGTTTAAAATAACAAAAAGAGCTGGAATACTTTGGTTCCCTGGAAGGGGAAGTAAGCAGGGACACAGACAAACAAGATTGGCCATAAGTTGTTAACTGTTAAGCTGAGCAGTAGGCACATGCCAGTTTACCATATTCTTCTTTTTACTTTGGTTTATGCTTGATAAATTTCCCATAATAAAAATTTAAAAACAAAAACAAAAACAAAAAAACTATGTTTGTTGACTTCCCCAGAGTTGAACCTTGATTCTTAAAGGAGTCTAGAAAATGTGAGAGCTGGGAGAATGAAGCTGAAAATTTTTAGTGAATGTAAGTCAGCAAAGGATGTGTCTGGATCAGCCTCAGGAAGAAGGTGTTGAAACTGTTTTCAGTGATAATGGATGTGTCCTTGAGTGTTTGAGCTGGTCAGGGCAGTATCTGGGAAAGTCTCCGAGCACTGTAGAGGTGGGGGAGTTGCTAACAACATAGGCAGTTACAGAGGGTGAGGAAGGTCTGCAGGAGTTATAGGGGAAGCAGAGTACACCCAATGCTCCCTGCCCGCCCTGTCTAGAAGAGTTAGGTAAAGAGATCCCACTTCTCATTCCATCCTCCACACCTAGGCTGATCCTTTGGGAAACAGGGCAAAGATGGCCATGCTGGAATAGGCATGTCTCTCTCCCTGGCCCAACCAGACTGACTTGTACTGGGATGGGTGGGAGGAGAAGAACGCTTTGAATCATCTGACATTGATGTTTTGTCTGTCTGATTGGAATTTAAATAAAAGTGAGTAGAAGAAAATGAATAGAATTGAGCATTACAAATGGGACTGGGATGTTATGGAATTGGTTGGACATATAAAGATATTGAGGAAGCCCACTACCCAGAGCAAAGCAGGGATTCCCCGGGAGGAAGCTGGTTGCACAGTTTCATGCTTATACTCCATTGAATGGCTATTCGTTAATATCAGGATTTCTTCATTTCCCCTAATAGCACAAAACCAAAAAGCAAAAACGAACACTCCAGTTCAGAAGCTCAGTGACACACCATCCACTTCTGACTAGACACAGGCTGTCTTCGACAGCTTTCCTTCTTACTCTTTCTTCCCTTTGGCCTTCTCTCACTTGCCCAGCAAGAAATGCTGTGCTCTCTTGCCAAACTTTTTGCAATTAACTGGAGCCAAACTTATGTACCATCGAGGACACTAAAAATAAATATCTATATTTTCTTCTAATATTTTGCCTGCTGTGACCTACTTTGAGCTCAATTGCAAAAGCAAAGAGGTGAGGTGTGTCCTAAATAAACATGCCTATGAACTCTGTTTTAGCATTGGCTACACAGATGTTGTACCAGAAACCAAAGATTTATTTTCTAGAGCCAGCAAACATTAAAAAAAAAAAGATTTTCTATGTCAACATCCATACATTGGAACTTAAATTTTGAAATTCCACTTGTTTCATTAAAAATCTATTCTTTGAGCACCATTTCTCACTGATAAGCTTGGTATCAAAGGATTTCTACTTAGTGTCACCTCTGATGTGCCTGAGTCACATGCAGAATTACTTCCAAACCACCCACGCATTTGAAAACACATTTTTTCAATGATTATAAAATCAAGAGCTGTGAAGGTTCCTTGCAAACAGCATTTTTCAGCTGATGTTATTTTAATTATTCATTTTTAATGAGAAACCTATGAATGTTTTTAAAAATCAAAATTAATAGGTAGGCTGCACCTAAGCCAAGAAAAAAATCAAGTGATTTGAGGGTTTTACCAACATGAGGCAGTTATTATCATAATTTAAATACTTCAGACAGCAAGATATGTATGTGGGCTTTAAAAGTTAAGTTTTAACACTCACCCTAGGAATTGTTAATTAACATTTCTAATGGGGAATCTATACTGCAGGGGGTGGGTTGTTAGCAGTCAAAGGCTCTAATCAGAATCTTGGACTTGGAATCTCTCATTACTATAGTTCCTTCAACTACTCCTGTCCGAATTTCTAAGGGAAAATTTAGTATTTAGCAGAATAAATGTTAGAAATACTGTTTTGCTGGTGAGATGCATGGTTGTTAAGGTACATGACCTGCATAGTCACCTCACTCTTATATGAATGGTGTGCTGGTTTTGTATATGCCCAGAATGGTGTTCTAGGCCTGGGTTTGTGTTTAGTATTGTGCCTGACACTTAGTCCAGGATGCAGTCACCTGGTCTGCTGGATCCCGCTTTGACAAATGGTGTGTCTGGTTTGAGTGACTATTTCATGCAAGGGTGTGGCCAGAGAGCTTCAAACACATGGAGCTTGCAAGGAGAGTTTGCCTGATTCCTGGGCCTGTTTGCTCATCCCTGTTGGAATGTGGAATTCAGATCAAGACTCACTTTTTTGGCTTCCTCACCCAGTGGACGCTGGTGGTAGAGAAGGCCAGGCTTGAGTGATCTGAATTGTCAGAGGTCCCACAAAGACACTGACAATTGTGCGTCACCAAACTTGCTTGGACCAGTTAACTTTTGATCTACAAATAGTTACCATAAAATGTACTTAATGAGTGAAAAGGAAAGAAGACCAAAGAGGGCCAAATAGGAAAAGAATCTTCAATGATGAAGACTCAAGGAAGATTCCTAGAAGTATGATTTTATCTATTTAATGATAATAGCAATAATATAAAAATTATATAGGGCTCACTGTACACCAGGCACTGTTTTCAACCACAACTCTATGAGGAGGTATTATTAGCATATTATTATCCCTAACTTATTGATGAGGAAATTGAGGCACAAAATGTGACCTGGCGTGGATCACACAGATCCAGTAATTGGGGGTAATGATTTTAATCCAGGCAGTCTGACTCTGGAATTCAGGCTGTACCTGTCTTAGATACCAGGTTTCCTTTCTGAAAAATAGCAGTGGGTATGTGCCTGGGAACCACCACAGGAGTCTATAGGGTTAAACAAAATTGAACTTGCCAGAAGAACCCGAGGGAAAACTAAGGAATTCTGAGGTTTTCCTTGGCTTCTGAAAAGCCCCCTTACCAACAAGAGATTTTTCTGTCAAGCATCATTTGGGCAGCAGGGCTTCTGTGATGAATTAAAAATAAAGACCTGTCACTTGGTTGATGATGTGTATAACAGTTTTCCTAGACGTGACAAAGCTGCTGAGTTTCAGGAGGCTTTAAAGAAAAAGGCAGGCAACTTGCCTCTCTTCTATATTTGGTCTTCTTTAATAGCTCCCTATAATCCCTTATACTAGAAGAACCATTTACATGTATAAAGTTGTTGACCTAAGTCACAGCAAAACATTCATGTTTTTCTCTGCTGCTCTTAGGCCCTCAGCCAGGGCAAAAGATGGGATAATCTAATTATTAGCACAGTTATTTGCTGAACTCTTCATGTGCAGTTGTAAATCTGCTCTTTTCTTTGTGAGTTCCTCTCTCAGAATGGTTCTTAAAAGGGACAGAAACCACCAGCCCATATCCATCATTCTATAAATGTCATTCATCCATTTACTCTAATTCCTGCAACAGTATTTTACCCATATACTGTATGTCAAGTGTTTGGAGGTCCACTCACAGGTTATCTTTCTATTTTCCTTTCACTAAGCAACATGTTGCTCATTCACAGTGGTCCTGCTTGTTTGACCCATCTCTGTATTCAGTCACACCACACAGAACTTTAGGAAGATGACTCTTTGCACAGTAGACTAATATAATGATTTTGGGGGCTTCCATGTCCCCAAATTTTGGAGGTTCTAACATTTTTAGGGTTCTTATAGCTAGGCACGATTTTAGGTGGTGCATGCCTATAATCACAGTAGCTTGAGAGGCTGAGGCAGGAAGACTGTGAGTTCAAAGACAGCCTCAGCAAAAGCAAGGTGCTAAGCAACTCAGTGAGCCCCTATCTCTAAATAAAATACAAATAGGGCTGGGGATGTGACTCAGTGGTCAAATGCCCCAGAGTTTAATCCCTGGTACCAACCCGCCCCCCTGCAAAAAATAAAAATAAAATAAAATTTAGTGTTCTTGTAATTTAGTTTCTCTGCAAGTTGCCAATTCTTGGCACTTGAATATCACATGGTCATATAATCTTTTTTGGGGGGTTACTGGGGATTGAACACAGGGGTACTTACACATTGATCCACATCCATAGCCCTATTTTATATTTTATTTTAGGGACAAAGTCTCACTGATTTGCATAGGGTTTTGCTAAATTGCTGAGGCTGGCTTTGAACTTGAGTTCCTTCTGCCTCAGCCTCCCAAGCCACTGGGATTAAAGGCATGTGCCACTGTGCCTGGCTTCTAGACCATATAAATTTTTAGGGACCACTGTCATATATGTGGTATATCATTGACCAAAATGTTGTTAGGCAATGTGTTACAGTACTAGGGAATTCATGAGGAATAAGGGCTAACTTGGTTGCTGATTATACTAATCCAACTTAAAATAACTTAAAAGGTGCAGTATGGCACCAAGATCCAGCCCCAATTAAAAAAAAAAAATTTTTTTAGTTGTTGATGGACCTTTATTTTATTTGTTTACATGTAGTGCTGAGAATCGAACCCACATGTCTGGCAAGTGCTCTACCACTGAGCTACCACCCCAGCCCTCCAGCCCCAATTTTTAATATAATGAATGACTACTATCTCATCATCAGGATTTTTTTTTTAACTAGTGCTCTATACTGGTTCTATTTTCTCCTGATTCATTGAATCCAACCATTGTAACTTGGCTTACACCCCATTGTCCAAAGGTCTCCAATAGCTTCCTACTTTCTAAAGCCAATGATCTCCATTTAATTCTCATCTGACTTGACTTCTCTACAGCATAACAGGTCTTTTTTTTTTTTGAAAATTGTCTTTTAAATTATAGAAGTAAATTACCTATTCTACAAAATATTCTACAAAGGGCTGGGGTTGTGGCTCAAAGGTGGAGCGCTTGCCTAGCATGTGTGAGGATCTTGGTGCCATACTGCACATCGGAAATCCTGGCTACATGGAGGCTGACACAGGAGGATTATAAGTTCAAGATCAGCCTGGGCAACTTGCAAGACCCTGCCTTAAAAAAGAAAAAGAGGTAGGGATGTAGCTCCATGGTAGAGTGCCTCTAAATTCAATTTCCAGTACAAAAAAAAATTATGGGTCAAAATGTCCACATTATTCTTAGTCTAGAAACTGGAGCTCAGAAAGTTTAGTGACTCCTAGGCACAAAAACAGGGCACAATAAAGTGTTTGATTTCTACAGCATTTTTCAGTTTCCACAATGCTTTCACTTGAGTTTCCTGGTTGCTCATCTTTACTCCTTTGCAGAATTGACCAGTCTAGGGCTTTTCTTATACCCTACTGTGTCTTGAACAGATTTTAGCAGCAATGTCATTAACATTTCATTGCACCTGCTTACTTAAATCATGCTTTAGGCCTATGTTTTGGGACAAGACCCAAGTGTTATGTATCTTGGTATCCCAGCTCCTACCATAGTATTTGACACAGATTTATAGTGGAAAACATGCTTATAGAATGATGGGTATTGGGTGATGTTTTGGTATAGTAACGGATACAGCTTTCACTCAAACTTCCTGCTTCTCTAGTAGTATCTTCCCATTCTGGAAGCAGTGAGGGTATCTTATGTCTGGACTGCCTCCATGTAAGAATAACATAGTAGAACTCAAGACAAATTCTTGGCTTTTGACTTTCAAAAGTTCAGGTGGGGTATAAAGAATAGATTTGGAAGGTTGTCTGAAGAGCAGGATTACCTACCCCCTAAGAAAATATGGAAAGAGTGGAAGAAAAGGAAGAAAACGAGACACTAGTGCACGTTCCCAAGAACGGAGTTGAGACATGACCTTCCACCTGGCTGATCTCCATTCAGAGCTTATAGAATTGATAAATAGCAGAACTCCTTCTGACAGCATGTTGTTTAGTAGAGACATATTTGAGCTACATGTGTAATTTTCAGTTTTCTAGTAGAAATTAAAGAAAGTAGAGAGAAAGGTGAAATTAATTTTAATGGTACATTTTATTTAACCCAATATATCCAAAATATTATCATTTTTAGCATGTAAACAACATAAAAATTTCTAACAGCATACTTTGCATTCTTTGTATCAAATCTTCAAAATCTGGAATGTGGCCAGGCCCACACCTATAATCCCCGTAACTCAGAAGGCTGAGGTAGGGGATCACAAGTTCCAGACCAGCCTCAGCAATTTAGCAAGGTGCTAAGTAACTTAGTGAGAACCTGTCTCAAAATAAAAAATAAAAAGGGCTGGGATGTGACTCAGTGGTTAAGTGCCCCTGGATTCAATCCCCAGTATAAAACAAATAAACAAAAACCTGGAATATATTTTAGAGTCAACAGCACATCTCAATTTGGGATACCCTTATTTAAATTAAGGTATTTGGTAGGCATATGCAGTTGGGGACCATATTAGACAGTGCAGGTTTTTAATAAACTGAAAATAGTGTCATGGAACTTCTAAATCCACAGCTTGAATAGAGCCACAGCATCTTTCTTGTATATTCAGGAATATCATAGACAAGAACAAAACAGTCACTTACCTAAGGAGGTAATTCATTTCGTTTAAATTGGGGGATATTGGGCAAATTAATATATTTTCTTATCTAGAAAACAGTAATAATGCTATCCACCTAATGATAATATAAAAAGGCACTAAATGAATAGCATCATTTATTTCTATTTAATACCTAGGAGATTCATTCTACAAGGAAATTTAGAAGAAGTAAAAGAGATTCCCGCTGGGTATTTCCAGGAAAAAACTGTGTTGTATAGAACACCTTTGCTTTATCTGCACAACAACAATAACAACACAATGTGAAGGACGGGCTGCAGATATGGATAGCTCATATGCCTAGTATGCACAGGGTCCTGGGTTTGATCCCTGGCCCTGCAACAAAACAAACAAACCAAAACCTGAGGGGGTGAGAAAGAGAGAAAGAGGAAATGGAACCGTATAACATGCTCATATCAAACCACAAAAAGCAGAAAATGTGTGGAAGACAGATAGAAACAAAGAACAAGGACAACAAATAGAGATTGTCAGAGTGGATCAAAAAACAATACCAACTACATGTTATCTACAGGAAACCCACCTTTAATATGGAGACACATGGATTAGAAGTCAAGGGATGGAGAAATATACTATACTAACACTAATCTAAAGAAAGTGAAGGTAGATATATTAATTGCAGACAGATCAAGAAAAATACTCTGAGATGAAGAACGACATTACATGGTGATAATAGAATAAATACTCCCAGAAGATAAAGCAATCTTAATGTGTGAGCCTAAAAACAACATCAAAATACACAAGACAATAACCGATAGAACTGCAAGAATAAATGGATAAATTCATTTTTACAGTTGAAGGTTTTAACTTCCCTCTATCAGAATTGGATGATTCCTGTAGGCAGAAAATCAGTAAGAGCATGGTTGAACTCGAGAGCACCATCGATCAACTGGATACAACTGACATCTATAGACTACTTCATTGAACAACAGCAGATTGTACGTGCTTCTTAAACTCATATGGACCATTAACTATGACAAACCACATTCTGTGCCATAAAACACATTTTAATAAATTTAAAATAATTGAAATCATACACAGTTACTTATAGCATCTTCATTCATAATTGCCAAAATTTGGAAGTAACCAAGATGTCCTTTAGTCAGAGAATAAATATGTAAACTGCATTATATCCAGACAATGGAATATTATTCAGCACAAAATAAAGTAGCAAGGCCTGGTGATACATGATTGTAGTTCTAGTTACTTGGAGGTTGAGGCAGAAGGAATTTTGAGCCCAGGAGTTTGAGGCCAGCCTGGGTGACATAGTGAGACCATATCTTTGGTTAAATACATAAATAAAACATTAGAAAAGTGATGAGCTATCACGTTGTGAGAAGACCAGAGGAGACCAAGTGAGAGAACCCAATCTGAAATGGCAACAGACTGTTATGATGTATTCTGGAAAAGTCACAACTGTGGAGACAGGGAAGAGATCAGTTATTGCTGTACGTTGGGGGTGCACAGTGGGAATCCTAATGCAAGTTATGGACCTTGGGGGACAAGGACACATCAGTGTAGTTTCATTGAGTGTAATGAGCATAGTGCTCTGGTGAAGGATGCTTTGCTTATGGAGTTGTGTGTGTGAGGGGGTGAGGGTTACATGGAAACTCTACTTTCTGCTCAGTTTTGCCATAAATCTAAAACTGCTCTGAAAAAAATTATTATTATTATTATTATTATTATTATTATTATTATTTTAAGGAGAGTGCCTTTAGGCATACATTTGGGAAGGCATATTTCCTTGCTGTTACTAATTGCAAACTAAAATACAGGAGCTGGGGCTGGCGATGTGGCTCAAGCGGTAGCGCGCTCGCCTGGCATGCGTGCGGCCCGGGTTCGATCCTCAGCACCACATACCAACAAAGATGTTGTGTCCGCCGAGAAATAAGAAATAAATATTAAAAAATTCTCTCTCTCTCTCCTCTCTCACTCTCTCTTTAAAAATAAATAAATAAATAAATAAAATAAAATACAGGAGCTGGACATGGTGTTGCACACCTGTAATCTCAGTGGCTCAGAAGACTGAGGCAGGAGGATCATGAGTTCCAAGCCAGCTTCAGCAAAAGCGAGGTGCTAAGCAACTCAGTGAGATCCTGTCTCTAAATAAAATACAAAATAGGATTGGCTTAGTGGTTATGTACCCCTGAGTTCAATCCCTGGTACTCCCCCCCCCAAATTAAAATATAAGAAAAGAGCAATTTCCTTTCTTTTGGGGTGCCTATGATATGGGGGACTATTGCAGAATAGTGGATATTATTTATTATTCATTTCATTCATTATTTTATTTAATTTCTACTGTAGCTGGTAAGCTCTCTGGGGAGCAGTCAGTTGGAAGTAAAGAATGGGGCTCTGGGAGACCACTGTTGGAAGTGATCCTTCACCCTTCCAGGCCATCATATTGCTGTTTACATTTCAAAAAGAAATGCAAGGAAGGGAGCTGGAGGGAGGAAGGGTGATGACTGTTGTATATAAATATAAGGGAAATTTATAAAAATTAAATCCCAGAAAGGAGAGAGACTATAATTATTTGCTTTGTTAAAATATCTCTAATTCTTCAACCTTCGGTGCCACACACACAAAAGAAATATTTCCAATACTGTAGGAAAACATTTACAGATATTTTCTCTATAGTAAATACATGCAAATACACCCAGTGATAAAAGCCAGTATTTGTGTAGTGCTTAGTATCTTCATCGTTCTGCTTTCCATATAATTGACTCGATTCTCACAACCTCCATTTTACAGTTGAGATGATTTAAAGACACACACACACACACACACACACACACACACACAGAGCCACTCCAGGGCAGAGTCAAGTTTCCAGAGTCCTGCTCTTCACTTGACTGCCCTCTCAAGAAGACACAAAAGCACTGCTCCCCTCCCATAGGCCACCATTTCCTGGGGATCCGTCCAGAAGAGAGATAATTCAAGGAAACTTTTTCTTTTGTAGGCTCACTCAAGTCTGTTTTTCAATCAGCAGTTTAGAGAATGGACTCAGATGCTTTTTTCCATTCACACTGTTCATTCTGAGCCATAAACTGTGAAGTCCCCCAGGCGCCTGCAGAGAGGCCTCGCCTGTTACATTGCCACCTGTAAGTCTGCACACCCACAAACAAGGGGCCTCTGATTTACTAGGCTTCTCCCTGCTGGTCCACAGAGCAGTTAATCTTCTGCCCCGGGGCAGAGTTTGACAGCTCCCAAAGGTCCCGTCAAGTATTCTTTTCAAAGTAAAATTCTCAATCAAATAAATTTGTAACAGACTTGGTCGGGATCCAGGTACAGGCTCCCTAGCCCCGCCCCCCCCCACCCCCCCCACCCCCCCACCCCCCCACCCCCCCCACCCCCGCCCTCCAGGCAGCAGTTGGCTACACTTTACTTCCTGGGTTTTTTGAGTCCTCTGGTGCAGACTATGGGTTTCCTTCTATAAAACAGTGATTTAAAACCTTCATTCTTCCTGTTTTAAGCCTGTGCCAGGGCATAATCATTCTGCCTTCACCAAGGAGCACAGAGAAATGAACTGGGGCTCTGTGGTGACCCCCACAGTGGATTATCAGCTAGACACTGGAGTTAACCCATCCGCCTGCTTTTTTGAAGAACCTCAGCCTCATCCAATTACAGATATTTAAAATTTTTTCTTTTGTTTCCTCACTTGGGGCTTCTTTTTCTTTTCATTTTTAAGTTGCAGATAGACACAATACTTTTATTTTATTTCCTTTTTCTTTCTTAATGTGGTGCTGAGGATCAAACCCAGTGCCTCACATGTGCTAGGCAAGCACTCTACCATTGAGCCACAACCTCAGCCCTATTTTTTTTTTCTTTTTTAAAATTCTAAGTATTACATTTTTCCTAAGACACTCAGATTACTTCTTTTCTTGAACTAGCATCCACTGGCTCTCCTTACCTGGATCTGGTCAGTTCCAGTGGTTATCTGATGATAAGAAGGAGAGTTTCCTTTCCTTTCTGTAAACCTTGGAGCAGCGGTGGGAGGAAAGTTTTTGTGAGGGGAGATGGGGTATAGTACATTTCCAACAGCTCTACAATTTAAATCAGCAATTTCTTCAGAAGCCCACTGTGGGTCCACTCATCTCTGTGTTTGTTTTATTACTGTGTAATCGTTAATGCTCTTTCCTCCTGGCACAGGATAGGACAGTACTTCCCTCCTCCTTTAGAGGTGAGACCATGTGATTTGCTTTGTCCAGTGAAATGTGAGTAGAAGTGACACGTATCATTTCTGGGTGGAAACTTTAAAAGCCAGTATCGATTCCTCAGGCCTCCTTTCCACTGTGGTGGCTGCGGAAGTCAGTGTGGAGATGGAAGCTCCATAACCTGGGTCACTGAGTGACAGTGGTTAGAACTCTTTTTCAATCTAGAGTGAACAAGAGTGAAAAATTTACTTTGGATGTGTTAAGTCACTGAATTGTTTGTTATCATCTAACCTTTCCTGACTGATACACTTCAGAACAATCATATATATATATAAAGATGTTGGTGGATATTTGCCTCAGCCATGAGTACAAAGGTTAGTCTGATTGAGCCAGCTTAGTGAATTATCAGTGCACTTCATTCCTTCAGCAAATATATTGAGGACCCACTGTGTATGGAGCATTAAAGTAAGGGTGACAAAAACTGCATTTGATGATTAGGACTATTTTTATTAGACATTAAAATCACAGATAATTCAAAACAGCCAAAATGACTAAGATGCTGATGCTATGCAGATTTCTTTTATTGCAATTTCACATCGACTCTGAGCATTTTCCAATTATAAAATTGTTAAAGGATGATTTTCAAAAAAGGAAAAATCATGACTCTTGTGGAGATATAAAATGAACATATGTCAAAGATTTTACTTAGTTCATTATTTACTGAAGAAACTAGAAATAGATTACAACCAGTTCAAAGGAGTCAAAAGAGCTACGATTTTATATGAAGTAAAGAAAAGTTGAAATAAATTTGCAAAGAGACACCAAACTGAGTTTTTTTCACTGAGGTGAAAAATTTAGGGGCGTAAGAGGTCAATTGAAACCACCATGCCACATTTCCACCACAGAATTTATTTGCATGACAATAGGCTAGAATCATTTTGGATTACTATCAGTTACAGCAAATTACAGACTTGCAATTTGCAAATTGCAGAGTTATAAAATAGCTCAAAGTAGTGAAAGGCTGGACTCAGATAAAGCAAAGGTGTATTCTAGACAACACAGTTTTTCCCTGGAGATACCCAGTGGGAATCTCTTTTACTTATTCTGAATTTCCTTGAAGAATGAACCCGCTTAGTATTAAATAGAAATAAATGGTTCTATTCACTTAGTGCTTTTTTCAGTGCTGGGCAATGTGCTAAGGCCTTCATATATATTATCATTGGGTGGATAGCATTATTACTATTTTATACAAAAGAAAATAGAATCCCCCACAGCGGACACTCCACCGAGGCAGTCAGCGGCCACCATCCGGGAAAGCTGAAGGATACACCGCCACTCTCCTTCAGAGTGCAACATCAAAACAGGTCGGTGTCATTCAGCTCACCCCCCAGACAGCGGGAATTCGCATAAAATCTCTCCTAGGCTTGCCGGGAGAGGGAGTATCAAGCTGAGCCTCCATAAAGACTAGGGGGAAACCAGAGACACCTGACCTCCAACCCCTCCTCCCAGTAGCAGCCAAAAGGAAACCTGGCTAGCCAGCGCTGGGGGAGGGGCAAGCAGAAAAAATCAAAGTGATAGAGTGCCAGGGATCCCAGCAGCCTGCAGCAGGGCCCCGGAGATCCAGACCAACTGATTCGCGTGGCCTGCCCTGCGGCTACAGAAGGCGTGGCGCCTCAGTGAAGCCATTAATTAGCAAGCAGGGAGGTTAGGGAAGGCCATTAGGTGGAATCCCACCAGCCAAGCCCACACGGACCCTTGGGCCGAGCACGGGATCTCAGAAGGGGAAGGAAGCGGTACAGTCCCATCCCCCACAGCGGACACTCCACCAAGGCAGTCAGCGGCCACCATCCGGGAAAGCTTAAAGATACACCGCCACTCTCCTTCAGAGTGCAACATCAAAACAGCGGACACTCCATCCAGGCAGTCAGCGGCCACCATCCGGGAAAGCTGAAGAATACACCACCACTCTCCAACAGCTTGCAACATCAAAACAGCCAGCAGCAGGACCCCGGAGATCCAGGCCACCTGATTTGCGCGGCCTGCCCCGCAGCTACAGAAGGCGTGGCGCCTCAGAGAAGCCATTAATTAGCAAGCAGGGAAGTTAGGGACTGCCATTAGGTGGAATCCCGCCAGCCAAGCCCACCGCCCACGCCCGGAACAGGCCCAGCGACCTGCCAGCATTGTAGTCACGACACCCCAATTGGAATAGGGACAGAGCAGAGCCACCTTCCACTCCCAGAACAGGCCCAGAGAGCCGCCAGCGTGGTAGACACGTCACCCCAATTGGAGTAGGGGCACAGCCGCCGCCCGCACCTGCAAGGGAGACTTTTCAAGTATACAAGAGCAACATAAATAAATAGGGGGTAAATTTCAAAACACAACAGTTGCACCAAGCAGAAAGAAACGCGAGCAGTATGAAAAGACAAGGAAAGAAAGGACCACAAGCAATGCAGGTCAACTCAACTTTAGAAGAGGTAATAGCTGCAACAGATGGAATATCAGATAAAGAGTTCAGGATATATATGCTTCAGATGATCTGGAGTCTCAAGGAAGACATGAGACAGGAAAATCAGACAATGAAAGATCACATTGACAAACAAATCCAGGAAGTAAAAGATCAATTTCACAGGGAGATAGAGGTAATAAAAAACAAACAAATTGAAATTCTAGAAATGCAGGAAACAATAAACCAACTTAAAAACTCAATTGAGAATACTACCAGCAGAGTAGATCACTTAGAAGAGAGAACATCAGACAATGAAGACAAAGTATTTCAACTGGAAAAGAACATAGACAGCTCAGCAAGTCTGCTAAGAAACCATGAGCAGAACATCCAAGAATTATGGGACAATATCAAAAGACCAAATTTAAGAGTCATTGGGATACAGGAAGGCACAGAGCTCCATTCCAAAGGAATAAACAGTCTATTCAGTGAAATAATACGAGAAAACTTCCCAGAATTGAAGATTGAGACAGAATCCCAAATCCTAGAAGCCTACAGGACGCCGAATGTGCAAAATCATAAGAGATCCACACCTAGACACATTATAATGAAGATGTCCAACATACAGAATAAGGAGAGAATTTTAAAAGCTTCAAGAGAAAGAAAGCAGATTACATTTAGGGGTAAACCAATCAGGATAACAGCTGATCTCTCAACACAGACTCTGAAAGCTAGAAGATCCTGGAATAACATATTTCAAACACTGAAAGACAATGGGCTCCAACCAAGAATCGTGTATCCGGCGAAATTAAGCTTCAGGTTAGAAGATGAAATTAAAACCTTCCACAATAAACAAAAGTTAAAAGAATTCGCAGCTAGAAAACCATCTCTTCAAAAAATCCTTGGCAAAACATTACAGGAAGAGGAAATGGAAAATAACATTGAAAACCAACAATGGGAGGTAGGACAGTAAAGGGGGGAAAGTAGTCAAAGAGGATAACAAATCAGGTTTAGTAACATCAATAAACAAATATGGATAGAAGAACAAACCATATCTCAATAATAACCCTAAATGTTAATGGCTTAAATTCACCAATTAAGAGACACAGGCTAGTAGAATGGATCAAAAAACAAGACCCAACAATATGCTGTCTACAGGAGACGCATTTGATAGGAAAAGATATACATAGACTGAAGGTGAAAGGTTGGGAAAAATCATATCACTCATATGGACCGCGGAAACAAGCAGGAGTGTCCATACTCATATCTAATAAAATAGATTTCAAGCCAAAGCTAATCAAAAGGGATATAGAAGGACACTTCATACTGCTCAAGGGAACCATACACCAACAAGACATAACAATCATAAATATATATGCCCCAAATAATGGTGCAGCTGTGTTCATCAAGCAAACTCTTCTCAAGTTCAAGAGTCTAATAGACCAACATACAATAATCATGGGAGACTTCAACACACCTCTCTCACCACTGGACAGATCTTCCAAACAAAAGTTAAATAAGGAAACTATAGAACTCAATAACACAATTAACAACCTAGACTTAATTGACATATATAGACTATACCACCCAACATCAAGTAGCTACACTTTTTTCTCAGCAGCACATGGAACCTTCTCAAAAATAGACCATATACTATGTCACAGGGCAACTCTTAGACAATACAAAGGGGTAGAGATAATACCATGCATCTTATCTGATCATAATGGAATGAAACTGAAAATCAATGAAAAAAGAAGAAAGGAAAAATCAAGCATCACCTGGAGAATGAACAATAGGTTGCTGAGTGATCAATGGGTTTTAGAAGACATCAAGGAGGAAATTAAAAAATTCCTAGAGTTAAATGAAAACACAGACACAACATATTGGAATCTATGGGACACATTGAAAGCAGTTCTAAGAGGAAAATTCATTGCTTGGAGTTCATTCCTCAAAAAAAGAAAAAACCAAAAAATAAATGACCTCATACTTCATCTCAAAATCCTAGAAAAAGAAGAGCAAAACAACAGCAAAAGAAGTAGAAGGCAAGAAATAATTAAAATCAGAGCTGAAATTAATGAAATTGAAACAAAAGAAACAATTGAAAAAATTGACAAAACTAAAAGCTGGTTCTTTGAAAAAATAAATAAAATTGACAGACCCTTAGCCATGCTAACGAAGAGAAGAAGAGAGAGAACCCAAATTACTAGCATACGGGATGAAAAAGGCAATATCACAACAGACACTTCAGAAATACAGAAGATAATCAGAAATTACTTTGAATCCTTATACTCCAATAAAATAGAAGATAGTGAAGGCATAGATAAATTCCTTGAGTCCTATGATCTGCCCAGATTGAGCCAGGAGGATATAGACAACCTAAACAGACCAATAACAATAGAGGAAATAGAAGAAACCATCAAAAGACTACCAACTAAGAAAAGCCCAGGACCGGATGGGTATACAGCAGAGTTTTACAAAACCTTTAAAGAGGAACTAACACCAATACTTTTCAAGCTATTTCAGGAAATAGAAAAAGAGGGAGAACTTCCAAATTCATTCTACGAGGCCAACATCACCCTGATTCCGAAACCAGACAAAGACACTTCAAAGAAGGAAAACTACAGACCAATATCTCTAATGAACCTTGACGCAAAAATCCTCAATAAAATTCTGGCGAATCGGATTCAAATACATATCAAAAAAATTATACATCATGATCAAGTAGGATTCATCCCTGGGATGCAAGGCTGGTTTAATATACGGAAATCAATAAATGTTATTCACCACATCAATAGACTTAAAAATAAGAACCATATGATCATCTCAATAGATGCAGAAAAAGCATTCGACAAAGTACAGCATCCCTTTATGTTCAAAACGCTAGAAAAATTAGGGATAACAGGATCATACCTCAACATTGTAAAAGCAATCTATGATAAGCCACAGGCCAGCATCATTCTGAATGGAGAAAAATTGAAGGCATTCCCTCTAAGATCTGGTACAAGACAGGGATGCCCTCTCTCACCACTTCTGTTCAACATAGTCCTCGAAACACTGGCCAGAGCAATTAGACAGTCAAAAGAAATTAAAGGCATAAAAATAGGAAAAGAAGAACTTAAATTATCACTATTTGCAGATGATATGATTCTATACCTAGCAGACCCAAAAGGGTCTACAAAGAAGCTATTAAAGCTAATAAATGAATTCAGCAAAGTGGCAGGATATAAGATCAACACGCATAAATCAAAGGCATTCCTGTATATGAGCGACAAATCCTCTGAAACGGAAATGAGGACAACTACTCCATTCACAATATCCCCCCAAAAAATAAAATACTTGGGAATCAACCTAACAAAAGAGGTGAAAGATTTATACAATGAAAATTACAGAACCCTAAAGAAAGACATAGAAGAAGACCTTAGAAGATGGAAAAACATACCCTGCTCATGGATAGGCAGAACTAACATCATCAAAATGGCGATATTACCAAAAGTTCTCTATAAGTTCAATGCAATGCCAATCAAAATCCCAACAGCATATCTTGTAGAAATAGATAAAAGAATCATGAAATTCATATGGAATAATAAAAGACCCAGAATAGCAAAAACAATACTAAGCAGGAAGTGTGAATCAGGCGGTATAGCGATACCAGACTTCAAACTATACTACAGAGCAATAGTAACAAAAAACAGCATGGTACTGGTACCAAAACAGGCGGGTGGACCAATGGTACAGAATAGAGGACACAGTAACCAATCCACAAAACTACAACTATCTTATATTTGATAAAGGGGCTAAAAGCATGCAATGGAGGAAGGATAGCATCTTCAACAAATGGTGCTGGGAAAACTGGAAATCCATTTGCACCAAAATGAATCTGAATCCCTATCTCTCGCCGTGCACAAAAGTTAACTCAAAATGGATCAAGGAGCTTGATATTAAATCAGAGACACGGCATCTGATAGAAGAAAAAGTTGGTTATGATCTACACGCTGTGGGATCGGGCTCCAAATTCCTCAATAGGACACCCATAGCGCTAGAGTTAACAAATAGAATCAACAAATGGGACTTACTCAAACTAAAAAGTTTTTTCTCAGCAAAAGAAACAATAAGAGAGATAAACAGGGAGCCTACATCCTGGGAACAAATCTTTACTCCACACACTTCAGATAGAGCCCTAATAACCAGAATATACAAAGAACTCAAAAAATTAGACAATAAGATAACAAATAACCCAATCAATAAATGGGCCAAGGACCTGAACAGACACTTCTCAGAGGAGGACATACAATCAATCAACAAGTACATGAAACAATGCTCACCATCGCTAGCAGTCAGAGAAATGCAAATCAAAACTACCCTAAGATACCATCTCACTCCAGTAAGACTGGCAGCCATTAGGAAGTCAAACAACAATAAGTGCTGGAGAGGATGCGGGGAAAAGGGCACTCTTGTTCATTGCTGGTGGGACTGCAAATTGGTGCAGCCAATTTGGAAAGCAGTATGGAGATTTCTCGGAAAGCTGGGAATGGAACCACCATTTGACCCAGCTATTCCCCTTCTCGGTCTATTCCCTAAAGCCCTAACAAGAGCATGCTACAGGGACACTGCTACATCGATGTTCATAGCAGCTCAATTCACGATAGCAAGACTGTGGAACCAGCCTAGATGCCCTTCAATAGATGAATGGATAAAAAAAATGTGGCATTTATACACTATGGAGTATTACTCTGCATTAAAAAATGACAAAATCATAGAATTTGGAGGGAAATGGATGGCATTAGAGCAGATTATGCTAAGTGAAGCTAGTCAATCTTTAAAAAACAAATACCAAATGACTCCTTTGATATAAGGGGTGTAAACAAGGACAGGGTAGGGACGAAGAGCTTGAGAAGAATATTTACAGTAAACAGGGATGAGAGGTGGGAGGGAAAGGGAGTGAGAAGGGAAATTGCATGGAAATGGAAGGCGATCCTCAGGGTTATACAAAATGTCATATAAGAGGAAAGGAGGGGTAAGTCAAGAGAATACAAATGGAAGACATGATTTACAGTAGAAGGGGTAGAGAGAGAAAAGGGGAGGGGAGGGGAGGGGAGGGGAGGGGGGATAGTAGACAATAGGACAGACAGCAGAATACATCAGACACTAGAAAGGCAATATGTCAATCAATGGAAGGGTAACTGATGTGATACAGCAATTTGTATACGGGGTAAAAGCGGGAGTTCATAATCCACTTGAATCAAACCGTGTAATATGATGTATTAAGAACTATGTAATGTTATGAACGACCAATAAAAAAAAAAAAAAGAAAATAGATTAACTTGCCCAATATCCCCCAATTTAAATGAAAGTTTGATTGCCAAGCTTTCAAAACTTTAAAAAAATATATATTCATGATGACAAAATTTTATAAAAATTAAAATACTATACCATTGTCATTAGGCTTATATATAGCTTTATGGATTTTACACATGTACAGATTCCTATAGTCAGAACCACAATCAGTACACAGAACTGTTCCATGACCCAAGAACTCCTCCTGGGTTGCCCGTTAGTAGTCTTGCCCTGGCTCCACCCCTGGCCACCACTGATCTGTTGTTATCCTTTTGACTTTTTTCGAGTATCAAATACATGGAATCACACAGTGTGGAACCTTTAAAAAAATCTTGCCATTTTGAAACAATTATAGACTCACAGGATGTTGCAAAAACAATACAGAGTGATCACAGCATTTTCATGCAGTTTCCCCAGTGAGGATGCGTTACATAACTACAGCAGAGCATTCAAGCCAGGGAACCGACGTGGGTATAGTCCACAAGCCTCATGGAACTGCAACAGCTTCACAGGCCCTCATTTGTGTGTTTGTGGTTCTATACAATTTCATCACGTGTAGATTTGTATAACCACGGCAAAAATCCTTGCGCTTCCCCTTTGCACATTTTGTGGTGTTGAACATTTGTTCTAAGCTTCCTCCTTTTTAATTAAAAACACATAATTAAGCAGAACTAATTACTTTTTTGATATTGTAATATTAATTAAATAACGTATTTATTTATTCTCGTGTTGAAGATTAAACCCACAGCCTCCTGCATGATAAGTATGTGCTTTACCACTCACAGCACCAGCCCTGTTTTATTTATTTATTTTAAAAAGTTTTTTTAGTCATAGATGTACACAATACCTTTGTTTTTATTTATTTTTATGTGGTGCTGAGGATCGAACCCAGTGCCTCACACATGCTAGGCAAGTGCTCCATCACTGAGCTACAACCCCAGCCCTGTTTTATTTGTTTTAATTGACAATTATATGTAGAACTTCAATAAAAGAAACATTTTGCTCTTTTTTTTTTTAGCTGTTATTCATTTCATTTCCTATGGGACTGAAGATGATTTGTTACATATGGAGGGATGCGTTAAAAATGATCTATCCCAGGTGCCAAGATGTGCCGTTTAGCACTATTTGGAAACCCCAGGCTTGGATTTGGGAACAGTAGCCCCTCACTTGAAATGAGTTCAAACTCTCTTACAGCTGCTGAGCCAAATGGCAGAAATTTAATCATTTTTCCTTTTCAGTGCTTTTTCAAAAAACATATTTCTTAATAAAAAGTGTGACATGTTAAACCTTTAAAAAATATCATGTTGTTATACCAAACAGATGAACTGTGGAAATGAGATGAATTGAATTTAAAGCAATTTTTTAGGGAAAAATATTTTCCAAACCTATAAAAGCTCAGGACTTCCTCTGAGGTCTTCCTTTCCCAATTAGATTTGTTATTTTAAGGAACAGTAGCTGTAGACATTTTGTCTCCAATTTTTGTCTATTTGTTTGTAAATTAAAATAAATTTTACTCTTAGAGCAGATTGCTGCTTTGGAATTACAGAATATTGTTTAACCATATTGATATTTGAAAAACTCTGCCTCCTTATCAACCCCATCCATATTCTTTTATGCACATTGTTTGTCTTAAGTTAATATTTATCATGAACACAAGGATGGTTCTCGGTCTTTGCTCGAGTCATTCCTGTACTGCTCTCTGGTCAGTTTAACCTCTGGCCATAATGAGATTTTTTGTCTAAGGCCTGGACACAGACATTCCATTCAGCTCTTCTTGGCTCCTGAAGAACTCATTTGGAATAGTATAGAAACTAAATACTAATGGATGGTGGCAGGAACATTTTTCCCTCTAAAGTTTGCTTTTTATTTTTTACTGACTTTTTTTGGCCACACATCCTATACAAGCTGTTGACCACATCCCTAACCTTTTTTATTTTATTTTGAGACAGTGTCTCACTAAGTTGCTGAGGCTGGCTCTGAACTTGCAATCTTCTATTCTCCCGAGTTACTGGCATCTCAGGTGTACGCCACCATGTCTGCCTTTGGACTCTGTATGTGCAGTCTCTTTTCTGTATACATTGGAATTAGAAGCCAAGGTGTGGACAATTTTCAAAGCAAACTTAACCAATTCATTGCCATGATGAAATAAATGCATCATCTGTGGTTCTTAGTGAATGGCTTTGTCCTGAGGTTCACATACACAGCCACTAATGAACCCAGTGGACACTGATGTACCTCCTTCATGTTAGAAGAATATTCTCCATTTCTCCTTCAGTTGGGGTCTCTACTCTTCCCCACATAGGGTTGCTGGGTTTAACAAATAAAAATACAATATGAAGAATAAGTTCAGGCTTTTTCCCCTGGCTCCTTCCCTATTTTCTCTCTCTCTCTCTCTCTCTCTCTCTCTCTCTCTCTCTCTCTCTCTCTCTGTGTGTGTGTGTGTGTGTGTGTGTGGTTCTGGGGATTTAACCCAGGGGGGCTATACCACTCAGCTACATCTCCAGCCACTCCCTTTTTTAATTAAAAAAGGATCTCACTAAGTTGCTGAGGCTGGCCTCAATCTTGCATTCTTCCTGCCTCACCCTCCAGAGTAGCTGGGATAATAGGCATGTGCCACTGTACCCAGATAGCTCCTTCTCTTCCTGGATGCTAAAAGTTGGCTGTGGCCCTCTATGAAGTCCACAGCCCCTGAAGGAGCCCTCTTGCACAGCTAGAATTACTCTGTGCCCAGTAACTGCTTTCTTCTAACACTGGGGCCTTGGGGTGGGAATAGCTCTCCCTGTGGCCAGTCCCAGAGTACCTTGACATTCCATTCTGGTTTCCTTTAACCCTGACACACTACTAAAAATGGTACCATTATTAAAGTCTCCCCCTGTTTCTTGTCAGGTCTCTGATTGACACACAGTGGTCTTGTCTAGCAGAGAGAATGTGGTATTTTGAAAACTATAAATTGCAAATAGAACTATAGAGCTATTGACTTATGTAACTCCATGGCTATGGGTGGCATAACTTCAATGATGCATTAGCTTCTGTGACACATCTTCAATGGGAGGTGAATCCTAACATTGCTTGTTTTGGAGACCTTGGATATGATTTTACTCATGCATTATTAGACCTAACTCTACAATAAAGATTTCTATGAATTTTGCATTTTTTTCTGTCTTCCTTGTATGTATGCACTTGTTTGATATTTATGACATCCCAGTCACTTAATTTACTGACCTTTCAAAAATGTTTATATGGGTATATATACATATGTGTATGGGTGTATATGTTTTAGAAAAAATTTTTTTGAAGAGAGAGAGAGAGAGAATTTTAATGTTTATTTTTCAGTTTCCAGAGGACACAACATCTTTGTTTGTATGTGGTGCTGAGGATCCAACCCGGGCCGCACGCATGCCAGGAGAGCGCGCTACCGCTTGAGCCACATCCCCAGCCCCTAGAAAATTTTAAAGAGAAGTCAAATGTTTAAATCAACCATGATAAATTCATACTATTGAATACTCCATCGACATTGCAAATAATGAAACAGGCCTACATGTATGTATATGGAAATTATTCCAAGACAATTTGTCACTTAACAAAATCAAGACCAGAACGAGAAAACATAGTATCAAGTAATTTGTGACATGTCATCATCAAGCATAGACTGGGAGGCTGTGTGTAGCAGATCACTGGTGATTCCCTGAGGGTAGGGAGATAGAGTAAATGTGTGTAAAGGGCGCTGTAAATTTTTGTTCTCCACACTTTTGCATTGTAAAGGATTTTTGTGTATCCTTTACTACTTGAGCTTTTGGTTCATTTATGCTTTCTCCTAAAATCTCACCAAAAGGACAGTGAAGCCATAAAGAGACAATGAAGCACAATTAGAAGAAGGGCAATAGCGGCTTAGAAATATCAGATTTCTGAAAGCTAAAGTGGAAACTGAATTAGAACCACAAGAACCAGAGCTTATGGTTCTGCAGAGTCATCACCAATGAAAAGCAAACATTCATGGCTCAGAATACCTAACACTCTCCAAACATAGGGACACCATGTAGCTTCGAAGGATGAATAAGAAATGGGAAAAAACTAGGAAAATCAGCTGCACATTGGTATAAAGAATAGTTAGATTCCTTAAACTTCTACCCAAACCTTAAAATTCAATGATTATATTCCCCCAACCCCAGTAGGAAATGGGAGATTTGATCCCTGGGGAGATTATGCTGGAGACTCTGATCTCAGGGACAACAGGCACAGCTGAAGGTGGGGGTGAGGCCCTGGACAGAAAACAGGGAGACAGAATGAAAGACTACATGTCACCTGGTGACACCCCAGTTTTCTCCCCTTCTCAGCCCTGAGACTGCTGGCAGGAAGGCTCAGACCCCTCAGGAGACTGGATAATTCTTTGGAGAAGTTCCAACAAAATAAGTTATACTCACTCTTAGGGTCATCAGCAAAATGTCCCAGTCCCATCTGATCACGCTACATTGAAACTCACTGGTCAACAAGCCCTGTTAGCCTACTCAGAGCTTCTCATCTGTCTTTGAGACCCTCACTTTTAAATCTGTATGGGCAGAATTTTGAGGAACCTCTTATATGAAAAACAAGACAAACAAAAAACAGAAACAAAGCAAGCAGAAAAAAAGGGAACTCAGAAGAAACAAACACAATGCAAAGATCAGGGAAAAACCTTCTTACTATTAATATTCTCAAAAAGTTATGACATTGCATCCATGAAATAAACATAGGATGCTAAGACAAAGGAATTACCAAAAAACTAGAAATAGCTTACAAATTAAAATATTTTAAGGAGAAAAATTCAATGAATGGGTTGGTAGGCAAAGTTGAAGAATCTCACAAAAGTAGAACTAAAAAAAGCTGACAAAGAAGAGAATATATGGGGCTGTGGCTCAGTGGCAGAGCGCTTGCCTAGCATGTGTGAGGCACTGGGTTCGTACCTTAGCACCACATAAAAATAAATAAAATAAAGGCATTCTGTCCCACTTACAACTACAAAAAAAAATTTTTTTTTAAAGAAGAGGATAGAAAAGAAAATCAGGACAGTTCAAGGGGTTCAACATCTAATACACAAGAATTTCAGAAAGAAGACAAAAGAATTTGTGAAAAATGCTGTATTAGTATGAGTTTTCCAGAGTAATAGAACTACAAAGAATGTATATACTAGAATTGGCTCTTATGATTATGGAGACTGAGAAGTCCCAAGATCTGCAGGTAGCAATCTGGAGACCCAGGAGCGTCCATGGTGTAGTTCCAGTCTGTTTCAAAAAGCAGGAGAGATGATGTTGTAAGTTCCAGTCCAAAGGCAGGGAAGAAAAGCAAATTTTTACGCAGTCTGCTTTTGGTCTAGTTAGGCTTTCAGTGAATGGACTGAATGAGGGCCACCCACACAGGGGAGGGCAATCTACTTTAGTAAGTCTGGCAATTCAATTTACTCTCATCACAGACACAACCTGAATCATGTTAAACAAAATATCTGGGCATCCCATGGCCCAGTCAAGTTGTCGTATAAGACTAATCATCATAGATTATAATATAGGAATATTTCCCAGGATGAAGGATGTGACTTCTTGTTGAAGGGTCCATTTGAGAATGAGAAATGAAAATGAACTAGGGCTGAGGTTGTGGCTCAGTGGTAGAGCGCTCGCCTAGCACATGCAAGGCCCTGTGTTTGATCCTCAGCACCACATAAACATAAATACAATAAAGGTATTATATCTTCGTTTGTTTCTTCATTCCTTCCTTCCTGAGATGGAGTTCTTGCTATGACACCAAGCTGGTCTTGAACTCCTGGGCTCAACTGGTCCTTTTGCCTCAGCCTCTTAAAGAGTTGGGATGACAACTGCATGCCCCCACACTAGCTCTGCACTCCCCCAAGAAGCTTCTGAAGCATGTGTGCTACCAAAAGAGAGGAATAAATCAAAAGGAAGAAGATCTGAGTATTAAAGTTGACTCTCTAGCATGGGGGTGAAGAGAGGTGGGATGACAGAATGTAGCAGTTCCACAGGTCAGCCAGTCCAGACAGGAACAAAAAGATGGAAGAGACCCAGGAGAGATAGTGAAAGAGGGAACGAGGGAATGGGGGTAGGGACAGGGGAGAAGGAAAGAAGGAAAGAAACAAACATAGAAAAGAAAACAAACTGTTAGAATACTCGAGGTGCTTGACCATGTTTTCAGGAAAAGAAATGAAGTAAACACACACACACACACACACACACACGTGTGTGTGTGAGCACATGCAAAAATAAAAACAAAAACCTATAGGAGAAAACAAAAATAGTTGTATAAAAGAAATGTACACGTAGGGCTGGGGCTGGGGCTCAGAGGGAGAGCGCTCGCCTAGCACGTTTGTGTGAGACCCTGGGTTGAATCCTCACCACATTAAAATAAATAAATAAATAAAATAAAAGTATTGTGTACAACTAAAAAATAAATGTTAAAAAAAGAAACGTAAGGGGCTGCGGTTGTGGCTCAGCGGGAGAGCACTTGCCTAGCACATGCGAGGCTCTGGGTTTGATCCTCAGCACCACATATAAATAAATAAAATAAAGGTATAAAAAATATAAATGTAAACAAGGGATTGCTTACTTATAATATTTATATCATTATTATATTTGAAAGCCCAGATATTTATTGAATATAAAATTATGATTAAAACATACAGGGAGGGGAAGGTTTTATGTGTGTGGGGTGTGTGTGTGTGTGTGTGTGTGTGTGTGTGTGTAGGACTGGGTAAAAGGTATACTAACTCCTTATCTTCCATAGTAGGACTAAATAGATATTATCCTTCTTAGTTCAGACTGCTGAGTGGCTTAAATAACATTCATTTTCAGTTTTGGAGGTTGAAAGGTGAGACCCAGGTGCCAGTGTAGTTGGGTTCTGGTGAAGACCCTCTTCCAGGTTGCTGACTGTTGACTTCTTCTATGTGCTCATATAGTGGAAGGGGCAAAGCTTGCCCTCTGGGGGTCCTCCGCTCCACTAGCAAGTACTGGGGATTGAACTCAGAAGTGCTGTACCTCTAAGCTACATCCCCAGCCCTTTTTATTTTTTAATTTGAGATGGGCTAAGTTGCCAACGCTGTTCTGGAATTTAGGATCTTCCTGCCTCAGCCTTGTTAGTAGTTAGGATTACAGGCGTGCACCACCATGCCCAGCTTAATCTTTCTTGAATAAGGTTGAACCTAAACAAGTAAGATATCTTGATATTAATTATTTACTAGCTATTAGTTATAATTTTTCCTTGATTCAAATACTGGCACAATTCAAATGGCCAGGTACATTAGGGTATATACTGTATTATATTATTTAGAAAGCATTTCTTTCAGAGTAAACTTTTTTTTGCCATAAATAAATATATTCAGCCTTTTTGATATATTACTAAGAATCATTATATAGAAATAGATTAATTCTGTAATCTTATTTTACTCTTTTATGTGAACTTTTACATTCTCTTAATAACCATCAAAGGAAACAGCTGTAGATTAATATTTTAAAAGTGAATGAATTATTTAGATATATCCTTTAGAGATATTTAGATATATCCTCTCATGTAATTTCCTCTTCTTAATCAGAATTAAAGTATTAATATCATATATATACTTATGTATATCTTGGCTTGAATTTCTTTAAAATTATTTTTGTATAAGTAATGCTCTTAAAATAAATTTGTAGTTATGCAGAAGACAATCTGGAGGAATATAAAACCAAAGCTAACAGTAGCTATTTGGGAAATGGAATTGGGGAGGGTTTTTCTAGAGTGTTTTATAATAGCCTTTGAATGTTACTTTTATAACCAGAATGTGTATGTGTGTGCGCACGCGTGTGCGCAGCCGCTTTGAACTCTATTATTACAGCTATTTTTTCTCCCCCTTTTTCAGTGTTGGGATCAATCCTAGGACCTCACAATGCTAAGCTTGTGCCTGACCTCTGAGTTACATCACCAGCCTCTATTATTGCAGTTCTTTGTGGTCCTCATCATCATTACAAAAGTCTCACAAGTACAAATCTGGAGATTTCACGTGACATTCCAAGATTGGGTTTAGCTACCTTGACTAAATGGCCCTGAGTTGAGGTGACCAAAGGCAACTGCCCTGCTCTAGACCAGGGAAGATTGTAAATGATGTGGCCAGGAGTGTTCACACTCACAAGTAACTACTTGTCAGTCCACAGTCAGCCTAGGCAAATGCATAGGCAAGCGTAGGAAATGAACTTTATGGATAAAAAAATACAAAAGGAAATCATAATGATATATTATTAATAAATGAGATATATTTCACATGCTTTCTCCTCCTCTTTCCTTCTCAGGCTGTTTTATGTTGTCAAGAAAATGCAAATATTAGAGCCTCATCTTCTTGTTGTTTCTCTTCTGGTGTGGGAAGCTCCTTCCTCAAGGTAGCCTGTCTTATCTGAGATCTTGACCAGAGTAATTATTTGTTCTTTAGTTTCTAAGACAAATAACAAAATGATTCTCTGTCTCATGTTTTCCAGTGTTTATATTAATATTCCAGTCCTTAGAATATGTTTAATGATGCTACCAAGGTTACATGTAGGGTTGGGGATGTGGCTCAAGTGGTAGCGCGCTCGCCTACCACATACAAACAAAGATGTTGTGTCCGCCGAAAACTAAAAAATAAATATTAAAATTCTCTCTCTCTCTCTCACTCACTCTTTTTTTTTTTTTTTAAAAAGGTTACATGTAATTTTGGGGGTTATGGAGGTTCTACAGGCAACTCATGGTGGAATCAGGAAAAGAACTATTTGATGTTCTTTGCTCTATACCTGCCTCAAGTGATACAAGGTATTAAAAAAAATTCTTAGAGACAACTTTGTCATTTCTAGATCTCCCTTGATTCACATTCAGTGCATTAGCAAATCTTCTCAATCACCATTGGTCCTTCAAATCTGTGTTTCTGTATCCATGGATTCAACTAACCATAAATCAAAATGATTCAGGAAAAAAATTTGTATCTGTTCTGAATATATGGAAGTTTTTTTCTTGTCATCAATACCAAAACAATGCAATACAAGAACTTTTTATATAGCATTTATATTACATTAGGTATTATAAGTAACCTAGATATGACTTAAAGTATAGCAGAGGATGTATCTACTTATATGCAAATACTATGCTCCTTTATGTAAGACACTTGAGCATCCATGGATTTTGGTATCTGTGGGTGGTTCTGGAACCAGTGGCCCTCAGATATCAAGGGACAGCTTTTTCACTCCAAAATATATATCTACTCCTCCTCATCTTCCCCATCACCACCCTGGGCTGGTTATCTGGAGATAAGTCTGATCACATATCTAAAAGCTTCTGTTTTTGTTCTCTGCAGTCCTCTTACTACAAAGAATCATAGTGACCTTCCAAAACTGAAGCTTGACCATATTTTCTGCTTATTATTATTTTTTTTAAAAATCAGGTTTGTTGGGTTTTAATTTGGTATACTGTTAATTCACCATTTGTAGGTACACAATTCTGTGAACTTTAACAAACACACATTTGTTGTGGACAAACCTTTCTCCACCCAGAGCCCCAGCAACTGATCTATGTTTCAATCTTAAAGTACTACCCCTTTCACATCTAAAGTGGAATCATATACTATATAGGCTGGTCTTTCATTTAGCACCATGCATTTGAAATGCATTCCTATTGCTGCATGTATCAGTAGTTCCTTCCTTGTTATTGCTAAATAGTTTTTCAGTAACAAAATTGTTTATCCAAGTCATCAATACAAATTGGTAGACATTTGGGTTGTATCCAATTTTTGGTGACATGATTAGAGCTTCTATAAACACTTGTGTACAGGTTTGTTGTGTGTGTATGAGTGTTTGTTGTTTCATTATGATTGCTGGGTAATTTTGGAAATGTCAGTTAAACTTTATAAAAAATGGAGGCTGTTTTACTGAATCACTGTTCTATTTTGTATTCTTCCCCGTAATGTATGGATTCTAGATGCATCCTCCTGATGCAAAGGCATTTGGTGCCTTTGATTTTTTTAATTTGAGCCATTCTGATTTTAATTTGCATTTACCTAATAACTAATGATGTTGTGAACATTTTCATATGCATATTTTCTACCCACATCTTTTTTTTTGGTGTGTACAAATTAGTTGTCCATTTTTTAAAAACTGAGTAGTTTATTTTATTATTGAATTGAATTATTACCTTAAATAAAAATTTGGGGGGCTGGGGTTGTGGTTCAGTGGTAGAGTGCTTGCCTAGCAAGTGTGAGGCACGGGGTTCAATCTTTAACACCACATAAAAATAAATAAATAAAGATATTGTGTCCATCTACAACTAAAAAAATAAAATAAAAAAATTCTGGCCAGGCGCAATGGCATATACCTATAATTCCAACAACTTGGCAGGTTGACAAGGAGGATTTTTTTTTTACAGTTACATATTGTTCTATTGAAGGGACAAGGCATATATTTAACTAGTTCCTATTGATAAACATTTGAAATATTTTCAATAATTTTTTGTGGGGGGATCAACTTAGCAAGACCCTGTCTCCAAAAATAACAAAAATGCCCAGTCCATAATAAAAAAAAGAGTTGGGAATGTAGCTCCATGGTAGAGCAGTGGTGGTGTGCCCCTGGATCAATTCCCAGTCTCATCCATATAAATACAGTCACACGGTTGAAAAACCAAAATGATTTAAAAAGTCCTTCATCCAGATGTGTCCGTGAAGACCTATTAACCCACTTGTTCTGCTCCAGTATGAGACCACTAGTAATAATTCCCTGTTTCTTTCCAAAGTTTTTAAATGTGAATACAAATATAGATTCTTATCTTTTCCCAATTCTTATACTGGATAGCAACCTTGGATTTTCTTTATTTATTTTTAACAGTTACATGTTGTTCTATTGAAGGAACAAGGCATATTGTTTATTTAACTAGTTCCTATTGATAAAAATTTGAATTATTTTCAATAATTTTGGGGGAGATCAAATCCAGTCATTTCTTTGCAGGCAACACTACAGTCAATAATCTTGTATATAGATCTTTTTGTTTTGTATGCTGTTATATATTCCAGAAGAGATTCTTCAGATTACCATTTCTTAAAACATGGCCTTCTTAAATCATAGGTGAACTTCCTCTGCTCATCTCACTCCATTCAATGGCTCATTTAAACACTCTTTATAAAAAAGAAAAGTGGTGCACATATGTATCCCAATGACTTTGGAGGCTGAGGCAGGAGTATCACAGGTTTGAGACTGACCTGGGCAATTTAGCAACATCCTATGGGGAAAAAAAAAGGGGTAGGGGTAGCGAAGGAGGAATAAAATAAATAAAAAGTGGGGATATAGCTTGGTGGTAGCCCCTGGGTTCAGTTTCCACTATTGCATGCACGTGCACACACACACATAGAAAAGAAAAAGAAAAAAAGAATGAAAGACAAGAAACAAAACTTTACACACTGCTGTGTGAAGATTATCCATCTTCATAATTCAGGATCTACCTGCCAAGAAAGGTACACAAAAGGGTCAGTGAGCAGCTTTTCGACTCTGCAAGGTTCTCTGCTGACTGTGACTTTCTTAACCCCTCTCCAAAGCCTTCCTATATCTGTTTTCCTTCTATTTATTTTGTAGCAGATGTCTCATGCTTATATCTGTGCCTTTTGCTTCTGATCTTTATCTGACTAAAAAAAGATTTTTCTGATATGTGTTTTAGTCTCACCAGCAATTTACGAAGTTAACTCCTCTTAAGTTTTCTTTTGATCATCGTTCACCCTCAGTTAATTCGATCAAGTGAAGAGCAAAATCTCAAGAGGAGAGAGGGTTAGCATTTAGCTCTATCAAAAGAAGTGTTTCTGAATTTGATCATTCACATTTCACTCAAGGGGAAATTTAGGGTTTAGTAATAACCTCTTTGATATTTAACAGTCTCATTATTCTCTTAGTCATATCTTAAAGGGCTACACTGACTTTAAATACCGATTAATATTTTAAACCCTATTGCTATGCTAAAACATATGAATTTGAAGGTGAACAACAACCAACAACGTGACTGTCTTCTGGTCAGTTCTGAATTTAACTTGCATCTTACCTTGGGTAGAGAGAACTTTCAATCTGGGCTCTTTTTGAAGCACACATAGGTGTGGTACCCTGTGTGTTGGTTGTTTTCTAGGAAGAAGTGACAGTGAAAGCCAAGTCAGAGCTCAGCCCAGGCCCAGGCCCCCCCCCCCTTCACCTCCCCTGCACAGGTTGTGTTCAGAACTGCTGCAAGTAGAGACTATCATATTTTTTCTTTGACATTGTTTATTTAAAGAGATGTGGGAACCACCAGGAAGAAGATTCATAGGTCCAAGATGTAAACCTGACAGGTCTGCTTTGTTTGACTCCATGAAGATGTGACTCCGCAGTCACCTCTTCTCCCAGGCCTCACCTCTGCCCTGGGAAAATGGCAGGCCCTGAAATTTATAGGGATTCTGACCTGAGGAGCCAGGAAGTGCAATGGACGGGAAAAGGTGGGTAGGAAGGTGTCTGATGGGATGCTTTTCCCAGGAGAGAAAATAACACACCGGCAGCTCTGGTTTTCCACAGCCCCATTTTAAACAACACTCAGAGATTACTTATTCCTCTTGAAATGACCTTAGTCATGTAGATGCCCCTTTTATTTGAGTGACCTCCCTTCCCTTGCAAGTCTTAGGCTTATAACCTGTCATTTTAAATAGAAAAAAAAAATATTGAAGCAATTAGAAAATCTCTAGTTTAAAATTGTAGATACGAAGTGCATATACAGAAGCCAAACAAAGTTTTAGGGGAAAATAATTAGTTTTAGGTTGAAATTTATTGTGAAAATTTTTATTTCAAAAGATCTATTTTGGGGGGCTGAGGCTGTAGCTCAGTGGCAGAGTGCTTGCCTAGCATGTGTAAGGCACTGGGTTCTATCCTCAGCACCGTATAAAAATAAGCAAATAAAATAAAGGCATTCGGTCCATCTACAACTACAAAAAGAAATTTAAGAAAAATCTATTTTTGTCAATTCTATTAAGTGAACAATGATAAGGCTAGAGGCTGAAAGAGGCCTTATTGGAAGTTATGAAAGCTCTGGATTAAAACATATTTTTTAAATAGTCTCATTGAGAAATATTTCGAATGAGAGTCACCCTTGAATGAATGAATGACTGCTGTATCAAATTATCCAGAGACAAAGAAGAGAAGCCATTCTACCAGAACAAATGCAGCCTGCTTTGTTTGGGAGACAAATCATTCTTGCAGCCAGTTTGGAAATGTCAGTTCTAAGTCAAAGAGAGTTGTGTTCAAATCAGAGGGGGCTGCAAGACCCTATTATATTCATCAGGATGTGACGTTTGGCCTCTGAATGGTTTCTACAGTACATGGAAATTCCTGTTTTGGTGTGTGTGTGGGAGAGGTCTTTTTTAATGTCTGGAACTGTTTTCAGGTTTTACAAAGTGCTTCAGTTTTCACATTAAAGGGCGGACATGATCACACTGGAACACCCGTCTTCCAGCTACAGAAGTTCTGACTTTTTTTTGGGGGGCAAGTCTTAATTTGGTGAAAACAGATGACTGGGAAAACAGATTCTTTGGCTCTCCGGGGGAATTTGTCCTCAGGAAGCCATCCAGGGCTTACAGTAAACCAACCCTGTCATTTGCTGTTTTTGGTGGTACTACCCTCTGAAATTGGGTCCAGAATGGGTTTGATTTGAGCAGTGGTAGTGTCCAGTGGATTTGCAGATCAGAGGGGGGAAATTGAGTAAAACCTACAGGGAAATAAATCCATGGCCAAGATTTGACCCAACTGGCTGGTGACTGTGGGATGTGTGGGACAGGCATAGAGGCATGCATTATGTAAACTTTTAATTCCCCCAAATGTCAGTAAGCTCATGACATCAATTTTTTTTGTTACAAATATTTAAAAAAACTTGTTTTTATTACAGAAAGAGACTACATGCTAAGCAACATTTCAACACTATCTAACTCTTCTGGAAGATATTATAAAACATGTAAAATGACAGATGTTTTTATATCATTTTGAAATAGATATGATTTTTTTTTTAAAGATAGCTTCTCCTACAGATAGGAGGAGGTAAGCCCAGGGTTGGTGCCAAGCCATCTCCACTCAGTGACAAGACCCAGCAGCAGAGGGCAGCTTAGGGAGAAAGCATGTGCTTGCTTTGATCTGAAAATGTCCATCCAGAAATAAAGAAGGGATAACACCTCGAATGCCACCTTACAGCAGAAACATGAAGCTTTTGAATGATCCAGCTGAAAGATCTACTTCCTTAAAGAAAGAAAATGTTAAAGAGACACAAATTACACACATTGTCTATTGACACAGATAAAATTCTCCACTTAATTGCATGACTTTTCATTTTGGTATTCAGGTAGCGGCAAAACCTTGGAAAAGTAGTTGGTCAGGCTGTGGCCAGGAGCCAGAAAACACTTCGTGTTATTGCTTCTCAAATCTGCCTCCAGGTAGACAGTAAGTGGTGCATATATCAGTGCCAAGTTTTCATTATAAGTCTATTAATATCATTAGTAATTATAGAAAGTATTAAATATAATACAAGAAGCATATGTATCATTTTACTACATGCCACGCACCGTGCTACATATGTACGAACATTTATTCTTCAAGCAGTCATCATAGGGTTGATATTTTTAGCTCCATTTTACAGAGGAATAAACTGAGGCTAAAGAAAGTGATGTGCCCAAATCTAGGCTAAATAGTTAAACAGCTTGTTGAAGCCAGTATTTGAAACCAGGAAGTGTAACTCCAGTGTGTTCAACCTTTAGTAAGAGCTAACAGAGAATATGCTCACTCTATGCTATGTGGTTAGGGTTCTAATTAAATAGTTATAGATACTATGATTACGATCATTTTTACAGAGAAGAAAACAGGGAGGTTAAAAAAACTCTCCCAAGATCATGCTGCTATGAAGGAGATGAGATTTAAACCTAGTTACTCTGATCCTAGACTTCTAACAATGTTCAAGGTTGTCTACCGGTTAGAATATGCAAATTTCTCATTGGAGTTTTTAAAATATGGAGACTGAATTCTTTTGCCTAAATTGTTTCTACTAATTAAGCGGCTGTTATCAGAATCTCAAATATGCTGCAGCTGACTGGATGGTTGGGCTTTTTGTTGGACTGTACTGCCCTCTACTGGTTGGTATAAAATTCTGATGCAACAGCTATTTGATGACAAAGAAACAAAAGGTCTTAAAGAGCACTCCTTTTAAACATAAAGGTAATAATGAACCTGTGTGTGATAGTATTTCTGTTTTCCGTACCTTTTGACTGATAAAAATACATAAAGGCTAAAAGCTGCTATGAATTAAGTACCTGTTTTATATGAATGTGTATGTTCATATTTATTAATTTCAATGGTAGATGCATACATCTAAGGCATATATATGTGCATGTAATATTATATGCACATACATACACACATGCATATCCATGCACATTCATATGCTCACATGTACATATGCATGTGTGTCTTATTAGACGTAGACAATGTCTGAAGTGCATTGATGGGTCTGGAAACTCCTAGTTAGATTCTCCTTCAAACTTCTTTGACTAGAATTTCAACAAATACCCACTTGGAAAACAACCCCAGGCAAGGAGAAGTGAATTAACTCAAAGTCTTAGGTTAACTAGCATATTCTCCTGAATTGGGCAGAGGGTTCCCTTTCCTAAGAGGTAGAGACCTGGAGGAAATGGGGATTGTGTTTACCAGGAGGAAGTTCTGTAATAGGGTTCACCACAGTCACCTTTGTCTCTGATTCCCCCTCTTTCCCTCGCTGACTTCAAGAGGTGGCTGCTGGTGACAGCAGGCAGTGAGAACAGTCTCCGTGTGCAGGCAATAATGGGTGCATTGTCTGATGGGAATTTAAAAACAAGGATAAAACCAACTAGAAGGTAGCCTGCTTTTCATTATCATCACCAGCCAGTAATTCTAAATAATGACAGTGATAAAATCATTCTCCCTGAAAAAAAAGTATGTTCTAAACAATGACTATGTTTTCTTTCCTGTTTTAATAAGAGATATGTTTCCAATTAGCATATTTTCAGTACTTTTCCTTTCATGGTGTCTTCTGTCATGGCAGTGAGAATGCATGCAGACTCAGCTACAAGCCTTTGTTTCAGGAGTAAGTTCTTGATCTACGTGTGAATGATTAGACCTGGGTTTAGGCACATTTTTTCCATACCTGAGTCCTCACAATAGATTCAAAGTGATCAATGAGAATACAGAAATTGAAAAGACAAAAGAAACAGAGCCTGAGTTATTCTCATTCTGTGACCACACAATATATTTGTAAACAGCCAGAATCAACCTAGAACAATGTCCTGTGAAATACAAAGATTGAGAATGGTTTACTGAAGCATGGCACGTAGAAATTGTGGAGAACACCATAAACTGCAAAAACAAAGCTAAAGGAAATGGACATTTCAGAGAAAAATGTCAGGAGAAACAACAAAAGATGCTGGTGTTTCATTGCAAAAAGAAATCGATATAACAATGTTTGAATGCCTGGATTCTTTTCCCCAACAGGACACTCATTCTAAAGGAAAGGAACAAATATAATCAACATTTACTATCATTTAGCCATTTTCTTTGTCTCTTGCAAAAGAAAAATTTTAGAAGTTTTAACTAAATGCCAAAGAAATTTATGATGAATTTCCTGGAGAAGATGCTCAAGGGGACTTTTTTTGACTGCAGAGACATTAGAAAACTATCGCAATTTATCCTGAAATAACAACATGGACAGTATTACAATCTCTGATTCATGGTGAAATGGGATTTTTTATGAATCTTCCAATCTCACCCCGATGCTTAATTTTTTCTTAACTATTTATATATGTATCGTCTCATTGGAAAGTAGCATTTCAAAATTAAAATAATTAAAAGCACACTTTGTTTGAATGAGTGAAGATAGTATCTGTTAAACATGTGGAGGTTTATTTTGATAGTTCTTCATAAATTTTCAGAAGTTAAGGCTTGAATCTAGAAACTGAAATGTTATTTATTACTGTAACAGACTATATATATATATATATATATATATATATATATATAAAAGTTTTTGCCTTAAAAAACTTAATGTATTTAAAAAATGTCAACCCATTCCTCGTTTCTTTTTTCAGTCCTATAATATTTATTTTTTTATTTTTAAAATTTATTATGTTGCTGGTTGCTGATGCCTGATAGAGGCCACTTAGCTTGATAAATCTGAGTGGCAGGGAAGTCACAGGTGGGGATATTTTTGAAGTTCCAGGGGTCTGGCTTAAGGTGACTGGACAAAGTTCATGATATAAGAGTTTGGTACTACTTGAGGACAGTGAAGTTGGGATTTTGAAGTGAATCTTCAGAAAGTAAATGATCAGGTTGGGGGCATAGCTCTGTGGCAGAGTGCTCGGCCCGTGTAAGTGAAGCCCTGAGTTCAATCCCCAGCCCTGCAAAACAGAACAAAAAACAAAAACAAACAAACAAACAAAAAAACAATTATTTTATAATTGCAGTTGAGCACTCTATTGCGTTGAGGAGATACTATTTATTCTGTGTTATGAACTGAATGGGTGCATCTCCAAAAATGCACTTGTTGAAGTCCTAGTCTCCAATATGATGGTATTTGGAGATGGGCCTTTGGACATATTAGGTTTAGATGAGGACATGTGGCTGGAGCCCCACATTGGGATTGGTGTCCTTGTGGAAAGAGGACTAGACACCAGAGCTTCTCTTGTTCTGTGTGCATGTACCCAGGAAAGGGCACGTGAGGTCACAGAGGCAGCTGTCTGCAAGCCAGGAGGAAGAACCTCAAAGACTAAATCTGGGTGCACCTCAATCTTAGACTTATGAGGCTCCAGGACTGCAAGAAAATGACACCCTGCTGAAGACAATATTATTTGGATTACTCTACTTTTCAGTAAATTCAACTTTACTCTTTCAGAAAATACTTCCATAGGAAGGTAAAGTCATGTTAATGCAGACCATAAGCTGTGTGACTGTGAATACCTTCAGTTATTAACATATGCAAAGTTCAATAAAAAGTGATCACTGTTTGCATCGCTTTTCAGTTTATTATTATTATCCATATCATTATGATAATTTGAGAAAATAATTCTGTTGTTAGAATTATTCTGGTTGCCATTTATGCTAGGGAGATCTGATAGAAGAAACATATACAAAGGACCCATGGCAGTGTGGTGGGAAACAGCAGGACCACGAGAGCCATGTGCCTCTAGCCTTGCATCCACAAGATGAAATGAGACACCTTGGAAGATCGAAAAGGAGTTATTCGTCATGAAATGTTTTTTTATTTCATGGCCTAAAAATATTACTTTTTACATACATATCCATACCAGTATTATTCACAGTAGCCAAAAGGTAGAATCAGCCCAATTGTCCATCTACATATGACTGGATAAATAAAATGTGGTATATAAACACAATGGAATATTATTTAGCCTTAAAAAGGAAAGAAATTCTGATAAATGCGGCAACAGGGACGAACCTAGAAGACATTATGCTAAGTAAAATAAACCAGATACAGAAGAAGACAAATTCTGTGTGATTTCACTTACACGAGGTATCTACAATAGTCAAACTCACAGAGACAGGAAGTACAGTGGTGGTTTCCCAGGGGTGGGAGGAGGGGAGACTGCAGAGCTGTGGTTTAATTGGTGCAGAGATTCAGTTTTGTAAGATGAAGAGAGTTCAGAAAATTGGTTGCACAACAATATAAATGTATTTAACACTATTGAATTACATTCCGAAAAATGGTTAAAATCGTTAATTTTATGTTATGTATATTTTGCCACAACTAAAAAAAAGTCAGTTTATTACATGGAAACATTGATGATTCACCACTATTTGCATAACCCTATTTGGCATAGCTTCCTTTTCTTCAATACTGGTATTGAACCCAGGAATTGAATCCAGGGGTACTCTACCACTGAGCTCCATCTCTAGTCTTATTGATTTATTTTTGAGTCAGAGTTCCCATTAAGCTGCCCAGATTTGAACTTGCTATCCTCCTGCCTCAGCCTCCTGAGTAGTTGGGATTAGCACTGCAGCTAACCCACAGAGAACCTTTGTGCCAGTAAGAAAAAAGATTCCTTTTCCTTGGATGCTTTGTTGCCACTTGCCAGACAGTTAGTTTCATGGGTGTTTAAGTCTGCGACAACCTTGGTATAGAGGGTGCGCCCCAGGATTGTGCAACACATGACCTAGACAGTCATTCCAAGAATCCCCAACAGAGAGACTCCCACAAAATACAAGTGCCTGGGCTTCATTGCCTCTGGGAGGCTCTACCAACAGTCTGGGGTATGAGTGGTAGCCCAAGAGATGGGGAAAAGTAAGCAATTTTTGATATGGTGGGTTAAGTGGTGGCGGTTGAGGATGCCGTTCCATCAAAGCTAACCAACCAAATGCAAAATTGCCAAAATGCCCAGCTGGCAACCCAAGAGGGAGCTTTGAGTCAGAAGTGGTGGGAGGTGATGTGTCAGGAAGGGAAGAGGTTGCTGAGGGGCCGGCCTTACTCACAGATAAACAGTTTCCTATCACCTGGAGTCCTGAAGAGGCCCTTTATTCAGAATTAACTTTCCTGTTGTTTGGGAATGCCTGGAATTCCGATTTCTTCTTCACAACTTATAGATTATGGGATCTACAGAGAACCTTTGGCATCGCCTGATTCCAGGCTGTCGATTCTTGGATGAGACATGGCAGTCTGGAGATGTTCCAGGATGCCCAGAGTCACATACTAGTCGTCAGCTTTGGCTTTGTCCTCCTCCTGAGCACCTGGGGGTGGAGAGGATATTCAAAGGGTGGAGAAAGGCATTTTAAAGGGGACCTAGAAGATTCCAGAGACAGGGGCACTCCAAGTCATAGATAACATAATTTCTGTTTCTATATACCCTGCACCCCAGGAAGGGAGGATGGGAGGGTGGACAGAGGGGAGCACAAGAATATTGATAATATTGAGAAGCATATAAAGGCTTAAGAAGAAACTATGAGTATTATGAATTTGACTTTTCACTCATTTATTCACTAAATATATTGAGTATCAACCATGACAGGGACTTGGTACTTGAGGGTCTTATAGTCTAGTGGAGGAGGGAGATACGTAAACATAAATTATAGTAAAACCTGCAAGCTGCTGTATTAGACTTATGGACCTTGTGCCGAGGAGAGCCTGAGGAAGGACTATGGAGGACAAATGGCAGTGGGAGAGTGGAGGTGGGGGACACCAGGAAGATGGCTGTTGCAATACCCATGTCGTGCTACCTCAGAGAATGAACTTGCCAGGACAAGCCAGGCAGGGGGTGGAGAGCTGCTCAGCCTACCCCCCTGCAGCCATCTGTTCCTTCACACACAGGCTGCGCCTCCTCCCACTCCTGAGCCAGCAGAACTTCTGCCTCTGACATTTGTAGCAACGGGGAAGGCTCAGAACCAGGCCAGCGCCCTTCCCCACGCCCACCCCGGGATTGGGGGTCTGAGTGTGATATGCCTATGGGGCTTCCACGTGCAGTGTGTCGCTCTAGCAGGAGGTGGGGAAAACACAGAATGTCTCTTCATCCCTTCCAGCAGAAACACACTGCCCCTAAGTCTGAGAAAAGCAGGAGAAGCTGAGCATTCAGGTAGAAAGCCAAGAAGATTGCCAGTGGAGGAGAAAAAGGTTGCAATCTGGAGGCAGCTGTAACCACATCAGAGTGAGCTGATGTTGCCCACATCTGAGGAACAGGCAGGTGGAGGGCCTGTGGCTGGGGGTCAGCTTCACTCTGGAGGCTGAGCTGAGTGGACCCTTGCCCTCTGGGCTAATGTAGCCTTACCCTTAACCAGCTGGGGATATTTTCTAGCTGAGCATTTGGGGAGAGTTCCTGGTCAGACAGCTCCCATATCAGCATAATGCAGGGTCCAGCAAGTGATTCTTAAATGGAGTGGAACTTAAGTAGCTCACTGGAGAACTTCACTTTGAACTGTATAGAGGCCCATTAACTACATTGCTTGTTTTTAATATTTAATTTTTAGTTATTTATTTCACTTATTTATTTTTATGAGGTGCTGAGGATCAAACCCAGGGTCCCGCATGTGCAAGGCAAGCGCTCTACCGCTGAGCCACAACCCCACCCTTTTTTTTTTTTGAAGTGGCACATTATTATCTAATGTTTTAGCTCCTTTTCTGTTGCTATTTTAAAAATGCCTGAAACTCAGTAATTTCTGAAGAAAAGAGGTTTATGGTGGCTCATGATTTTGAAGGCTGGAAAGTCCAAGATACGGTGACCACATCTGAGGAGGGCCAATGTGATACTTTACCTGATAATAGAAAACAAATGGGGCTGAGGTTGTGGCTCAGTGGTAGAGTGCTTGCCTGGCATGGGTGAGGCCCTGGGTTCGATTCTCAACACCACATATAAATTAATAAATAAATAAAGTTCCATCAACAACTAAAAAAAATTAAAAAAAAAAAAGAAAAGAAAACAAATGGATGGACTAGTGACTTTGTGCAAAGAGGAGAATGTGTGTAACAGAGTGCTGGGACGGGTCAGCTCGCTTTGTCACAACCCACTCTCCAGGTAACTCATCCAACCCTGCCAGAGCAAGAACTACTGTGAGATGGCATTAACCTGTTTGAGGTGGTGCCCTGTGAACGCATCACCTCTTAAAGGATTCCCCTCCCACTACACTGAGAGTCAAATTTTAACACGAGTTTGGTGGGGACAAACCATATCCACACTGCAACGTCTGGATAGGTCAATATTGGGAGAGGGAGGAGGCGAGTGGGTGTGAGGGCTGGGATCAACAGCAGAGGCAGTGGAGGCGGAGAGCCGCTGAGCAGGGTCTTGGGGTCCCTTTGTGTAAACAAAGTCAAGGTTTTAATCTTCAGGACCTAATCGAAAATTGAATGTCCCAGGAAGTGATGGTAGTGGTGGTGGGACACTTGAGGGGCTCACACACCTGCATAGAAAGTTTTTCAATGTTTTATTTTATTTTATCTATTTTTTTTAATATTTATTTTTTAGTTGTAATTGGTTGAACATAATACCTTTATTTTATTTATTTTTATGTGGTGCTGAGGATCAAACTCAGGGCCTCACACATGCTAGGTGAGCACTCTACCACTGAGCCACAACCCCAGCCTTCCCAATATTTTAAATAACTACCATGGCCACACTGGTGGACCTGGTTATTGAGGGTAAAGGTGAGAGGGCTGGAAAAGACCTGGGAAAGTGCCACAGTGAGTCAACACATGTTGATGGTTCAACAGACTGCTGCAGCATCTGGGCTGGAGAAAAGAAATGATTAGTTCCAAGTTCTTTACTGTAACGTAAGCCATTTAATTCCCATCACAGATCCATGAGGTAGAATTATCCCTATTTTACAAATGAGGAGATAGAGGAGAGCATTGGATCATGATTGAATGAAAATTAAGAGAGAAATATTAAAAGAGTGTCCTACAGTCTCATAGGAATTTTAAAAACCATGCCACCCTATCACATCCTGCTCTTACTGCCCAAGGTCTCCAGTAGCTGTGACTCAACGCCAACGCTTTGTTTTGTAATTGATAAATTGGAAGGTGGAAGATTAAAGTAGAATATGTGAGAAATTGTTTTTAAAGTTTTTCAAAGAATCAGCAGGAACTGAGAAATAAGCATTCTGGGTCCTTGCATTAAACAATGCTGGGGGCTGGGGTTGTGGCTCAGTGGTAGAGTGCTTGCCTAGCATGTGGGAGGCACTGGGTTTGATCCTCAGCACCACATAAAAATAAATAAAGGAAATAAAGTAGCGTGTCCATCTACAACTAAAAATATTAAAAACAAACAAACAAACAAGAAACATTGCCGGGATCATGCGAAAGTAAGTTCACTGTTTGCTGCAGCAAATTTAAAAAAAAATTTTTTTTGTAGTTGTAGATGGACAGAATGCCTTTATTTTATTTGTTTATTTTTATGTGGGGCTGAGGATTGAACCCAGTGCCCTACATGTATGAAGGCAAACGCTCTGCCTCTGAGCTAGAGCCTCAGCCCAGGAAATTCTTACTCCTGGAAAATAAGACTAGGAACCAGATAAAAATGGCTTGTCAGTCAAAGAGAGTGTTTGCACATTAAGACCTCACCACCATCTGCCAATACCCTTAATTCACTGAATCCATAAACGCAAAGCCTCATTCCAAACAGGACCTCCCCCTGCAAGATCTGCCCGAAAATCTCTCAGCCTGGACCCTAAAGCCTGGAAGTAGCTGCTTTACTTTCTCATTATTTACAGGGCGAAGACTGTCAGGGTGAGGTTCTCCTTTAGTCTTGCTTGATCAATAGGTTTTTCTGGTGTTCTTTGGGAAGTTAACAGTCAACATGAAGTGTCTATGAACTGTATAGTTCTGGCAACTTTGTGGCCTTAACAGTAAGATGACCAAGTCTTAGAGCACTAGTATGGGTATAAGCCACATGAATTTGATCCTCCCTGTTGCAGTGATGTGCCCCAAGGGCAGGGCCAGAGACTTATAAACGGGTGGCTGGGGGCCAGGGCATTGCTTCTCTGTGGCAGAATTACAGGTCCCTGTGATGACTGACTTGGGCTCTTCAAGTGCCCAACCACCCACACAGCCCTTGAGTTCCTGCCTTCTGACCAAGTTGCCACAAAGACTGTCACAAGACCCTGTCAGCCTGGCCATGCAGATCGACACAGAAATGGGGTTCTGATAAGCCAACTGTCTGTTCTAAATAAGGACAGCAGAGGCTTCTGATGTGGCTGGACACGACAGATCAGACCAGAAAGAGTGCCCAAAAGGAGTAGGGCTACCAGAGAATGCTAACTAGCTCCGTTGCCTTTCCTGCGGGAGTGAAAGAAAGAACACAATAGCAACCAAGAGAACTAAAGACACAGGCAGTAGGAGAGATCACTGCGGAGTTGAGAGAAAATTCAGTCATGAGAATATGCAAGAGTCTCTAGACCAGGGAATAGTTGATGCTCACAGTTCTGATGGGACCACACGATATTGGAGTTAGGGAGCTGCTAGGGTGTCCTGATCAGCAATAAAGCCTGTCCCAGCTCTCCACAAGGTCTATGGTGTTGCTGATAATTCATTGTAATAATGACAAAATAAAAATAAGTAGCATAGGTTATTTTATGTTGCTGGACAATTTAACACAATAATATGTGGATATTTGTGTATATGTGGTGCTTGGGATCAAATCCCAACATGCTAGGCAAGCGCTGTACCACGAGCTATAGGCTCAGCCCTGCATGGATCATAAATGTACAGTTTTATGAATTTGAAAATTCATCAGCATCCAAGCTGTAACCCTTGCTATATAACTGCCTCAGCCATTTTCAGGACACCAGAAAGTTCTCTTATGCCCTTTCCAAATTAATGTGTCTCTTTTCTATGCTTCACGTATCTAGCCTCCTTGGTTCAACATAGCAGTTTGGAGAGTCACCTGTGTTGTGGCAATTCTCCAGAGCTGGCTACTTCTTACGGCTAAATAGTATTCCATTGTAGGGATGTGCTACAATTTGTTTATCTTTTCTCTTATTGATGAACATTTGAATTGTTTCAAATTCCAGGTTCTGTAAATATTCACCAGCAAGTCTTTTTGGGAAAATATGTGTTAATTTTCTTGGACAAATACTAAGGAGTATAAATTCTGGGTCACAAGGTTAATGTGTGCTTAAATTTGTGAAAAACTGCCGGACTGTTTACCAAAATGAATATACAATTTTACAGTCCTACCAGCGTGTACGGGATTTCTAGTTGCTCCTAACATTGCCAATAGTTAGTGCTGTCAATTGTGTTCCCCCAACCTCTCTACTGGAGATTGAATCCAGTGACACTGTAACCACTTAGCTACAAATGCAGTCCTTTTTGTTCTTTAAGACAGGGTGTTGCTAAGCTGCCAGGCTGTCCTCAAACTGACGATGACCCTGGGTGGCTGGGATTACAGGCTTGTACCTCAGAACCCAATGCATCAGTCTGATTTTAGTCATTCTCTTAGGTGTAAAATTGTATCTCATGGTCGCTTTAATGTGCGTTTTCTTGATGATTAATGATAATGAGCACCTTTTCATGTGCCATTATCCATTTGCATTTTTACTTTTGAAAAGCATCTGTCCAACTGTTTTGCCTATTTAAAAAAAAATTAGGTGGCTCATGTTTTTATTGTTGATTTGTAACAATTCTTTACATATTCTGGACATAGGTCGGTTTTCACATAAATATGCTGAAAATCGTTTTTTCAGTCTGTTGTATGCCTATTCATTTAAACTCTTTCTTTGTTCCTTTCTTTTCAGTACTAGGGATGAGACCCAGGGGCACTTTACCATTCAGTTAAATCTCCAGCCCTTTTTATTTTCTATTTGAGGCAGGGTCTTGCTAAGTTGCCCAGGTTGGTCTCAAACTTGCTGTTTTAGCCAGCTTTTTTGCTGCTGTGACTAAAGGACCCAACCAGCACAATTATAGAGGAGGAAAAGTTTATCTGAGGGCTCATGGTTTCAGAGATCTCAATGCATAAGTTGCTGGCTCCATTCCTAAGGGCTCAAGGTGAGGCAGGACATCATGGTGGAAGAGTGTGTCAGAGGGAACCAGCTCACATGGTGATCAGAGAGCAGAGAGAGAGAGAGGTCTCCACTTGCCAGATATAAATATATACCCCAAAGCCACACCCCTAGTTCCCACTCCTCCTGCCACACCCTCTCATTTGAGTAACCACTAGATTAATCCCTGTCAGGGAATTAAGTTACTGTTTAAGACTATCTCAACCCAATCATTCCTCCTCTGAACCTTCTTGCATTGTCTCACACGTGAGCTTTTGGGGGGACACCTCACATCCGAGCCATAACACTTGCTATACAACTGCCTCAGCCTCCCAAGTAGCTGGGATTACAGGAGTGCATCATGGTACCCAGCTGCTTATTTATTTTCTTAATGATGCTTAAAGATTATTTTTTTATTTTTTGACTTTGGTTTTGGAGATTGAACTCAGGACCTTGCTCAGGCTAAGCACACATTTGACCACTGAGCTCCACTCTCAGCCCCTTCCTAGTGTTTTCTTGATGAAAGAACTAACATTGTCTTGAGCACCAACGACAATAGTAAATGGCTCACCAGCATTATTTCATTTTATCTCAAATGATTTTATAAGTTGGCTGTTGATCTTTCCATCTTATAGGTGACAAAACAAAAGCTGAGTGAGGTTAATCATTCCACACTGCTGGGGAGGAGGAGAGTCAGATTGAACATCTGGCAGGCTTCAGAGCTTGTGGCTTCAGCTGCAGATCAGCTTTTGGTTTTTGTTCTTTGTTTAAATCATAAACCCTACGCTTGAAGGCAGGACCCTCAGCCTTCTTTCCTGACAGCCTGAGACAGCCTCACTCAGGCAGAGGGAGCCTCCATCTCTGCACAGCGGGTACCTGCTTCCACGAACCTAAAATCTGCACTTCAACCATTTTGATAGTGGACAGGCACCGGGGTGAGTTCTCACCATGCTTCTGTGATGCTTGGCTGCATCATCAATTGTCCAAAAGGAAAGGAGTTCATTATATGTGCACTGAACAGCTATGGAATTATTGGTGCCATAACCTGAAGTGAAGTTATAAAGATATAGAGCTCAGGGAGGTAGGAAAGTTTATGGATTTGAGGGTTGCCTTGTCATTTCCTTATTTTATTATTATTATTATTATTATCATTATTATTATTATTAGTAGTAGTATTTTTGTTCTTGTTTGTTTGCTTACAATGCTAGGGGTGGAACCCAGGGCCTTGCGCATGCTAGGCAAGTGCTGGACCACTGAGCTACACTCTTGGCCCTGTCCCCAGCCCATTTTAAATTCTCCACATTTATTTTCTTATATTAAGCATCTCCTCCTCTTAGAGAGGACCCTCTGGAGAGTGGTGGCCAGTCTCCCCTACTTTGTGTGCTCTTGTATGGGTGGCACATCACCACTGCTAAATAGTTATACTCTCTGTTCTCAAAACAACCCCCTGTGTCCAGTAAACGTCATCATTTGAACTTGCATTATATAGTTCTTTGCTGTGACTCAGTGATTGAGAAAGCCTGGTAGTGGTGATCGTTGAAGGTGCACAGGGCAATGAAAACACAGTGCATTATGAGGAGCACAGTGGCACAAAAGTCGAGAGCTGCAAAAGGTTGTGGAAACCCGAGTGTGAAGGGACCTGAGTGTGGAGGACCACAACCTGCAACAGGGGGAGCTGATCATAGAGCTAGCTTCCTAAAGCCAGAGTTTAAGAGAGAAGGCCCTCTGGGTACTCTTGTACATTGCTGGTGGGACTGCAAATTGGTTCAGCCAATTTGGAAAGCAGTATGGAGATTCCTGGGAAAGCTGGGAATGGAACCACCATTTGACCCAGTTATTGCCCTTCTTGGTCTATTCCCTGAAGACCTTAAGAGAGCGTACTACAGGGATACTGCCACATCGATGTTCATAGCAGCACAATTCACAATAGCTAGACTGTGGAACCAACCCAGATGCCCTTCAATGGATGAATGGATTTAAAAAATGTGGCAGTTATACACCATGGAGTATTACGCAGCTCTAAAAAATGACAAATTCATGGAATTTGCAGGGAAATGGATGGCACTAGAGCAGATTATGCTTAGTGAAGCCAGCCAGTCCCTAAAAAACAAATACCAAATGTCTTCTTTGATATAATGAGAGCAACTAAGAATAGAGCAGGGAGGAAGAGCAGGAAGAAAAGATTGATATTAAACAGAGACACGAGATGGGAGGGAAAGAGAGAGAAAAGGGGAATTGCATGGAAATGGAAAGAGACCCTCATTGTTATAAAAAACTACATAAAAGAGGTTGTGAGGGGAATTGGAAGAAAAAACAAGGAGAGAAATGAATTACAGTAGATGGGATAGAGAGAGAAGATGGGAGGGGAGGGGAGGGGGGATAGTAGAGGATAGGAAAGGTAGCAGAATACAACAGTTACTAATAGGGCATTATGTAAAAAGGTGAATGTGTAACTGATGTGATTCTGCAATCTGTATTTGGGGTAAAAATGGGAGTTCATAACTCACTTGAAACTAATGTCTGAAATATGATATGTCAAGAGCCTTGTAAGGTTTTGAACAACCAATAAAAAAAAAAAAAAAGAGAGAAGGCCCTGCCCAGCAGCAGGTCTGCAAAAGAAGGCGCCTTGGGGCCCGGAGAGTTGTTTACTGTGTGGTTGACAAAGGGCAGAGGGAGGTCTCTGGAAATGTTTACCGGAGAGCTCCAGAGTTTAACCTGACACCACCAGCCTGGGGAGCTCTGTGCTCTGGGCTCTTAATGAGCAATGTAGAGACAAGGAGATTGTGTTTGTCTCACTTGAAATGATTCAGTGTTTATCTTGGCTTGATTGGTCCCAGAATACTCATTTTACAGAGACGTGCCATGCCTTGCATAGCTATTTTCTCAAATTCTTGTTCCTTTTCATTCACCCTTAAATGCTGATATTGGGAACCATAAAAGTCTACTCCTTTTAGCCATCTGGCCTCTGCTGGCATTAAAATTCAAGAAAACAGATAAAAAAATACCTTCAAACTTCTTTTTTCTGGTATAAGGCAAAAAAACAGATCATTTTATTAGTAACTGATCAAGTTCTAGTTCAGGAGATACAGCTAAATGTATGGCACGGCAAAAAGAGCATGCCTCTTGAAGGAACATTGACCAACTGTGCAACTCTGGGTAAATTACTCACCCTTTTTGAGCCTTGGTATCCTGGGATGATAATAATATCTACCTTATATGTTCACTGAGAACATTGAAACAATATATGTATAAAAACACCACCGGCATATAATAGCACTTGTTAAATGCTAGTTTCCCCTTCCTTTCCTGTCTGGGCTTCACTTATTTCATCTGAAAATAGGACTTGCCTCATAAGGATCAAAGGCAAAAATACATGTCGGGGAATGCTCTGTAAGTTGTGAAGTGCTGTTATTGTGAAGCAGGTCATTATACTTTCATCACCTTTGAGTCATTTGCTCCTCTGGGCTTCAATCCTTAAAGTTGAAACAGCACAGAAGACAAGTTACATGTGGCCCCCAGACCTCCGTTTTGAAGGGTCTGGGATACAAAGAGAAGCAGGGTTCGAAGCTTTAAGAATTAGCAGAAAAGAGAAGAACAGAGAGTTTTTATGGGAGGAAGAAAAAGAAAGCCCCCCAAAAAACCCTTTCTTGAACACTCTTCCAGACAAAGGAGATTTCAAGTCCTATCTTCAACATGAGGCCTGAGAAATGAGCCCAGTGTAGTTGGCGATACTGTGGAAACTCGGGGACCCAGAGGTGCTCAGCCACTGAAGGATCAGTGCTGTTATTTACTTTGAAATTTTCATCTTCCTTCTTTTTTTTTTATTGGTTGTTCACAACATTACAAAGCTCTTGACATATCATATTTCATACATTAGATTCAAGTGGGTTATGAACTCCCATTTTTACCCCAAATACAGATTGCAGAATCACGTCGGTTACACATCCACATTTTTACATAATGCCATATTAGTAACTGTTGTATTCTGCTACCTTTCCTATCCTCTACTATCCTCCCTCCCCTCCCCTCACATCTTCTCTCTCTACCCCATCTACTGTAATTCATTTCCCTCCTTGTTTATTATCCCATTCCCTTCACAACCTCTTATATGTAATTTTGTATAACAATGAGGGTCTCCCTCCATTTCCATGCAATTTCCCTTTTCTCTCCCTTTCCCTCCCACCTCGTGTCTCTGTTTAATGTTAATCTTTTCTTCCTGCTCTTCCTCCCTGCTCTGTTCTCAGTTGCTCTCATTATATCAAAGAAGACATTTGGTATTTGTTTTTTAGGGATTGGCTAGCTTCACTAAGCATAATCTGCTCTAGTGCCATCCATTTCCCTGCAAATTCCATGATTTTGTCATTTTTTAGTGCTGCTCATCTTCCTTCTTAACAACAAGAGGAGGTTGAAATGGAAGTTCCAGTTGGGTACCAAGCTATGATACAGGTGACGCTCCTAAGTGAGGTCTGGACCATCATGTGCAGAATGAAGAAGTGTTTCCTGGTGTTTGACTTCCTCACCCCAGAGTGGGGTGAGCCCTGTGTGTGCATGTGTGCATGTGCGTACTTGTACATGAAGGATTGCCAGGGAGCCAGGGATTGGAGGGCATGACCTTGAGGATGGAATGTATCCGTACCTCCTGAGAATTGTGCTAGGGTGTGCCAGTGAGGGAATCTCTGGAAAGATCCCAAAGGTCCCACTAAAGAAAAAGTCAGTTGACATCAAGTATCTCAGGCCCCTTTCTGCTGCTATAACAAAATATCGGAGACAGAAATTTATAAAGAATAGAGGTTAATTTAGTTCATAGTTCTGGAGGTTGGAAATCCAAGATCTGGAGGCCACATCTGGTGAAGGCCTCATGCTAGGTCACAACATGACTGAAAAGGGAAGGACAAGTGGTTGCATGCAGAAGGGACCAAACAAAAGGGTGGGTTTGCTTCATAGTAGCTCCATCTTTCATGACGAACCCAGTCCCGTGAGAAAAGGCATTAATTCCTCTTAGATTTCTAATCCATGTTTTAAGGCCTGATCTCCTTACGCAGCTGCAATGGCAAGCAAATGTCAACAAGAATTCCCGAGGCAGCAAACCTCATTCCCTAGTGTCAAGCCATCAGCAGGAAACTGTATACTGCGCTGACTCCCTTTTCCCTGTTGTTGCTCATGCCAGTTAGAAAGCTGGGGACAGAGAAGCTGAGTGATGGAGAAGTCAATGGACGGTCTCCTTCCCTGATGCAGGTGTCCCTAGCAGCAGCCCTAAATCCCTGAGTTTGGGGTTTTGCATTGAACTAGGCATTCCAATGACTGAATGGAACCTATGGTGTGAGCAAAGGGATCATAAAACAATTGTTCTTTGAGGACCTGAGAGTGCACAGATAAGCCATAGGCCTGCCTGAATTTTCTGGCAATGTCATCTCCTCAGGGATCACTGGAAATGTGTGGGAGTGTGTTTTGATTGTCACAAAGACTAGTGGGAAGGGTGTTGCTGGTATTAGGAGGGCCAGGGCCCGGGATGCTAGCCTTCCTAGTACCCTCAGAATTGTCCTGCTTGAAATGCTAACAGTGCCCCCACTGAGATATGCTAACGGAATCAGTGGCAGGGTCATCCCTTCCATGAATATGCTTTAAAAAGACAGTGGGAGACAGAAATAAAATTATATTTTGATTCTATCATTATCATGCTTATTCACCATATCCCTAACATGTAGGTTGAGATTACTTTGCTCACTTGAGAGCTCTTCCTTACCTCTGCTCAGTTGTACCCTGGCCTGCTCTGATGGTTTACCGCCAGAAGCAGTCTGTAAACTGGGGAAGGGTCTACAGAAGTGCATTGAATATGGAGTGTTTCAGAAACCTGGAGCCAAGACCATGGCCCAGGTTAAATTTGCTGTGGAGATTGAAGAGCAGGATGAGCCTAGGTTTGAGGAATGTGGCTGGTCCTAGTGTGCCAGACTGAACCATGTCTGTCTCCTAATCTCTGAAGCCTGGAATTATTCTACCTCCCATGACAAAGGGACTTGGTTAATTAAAGATCTTGAGTTGGAGCAAATGTCCTGTTAGCCAGGTGGACCCAATGTATTCACAAAGTTCTTGTAAGGGGGAGGCAAGAGGGTCAGAGTCAGAAAAAGAAGAGAGACTAACAGTAAAAGTTGGAGTGGTATTGTAAAGACGCAAGGATGCAACCAGCTTCTAGAAGCTAGAAAAAGCAAAAAAGTGGATTTTTTTCTAACCTCTAGATAGGAACATGGACCTGACAGCACCTTGATTTTAACTGGTAAGACCCATTTTGGATGTCTGATCTCCAGAACCATGAGTCAGTCTATGTTTTATACCTGGTTTAAAGTGTGATAGAAACCATCCTACTCAGCAGACTCTTGCAAAGCTCTTAGAACTTTACCTGAAGAGTCTCCCTGCCATTTTCAAAGATTCCAAGGAGACAGGAAAGCAGTTCTGGCAAGATCTTCCATGAGATCCTGTTGACAGTTTGCAATCTCAGCACATTGATATGTGTTCTAGATGTGTATGCATGCTGGACAAGAATCCAAATGAAATAAGAAGGATTTCTGTAGTATCCACAATTTCCTCACTAAATTTTCCCGCTCTCTCTTTGTGTTTAGTTGTGCACTTACTCTGTTGTAGACAGGACACATTGCTTGTTTTCAAGGGCTTCACTTATCCTGTAAATTTCTAGACTGGCTCCAATGCAGTCTCAGATCTTGTGAAGTCTCAATCAGCAAAGCAAAATAAACATTAGAGAAAATGAAGATGGGCACGGTGGTGTACACCTATAATCCCAGTGACTCAGGAGGCTGAGGCAGGAGGATCATGAGTTGAAAGCCAGCCTCAGCAACTTAGCAAGGCTGTAAGCAACTCAATGAGACTGTCTCTAAGTAAAATATAAAAAAAGGGTTGGGGACGTTGCTCAGTGGTTAGGAGTCCCTGGGTTCAATCCCTGTTTTTTTTTTTTTTTTTTTTTTTTAAAAAAAAAAAAAGAAAGAAAATGAGGTGGGCACCACCTTTACTTGGTGGCCTTGAGTACTGACAACGGCAATACCTGTCATCATCTCCAACACTTCCTGCTCATGTCTGCAGAGACATATTCTGCCACAATCAATGTGATTTCTACCTCTTTCCTTAGACCATGGATAAATATTTAGCTACAAACTTCAAATAGAATAAAGCCAGACTCCTAGTTTATTTGAAAGGAAAGCTTAGTACCAGATACTTAAAATCATTGAGGAGAAAAGACAGTTGAACTTGTTGTAAAACTAAAGATTAGCAAGGAGTCAAAGTGAATTCATATATAGCCTGTTACACTCTCCTCAGCAGGAAAAATGTTAATTCACTCAGAACTAGATATCCTGAGCCCTGAGTCTGGATTCCCTGGAAGGTCTGTTTTGTCTCAGGAAAACCTAGTTTGGCACAGGGAAAATGAAAACAAGTTTAAAAAAAAAAATCGTTTCTGGGTAATTTTTTTCTCTGATTTAAAAAAAAAGACATTTATGTCAAATAAAAAGCTTTCTCTGCATCCTCACTTAGATTGTCAAGTAAAAACGCACAAAATAGGCTCCCCTGGCAGATTGTGTCTCCCTTCAACGGCCTACAAACAAAATCTTTAAAGGCTAACCTATTTCCTTTTGTCAGATGAATAATTGGGAAGGAGAAATTTAATTTTTCTGTGTATTTAACAGGAAACAGTGCAGTGCGGACTGAACATTCGTGCATGTGGATCCTAGTTTTGCTACAGTGTGACAAATGTGAGAAAAAACAGCTATAGTGTATTGTTTAGTACGCTGTACAAAATTACATTACATCATGAAGCGTCAACTCACAGCTCAATGTAACGTGCCTATGGGGGGCTACATTACATGAAGCTCAACGAGGAATATGCGACCAGCAGATTCCGCTAAGTAAACAGATCGAATCCAGCCTCTGCTCAGCACCCCAAGTTTCTCCAGCTTTCACTCAAGACCATGGGACCTGACTCAGGGTTTCTCTTTCTTTTTTTTTTTTTTTTTGAGGGGGGGTATTAGGGATTGACTCAGGGGCACTTGACCACTCTGAGCCACATCTTCAGCTCTATTTTGTGTTTTATTCAGAGACAGGGTCTCACTGAGTTGCTTAGCATCTTGCTGTTGCTGAGGCTGGCTTTGAATTCATGATCCTCCTGCCTCAGCCTCCTGAGCCGCTGTGATTACAGGCATGCGACCCTGCTCCTGGCTTCATGGTCCTCTTTTCAACCTGTAACCCACTGCATCCTGAATGGTCTTCTCAACAACTTTGAGCTCTTCTCTGGTTTTGCATAACCATACACTTCCATGGCCACAGAACAGGACCTGTCCTCTAGGAGGCTCTGACCACAATCTTCCTCAGTCATCTGTTTCCATGACAGCTCTCCAATCCCATGGAGACCTTAAACTCTTGACTCCTGCATTTCTTCCCAGGTGGTAGCACCCCCTGTTAGGACTCCCTTGAAAATCAGGGCCAAGTTGGATACCCTGATACTGAGGAAATTATGGTGCCTTTATCCCAGGGGAATTAAAAGAGTGTAAGGAAGTTCACTTTCTGATTTGTTTCTCATGGTAACTGCTTTAATATTTGTAGGGGGAGTTTAGATAGGTAGCAGGAGCAATATAATATCAATTTCTTTTTCATTTTTGGGGGGCCTTTTATGGCCATACTCCATGTCTGTTCACTAGGCAACTAGAATCATTTTTTTCTTTTTTTTTTTTTTTCGGGGTGGGGGATTGAATTCAGGGGCACTCAGTCACTGAGCCACATCCCCAGCTCTATTTTGTATTTTATTTAGAGACAGGGTCTCACTGAGTTGCTTAGTGCCTTGCTAAATTGCTGAGGCTGGCTTTGAACTCTCGATCCTCCTGCCTCTGCCTCCCAGGCCACTGGGATTACAGGTGTGCACCACCACACCTGGCCTGGAATCATTCTTTTACAAGTATTCTCATGTCCACTGCACACCTGTTCTCCCAGTGCCCTGCTGAGTAAAACCTGGCACTGGCTTAGTTGTGCTGCAAGCCCCAGGTGTCTCAGAATCACCTGAGGTCTCTTCCCGCTTGTTCTGGTGAGGTGGGGGCACAGCCCACGGCAGCTCCCGAAGCTCTGCCTGCCCTGACCCAGATCACGCCTTGAAGGCCTCGACTCGGGATCATTTCATCCCTCACCACAGTGGCCCTCTGACTTGCAGGCTCATCCTCTCAGCTCATCTTCTCCATCTCCTCTGAGGCCTGTGGAAAATTCTGGAAGCCTCCAGGCCCCTTGAGAACCAGAGAGGCTTGTGAAACGAGAGGCTGGCCGAGACCCTTGTTCTGCCAAGATCTGTTCTACTGAGGCTGGTGCTCGAATGTCACTGCCCAAGGCTGGCAAGGGGCGTGGAGGAGGGTCTTCCTCCTGGGGATTCTGGAGGGAAGTGGGGTGTAGCCCCACCTTCAGACCTGTCAGGGGCATGTGGGAGTCACTCTCCTATCTAATACTCCTCCCTTCTCTCTTATTGCCCTTTCAAACTTTCCCTGAAGGAAAATTTCCCCCATGTCTTGCAGCCTTCCTTCTCCTGAGGGCTCCATAATAATTTGGTCTTTTTTTTTTTTCCTGTAGTACTGGGGATCAAACCCAGGCATTGTGCACGAGAGGCAAGCACTTTACCACTGCTTATATCCCCAGCCCCTCTTCTAGATATTTAAGAAGAACATTTTAGAATGCAGAAAATGCCTTTCTCTTTCAAGAACATGGCTTTTGCCATTGAAAGCGTGAGTTTCAAAAGTACTGCTTTTTCTGCTTTGTTCTTCTTAAAAGGTCTATTTCATACATCACATCTGATCAGTGACTGTATTAGTCAGCTTTTCGTTGCTGTAACAAATAGCTGAGAAAAACAACTTAGAGGAGGAATGATTTACTTTGGCTCTGGTTCCAGTCCATGGTTGGCTGATTCTATTGCTCTCAGCCTGAGGTGAGGCAGCATATCATGGGAGAAGGGTATGGCAGAGAAAAGTTGCTCAGCACAGCCAGAAAAGCAGGGGATGGAGAGGGAGAAAGAGAAAATACAAAAGGGCCAGGACAAGATATAGTCCCCAAGGGCACACACCCAGTGACCTGCTTCCTCCAAACATGTCCCACCTGCCCACAGTTTCCACCACCTCCCAATAATTCATTCAGCAATGAATAGATTAATCCACTAATAAGGTCAGAGCCCTTATGATCCCATCACTTCCTAAAAGTCCCACCTCTGGACACTGCTACATTGGGGATCAAGCCTTCAGAACACAAGTCTTGGGGGGATACTTCAAATCCAAACCATAAGAATGACTTATTTTTTTTTTTTAAATCTTGTTATGAACTGTATCTCACCTCCCCCTGAACCAAGCTTCATGAGTTAAAAATGTGGATCCTAAACACACGCATATACACAATTTTTTTTTTGGTGGGGGTACCAGGGATTGAACTCGGGGGCACTCACCCACTGAGCTACATCCCCACCCCTATTTTGTATTTTATTTAGAGTCAGGGTCTCACTGAGTTGCTTAGCGTCTTGCTTTTCTTTTTGCTGAGGCTGGCTTTGAAAAAAAAAAAGAGGAATAAAAAAATAGAAAGTTTCAGGATAAATAAGTATGCCCTGCCCTCCACCTCCCTCACTCCCCACCTCAGCCACGGGCAGTCGGGTTTTGTTTGATCTGGACAGTGTGTGAAACAGCATTTAACTAGTCGCCAATGTTTTCAATTTTCAGTCTAAAAAGTTGTAGTTCTCCTTTTTCCTACAGCAGTCATACTGGACTGCCGTGGTCACCAGGACTCACCTTGGATAATCCTCCTGCTTCAGTTTTCTGGCACCCCCTGCTGGCTGCCATGCACATGGGTCCGGTAGCACCCTACACTTGGCCTCAGTGGCCTTCCTCTTGTGACCTACTCCACACCTTTGCACCTTCCTGAAACTCCCTACCTTCTCTGACACCCACTCCACAAAACTCTCATCAGATGACCAATTTTTGGAGAAAATGAAGGCCTTCATTACTGAATTGTCTATCTAACTGTTCAACCTACAAACTTTCGTATATCTGTATAAATCTTGCCTCACTCTCAGAGATTGGGATGGTCTTCCTTTTGGTATTTAGTGACCTATTTTAAAACTTTTTTAGAATATAATTTTAGAAATAATATAGTTTTATAACCATTCAACCAATGTTAAAGAAAAAGTCATTCCCTCTACAAATCTACAAAAATACCACTCTCCAAAGTAAATACTGTTAAATGTTGGTAGATATCATCCCAATTTATGTTCACACGGACACACCCTTCTAAACACATGCATACACATGATTTTTTTGGTGGGGGTACGAGGGATTGAACTCGGAAGCACTCACCCACTGAGCCACATCCCCACCCCTATTTTGTATTTTATTTAGAGTCAGGGTCTCACTGAGTTGCTTAGTGCTTTGCTTTTCTTTTTGCTGAGGCTGGCTTTGAATTCATGATCCTCCTGTCTCAGCCTCCCAAGCTGCTGGGATTAGGGGTGTGTGCCACAGTGCTCAGCTGCATATACACAATTTTATCATATTTTCCCCAAATAATGATTGCATATTGCTGTACAACTTATCTTTTTGCATTTGACAATGATTGTGAATGCCTTTTGTGGTAGTATATATAAATCTACTGTCTTCTAGTGGCTGTTCATGGATTGAATATATCATATTTATTAAAATCTTTTTAAAAATTACAAAAGTAGCATACACTCACTGAAAGAAATCCAAATTATACAGAAATGTACAATGTGAAATATTCTTCCCTTCTTATACTCCTGCTCACATTATTAACAGCTTACTTGGAATCTTTACAAACTTTTTTAAAAGTCAAATTTATAGAAGCAAAATTCACATTTAATAACACTCACCCTTTGCAGTGTACAGTTATATGAATTGGTAAAAATGTGTGCTGTTGTGTTACCATCACCAAAATTGAGAGATGAAATCTCTCTATCATCACAAAAAACTTCCCCTGTGTCCCTTTAGGGACATCCCTTCCCTGATACCCAGCCCTGGAAACTATTGATCATTTTTCTGTTTCTGTAGTTTTGATTTTTCTCCTGGGTCACTGTTACTGTTTGGATCTTAAATGTCCCCCCAAAACTCACGTGTTAAAGGCCCGATTGCTAGCACTGATGCAGTTGGGAGGTGGTGGAACCTTTAAGAGGTGGGGCCTACTGGGAGGAAGTTAGGTCATTAGGGGCATGTGCTTGAAGCATAAATTGTGACCCCAGCTACTTCCTCTCTCTTTTTGCTTCCCAATCACCATAGGATGAACAGTTTTCTCTGCCACATGCTCCTCACTCCATCATGTTGTACTTCCATGCCACAGGCACAAAGGAAATACTCCCAAGAGACCACAGACCAAAATTTCTGCCATGAGCCAAAATAAATCTGATAAGTCAGTTTTCTCAAGTATTTTGCCATAGCAATGGGAAGATCACTAACATAGTCAATGGAATTATACAGTATGTAGCCTTTTGAGTGTGGCTTCTCTCATTCAGCACAATGTATTTGAGATTCATCGATGTCAATATATCACTAAATCTTTATTTTCTCTAGTAAGTAGAGGTGGACTTTGTTCCACTTCCAATGATATCATACTATTTGGCCATTCCTTTTTCTTTTAATATTTTTTTTTTAGTTGTAGGTGGATACAATACCTTTATTTTATTTATTTTATGTTTATGTGTTGCTGAGGATTGAACCCAGTGTCTCACACATGTTAGGTAAATGCTCTATCACTGAGCTACAATCCCAGCCCCCCATATTTTTTGTTTATTTAAATATTATAAATCCACTTTTATATAATTTATTTCATCTAGATCTAAGTTTTTTTTGGAATAGTGACCCAATATTCCATTAAGTATTTGCTGCCTAATATATTTAACTGTTCTTCTCTTAGTGGACATTCAGATCATGCTCAATTTTTCACTATTCCTGGTAAGTAAAAAGTATGAATAAGTAAAACATGTATTTGCTCATCATTATGTATGTGTAGATAGATTGTTGGAATTGCTGAGTCAACAATACATTTAAATTTTGATATACCTCTAAATTGTTCTTTAACAGTGTTGTTTATATTTAAACTCCACCAACCTGTATCTTTTTTCCCCATTGCCATACCAACAACAGATATCAATCTTTCTAATTTTTGTCCATATTATCAGTAAAATGATGACATCTTATTTGCATATCTCTCATCTCTAATGAAATGAATCATATCTCTTCATCTCTAATGAAGAAATATATGTCTTAGCTATTTGATTTTTGTCTTCTATGACACACAAGTTTTTAGCTTTTGTCCATTCGTCTATCAGGTTGCTTTTAAAATGAATTTGTAAGGTTGGGGTTGTAGCTCAGTGGCAGAGTGGCTTGCCTAGCATGAGTGAGGCCCTGGGTTTGATCCTCAGCACCACATAAATATAAATAAATAAAATAAAGGTATTGAGTCCATCTACAACTAAATATATACATATATTTATTTTTAAGGAATTTTTTATACATTAGGTAAACCAAAATGTGTGTTTTTTTTTCAGCCTTCCAGCAAGCCTGGAGGCTGAGGCAGGAGGATTGCAAGTTAGAGGTCAGACTCAGCAACTTAATGAGACCCTGTTCTAAAATTAAAAAAAGGGTTGGGGATATAGCAGTGGTAAAATCCAGTATTGCAAAACCAAATATATATATATAATTTCATATACTATATACACATACAAAATATTTTCCAACCTTTGTGTAGGGAGTCTATAGATGCTGTATGTTCTTATGATCAATTCTATAACTCTTTCCTTTATAATGTCTGAAAATCATGCCTTGTGTAGGAAGATCTTTCCATTCTAAGATCTTAAAGCCACTCTTAAATCCAGAGCTTAACTAATCCTTTGCTGAAAGGCACAGAAGTTGTTTTAACTTTTCTGTATTATAAGCAATACTGCCTTGGACACTCTTGTACATATCTCTTTGCCTTTGAGCAATCGTATGCATTTTTTTCCTCCTATGTGAGCATTTTGGTAAGTTGTGTTTTGATGTGATTTTCTCAGTGAGGTAGATTCCTGCATTAAATGATAGGCCTATTTTAAAATTTGTTTATCTGTGCTCTTGCCTTCCTGTGCATCAGCCTCTCTGGGGACCTTGTTCTATCAGGGATTCCCTCTCCTGTAGAAACCTCTGGCCTCTCCTAATCCAAGAACTCGTTCACTGGAGCCTACAAGCACGCTCCAGACTCACAACTTCTCAGACTCAAAGCAGAATCAAACAAAAGAGCTTTCCACACTGAGTCTGTGTTTCCTCCTGGATGCCATCCCTCCCTCTTTTCTCAGCCAACTTGTTGAAAGGCTGCTCTGCTTCTCCTCATTGCACATTACTGCCATTCTCTGCCACCTGTTTTCCACCCTTGTACTCTACTGATGCCTCTGTGGACAAGATGCCTGGACCTCTGGATGGCTTCCTCAACTTCCTCTGCTGCTGACCACTCCCTCCTCCCTGAAGCTCTCCATTCTCCACCCGCAAGACAGCACCTTGCTCTTGGTACCCTTTCCTGGTACAAAGATGGATAGAGACTTTCTATTCCATCTCCTTTGGTGTTCCTTCTCCCGATGTCTCCTCTTTCAAATTTGGTGTTCACAAGGCTGTATTCTTGATCTAATGCTCTTGTCTCCATACACAGCCACTCCGTCAAATGCTCCTGCTCTTACTATCTTTATGACAGCCATGAATGTAGTAGGCTGAATAACAGTTCTCCAAGAAATCTGGGTCCTAATTGCTGGGACTGTGAATGTTGTCGTATGTGGCAAAAGGGAATTTGCAGATGTGACCAAGTCTTGATGTGGATTATCTGTGTGGACCCAGTGTAATCACAAGGGTCCTCATAAAAGAGAGGCAGAGAGAGAGAGAGAGAGTTAATGACAGAATAAATCAATGTGACTCTGGGAGTAAGACACACTGCTGGCTTTGAAGGTGGAGGCAGGACTGGGATCTTAGGAACGCAGGCAGCCTTTAGAAGCAGAAAAAGGCAAAAGCAGGACTCTCCCCTATGGCCTCCACAAGACAGTCCTGCTGACATCTGGATTTAGAGAGTGAGACAGATTTTAGACTTTTGACCTCCAAAACTGTGAGACAATAAATTTATGTTGTTTTAAGCCGCTAAGCTTGTGGGAATTTGTTATAGCAGCAATAGGAAGTAAATATAATGCTCACATTTCCATTTTTCAAACCAGAACTCTGCTCTGCACATCAGAACCATAGCTGTATTTGCTTACTATCCCCAAATTCACCATGACCCAAGCAGAACTTCTGTGTGTTTTGGCTTCACTTAATGGAACTGCCATTCCTGGAGGCACCCAAATTAGAATTAAGGGTCTTCCTAGTCTTCTCCCATCCACAGCAAACAATCATGCAGTCTGCTGTGTTGACCCCCCAACCTTGTCCCACGTATGCCTCCTCCTCTTTGTCCCTATGACTCTCTGCCTATGGATTTATCCCCTCCTCTGCATCAAAGGCAAGAAGAGCCTTCTAAGAGGCAAACCTGACCAAGCTTCCTCCTGCAACCCCTTCTCAGAGTCAAGTGCAATCCCTGGCAGGCCACACCAGCCTCACCCTTTTGTAGCCACATCTGCGGTTCCCTGCCTTGGAACATTAAGGCATTTGCCATTTCCCTACCACACTGGGTACTCATGTCTTCGTGGAATTCATGACCTTCACTTCTGCTGTCCCTGTTCTCCTTTTTCTGTTCTTTTTGCTGTACCTCATTTTTTCTAATGAGGCAGGGCTGAGCCTCCTTCCTTGGTCTTCCTGGACTGTTTTGCACCTTCTTGTATAACCACAACAGCCAACATTAAAAGACTGAACACCTTAAGGCCAGGACCAATGTTGCCTTCATCTTTAAAAGCTCTGTGGTTTGCACAAGGCTCAGTGAATGTTGAACTGAACTAAATTAAATTATCCACTATTTTTTTAAACAAGTATTTCATTTAATTATAATGTTTCAAAAATATAGAAACTTTTTTTTTTTTTTTGCCAGTATTGGGGATTGCATCAAGGAGTGCTCTATCACTGAGCTATATCCCCAGCCATTTTAATTTTTTTATTTTGACATAGGATCTCACTAAATTGCCAAGGCTGGCCTCGAACTTTGCAATCCTTTCTCATCCTCCCAAGTCTCTGGGATTACAGGCAGGTGCCAATGCATACGGCAAAACTTTTCTTTTTTAAACTCAGTCTTCTCTGATAGTTCTGCACTGCAGTGATGTATAACAAAGAGTAGGAATACAAAACAAATGTAGTCTAAAAATTAAAAAAAGAATAATGAGAATTTAAGTAAACTTTGGTTAGTTCATCTTCTCAGTGTTCTTTTAACAAAAAACATTTGAAGTTTTAGTTTTCCTTGATGCTGAATATTAGAATATTTTTTAAAATGTCTAGACATTTGAATTTGATCTTCGACAACCCTAGAAGTTGACTTTTCTAGCTATCTGTGAAATGTAAGTAAAGCATAGTTATTTTAGCCCATAGCCTAATATTGGGGTAAGATGTAGTTTCTTCGTAAATGAAGAGGAGCAGCTAGTATGTTTATCTCTTTGTAGACAGGATGGCATCCTAAAGTGACAGCAGAATGACAAGATCCACAGGATATACTGCTGACCAAAGCAAAGCACAGAATGTTTGTGCAGCATGCCCCATTTTGTGTAAGAAAAGGGTAAATAGTACATGCTCATATTGCTAATATTTGCACAAATTATCACTAGAAAAATCGGCATTGAATAAATATGGTTACCTGTAGTATGTGAGAGGTAACAAAGCAGATGGGAATAGGGAAGAGTGACAGTTCTCAGTACATACCTAATTATAGTATTCAGGGTTTTGAATTGGATAAATGTATTACCAATTTAAAATAACAATAGGAAAATAAAATAATATCAGGTATAAGTCAGTAATATTCCCAGTGTGCCATGTCACAATTTGAGAAGCATCAGTGTATTTTTAGTTTCAGGCCTTGAGGGTCTTTTTTTGATTTTAATACTTGTTAGAAATGATTTCAAATTTTAAAAATATAAAAATAAAAGTAGCACAAAGAAGATCTGTGTGCATTTTACCAGATTCACCTATTGTCAACATTTTATCCCATATGATGGCCACTCTATTTCTCTCTATATGTACAACCATTTATTTTTATTTTATTTTTCCTTTTGCTTTACTAGGGATTGAACCAGGGCCTCCTACATGCTAGGCAAGCATTTGATCACTAAGCTACATCCTTAGCTCTTATCCTTTAAAATTATTTTGAGATTGAGTCTTACTACGTTGCTCAGGCTGGCCTTGAACTTGTGATCCTCCTGGCTTAGCCTCCCAAGAAGCTGGGATTACAGACATGGGCCACCACAACTGGCTCTATAACTAATTTTGTGTTAGAGTCATTGAAGGTTCATGGTCTTCAACCCCTAAAACTTTCAGTATATATTTCCTAAGATTATAACCATTGTCAGTCATCAACTTCATAAATTTATGGTGACATAATATGAACAAGAGAGTCTTTTGTGGGAACAAATGTTTTCCAAACATAAGACCCACCTTAGCTTTTATATTGCACAGAATGGCCACTGAGCCACCTATCATCATAAATGCCATCACTTAATTGTCACTGTGGAACTCATCGAACAATTCGATAGTGTCCGTTTATCAGTTTGCAGAACATTTTTTCCCCTCTTCTCTTTCCTGCAGATCAAGCCATTCATTTTTTACAACTTCCCTGAAGTCCTAAATGAAAAAGTTGTACCGGTTCCCATTATAGTTCTGTAATGGAATTGGGAGAAGAGTCATCAAATACTCCTTGCTTAGAAGTAATTTTAAAATATAAATAGCATCTTGTTTCAAATCCATTTGTTTGCTTCCATCTGCAACTGTGGTAAATGTGGTCAGATTCCGGACCTGCTGCTTGTCCCCACTTCCCCCGAGCTTGTTCCTTTTAGAGAGAGAGGATAAATATGGAGGTGAGGGTAATCCTGGAAGTTCTAAGGAAGGGAAAAGTGCTGGCTTTGCCCCTCCAGAGCTGCGTCAGAGACCCAGAGTCTCCTGTAGCTGTTGTAACTTCAAGATACAATTATATAGCCCCAAATCTAGTTTTTCAAAAATATTTCAGAAACATTGTACAAATACATGAATGCTAGCAAACTTGAGTAAACGACATTAAAGAATGGTTCTTTCATTAGTAGATACTGCTCTACAAACCTTGGGAAGACTTTGATGGTCTCAAGGGTGTAACAGGGACACATGTCAGCCTAGGCTGGGACTTGTGACCTGGTTCTGCCCTTCAACTCCCTATTTCTCCATTTCTCCTCTGCTCTCTTTAATTCCTCTCCACAGAACATACTTTTTCTAATTTTAGCCAATCCTTTGTGGATATAAACGGGGATTTTTTGTGGGGTAAAACCAAAAACAATACTCTCCCCCCCTTTTATTTAGCTATTGTTGTAAGTACAATAACTTGGTGAAAATCTTTATGTATGTGTGTGTGTGTGTGTGTATTTGTTCAGTGATTTTTGTAGGATACATTTTTAGAAATGGAATTGCTGTATGAAAAATATGTCCCCCTTTTAATAATTTTTGATAGATATATCCTGTTTCCTTCAGAAAGTTAGTGCCAATTTACAATGGGTACAAAAGTGTGTGGGTCCTGTACTTGGTATGTGCCACAGAAATGGTATCAGTATTACTGTTGGTGGTTAGAGTGTATGAAAATGTGGGGTCCACTGCTGTTAGGAACCCTCTGACCCCCAAAGACTCGTTGTGAAGTCCTGGCTGTGACGTCTGCCTGTCTGGGTTTGCTTAGAGATCCTTCCATATAATAACTCTTTAGAATGATGCAGTCTAACTAAGTATTTCCTCATCCTTCATGGGAATGGCAATAATACCTTTCTTGTGGGCTGTGATGGAAGTAACTGACATACTGTGTGTGATGTGTTCATGGGATGCCTGCCACCTACTATTGCTGCTAGCTCTGGTCTAGGCTCTAAGAATGTCTTTCAGGGGCCTGCCTAGTCTAAGGTCATCACTGGGTCCCTAACACAGAGAGTATTGACCTAGGAATTGGGCCTCAGTTTGGGTTGGTGGGAAAGCTAGGATATAAAACCAGTGCCAACCTTTATTTTATTTCATTTGTGATGTCAGGGATCAAGCCTAGGGCCTTTGGCATGCTGGCGGAGCACTCCACCATTGAGGTACATCTCCTGTCCAGTGCCAACTTTTATTTTTCTTTCTGTGTTTAATGACATATGACTCATGTTTTAAAACCAATTTTCTCCTATATCTTTTTTTTTGGTAACAGTTTTTTCAAGATGATTGTTATGTCATATAATTTTATCTATTTAAGAATATATTCCAATGGTTTTTAGTGTTTTCCAAGTTGTGTAACTATCAATACAGTCCATTTAAGAACATCTTCATCACCTCCAAAGAAATTCTATACCATTTAAGTTTTAAAATAATGTCTCCAATTCTCTATACCCCCTCCAGGAAACCACTGATTGATTTTCTATCTCTACAGATTTGGCTATTCTGGGTATTTCATAGAAACACAACTATATGTGGCTTCTTTCAGTCAACATGATATTTTCAGCATTCATCCAGGCTGTGGTATGGATCAGTACTTTATCTGTTTTTGTGTTGTGTTTTATATTTACTTTTTTGTGGACAGAGCCTCACACATGCTAAGGCAAACACTCCACCACTGAGCTAAACCCCAGAACTCTGTTGTTTTGTTTGTTTGTTTGTTTACTTTGGTGCTGAGGATCAAACCCAAGGCCTTGCACATGTTAAGCATGTTCTATCACTGAGCTATATCCTCAGCCCCTTCTTTTATTTTTATTGTCAAATAATATTACAGTGTATGAAGAGATTACAGCTTGTGTACATACTCATCAGTTGATGGATATCTGGGATGTTCCCAATTTTTGTTATTTCAAATAATGCAACTAAAATATTTGTGTGCCATTTTGTGTGTTTGTGTGTGTGAGTGTGTGAAATTATGTTTCTGTTTCCTGGGTATATGCCTAGGAATAGAATCACTTGGCCATTTGTTGATTCTTTTTTTTTAATTATTATTTTTTTAGTTGTTGATAGACTTTTATTTTATTTATTTATATGCGGTGCTGAGAATCGAACCCAGTGCCTCACACATGCCAGGCAAATGTGCTACCGCTGAGCCACAGTCCCAGCCCCCAATTGTTGATTCTTAAATATTAAAAATAATGTTGCCAAAAAAAAAGAGTCATGGAAGGATTTCCAGTCAAAGGAGAAAAGCATAAAGGCAGGCCCAGGGGCCTGGGAGTGTGGGTCTTAACCCGTCTGAACAATTCTTCAGCATGTGTTAAATTGGCTGTTATAAATATTAGAGATTAGATACAGTGGTTAGCCTCTGGCACATAGTATATTCTCCACAAAAGATGGCTACTATTGTACCCATCCATCCATACCATCAATATCACCAGATTTTCCTGTTTTTTATTTTTATGACCTCATATTCTGTTTTGTCAGGTCTGGTCTAAACCTTCAGAATGGTACTTCCTTGCCTCTGCTTAAAGCAAGCCATTCCCTTTCATCTCTCTATTCTATTTCTTGATGAACTCTTCTTATCATTACTTCTTTGACCACACCTCCACTATGAGAGAGGCAAATCCTACTCTCCTACTCTCACCTCCTTGAGGTCATCAGGAACTTAGGGTTGTTGTGTAGACTTGAGGTAAACATCTTGGCTTGAATAAAATAGTGGTTCATGGGCCAATGACAACAGGTAGGTGGAAATCCTTTGGTCTGCACAGTGCACAGTAACACTAATATTCAAAAGGAAGCAGGAGATTTCACACAAAACTATATTTCTTCTTCATTTTTGCACAATAAAAACATACTGGTTAGTGCTACTTCAGTTGTAGCTACTCCAGAAGTGCTACTACTTCCTGTAACATGTTTTTGGGCTATAGGGAAGGGATGTGAAGTAAGTAGCCAATCCATGGAGGAAGGGCAAAGATGCCAATTTTTAAAAAAAAAAACAGATTTCTATGTGGCCTTAGCACCATCCTTCTCCCCTACTCCTCCCTTTATCTTATCCCTGCTAAGCACCTGGTATTTTTTGGTCATTTCATACCAGTCCAGATAACTTTATTTATTGTTTATTTTTACCTGATCTGTCACTCTGCTATGTTGTGGAAAATCTTCTAGAAAAGTCTCCTACTACACGCTTGTAAAGATAGCAGTGTCTAGTCCCCAATGTCTACCCTCCCGCCCCCACCTGCCTCTTTTTCTTTGGAAAATATTTTGCAAGCTCACTGTACAGGACACTTCACCTTCCTCTTCAGCGTCTACCATTGAAAACAGCAGTGTGCTCAGCTCTTAAAAGCCTGGGAAAACTGAGCAGCTTGTCCGCCAGACCTAGGGGTGTTTCCTTGCTTCAAAACCTGGCTCACTTAGAACCACTTGACCTGCAATTTCTGCTGTTAGATTGCTTGTTTCTTCCTCAGCCCTCAGCCAAGCTCAGGGCTCCATCTATCCCTGCACTTGATGCATTTGGCTAAACCCTTTCATTATCTCTGGCCTGTATTTTGGTGCCTTCTTACTGTCCATTTTAATCTTGCAATAATCCTCTCTCCTCTCCTGGACCTCAGCTGGCAAAGAGGAGAGCTTTGTTCTTGCGTGACCTTTCTCTGTCCTCTTCGCCTCCATCCTGTTTCATCTGTCTTTGATTTCACTATTTCTGCTCCTGTGTCTTCACCTCCATTTTGTCTGTGCTCTTCCTTAAACACTCCTGTAGCAATATCTATTTTATTCTCGAAAGCCTCGAGCTATCTTTCTTTGGAAAGCTCTTTTTATGACGTTTTAAAAAATGTTTCATTATTTTGAAATCTTTAAAGGGGAGCAGAATTTCTATTCTTCACTTCTTTACCCAATTTCCTATGTTTTAAGAAGTTATTTTTAATTTCTACCAATGCACGAATAGAAATGATATAGTCTTCCACTTTACATTTTATGACCTTTAGCACTTTTGCTTATGATCCCTCAACCTAATATATTTGTGTTAGTCAGCTTTTCATTGCTGAAAAACTTTAAGGAGGAAAAGTTTATTTGGGGATCATGGTTTAAGAGGTCTCAGTTCCAAAATCAGACAACTCCAATGCCTGACCCCGATGCGAGGTAGACTTCATGGTGGAGGAAAATTGCTCAGCCAATGGTAGCCAGGAAGTGGAGAAAGCAAGTCTCCAGGGATAAAACATAAACCCCAAAGGCATGTCCACAGTGGTCTGTTTCCTCCAACCATACCTTATCTGCCTAGAGATACCACCCAATACAGTAGTATTTGTCAAGTGGATTAATGGACTAATTCACTGGTAAAGTTACAGATCTCATAATCGAATAATTTTACCCTGAACATTTCTTCATTGTCTCCTGAGCTTTTGGGGGGGATACCTCATATTCAAACCATAGCAATTTTCAAATGGCTTGCACAGGCAGCTAAATAAATATCCCTGTCTCTAATTGTTCTTAAGTTTGAATCATTAACATACCCTCTTAAAAACAAAAGGAAAAAAATTTTCTGGGTCCACAGTGTTGACCCAAATTATTTTCTTTATAATAAATTGCTAGTTTAACATAGGTATGATTCTGGCTAATATAGATAGTCTCTTGGCTCTGGCAAGCCTATGATGACTCAAGTCTCTCTCATTTTTCTCTTGTCAAAGTGTTGTGAAATGTGTTCACGAGGAACATTTAGGTGTTAAGTAAGTTTTCCTCTTCTCATAGATCTCTGATGATTACACTAGCAGCACTGTTAACCTCGTGGGGTTCAAAATACCAGTGCAGACTTGTATCTGAGGTCCTGCCTTGTGCTGCTTCTCAGGTGGACATCTAGGTTATTCAAAATACACTTATGTAATTATTGATGGATTTGGAAAGTCCCTGTAGAAAACAGTCAGATCTGCCACTACACCTTCTGATAGGGTCTGAATGCTGCAATGCTGAGGACACCTTGTTTGTCCCACACCCCAGCTCTTTTCCCAACATGCTTGACCTTCCCCCCAGCTTCATGACTTCCTCTGTACACAGGAAAGGCATCCTGTGCCAAATTCCCTTTTATGCTCCGCTTCTCTTTTGAGAGTACTGTTTTAGTCAGCTTTTTCAGTGCTGTGACCAAAAGACCTGACAAGAACAATTTTAAGGAAGAAAAGTTTATTTGGGGCTCATGGTTTAAGAGGTCTCAGTCCATAGATGGCTGATCCATCCCTCAGGGTATGAGTGAGGCAGAACATTATGGTGGAAGAGTGTACCAAAGGACAGTAGCTGGGGACATGGCTCCAGGAAGTGGGGTGGGGGAAAAAGAGAGTGAGAGTATTAGAGAGAGTTAGTTCTGCTCAACCAGGACAAAATATAAACCCCAAGGGAATGCCCCCAGGGACCTACCTCCTCCAGCCACACCCTAACTACCTACAGTCACCACCCAGTTAATCCCTATCAGGAATTAAAACCCTGATTAGGTTAAAGTTCTCATAACCCAATCATTGAACCTCTAAACTTTCTTGCATTGACTGACACATGAGCTTTTGGGAAACACTTAACATCGAAACCACAACAGGGCTCATATCTATACTTTGATCTTTTCTCCCAGCCTGGTTTACTTCAATGATCTTTCAAGTTTCCACATTGTACTGTGCAACTTTCTACAAAATTTTGAGGATCTGAATATGCATGCATGGCTCTTGCCCTGTTAAGGAATTTGGTTAGTCCCAGTCCTTTCACACATAGATTTCTCTCTTCAAATTCAGCTCCATTTCTTAAGTCAGATTTATACCGAGATCCTCTCAAGAGAAAGAATTCTAAGCTTCCTGTCCAGCCTGTGTTCCCACGGGGCAGCAGAGGCAGCTCTAGATTTAGAATTAAGACATTCCTAGAGAAATCCTTCCACTTAAGCTATTCCATGATGCTTTATATCTTAACTTCCTAGAGAGTTATTTTTCTCATGTGTAAATGGGATAATAATAGCTTCCATCTTTCAGGATTTTTTGGTGAAGACTTCATAAAATACTCTATATTAAACCATTTTTTAAATTCCATCTGGGTTATGGATTTTTAGTTGAAGTTCTGATTGCCCAATTTTTTTTTTTTTGTGAGTGTGTATTTTTATTTCAGGTGTTCAACATTTCCTTTAATTTCTCTTCTTTTTCCGTTTGCTTCTCATTTTTCTTAGCTCAGGTTCTCTGTCACTTCATTTTCTCTAGTTAATTAATCCATCCTTCATCCGTCCATTGGCATCCTGACAGCTGTTAGGCTGTTGGGGTTGGGGAGGCTGTTTTGGAGTGAAGCAGCTCCTTGACTTAGGAGTCAGTATAATCAGAGAAATGGCTAAATGGCTGACTTCGACCCAGGAAGAGGAGAAATGTGAGGCAGGGAAGAGTTGATGAGGGGAAGCTGCGATAAGATGAGGGTGGCCAGCATGAGATGAGCAGGGACCCAATCCCCACGGGGCAGGAGGTGGTGGAAGGACACACAGCAGAACCAGGGATCCTACTCGAATATTCTATTAGCAGTTGTCTCCTTACTGTGTTGAAAGCTCCCTACCAAACCGTTGGTGATGTTTATCTCTCTGGAGTAGGCTTTTAGGGGAAATCCTAGAAAAGATGGAAGGGCACGGGGACAGCAAGTGACAGGGGTTTGAGCCAGTCTTTCCTATTCTGAAGAGAAGTAATGACTCCAGCTGACATCTGGACATTCATTTTAAAATACAATATGTGCCAAATTGGACTTGGGTTCCTTTTGAAGAAAGACTATCACAAAGGAGGACTCCAGCAAATATTTGTTGGATATATTGGCTTTAGCTTTTCCTGCCTTCAATTTATCCTCTTTGTTCCTCTCTCATCCCATTTTTTAAAAAAAATTTTTGGAGTGGCCTCAGGAATAGCTATTCCCCTGCCTTCTCTACATCCTTTCCTTCTGCAAGAACTAATTTCCTCTTATGTTTCCTTCCTGTATCTCGGTTACCCAGAGCAACTTTGCATTTGCCTTGACATCTTCCTATTCCACCTGGAGTTCCAGTTCTTGGGGATCTGATTTCTCAACAGCGCTGTTCCCACTTGATACATGCTCAGCTGTTTGTCTTGTTTGCTTTGACTTTGTAGCTAGCATAGTAATGAGAGCCTCCATTTTATGGTGAAAGACTCTTGGTAGCTTACTCCCTTTTGCTCCACAATATTTGTGAATATTCAATTTACAGACAAAGCAAGAGGGAGAGGAGAGAGAGAGAGAGAGAGAGAGAGAGAGAGAGAGAGAGAGAGAGAGAGAGAGAGGAAGAAAGGTAATGGAGGGAGGGAGAGAGAACACAGCAGGGTGCTGAGGGCCATTGCCAAGTAGGAATGACACATCGAAATTTCCTTGCCAGTGTACCCCATGTTGCTTAGAGGACATTCGATGGGACATTGCATGTATGCTTTAGTAAGGTGACCTTGCTCAAAGACCAGGGCGGATCCGGGTTTAGAGCTGATCAGGTTTGAGGAAGTTTCCCGCTCCTTGAGTTTAAGGCGTTCCTGGTTTTAGACAAATTTAGGGCGTTCCCGGTTTAAGACAATATGGGTTTTAGGGAAGTTGGAGGTTGAAGATTATTGCTTCTGGGATTAGGGTGTTCCTGCTGCTTGAGTTCTCGTGAGATTCAAATGGGATTAGGAAAAAAGCCTCGTGGAGTAGGTGAATGGGGCGGGCAGAACGGGATTTCCCCAGAACGTGTTTGTAGAGGCCGGTGTGAGTTCGGGAATAAAGGATTGCTGTTTGAATCTACAAAGTGTGAGTGGCTCGTGATTCTGTGCCAAGCCGAGACATTGGCAGCAGGGATTATCTTTTGGAGGTAATATACCTAGATGCTTGGCTAAAATATGATTTGGCACATGGTTGAAACCCCCAGGGCTCAATAATTATATTGACCCAAACTTTATGTATGTTTGAAAATTTCATAATAAAAAGCTTAACTCAAGCCTGTTTATGATTGATTTCCACAGCTACATTATTTCTTTGACTGAACATGACCCTCAGGTGATTTCTTAAGCCCAATTCATATCACCTCCTCCTAGCCATGTGGAAAGTCTCTTCTGTGAATTTGTTGGCATGCCTATGTTCCCTTTGGTTTAAGAGATCCTGGTGGAAGGGATTGTGTCTTACTCATCTTTATATCCCAGTGCCTAACATATAGAGTTTTTTGTTTTTTTGTTTTTTGTTGTTTTTTATTTTTATTTTTTAATTTTTGGTAAGGGCGGGGGAGGGGGTACTGGGATGGAACCAAGGGGTGTTCTACCACTGAGATACATCCCTAGCCCTTTTTAAATGTTGAGACAGGTTCTCACTAAGCGGCTCAGACTGGCTTCAAACTTTTGATCCTCCTGCCTCAGCCTCCTGAGTCACTGTGATTATAAGTGTTCACCACTAAACTTTGCATTGAATTTTCTAAACATTTTTATTTACTTATTTATTTTTGATATTGGGGTTTGAACCCAGAGATGCTTTACCACCAAGCCACATCCCCAGTCCTTTTTATATTTTATTTTGAGACAGGGTCTCACTAAGTTGCTGAGCCTGGCTTTGAACTTGCAATCCTTCTATCTCAGCCTCCTGAGCAATGGGGATTATAGGTATGCACCACCATACACAGCTTGCATGAAGATTTTTTTAACTGAACTGAAATGAGCTGAAGAAGAGTATATGCCAGTGAATCTCCAGCCTCCGGGCATCCTTCCCCATTGCCATGACTTTTTCTGGGACTGTGACATGCCACAAAGCTCTTGAGTGAAGCCACAGCACATCCATGCAGGGCTTTGTTCCTTGATGGGGAGAGGGACTAGCCCCTGTGGCTTTCTGCCTATGTAGCTATGTCACAACAGAATTCTTTCATGGGCCTTGTCTTTTTTCTTCTGATACAGTCTTCTGATGATTCTGGTTTTCTTTCAGACTTGAAACTCACACCAATTTTCTTCTTTTTTTGGGTGGGGGGTACCAAGGATTGAACTCAAGGGCACTCGACCACTGAGCCACATCCCCAGCCCTATTTTGTATTTTATTTAGAGACAGGTTCTCACTGAGTTGTTCATCACCTCATAGTTACTGAGGTTGGCTTTGAACTTGCGATCCTCCTGTCTCAGTCCCCCATCCCCCCATCCACTGGGATTACAGGTGTGCACCACCACGCTGGGCTTCACATCAAACTTCTTGCTTCCTGTGGCTTGGTGATTTAAATGACTTGCAGTTGTGGACCTAAATTAATGCTCCGGACCTTACAACATAGTCTGCCTGTGAGCATCTTCTTTTCATCGCAGTACATCCTTCATCTTTAGACAAGAGGGAGTTGAGCACTTCTCTTCTTAATCCTGTGGGGGCTGCCCTGCATCTCAACCTAATGGAATCAGCAGTGCCATTCTTAGTGTCTCATTTCTCTTATCCCCCTTGTGTGTTCTCCTTGCCTCCCTCCAGTCCCAATTCTTCAGCATTCCTCAGACTTTTCTATTTTAGGCTCAGCTTATACCATCTCCTGCAGTTCACCTCCTACTCCTCTCACTCTGGCAGCTTCTATCTTGCTTTCACTACTCCTCTTTAAATAGCTTTTATAAATCTCAGTGGTCATTTTTTTCGTCTTGGGGGTATGCAGCACTGGGAGGCTCAATAGGGAGTTGGGTGTTGTGGCTATATTTGTCAAGCTTCAGAAGGATGAGTGTTTTGCTTAAGGTTTCAGAATTAGTAAGGGTCAGAAGTGGAACTCAGTCTCCTAAATCTTAACCCGGTCTCCTGTCCCCTTGGGAATTAATTTTAAACTTCTGTGCACTTTCTTTGCAACAGAAGTATCCTGACAGTAGCTGCAGAGGTCTGGGAGCTGGGCTAGGCCAAAGTGGGGTGGTTAGGACTGTCTTATGGATTTATGCTGGCTCTACCTAAAAGCTTTATATTGTCTCAAATAATTCTCTTATTACTGAACCAAACAATGCCTCAGAAGAGAGAGGATGCATCTATATGAAAACTGGTCTTCAGGCAGATATCTTTGGATTTCCAGGAATCAGAGAGTGACTTGGCACCAGATTGATTCTAAGGATTGTCAACCTGCAGAAGGATGAGCTACAGTGCTGATCCCTTTCCTTGGGTAAAGAGAGGAGCTTATTGCTGGATATCATGATCAACTCAGGGTACAGAATGGCAGAATACTGAGTTACAGCTAACCTCTGAGGAGAAAGAAAGTGGAGAAAGAATAGGGCTATTCCCTACCATCATCTGAGGATGCCCTTGGCTATTCACATGTGAAGACATGAAGTGTTTGAAGTTTGTGCATGTGTGTGTGCATGTGTGTGCACGTATGTGTCTGCGATGGCAGGGTAGGAGTGCTAAGCACAGGCTTAGCAATACTTCCTTTTCCATCCCAACTCAAAAAAATCAACTCCCACAGTCCAACAGCAATGCTGCGCAGTACCAGAATCTCCTTCCTAATTCTAGAGCATTAACTTTTGTCAGCAAATCTGTGGAAACTATAGTTTTACCTTTCATCTTTGACTGTTTGGCAGAAGAATATATGTTTATAATCAATTTAACTTTTTTTCGTTTTTCCTTACTAAATCTTAAGAACAAACTGTATTTATGTGGGGACCTTGAAAAAGGGAAAAGACATTTTACCTCAAGTGACAATTTGAACATCCTAAGACATACAGATTAAGAGTCACACCTAAGTTTACATAAAACATTGGCCCTTGCAAAGCTCAGAGTGCTCCACACTAGACTTTTCTGGCAAGGAAAACTCAGTGTGGGTGGAACAAATTGGGGTCAGCCACCAGGAAGACAGCACTGACCCAGGGCAGTGGCAGTGGAGTGGAATAGTTGGGTGTTCTGGATTCTTTACTTACTCTATGGAATTATATGTGTAAATATCCATGGGATCCTGACATGCACCAAAAAGAGTCACAAGAATGCATCAGATTTCTAGTTTTGGATGCTTTATTATCTAAAGTCAAAAGGAAAGATACAAAACTTGTTTTCTTTACCAAGCAAGTGAACTAGGCCTATGGACAATTTTGGTCCTTTTTTCCTAAGCTGTTTCATGCTGGCGGCAGGTGGCCAGGTGGCTGTATTTTACGTCCCACATCCTAGCTTAACATTTCCGAGGCTGCTGAATAATGTAGATCTTTTTCAGTGGAGTGACCTTCACCAGAGCGGGTGTGGGTTTTTGATGTGCCATGTGCACTGTGGCTGGAAATTTATGGTTGAGCTAAAGGTGAGAAGGGAAGAAAAAAAATCATATTAGACATATTTGGTCATGAAATATTAAAGTCATAGAAAGCAATACAAGCTGGTTGGGAATTTCACAGTTTTGTTGATTTGTTATATGATACTTCTTTTTTTCCATACCATTTCCATCCTGGATCCATGGAAACATGTTAAAGTGGTTTTTCCCTCTTTAACTTGTCTTGAATTTTTAAAATTATAAAATATATGATATGTGAGAATATATAATACATGTGCACTTATATTTATGTCTTGAAGTAACAGTTTAAAAAGTAGAAATGATTAATTATATTTGCATTGATGCTTTGTAATATTAACAATTATTTGGACACTAGCTTTTATATATGGGTTAGTATCATAAGAAGGCTACCAGAACATTGGAAAAGGTCCTGGCAGGGGTTTCCATTATCAAAAAAATCAGAAATAAAGAGTCTATGAAAGAAGTTAAGAAGAGTTATGGTTATTTATTAGGTCAAAGCATGAAATTGCTGTTTATAAGGTTAAAAATGGCATGACTTTGGCCATTCCATGTAGTCCATTCTAAACTGCTTCATGAAGAGAAGACCAAGGAATGACATACTAGATTCAGGTAACCAAAGACCTTATTAGTCATCTCCATGGAAGACATCTATGAGGAAACAGGCTTAAATGGATTCAAATTAACACAGACTGAGACATTTTGACAACATGAAGAATTTCCTATGAAACAAAGAGACCTTTTGGAATTCACATTAAGGACAACCTAAAATGGGAAGGATGCCCAGAGTTGCCATGTCCCTCACCCGTAGTTTTCCTAGGAGGAGAATTTGGACCCAGTAATCTTTTGGGTCCATTCCAGTTTTTGGTTTCCAAGTCCATCAATATAACAAAAAGTGCTGTTATAGTTGGATGTCAGGTATCCCCCAAAAGCTCATGTGTAAGATAAGGCAAGATGGTTTAGGGGAGAAATGATTATATTATGAGTCTTAACTCAATTAGTGAATTAATCCCCTGATAGGATTAATTGAGTGGTGAGTGAAGGCAGGTAGGGTGTGGTGGGAGGAGGTGGGTTACTGGGGGCGTGCCTGTGGGGTATATGTTTTGTATCTGCCAAGTAGAGTCTCTCTGCTTTCTGATCAGCATGTGAGTGGCTTCCCTTTGCCATACTCTTCTGCCATGATGTTCTGCCTCACTTTGAGTCCAGAAGAATGGAGCTGGCTGTCTATTGACTGAGACCTCTGAAACTGTGAGGCCCTAAATAAACTTTTCCTCCTCTATGATTTTTCTGGTCGTGTCTTCTGGTGACAGCAGCAAAAAAGCTGACTAAAGCGAGTACTTTAAGGACATCCCTTTAGCCAGCAAGGAAGGGGTGCATCAGCTTGCTAGGAATTTAACTTATAACCATAGAGCTTAGATGCATTTTCCTTGACACTCTAATTAAATAAAAGGGGGAGATAAACTGTTCCTGACCCCAAGCATCACATTGTTTATGGTTTGTTTGGGCTCGTCTAAGCCAGGGAAAACACATGTGTCTTACATCTCATCTCAAATATCCCTGCCCAAGCTATAGGCCCACAGATGTCCCTTTTATGTGAAACTTGACTCTAAGAAGGCCTTTCTTCTTGGTCTTAAAAAATTAAATATACTGGAAGAATATACACTGAATTGTTAATAATGGTTACTGCTAAGGGGATAGAATCATGGGCAACTCTGCTTTTCCTTTGTCTTATCAGTATTTTTCTATTTATTTTTCTTTTTACCACGAGCAGGTACAAGTTGTATAATAATTAAGCCCAAGGATGGTCCCTGCTGACATTCTAGCAGATTGGAACACAGTAATTGAGGTATTAGTCACAAATGTTGCTTCAGAGTCTGAAAAGGCATTAGGAACTTTTTCCTTTTTGTCAGATGAGTTATCGTCAGTGCACAAGACATGCATTTTACAGCGTGGGAAGGGCAGAGTGTTTGTTTTGTATTTCTTTTAACATTAGAATGAGAGGAGACTTAAGAAGTCACCAACTTCAGTAGTATGCTTCCAGACTGGGTGTCTTTAGTCTCAAACTGGGTTATTTCAGCTTAGCTTTAACTCACTTTCAAGAGATTCCAGGTGGGAAGAACAATTTGACAATTAAGGTCAAATGTAAGGTAAAAGAGGGGTGAGAAAGAAGTAAACAGCTTCATATAACAGAGATCTGGGCAATTAGCCAAGGTGAGGTGGGGCAAGACAAGTTGGGGCTGAAAGGGATAAAGCCACATGTCAATTGTGGTTCTTTAGGTATGAAAGATGACAGGTGGAAGTATGAAAGGAAAGGAGAAGGGAGGAGAGTGTGGTAGAACCCACTTGCTGCTTAATTCAGTCTTGTTATTTGGTAATCTCCAAGATGATCTCTACAATTTACAGGTTACACTATTTTTGGTCATTTAAAAAAATTATTGATTGGGCATGGTAGCCATTCCTGTAATCCTAGTGGCTCAAGAGGCTAAGGTAGGAGGATCACAAGTTCAAAGCCAGCCTCAGCAACTTATCAAGATCCTGACTCAAGAAAAAAAAAATAAAAAGGGGTGGGGATGTGGCTCAGTGGTTAAATGCTCCTGGGTTCAATTTCTGGTACAAAAAAAAAAAAATTAAATTAAAAAAATTGTAAGCCAGGTGCAGTGGTGCATGCCTGTAATCCCAGTGGCTCTGGAGGCTGAGGAAGGAGGATTGTGAGTTCAAAGTCAGCCTCAGCAAAAAACTAGGCACTAAGTAGCTTGGTGAGACACTGCCTCTAAATAAAATACAAAATAGGGCTGGGAATGTGGCTTGAGTGCCCTGAGTTCAATCTCTTGGATCTGCTCCCCTCCCCCCAAAAATCGTAGTAAAATACAACATAAAAATTGACCATTCTAACCATTTTTAAATTGTATGACAGTTTGGTGGCATTAAATACATTCACATTATTGTGCCACCATCACCACCATTCATCTCCAGAACTCTTTTATCATCCCAGATTGGTACCCATTAAGCAACTTCCTGTCCCAAGTACCTGGCGACTTCCTTTTTGTTTCTGACTTATTTTCCTTAGCATAAAATATCTTCAAGATTCATCCATGTTAAAGTATTATGAAAATTTCCTTCTTTTTAAAGGCTGAATTAAATTTCAGTGTCTGTATATTTATCCATTCACCATCCACAGAAACTTGGGGGGTTGTTTCCACTTTTTGGTTATTACAAGTAATACTGCTATGAGCACTGGTATGCAGATATCTGTTCAAGTCCCCACTTTCAGCTTTTAATTGTATACCTAGAAGTGGAAATGTTGGCTCCTATGGCAATCCAGTTTTATTAAATGTATGATCCTCAGTGTTGGTACCATTTTTACACTACCATCAGTGGTACATGAGAGTTAAGGATTATATTTTAACGAAGACATTTAACTGAAGTTCTAGAAGCATTGCTTAACTCAACTGCTTCTCAGAAGGGCAGTGCCACAGGTTAGAATGACTGGATGTCCGAGGCAGCCTCTAGGGCCTGTTGGCCATCTGTGAATTGGTTTGGAAAAGTTTTTGGAAAAAAGTAAAAATCAAAAGAATTAAGAAGTGGAAATAATTTTGCTAAAGATAATAGTCTTAGAGAAACTGCCTATAGGTAGGGCATGGTGGTGCATGCCTGTAGTCCCATCTATTCTGGAGTCTGAGGCCAGCTTGGGCAATTCAGTGAGATCCTGTCTCAAAATAAAAAGAAAGGGCTGGGGATGTAGAGCACCCTGGGTTCAATCTCCAGTCCTTCCCTTGCGTGCACACCCCCCCCACACACACACACAAATAAATAAGAGAAAGTGTGGGGGGTGGAGAGAAGGTGCTCATAATTATTAAGTCACAAGTGTAGAGGTTTTCAGGATCCAATAAGAGAGTTTTACAACAACTCTTGAAAATATAACAGGAGATTCAAATTCTCTTTTTCATTCCTTGACCCTATCCACCAGGGATATCCTAATGTAGAAGGCTTTTGTGCTGTGGGTAGAGAGTCTGTATATTTATCCATTATATTTATATTTATCCATAAAGCATCTTACATCAAAGTTGATGAAACTGTAAATAAAATGTTCATTCCCTGAAAGCATAAATCTTTTCTGTAGATTTTGTATCAATGGAGATAGGAAGGTTTGGTTTTCAAGTCTGAGTTAGACATAAGTAGACTTCATTTTCCAGAGTACAACCTACAACCAGCTGGCTTGATTTAGACTGGCAAATTAACTGGAATTTTCTTCATTAGCCTTTGTAAAATGATAGTGTTTGCAGAATGAAAGGTGTTTCATGTTTGATTCATTAGGGAAAGAAATCTAATGGAACCTCAGAAGAGGAAGAATCCCAGGGCTCTGTATGTGTGAGGACTCTGCCTTGCTGTGGCTTCATCACAGGGGCAACATATTGAACTTGAAAAGCAGATCAAGAGAAACTCCCATGTTGAGAATTTACCTTCATTGTGGGGAGCTGTGACCTCAGAGCCCATATTTTTAGTTTTGCACAAAAAGCAAAGGAAGTGTGATAAAGGTTTTTATGACTGGAGCTGTGAAGGAAATTCTAGATGTAAGAAAATCAGCAGCAGGTTTTGTTTTAGAGCCTGACATTGGGTAGTAGGAGCAGACTGCCGCTCTCCCATTCATCTTTCCAGGGTGTTAACTTCCAACTCCAATGTTGGCACTTAAATTTCCACACTCTGTTAAGCAAAGTGCTTAAAACAAAACATTCAGCTCATGTCAATGAAATTCAAGGATACTCCTACGGTGATGTTAATCTACAGAACAAGAAGATCCTTTTTAAATTTGCAGATGTCTTTGATAGTTTTTTCTCCCCCAGGATCCCATTTCACATGCCTCTCACTGACTTTGGGGTGGTGACTCAAAGTCTGGCAACTTGAAAAAAGTAACCCAGACTTTTACCAGGCTTCCACATGCCACCCACCTCTATGCTATAACCCACCTCCATTACTAAGGTTTTAACTGGATACTTTTACGTGCTTAGAAGCGACACAGCTATTGCCAAATTTAATTTCCATGACTGTCCAGAGAATTAATATATTTGGCAGTATCATTCTCTTTCACTTCTAGCCCTAATTTTTTTTTCTTTCTTTCTTTTCTTTTTTTTTAAAGCAAATGAGCCACTATATATCTCAGAGGAGACACATGACATCTAAAAGGTTAAATAACTTCTAAGGAGTAGCTCTAAGTAGTACAACTTAGTCTAAGACTAGGTCTCCCAGATTTTTCAGACCAGGGAGATTTCAGGTTCCAGAACCCCTTTTCTGTAGGAATATCACACCATGTGGTCAGCCAGTGGGGGACCTGAATCCTCTCATGGTTTAGGGATAGAGAGGTGGGGAATGGGTGGTTGGAGAGGTGGGGAGGGAAGAAGTGTAGCTGGTTGGAAGAAAAAAGTCTTATGTGGAAGGTGCGGTGGGAAAATTGTGGGAAGGAAGTTTAGGCTGTTCCCCTCTTATATTTGTACAATTCCAGCCCTTTGGGGATTACTTTAAATCTCCCAAATCTCCTAAACCTTAAGTTGATTTGAAAGTAAGATATTCAGAGATGAATAGAGTACAGGTAGAGATTTCTTGTCATAACTGAATGATTGATGTGATCTTATGGATAGGGGTTGTTTTAGACTCTTACATTCTTAAAATAGAAATAAGGAATAACATGGTTGCTTGGGACTAGACATAATTGTAGCTGAGGATGTAAATGAATGTTAATAAATTCAGGCGTCCTCAATTCTGCTCTTGTATTTCTTCTGGCCAATTTATATTGTTAGGTCTCCATGATTATATATATTATAGGGGGAAAAGCACTATCATGAAGGTGAAATCTATCAAAAGATTTAGATCTATATTTCTATCTCCTTATCTTTTATATCTTTTATATTTTTGTATCAGCCAATATAGTTTAGGTAGTATTTTTTTCAGTTTTAAAAATCAAGGCATAATTTACTCACAATATTTACCCATACTAATGTACCACTTTATGAATTTTGATAAGTGCATACAATCCATGACCACCACCACACGCAGGACTATTCCATCACCTCCCCAAATTCTCTCCCTCCTTTGCAGCTGGTCTCTTCCTCAACCCCAGACCCTGACAACCACTGATCTCAGCAGATCTAGTGGTCAGCCCATCTCAACCCCAGGTTGAGGGAGTTGTAGTATGAAATCCTACTAAGCTTCAGGCTGAATTATGGATTCAGGGGAGATTTTTCTTTCTTTACTTAGCACACCCACTTCCACATTAAAGCCAGTCACTTATGATTCTCTTGGAACTTATTTTTGTTCCACATGTTTGTTCCTTATCCTGTGCCTGGGACTCCAAGTGATGGAAGGCTAGATGCATGCCTGGGAATAGAAGCCAACTTACTGAGGGCTGACTGTATGAAGTACTTACTTTGCATGTATTATATGACTTCCTTTTATTCTCATAATATTCCTATGAAGTAGATACTATTAATCACATTCCATTTGCCTAAGGTCACACTGATGTTAGTGACAGAGCCAGCACAGGAATCAAGCAGGTTGTGGCTGATGCCAGACCTGCTCTCCTAACCAGAGATCTGCAGTTTGAGCTATCATCCTGCTCCAGTTAGCACTGAGCTGGGTGGCCAAGTTTGGATTTTTAAAATAAGTATAGTTGCTTTAAAAGCATTTTTAATAGCATACCATCTCATTGTTCTCTAAATACAATTTGGTTATTATTATTATCTGGGGGAGAGGATTTTCTTTTTATCTTTCCTTTCAGTGGTGGGGACTGACCCCAGGGCCTTGCACATGCTAGGTGAGCACTCTACCACCGAGCTACATCCCCAACTATTTTTATTTTATTTTGATATGGTGTCTTGCTAAGTTGCCTAGGTTGACTTGAACTTGTGATTCTCCTGCCTTCCATCTTTGAAACAAAGAAGTAATACTTTTTTTTTTTAAGTACTGTGGACTGAACCTATGGCTGCTTTACTACTGAGCTACATATCTAGAGCTTTTTACTTTTTTTTTTTTAATTAGACAGGGTCTTGCTAAATTGCTTACGACCTTGCTAAATGGCTAAGGCTGGCTTTGAACTTGTCATCCTCCTGTCTAGTCTTCCTGACTCTAGAATCACTGGGATTACAGACATGCATCACCATGCCTGGGCCAGCAGTGATACTTTTTATGGAAAGAGAAAGAACCCTCTATGTCATAGACATTAGCATAAATATCTATAAAAGTACAATATAGACTCTGACTTATATTGTAGGCCAGGAGACATTCTGATACCCTAAGGATGAGGTTCAGCAACATGAGAATGAGATGCAGGTGCATGCAGCTTTTGTTACCCTGACAGGGCATCCTCCATCAGACCTGCTTCTGAAGCCAGGTAGCAGAATCACCTACAGCCTCCCTGCATCTCTGATTGGAAGAATAAAGTCCTCTCATGTTAGAACACTATGGCTATAGCTCAGCATCAAAATCTTGCTCTATACAATCTGACCTGTGACATCATGTATTTTAGACATTCTTTTTCATTTCACTGCCATAAAACGAGTGCTACTAATCCTAACAGAGGGTGCAGAGCTTACTCTGTGCCTAGCACTCTTCTAAAAGATTCATGTGTGTGAACTCACTTATTCTACACAACAAACTTGCAAGTTATATGCTCTTTTTCACTGCCACTTTACTAAGGAGGAAACTGAGGCACAGGATAAGTAATCTGTTCAAGGCTGAGCTGATAGTGAGTGGCCAGTGACACCAAATGGAGACCCCAGAGGCCAGGTGCACAGTTTCTATCCCCTGATTTTGGCAAAACAATATCTGAAAGTATGGCACTTTTGCATGTTGGTTACTCAGACTCAAGGAACCTAGAAAGTAGCTAATGCAGGGAGATTTCTCTGAGGCTCCCCTAACTTTCTATAGCATTAATCTTCCAGAAAGTTCTCAGTTGTGAATCCCTTCCCCAGTTGTCTTATCATCCAGTGGAGATTGATGCATATTGCAGGAAGGAAGATTAGAGCTCATGCCACATCCAGAGCCCTGACAGACTTTGTTATAAGCTGTTCTCTGTTCTTCAAACCCATTCATCTTCCCTAAAAATTATTTATTCTCATTTGAAATTGCCCACATTTCCACCTCCTTTTTCCCTATGCAGCAGGTGCATGAGTTTCTAAGCCTCACTGGGGTCTTGGATACTCACTTTCTCCCCCCGTGATACCCCTATGCATGCTATAACATTGTACATAATTGTATATAACATTTTCTCTGTTAATCTGCCTATACTGATTTATTTCAGACTACGTGATCAAACCTCAGAAATGTGGGGGGAAGTTTTCAACTTCCCTATAACAGCAAGTCTTTCTTCTACAGAAGCTACCCGGGCCTGTCCCTTCAATTAAAGTGTAGTAGCAGAAAGAATAGTCCTTCATTACCTTGAATATAATGTACCTGCCTCTTAGACTTAGAATAAAGGCCCCCACTAAGCTTCCCGACAACATTTAGGAACAAACAAACAGTTGAATCCAACAAACCAAATTGCTATCTACCTGGTAAGCTTTTTCTGAGTTTCTTGAGCTACTTAGAAGAAATTCAGGATATAGAAGTAAAAATGGTAGTGATCAACTGTTTTTATTAACAGACCTTACTGGATATACTCAGCCTTCCTCCAGCCCTAAACCATGTAACCCTTCACTACCCACCTGTCCCTAAAATCAAATATTTCCATGGGGGGATGCCGAGATGGGAGGAAGATCAAAAACTGCTGAATTCCCAATACACGGGCTATCTTTTATAAAAACATGCCAATGTTTTCCAGAAATATTTGGCATGAGAAAGTGTTGCACATTCAGCTTCATGATTTTCACGTCAGTTCCTTATTTTTTGAAATGTTTTATTTAGGAATTTGGGAGAAATAGTTTTTCTCACTCTAACCATTTTATGTTCCTCTCACAAAGAGGAGATTTTTTTTCCCCACAAGAACATCAAAAACCACTAGGCTGGGAAAAACCTCAGTGGTCATCTGCTGGCTCACATTGGGCAAATACCAAGTTGGAGTATCACGTGGTTCACCTTATGCACACTCACCTTGTCCAGTGTGTCATTCAGGGCTGCCAGCGTCTGTATTTTGGCAACATTTGCAATGGCACTGTGAAGATGAAAGGAAACTTCAATCAGGATTTAAAATTTTTGCACTGAAGAGTTAAATGATTTATATGGATGGCTGTTTGTTTGACTTGGCAACATCTAGAAGACACACATTCTGCCTCTGTATACCCATGTGCTGCAATAAACTTTGCGGTCCAAGTTAATATTATAATTGTTTGTTAGCCTTTCATTCAAATATAATATGCACACAGAAAAATGCACATGTTGTAAGTATATAGCCTGGTGAATATTAACAGACTATAAACACTAGTCAAACCAACTGCCCCTAAGGATAACACCTACCTTGACTTACAGCTCCAGAGATTAATTCTGACTGTTTTTGTGTTTCATAAAATGAACCATCTATAGCACATACTCTTCTGTGTCTGGCTTCTTTCTCTCAGGCCAAGTTATTTTGTGGGAGGGTTTCAATCAGGCTGAGTCTGAAGCACAATGTCTGGAAGGGAAGTCTGTGTTTGCTCATCTGGATGACTTGTGTTGGTTACTAGAAGTTATTAGAAAATGGACACTGATGGTTCTTAAACAATTTATTTTCTATATTTAAAAAAAGAAAAAAGCTGTTCTGGGGGACTGGGATTGTGGCTCAGCGGTAGAGCACTTGCCTAGCATGTGTGAAGCAATGGGTTCGGTTCTCAGCACTGCATATAAATAAATGAATAAAATATATTTTAAAAAATATTTAAAACAAAGCTATTCTCGGGGCTGGGATTGTAGCTCAGTGGCAGAATGCATGCCTAGCATGTGTGAGGTACTGGTTTCGATTTTCAGCACTGCATATAAATAAATTAAGTAAAGGTCCATCAACAACTAAAAACAATAATGATAATTTAAAAAGCTATTCTACAAGAAGATGTAGGAAAAGTGTTTGTTTGTGAAAATGGGACTCTCCTATCTGGTGTACATGCCTGCGTAGGAGATGTGAATAGCAGAAAGGATTTATGGGGAGCAAATGCAGCTGATGAATCTGGGTCTGTCAATATACAGGCTTCCTCCAAGGCACCTGGGAGGAGGCCTAGCCAGTTCATATTTCTAAGAGTCCCTTATTTTTCTTTAAAATGCTTCCCCCATTCTATAAGCCTCCCATAACCAGAATCTGTCCATGGTAATTAGGGCAACATAGAGAGTCCTCTTGCTGTTTAAGTCTGTAGTAATCCAATTCCCATCTTTCAATGACTACTAGAAAACAAATGAATTTTTAAAAAGGTTCCAATCACTACTTTATTACTCGCTAACCAATTCCTCTGCCTGAATTGTTCAACTGATGTTAGAATTAATACTAAATTTCCATTTTCTGAGGTGCAGAGAAAAGACCTTTCTACAGGTTGCCTGCCCAGCTTCTTCAGTGCTTGAGCTCCTGGCTCAGGCGTGAGAACCAGTGTCCCAATAAACAAGGCTTATGCTTGAATCAGGCCTTAGAAACAGAATAGGCTCCCTAAGTCAACTAGCTTGTGATTCAAAACTGTCTGGTATCATTTACAGCAGGCACTCACTATTCTAGGACCTGTCCTAGATGTTGGGTCAGAAGATAAATAATGAGCATGCTTCCCTCCACAGTTTTAAGAACTTAGGGCTTCACTTTCCTCAGACGATGGTTATTTTCTGATATCAAGAAAACAAATGGCTTGTTGCTAATGGGGGCAAATCAGTATTTCATTCTAATGTGGCAGAGATCCTAAAATAATTCCTTCCTATAAATTGGGGGGGGGGAGGGAACCTTGAAAATTGATTTGAAAACAATTTTATATGAAAAGGGCCAAAGAAATCCAGTATGCTTCCTCCATATTCTCTTTCTGATATGGAGGGCAGTGCCTTGAACATCATTCCATTAACTCTGTTTGAATCACTCATCAACCGATCTATAGAAAACATTTTAAAATTAAGTCTCTGAAGCACCCATCACTGAGATACTTGGAGGAACCAATTTATTTATTTTTGAAATGTACTCATTTTCCTTAACAAGACGTAGAGTGGTTGGGCTGATTGTGCTTGGGATTCAGCCCACCCCTCTCTGCTGGGTTCTGGGAATAGTGTATTATGTCAAGGTCAAGGTGGAAAAAGCCAGGGCAGACAAGCCTCAGAATCTATATGCCTTCCAGCTATGCCAGCTATAGCGGCCATTAGTTGCTTAAATAATTGAGAGGTGAATTCAAAACAAAAATAGCCATTTATTTTTAATTCAGGAGATTTGCTTCAGTAGAAAGCATGTTATGAAAATAGGCCAGCCTAGTGACATTTTAAAGGGTAAAGGGATGTGTGTGTCAGGCTTGGACACCTTAAAAAGTCAGTAGGAGGCAGCTGGGCTGGCTGCTGAGAGGAGGAGGATGGGTGGTGGGTTATTCAGGGAGCCCAGAAGAGAGTCTTCATTTGGTAGTCACCCTACTGCCCAAGTCACCATCAATCATGACACCCACCCTACTCTAACTGGCTGCCTTCAAGTGCATAGAGGATTGCCCTAAAACTACTTCTGGAGGCAGAAGAAATCAACAACCCCTACCTTGTTTTCTCCAATCCTGTTTTTTTGGTATGTCTCTCCAAGACACCCATTTCTTGCTTTTTGGGAATTCGCATCCTTCCAGCTTTGACTATAAACAAGCATCAACACGAAAGTTAGAACAGCTTTGTTATTCAAGGTATGGATTTAGACTTGAAAATATTTTTGAACTTATTTTTTAAAGTTCTAAATTTTCATATAAAACAACAAAATAAAAAGAAAAAAATATTTTCTGGGGATAAAAGGTGGGGGCAGAGGAAGGGCTGAGGTCTGCTTGTTTATGCTCAAAGAAGTGGAACTGAGGTTGAAAAAGCAGAAGGTTACACCTTAGTTTTGGGGAGGAGAATAACAATATACTCCCTTAGGCATTTCACTGAAAAACATTTTTTCTTGTTATCAAACCAATTACATTCTTTGTGATAGCAGCTAACAATACAATGTGACCCTTGGTTTTCCTATGAGATTAAAGCTTTTGCATGGCTTGCATTTTTTTTTCCAACCAAAGCTTTCAAAAGTCAGATTCTGAGGGATGTGCCAAAAGTCAGAACTCACAGTGCTAACAGGCATTTAATTCAACAGAGGTGCTTAAAATTCCACTGAATACTCACCTTCCAGCCCAGACCCCAAACCTCCACATTGGCCTCATTCAGAGGTTCTAATGAGTAATTAAACTGCATTAATAATCCTGCCATTCAAGAGATCAATTAGTGTTAATTAGGCTACAGATGACCTAACAGCAATTCAAGTGTTTAACAATGTCCAATGGAATCAACTTTTGGAAATGAACAACCCATTTCAGATTGCAAGTCAAAGCAAATACTTTTCTCAGTTCCCAGGAAATTTGTACATCTAAAATCTGACAAGCTCAAATGAGAAATAGCTAAATGGACATTGATTTGTTTGAACTTGTTAATTCTTTTTATGGAAATGCCACATGGGCAATTTTCTGTGACTAGTTCCAATAAAGTGAAAAATAAAGAGAACCTCTCCTATTTCTCAATGCCCTAGTGATTTGACTTCATCACTGTTATTTAGAAATTATTATTTAATTATTTTCGGTTATGTGATACATATAGAAGACACAATTCAAAAGTCTTGAAAAGGTCTGTGATCTCCCTCTTACCATTATTTCCCAACCTCCCAGATCATCTCCCTAGATACTGCTCATGTTGCAAGTTTCTTATGTCTTTATCCACAGATATTTTATGCATTATTTTTTTTAAAAAAAAATGGTAGCATAAGACACACCTTGTTCTGCAGCCTCTTCATTTTTTTCCACTTGAGCATAAATAACCATTAATATATCTTTCTCTGTGTGTCAAATTTTTTCCTTGAGTTACTAAGGATCAAACCCAAACCCTTGAGCATGCTAGGGAAGTGCTCTACCACTGAACTACATCCCCAGTCCTTGAGTATCTTTCCTTTTAACACATGTTTTTAAAAGAATCCCATTATATGAATGTTCTGTGTTTACTTAGCCAGTTTGGGAATGTTGGACTTATGTTTCTAATCCATTGTTGTCACTAGAATACTGTGGTGACTATCCTTCTATACACATACTTCTGCATCAGCACAAGTTTACCAGTGGGATAAATTCTGAGAAGTGATCCAGATAGCTCTGAGGAATATGTACATTTGGAATTTTGCTAAATCTTGCCAAATTGCCCATCATGGAGGATGCACCAGTTTGTATCTCACTACTTAACTGTTAATCCCTTCCTGTTACATTTTCTTTGAAGAATTTTATTAGTTATTCTTACTCATTTTTCAAAAGAACTTTAGAAATAGTTTGTCCATTCTCTATAAATAATCTTGATGATATATTGTTTTGGAAAGGGAAAATTCATATTACATTTCTGGTAGCTCTCTGTTTAAGAACATAATGGTTTTTTCCCATTGTTCACATCCTCTCTGGAGTTCCTCAGTGACTTGTTTATTATTAGGTCCATTGTCTAAGCATTTTATTCTTTTATTCATTTTATTATTATTGCTGCTATTATAAATGGAGGTCTATTCTTCCATTATTACTCTAACAGATTGTTATTATTTTAAAGTTTTTGATTTTATACACAGGATTTACTGAAGTCTCTTATTGCTCATCATAGTTTATTTTGTAGATTCTTTCAGGTTGTTCAGATTTTTAAAAATTATATAGTCTGCAAAGGATAATATTGCCTCCTTTAGAATAATGTTAAATATTGACAATGGTGGATATCTTTGCCTTCACCCGCTACCTTTTTTTCCAGTGCTGGTGATCAAATCTAGAGCCTTGTACACACTTGGCAAGTGCTCTGCAACTGAATTACATTCCCAAATTGCCATTTTAATTTTTAAGGGATTGCTTTTAATGTTTTCTCTTTAAACATATTGTGTACTTTGGTGGCTCATACTCTCTTTCCCTGTGTAAATATATGTCAAGAGGTTAAGGAAGTATCTTTTCTTTTTGGAACCAGGGATTGAACTCCGAGACACTCAACCACTGAGTCACATCCCCAGTCCTATTTTGTATTTTATTTAGAGACAGAATCTCACTGAGTTGCTTAGCACCTTGTTGTTGCTGAGGCTGGCTTTGAACCCACAATCCTCCTGCCTCAGCCTCCTGAGCTGCTGGGATTATAGGTGCCCAGCAGAAACTATACTTTTATTATTATTTTATTGGACCTAAAATAAAAACTAGATCTTGAATTTTCTCAAATGCCTTTCAGAATTCATGGATATGATCATATGAGTTTTCCCCTTAATGTAGTTGTTATATCAATGAATACCTTACTATTGACCCATACTTGTATTCACGGAATAAACTCTACTTAATCACTGAAATCGCCTTATTTTATAAAAAAATTGATTATATAAGCCCCTTTGTAGAATTTTATAATGTTAGATTCATTTTGGAAAAGAAAAATCTGCTTTAAATTTTTTTATTTAAGAATACAAAAATAAAAAATTTAAAAAGAAGCATACAAAGTCATCAGCAACAGAAGTGAGATTACATGGAAACATTTTCTGAACAGCCTAGAGCACAGGTGAAGTAAACCAGAGGGTGGGCTTTCTCAGGAAGAATGTTCAAGGGGGTGCCTCAGCCCCTTCACTGCACCATTGTCTATTCTGCCAGCAAGAATCAAATCAGAGGTCTGGTCTCAGGTTTCAGTACTCCCCCAACAGTGCTTTCCATTCTTCCCGTGACAAGTGGTTTTCAAATATGGTGCTCTGTAATGATTTTCTTGTTAGCGTTCCTTTTGTTTTCCCTGATGCTATTGTTTCTACACATTTTCTTTTGCCTGGACTGATAATTATCAACAACGATAGAAGCAAAATTATTATGTTAAAATAAGCAGAAGCTCAGAATGAGAAGGCCTTTGTAATACGGAGTTTGTTTGAAACTCATTCAGTTGGAAAGACATTGATGGTCTGAGGGTCTTGAGAGGAGATGGGCCAAAGTGAAAGGAACTGTGTCCCATGAGGAACTAGGGAATCCAGTAAAATCACTCCTGAAGAAGCAAAGGCTCAAGGGAGCTTAGGTTATCATCTTCAAAGATCGAAAGGGCTGCCATGTTGGGGCTGAAGAGTAGTTTCCTGGTGAGGAAATATCATGTAGTGTCAGACAGTTCTACTCCCAAGCTATGTGACTGCTATGGCTTGGATATATGGTTTGAGTTTGTCCTAAGGGTCTACTTGCTGAGCGTTTGGTCCTTGGTGTGCAATATTGGGAGGTAATATCTTTAAGAGGTGGGACCCAGGGGGTGTCCTTAGGTTCACTGAGAGGGTGCACTTGAAAGACATCCTAGTTTCTCTTACTTGCTGTTTGGTGATGTGATTTCTCCCTCTTACATGTGCTCCTGACACCTACCATAAGGTCCTCTCCACAGTAGAGCTAATCCTGGTCAAGCCCTTGAATTACCAGAACTGTGATTTAAATGAAACTCTTTCATTTGTAAAGTTAGCCTGTCTCATGTATTTCATAACAGTAATGAAAAACCAATGAATGCAGTGACCTTGAGTGAAATATTTGAAACTCTGCTTAGGCTCAGTTTCGGTATCTCTCAAAAGGGAATAATACTGACAGCTCTAGACAATAGAGGTGATATAAGCACCTGGTACATGGTAGGCACTTAATAATTAGTAGTTATTATTACTTAGATTACTTTGTGTTGTTCCAGAGGGGTGAATGAAGACCAAATAATGAAATTGCCAGAAAGATAGGGTCTGGCCATAGGTAACTGTTTGTGTTATTCAGTATGAAAGATATCACCTGGTATAATATTTCTTGCCCCTCAGTGTATTAAAGTGAGAGCAAGATGTCCTCCTGACATGAACACCTTCGGAGAATTCTGGAGAATTTGGCAGAAGTCAAACTAGATAATTTTTATTATAAAATCTTTATAATGATTCAAACTTTTCCCATCTACCTACAAAATAAAATCTATCACGTGCCTTCCTTCAGAAACAACATAGGGCACTCAGAGAAATAAATACCAAAAGACATTAAGGAAACACAAACCAGAGAGTTCTTCATTCTTAAGAACAATAAAATAGGATTCCTCCTCCTATTCAGCAATCTTTGAATCCTCCGTTACAGACTTGTGAGTGCTCACTTAATGATTTAGAAGCATTAGAAAACCAGACCTTGGATTTCTAGAACAAAGTTCCTATACCTACCTTATTCTGGGAGGGAATCTCCCTTGTCACACATGTACAGAAGAAGGAAACAGCAGACCATATCCCCACACTGAGGATGGATGCACTGAATGAAATACAGGTTGAGGCTCTCTCTACAAGGGGCGACAGAACCAGGTGGAGCTAGTTTGTGGGAGGGTCATCTTCAAAGCTGTGCTGGGAACACTGGTCACACTGGTCTCCCCAGATCAGGATGAACCAGCATTTGCAATCCCATACCATCACATGCTGGTCCAATTCACATATACCAGATAAGTCCGACTCAAGGGATTTTTTTCAAGGTCTCACTGCATCCAAATCAATTCGTTTAAATTTGTCATCGTTTATGTGACTCCATGTTTGAGACTACATTGTCTTTTGAACATTTATGGAAGACCAAGTAGAATTGGGCAAGGTAAAATATGAAATTGACTGAACATTTTAACATGATTTAAGTACAGATGTGAATATAAATACTTAAGGTAAGACTTTATGTTCTTTCCCAAGCTAAAATGAACTAAAGGCAAAAAAAAAAAAAAAAGGTAGGAGAGTTACTCTTTTAGATGATTTCATTAGGACACCTAAATTTACTTGGGTATATTCAAGTTTTTCCTTCCCATCTCTGTGTAAGAATTGTACTTTCATGGTAGATTTGGCAGTTTGTAACTTTTGAAATTAGACCTTGCAGTTTTAAATTCTATATAATAATTTTCCAATTTTGCACAGTTTTTGATAGTAGCTAAGCTCAGAACAAGCCTGGGAGAAAAATTAGGCTTTTCCTTCACTAATCCATGATGAATGTATGCAAAAAAGTGGAACGACACAAAGGTCTATGCAAACTCTGTCTTGGGACTGAGAACTTTCATTTGCAGATTTTAATTGAAAGGTAGATGTTTGCAAAATGTTTACTTTGCATTCACAGTTGATTCATCAGCAAATTTTTGGTTGCCAATCAAGGCCCCAAAACCCTCAAGAGAAGGCTGTGAGCAAAGAGAGAGAACTTTAGAGCAAGAGGAATTTGGCATGAGGCCTGGTTTATTTTCCAATCCTAGCTTCATTGCCCTCCAGCTGTGTGGCTTTGGTCAAGTTACTCAATCTTGCTGGTTTTGTTTGATCCTCTGTGAAACATCATCCACCGCATGTCTGGCAGTTGCTGTGCTGTGCTGGGTGCAACATTAGCTTTGAGCAAATGGCAGCAGTCTCACTGCAGCCATCAGACCTCTCTTCCCTGTGATGTTTGGGGGCAGTGGGGCTTGTAACCCCTCTCTTCTAACCTCACAGATCTGTGCCTCTCCAACGTCTATAAGTTGAGCAGATGGAATAGAGAGAATCAAGACTTTTGTTTACTTGTTTTTAAAAAATGATACCAGTCCTTAGGCAGTATGGTCATTTCCCAGGTTCTGCATTTGTTTCACACTGGATGGTACCCCCTGCCTCCAAACTTTCTGCTTTCTTTAATGAACTAGAAAACTTTGCTCTAGAGATTCATTGGAGATCCTTCTGATAGCTCTGATTCATTTGGCTTAAATCAAATTAAAAAGTGTAGTGAATATAGGACAAACTCACCAACTGCTATTCTTTCTATTCATCATGTACCTGGCTTCCCATGGCTACCTCCAACTCACACATTTTTGGTACTGCTGTTCTTATAATGGGGTGCTTATAAAACTAAGAGTGAGGCAAATCAAAAAAGCTGGAAATTCAAAGCATGCTTCCTGCAACCCAGGCCACCTCAAGTTTAATGTAGTCTGTTTCACAGCATAAATGTATAACCAGGGCTAACAGAGCTGCAATATATTATATTCATATACATGAAAGATAAACTGGTAGGCACTCCACATGTAGGTGGGAGAGTTACGCCTGGCTGACTTCTGAGTGGCTTCATTTTTAACTATGATGGGACAGCCACAAGGATCTGTTCCACTGCTATTTCTTTCTTCCTGACTACTGTAGGAGCGCCTAATGCAGCTTCGACATCAGGCTGTTTTGAAATTGGGAATGATCATTTCTGCTGACTGCAATGTGTTTTACTAAGCCTCCATTTCAAAGGGGTCAATCTTCTTGGGCCAGGTACTTTACATAAACTCTTTTAATCATCACACCAATCCTATCAGATTGATGTTGTTTATTACCTCTCTTTCGGAGATGAGAACATGGAGACTCAGAGGTGTGGAATGAAAGCAAAGTTTGAACTCAGGTCTGATTCCAAAAGCCCTGATATACCTTTCTCATGGTATTGCGCTGACTTCCTGCTTAAAAAAATCAGGTGAAGATTTAATGGAATTTTGGCACCTAATTATTTTTGTTCCATAAATAAAATTTTGCACTATCGCAAACCAGTTTAGATTTAAAATACATAGTGAGAGACCAGCTGAAGGATGAGGCTTCTTTGTTCTCTTGTGCTCAGTGGGGAAGCAAAAGTCTGCCTTCATCTCCATTCTAATTATCCAAAACCTCTTATCTGTAGTGTCACAGTTCATAATAATTAATTGTCATGCCAGAGGCATTGTGACATGCTTGATGGAGTCATGGTGTGCTATGTATACAGAGTAATTAGCAATCATTAGTGGTGGGGACAGAAAGTTCCCGGTGGTTTCATTCAAACTTTCCTTTAGTTAAGTTTAATTCCATGTTCTTTGTGCATAAACGTAGTTTAGCAAATCAGGTTTCAGCTGAACCATTTTTATAAGGTTGAAGTGGTGAGAAGAGAATGGGGTCTCTTTGTTTTTTGTTGTTATCTATGTAATGAGTTTCTCATCCAATAATTTGCATATATAGTTCCTGGACCATTAGTTAGCATCATTACCTTTAAACGTAATGTTAAATATTGCTAAATTCAATTACAAATATAAAATGGCAGTAGTCTGCCAAAGGAGATCAGGGCATGGTGTCTAGTATTGGAAGCCCAGAACAAGGATTTTGACTTTCCAGTTGGGCTGTCCACCAGAACATGTTGAAACTGTATTTGATTTTTTTTTTTTTTTGTACTGGAGTTTGAACCCATAACTGCATAACTACTGAATCACATCCTTAGCCCTTTTTTATTTTTTATTTTGAGACAGGGTATCACTAAGTTGCTAAAACTGGCTTTGAACTTGCACTCCTTTTGCCTTAGCCTCCTAGGTGGCTGAGATTACAGACATGTGCCACCACCCCTAACCTGTGTCTGATTTGGATTCTTTGCAAAGGTTATACCTACCATCACCCTCTGCAGCAAAGATAATTGAAATAACCTGGGCTTGGAGGTACCAAAGAATTATACCAATAACTAAATTTTGAAAATAGAGAAAGTAATCACAAAGTGACCAAGCTTTTAAGGTCTTTCTTAAGGAGCTGAAAGAACAAAAAACCAACTAAAAATAGACCTGTACATCCCAGCCAATCTATATGAACATATGGTTAAGTACAATAAAACCATTTTCTATATTCCAGGGTGTTGATATAAATAGCATAAGTTAAAAAAAAAAGACAACTCTGGGTACTTTGCAAAACACCTTGATAGCTACCTTTTCCAGTTAGCACCCTCCACCCTCAATCCTTGTGTGCTTATTAAAAAGTGCTTCTCAGCTTGTTGACAGGCAAAGTACATCCCTGCTGACACTTCCCAGCCCTAAAGCCTGAGGAGGGAAAGATGTGGTTGCTGTCCTGTGTGTGGAAGCTGGTTTGCCTGGGTATGCAGTCAGATGAGGCACAGGCATCTTGGGGAGACTGAGTCTGAGAACTGTAACTTCTAAGGAGCAAAGTTTCCATAGTAGTAAATCATCTAGGTGTGGATGGGTCACAGTTAACCTATAACTGGGAAGGTTCACCTTCCCTAACTATTCCTGTCCATGAGTACCACAGAATGCCTTATACTCCCCTAGATTTGTAGGTTTTGATTCAGTGGGGGGTCTGACAAATCACCAGGTGGTTTTATGCACAAGCTGGGGATCAAAAGCATAGGAGGAAATCAAGTGGCAGGAAGTGAAAGCAATAGTGGGTGGATTGAGAACTTCTGCTCTCCTGGGGTGCTCCAGTTGAGCCTTGATGGGAGGGGGCAGCAGCTGCAGCATCTGCAGAACAGAAAGGTGGGGGCCTACCTGCAGGAGGATGGCCCCCTTTCAGTGGGGACAGCAGAACTTGTACTTCTTGCATTTCGTTTGCCATAGCTCCTGCCAGTGCCTTGCTGGTGCTCTGGAGGCCAAGTGCCAACTGCGTCTGCCCCACAGCACCCCAGCTTTATACGGGGAGGGGGTGGGGCCCCTTAAGGGCATTGCTGAGCAGCAACAGGGCTTGTCACCCAGCTCTTTGGCAACCTGCATCTGCTTGGCAAGTTTTCTCTTTGAAGAAAATGCTTTTCTTTCCTTCATCTGGGAAGGCTAGTAGATAGCTACAGAAGGCACGAAGCTCTCATTTTCTTTCACAGGAAGAAGGGCAGAGGGTGTTTTGGTGAATTCTTTTTCTTTCTATTCCTTCCTCCAGTAAGTACAGTGCACCTACAATGTGACAGGCTCTTTGTTATATGCTGGCATGACAATCAGGGCAAGACAAGATCTTTGCGTCAAGACATCTGTGGTCCTTCTGAAGAGATGATTATAAGCAAGTGCCGTGCCTTTGTTTCAGTCTTGGTAATTATAAGCGTTTGTACTTAGAAAATAATTGGAGATGTGTACAGAGGTTTCTGGAGTGTGATTTTGTATTTCTTTCTCTTCAGTTTTTTTTTTTTTTTTTTTTTTGTGCTGGTACTGGAGATTGAACCCAGCAGTGCACTACCACTGAGCTACAACCCCAGTACTTTTTAAATTTTATTTTATTTTGAGATAGGGTCTTGCTAAGTTGCTGAAGGTAGCCTTGAACTTGTGATCCTCCTGAATTGTGGGACTCTTTTTTGTTTGAGGGGAATCAACATAAACATGCCAAAATACAGAGAGGGGTGGTTATATAAGATAAAGCCATGTGAGTACTTTGTAGTACATATTACAGATATTTTCAAATGATATTTAACATGTGAAAATATGAATGATAAGATGGTAGAAAAGTAGGTCAGAAACCACAAGATCCAAATTTTGTCAAAAAATAAAAAGGAAAAATAAAAAAAATTACTAAAATCTTAGACCTTGTTGTATCTCCAGGGCCAAAGTTTAGCATATGACAGGAACTTAGACTCTTAATTCTTTAGTTAAAAATTGCTCTTCAAGAAACATCATTAAGGAAATGAACACAAGCTATAAGTGAGAGAAAATATTTTAGAGAACAATTCTGACAAAGTACCAGCATCTGGAATATATAAAGAATTTTTACAACCCAATAGTAAGAAAGCAAACAACCCAATTTAAAAATGAGCAAAGGAGTCAAACACAACTTCACAGGTGGGGGGTGTTGACAACAAATAAGCACACAAAAAGATGCTCAGCATCATTAATCATAAGGAAAATGCAAATTAAAACCACAGTGAAATGCTATTACATATTCACTAGAAGGCTTCAACTAGGAAATAAAAAGGAAAATTCAAAATGCTGGTGAAGATGTTGGAGCAACGGTAACTTTCAAACTGCTGGTGAGAAGACAAAAACATAGAACTCAGTTTATAAAATTCATCATACACTTAGTGTATATAGTCTGACTAATAATCCAATTACTAGGAGTTTTCCCAAGAGAAAAGAAAATACTTGTGCGTGTATACACACACACACACACACACACACACACACAGACATACACACACTGTACAAATATTTATAACAGCTCTATTTATTTAACTGACAAAGTAAGAAGCAACCCAAAAGTGTATCAACCATAGACTGGATAAACAGATTGTGGTATATCCATATAATAGAATACAATTGAGCAATAAAAACGACTGACACGGATGAAAGCGTTATGCTAAATGACAGAGGCCAAACTAAAACAAAACAAAACAAAACAAAACAAAAAAAGGCTGGGGGTATAGCTCAGTGGTAGAGGCCTTGGTTTTGATCCCCAGTATGCCGACGACAACAACAACACAAAACCCAAACCCTACTTACTGTGTTCTTATAAAGTTGAAAGTACAGGAACAGAACTCTTATCAGTGACAGAGGTGGGTGGGGAGAGAGTTGAAACTACAAAGGAGCAGGAGGGGACCTTTCTCAGATGATGAAACTACTTTGTGTCAATTATAGAGGTGATAACATGAATCATTTTACATACATCATATGAAAATATTGAATTTTATTGCATGCAAAATATTCATCAATAAACAACAAAACATCTCTTTGTTAAACAAATGAATGGAGATAGTATACTCCAAAATGCTGAGTGGTCATATACAGGTGGGATTATTATGGGTTGATTTTTTTTGATCATCTTTTAGTTATTCTATATTACCTTTTAAAATCAATAAACACTAAAGATTTTTTGGGGGGAGGTGGGGAAAAGTATGCTAAAGTGTTGTGATAGAAGTGGGTACATGCCACAGGAGCAAAGAGAAGGGAACATTCATATCTTCCAGCAAATATTTTGTGAGCAGCCCTCCCTGCGGGGCCTCTGATTAGGAGCTTGGGTTCAGAGGTGACAACACCCCCTCCTTGATTTCACTGCTCTCACAGTCTCACAGGGGGATGTAAAACATGAAATGAGAAGACTGAGAGAATTCCTTCTGTGGCTTGTAAGGTTTATTGTGTTATTCAACAGAAATTTCTGTGATAATGGAAATGCTCTATGTTTGTTCTGGCCAATATGGTAGCCACAAGGACATATTGATTTGAGCACTTGAAATATGGATGCAACTGAGGAACTGAGTTTTTAATTTTATTCAATATTAAATATTGATGTTCATTGACTTACAGTGGGTGGGGGGGGGGGGTGTCTTGATAAATCCATTGTAAGTTGAAAATACCATGAATTGAAAATACATTTAACACGCCTAAACTACTGAGCATCGTAGCTTATCTTAAATGTGCTCGGATCACTTATATTAGCCTACAGTTGGCAGAAGTACCAGACACAAAGCCTATTTTGTAATAAAGCATCGAGTAGCTCACGCAATTTATCAAATACTGTATTGAAGGCAAAAAGCAGAATTATTGGATGAGTATGCTCTCACACCCTCATAAAGTTGAAAAATTCTAAGTTGAACCCTTGCCAGTCAACCATAGTTTCAATTAATTTAAATACAAATATAAATAATGACGGGTGGCTTGTGGTTATGGTATCAGCCAAAACAGATCCATGGCATAAAACCTACACCTGGGTTTGTTGCCCTGGTCTCATTGACTATCCTCTAAATCTGCAAGGTGCAGAAAACAAGGAGAAAATTAAAGGGCAAGCACTTGGTAGAGTCTGTACCAAGGACACCCCACAGATGTGAAGGAATGAGATCGGAAGGAGATGGTGTTTGGGTAAATGCTAGTTGATTTAACATCAATGCTAATTGATGTGACAAGGAATCCTGTTTAATGTCATTCACAGGCAGAGCCTTCAACACATGGGTATATGTTGTGAACCTCCACAGGGAATTTAGAAGCCAACATTTCCAGAGCTTTCTTCATCATGGAAAGCTTTGTTCTCACAGCCCTTGAGGACACTTCCTAGGATATGTGCTCCTGAATTCCAACTTGGAAAACTTGTTGGAGGTAATGAGAGTGAAAGTATCCAGGAGGTGATGATAAAGTAACCCAAGAAATGTGAGAATCCACAGGGCACCCCATCTCTTCCCAACCCAAACATTTCCCACAAGCGTCAGAGGCTTTAGGTGGACATTCCTTATCCCAAAGTCTGGAATATAAAATGCTTCAAGGTCTGAAACTTTTTGAGGGCCCACATGACACAAATGAAAAATCCTACTCCTGACTCTGGTGGTTCTATATAGATCAACTTTGTTTCATGCACACAATTATTAAAAATATTGTTTAAAGTTACTTTCAAGCTGTGCTAATGAAACAAAAGTGAATTTTGTTTAGACTGGATACTGTCCTCAAGATATTTCATTTATGTATATGCAAATATTTCAAAATCTGAAAAAAAAAGTGAAGCAAACACTTCTGATCCCAATCATTTTAGATGCAGGCTATTTACTCTGTAATAGGTAACATGACTGCTTGTTTTTCCTTTACCCGCAAGTGGAAAATATCTAAAAGCTATAATAGGACTGTAAAAGGGGATCTGTAAAAGAGTGGCATAACCTACAAAGAGACAAACCACATGTTTAACTATAAAAATACCAGTAAAAGGGGCAGAAGGGAAGGCCAGTGTGTCTTACCTCCTGGGTGGCCTCCTATAGCCTTTCTTCCCCATCTGGGGAAGTTAGGGACCAGTGCCCTAATTCTGACTGCTGTGGGGTACTGTCAGGAAGCTCCTCAGGCTGGAGTTTGTCATCAAAAATCCAGGCCTGCTTTTTGCACTCAGTTCTGTGGAACTTGGATTATTTACTTTGGGGATGTGCTAGAACTTCATCAGGATGAAAGTTTCCCTGAAGGAAGGCAACATGTTATTACCCTTTGAATGGGTTTATAAACCTCCCTTTAAAGAGGCAACAGGCTAGTTAACTGCAATGGGAGACTGGTTTCTGCTAGGACCAAAGCTTTGGAATTGTGCTTCGTAATGCTAAAAGCCTAGTAAAATGGATTCTCACGATGGTGAGGTCGCCAGATAGCTTTTTGTCTTTTAAATAAAAGGATAACATAACACTATTAAAATTAATTATATTTCACTTTCAGGGTAATACTTTCTTCTTTTACTTTGTATATTAGGAAACATTGCTTCCCTCATGTGCTCATATTTTTGCAGTGTGCATCTCATTATTATTATTTTTGCTTTTAACACAAGTTACATGCTGTATCTAAAGCCCAGTTCTGAAAGGATGAAACGTGTGTGTTGGAAGTCATTGTCAAGAAAGTCAGCTGGGAGGGTGGTGACTGTCTTGTGTTGGGGTGGTTAAGAGGGAAACTCCCTCCAAGGGTATTGGCCCTGTTTTGTAAGATGCCTGAGCTTCTAGGGCCTGCCTATATTTATCAACTTCTTTTGTTTACTTTTAAGATATAGTATGTCTTTCTTCTCTCTCCAAACACTGGGATTTTGCTTTCTTCCAGGGACATTTAAAACTCCTAGGCAAGTGCTCTATCACTGAGTGACACTCCTAGCCCTTCTGATGCTTTTATTTTTGAGGCAGGATCTTACTAAGTTGCCCTGGCTGGCCTTAAACTTGTGAGCTTCGTGTCTCAGCCTCCCGAGTAGCTGCATTCAGGTGCGTGTCACCGAGTCCTGCTAATTCTTGTATTCTTTTTTTAAAAAATTGTTTTATTAGTGCATTATAGTTACACATGACTATAGTGGGGTTCATTCTGACATATTGCTAGATGCATATAACATAATCTGCTCCATTTCAATCTCTAGTATCTCTTCTTTCCCTTCCCCACTATCCTGACAACTTCCTCTGCTCTACTGGACTTCCTTACATTTATTTATTGTTTTTTTTTTTAAATGTTGCATTGTATTTATACACAGAAGTAAAATTTATTGTGATATATATGCACATAGCATAATTTGGTCATTTTCATTCCACACTTCCTCCCCTTTCCCATTCCTTCTCTCTCCTCTTTGATTCCCTTTCTCTATTCCACTGCTGTCTCTTCTATTTTCATGAGATCCCCCTTTTAAAACTTCCTTATTTCTTTCTAGCTTCTGCAGATAAAAGAAAACATTTGACCCTTCGCTTTCTGATTCTGGTTTACTTAGCATAATATTCTCTAGTTCCATCCATTTACCAGCAAATGGCACATGGCTGAGTATAACCCCATTGTGTATCACATTTTCCTTATTCATGTATCTGTTGACAGGTACTTACACTGGTTCCGTAACTTGGCTATTGTGAATCCTACTGTTACAAACATTGGTATGCAAGTATCATTATGCTGATTTTAGTTCTTTTGAATAAATACCAACGTATGGAATAATTGGGGCATACTGTAGTTTCAATCATCATATTTTGAAGAATCTCCATACTGTTTTCCAAAGTGGTTGCAATATGACCAACAGTGTGTTAGTGTGTTCCCCCACATCCTGGCCAGCAATTATTGTTATTTGAATTCTTGATGATTGCCATTCTAACTGGAGTGAGATGAAATCTCAGTATAGTTTTGATTTGTATTTCCCTGATTGCTAAGGATGTTGAATATTTTTCAAATATTTGTTGGCCATTTATATTTCTTCTTTTGAAAAATGTTTAGGTCATTTGCCCTTTTATCAGCTGAGTTATTATCATTATTATTTTAGTGTTAAGTTTTTTAAGTTCTTTATGTGTTCTGAACATTAATTCCCTGTTGGAAGACTAGCCAGCAAAGATTTTCTCCCATTCTGTAGGTTTGCTCTTATGCTCTTAAGCGTTCCCTTTGCTGTCAGAAGCTTTTGAATTTGGGGCCACCTCACTTACTGATTTTAATTCCTGGAATTCTTAAGCAAAAATTTTTCGTTTTTTTTTTTCTCCATTTGCAGGATCTGAAACAAAGAATGCACTAATAATTTGGGGATGTATATAATTGCAACACCTTTGCATATGGGGGATTTCCCCAGCAACAAAACAAGTCTAAATTCTGTGTGTAGGAATGGCATATAAACACTGCCTTGAAGATAGCCAATCTTGATAACAGGATAAACAATGAAGATCATGTTTTTCCTTGTCTTGGGGCCTTGAAGTTTTAGTGGTGGGCATTAAAGTCAAGAGGGATATAATTTTAATTAGAAGATAATAATTGTTCACTTGTTTATAGAAATTCAGTGAGAAGATTAGTGAAAACACTAATTTCTACATTTTTCTACATTCTCCATCTCCTATAAAAATAAAATTTACTTAACCCACTGTATAGGTGGGAAAAGGCCAAAAAAGGAGACAATAGAGAAGCAAATTAGCTGTCAAAACAAAAAGGATGATAGAGAAATGATCAAAAGCTGCTATTAATCCATTTTTTTGGTCCAATTTTCATTATTGGCCCAGAGTTTGAAATACCCATCAAGCATTTGAAAAGTCACACTGGGAATCACCATTAGCAAAACGGACAAGGAATGGCACACTCTGAGCGGCAGATCTAATAATGTTATACATCACAGGGATGTGTGCCCCTGCCATGTGTGAGAGGGGCTTAGGCGCCAGGGACTTTGAAAGGGTTCCAACTGTAGCCACACCAGGGGGGTGGGGCTGGGGGAGAGAGAGAAGCCTTGAAGGGTTGCCAGGCATCAGCCTGTTGTGGACCAGCATCTGAAGACTTCCCTGTCCCTTTGTTAAGGAGTTATCCTGTTTTGCCTTTCCTTTTAAAGGAAAAACTAGTGCTGGGAATTGTATTTTGTGTGTGTGTATGTGTATACATATATATGCCTATATGTATTATATATACATGTACGTATGTATACATATGCAAACATACATATATACCCAATACATACAAATATATGTATACACATACATATATACATATACATAGAGAGAGTATATGTAAGTGTATATATGTGTACGTATGTATGCATTTTCACTGTGTTTGCTCTTTAGACTTTGTTCATTCTTTTCTTTTTTTTTTGTTAGAGAGAGAGAGAGAGAGAGAGAGAGAGAGAGAATTTTTTTTAATATTTATTTTTTAGTTTTTGGCGGACACAACATCTTTGTTTGTATGTGGTACTGAGGATCGAACCCAGGCCACACGCATGCCAGGCTACCGCTTGAGCCACATCCCCAGCCCCTGTTCATTATTTTCTCCTCTTTCCATTAAATGTGCATTAGGTGGGGTGTAGGGGTTTTATGGGATGACTTTATGGTAAAAATATTCTCTTTGTCCTTGGGCTTAAGAGACCAAGACGCAATTGCTTGTAAAGGAATTGCTGTTTTTGGTGGTCTGGAGCCAAAGGGTACTTTCTGAGTCTGGAGATCTCTTCTGGGACTAATGTGAGGATTGCCGTTTCTCTGAAGTCCCACCCTACTATTGGAAAAACCTCCTATTCATTCATTTATTCAGATACTTACAGTGTATTTCTGTATTGGCAAAGCTGTATGGTAAATCTACAGATTAGTCATCTAACTTAACATCTCTGAAAATTTTTATATTTATTTTGTTATTTTAATATTTTTTAGTTGTAGATGGATAGCATGCCTTTATTTTATTAGTTTATTTTTATGTGGTGCTAAGGATAGAACCCAGAGCCTCTCGTGTGCTAGGGAAGTGTTCTGCCACTGAGCTACAGCCCCAGCCCCTACATTTTATTTTTTGAATAGGTAATAGATTCACAGGATTTAAAACTTAAAAGATACCAAAGGGTTTATAGTAAAAATCTATGTCCTTCTTCACTTCCCCTGATCACCCTCTCTACCTCCAGTTCTCTTCAATTAAAGTTATCAGTTTTCCTAAGATATTTCAGACATTTAGGAGAAGTTTTTATAATTTTTCCTTGTTATGACACATTTGGTAATGCGTGCATTTCTTATTGTATACCTCACCTTTTTCCACCTGTAGAATATCTTAGAGATAGTTCTCTCACTACATAGAACAGCTTTGCTCTTATTTAGTGATTGATAATCTTCCATCTTATGGATGGATCAGAATTTACTGTATCATTGCCTTTCTGATGAAGGTGTAAGTTGTTTCCAGTAATTTTTTATTCCAAATAATCTTAAAAATCTTGTACAAATGCAATTTTGCCTGTGTGTGCCAGGGTGTCTATAAAATAAATTCCTAGAAGTAGACTGCTGGAAGAAAAGATGTATATATTTGTAATAGTGACATTACAATTGGGTCTCCATAGATGTTGGAGAGAAATTCCAAGGAGAATCAATGAATGCCTTTCCTTCAGAGCTTTGCTAATATACCATCTTTTGCTCTTTGTCAAGACAATTTGTGAAATACAAGCATTTAATTTTATTTTTTGTCTGCATTTCTTTTGGTATGAATGAGGCTGAATAACTTTTAAGACACATTTGTATTTCTTTGTTATGAGCCATTTATTCATAAATAATATCTATTGTTGGTATTTTGGTCATTTAATTATTACTTTTTAGAAGCTCTTCATATACAGTCAGTGTCATACTTGTCAGTGTGACAAGCAACCCTTTTGATAATCTTCTTTTTTTTAAATAATTTCTTAGATGTTGATGGACCTTTATTTTATTTATTAATTTATATGTGGTGCTGAGGATCAACTCCAGTGCCTCACACATGCTAGACAGGTGTTCTACGGCTGAGCCACAACTCCAGCCCCTGATAATTTTCTTGTGTAAGTAAAAAAAGATATAAATTATTGATGTACATGCCAAAAGTCTTCTTTAGTAGAGATTTAGTTCTTTCTAATTCTGTTGCATACTCACTAAATAAAAACTTTTAAAAATTATTTACATTTCAAACACATACAGAAGTGGAGACATAACAGACCCCTATGCACTCATTTCCCGGATTCAGCAATTATCACCCATGGCCATCTTATTACATATAATCTTTTTGCTTTACCTCTAAACCCCTTGGATGCAAAAATCTCTGGTGTTATGCAATTTTGCTATAATGACTGTTATTGTTTTAAAGTATTGTTATTGGGTCTTCTAAGCAAAATTAAGAGTCCTTGTTTAATATCACCAAATATTTAGTCAGTATTTGAATTGGCCTGCTTATCTCAAAATTTTTGATTACAGATGGTTTGTTCGCACCAGAATCCAAACAAATGGGTACATTTGTTTGATAGATCTGTTCATTCTTTTTTACCTATTTTTTTCCAGTGATGGGGACTTTGTACATTCTAAACATGTATTCTACTATTGAGTTGTATCCCCAACCCACATTGTCTTTTTTAGATATGTAGGTGCCCCTCACTCAAGTTCTTTTTTGGAGGGTACTGAGGATTGAACTCAGGGGCACTTGAACACCCCAGCCCTATTTTTTTTCCATATTTTATTTAGAGACAGGGTCTCACTGAATTTCTTACTGCCTTGCTTTTACTGAGGCTGGCTTTGAACTCCTGATCCTCCTGCTTCAGTGTCCTGAGCCCCTGGGATCATAGTCTTGTGCCACCGTGCCTGGCACTTAAATTTTTTTTTAGAAAGAACATTTTTGGAAGTACTAGAGATTGAACTGAGGGCCTCACACAACTAGGCAAGAGCTCTACCATTGAAATACAATCCCCAGTTCTTCTTTTTCTTTCTTTTTTTTTGCAATTATTCACAGGAGACAGTGGGTCCTCAGTCCTATAGAACTTGCCACTGAATCTTGTTCGGTGTGTCATGTTCCATAAAAACATTTTCCTGATCTTTCTAATTTCCTGCAAACTGGTGTTTAGATCTGGAGGCTTGATCAGATTCACGTTTGGTTTATTTTCTTTGTTTGGCAAGGGTGTACTTCAAGGGTGTTACTGTGAACTTCCTGTTGAATCACATCAAGAGGCACCCGAAGTCAGGTTGTTTTTGTGTAATGTTGAGGTCGATCTGTCACTGTGGCTGACATTCTGTTTTTAGAGAACACTGTCAGATAAAGAACACTAAATTTGTCTTTCCATACAAAATGAAGTGCCAAAGAAGAAACATGCAATTTCATTTTGGGGAGGAGAGTATATACAACAAGGGGAGCTGGCTTTCACATTTCACACAGTGAAAGACTCACAGACAGAGCTTCATCCTTTTGGTTCAACTTCCCTTCTGCCCCCAGTTTAGCATTTTGCCATGATATGTTTGTGAGACCAACTTAATGGCTCACTGTGTCATAACGTGTTTGAACTTCAGGTATTTTCTTCTTCCCTTTCCTTTTCATATAATTCAGAAGAATTATTTTTTCATCTTGCTTATTATGTTTCATTTTTAAAAATGTTTCTGCCAGCTGCCTCTAAGATGCTAGTGAATGTTTATAGGGCTTGGAAAACATCTTTCCAGGAGGTCTTGATGTCTGAGGCCTCAGCTGTGTGGTCACCTGGGACTTTTCATTTCTAAATGCCTCTTGTATTCTCTATTGTCTGTGCATCTGAGTTTTTGTTTCCTCTTTCTTCCACACTTCCCAGCTCCTGCCTTCCATGTCCCATCAGTCTTTGATGTGGTCCTGAAACCACCTCACTCCCCATGCATAATGCTTTGTGGGAGGGATGAACAAACTCTCATAGGATCTGGGATCCGGATTGACCCATAGAATCTTAAGAAAAAACCATTTAAAGGGAATCAAGTTTCTGTGTTTTGTATTGCTTTAAAAACTCCATTTCTCCAAAGACTATAACACAAGTGGTTTCTCAGTGGAAGATTGCTTTCCTAAAGCATTCGACAATAACTGCAATTGCTTAAGGAGCTTACATGCTTAAGTGTAATAAATACAACTTCATGGACATTTAGGGTAAGGGATAATTCTTTGTGATTCGAATAAAGGAATAGAAGTACAACTGTGAATAGTCATGTTTCATCCTACTATTCTGTACATCCTACTAGCTAATTGTATTTTAACCCCCCCCAACACATCCTAAGTGACATCTGAAATCCTAAGTGATAATCTGAAGTGATAAACTAATGATATTACAAAGGAAGTCTGTCCTTGGAAGTTTTCTGCAGATGGTCGTCCTTGGGCCTCCCTTCTCTGTGGGTGTAAAAGAAACTACAATAATTTGTCTTCAAGTAAAAGACATGTACTTGTGTGGGTTGGGGAACAGACAGGCATGGAAAGGATGCATGGTGCTCTGTTCCCTCTTGGATATTGTATTGTGGGTACATGTGGTTCTGGTTGCATAAACAATGGATGTGCTTTAGAAATTGAAAAATCAATGAAAATCTGAAGACTCTGACAGGTCTTGTAGAATTTGACTTCAACTGTTGTATAGAAGTTGTGATGGGAATATACACTTTCTAAAAATAAAATCTACTCTTGAAGAGCATTGGTGGCAGAGTTTAACAAAACGGTACGTACGAGCTGGTCATGATGGTGCATGTCTGTAATTTTAGCTAGTGGGGAGGCTGAGGCAGGAGGATCTTAAGTTTGAGGCCAGTCTGGGCAACTAAGTAAGATAGTGTCTCAAAATATCTTCTTGGGGATGTTGCTCAGGGGTGTAGAACTTCTGGTTTCAATTCCCAGGACTGAAAAAAAGTATGCCCATACACATGTAATTTATATTTTTACATTAATAATAGATTTAATGGATCATCTCACCCGAAAATCTGATTTCTGAAAGAAAAAAAATTTTTAAGGAGATAATGATAAAAACAATTCATTCCTCACACATGATCACAACTGAATAAAGAAATTTAAGACAACAGTCCTTGGGATTGGGGTTTAGCTCAGTCGTAAGAGTGCATGCCCGTGCAGTAGGTCCTGGGTTTCATCTTCAGCACCTCGTGGGGAAGCCCGGGTAGAGGACGGTTTAGTGCATGGAATTATAAGCTATTTGAAATCTGTGTCTGTGTGTAGGTAGAAATGGTAAGTCATGGATTTTTAGATGCAAATCAGAATAAAACCTTTGGCTCTGGAGTCTTGACTTTAGCCCCTCGATGGATTCTAGCACAGGCTAACTTGCAACATGAGTATTTTAATCTTTGCATACATGTCTACCTTTTCAGAATTGGGACCTCTGAGAATAGGATCTGTTTGTTATTCAGATCACAATTCATGTAGTTGGCACAAAATAAATGCATGTGATTGACAATGCTGAGAATACCAGGATGGACGGTGGTGGGAGGTGTTTTAATTGTGTGAAGCAAGTAGGAGTCAGCCCGAAAGCTGGCTGTTGTACCTTCTAGAACTCCACTTCAGAAAAAGAGGGACACCTGTTCAGATCACCCAAGAATTTTCCTGATGCACCCGGAAGACAAAAATGGCAAGCAGTTGTGATCAACAGTCCCTTTAAGGGATCTCCTTTGCCATCCGTATGTATTCCATGAAAACAGCAGTGCCAAGAAAAGAAGTCATAAGCCAGTGGAACGCCTATGGAAAGGGTCAGAAAACCGCTATGGCAGAAGGCAAAGATGGGAACATAAAAAAACTGGACAGAAGGGAGAGCATTTAAAAAGAATATGCATAGAATACCTTGTGTAAAATGGAAACTGGGTGGAGGACTGCAGGGTGAGAAGCGGGAGGGGAGCTGACTTCAAGAGCAAATGTACACCGAATCCTGGGTCCTTTAAAAATGCCAGCTCTCTGTGCTTTAGAGCCAGCAGGAAACGCTTCAGAAAAGCAGCAATATCCTTTGCTGAAGCCCATTCAATTTAGAAGTGGAAATGTCAATAGGCTATGTGCCTGTGCTCCCCAGCCAGCGGATCTTCATGCTCTGTGCTGGGCAGTGGAAAACAGAGTCTTTAGGTCTCAAAAGAGTATTTCTTCTAAAATAAAAAGGCTGCTGAAAATCAACTTTTATTGAATTTTTGTACAAAATCCAAATGCATTCTGGGTTGTTTTTTTTTTTTGTCCCTCCCATACCAGATCCTGACTCATTTGGAGAGAACACAGCTCCATTCTAAGCACCCTTTTCACTGTTTTCTATCTGGTGGAGTCCAAGTTTTGGGAGATCTCCTCAGCCAAACTGTATTTGATAAGCCATTCCTATGTCCACTTTTCTTAATCAAATATATTAGCCGAACTTCTGGATGGGGATTTCCTTACTGATGATAAAATTCCAGCAAATAGCTTCATGTCTGAGGTAGCACGGGAGGCGGGAATTGCAAATTGACCCTCAGACTGCCCCCAAATTAGAGTCTATTTGGGCAATTTTGCTGAAATTGAATTTAAATATCTTTAAGTGGGACAAATAATCTATAGGTTGTGAATGGCCACACCATTCACTATGGAGTTACTTCCTTTTAGTGCATTGAGGTTGATTGTTTGGCTCCTACAGGCCTTTGACAAGAAAGATTATGATTTCCACCAAATTTTTCCCCCCACATTTTTTCTTGTTGCATTAGAGTTGTGCATATTGATGGGATTTGTTGTTACACATTTGTACATGCACACAATATAACAATATAAGTTGACCAATATCAATATCTTTGATTTTTAGGAGACCCATCTTTGTTTTCCTTTTTCTTCTCTAACTTCTGCATATGACCCTTAAAAAAAAAATAAGTGAAACTTAGAAGGTTAACACAATGGCTTCTAGTTCCATCCATTTTCCTGCAAATGACATAATTTCATCTTTATTTATAGCTGAAAACAACTCCATTGTGTATGTATACCACATTTTCTTTATTTATCCATCTGTTGATAAACACCTAGGCTAGTTCCATAGTTTGGTTATTGTGAATTGTGCTGCTATAAACATGGGTATGCATATATTGATATACTAGCATGATTTTAATTCTTCAGGATAAATAACAAGAAGTAGTATAGCTGGGCCATATGGGGGGGGTCCATGCCTTGTCTTTTGAGGAGCCTCCATACTGATTTTCATAGAGGTTGGACTAATTATGAGTTGCACCAATAGTGTAAAAATGTTCCTTTTTCTCCACATCCTCTCCAGCATTTATTATTATTTGCATTCTTGATGAATAATGTCATACCAGCCATCCTTACTGGAAAGAGATGAAATCTCAGGGTAGTTTTGATTTGCATTTCCCTAGTTGATAATGATGTTGAACATTTTTTCATATATTTATGTTTCTTCTTTTGATAAGCATCCGTTTAATTCATTTGCCCATTTATTAATTAGGTTATTTGATGTTTTGGTGTAAAGTGTTTTGAGCTCTTTGTATACTCTAGATATTAATTCTTTGTCAGAAGAGTAGAACTTCAGAACACCATTCTGTGGGTTCTCTCTTCAAAATTCCTTATTGTTTCCTTTGCTGTGAAGAAGTTTTTAAAATTTGATGCTGTCCAATTTATTACCTTTTGGCATTGCTTCATGAGTTTTAGGGGTCCTATTAAGAAAGTTGTTGCCTGGGCCTGAATGTTGGAGTGTTGACTACATGTTTTCTTCTAGATTGCATAGTTTCTGGTCTAATTCCAAGGTCTTTGATTTGTTTTGAGTAGATTATTTGCAGGATAAGAAATAAGGGTCTACTTTCATTCTTTTACATATGAACAATGAAATGTCCCAGCATCATTTGTTAAAAAGTCTTTCTTTTCTCTTATGTATGTTTTTGGCACCTTTGTCAAGATTCAGATGACTATAACTGTATGGGTTTGCCTCTGTGTCTTTTATTCTCTACCATTGGTGTATGTACATGTTATAATGCCAGTAATATGCAGTTTTTGTTACTGTAGCTCTGTAGTATAATTTGAAGTCAGGCAATTTTTTTTTGGCTTAAAATTGCTTTGGCTCTCCTGGGTCTTTTATTTTTCCAAGTGAATTTTAGGACTATTTTTTCTAGTTCTATGAAGAATGTCTTTGGTATTTTCATGGGGATTGCATTGAATCTCTACATTGCTTTTGGTAGCGAGGCCATTTTAACAATGTTAATTCTGCATATCCATGAACATGGGAGGTCTTTCCATCTTCTAAGGTCTTCTTCAATTTCTTTCTTCAATGATCTATCGTTTTCATTAAAGAGGTCTTTCACTTCCTTGGTTAGATTAATTCCTAGGTATTTTTTTTGAGGCTATTGTGAATGAATTTTTTCCTGATTTCTTTCTCAGAAGATTAGTTGTTAGTATATAGGAAAGCTTTTGATTTTTGCTTGTTGATTTTGTAAGTTGGTACTTTGCCAGATTTGTTAGCTCTAGCAGTCTTTCAGTGGAGGTTTTTGGACCTTGTAGGTATAGGATCATATCATCTGCAAACAGTAATAACTTTGACTTCTTCCTATTTTTATCCCTTTTAGTTCTTTCTTTTGCCTAATTGCTCTGGCTAGAATGTCTAGTACTTATTAAATCAGAGCAATGGGAGAGGACATCCTTGTTTTGTCCCAGATTTTAAAGGAAATGCTTTCAGTTTTCCCCAATTATTATGATATTAGTTTTAAATTTTTCATATACAGCCTTTATCATGTGGAAGTATGTTGTTTCTGTCTCTAGTTTCTTCAGTGTTTTTATGATGAATGGGTGCTGAATTTTGTGAATGGTCCTCTCTGCATTTATTGAGAATACTAAGTGATGTTTGTCCTTAATTCTGTTAATGTGATGGATTACATTTAATTGATTTGCATATATTAAACCATCCTTGCATGTCTGAAATGAAACCAACTGTCCATGATGTACAATCTTCTTAATATATTGTTGAACATGATTTACTAGTATTTTGTAAGTATTTTTTCATCTAAGTTCTTCAGGGATAAAGAAAATAAAATGTGATAGGAAGGGAGAAAAGACTTCTAATAATTTTAAAAAGTGAACAGAGAATATAGAATAGATGATTATAAGGAAGGAGAAGAAAAAATTGAGATAACAAAGTAAAGGGAGAATGAAAAAGAGAACAATAAAATTTTACTGTTTGTAGAAGAAAAGAAAGAGAAATAGACAAATGAAAAATCAGCACAAAACCAAATCAAAATATACTAATCAAAAACCCTAATCCTCAAAAGACAAGGCAAGGAAAAATAACTACATTTAAAACATGAGGGAAAAAAGAAATATGTTTATATTCATGATCAAATTAGCATAGCAACACACACACACAAATAAACAAAAGAAAAAAGATTCTTAAAGAAAAATTAAGCAATTGTTTCCACTGAGGGGACCAAAATAGTTAACAAGAATAGATGGACACTGTCTGTGCCTGACTCTTTCTTTCTATTTCTTCTTGGGTTATGTACTGAGAGCTCACCAAGCTGCCAATTGGAGTGACCTAAGACTGGAGCTTGTTCAAATAATTCTCAACTTCTCTTTTCTCCAATATGAGGTAGGATGGGATGGGAAGTGCTATTAGTTGGAGTTTTGTCTGCACAGAGCAGCAGATCAATGCATTGCAGAGTATTATGTAGGTGGAGCTTAGGTCTAATCTGGCCTCAGGGGCTCTCTGCTCTGGAGGTTAGAACAGTTGGGCCTGGCAATTGCTGATCTCTTCTTGGAGTCTGGATCTGTAGAGCCTCCTAAGGATTCTACTTGTGGAGCAAGGGGGGACAATCCTTCACCCCTCTACTGCCCACAAATCCAACCTTTCCAGGCTTCCCAGCCTCAGTGCCTGAGTGTATTCACATCTGTTTGTTCAGATTCCCCATATGCTTTAGCTGATCACATGAGCTGCCAGACTCAAAGGGGGAAGTGAGTTGGGCTTCCCTTCACTTTTCCAACTTAAATCCCCCTGGGTAAAATATTCTCTATACCTGTTTCACTCCCATTCTGTTAGGTACACCCTAGATCATGTGGCAGGCACTTTCCAGGACCATGTAGCTAGCTGTGTTCGCTCAGATCTCCCAGCTCTCGCATCAGCAGCTACAGTGTGGCCACCTCAAGATGCCTCCTGCTTCAGTTCTCTGTAGCCAGCTGGGAAACACAGGACACTTTTCAAGCACCAGTGCACAGTGCAGCCTCTGAATCAGCTAAGGGTAGCCTGCAAATCTGATCTCAGGTTTTTCCATACTAAATCTTGTCTACTGTGTTTCTCTCTGTGTTTGCCCTCTCTCTGTGCTGAACCAGCACTGCTACTGCTGCTACTACTGCTGCAGGCAACACAACTGCCTTGGCTCTAATGTAGTCTTTTTTCTTTGTTTAATGTACCCAGATTTCCAAGTCTCTAGGACACTTTGACTATCCAATATTAAGTTTTAGTGAAATCTCTCTTTCACTCACCTCACAGAGAAGCAGTACTACTGCTGCTTGAATTCCAAGCCCTGGGGCAACTAGGAATGCAGCCTTCCTCTAGGTGCATTTTGACTCACCCCCACAAACTTTCTGAATTAACAAAAAATAGTTCTGGATCCTGATTTTTAACCTTTACTGTCCCTAAGCAGCCTGATGACTCCAGAATAGTCACTGTAAGTGGAGGACAAGATCATCTAGGTTGTTTTGGTCTAGTGTGATCAGGTCCAAAGGGCATCTTATTCTCAGACTCTCTCTCTAAAGGATGGGCTGTTTCTATCAATTTTTTCATACTTTGCTTATAACTATTGTGCACTTACTTGGCCACAATATCCTTAAAGCAACCTTTCATTCAGGCAATATAGAAACTCTCTTATCACACATCTTTTGTTCTGTGTTTGCTTATTTGTTTCTGCATTTCATCTTTTTTTTATCTTTTCAAGAGAAATAGATAAAAGAACTAGCTGTACCTAGAAAGGAAATCAAAATTACCTTTTAACATGCTGTAATATCCGCTCATGTTAGCACCTTGGGTTAAACACAAAAGGGAAAGGAAATTTGATCTGAATATTAACAGAAAAAATAGACTTTAAACTTTGTTGCCTAGAAAATGTCACACCTGTCTGATGCTTTGGTCAACATTGTACAAAATAATAGACATTTGTGAAATGTTCCTATGCAATAATTTTAATTGTTTTTTATTCGATAGTGGAACATGTTTATAATATTACTCTGGAACTAAAATGTACACCCCAGCCTTTTTGCTTGAATTCTGCCTGCATTAAAAATTGAGGCAGAAGAACAGCATTTTGTATAATGTGTTCATTACAAGTGGAAAGAAAACAGCAAGTAGTAATAATATAGAAAGAAAGTGATAGATCTTCAGGTCAGGAAGAATGCTTAGAAGTCAATTATCCCAATTAGCTCATTTAACTTTATTTTGGATTACAGCATTATTCTGCAATACCTCCAAGTTTCTATTCCATAAGTGTATATAGGTAGTTATATTTTTAAAAACATGGGATTGTCTGAGAGTTCGAAGCTCCAACTAAAAGAGAAAAAAGCTCTCCTTATTTGCCCTTAATTTTATACATCTGAGCATAATAATTTAAAATGCAGGATAGTGCAAGGGTTTCATATCTGAAGGGTCTGGATTTGAATACTATTTTCACCACTTACTAGCCAGCTTTAAGTGTGGGGAGATAATTTTCAATTAATTTCTCTCATTTCTTCACTTACTATGACAGCTTTTCTATCAGATAGTTTTTTCAAGGATTTTTTTTATAGTGGAAAGTCTTAGAAGAAAATTACATCTTTTTTCAGGGTAGTGTACAGATTTTTTTTTTTTTTTTACTATCCAAGATAATAAAATTATGTCTCCTTTGGGTACAAAAGTTGGGTGAATTTATTGTAGCCTCCTATTTAGATTGGGGTTGTCTAAGCTTGGATTCCTGTGATGCAGGACCACTGTGTATATTGTCTACCAGAGCTGCTCCTTGTTGCCTTTAGGGGACTTGGCCACAAATGCCAAATGTCTTCTTTGATATAAGGAGAGCAACTAAGAACAGAGCAGGGAGGAAGAGCATGAGAAGAAGATTAACATTAAACAGGGCGGAGAGGTGGGAGGGAAAGGGAGAGAGAAGGGAAATTGCATGGAAATGGAAGGAGACCCTCATTGTTATACAAAATTACATATAAGAGGAAGTGAGGGGAAAGGGAAAAAAAACAAGGGAGAGAAATGAATTACAGTAGATGGGGTAGAGAGAGAAGATGGGAGGGGAGGGGAGGGGGGATAGTAGAGGATAGGAAAGGCAGCAGAATACAACAGACACTAGTATGGCAGTATGTAAAAACATGGATGTATAACCGATGTGATTCTGCAATCTGTATACGGGGTAAAAATGGGAGTTCATAACCCACTTGAACCAAATGTATGAAATATGATATGTCAAGAGCTATGTAATGTTTTGAACAACTAATAATTAAAAAAGAAGAAAGAACAATTAAAAAAAAAGGAATCTAGAGTGACTAACTATCCTGGTTTGCCATGGTCTACTTCCAATGTTAAAACTGAAACAGTCCTGGATGAACTGGGATAGTTGGTCACCCAAACTAGGAAACTGATGTGTACATGAAGCTCATACTGTCTGTTGTGCCATGAAGATAAAGTCCATTGTCTCTGAACCAGGAGTCTCATATCTTCTGCTAATATGCATAAAACTGTGGAAGGCATTATTTCATGACCTTGAAAGTAGGGTAAAAATCTCAGACCCTTTATGGTTCTTGAGAGAGATGTTTGCCAAGCACTTCTCTAAGCCTCCATTTTCTTAACTCTAAAATATAAATGACAATATCAACCTCAAAGAAGTGTAAAGATAAAGGAAATGGTACACATAAAGCCTTAGTACCTTGCTGAGGACATTATAAATCCTCATCAGATGTTGAGAGTTGCCACTTGATCACTATATTTCTTATTAGGTGAAGCCTTTCTAATTCAATATTTTCATTGGTTGGGTTGTATGCTAGGCAACTTTTTGTTACAGTGACAAAATGCCTGAGAAGCAACTTGAGGTGAACATATTTATTTTGGTTCATGGTTTGAGGTTAGCTGGCTTTATTGTTTTGGGACCTGTGGTGAGGTAGAACATCCTGGCAGAAGGGCATGAGAGAGCAAAGCTGCTCACTTCGTGGCTGGGAAGCAGACAGAGAGATGGGGAGGAAGGATACATATTATCCAAGGGTATCCCTGCAATGGCTCATTCCCTTTAACTAGGTCCCACCTCTTAATGTTTCTACCATCTTCCAATGGTTGATTCAGATATAAATCCATTAATGGATTAGCTCATTGATAAGGCTACAACCCTCATGATCCAATCAATTTCCAAAAGCCCACCTCTAATCTTTGTTGGATTGGAAACCAAGAATTCAACACATGAGCCTTTGGGGGACATTCCAGATCCAAACCATAACTGGTTGTGCGTGTGCATTCTGTGTTTCTACTTCTTAGTGTCTACATGGCAGACTATATCAGATTTAAAAAAAACTCTAAATTAAATATTTTAACCATTTTTATTACCAATATCAGATTGATTCATAGTTGAATCTGGTTACTGATTAAAAGTCCCACCACTGGATGATTCAGTCACCCTACACAGTCATTGCACTTTTTGTAGAGCTCTTTTTAATTTGGTAAAACAATGTCTAATGACATTTTTAAATGACCTTTGACCTTCCTTAAGATCTCTAGGAAATAATAAAAGTTCCAAGCAAATCACTTCAGAGATTATTTGCATGGAATGATAGAGAAGCATTTCACATCTAATGTAAGATAAATGCCACATACACACCAGTTAATCTCAACTTCTATGGAAAACAAAGTGAAAAATAGCATTCTCATCATTTATACTTCCAATGATTTTATAGATGTTTTTTGTTGTTAGTATGTGCCATATTTATGGTTTCTTCTTGTCAGTCAGAGACAATTTTCTCCAGAAGGAAAAATAACACCAGGTTTTCTTGATTTGGAGAGTTCAGTATAATAAAGATCTGGGCAGTCTTTTGTGCATTTGGAGGCCTGGATAATATTCACATTTTGTGTGACAGAGGAATGTAACATTCCTGTCATTGGTTATAAAGAAAGCATATTTAAACTGAACTCAGTTATGAGATGATTTGAAACTGTCTAGGAAAATGGATCCATTTGGGACTCTCTGATTATACCTCAGCTAGCCAGTTCATTTATGTGTGGGTAAGTCAAGAATGACACACAGAAACAAAACCCCAGAGCCGTTGCCTCTACTCAGATGTGATAAAGAGTGCTAGAGTTCATGCATTATTCTATTTCTATTCTGAAACACTGATTTCCATTTCACTTGCAGGCTCAGTTCAGTTCTGGTTGTTTTGCAAATGTAACATGAGACCCAATAAATTCACTCCTAGGCCATCTGACTATCTTTTCTGAACTGGCAACTGCCTTGGGTTCCCCTTGGGTCAAACATGAGATTTATGGCTTGATGTTTATCTCTAGGAAATAGAAAACATTCAGAAATGTTGCCTAAAGGAACCAATTAAATTCTTGGTGTGCTGCAATCAGACATGGTATCCCTGAGTTGAAAATTCTCTCGAAGCCTCAAATATTCTTTTGATTTCTGTATATAGAAATGAAACCAAACCCACTGATAATGACCACTAATTAACTTTTTGAAAAATTTCGTCTTATTTATTTTTATAGAGGTAAATTATGTAGTATTATCACATTTTTAGTTTTGCAGAATTGTTTATTCTTGTTTTCCTTCAACATAGTTGTTCTGACAGCAGCTAAAAGCTTCTTTTTCTACCTTCTAATGGCTCAAGCTTTTTTGGCTCTGAACGTAAGTTTCCTAACCCCAATCCTTGCCTTCCTTCTGTATGCCCAGGCTCTACATGTTAGTCTTACTGCTCTGCTGCTAGTGTGGTATCTGCTGGTAACTCCCCCCCCCCCAGGCCTAGAGCCCATAGTCCCAGGATTCCCCACAGTTCTTTGTGTATCCTTTACCTTCCCTCCAGAGTGTACCTCCATCTCGGTTTGCAGTTCCGCAACCTTACCCTAGGTTCATCTTTGTCTCAGTTAAATGGTTTCCATAGCCTCCGGAGACAGCTTTGGACAAATGGTGACTTCTTTTGAATCTTGATCTCTGGCCAAGGTCATGCTCAGGGATTTTGCCTTCGTATTCAGTCTTTCAGTTTAGTCTCTATATTAATTTTTCCAGGACTTCCATAACAAAGTGCACAAGAAACTGGGTGGCTTAAACAACAGCAACTTGTTATCTCACAATTCTGGAGCCCAGAAGTCTTAAAAATCAAGATTTTGGCAGGGTCATACTCTCTTGAAGGTGGTAGGGAATGATCTGTTCAAGCCCCTCTTATAGCTTCTGACAGCCTCAGGAGTTCTTGGCTTGTAGATGGACATCTTCTCCTTGTCTCTTCATATCATCTTTCCTCTGTGTGGGTCTGCTTATGTTCAGATTTTCCTTTTTTATAAGGATACTGCCATTTTGATTAGGGCCCATACTAATGGTCTTGTTTTAACTTGATCACCAGCAAACTCTATTTCCAAATAAGGTCAAATTTATAGGTACTGGGGGTTAGGACATCAACTTCTTTGGGGAGGATGTAATTCAACCAATAGTAGTCCCACTGTCTTTATAACTTCATACTCTACTTTCAGTGAAGCATAAGGAAAGCTCATCAAGAAACTGAGACGAGACTCGGGGCTGGGGATATAGCTCAGTTGGTAGAGTGCCTGCTTGCCTTGCATGCACAAGGTCCTGGATTCAATCCCTAGCACCAAAAAAAGAAAAGAAAGAAACTGAGATGAGACTCAAGCTGTGAAATAAGCCCAGGCACCTGCTCAACCCACTGAAGGATAAACTCCCAGTAATATCCTCCAAACCATGCACCCCAGGCCTTCTTCTGCCTCAATACAGAACTGTGATCCCCACAGCTTCAGTAACCCAAACTTTTTTTTTTCCCTTTAATTTGCACCAAGTCACTTTTCAAGCTGGCTGAAGTCCCATGAGGTCAACATCCGATTTATTCATGGACTTTAGCTATACTGAACACAAATCTTTTTTCCCATTCAATCATTTTTTTTACTTGTATTTATGTATAAACTATATAGTTTGTTTGATTTTAAAAATATGTTCAGCCTTTCTTTTAGCAGAAATAGCCCTACTGTCATCATTTTTATGATCAATTCAAGATTTATTTTCTGTGAAATTTCAAGGTTCAGGGGAAGGAAGCATACCAAACCGGTACCATATGCCAGAGGAACTGAGGTCCAGGTAGGTGAAGTGGCTTGGCTTCCTGCCTTGCCTTCTTTTCTGGTTTCATAAGCATCTCACAGTCTCAAACATATGGAAATCCTGAAGAAATAATTGTCACTATTTTCTCACAGCACCTGACTGTGGAATAAAAGTGGAGGTCTGGACTTGCCCATTATTTACAAAATTTTAAATACATTTCGTTAGTAGTTTGTAATTACAACAGAAAATTTTACCACACTGAAAACCTCCTCTACCAGTGGCATGCTTGAGTGCTGAAGCATTTGGATCACTTTCAAATCTAGTCATTATCCATTAAATTCTTTGGACAACAGTAGCCCAGGCTCAGCTTTCTAATTCTGGACTTTGGCAAACATGGATGGTATCTCGGTTGTTCACTGGAGATGGGAATGCCAGCTTTGGAGAGACCAGCCTGGACAGCATCTGCCACTCCATTTTATGCTGACTCCGTGCTTGGTCTTCCCATGGATTTATTTGCCTGCACATCTTTGCCAAACCAGTAGGGTAAATCTGAATGGAGCTGGGGACCAGGTTTCTCTGCCCACAACCTCTCCAGAGAGCTAAAAGGTACAGAACTCTGAGATAATGATCTGCTGATTTAGCAAGGTCAGTGGCTAATGTGCAATTCCAGGTCATGATTATCCTGAGGACCGGACAATGTCTGTAAAAAATTGCCCAATATAAATCAAAAAGCAGTCACAGTATAGCAGAGTCTGCCGTGGGGACAGATTTAAGGGTGGATTAATGATTTTTGTGAGTACAGATTGCTTTGCTAAATAAAGTCTGAGCATGTCCCTCTCATATTTTCAGATCAAATAGAGAATTTTTATACTACTCTTTTTTTCTTTATCTATAGAGATGGTTGATAGCCTCACAGAAGAGCCCTGTGCTTATTAACTCATGTTCATATAAATATTATAATAGAGTATTCCCAGATGGTTAAATCAGAAACTCAGGAGCTCCAGTGGATGGTGGATGGGGATGCAGAGATATGTAACATCTCAATAGAATTTCCACTGCCAGGCCACTTCTACATTGTGACTTTGGGTAGTCTCATAAAAGACAAGTCTCTAAGCATGGTTCTCCAGCTTTCCTGGTAATGTTGGATGAGCCACCCCGATCCTTTAAATAAATTCCTTTCCTTCTTAAATCAGCCAGAGTCAGTTTCTGTTACTTGGAACTAAGACCCTAATTAATTTGGGTATTCTGGTATGGAAACAAGAATTTGAACCAAAGCAGCTGGATTACAGAGCCCACACTTTCAAACCCTATAGGTACAACCTGTACAAACTCTATAGGTACACTGTCAAACCCTATAGGGCCAGCCACTACGATAGCCACCAGACTGTAGGTGCCTTGCTGAGAGTGATCGTATAGATTATTATCTAAAAGGAAACATTTTTTGAGAATGAAAAGGTTTCTGTTAATAGTTACTTCTGGACCGTCCTTGGCAAACAGAATGTTCTTCTTACCTTTGTGACCTTCTGAAGCATTCTACCATTTTCTGTATGCTCTTGAGGTTAATGGGCTTTTCTGGGAATTATGTGTGTAGTTTAAGACCCAGAGATAAAGGTCAGACTCTCTCAATTTGATTCAATTCCTCAAGTATGAGGGTCAGTTTTATGTGCAACTGGGCTGCATTAAGGAATGTTGAGATAACTGGTAAAAATTGTTTCTAGGTGTGTCTGTGAGGTGCTTCTGGAAGAGATTAGAATTTGAATTAGTCTGGTAAAAACGATCTACCCTTATCAAAGTGGATGGGCACCAGCCAATCCTTTGGAGGCCTGAACAGAACAGAAAGGTAGAGAAAGGGCAAATTTTTCTCCCTCTTCTTGAGCTAGGACCTCCATCTTCTCCCACCTCAGACCTCAGAGCTTCTGGTTCTTGGGCCCTCAACTCTGGAATTTATGCCAGTGTGGGCCCCACCTCCTCATCTCTCTGGAGAACCATGACTAACACACCAAGATGAAGTAAAGTTGGTAATGACCATCCTGGGGCTGGGGTGGAAGCTCAGTGGTAGAGCTCTTGCCTCCAATGTGTGAGGCCCTGGGTTCAATCCCCAGTACTGCAAGAAAAAAGAAAAAAGAGAGAGAAAATAAGTCCATTTTGTTTAGTGCTCATTTAATTTCTTTAGCAGCAAACATTAAAGTCCTTTTCAAAAAGTGGATTTTCCTAGAAGGATAATGTATATGTGCCTTTAAGTGCATTCATGGAACTGTTTTAGATTATGCTTACCAGAAATTGTATTCTTAATGAAAAAGCAAAGCAAAAGGAAATCATTTCTTTCTTTTCAATGAGTCCATGATGGGAACAAACCAGGAATTGAGTGGGCAAGCTGAGGATCCCCCTGGACAAGGTTTGTGGTACATGCAGGGACATTCTCTTAGCTGCTGGTGAACAGCCCCTTGAGAAGGGCTTTACATTTGTTGGAACAGATACATGTGTTAAGCTTGTATCTGTGAAAGTTGGAGGGGTGGTCAGGCCACAGGAGACACTGGGTAAATTGCCTCCCAAGAGGCTTTCTGTCCACAGGTCTCTGTTTGGTTAAGCATCTTGGAGAGTTTGGGCCTAGAGACAGGAGCTATGCACAAATGGACCTCAAGTGAGAATTGAGCTCAAATCCTCTGCACAGATCAGAGAGTGGGGAATAAGACAGAGGATAAAGGAGGGAGAAGACTTGGGGAGAAACCTTTCCCGTAATAAACAACCCTTTTGGGGCCCAATTCAGAGAGAGGTGCAGGGAAACGATATATATCTAATGTGCTGCTTGATTTGACTCCTTAATGGGACTCATAGAGGTTCAGTAAAGACAGGAAAAGGCTTGGAGTACAGGGGTTCTTGTATAGGTTGACATGGACAGAGAGATAGTTCATGCATTTGGGTTCTGAAGGGGTAGCTGACTTGTGGACATCTTCTCTGATGAAAAGGAGAAGAAACACTTTCTTTCTTTGTTTCTTTTTTGATACTGGGGATTGAACCCAGGAGTGTTTCACCACTGAGCCGCATCCTCAGCCCTTTTAATTTTTTTGAGACAGGGTTTCGCTGAGTTTCTTAAGAGTCTCGCTAAATCGCTGAGGCTGGCTTTGAACCTGTAATCCTCCTGCCTCAGCCTTCATAGTTGCTGGGATTACAGGTGTGTACCTGGCAAGTATGTGCTTATTTTGAGTCTGAGCATGGAGTCAGGAGAGGCAAGGAGGAAGGATATGTCAGTGACTAAGGAGACCATAGCTGTGGGAAAGCTGATATGGATAAAATGACATTGGCCAGAATTTAGTCACATGTCTATGCTTACTGGCAAAGGAGAGACTGGGAAATGAAGTCTTTATTCCTGGCGGTTCAGTGCTCACATAAACTGTGGACACTCTGGGAGGGAAAGTGTATATAGGGGGAACTAGCACTTTCTGTCCTAACAGATGTGATTGGCCCATGGCCACATAGCAAAGTAGTGCAGAGTCAGGACTGAGGAGTCAGGACTAAGTTCCCTTAGGTTTCCTGTTGCCTGGTGACATTTTTACTGTAGCTTCTTTGTCCACTGGATAGCATACATATCTCTACCATGGGCAGATGCCTCTCTGGTGACTCACTAGGTTTTCTTAGATTACCATTTTTCCTTTCCCACGTGGGAGCCTTTCTGGCATTATATGTGATGCTGTGTGTGAGTCCTCTTGCCATACGTAATGCCACACTGCAGAATAATCTCAAGTCACAATAGATGAGAGATCTGGGGGCTCAGGATGGTCCCTTGGGCAACTAAGAAAGTGCAGAGAAAGCAAGGAGGCAAACAAGAATAGGTTGCAGCTCATGGAGGTAATCAGAAGCTGCCCTTGGCACAGACTGAGATGAAACCCTTGAGGGTATGTAAGAGGGTGAAATATGTGAATAATAAAGGAAGTCGCACTGCTTGGGTGATCTCTTGTGTAATATATTTTCAGAAGGTGAAAAAATTTATGATTACTATGTTGTTGTTGTGCCTAGCTCAAGATTAAAGATGGGAGCTTTATCATTTAAACAGCATGGTAACCATGGCTTCCAATTTTTCTTTCTTTGCGCACTATTGTGAACTAGCAAGTAAAACTGAGATAGAAACATTTGCAGAAAATTGACATTCATCCTACTTAACACCATCTCTGAAATTCGAAGGAATAATTTAAAACTAATAACTTCTTAGCCCTTGTATAAGACCATTTTGTGTCACAATAAAAATAATATACATAGAATATTGCCCTACATGGTTCACCTCATTCATTCTGAGAATTATAAGTAAATGTTTAAGTTTAGCTTTGTGTGCCTTTCTATAGGAATAAGAAGTATGAGGCCAACTCTTGACTCTAGTGTGAAATTTCTTTTGCTGGTTGACTGTTCCCAAGGTGGTAAGGCAAGGGAATTAGTCAGGGTTTAATTAAGGAAGTGGAAGTACAGGGAGGGCTATAGAGAAAAAAAAATATTATATAGTTATGGGAGAAGCTGGGGATGTAAGGGTCTGAAAGAAGGATTTAGAAGATCAGAAAAGAGTTGCTAATGTACCCCCATTGTAGATAATTTGGAACTTGCAGGGGAATCTGAGAAACCAGATACACCCAGTTGCCAGAGTAGGACCATAAGGAAAGTTGTTTGAGAGTTGTTATTTCTATATAATATTGCTTCTGTAGGTCTGTGGCCAAGAATCTGGCCATGTGCCGTGTGATGCTGCTGGTCAGTAGTTTGGGCAGTTGGGGAAAGTTGAACACATAGCAGAAAACAATGACGATATGCTTGGAAGATGTTGACACCTCTCTGTCACCTTTAGAGAATAATGGCTACTTGACACCTACCTTATCTACCTTCCAAACTTCCAAATCTTGTACAAATTCCTCTTTTTGCCAACTCTATCTCAGAACTATAAGGGAGTTCTGACAAACATAGTTCCAGTTAAACCAAGTTGATACAATACACATTCCCACAGTCAAATAGCAAAAAAAAAAAAAAAAAAAGAAAAGGAAAAAAAATCAAAGCTGGTACATTTAAGCAAATTCTAATATGAATGAGTCCACAGATGACCTGGTTCATATATTCACAAGTGCAAAAAGAGAAAGTCATAAGAAAACTAAAACATTTGTAAAACAAACATTATAGTTTATAAGTATGGAATAGCTGTATGATTTTGCCCTTAAAATCCCTAAATATAGAATTTTGATCTTGAGTAGCTACAAGGGAAAAATGTCTGGGAGAATTAGTCAAACATTGAACGCTTTCCTGAATTTGACAGAATATCAAGAACAGAGGACTCTTATCTGTGGATCAGAGAGTATCCCACACCATTTACAAAGGCGATTTATCCAAGAAACAATCTCACTAATTGTTTCACACTTGGTGCTTATTAATGTTCATTACAGATTATTTCCCTTAGCTCCATTATAGTTTAAGCTCAGCTGTTTTATGACATATTAACAATATGGCAGACCACCAAGGGAAGGCTAGTCACAGATTTCATGTTATGCAAAAAAATAATTTGGCCAGTAAATTGGATGGATTAGGAAACTGGGGCAGGATTTTATTTTAGCCAGAAGAGTCTAAGGGGCTGTGGAATCTAAAGTATGGACAGCTTTGTCCTTTTTACAAAGTACAGGCCTCAGGGGAGCATTAGGTTGAGAGCACCAGATAAGAAGGCTCTTTAGTTTTGATTTTCAGGGAATTCATGGAGCTTTGGAGAGTATATGGAAGACTTTCAGTTGCACCACTATATCTGCTCCCCCCTGGCTCAGAGTAGATTGGGAGGCCCTGAGAGGCGGTGTCTCTTCCTCTACAACCTTCCATTAGCTATGTTCAGGGTCAGCCGAAACCAAGGAGGAGGACTACTCCTTCAGCTTTATTTTCCCTTTTTAGACACTCCCTTCCCTGATGTTTGGTGTCCCTCATTAAGTTTCAGTTGCCCAAGGTCACTCAGTGTTTTTTATTCCTTAGACCAGTTTTGATTGGCCAATACTTGGAGCTTCATACTTTCCATTTTCTCTGCTCCCATATAAATGATTCTTTCTAGTGTCCCTCTGAGACCTTCCTTCAGCTAATAGTGCAACACTGCTAATGGGTACAAAAGTACTCCGGCAGCGAGAGCTTCTTTAATGGTGGCAGTTGGGTGTGTCTGGTTTCCCAGATGTCTCTGCAGGTTCCAAATTGGGCATTCTGATAGAAAGATAATTTGGGGAAGCCTTTGGCAGTTTCCATTGGCCACCTACTCCACCTACATGTACGGTAAATCACAGACATAAATGACTGGCTAATTATTAATGAGATTGATGGTTACGGATTGCTCAAACTCAAAGATCATAAATGTTTTGCACATATTAAGTGCTTAATAAATACTTGTCAGCTGAAGTAAACTTTGAATAGTCTTTATCTAAGTTACAGAGACGGGTGTGTACCAGTATTCCTGGAGAGAGCGAACAGAAGCTACAGAGGAAGAGGCGATTATGGAAGGCAAGGCTGGGTGTGTGACCAAATCAGCAGAATCTATAGCAAAGATATCTAAAGCCCTATGCCAGGTTTGTCAGCATATCTGAGCTATAGCAAGCTTTGGAAAATAGGCAAGTCATTGTTGGGGGTCTATCATGGGATAGCATGGGGAAAATCCAAGTGTAGACACGTCACACAAAACAACTGACAGAGACCAACTCAGTCAGTGCCCAGAAGGGGTTCAGACCATTTATAGGAGTACAACTTGTTTTGGAGGGTTTTGAATTTCTCAAACTCTTTTCATAGGTCTTGCCAAGGTCTCAATCCTTCAAGATTCAGAATCTGCCACTCACGTCCTAAGAAGCAAAGGGGACTTTTCAGTGTTTACTGCTGATAGGGCATATTTGGTGATTGGCATGGGCCACTTCATTTTGAATGCTTTCTTCCTTTTTCACTAAACTTTCCAGAGAGGGCAGGGACTAAGTTTGGTACCATAGGGTCAGCTCAGGGTTTCATGCATAGTAGGAAGTAAAGGTGGTTACAGTCTTTGATCGTTTGATCCCATGGTGTAGTAGGGCAAGACATAGATTTGGAGTGAGTTGTGGTTTCATTAATTGGTCAGCTTTAACTTTGGTCCCCACACAACCTTTCTGGTCCTTACTTTCCTCTTTTATAAGGGAGAGGCCTGATGATTCTGCCTATATCCCAAGATCCTTGAGAAGGTTAAATCAGATCATGCTTATAAAAGTACTTGGTCTACATATGGGCATATCTATAACTAGATGGGTAATGTTTTTTATTTACTAATCTATCTTTAAATACTTATCTTAAAATAATTTTCTAATAAGTTTGCTTGGCCCAAAAGTTGAGATTCCAAAGTCTCCACAGATACCTGGATTTTAAGGAAGAGAGTAGAAATATTCTGCTTAATTTTGAATTTTTTTTTTCATCTGCAGAGGCTGAGCTAGAAAATGGGAGATTACTATCTTGAGTTATATTTCTAAATCCATATGAGCAGGACTTCTTCCACTAAGAATTTAGAAAATTCATCCTGGAAAATAAATTCTGCCCCCATGAACACACTGTGATCCTTGGGATACTATCCTCCAGGACACAGGAGATGAGTCTTTGGTTCATTCTCTACATACATGCTGGCATGCTTAAGGGGTTTCAATGACAATGGTGGTGAGGTTTGGTACAACCCTCAGGATGTAGGATGGACCTGCATCAGGAATCAGGATGGACCTTCAGAATTAAAACGTAGAGGGACAAGGTCCACCAAAGCCAGCTCTGACTCTGCCAGTTGAGCAGAGGTTGCTGACATTGCTCTGTGGCCAAGGGAGACCAGGGGAGACGAGCTTCTGAGCACAGGATAGGGTGATGCTCAGGATGGAAAATCTGAACCAGTGATACTATCAAGGAAAACTGACTGATCTTTGGTTCCATAACCAGAAAAACAAACCAACTTCCAAGGTAGAAAAGAACCTACTTAGATGTGGATGAACATATATCGGACTTAATGCTGCTCTCTGTGGCCAGATACAAAACATTATTATTATTACCAAATACGCATAGCATAAAAAATTTACCATGTTGGCTGTTCTTAGGTGTGTAGTTGAGTGGCACTAAGTACATTCACTTGTGCCATCGTGTAACCGTCACCAACATCCATCTTCAGAACTTCTAAATCCTCCCAGAGTTAAACTGTACCCATGAAACTGTACCCATTATTCCTTCCCTTCATTCTTGGAAACTACACTTCCACTTTCTGTTTCTATGAATTGGACTACTCTAGGTACCTCATATAAGTGTGATCACACCGTTTTTGTCTTTTTATGACTGGCTTGTTTTACTTGGCCTAATGTCTTCAAGATTAGGCCATGCTGTAGCATGCCTCACAATTTCCTTCCTTTTCAAATCTGTACATCCCCTTCATGTAGATACTACATTTCCTTTATTGGTTCATCCTTTAATGGACACTGAGTTATTTCTGCCTTCTGGCTATTGTGAACCATGCTGCTATCAGCATGGGTGTGAGGATGGTGTCTGCAGCTTGCTTTTACTTCTGGGCATGTACCCAGAAGTAGAGTTGCTGCAGCACAGAATGATTGCATGACTTGTAAGGAATTGCTGTGCTGTTTTCCACAGTGACTGCACCACTCTCCATTCCCACAAGAAATGCACAGGGATTCCAATTTCTCCACATCTTTGATAAGTCTTTTTGATGCATCTTAAATGTGACAGGGGTTAGAATAGCTGCTGGCTTCTCTGACAGTGATCTAATTTTTGATGGCACATGCATCTTACAGAAGTTTTATAAATTTGCCTTTGCAGGTGATTTGAATTGTGGTGTCTGCACTGTGACATGTGTGGATTGGTTGGTCTTGTTTTTGGTGGTCTGTACCTTGTTTTCTTGGTGAAGCCTGAGAATAGAGGGCTAGAGGCCAGATGTACCTCAGCCTTGCTCCCAGAGAAAGAAAACAACTTGCTAGAATAATATTTCTAATTTCTCTTTATGCAGATGCTATTTCTCACTCTGCTCCAGACTGCAGCATATCTCAGAGCTAGAGAACATAAACTAGTTATAAAAGCCCTTCTCTTGCCTGGATCTGGTCCAAAATCCACTGATTTTGAGCAAATATATACACAAAAATAAAAGAATAGGTGGAGGAGGAGGAGGGATGCGGGTGAGAACAAGGTAGGGTGGCAATTATAGAAGTAGGAAGCATACCCTCCTGTGATCATGGTGGGGATGCGGAGAGGGGTAGGCAGAGAGGAAGGTTCTCCAGCTTCCGAGGTACCAGTCTCCTCCTGCCTAGGGTGGGTAGGTTTTTTGCAGCTGACCTTTTGGGGATGTAACAGTCACCTCTTCTGTTTGGGCTGCCCAGCACTGACATCCATTCAATTTCCTGATATTTAAAGAGCATAAAAAATATAACATGGAGTATGTTGTTTTCCAAATTGATTTTTATGTTTTGTTAAAAGAAATTTTACTCGATATCTTAATTAAATTCTCTGATGGGAATCCTTTACCTCTGCCTCTACGAAGTGTTTATCTGAGCTAGTTATCCCTGTGCTTCTTGGTTGCTTCTTATTTAACTGCAGAGGCTCTCAGTATTTGTGCCCCCGATGGCCTTTCTTTCCCCAGGCTGACAGGGAGGGCACCTCCATCAGCCAGGAATCCCTGTCTCATGGAGGGAAGGAAGCCAGGCCAGAACATGCATCCACCTGCCTTCAACCCAGGGACAAGCCAGCTTTAGACTTGATCGTTGGCCTGTCATCAGCTCCATGGCAGCCTAGATCAAATAGGATAAACTTGAGGGAGTCTGGGCAAAGAGTATCAAATTCTCCATGAGCTTGTGATGAGTAATCCAGGGCTGGCCTTGTTTTACCCATGTCTTTGCAGCCAGTGACTCCCACGTTTAGGGTTGTGGTGGCTCCCTTCTGCACGTATGCTACAGACAAGTTCTTACCTGACTGGGTAAGAAGGGAGGCTGACAGGGAGGGACTCTGGAGCCAGGAGGCTGCCTTCTTGTTCAGCCAGTCCTTAGAAACTTGTCCTGACTTGGTGAAGAGGTACCTATTGGCTCCACGGTGTTCTATGTTGTGTGTTGGTTCACGGACCTTGGAATGAAGTATTGGTCCGTCCTTCTTTGATTGATTCAAATCTTCAAGGCTTTTTGAAAATTAGCAATTTTCAAGGTTTCATTTGAAAATCAACTAGTTTCTTATTTAAAAAAAAAATAAAAATATGTGGGAAGGTAAAAAGTGAAAGCTCCCCATTCCCCTCCTCATTCCCAGTGTTGGATGTGTATTATTTCAGACATATTCTGTATACTCTCTCTCTCCCAAGAAGCATGGGCTTCTGGCAAGGATGAGTCAGTGTGGGGCCAGATTGGCCGAAAAATGAAAGAACTAGAAGGCCTCTCCTCTGTCCTCTCATGCACTTTGGCAGGAGTCAAGGGGACCCAGGTAGGTTCTATTATGCATACTGTGACTGTTATGCCATCTGCTTTTCTTAATATAGAAAGGTATTTGCTATAATAATTCAGTTTTGTTTTAAAGAAGGAAGTATGACAACAAGAAAAGTAATCAGCTTTCTGCTAGGTACACATTCTGAAGCTCAACTCAACCAGAGTGTAGCTGACCCTGGGCCGTGGCTCCCTGGCCAGCACTGTCTGTGCCCTCCCTAACTCATTGTGAATGTCTACCACAAGGACTGTGGCATCTTATCAGGTGCCCGTGGAGGTGCAGGCATGGGCTTCTGGCAAGGCAGAGTCAGTGCATGGCCAGATTGGCAGGAAAATGGAAGGACCGGAAGGCCTCCTGGCTCAGTGATTATCCTGGGTTTGGCAGATACACTTCAAATGCTGCCTGGTTGCCTGGTTTAGTGGACGATGTTGCCATTCCTCCTTATGGGAGGTCCAATGTCAGCTGCTTATGATCTGTTTGTGGCCCAGACGTGCTAAAGGGGTCAAATTGTTGGAATTGTGGTTGTTCTATTCCCACCTACAGTGCAGAGAATTTTGCCACTTTTATTTTGGGGGTATGGAAGTGTGGGGAGCTTTGCTATGGTACATAAAGGTTATAAAGACCCTTGAGTGTTATGCACTCCTTTGTGTTACAGATTTGAACACTTTCTGTCACTGCAGAGGTGGATTCTCCTGAATAGCATCCTCTCTTCTGAACTGCTTCTCTGTGGTGATGACTTCTCAATTTCCTCCCCTTTGCTCCAACCTCTTTTGAGGGCCTGGTGTGTTAGGCCAACTCTGTTCCAAACAGGTTATCCTGGATTCCCTGGCTCCTCAAAGAAAATACGTTCTAAAGTGAGGCTATTATCTTTACCTGATAATCTGGTAACCTGTTATTTCACTCATCAGATCCCTGAAGAGGGAAACTGCCCTGTCATTCCTAATGCTTTCCTTTCTTTTAATTGTATGAAAATCTATTGATTCTGACTATAAAGTGTCTCAGAATGTCCCCCTTCCCTTCCCACTGCTCCTGCCTCTGTCAATACTGTCACTGTCTGCCTATTCCATAAATATTTATTAAATACTACCATGTACCAGGGACATTCCTGCCATCCAGGGGTTCATAGCTTTAATGATCCCGTTTAATCTCCTGAGGGATCTTATTAAATTACAAATGTGCTCAGAAGGCTTCTCTGCCCAGAAACACACATTATTAGCTCACTGCCGCTCCAGATTCAGTCTGACTCCTTGGCTGGCCAAGGTCTTTTCACTATATCATTCACCTGTCCTCTACTCCTGCATCTCTCCCAATTCTCTTGGCCTCACCCCTGCAGTCCATATCCAGGGCTCTTGCCAGGTCATAAGCCTTGAGTGTTTTACCCATACTGATTCTTCAGCTTGGAACACCATGCTCAGAATCAAATTGTGTTGAGGGTGTACTCCAATGCCAACTCGTTTTTGGGGGTGGTGAGTATTGAACTCAGAGTATTGTGTATGCTAAGCAGGTGCTCTGCCACCGAGCTACACCCCCAGCACAAATGCTAACTCCTTTGTCAAGCCTTCGCCTGTTCCCTGGGCTTCTGCCACCCTCCCACGACTTCTTGTTCAGAGCTCCATGGCAGCACTGGCCACCTTGCATAGCAGGGTTTGCTTACATCTGGGAATCTCCACCAGCCTCGGCTTCTAGACTTGTTGGGATGAAGGCAGGGGTGCACCTTCTTCACATAGGTATCCCTGGCACTCAGCGTGATGCCTGCCTGGAACATAATACTAAAGTAGATGGGTACCAGACTGATCAAACTTTGGGTTGAATATTGCTTTATCACAAACACAGTTTCTAAGGAAAACTGTCTTAATACCTGATCATATTGGTTGCAAGTAATAAAAACCCATCTCTAGCTAGCTTAGCGACAAATTATATTACACAAGTGGTAAATCTGAGGGTATAGCTGGATTTGAGGGCCCCAGACAATGCCATCAGAGTATGCTTCCCATTTCTCATCTCTCATTTTCTTTGCATTTTGGTTTCATTTTTTTTTCTACTGAAGGTTGGCTGCTCTAAGCCCATGACTCTATAGTATGATCCAAAAGAAAGAGACCTTCCTTTTAGAATCTGTACACTAACTCTTACTGCAGGTCTGTTTGGAACTGTTAGTTTAGATGCTCTCACAAATTATAATGACAGGCTGATGAAGCACCATGACTGGCCAGGCTTGGGTCACATGGAGCATTGTGAATAGCTAGCCCTGCAGGAATGACATAGGGTGGGACATTTCTCAAAAGAAAGACAAGCACTGGACAGACAAGAACATCAGATATCCACTCCAGTTGCATGTTTTGGTGTTAGGTTAGTACTTCCCTATACTTCTCATTAAAATATATTTCAGTCAATTTGTCTTTTATCTCTCATTGTATAAGCTGAAGTTCATGAGTATACCCATCTTATTTTATTAAGAGTGGACTAGGGGCTGGGGATGTGGCTCAAGCGGTAGTGCGCTCGCCTGGCATGTGTGCAGCCTGGGTTCGATCCTCAGCACCACATACAAAAAAAAAAAAAAAAAAAAAAAAAAACAAAGATGTGTCCACTGAAAACTAAAAAAATAAATATTAAAATTCTCTCTCTCTCTCTCTCTCTCTCTCTCTCTCTCTCTCTCTCTCTTTAAAAAAAAAGAGTGGACTAGAATTTTAAGACAACAGGTGTTCTAGGAGAGTACTTCCCAAATAGCAGTGTGCATGCAAACCAACCTTTATTAAAATATGGGTTCTCAGTCAGTAGGGTTGAGGCAGGATCTGGGATTTGGCATTTCTTTCAAGTTTGTATTAACAAAATTCTATAGATTGGGTGCTGAAGCAACAGGAATATATTTTCCCCCATTTCTAAGAGGTGGGAAGCCAAGATCAAGATTGGACTCTCTTCCTGGCTACAGATGGCCTACCCCCAGTATCTCAAAATGTGACTGAATTTGGAGATATGGTCTTTAACAAGGTGATTAGGTTAAAATGAGGCTGTTAGGGTGGGGCCTTCAGCTAATATGACTTGTGGCCTTTCAGGAAGAGGAAGAACGAAAGTTATGCTCTCAGAGACAAGGCCATGTGAGGACAAGAAGGTAGGTGTTTGGTAGCTAAGAAGAGAGGCCTCAGGAGAAACCAAACCTGCAGACACTTTGATCTTGGACTTCCAGCCTCCATAATGGTAAGAATATGCATTTCTGTTGTTGAAGCCATCCACTCTTTGGTATCTTATGATAGCAGTCGGAGCAGATTAATATAAGACCTACACAGCTAGATTCCACTGCATTCAGTGTTGATGTGCAGTCAAATGTTAATCTATTTAACAAACAAGCCTCAGCTCACTCCTGGCACTGAGACTATACTTATATAAACATGACTCAGTCCCTGCCCTCATTTGGTGATAGCAGAAAAGAGTCTAGAGGTAAGAGAGCCTGGCATATTTTGGAAACTGCAAATTCAGTAGACCCAGTCCTGTTGGGGGTCAAGTGTGATGACAGGCATGGCTAATGAGGAGGCTGAAGGGCCACCAGAGCCAAGAAATGTCAGGACTTGAAGGCTAAGTTGAAGAGCGATGGCTTTTGGGTAGCGTTTGAAGAGCGATGGCTTTTGGGTAGCGTGGAGTAATCCAATTTTATTTTAAGAATTCCCTAATTACAATATGCAGAAGGATTATGGTGGGGAATAGGGGTTGGGGGCCCGCTGAGGAGGTGGGGTATGGATGGAGAATAAGGCGTCAATCTAATAACCGCTCCTTCCCGGTGCCTCCTGTGGTCTCTACAGGGAAATGGGATTCTTTAAAGAAGGAGTGCCCTTGCCTTATGGTTTTTGGGGTACAATGAAGAGGCAAAGCACATTGAGTTGGATTTTCTCTCTCCTCTACTCTGTGTGTGGTAAGCAATTTCTGGAGAGTTTTCCCCCCAATATACATCCTCTCTGCCCTTATCCCCACCCCTGCAACAGAGCGGCTTGACTTAAGAATAAAACCCTACTTAGGAGGTAGAAGGTGAAACTCCCTGAGCGCCACTTGCTTGACCAGTTCTATGGGAAGAAAACCTCAGACACCACCATGCTCCCATTCATCCATGTTGGCATGTGGGAAACCTAAGTGCCACCTAGCTGGCTCCCTCCTGCTGATACTGCCTAGGCCCTCCTACCCATACCTTTGATATTACCTTCCTTCAGCTGCCTGGCATCTCTCCTAGTCACTGTCTCCATCCTTACTGAGAACAGATCTCAGCCAAATTGGCCTTCCATCTTTTTCCCTTTCTCAGTTCCTTTTGCCAGACAACAGCGGTGTAAAGTGAGTTTTAGCTACTGCCCTGCAACTTCTCTTCCAGGTTGTAATACAGGGGTTCCGAAGCTGGGGTCTGCAAAAAATCTATCTTTATTTTTTACTAACCTGTACCTGAAATTTAGCATTTCCTTTAATCACGAATGTAGGCAATAATCTACCATAATAGGTTATTATTAAGTCACAATGCCTGTGACTTCTTCAGCAAGAGAAGTCATGGATATTTTAAGATTATTTTCGAGCTGTTGCAATAACTCAAAACATCAATTATACTTAACCACTGTAGCATAAGGATTAGACTGTCACTTGATTATATTATTTCACTATTTTTGTTAACAAAGACACATGTAGCAGTCAATGGCACAATTAATGTAAAGAACCTGTGCCCCAGACAATAGCTTAAAGGATTGAGAGGGTCCCTGGCAAGGATGACTGTCTCTGCCCATGGTAGAGCCCTCTCCTATCTTAGGTCCCCACGAGTCCCCCCACGCAGCACTGACATTGCCCACCTTGTGCTGCTTCTCTCTTACGTGTGTTGCTCTCTGACTCAAATACCTCCTCGAGGGCACCTGTCAAAACCCTGCTGTCCTCCGGTTCCCAGGAACTTCTTGGCTAAAGCTTTACTTTTTTTTTTTCATTTATGGGTGTGAAATTCACATAACATAAAACCAGCCACTCTAAAATGAAGAATTCCATGGCATGTAGCACATTCACAATATAATGCTGCCACCATCTCTATCTAGCCCCAAATTTCCCTCATCCCCAAATAAGAACCCACACTCATTAAGTAATAGCTCCCCTGGCTAACACTCTCCCTTCGAGCCCACCAATCTGAGTCCTGCCTCTATAGATTTGCACTTTCTGATTAGTTCATATACAATATGCAACCTTTATGTCTAGCTTCTTTCTCTTAACATGATGCTTTCTGTCCATCCAAGTGGTCATGTATAGCAGTGCTTTAGTCCTTTTATGGCTGAACAATATTCCACATTATGTGCATTCCACAATGTGTTTAACTCTGCATCCACCAAGGGGGTGTTTCTGCCTTTTGACTCTTATAAATAGTTCTGCTATAAACACATATATGCAGGGATTTTTTTTAGTTTTTTTTTAATACCTACCTAGAAGAGGATTTTCTGGGTTGTATGGTTATTCTAGATTTAACCTTTTAAGGAAATGTCAAACTGCTCCTCACCATAGCCAAGTCATTTTATGTTCACATCAACAACATGTGGGGGTTCCAGTTTCTCCACATCCTTCTAACAAATGTTATCTGAAGTTTTACTTTTTGGGGGGAGGGATTTTTTCCTGTTTATTTTGTGATTTTTGAGGTTAAAAAAAAGCTTAATCCTTTTCAGCCCAATTTGTTGATCAAATGTAAAAAATATATAAGGTATAGTCGTTTTGGTGAGTGGAAAGTCTGATTTAGTTAATTTGACTAATAATCAAAAAGGATTTAATGCTGTTTTTCCAGCTAGGTGCAGTGGTGCATGCCAGTAATCCAAGTGACCCAGTAGACAGAGGCAGAAGGATCACAAGTTCAAGGCTAGCCTGGGCAACTTAGCAAGACCTTGTCTCAAAATAAAAAATATGTAAATAAAAATGACTGGGAATATCTTTCAGTGGTAAAGCATCCCTGGGTTCAATCCATGTGCTGAAAAAAAGCTGTTTTTTTCCAATTATTTAACTTACTACAATTTATGCTGAAGCTTTAGTTTTAAAAGCCTTTCATACTTTCCTTTTGTGCCCATTTCTGATTCTCTACACTCATGCCCAGGCCACCCCTGCAGCATTGCTCTTAACATTATATTGTAATTCTCTGGCCTCTTGTGTCTGTTCATTGTTAGACTCACAGTTCCAGGCTGGGGCTACTTGTAGACAGCGGTCTCATACCTTTAGAAACCGTTCTGGCCACTTAGGTGGGCAATAGGTGTCTGTGGTGGAAAGAAGTATATAGGAGGGTGCGTGGGCTCCCCCTTGTGGTGAGTAGGTATAAGCCTACCTACTCTGTCACCTTCCCTGGTCTGTTTCACCAGCTTTACACTCAATTGACTTTACAAGGAAGAACCAGAGACTAATGAGATAGCAGATGGGCAAGTATGTTGGGCTTTTTGGAGAAAAGAAGCTGTGTAAATCCAAGTCTTTCTTTGATTTAAGAAACAAGGCAAATGACTCTAAATTGTCTTTTTTTTTTTTTTTCAGGCACGATAAAGTGAGAAATGTGGATCATGGAGAAGACATTTGGTGGTATCTGAATGAATCATCCTGCAATAAATGTAACACTTCTGGTAAACTGTGCCTCTGACATGCTGTGCTGTAGGCTAATGATGGGGAAACGTGTGTCCCTGTGTGACTAAGCCCTTTCTTTTAATTTATGTGGTCTCTTGCTGCAAAATTGGAAAAGCACAAGTCTGTCCTCCTGCTGCTGATATAAGGACATTTGCCCATGTCCCTTTTACCAAAAGGTGCCAAAAAGGTGCTCGGCACCAGCAAAGCCAAGAAAAATAAAACCTTACCCAGCTCTCAATGTGTCCATACACTGCGAAGCCACAGACTCCATTATTTTGGGAGAAAGAAGTCTCAATGGCAAAGAATATAAAATTTGTTTCCAGACACACATGAAAGATCTGAGGAGGAGTTGTTATTTGCTGTTTATTTGGGTTTTATTTGGTCAGTTGGGTCCCATCCTTAGACAAAGAGCTAAATATTTTTCCGATGTGTTGGCAGTTTTAGGGCTCTTATAATACTGGTTTCTCTAGTAGCAATAGAAAGGCAGTAGATTAGGTCAGAGGGAAATATTTAACTATGAGCTTTTCTCAGTTGTAGTTATTTCACCATAAAAAATAAAAATAAAAACAAGGAAAAAAAGGGCTTTCTGCTTGGGAGAGGCAGCGTAGGAGATAGGAAGAATGTGCAATTTGTAACGAAGACCTGGGTTTGAGTCTTAGATCTGCTTCTAACTCCACATGTTCCATGGGACAAATGTCTGAACTTTGGATTGCTCATTTGGGCCTGTTTTTTTCTGTCTTTCTTTTGCACCCCTCGGGAAACCCCATTTTTTTTTTTTTTTTTTGCAGGGCTGGGAATTGAACCGAGAGTCTTGGGCATGCTAAGCAAGGTGCTCTACCACTGAGCCAAGCCCATCCCCAACATCTATTTTAGCCATGCTTATCTCTGAGCGACTTTGTCAGCTAAAGTTTCCCTCCCCCACAAAGATCTGGCTAAATTTGGCCCTATCTAGTTATAGCCACTCCCTTCCTTGACACCTGTGAATTCCTGGGTTTATCTCCTCGTTCTTCTCTAGGCTGCCCCACCCCTGTGCTACATGCTGCTGTGAACCTTGCATCAACCCTGACACAGAGCTCAGTTCCTCTCTGAGGTGCCCCTGAGGATCCCCTCACACATGTGAGTGTAGTGGAGACTTGGTGGGGTGGAGGTAGGGCCCATCCTGGGCAAGCTCACACATCCAGGAGGATCAGGGGCCTTTTCTCAACTGGCTTTCTCTTCCATCCTTTTCATCTTCCCTTTCTCAGCCAGCAATAAACTACAAACTCTTCTTGTGATCTGTACAGACCATTCTGTCCACACACGTCTCAGCTTTCTACCAAATATTTTCCCATCAGAAACGGCCTTCCCTTCCCAGGAGGAATTCTGGTGAGTGACTTTTCTCTAGCTCAGCACCCTTGTGTTGGGAACCCATCCAAGCCTTTGGGGCTCAGTGCTGGGAGGCTAATTCCAGGGTAGCTTCAATAAAGCCTGCCAGGATTTGTGAGCTTGGATGTCTGTTTTTACACCCATGACCTATATTTGGTTCTTTCAATAAAAGGTGAAAGCAGGTGTCTTTGTACCATTACAGCTTGTTACCCATTCAAGACATTCTCAAAAAATTTTGTCTCCCACATTCTCTGCCTGGTTCCTTCTGTTTTCAGTGGAAATGATCTTTTGGGTGGGACTTCCTATAGATGACCACTAGAGGGCACACAATTTCCAGCTCACAAGATCCTTTCTACAGCCAATTCCTGGGGTTTTGCTGCATAAAAGGACAGTTTTTGTTTGTTCATTTGTTTGTTTTCCCTCAGAAACAGGAATAAATCGCTTGAAATTCCCTGGATGCTGCTAAGACGTTTTTATAACATTCCTCTGCAAAATGCTGACTGCAAGAAACAGACATACTGGCGGGTGGAGGAAGGACTGTGTTCTCAGTTCCCCTGTCTCACCCCACCAAGGGGAAGAGAAAAGAGCTGCAGAAAGCTGCACAAACTAGTTTTATTCTTGCTAAGATCACTAAAGAGAATATACTTGTTGGCTACACATGTCTGTTTGGGTCTCGTGGTGTAGTGGAAATATTTTGTAATTAGACATTCTGGGATTTATCTCCCACCCCCAGGCTTCCTGCCAAGATGGTGGACTAGCATGGGCTGATGGGGCCTTCTCCTAAGTTAACCTGGAGAAGCTCCCATATGAACGTGATGGGCAATGGGGAGATTGAGGGAGACCAGGGACATGTGCTCTGACCCTTGGGAAGGACTCTTCAGAAAGCTCCTGGACTCTGATCTCAGAGGCATGGTATAGAGACAATGATGACACTGAGAAGTTATGAGAGGAAAGTAAACACAGTATGGATCAAAAGTTAGGAGAGAGCAGGATAAGGTCGACATTAGAATCCTAATTTCACTGGCCAGCAGGTGAAAATTCAATAGGAAGCGGAAGTAAAACAAAACAAATAAAATGATAAAACCCTATGCTATAAATGAAACATCTGAACGAAATGCTGAAGTGAGTCCTCATAAAATAGTAATTAAACACTGCTCAGCTTCAGTACTTACTAGGGCCACGACCTTGGATAGGATACATGAACTTTTCTGAGCTTCAGTTTCCTTATCTCTCAAATAGGTCCAATTTCTATGGCCATGAGTTTATTGTGAAGATTTTGTATTACAATGTACATAAAAGAAGCCTCTCGTGCCTGGCTTGCAGTAGATGGTCAACCTTTTAGTTCTTGTTTCTCTTTTTGCTTTTTACTACGTTTTTAGTCTACAGACTTATTCGTTCAAAAGTATTTCCTGAGTGCGTATTATCAGTTAGGTTATGTGCATCGGCAAGAGGCAGAAAACTTTACATAAATAAACAATCAGGAAAACAATATCTCTGCAGTGAGATATTATCACCACACAGGTAATGGTATTATTATACAGGCAGCATAGTGAAAAGATATCTCATCACAAGAAGTCCTGTAAGGCACAGTGCCAGTGCTGGTTAATGCAGAATCTTAGCAAAATCATCAAGAACTCAGGTTGTCTCCATAGTTCAGCTCTGCCGTACTCAGCAGGGTGACATTTGTCCTTGTGACCATTATTATGGCTTTGGTACAGCTGCCATTCCACTCACTGAGGGAAAAGCATGGGCTCTTTCCTCTCCTATGACTCTGGAATTTTCCTGAAACTATCCCAGAAGTCACCCCAGCAGCCCTTCCCTCATGTCTCCTTTACCATTAAGGATGATGCCCATCCCTCGATCAGTCCTGAGAAGGTGAATGGATTTCCATGATTGAGACCAATGAAGCATGATTCTTCCTAAGATATCTGTCCCTTATTCTTCTGAAGTAGTTGATACCAAAGAAAAATCAGGGTCCCTTTGGAAGGAAAAAGGGAGAGTTAGCTATGGGGAAGGCAGCAAGAGTGCTTTCCAGGCACTGGAGTTGGTTAGGGCTCAGAGTTATTAATGGCCAGACTTCAGGAACAACGTAGCAGTGTATACATGCTGTGCAGGGAGAACTGAAGGCAGTAACTTAAAGTTGGTGGTCAGGGGCACAAACTGGAGGAGGTACTGTTTGGATGGGTAAAGTCAGAGTTTCCCAGATGACTGGGGTAGGAGTGGCTTAGGAGTCATGCTTAGGAGCATGACTGAAGCTGGCAACTAAAAGAAATTCACCTGGGATCGAGGAGGCCAGCTGGTCAGCAGGGCTCAGTCACAGAGGCTTGGAGACCGTGTTGGCGTTCCTTTGTGCCAGCAATGGATCAGGCACATTTACCGCAATTACGGCAATCTTTAAAATGTGGGGCGGGGGGTGAAATTCACGCAGTGGTTTATAACCAACATCCCAAAGAAACAATGGCAACTTCTTAAATGGTGACTGCTATATCCAAGGCACTATTTTGAAAGTTTGATAATTCAGTTTTATGTATTTATATTATTAGGCACTCACTGATCTTCAGAGGTTGGTACTGTTGTTATCTCCCTTTTGCAGATAAGAAAACTAAAACACTTGACCAACGTCTGTTATGGGTTGCATTGTGTCCTCCTAAAAATGGTATGTTGAAATCCTGACCCTCAGTACCTCAGAATGTAGTCTTATGTGGAAATGGGGTTCCTGGGGATGAAGTTGCTCCAGTATGTCTGGAGTCCTCAGGAGGGTGTCCATGTGAAGATGTGAAGACAGACATGCAGGGAGAAGACCACGTGAAGACGGAGGCAGAGATTGCAGTAGGGCTTCCACAGCTAAGGACCATCAAGAGTACCTAGAATACACATCCACAAAATGCATGATGAATGTTTGTTGAATGAATATCAAGGAGTGAAAAATAAGAATGAAATGTAGTTAGATTGTCATTTTTAATGTCCTCCCCATACCCTGACTGTAGCATCAAACTCCTCTGCACAGGTCCCTACTATGTATCTCCACCATGTCCCTTCCACCTTTGTGACTCTACAGTTCCATGTCTGCCTCTCCTGTTCATTACTAACTAGAAAAATAGTGCTGGTGGCAAATTGTGTGTCCTCTACTGAATCATAAGCCCTGCAACAGGGAGCTGAATGCCCAAGTCCGCTGCAGGGATATGTGTGACATTTGTGGAGTCTCAAGCCCTGATCTACAGCAGGGGATTATAGCAGTGTGCACATCCTTGTCTGCTAAGACCATGGTTGTGTCTCAGAGGGCCTGACAGAATTAAACATGGTCTAGACTAATGGGAGATTCAGCGGAGATTTATGGCCCTATATAAAGAAATATAAATTTTTTGGTTCTCATTCAAACCATTCCCAGGCTACCACTGAATTTTATTTTCTAGGTGTCAGGATGAATTGAACCTTCTATATTAGGAAGCTGACTCAATCCTAGGAAGGCCCCTCCAGCCAAGCCAGGAGCTATGAGTCTTTTCTTCTTTGTGTGCACTGATGGGGATTTGTTGCATAGAGATCATCATAAAGACCTACTGTCATCTGAGTTTTGCTCTGGAGGAGATTCTTCCTGTACCTGGGATATGCAGGAAGAGCCCAACTAGGATGATGAACTGCCTCAGTTTGCCTGGTACTCTTTCAGTTTTTGCATTGGAGGTCCCATGTACTAACAAAGTCCTAAGAAACCCTGAAGTCCCCAGCATGATCACTCTAGTATGTCCCCCTCATCCTCCAGTCAAATGGACTTTTAGCAAAATACAAACTGCCTTATTTGAATTCTGACCTGGACACTGACTAAATGCAAGTTATCTCACCAATCTGTGCCTAATTTTCCTCATCTGTAAAATGGAATTTATGAAAGTAACTGTCCCATGGGGTCACTTTAAAATTAGGAAAGAATAATATGCACACACGGGAATACTTTTTAACTCTAACCAGCAGGAGTAGGAACTCAAAAGGTGAACAATATTATTGTCAAATTTAAATCTGCAAAAATAGGATACTTCCATCTTCTTTTCTTTTGAGCTGCTATTGCTTCCTTGATGATGGGGTGGAAGACAGAGAGAGTGTCCCTCTGCTATTGAAAAACCAGCCTCTACCTCAAAGCAAAGCCTGTCCAAGGAAAGGACATGACCTTTGTCCTTGGAAAGATCCACCGAGCACTCCTAGGCACATTCCCACCCTGCTAAGTTGTTTATCTACAAATAACAGGAGAGATCTGCTGCGCCAGGTATCCCTGACTCAGTCAGGCTAGGTGGGGATCCATAGCAACCCCCTAGCAGCCACCAATCAGCATGAGACAGGGGAATACCTGGGATGCCAGATGACCCCCCCACTAGTTTATGGTGGTTGGTAACATGTTGGAAAACCATGTAGTTCAGCACGTACACCCCTCTTGGCTTAAACCAATCAGTTCAAATGAATACCCCTTTTGTACTCACCAATCACCCCTACCCAATTTGTTCCCGCCAGTGAATGTGCTAATCATGTTTTAAAGTTGTTATTTGATTTTCCTGCGGTGTGTGATGATTTGCCAAGAGATACTACGATGTATGTGGGGGTCCCTGCCTTCTCCAAAGAATGTATAAAACTGCTGCAAACCCTGGGCTCGGGGCCTTTCAGCGTCACCAATTGCTGTGTGTGTGCGGAGGACGGAACTAGCTCGAAATAAACACCTCTTTGCTGTTTACATCCATCTTGGTCTCTGGTGGTCTTTTGGGGGTCCCGAATTCGAGCATAACACTATCTACAGGTGGGAAGAGGTGACCTCTCCTACCTTTTAATCTTTTACGTTAAATGTAACCTAAATGCACAACATAAAATAAGTGTCTAGTTTCAGTCATTACTAAACATGGTGAAAACTCTTATAATGAATATCTGTCACAGGAGAGAACTTTGCCAGTCACCTGAGGGGTCTTTCATTGCCTTTTTTCCTTCCCCTTCCTTCTAGATTCAATACTTATTGAATCTAGACATGCTCCATTTTATTGTTTTCCTCAGGACAAAGTAGGTGACACTGTGGTGTTATCCAATCACGACTTGCTTCATCTAGAATGTCAAGGACCCGTGTCTCCTTTTGTTTTTGCTTTTGGGCAGGGGTTGGGGGAAAGCAAAGAAGCAAAGTTTCTACAAGAACTGATCTAGGAGGGATTTGTTACTGTCACTTTCCTTTCTGTGACTGTGCCTTCCACCACTAAGGGGCACACTGATTTTAGTGTGTGTTCCTTAAAGTCCATGAAAGTGCCATCTGCTTCCTGTAAAATGGAAAAGTCCTGATGGCTGAGTCAGTGGTCTGTGGCACATGTAGAGGGAGACAGCTCCTACCCTTCTCCCTTTCAGCCTTGTAGCAGGCCAGTGCTTCTTACACCAAATCATGCCCCGTCCCCAATAGTTTTTAGTATAAAGGATTCCTAATATTATTTTGAATTGTGTCAAAAGGAATACAAAACCCAGATAGGGGTTATGGTATTAATTATTAGATACAGAAAGGGAGAGGCTGGGTGGGTGTGGAAAAGGTCATTGGGACTTTAGACTTGAGTCAGACAGGCGGAAACGTCTGTCCCTGGGGAATGGGGTGTGGAAGGGAACCAGAGCTTAATGGAGGAAATTATTCATTGCAGGGTTGTTGAGGGGGAGGGAGAGGCTGCTATAAACCAAATCCAGAAAGCAATGTGAAATACAGTGTGGTACATCTGTTAATACTAACTTCATCTACACAGAACAGAAAACTGGAACAACAGTGCGTGAGATATTATACAAGCTAATGTGTCTCTGGAGGTATGTAGTCCATAGTAGGCATGTTGTTCCATGGTTGTTAAAAACCCAGATTTCTATCTTCTTGTTTTGTTCACCTTAGCAGTGAAGAATGGTCCTCAAGGACACCTCAAGGCCAAGATGGCTGCTGAAACTCTAGCTATCACCACCAAACTTTAGGCAAGAGGAAGCAGGAAAGGGTCAACAGGTATGGTTTGCAGTAAGGTTTTTTTTTCCTTCTTCTTGGTACAGGGGATTGAACCCAGAGGTCCTCCACCACTGAGCTACATACCTAGTCCTATTTGTTTATTTATTTATTTATTTATTTATTGTTTTGAGATAGAATCTTGCTAAGCTGCTGAGGTTGCCCTCAAACTGGTGATCCTCCTGCCTCACCCTCCTGAATGGCTGGGGTTACAGATGTGTGCCACCAGGCCCAGCTAGCAAGGTAGTAAGTATCCTTCCCAGGCTCTACACCTGACAACTTAGGCTTCATCTAAGGCACCTAGCTGATCGGGAGGCTGGGGATAAGTCTTGGCTTCTTGGACTAAAACTGAGGTGGCTAGAGAGAATGAGCAGGAAGGTGAGGCAGATGGCAGTCTTGTTGGCATATATACAAGGCAGTAATGTCTCACAGTTAAGTGCTGAGCTTCTAGAGCCAGATTCCTTGGATTAACATGGTCTCTGTTGCCTACCAGCTGTATGACCAATGACTGGGCAACTAACATTTCTAAGATGCAGGTCCCTCACCAATAAAATAGAGTAATAAAACTTCTCCTGATGTCTTGTGAGAGTGTCCGGTGGAAACTGAGAGCTTAGTACGCTGAAAGCAGTCCTAAGTAGCTCTCACCATGATTCTGATTTAAGGGGTTTGGAAAACAAAAAGTTGACAATCTTCATGTTTATACCTGATAAAAATTAAACCCCACTCAAGTAAACCCATCTGAAAAGTAATGGGGGGCTGAATTCCAAACCTTGTCAGTACTGTTCATTCCAGTAAAACTAAGTGATTTGAGGTATCCTTGCATTCCCGCCTGATGACATCTGACCAGTTTGAGACTCCCTATGCATTTGGAGGGACCTGAGCCTTCCCTGACCTCTTAGCTGCTAAGTCAGTGGAGGTGGAAAGGCAGGTGCTGATCTGACCCCACTGGAACCGGCCAGACTATGATGTAGCTGGCTGTCTGCCTTCAGACTTGTCCCCAACCCATTCCAGGAGTCAGCCCTGTGCTGCTGCTGTTCTTCTTCTCTGGGCTTCCCACCATTCTGCTTAGATCTTCAGCCATCTTCATCCTTCTGGAAAGTTCTTTGTATGTGCCCTTTAGTGGTCCTGCTATCTTTTTTAAAAATTAATTACTTTTTTGCATTACAATTCTTAATACACCATTATACAATAATTTATCATATCTCTGATTACATATAAGGTATGTTGACACCAAATTCACATCTTCATACATGTATTTTGTATAATGATAAGGGTCTCCTTTCACCATCCATGCTATTCCCCTTCTCCCTCCCTTTCCCTCTCACCCTTATTCCCTATCTAGAGGTAATCTTCCTCCCTTGCTTCCAACTGCATTTTGAGTCATCCCCCTTATATCAGAGAAGACATTCAGTATTTGTTTTTTGGGGATTGGCTAACTTCACTTAGCATAATCTTCTCTAATGCCATCCATTTCCCTGCAAATGCCATGATCTTATTCTTTTTTATTGCTGAGTAATATTCTATTGTGTATAAATGCCACATTTTTTTATCCATTCATCCACTGAAGTGGTCCTGCTATCTTGAGGGTCCAGGGACCACCTATGCCACTTCTTAATCTGCATTTTCCAATGTGTGTCCTAGGAAACATTGGTCTCAAATACTATTTCATTATCAAATATGTGTGAGAAATCCTATACTGGATACCCCAGACCCATGTTGGTGAGTTACAATGCACACTGGCATTTTAAAATCGCTGAGAAGTCTTGTGAGGGGGCAAGTTAATGTTAACCAACCCAGTGTTTCCCACTTAGTGATTAAGAAGCCTTGGCCTGGAGATCCGCATGAGGAGCCTGGATCTTGCACATCTCAGTTTCCTAGAGTTCCTTGTTAAATAGGCTTTTCTCTGATGTTTTCTTGTTCTGGAGGGAACTCCTTCTGAGTCCCCATTTTCAGCCAAGGAGATGTCTCAGGTTTGAATCTCAAATTCAGATCTGAGATCATCATCATTTTTTTGAAACCAATACATGGTGTCTCTTTTTTTTCCTGGTGCTACTCACTATGAACTTGCCTGCTTTCTTCTGTTCTCTGGGCTGAGAAATGAAATCATGTCTATGAAAAATGCCTTATGAAACATCTAGTGCTGCATAAATGCTAGTTGTTACTATGACCATGACTTACTCCAGTGCTCCAAACCCCCTTTCCTCAGGAAGTGGCATTTTTCAGAATTATGATTTCATAATATATAAAAACAACTGAAACCTACACACATAGCAATAGCCATTTCTACCAAAGGGTCCATTCCGTGGTGCAATAAGAAAAAGACTGCAAAGACCACAGTCAGTTCTTTGGAGGCAGGGAGAAATATTCACATCACTCCCTTGAGGTCCCAGGTTATATCCAGACACACAAACCAGAAACCACACACCAGCATGTCCAGAAGCTCAAAGTGGCTTCCTGCCTGTCCCTCCCCTGCATCCAGGGCCAGGTCTTCTTTTTACACACCCACCTCTGTGCAGTGGCAGCTCCTCTCCTCATATTTCACAGTGGTGATCTTCTCTGGATGGTTTTAAAACTGGGCCAGGGTAACTGTAACTGCCGGTTGCAGGTGACGACAAGTTCCGAGTTCCACTTCCCTAGATGTGAAGATTGAACATCTGGGAAATGCCAAGGAAAGTGTACAAAACAAATTTTATTGAAAGAATAGTAACACAAACTTCTCTGCAGAGAAGGGGGCCCATAGCTAGGTGCCCACGAGAGGGGGGGGGTGGTGGTGAATCTTTTCCTTTGTTATAATTTCCAGGTTTCTTACTTCTCATGTCCTTTCTCTTTATCCTGCCCACGTGGTAAAAAGGCAGGAGAGGGGCAATTCAGGGGGAGCTGCCCAGGGAATACTCATTAATAATTTCCTGCTGGGAGAGAGTCTCCTGGGAGGCAGGTGACATTTTGGTCATTGGTTAGGGGAGGGGGAAGTGTCCTGAAGGTAGTAACATTCCAAACCCCAGAAGCAGATGACTTTGGCCATGAGTGAGGAGGATGTGTCCTGAAGGTATTATTCCATTTTCTTTTGAATCAGCTTCCCATTCTTATCTTACCATCTTCCCAGTCCTATCTCCTCCACCCCCACAACTGATTCATCTATCTACATTGACAGCCTGACCTTTGTTCTTGCTTCAAAGGGACGTTCAATAGCCAGGGCCTGATTCACCTAGGCCTAAAACAGGGCACTCTTCCTTGTTTCCAGACACGGGAGCCCAGCTTCTTCTTTCCACCCAACCATGGCAGTAGTCAGAGTCACACCCCACCAGACATCATGGCTAGAGCTGGTTGGTAAGGCTGGGTATAGTCGAAATCTATTGTGCTGATTTTTCCATTTCTGCTTCAGAGAAAACAGAAAACCCAGGTCCATTTTGCTTAAGTAAATTGGCCACAACGAAAAACTCTTGACTAAATCAGACACCAAAAGAACAAACATTGTGAGTCAAGTTATATGAGGTATCAAGAATAGGCAAATTCATAGAGACAGAAAATAGAATAGCGGTTACCAAGGACTGGGGGCAGCAAGAAATGGGCAGTTAGTGGTTCCTGGGGATGGAGGTTTTGTTTGGAATGATGGAAAAGTTCTGGGAATGGATAGCGGTGAGGGCTATTCAGCCTTGTGAACTTACTGCCATTGTGCTGTATGCTTAAAGATGGTTAACCCAGCACCACGAAAAAATAAATAAATAAACTTTATATTATATATATTTTGTCACAATAAAAAACTAGCACAATAATAATGACAATCAAATATTTGGTCTGGTTCCTCTAGTATGGGGTCTTTCCCTGGGGCAAGCTATGTAGTAGAGACATGGTCCTGGTTGGAGGAGAGAATAGACTGGTTCTTTAGTCCTGGGTAAGTGGGACTATAATGCCAAATTCGTGGGACTCCAATTCGTGGGACGCTCCAGGAGCCGAATCCGATGCAATCACATAAGAGTCTTTATTGCAAGCTCGAGCCTGGACTCACAACCGTTCCCGACACAGCAGTCCCAGGAAGTGAGCCCCGGTCTTTTGTTTAGTGAGATTTTATAGGTTTTGGGGGGATCCTCTATGCATCACAACATCACACAGCAAATCATTTTATACCGTGGGAAAATCAAACAACAATTCTTAACATTGATTAGCACATTCAATGGCGGGAACAAGTTGGGTAGGGGTGATTGGTTAGTACAAGAGGGGGATTCCTTTGAACTGATTGGTTTAAGCCACGAGGGGTGTACGTGCTAAACTACATGGTTTCCCAACATGTTACCAACCACCATAAACTAGTGGGGGGGTCATCTGGCATCCCAGGTATTTTCCCTCTCTCATGCTGATTGGTGGTTGCTAGGGGGTTGCTATGGGTCCTCACCTAGCCTGACTGAGTCAGGGACACCTGGCGCCACAGATCTATCCTGTTATTTGAAGACAAACACTCAGCAGGGTGGGTATGTGCTTAGGAGTGCTCTGTGGGTTTTTCCAAGGACAAGGGTCACACTCCCTTCCTTGGACAGGCTTTGCTCTGAGACAGAGGCTGGTTTCTCAAAAATGGAGTCACATCAGTTTCTCAGGACTAATGGGAAAAACCTGGGCAGAAATGCCGCTCAGGTGCCTGCAAGCCTCTCCCAGCGCTGTGGGAGCTCCAATAGCTCTGGGACAGGAGCAGGAAGTTTCACCATCTTTCTTCAGTGTCTTCCTTAAGTGTGAAGACAACCAGGAAAGGCTGGAACCCATGGAAAGGCTTCTGACTGTGCAGGCCTCCCTCAGGCCCAGGGATGCATGAGAGGAAGGTGTGGGATCATAGGAAGCCACCTTGGGGAGGGAGGTGCAAAGTGGAGTCCACTCAGCAAGGAAGGTTTTCTGAGGTCTTTTGTTTGATGAGAGAAAAGAGGCTGATTGCTGGAATTCAGAATCTGAATTTCAGACAGTGGCCCCTAGGTGGTGCCCAGACCGTAATAAATGCCAGAGAAGAGGAAGCGATTTCATCAGTTAATTGAGCTTCATGGCTGGGCTCAGAAGCAGAGCATTTCCTACGGATGCTACTCCCCATCCCAGCTGAAAGACAGCCCCTAAATCCAACCTCTGGCTTTACTTAAAAATGGTAGGGCTTTGATCATCTTGAGGAGAGGAGGCGTCACATTTACCTGAGGGTGCTGTGAACCCATTGGCCTGGCCTTCTCACCAGGACAGAGTTGACATGCACTCATGAAAGCCATCGGCACTCTGAGAAAAGGCCAGACCTGGCTGTTGTCACTCCCCAGAAAACGTCAGCGTTGGCATTTGCTGAACACAATGGAAGAAGGGGTGATTCTCTCAGCTGTCAGGCAGGGATACAAAAAGGCCCTGAGCTCTTGGAGAGGGGTTTAACTTCCTAGTTTTAAGCCTATCTCATCTTAATAAGGGCCACGAGTGGGAGGAGACCGGATGGAGCCATGCACTTGGGAAGAGGAGGAGGGTGAGCTCCTCTCCCCTTTCCAGGGCCATTTTCACTTACACAAACAATTAACATGTATATCTGCAGACATGCAAAGACAAGCTCCACCATAACCTGGATAATGTGACAATCCACTGTAGCAGAGAACGGAGCAAGCAGCACTGCTCTCAGCACCCTGATTAATTGTGTGTCTCTCTGCTATACCACATGGCTGCTAAGGCTCAGTCACTTCACCTTCACTTAACAGGGCTATTCAGGATTCTGTGAAAACTAGGATCACTTGACCAGTTGATCAGATGCATTTAGGGAGAACCTGCCAAGGGCTCTGTGCTTGGCTCAGGGCTTTGGCAAAGGCAGCAGAAACTTCTGTCTCAGCCCTTGGGAAGATATGGTCTAGTGCTGCTCTGTTCCATATAGTACTGCTGTGTAAATTCAAATTACAAGTAAGATTAAAAATTTAACTCCTTAGTCATGCTTGCCACATTTCAAGTGCTCAATAGCCATGTGTGGCCAGTGGCTATCGTTTTGGACAGTACAAAAGATTTCCATTATTGCAGAGAAATTCTACTGGACAGCACTGTGGCATTGGGGGCGTCTGGGGAAATGATATAAGGTCATTTATAGTTTAGCAAATAACTACGAGTGAATTAACAGGAGGAAATGAAGGCTCAGACATATTGTGTCTTTCAGGGAGTAAATGGTCTTCTGATTCCTACTCCAGAATTTGGAAGGATTGTGAGGATGTTCTAACTGTAATACATTAAATATTTGCCTTTAGGGTGAGGTTGTGGTCTAGTCATTGGAATAGAACTTATCCAAAGCACACCTTCTAAACTGCAGCCCTCAGATATGCAAGGGACTCATTTCTGGATTTACTTCATCTCCTATATTTTCTCCAAGCTCCCACCTTTGAGAAACTCTTATTGAGATTTACTGTGAGTCAAGACTGGGCTAAGTAATTTTACACATCTCATTTAATTCTTAGCACCTCTATGAGTTGGATACTCTGCTGGAATTGCTGCCTACCCAAGCAATAGATTCACATACTACTTTTGCTGCCCTTGCCCTCAGCCTTCAGAAGTCCCAGTAACAGGATTCTGACACCAGCTTTGTGGTGGGCTTAATTGTCATCGCTGGCTGAGGAACCCAGCTCAGGGCCAATGGGAGTGTGGCATTCGTGCCACAGCAATTAGTATAAAAATGACATGTGACTCCTTTGGGTCAATGGGAAACAAGGAGAGGTCGGTACAGGCTTCTGGAAAGCACGTTTGCTTTCTTTTTTAAGAGAGAGTTACTAGAGGAGATGGTTTCTCTTTCTACCAACCTTGCTGTGGATGGATATAGACTTGGAACTGCTACAGCTGTTTCCATGAGCCAAGACACACAAAGAAAAAGGGATCAGGAGTTTCGGGCTGAGCTACTGTCAGCCTCAGGGTTCAGCTGCCAGCCAGTCAAATCCCTTGATTGCATCAGCATTTAGCATTGTTTTCTGTGACGTGTAGTTCCAAGAACTCCAAATGATTATCTCCTGCTGACAATGAAACCTGGGCTAAGAGAACCTTGGTAATGTGCCCAGAGTCACCTGGCTAGTAAGAAGCAGAGTCAGGAGGGAAATGCAGAAGCTTTGGGCCCCAGGCATGTGCTTTTTTGTTTTAGTCTGTTTCTTTTTCACATGAACTAGATCTCCATTGCAAAGGATCTGGGGGAGAGCCTATAAAGACAAGACCCAAGAAATGACACTTTGAGGTCACAAGAATAATATTTTAACTTGGATAATAACTGAGAATGCTCTGATAGCCTGGTTTTCTAGGCACTTGCAAATCATATGCAGACTTTAAAAAATTCACTGGCAATTACATTTGGGGGTCCTCTCTATTTCCTGGTTGGGCCTGCAGGAAACACCACAAGAGTTTTGTTTTTTTTTGTTTTGTTTTGCTTTTTTTTTTTTTTTTTTTTTAGAAAGGGTGGGAAACTCCTAGACAGAATTGCTGAGTTCCATGCCTTTTCCCAAATACTCTGGCTCCTCCCAGAGGCTGAGGAAACTGAGCCTCCAGGCAGCCAGACCTCACCTCTGTTTACTACACATCTACAGGTGAACCAGCAGTTTTAGTGTCAGGATGCTGTGGTCATTGCCCTGGAGACTTGTTTTCAATTCTTCTGGATTCAGTTCACACCCAGGGGAGGGCTGAAATTCTGTTTTCTTTGATGGTCTCCTTACCATGTCTCTTACCATGTCTCCTGGCTCCCTCCTCCAACAGTGCACTTGACCTTAGCAGTTAATGAAGGTCATCCAGCAAATATCACATTAAACATATCAGGCACTGATCAACTAAGAGATTTCCTAGCAGAAAGGTCATGGCTAAAAGTGATCATCTTTCCCTGCTCCCCTTGGCAACGGCACCAGAGGAGAGGCCTGGGGAGGTGGAAGGTGCCCACTCAGTAAAGCATCACATGGATTGTGACAATCCATGTTGCGCTCCTACTGAAGTGCTAGACAGCAGCACTAAAACAATGCTGCTTTCAAGAACTTTCATCTTTGCCCTGCTAGAAGAAACAGTTTACATCAAAAGCCAAGAACTTGTGGAAATTGTGTTTTTCGATGCTTGGCTTAATGGCTGAGTTGTTAGACGATGAAAGCTGCAGAGAGAGCTTTCTCTCTCCTCTCCACTCTCCACTACTTTTGCTGTCCTGGATGCATTCGCTGATTAGTGGGTTTGATTTTTCTCCAAATAAAGGACCAAAGCTCGCCAGTCCATGTCCTTAGTGGTACTAGGGCCACTGGGATAATTCTGAATTGAATACATTGTACATAAAGACATGAAGGACGTGGGTTGTAGGAGATGAGGTCTGTAGGTGACAGACACTTTGGGGTTTGAGTGCTTTTCTGAACTTTTGGGCCAATTATTGTTGGATTGTTGCACTTTTAATTTCTCTTTTAAAATATGCAATGTGCCCAGCCTGCCCCCGTAGAGTTTATACTCTGCACATACAAGCCCCATAGTGGCTCTCTCTCCCATAATGAGGGAGTGGATCTGCAAGAAGACCGGTGTTGAATCTAAAGTGATAGATTCCAATAAAAATCCATGCTTGAAGTGCTGATAAATAAATATAAACAAATAGTGGAAGATTACAAGTCTGGTTATAAATCTCTGTAGCTGGCACCATTTCCCCACTAAGAAGACCTCATCAACTCTCCTGGGATTTTGAGGGAGAGAATTTTCATGAGGTGACCAAGTCACTGAGGAAGACTTGGGTGGGGTCTGGCCTGTTCCCTTAGGTACTAGATGATCATTTGAGATGGCTTGTGATTCTAATAGCTAAAACCTCACTGCACCAGCATTCAATGGAGAATAGAACAAGGAAGCCTTATTGGACTTTATTCAACAGAACATAGCCCCTGCAATTTTAAAATTCCCTGTAAGACGGCGGCGCGGTTCCAGAATCAGGCCTCAAGAATGTGGTCATAGTCAGATACGGTGTTTGTGCATGTGTGTGACCATCTGTTTGCATACATATATGTTGCATCTTTGCAGGAGGGGTGTGTGTGTGTGTGTGTGTGTGTGTGTGTGTGTGTGTGTTGTATGTTTGTGGAAGGGGCATTTTCATGTCATATTGAGACTGAAGCCCCCCTTAATATCCCCCTTCTGGAGTGGAGACTCAGAAATACTGTCTTCCACTTTTCTTCTCACCTCCTTCTCAATAAGTGCTGACTCAGATGTGTTTGTCCAGCCCAGGACACTGCTCTTCCTCAGAGTTCTTTCCCCAGTTCCTGATTCCTTGCTCAGTCAGCTGAGTCTACCTACTTCCATCTCAGGCCCTGCATGGCCTGGTTCCTAGAGAAGTTCCTGTTCTCTGCTTTACTCATCATCATCCAAGGGTCAGGCTGCCTTTTTACCACTGCTCCCTGGCCACCCAAAGGAGTGGTATGCCTCCACCTTTTCAGCCTCCTGGGAAGCATTGACCTCCTCCCTATTCTGAACCTCCTTTAAACCCTGCCTCCCTCTGTCCTCCCTTAGCTGCCCTCTGCCCTTACCCTCTGCTCTTCTGCTTGAGCAGAACCATTCAATGTCTCCCACTCCCCACTTGTTACAGCAGGAGCAGTGACTCCTAACAATGCATCCAGTTCATTCCCTTACAGAAGGTCTCAGCAAGGTTGGGCTGTCACCAATAGATGCACACAGTTAGAGAAGGTGGGTGGCTTTTGCCTCACGGTGAGAGCACACTTATGAATTACACACAGACAATGCCAACTTCAGTCATATCAGGCAGGTTTTGTTTGGTTCTCCTCTGTGCCTTCAATGCCTGCTCTCCAGGTGTCCAGATCCCTGGCTGAAGGAGAGGTGAGAGGCACCAGGGATCCCCTAAGACCAATCCAGCAGCCCTGGAGCAGGAGATGGCTGACAGGAATGCTCCTTGGAGCTGGATTCTGATCCCTCTCTCATGCTGTCTTATTTGCAGGTATGTTTGTGTGGTTTTTGTTGTGTGTATGTGAAGATGGGAAGCAGAAGTTAAAGTTACCTCAACACTTCAGGTATTCAAGGCTGGTGGGTTTTCTCTCTGCTTTACCAGGTTCACCTGTTTAAAACACTCTGATGGTACTTTTATGTCACCCAGTCACATATCTATGACCTCAGTTAGGAAAACCTTGACCCTAGAGGTCCTGACTACCCTAGCCATCCTATTAGGCAGATGGTGCCCTTGTCACCACTGTTGTCCAACTGGACAGATCCCTGAGCACTGACTTGTCTGTCAGAACTTCAGTTCCATCTGGTACCCTGTTCTCATGTCCAAGCTACAGAGACCTCTGGAAGCAGGCCACAATAGGGCTTACTTTTCTGCTCTTCTACTTCCTTGATTACATAATCACAGACAAATTACATACAAATTCTGTGCCTCAATTAATTGTAAAGTGGTCATAATTTTAGTATCTACCTGAAAAAGTTGTAATGGGATTAATTCATTAATAGCCAAGTATGTTCAGAATAGTGCTTAAAAAGTGTCAGATATTGATTATGGCACTCATATCTGGTACCTCAAACAACATTGTATAGCAAGATTATCATCGCTTTCTTTGAGCTAAATAGTCCAAGGGAGAATAGATGCATGACTTTTTTCCTGCAAGAGCCAGGCTGTTCCCAAAGATATCCACCCTGACCCTGATCTCACTGGGTCTGAGAGAGGTCCCTGTTCAATAGCATAGAGTCCTTCTGGTTCAGGGTGGTAGCTGCTACTGAGGTATGGCTGTCACAGAGCCAAACACAGAAGTGTTGATGTGCTGGGCATCACTGCAGCCTGGCCAAACACTGTGGTCACCTGGCCATGAATGGCACCTATAGATGCCAGTGGCTGCTTTGTTCCCAGGTGGTGAGAACTTGACCATCCTAGAGAGAGATGATGAGGGGATTCTCCATCTCAGTGAAGGAGAAAATGGAGACAACAGGGAGAAGCATTGGTCTCTTGCTGCTTTTGGCTGTGCAGTATATGTTGTCCACTGATGTTCAGATGAGAACTGCTAGCCGACAGTCTGCAGTGGAGTGAAACTGTCTTTGTTGTTAACTGAGATAACATGAGATGCTTGATTCTGCAGAACCTTCCTTTAATTAAATACTTTGGGGTGTGGTCCTGTCCCACAGGACTCCCTGGTTCTGATGTGCCTCCCTCCTTGAAGACCAAGGAGTTATGGGAATTCTGATCCTGAGAGGTCAGGAGCCAGATGGTCATTTAGTACAAGCCTAAGGGGTGCTGTCAAAAGCCAGACAAAATCTGGCATGTCCAGACACTATTTGTCTGAGAACAGCTTAAGGTAGTCAATACTTGTATCAGATGAATACTGTCATTTCATCTTCTGTAGCTAAGTTCAGGCTCCACGCTGAGTAGTTTCCCAAGTTCCATTCTGCAGGGCCATCCAAAGGATTTTTGCATGTCCAGGTGGAGGAGTGCAGAGTAGGCTGGTGTGAGGTAGCAACCCCATGGCCTGACAGAGAGGTGCGGAAGACATTAACCCAGGCCTAGAAAGGGTTTCTGGTGGGCTATTGAGCATGCCACCATGGATGAATGGAGCATCACCCCTCACTAAGAGCCTAGGGCTTGCAGGGGAGCCAGGGCATCCCTGGGTCTTTCCCTGCATCCTCTACCACTAACCCGCTGGATGCCGTTTGGAAGCCTTAGCCTAGTGAGAACACATGGCTCATTCCTGAGAACAAAATCCTGGACAGTCAGCAGCTGGCTGCCAGAAAGACCTCAGGCCCAGGAGGTGGACTTAGGTCCGTGTGAGCCCAGCTCAGAGAAATGAAGCCCCACCTTGGGGCAGGGTTGGGGAGGCAACTGAGACTGAATGCAGCTCAGAAAAGCCTTCCTCAGTGGATCTCACAGGAGAGGAGCCCAAGGGACCAGGGCAAGATGTTCGCCACTCTTTACAACATAACGAGCTTCATCACCTTGTACCCTGTTGCTGTGGCCAATGGACAGTAAGGATTAAACATCTGTGAGGCACCACATGACTTCTTGCAGAAAAATCACAGAGGCCCGCACTGTGAATCCTAGGCCCTGTCAGCCCCATCAATTGATGAAGCGGGACGCTCGTCAGTTCCTCAGGCTGGAGAACATCTGTTGTCATTGTGCATCTTGTCTCTTCTTGATTTGCCTGGTAAAGGTTTGTAATAGTAATTTTGCAGAAACAGGTGGAGTACTTTGAAGAAAAAGTCCTGTATAAATAGAAAGAATGCAAATGGCAGGTCGCTCTGCCTTCAGGCTAACCATCCCTAACCCAGGCTCTATCAAGTCAGCCAGGCTGCTTCCTTCCCCAGAGAAAAGCCTCTGGGGGCCCTGGGGGTAGAATACTGAAGGCAGCATTGGGATCAGACCACCTTAAGTTTAGCCTTCATATGACCCTTACGGACTATCACCTTGGCTAAGTCACTCAATTTTTTCCCCTTAGCCTTATGCAGTCATCTGGGAAACATGGAAGCAGAGCTACGTTGGTGTTATGTGAGGATTAATTAGACAATGCTTAAGCAATGTGTTGGGGCTGTTGCCAGAAATAGTGGTGATAGATGCCTGTGGACAAAATGCAAGAACTTTCCATTACTTCCACCATTTACAGTTAGGTACAATTTTTCCTTTTGGTGCTATATGTTCACCATCATTAGCTTTTTCTGGTTTAGGGACTGTATCTCCAATTTATTTTGCTTCCCAAAGGCCTACAGATGATGTGGCCCAATCCCAACTTCTTTACAGATGAGAATCCTAAGGCTTAGAAGAATTCTGGGATGGTGCAAAGTTCCCCAGCTGATTAGAGTCAAAACCAGAAAGTGGTTCCTCTGATTTCTTGTGCTGTCTTTGTTCAAAACAAACGCTCAATTTGGGATGCTGCCAAAGACTGCTGGAAGCAATGGGAGAGAGTCTAACCTCCAAGCTTCCATCAGCATCTCCCAAACAACCAGTGTGCTCAATGAGCAGAGACCTGGCCAGAATATTTCTGATCAAGTCGCTGCCTCCACATCCTTCCATGCAGAAATCCTTGAGCCATCCAGGGTGCACTCACTAGTCAGGCACACATTTTTCATATGTTTTTCATACACCAGGGTAGTGCCTTATTATTATTATTATTATTATTATTATTATTATTATTATTTTAAGAGGAAACTTTATTTGAAGCACAGATTTGCTATTCCTGTGGGAAAACTGCCAACGGACAGTTCACTGTTCCCAAACCAGAGGGACAGTGAGTGCCTTGGAGGCTGATGGATGGCTCCTTGTCTGGAGCAGAACCAACCATCATATAGCAGCCTGAGAGGGGACTTCCTGAATCCTTCCTTCAGCCACTCCATGCATACTGGCCGGGTCCCTGTGCAGAGGGAGCCTGGGAACATATTGCTTCTGCACTCAGGGACCCGCACAGTGCCTGATGCTCCAGGGGACTCAATACATATGCTCAGTGAAGGGCAAGACATAGTGGCTGCACCTCTATGACATGCGCACTTGCTTGGACTTAACACATATCCCTGGACCATCTCCTAGGTGACCAGGGATGCCTGGTGTCACAACAAAGATGGGTTGAGCAATCTGTAATTCCCATCAAGAACACTGCAGAGGACAGAACTCTCTATCTCTGTGTGATTGGTTTTAATTATCTTCTAAGAAAAATAACTCAGCTTCTCTTTAATCAGTAACCACTATGGTCAGGAGAAGCTGTCGCAGAGGCTGGTGGGAGTGGTTAGTGGGTTTAATCATGAAAATGGCAGGGCTGTCCTCTCCAAGGAGGGCACAAAATGACGCCTTGGATGGCTATCCTTCCTGCCCAGACGCTCATTCTCATTTCAGTGCCGAGCCAGCTGGCTGTGCAGGGTTGCCGTCTCTCAGTGTTTGTGTGGTGCCAAGGGACAGTGGAGAGGCATAAATATTCAGTAATAAGCTCCAGGAAAGTGCAGGGAATCTTGATGGGAGCATGTGACTTGATAAAGGTAAGTGGAGCAGTGTCTCAGGGGTGCGGCAGGAAAGTGGGTTGAGGAGCTGGAGAAGCGAGAGCGAGAGGCAGGCCTGGCCACAGCACATGTGCTGTGCCTTCCTGGATTCTGGCCCTTTCTCCTGGGCCAGCTGGGGCCAGATGGCAAACCAGATGTGGGTGTGGCTGCAGCAGGATGCTGATGGTGGGGAGCATGGTGGGGGCATGGTGGGGAGAGGCTGCTAAGGCTTGATTTGGGGGATAGTGATAAGGGGTGTGTGTGTCCTGTCTGCAGCAAAGAAAAAGTGGGGCCAAACATGATGCCCACATCCAGCTTCTGCTTTTCAACAGGGGACTGAGTTTGGCTCTGTGGGGCAGAATAACACTGTATATGGCCACTGGCAACTGGGAAGAATACGGTGCAGGTAAGTCATTGACAGTGCCCAAGACGCTTTAGTTGACGCATCTCCTGAGCTGGCCAGCCAGAACAGGATTCCAGTCCTGCTCTGACATATCTATGCTTTGATTCCATGGACCCCCAAGTTGGCTTAGCCAGCAGCCCATCCAGTGACAACCTGGCCCCTCACCCACTCCCAATATCTCCACCCTCCAATCCATAAGGAGCCCCTGCAGCTGCCGAGAACATCCTCAACTGCTTGCTTTGTGTGTGTTCCTAAGTTTTTATTTTTTATTTTATTTTTAAATTTTTTTTAGTTGTAGTTGGACACAATACCTTTATTTCATTTATTTATTTATTTTTATGTGGTGCTGAGGATCAAACCCAGCATCTCCCATATGCTAGGCAAGCGCCTTCCTGTTGAGGGCCACAGCCAAGTCGGGATGATGCATGGCATTTTTGCTCAGAAGTAGTGGTTGAGAGGTGACGCCAGCAAGCCATTAAGATGATGACTTTTGAGTTCTCGCGGAGTTCCCATTGAGTTCCGGCTGAGCTCTCGCGGGGATTCCTGAAGAGTTTGCATTGGTTGGGGAAGTGCTAGAGGAGGGATTTCCGGTTGGTGGTTCCTGGAGGAGCTGCGTGGCGTTGGAGAGAGTTCCCAGGGAGCGTGTGTGGAGTGTGCTGGTGGAGTTCAGAAATAAAGTTTGTTCCTGCTTGAGTGGCTCGTGATTTGTGCCCAGCCAGACTGCGGCACCTTCCTGTTGTGCCACAACCCCAGACCCCTATGTTTTTATTTTAAAAATGTTCTTCCTTCTTGCCTAGATGGAAAACACATCCAGGTGAAGGGCTGCCTCATGCCTTTTCTTTTTACCTCATCTGTCCCCTGAATCTAGGGAGAGCTCTGTTTGAAATAACACACTTTCTGCTCCTGAGCCCACAGATCCTTGAAGAGGCTGCCCACTTTTCTTCTCACACACAAATTGCACACACCTGCATGGGAAAAAAAATGTTTTTTTCTAACTATGCTAAATTCATTGGTTCCCTTGACTTAAAATTTCAGCTCCCAGAATGTGTGTATACATGTGTTGGCTAATTTTTGCCCAACCAAAAAACAAATCCCCTCTAATGTTTCTGCTTGCATCACTGTGAGACCCATGGGAGCCATAGTAAGGTCTTACTCTAAAAGGTGTGCAGCCTTGTTTGGAGGGCAGATCTGAAATATCCAGAGAGAAGAGCACCATAGGGCCACAGCACAAGGGGCTTCTCTCCTGAAGGAAAGCAGTTGCTATCATTTTGTTCCCACATGTGGGACACATGTGCAACACACAAACATGTCAATTGTCTTTCTCTGGTAACTACTCACGTCAGAGGCACCTCCTTGCCCTCCCTTTGCAGATCAATTTAATTACAGGCATGGATACCCACTGGGGGCAGGGAGCCAACTGGGCGCCTTGGTTTTCAATAAAGTCCAAAGTACTTTGAAATCCAAATACAGCCAACCTTCAATTATCCACGCTAAGGAAAGGGAGCGTGGATAATCCTGAACAGCAGATGATTAAAAAATCATTTCTTTTGGCTTTTGGGATGTACCATATGCTATTTGCAACAGAGCAGCAAAATTTCCTCTCTAGTTGTGTTTTGCTCAGATTACTATTGCAATGAGCTTGCATTTCTCCTTGTGCACCAGCTGACGGCAGGGGAGTTGGACAGAGGAGGCCGTTTAGAAGTACATTTAGGAAAGCCTGCACCAAGGAAAAGATTGGGATGTGTCCTGAGGCCCTGATGAAAAAGCACAGGCTCTGGGTCTCTTCTCTCTGAACTTGAAGAGGGAAGAAAAAGAAGCAGCGAAGTAAGTAAAATAACAAATTAACTCCAATCAAATGATGGAAGGATTGATACAAAATGGCAAATTCTCCTGGGGCATCACTTTACTCTCAGTTAACTTTCTAAGCATCTATTTTCTGATTCTATCACCTGAACTATCTCTTTAGAACACCTGGCCTACTGTCCGTGGCGCAGGACTCTGTCATGCTGACCTCCTTGCCCTTGCTTATGCTCTGCCACCTGCCTGAAGCACATTGTCTCACTCCCATTCTGTGCACATTTCCCACCTTCTTCCAAAAACCATTTTAAATCATATCTACTGAAAATAACCCTCTTCCTTCCTGCTTCTGAGTGCCCATAGTGTTCTCTTTCTTTTATCCTATTTGGAGTGTAAGCTCCGTTAGGTGGGGAGGAGTGCTGCTGGGACCCCATAACACCTGGCAGTGTTGGCTACATGGTAAGTGCCTTCTAATGAAAGACGAGGGAATTAAATCCTGCTGGAAGGTCCAAAGACCCTAAACCAGTGGATCTCAATCTTGAGTGGCCTCAGCCTCTCCTGGGGGACTTGAAGGGTTTCCTGGATGGGGCCCAGAGATGCTGCTTCAGTCAGCTGGGTCAGAGCTAGGAATTTGCAAGAAGTGCTCAGGTGTCTCTGCCTGCTGGGAAGTCATCTGTAAACACAATCCCTGGTGCTCACCCTGAGAGGCTTCATCCTGTGTGTTGTACTCACAAAGGTGAAGCCGAAAGGTTAAAAGCAAAGAGAGTGAGAAGCACACTAGAGTTATTGTTGCTTTCACTCATACTTCCTAATGCTGATTTCAGCACTTTCTTAAATAGAGAAAGAAAAAAAAAACTGCAAAGAGCAGAAGCTAAAATAGTACAGAGGTTTGCAACAGCTTCTCCGTATTGCCTTGATCTGAAGCCATATATTTTCTGTTTTTTTAGCATCTGACATTGGGGTGCAGCTTGTAGTCGGTTGTGCATTACAGTTGGCCTTGGGGTGCATCGTTGACTGTGCAGCCTTAACTTGGCCCTAACTCTGCACTCTGCCATCACCTCAATGAATTATGTGCATTGCTAATGCTATACATCTTGAGTTCATTGCTATTTAAGTGATTTCAAAAAGATTATACTACAATTTGGCATTGAAATGAAAAATTATTGCACACACAGAAGAGTACTGGAAACAGAGGAACAGGACATAAATTTGATATTAGCAAAACAAACATTTGTTGGAGGAATAATCACACTCCCATATTTCCTTGCAAAAAAAAAAAGCAACCACTTGGATCAATTGCTTTATAGCTTTGCTACCTAAAGTCGGTCTGGGACCAGCACTATTGGCCTCATCTGGGAGCTTGTGAGAAAGGCAGAATTGCAACTCTAGCCCAGACTTATAGTTGCTGTAATGAGATTCCCAAGTGATTTGTATGAACACAGAAGTTTGAGAAGCAAGGCTTTACAGGACTTAAGAAGGGAAGACGGCCACAAGTAGATAAAGCTGAGTTATGTTTTGTTATCAAGATATAGTGAAGACATTGTCTATCACACACTAGGCAAAAAAAGTGTGCAAAGAGAAATGTCAAAGGCTCATAAGAAAATACAGGAGAAAATGAGAGCATGTCATCAATTCACCCGAAAGCCTAGAGACATCACTGTGTAAAGAATGTGGGTATCGATGACAAAAAAGTGATTCAGAAAAACGGGAATGACAAAGTTTTGAGAAACACCTTAACCAATTCATTTTGCTTGTTTCCTTTTTTAGATTATTACAAGAGTGGTACATGTAACAACAGATGTTTAAATAAATCTAAAAGTTCTCTCAATAAGGAAAAAAAATATATGAGTAAAGAAAGCATCGTGTCATAGTTTAGGAATGTCTCTTTCCCTTAATCATGTATAAAATGGTGTACCTTATAATAAAGGCACTTCAGGTTTAATGAAATATAAGCAACTCCTCTCTCCATATCACTACAATTATTTTTTCTTTTCTTTTCACACTGGGGATCTAACCTAGGGCCTACCTTTGTGCTAGGCAAGAGTTCTACCACCGAGCCACATCCCCAGACCTTTTTATTTTGAGACAGGGTCTTGCTAAATATCTCAGGTTATCCTGGAATTTGTAATTGTCCTGCCTCCACCTTCCCAGTAGCTGGAATTTTAAGTGTGCACCATTATGCCCACCTGGCTATGATTGCCATTAGTCTTTCTGTAGAGTTTCCATTTTAATAACTATTGTCAACATTCTGCAGATTATTAACATCAAGATATTTTACATAAAATTTTGAGCTCATTGATTCTGCTTCTTAAATTTTTATGTTTTTCAAAGGCCCACCTACTCTATGCCATTAATTTACTAAGAAGTATTCTACCCTCTAGCCACCTTCCTTTGAGATTAAAAGAAGATGACAGGCGAAAGAAAGAGAGACAAGAAGACCCGTACAGATGTTTTCTTTTGCAGTGCTGGAGATGGAGCACAGGGCCTCAACCCCACGAAACAAAAGCTCTCCCACTGAGCCACCACCCACACCCAAGCTGACTTTAACAGCTCTGTAGTCTCTCTTCCTATTTCAAACTCTAGCAATCAGGAAATGTTGAAAAGCCTAATTATCTGCTTTCACAAATTATTGAGTATTTAAATCTGGGAAATCACTATGAAAAAAAGTAGCAGTATTCTTTCACAGATGCAGAGTGTGAGGTCAGGACAATGAGATACCTTACCTGAGAAATCAAGGCTAGACTGTGGAGGAAACTGAATTCAAAGGTGGCATCATCTCCAGTGTCCCTGGAAGGGTGATCCTGCCAGGAAAGCTGCAGTTTGGCATGGACAACCACTGCTGACACTCTGGTGACAGATTGTTTGAAAATCATTTCTTCATGTTCGTGAATAATCCATGTGCTGTCTTTCATGCATTGAAGGTGTTCAGCTGAGTTGCTGCCCTTTGCTGAGTTAACACCTAGGGATGTGCAAGCTGCTTGCCTTGAATACGTTAACATTTCCCACCTGTTCTGAACTATGGAGAACCTTCCAGGATCTCAGATTTTCTTTCCCTGTAAAATGTCCAATTTTTTTTTTTTTTTGGCAGAGTTTCTTGGAGCTCCTTTATTATTATTTATTTATTTATGTTAGTTTGAGTTCAGCTCACTTTACCGGTCATTTGAGAGCATGCTGTGTGATGAACCCCATGCCCAGCCTTGGGATGCTGTCTCATGAATAATCTTAGACTGTGCTTCAGGGCCTGACCATGAGAACCTTCTCAAGATTCTTGCTTATTTTTAATTAACTCAGGCTGCCAGTCTAAAACGTTATCCTTCTTACTTCTCATAATTACTTAAGTGGTTTTCCATCTTTGCTGCCATTAAAATCACCTAGGGAACATTCAAAAAAAATATCTCCAGGGCTCAGACAACACCTTTTGCCAATTGAATCAGAATCTCTGGAGATGGGATTTAGGCCCAGTATATTTTAAACATTGCAAATGATTCCAACCAAGTTTGTGAGGCAGCAAATCATCTTACCTCCTTTAGTCCCTTTTCAATTAAGTTCTTTAAGTTAAATTATGAATTTGTGATTGTCCTGCCTCCACCTTCCCAGTAGCTGGGATTTTAAGTGTGCACCACTATGCCCACCTGGCTATGATTGCCTTTAGCCTTTCATAATGTCTCACTCACTTACATAACCACTTTTCAAAAAATAATTTTTTATTATAAAATACCTCACACTTATTATGTAATCTTTAATTTCTCAAATACAGCCAAGCAGAAAACAAAACAAAACAAACAAACAAACAAACAAAAAACTACAAGTCACCAGTGATCTAAGAAATTAACTACAACATTGATGGAGACATCTCCATCTCTTTCTTGTCCACATTCTGTGCATATGTGTGTATCTTAGTGTACATATGGTTTTGTAGCCTGCTTTTCTCATCTGAACATCTTTTCAGCTGAATTCCTCAACCTCTTGCTTTTTCTTCCTCTCTCTTGACCTCAATATTGTAGTAAGTCCATCTTTCTTGGGCATTTCAACTTGACCTTCTGC